>NW_026652215.1:2400000-3600000 GCF_028018845.1 Melospiza georgiana
TCTCAGGCATCACTTTATAAACAATAAGGTTCTGAGGCAGTCTTCCCATAACAAGCAAACACCCTCTCTGGGAAAAGATGGCACCCTGAGAACAGATGTGGAAATTTTGGGAACCTTTCATATCACAGTGGGAACACTGGGTTTGTTTTGTGTAAACAATTAACAGTATTGTAAAACAAAAGGAGTGGTTAGAGTTTTCTCTGTTAGCCTATCACAAACCTGGATTTTGGAATGTTCATGAAGTTCGTTAACACTGTTATTTAAAGTGACTGATCGATCAATAAAGTTGAGTTTGATGCATTAACGGATGGTCGTTCTCCCTTCATATCAACAAATGGTGACACCCGACCATGATAGCGAACACCTCGGGGATTGTGAACACCACAGGAGGTGAGGACTGGTTTGGGTTCCGAAGCAGCCGGAATGGCAATAAGCGCGAATAAACAAAGCGGAGGAAAACCTGCTGAGACGCGCCGTGCCCTAGGCGACCGTATAAACAGGTCTGGCTGATATGTGCGGCTGGAAGCCTTGAGGAGCTGCAAAGTGCGTACTTATATAGGTATGGAAAGGAAAGCCGCATATGAACTTTTTATTATTTTCTTGCAAAAAAGGCAAATTAAGGGAATAGACTTACAGAAAGAACTACCGGGTCTTTTGGCTTATGGTTTGGAACGGGGAATTTTTGTGAATCCCCACACAGTTCATGAATTGTCGAAATGGCATAAATTTGGTGATATATTATGGCAGGTTACGTTAGACGATGATAAAACTGCTAAAAAGTGGGGTAAATTATGGCGGGTCGTTAATACCGAACTGTTGCAGTTTCAGGATGAAAAAAGGGCTGCCCACCAGGCTACTGCCACTCATGATTGTAACAAAGAGTACGATCAAGACAAGGAGTTTGATACGGAGTCGGGAACTCCTCTTGGCCCCGCTACAAGGACGGTTTTATTACCAGCCTCACCAACTCCCTCTGCGAGCCAGGCTGCGAGCCAGGCTGTGAGCCAGGCTATAAGCCAGGCGCCACAGAGCGCTGCATTACCCGCTTCGCCGCCTCCCTTAATGGGCCAGTCCCCCTTAACGAGCCAAGCTCCGCAGGGTGCTTTATTGCCTGCTTTGCCACAAGCTACATGGAGCACCTCTGAGTCTCCCGTATCTACTGTATCGCAGCAGCCGGGGCCAAAACCGCATACTCCGTTCCCGAAAAGCAGTCAGTCGGTCCCTGGCTTGGAAAACGATCTAGCGGAGACGATTGCAAGGGAAAGACAAGATACGTGGGCTGCCCTGGCCAAGGATGCAATGGAAAAGGGAGACCAAGAGCTGATAAGCATGGCGAGCGAACTGGCTTGTCAGGTTATTTTTACCCCTCAGGCCAGAGGCAGTATACAGGCGACAATCAGTGCTTTGGACTGGAAAATGTTATCTCAATTGCAGGCTACTGTTAGTCAGTTTGGATTTAAAAGCGAACCAGCCAAGCAAATGCTCGATTATATTTTTGACACCAGCATCCTTCTCGTTAATGATTGCCATGGCATAGTTAAACTAATCTTTACCCAACATCAACAATTGCTGTTTAATGCTCACTGGCAAGCGCTCGTTAACGAGTGCGTGGCAGTTCAAAGGCAGCAGGGTGACCCCCTCCATGGCGTCACTGTTAATGAACTTATGGGTCTGGGACCTTTCCTTCGCACTGAGGCACAAGCCTTAATAGGTCAGGAGAAGTGCCGGGAGGCAATGAGGTTAGTCAGACTCGCAATAAAAAGGATAAAGGAACCAGGAGGGATACCAGTATATATGGGAATTAAGCAAGGCAGAGAGGAATCATTTGGCGCTTTTATTGATAGAGCTGCGGCTGCAATTGAGAGAGCTGGAGTAGCAGAATATATGCGCGGGGCCCTCCTCAAACAGTGTGCGATTCAAAATTGTAATTCCACTACTAGAAACATACTTAATACCTTAGGTGCAAATTGGACTATAGAGGAGGCATTAGAGAGGATGGCTCTCATACCAACCGGGCAGCAGGCTTTAGTGGTAGACGCAATTAAACAGTTAGGAATAGGCTTGCAAGAACAGGCAAAGTCCTCTCAGAGTCAGGTGTTAACCACTGTTGCACCTCTCCATGCGTCAGCCGCATTTGCAGCATCAAATAAAAGGGGCCGGGTGAAATGTTACCGATGCGGAGGCATGGGCCATGTACGCCAGGAATGCCAGGCTGTCGAAATCTGGTGCGAAATGCCGTATGGACAACCATAATACGAGCGCTTGTAGAAGGAGGTCGGGAAACTTCTCCAGGAGCGCGTATTCTCTCAGCAGCCGTGCCCAGACACAAATTGCCGCTGCAGCAACAACACCCCCCCATGCCTCCAACCCTCCACAGCAGGGAGCCTCCAACCCTCCGCAGCAGGCAGCCTCCAACCCATCGCAGCCGGGAGTCTCCAGCCCGCCACAGCAAGGAGCCTCGGCATGGACCTGGCAGCCGCAGTAGACGAAACGTTGATGACTCCGCACCTGCAAAAAATCCCTACGGGGGTCCAAGGACCTATTATTATACAGAACAAAGCGGTGGGTGCGCTACTATTTGGGAGATCTTCTGCATCTATGTTAGGACTGTTTGTTTTGCCTGGCGTTATTGACGCAGATTACACGGGAGAGATTATGGTAATGGCTTACACCCCTTTTCCTCCTCTTCAAATAAACAAGGGACAAAGGATTGCTCAGCTGGTACTGCTTGAGCAAATGACAAAAGGAATACAACCCATAAAAACTCAAGAGAGGAGAGACAGTGCTTTTGGTTCCACAGGAGGACTTACCTTGTTAACTTTAAATCTTGCAGAGAGACCCAAGAAAAAAGTAGAAGTAGAATTTAACGGACAGAAAAGGTCATTTTCAGGTCTGCTGGATACTGGAGCAGATTCCAGCATCATTAGTCCTAACTGCTGGCCTCATCACTGGCCTTTGCAGCCGGCAGCCACTGCAGTATCCGGGGTAGGAGAATTTACCCTGGCTAGCCGCTCACCCCCCCTTCAAGTTTATATCAATGGGAAGCAGCTGACGGCGACTTTTTCGGTGGTGCAGTTACCACCTACTGTTCAATGTCTTATAGGTCGGGATATTATGGCTCAGCTAGGGGTGGTTTTGACAAATGAACACCCTTTGGAGTAAAAGCCATTGCTTGGACTTTCCCAATTCCCATCACCTGGATTGTTGACACCCTGGTATGGGTTAAGCAATGGCCTTTGAAAGGGGAAAGTCTTCAACATGCACATCAGCTCGTCTCAGAACAGCTTCAACAGGGACACTTGCGTTTATCTACCAGCCCCTGGAATACTCCAATTTTTGTAATTAAAAAGAAGTAAGGGAAATATAGGCTGCTCCATGATTTGCATGCTGTTAATGAACAAATGGAACCTATGGGCTCATTACAACCTGGATTACCTAACCCAGCCATGATCCTGATGGATTGGCCTTTGCTGATTATTGACCTAAAGGATTGCTTTTTTACTATTGCCCTCCACCCGCAGGATATATGACGGTTTGCCTTCACATTACCTGTGATTAATAAAGAAGCACCTGATCAGAGGTTTGAATGGACGGTTCTTTTGCAGGGCATGCGAAACAGCCCTACCTTGTGTCAGCTTTATGTCAGTGCAGCTTTGCAACCTCTTAGGAAACAATGGCCTAATACAGTGATATATCATTATATGGATGATGTATTGTTTGCTCAGCCGATGCCTTTCACACAACAACAAGTCCAGGAAATAAGAACCACACTAGCACAATATTCTCTAGTAGTAGCTCCTGAGAAGATCCAAACAACTGCTCCCTGGAAATACCTGGGATGGTCTATGACAGAACAAATTATCAAACCTCAAAAGCTGCAATTAAAAACAAAAATAACCACCTTAAATGACGCTCAAAAATTCTCGGGTGATTTACAGTGGTTAAAACCAATGGTGGGAATACCCAATGAACTGCTCGATGAGTTGCGTCCACTGTTGAAAGGGACTGACCCAACTCATCCGGTGTGTATTACTGACAAACAACAGCGGGTCATTCAGCAAATCATGGACTGTGTTATGCATGGACATGTTCATTGAAGGGATCCAGACTTACCCGTAGATCTGACCATTTGGAAGGGCCCACAGTATCTTTTGGGAGCACTTACGCAAAGCAAACAAGAAACAGGGGAAACACGGATATTAGAATGGATCTCCCCCCCACTGCAGCAAAGTAAGACTCTTTTTCAAAAAATTGAAATGTTAGCGGATCTGATAAAGAAGGGCAGAGAAAGGATGTTGCAGGTGGCTGGGGCATAACCAGCTGCCATCAAGATACCAATGAAAAAGGATACCTTGGACTGGTATTTGACTAATTCAGAGGAAATGCAGGAAGCTCTCTTGGGTGCATGTTGCCCTATTGAAACACACCAGCTTTGACCAGATTTGATTCAATGGATAGGGGACTGGGACTGGATAACTCGTCCAAAGCGAGAAAATTCTCCTATCTCAGGTGCCATTACTGCATTTACAGATGCTGGCAGGAAATCAAGAACTGCTGCAATTACCTGGCAGGAAAAGTGAGTATGGAAGCATCATATTCTGCAAGCAGAAGCAGTGGACAGCCTACAAACCATGGAACTGTTAGCAGTGGTATGGGCAATGGCACAATTTAAGGAACCTTTGAATGTTGTTACAGACTCTCTGTATGTAGCAGGAGTTGTAGCAAGAATTGAAGACGCTTCCATAAAAGAGGTGCAAAATCAAAGACTATATGAGCTATTATTGCAGTTAAATAGAGCTACAAGATCCAGGGAACATGCTTATGCTGTAATTCATATTAGAAGTCACAAATGGGATGTTGGTTTAGGTGAAGGAAATGATAGGGCAGATAGATTGGTCACTATTACCCAAAGCACACCTCTGTCAAGTCACCAATTGGCTCGAGATGCCCACTCAATGTTTCACCAAAATGCAAAAGGCTTAAGCAGAGAATTTAAGATAACATTCTCAGAAGCAAAAGCTATTGTGAGGGCTTGCCCGATTTGTAGTCACCATAATGGGGGAAGTGGTTTAGGCCTAGGAGTAAACCCATGAGGCCTGCAAACAAATGAATTATGGCAAATGGACGTTACACACCTCCCTAGCTTTGGCAGACTAAAGTATGTGCATGTGTCCGTTGATACTTATAGCAAATATATATGGGCAACAGCTCAGACAGGAGAGAGAGCTATACATGTGGAAAGACCTTTGTACAGTTGCTTTGCAGTGATGGGTACACCAAAAAGAATTAAAACAGATAACGGTTCTGCCTATATCAGCCAAAGGATAGAGAAATTCTTAAGGAATTGGGGAATTGAACATGTTACAGGTATCCCAAATTCCCCATGGGGCAGGCCATCATCGAAAGGGCACATGGTACCTTAAAGAAGTATTTAGCCAAGCATGAGGAATAACTGACCCCCTGGCGAGATTATTGAAAAGTTTATTTGTGATTAATCATTTGTGTGTATTTGGAGATGTAGGGTAACCCCCAGCAGAACTACACTATAAGCCACAAGAGATTGGTGAACAGAAAAAAGAAGTATGGGTAAAATACCGAGATCCCAAGACAGGGTTATGGAAGGATCCTGCTAAGGTCCTGTTCTGGGGAAGGGGATATCTTTGTATTTCCACCCCTACAGGAGCATTGTGGGTACCTGCCAAGTGGACTAAACCTGTTCTTGATGCAGCGATTGGTGGAACAACTCACAGAAGAGGACAAGGACCGTCTGGAGAAGAAGCTGCTCCTGATCCTGAGATCACTACTGCTTCAACTGAAGGGACACTCGAAGGCGATCGACAGGGCCATAACACGCCGTTGCCGGACGACCAGGGAACTGATTGACATTATTGAATCATTATCATCTTTCCATATAAAAGGACTGGCAAAAGAGAACTGCCTTGAATGTCACAGCCCAAATTGTGCTGCTTGGGTTGCACTGTGTTGTGGAGGTTGTGATAAGACCTTTTGGGTGGATCAGTTGTCGCTTTTTCATTTATGGTGTAACACCTGTAATTATAGACATACCTGGGAACATAATTGGGAGTGGGCACTACGGAATGAAGCAGGGCTAAACACTGCCTCAGCTTTAGACCTTTATGAATCTCATGAGCAGAAAATCTTGGCCTATTATCGGTGGGAGATACAGTGTATTTTGAAAAGGGTTAAAGCTCAAAGTACATCATATATAGCCTCTGTAAGGTGTAGAAAACTGGTACCTTTAACACAACATTCTGTTGTAGGGCCTATAAGAGGAGATCCCAATCAGGCATTAGATAACTGCATTAGAAGGTTACAAAGGTGTGGTCTTCAGGTATCGGGAACAGCAAGGTTAAAAACTGATAAGAAAAAGAAGATCAAAGTAAAAACAGAAAAATGAGATTTACTTTTATTATATTGCTTGGTGTAGTGGTAGCTGAAGAATTAAGGGTAACACATTTTAGTCAACCTAGAGATAATGTATGGATAACACTTGCTAGACAGATTAATCAGTCATCACTTTGTCTCAGCCTTGGAGGAGTTACTAATCCATTTCGAACGTGTTTAGTAGGGCTTCCAGGATGGTCTCCTCAAGAATTCTGCAGTCTTATTAATAACCGTGCCTTATGTATGCGCAATATGGTAAATATTAAATTGCCCGCACAAAAAGGGTATACTGCCAGTCAGAGTGATGGCTACCGCCAATGCCTGCTAATTCAATCACTTAATACTCCTTTGCATTCCCCACCTGAGGAGTTAGTTCTTTTTGGAAGTGCAAATGCTAGCATGACCAGCACTTCCAATGGTGGGTGGTTCAGCTTTGATTACTCTAATTCTCAGAAGATGAATCAGCATAAACAGACATGGGCTACTCTGGATTCATCTCTAAGCCCAGACATAGTGTCCAAACAGCTTTATAACCAATGTAAAGGCTCTAGTAGCACGACACCTAAGAAATTACCTACAGGGAAATTTCTAATTTGCAGAGATAGAGCCTGGAATGGAATACCAGCCCAGTCGCATGGCGGACCTTGTTATTTAGGCAAGTTATCATTATTCCACCCTAATATATCTGTATTAATGCAACTAAGTCATAAGACAAGCAGGCAAAGGCGCAGCTTACACAACTTAGACTGTAGTCAAATAGGAGATCCATGGTTCTGGAGTAAATTTAAACAAGTGATGGTTTCAGGTCTCCTACCATGGGGTGCTGCAAGCAAAGCAATGACTTTAGCAAAACAAATAGGGTGTTGGGCTAAGGGTGAATTGAATAAGACATCACAGATATTAGATATGTTAACTGCAGATGTACAGAGTGTTAATCACACTGTTTTACAAAATAGAGCTGCCATAGATTTCTTACTGTTAGCACAAGGCCAAGGGTGTGAAGAGTTTGAAGGTATGTGTTGCATGAATTTATCTGATCATTCTGTATCTATTCATTCTAAGATAAAAGAGCTACCGCTAGGGCTTAACAGCCCTAAGGAAGAAGAAGGATTGGGAACTGATGAGTGGCTTAAAAGTTTAGGACTGGGACCATGGAAAAGAAACCTTGAAATATATGCTATAGGGATATTAGGTGTACTCTTATTGCTTTTACTTATTTTAACTTGTTTCTGTAGTTGTACCCAAAATATGGTTAGTAGGATGATAGAGAAAACCTGGCAAACTAACCTCCTTTCTCAAAAAGAAAAAGACGGGGGAGATGCGGAGAGTTTAGTTCAAGCATGGCTTAAATAAAAAGGCCATGAAGGCATACAGTTGAGAGAGAAGTAAAAGGTAGTTGCGAAGCAGTTCCAAAAGCAGTTCCCAGCCTGATTTCTATAAACAATTAGGCTCTCTCATGCATCACTTTATAAACAATAAGGTTCTCAGACAGTCTTCCCATAACAAGCAAAACACCCTCTCTGGGAAAAGATGGCACCCTGGGAACAGATATGGAAGTTTTGGGAACCTTTCATATCACAGTGTGAACACTGGTTTTGTTTTTAATAAACAATTATAGGCATTGTAAAACAAAGGGAGTGGTTAGAGTTTTCTCTGTTAGCCTATCGTGAACCTGGATTTTGGAATATGCATGAAGTTAATTAGCACTGTTATTTAAAGTGACTGATCGATCAATAAATTGGAGTTCGATGCATTAAAGGATGGTCGTCTCCCCTTCACTTCAATAGTTGCCCTTCTCTGGACATGCTCCAACCCCTCCATGGCCTTCCTAAATTGGGGGGCCCATGACTGGACACAGCATTTAAGGGGCTGCCCAACCAGTGCCCAGCACAGGGGAAGAATCCCTGCCCTGCTCCTGCTGGCCACACCATTCCTGATCCAGGCCAGGAGTCATTGGCCTTCTTGCCCACCTGGGCACACTGCTGGCTCATGCCCAGCCTGCTGTCCATCAGTCCCTGCAGGTGCCTTTCTGCCTGGCCACTGTCCAGCCACTCTGTCCCCAGCCTGTCGTGCTGCAGGGGTTGTTGTGGCCAACATGCAGGGCCCAGCACTTGGTCTTGTTGAACCTCACCGTGTTGGATTTGGGCCCTGGATCCAGCCTTTCCAGGTCCCTCTGCAGAGCCCTCCTACCCTCCAGCAGATCCATACTCACACCCAGCTTGGTGTCATCTGCAAATTTGCTGATGCTGGACTCAGTCCCCTCATCCAGTTCATCAATGCAGATATTGAAATCCATGCTGGCTGGCTCTGACCCCTCGGCCATCCTGTGGGTGCCCTGTGATGGCACTCAAGGTGATCTGTTCCATAACCTTACTGGGCACCCAGGTCAGGCTGACAGGCCTGGAGTTCCCCAGATCCTCCTTCCAGCCCTTCTTGGGGATGGGCTCACACTGGCACCTCCAGTCCCCTGGGGCCTCCCTGCTGAGCCAGCACTGATGGTAAATGATGGAGAGCAGCTTGGGGAGCTCATCCACCAGCTCCCTCATGCCCCTAGGATGGATTCCATCCTGTCCCACACACCTGTGAGCATCTGAGTGGCTCAGCAGGTCACCAACTGCTCCCTCCTAGATGAGAAAGGCTGTTCTGCTCCCTGTGCCCATCCACCAGCTCTGGAGAACACTTGTCCTGAGGGCAACCTGTCCAAATACTGAAAATTGACAAACAAGATATTAAGTAGCTTTGTCTTTTTCTTATTTTCAGTTACTTTATTCTCCCTCCTTCTCCCTCCTGTTGCTATAAATTTTTTATAAAAACATTTTTCATTCTTTTTAGACAAGCCTCCAGGTTAAATTCTAATTGAGCTTTCACCTCTCAACTTCCCTTTCTTAATAACCTAATGACATCCTTATACACTTCCTGCAATTCTGGTCTTTTCTTCTCCTGAGTTCCCAGAAAAGCTGCATGGGAAGCCGGGACAGTCCTTTTCCTCACTAGATCATGTTTTGGCACACTGGGACAGGCTGCTCCTTCCCCCTTAAGATTACTTTTTTAAAATGTGTCCATTCTTCCTGACCCCTTTTTATTTAAGGGCTGTTTCCCTTCAAAAAATCAATACCTGATTTGGTACTCCCAAAATCAGCATCCTAAACAGGCCGAAGTCTGCCCTTCCAAATTCCAGTGCAGAAGTTTTGTTGCTGCCCCTCCTTCTTTCACAGAACATTGAAAACTTGATTATTTCATGCTCACTGTGCCCCAGACAGCCTCTGAGCCCCACATCTGCCACCAGCCCTTCTCTGTTTGTGAACAGCAGCAGACAGAGCTTTCCATGGCAGTGGGTGTGTTACCAAAAATTTGGTAAAACAGAAAACTCCTTAACACCAATGTAGCATTAAGAAGCAGCATTCTTTATTCAGCTGGATGCACAGGGGATAGCTCCTCCCAAAGCCGTGCAGGCTGAGTACAGGGAAGTTTCAGTTTATATTCTGTATATTGCACACATATTCATTGATTTTCCCAGACTAAACATAAATATGATAATCATTTCCCCAAAATCATTCACATATTTCCCCTCCCATTAACCCATGCATTCTTCTGTCCTGGAGGTCTCTCTGGTAGTCTCTGGTGGTCGTGGATCCCAATGTTCCAGTGGCACTGGCTGTGACATTGGTCACAAGGGTTGCAGGCGAAGAGAGAGGCGAGAACGTTGATCCATGATCAGAAGGCTTGATTTATTATTTTATGATATATATACTACATTATAACTATACTAAAAGAAATAGAAGAGAAAGGTTCTCAGAAGGCTAGCTAAGCTAAGAATAGAAAAAAAAGAATGAATAACAAAGATCTGTGTCTCAGAGAGTGAGCGGGAGCCAGCTCTGCCGTGACTGGTCAGTAAATCCAAACATCCACAGGAGACCAATCACGGATCCACCTGTTGCACTGCACAGCAGCAGATAACGATTGTTTACATTTGTTGCTGAAACTTCTCAGCTTCAGCAGGAAAAATCTTAATGAAAGGATTTTAATGAAAAGATGTCTGTGACACCTGGCTAAGCTGGCAGGACACTGAGGCTGGTGAACTTCCAGTTCCCCTTCTCACACAATGGGCATTGTGTGGTTTCCATAGGCCTGGGGTTTTGGAGAACAAGCTCCAGGTGTCAGCTCACCTGGTGGAGACAATTTATCATCTCATGTTGATTTCTGTTTCTCCTGGCTGATTTATGACCGGAGATAGCTCAGGGACGCCACTTGTCGGTTTCTCGGCTGTTTAGGTGGCCTGGAAAGGCCCAGGGTGGCCTTGGACAGCCCGGCACTTCAAAGGACGAGGAGAGACTTCTGATCTTTTCTCGGTCTCGGTGTTTATTAATTGTTTATCTAAAAGATTTTCTTTCAGCCCAACAGAGGTCTGCACAGCAAGCCAGCCATGAGCACGCTGAGAGCCCCTGGGGCGGTCACTTTTCTTTATACCTGAAGTTACGTATACAATATTTATAATTTTTCCCCAATACCTTCTACCCTTATTAACCGGTGCACTTCTAGTAATAACCAATCCCAAAGTGCCACCATCACCACAGAAGATGGAGGCCAAGAAGAAGAAGAAGAAGGACAGGACATGCCCCAATTCCTCCATCTTACTTGTTTAGACCCCCCTGTACAGAAATCCTAAACCCTGTGTTTTACACTCTAATTAACTTATCCCTTCACCATTCACCCCAGTGAAATCCTCCTATCCTCATACAGGTGTCATCTCCTGTGTAGGATCAAAGTCCTGCCACCAGACACTTCTGGCAACATTCCAGGACTCCCGAGCCCCCCAAGGGTGTTCTCGGCCACTCTGCACCTCCATCCTGAGGTGCTGAGATCCCATATCTCCCCCTTCTGTTTGCACCAGGAAGACCTCTTTTGCTATCCGATTCATAGCGTGTTTTAAACATGCAAATATGCATGGGACGACAAGTATGAGGACTAGGAGAACTATTAAAACATAGAATCCTACCCTTAAAATTCCTCTCCAAATGGGAGAGATGTCAAAGAAGTCTACCAGCTGATCGATCCATGATCCTGTGATCTCGCCAAGCTTATTTATGCTGTCCTTTATATTTTTGATACTTTCATGAATTGACCTTGAATGATCTGAGAGATTCATGCAGCACATCTCTTCAAACTCTTCACACCCATGTCCATGAGTGAGCAATAGATAATCAATCGCCGCTCTGTTTTGAAGAGTCGCCTGCCTTACACCATTGATGTCTTTTAACATGTCATCCAATGCGACAGACACAGACCGCGCATGTTTGCTCAATCAACAACCCATGCGGTCGACTTGAGTCAAGGCTACCCCTGATGCTGCTTGAGGTGAGAAGATTGCTGTAGCAATACTCGCTTTCTTGTCCCAAGAAAATATTTTATCATTGCAATCTGCCGCATATTGTTCTATTGATCTTTTTTCTCTGCGTTTTCTCTCCCTCAACATGTTCAAATCAGGCGATAGCATTGAAATTTCCCCAATGCTGCATGCACATCCCGTGGCATTAGCAGGAATGCCGTGCCAAATTCTGTCCCCGCAAATTAGAAACAAACCCTGTGGCAATTGCACTGGGACCTGGACCGATCCTCTGGTAGTTTTCTCTGTATTTTTACACCATGCTGACGCATTCTTATAAAATTCATGAATGGGAATCAAATCGACAGTTTTCGCCTTTGTGACATTCGGAGCCTCAAACTGCATGCAGAGTTCCATTGTCATGGACCCAAAAATCTCCAATTCCTGAGGTTCCACTGGGACTTGCATGAATAATGGTGTCGTGGATGTCATTGGTGATTCATCGTGCCTCATTCCTCGCCTTGAGGTTTTTGGCCTCACTCCTAGATCCGAAAAGGAAACTCGAGGATCCTGTTGATATTTCTTTTTCGCAGCATCAACTGAATGCAAGAAGCTTTTTGCTGCTTCTGCTGCTGACAGCATCCATGTCGGAACACCTTCTGATGCTGTGATCCGTATGACATCTTCTCCTTGTAGTTGTTCTTCATCTGAGCTTTCATCATCTTCATGAAATCCCGAAGTCGATGGATAATCCCTTTGTTGCGTTAATATTGTTTTCTTTAAAGTGCTTTTCTTTTTATATAATGTTGGAAAATATTGCTGCATTGTTGCAGCCTCGCCACGAGATGGCGCTGTTGCTCCGCCGAACCGGTCCGGCATGTCGTGCACTTCTGTCCTCCTGCCACTAGGTGGCGCTGTCACCGGCCTCCCCAGCTCGGATGACGGAATGAGCTCGACTGCTCTTCCTTTTCCGGTCGGCTGCCGTGTCGGCGATCTCATTTGAGACCGTGTTTGCTCGGCTTTTAATTCAGCTAAAGATGGAGCTTGAACACCAGAACGTCTCCCTTGAAGGCAAGGGACTGGAACTCCGAGGGTTTCATCCGAAGGTACCAAGTCTGGAGAGGGTGTGGTGCCGGGGGACGTAGAGTCCCGAGCACGGCCCCTCCTCGCCCGAGATGTCACAGGGGATCGGGCCCGCCCCCGCCCGTGCTCTACTCTCTGCGCATGCGTGCTCTCCAAGCCGCTCCCTGTCTCTCCCGAGCTGACGTCACTTTCTCCCCCTTGTTCCACCTCCGAGGTCTCCTCCCTCGGTCTGTCCCTGACTTTGACACTGTGTCCACTCCTCCCACCGGAGTGTACAGCCCGCCCCCCGCCGGCACCCGAGCCCACCCCGCAATTCGAGCCGACTTTCCCCCCGGGTTCTTGCGAGTTTTGCCTGCCGCTCGCGTCTCCGCTATTCTGCCGACCGGGGCAGCCGCCATCCCCAGCGCTGCGCTGACAAAAGCCGCACGGGAACTCGTGTCTCCCGTTATCTCTTTACTCGCGCCCCCTGCCTGCTCCGCCGCTGCCGCGCCGCGAGAAAGCGCCCCCCCCCCGATCCCTTCTCTCCCCTCTGCACCCCCCCCTTCCGATCCTGACTCCCCTGTACTCTCCGGGGTTTCAGGACGCTTTAGGAGCTTCCTGGGTTTTCTGGGTTTTGGGACCGGGGGCTTTAATATTATTTCCTGCTCTCTTTTCTCGAGAGCCCTTTCCCCCTGGCTTCTTGAGGCCAGAGCTAATTTTTTCCCGGAGCTTTGCTCCCCCCTTCCTTCTGAGGGTGACGCAACTTTTCGTTGCTCTCCCAGTCTTTTCGACTGTACCAAAATGTCTTTTAGCATTAATCTTGCCGGCGAGAGCAGCTTTAACACTGTCTCATCTTTTTTTGTCGCTAAGAAATATAAGTGCCTATTGATTTCCTGCCAAAACCCCACTTTGAATAGCAGGCATGTTTCGGCAAGTGGGTAATTAAGCCTTGCCCACAACAATAACTGTTTTAAGTCTTTCTTTGGGAGCCCTTCTGTGTATGCTTGAGCCACGCCTTGTAAGGCAGACAAAATTTCCCGTTGTTCCTAGGAGAGTGTGCAATTATGTTCTTATTTTTTGACCTTCTCACCGAATCTGTCGTCAGAGCTGTCCGAAGGCTCCCGGTCTCTGTCCAGCAAGTCACAGGAGAAGGATCCAGAGGCGCCTTCCGGTTCCGATCCGGGCTGCTCTGCTATGAACTGTCTTCGGCAGAAGCTGAGAGATGTAATTCTCAGTGACTGTTGTTTTTTGCAGACTCTTCTGGCTGTTTTTTTTTTTTTTCTTCTTTTCTTTTCTCTTTTCCTCAGGAGCAATCAGTGCTCTCCTGGGAACTCGTCCTAGATCGGAGTTGCCCTCTTGGCTTTTCAGCTCTTTAGCTCTTCAGCTCTTCAGGGCTGATCCCCCCCCGAAAGGGTTGGTGGGGAGTAGCCCACGCAGCGAACGCCACTTGTTGATTTCTGTTTCTCCTGGCTGATTTATGACCAGAGATAGCTCAGGGATGCCACTTGTTGATTTCTGTTTCTCCTGGCTGATTTATGACCGGAGATAGCTCAGGGACGCCACTTGTCGGTTTCTCGGCTGTTTAGGTGGCCTGGAAAGGCCCAGGGTGGCCTTGGACAGCCCGGCGCTTCTAAGGACGAGGAGAGACTTCTGATCTTTTCTCGGTCTCGGTGTTTATTAATTGTTTAATTAATTAATCTAAAAGATTTTCTTTCAGCCCAACAGAGGTCTGCACAGCAAGCCAGCCATGAGCACGCTGAGAGCCCCCGGGGCGGTCACTTTTCTTTATACCCGAAGTTACATATACAATATTTATAATTTTTCCCCAATACCTTCTACCCTTATTAACCGGTGCACTTCTAGTAATAACCAATCCCAAAGTGCCACCATCACCACAGAAGATGGAGGCCAAGAAGAAGAAGAAGAAGGACAGGACACGCCCCAATTCCTCCATCCTACTTGTTTAGATCCCCCTGTACAGAAATCCTAAACCCTGTGTTTTACACTCTAATTAACTTATCCCTTCACCATTCACCCCAGTGAAATCCTCCTATCCTCGTACAGGTGTCGTCTCCTGTGTAGGATCAAAGTCCTGCCACCAGGCACTTCTGGCAACATTCCAGGACTCCCGAGCCCCCCAAGGGTGTTCTCGGCCACTCTGCACCTCCATCCTGAGGTGCTGAGATCCCACAATCTCATAACATGAGGTCACAGAGTGGGCTATGACATCACAGAGTGGGTTATGTGAGGTGTTTGGGCAATATGACATCATATACTGCCTCTGTGACATCACAGAGCCGGCTGTGACATCAGAGGGCAGATGTCTGATGTCACAGAGCAGACTGTGACATCACAGAGTTGACTGTGACCAGCTGTTACCAGCCATCAGAGATCAGCTGTGGGGCATTGGAGAATGGGCTGTGATATCACAGAGCAGGCTGTGACATCCCAGAGGGGCTGTGTGACATCCCAGCAGGGCTGTGTCAGGTCACTGGGTTGGTCACTCTGCCCCAGCTCCCCCTCACAGTTTCTCCCAACAAGTCGAATGCTGTTCATGCCCAGGAGGGTCCCTGTCCCCTGGGATCCCCCCGGCCCACCTGGAGCCACAGCCTCCACCAAAGGATGTTCCACAGGATCCACCCCAGAGCCTGACAGGGGACAAGGGGCCAGGACTGTGTGACCAGGACATCAAGGACAGCTATTATCCAGGTCACTGTGGCCTGGGTTGGGTTGCCCATGGCAGGAAAGATGTCTGGCAGCTGGAGCAGGGTCTGGGAAGGGCCTCCAAGGTGGGGCTGGAGCCCTTAGGCTGTGAGCAGAAGCTGAGGGAGCTGGGCTTGTCCAGCCCGGAGCAGGAAAGGCTGAGGGGCTCCTCATGCCAGCCTGGCAGTGCCAGTGAGGAGGGGATGGAGAACACAGAGCCAGGCTCTTGACAGGGGGCTGGTGGGAGACAAAAGCCAATGGGTGGAAGGGGAAAGAGGGGAGATCAGCCAGGACAAGAGGAGATGAAATGAGTCAGGCTGCTTTCAGCTTTTCCTCACCACCAAGAGCAGCCTGACTTCCCTTCTCCATCCACCACTGACAGCTTTGCAAATCAGGAATTGTTTGAGCTGTTTTGTCCCCAAAACAGAACGAGCATCCTGATAAAGGAACTTAATTGTGTTTATATCTATCACAGAACCACGTTTCTATAAAACTAATTTTAGTATGGAAATAACGTGTGAATGGTGGACTCATCAGATGCCGCCGGGGTGTTGCACATAGCTCAGGGAAGAGCGTGATTGTTATTAATTTGTGTCCTGTTCAACTGTGGTCCGTTGGCCATTAAGAGAATCTTTCTGTGCCTCTGAGTCTCATCAGTTCCTGACCGGCAAAGGACAGAAACCCTGATGAGCTGTGCTTCCCACTCCAGTGGTGGAACTTCCACCTTCCTCCATAGCCAAAGCAGAGCTGCCTTGTACCAGAAAGTCCCTGGCAATGGAGGAATGAAGGAAACAGGAGAGGCTGTGGGGATCAGGTGCGGGGTAGATTCAGGGACAAGACTGACTTTTGCATTTGATGGAGCTGTGCCTTCCCCTGGCTTTCTTGGCTGAAAAGAAATGAACATCCCTCTGTGTCTTGGGCAGCTCCTTCTCCAAGGAAAGCAGGTGGGAGTTGGAGCCAAGGAGCTGAAAGCTGCAGGTTCAGCCTGGGCTGGAGGGAGCTCAGATTGGCACAAGGCTGCCCTGAGTGCCAGGGCTTGGATGGGGGAAATGGTGGGGTGGGGGTAGAGACAGAGTCTGATTGATTGTCAGCCAAGAAGGGTCTTGATTTTCATGTCTATTCAAACTGCATGAGGAGGTACTTGGATTCAGTGTCAGCTGGAGATTGCACGTATCAATAAATTAGCAGGGAGAAGAAACCTGAATTGGACCTAGGAAATCTTTTCTCACTGTCTCTTTAAATAGAATCTATTAAACTTGAATACACTACTGGAATTCGTCTAATTAACCACAAAAGATTTGAAAATTAAATCAAATTACCCCCAGAGGCTTGGCTTGTTCAGGTGTTCTGAATGTCAATGAGCCCTGGGACACTGAATTCCTGCACTCAAGAGCTGAAGGCTGAACAAGCCACTGGAGCAGGATAATTCAGCAGCAGCCTCCAAGTTGCTGAGGATGTCAGCAGCCCCCACTGAGGCCATCCCTGCCCAGAGACCGTGGGGGAATGGGCAGACAAGGAGAGCGTCCCTGGGGCTGGGGCAGCACAACTCAGAGGCAGCAGCGGCTCCAGCTGGGAAATGGAGTGTGGAATGTGGCTGGGAAAGCCCTGCCTGAGCTGTGCCAAGCAGGACAGACAAGCCCTGACTCCCATCCCCCAAACAATTCTCTCAAGGAAACATTTAAAAGGAATTACAGTTGTTTGTGTACACTGAGTTGGACTCTATGAAGAAATACCAATAAGAGATTCTCAGGAGCCCAAACCAATCAAACAGCCTATACTGGCAGCTTTAGAAAATCAGAGAAACTTTGGCAATGGGTTATGATAACATGATAACATTGTAGTAGTTTTGATCTGTTAATTTAAGATTTTTCTCATCTTGAGATTTCTTAATTAATGGATTGATGAGTGTGGTCGGTTTTAGTGTTGGTTAATTATTTATGTGTTTATTTTGTTGTGAGATAGGATTACGAGAAAGGTAAAGTAGACTTAAAATTTTAAACGGGTATAAAGAAAATTTTATTAAAAGCAAGTAAAAGAAAAAAGGTAGTAAGAATTAAAATAAATTCTTTAGAGCACTTTTTTTTCTTTACAATTTTTTTAAAATCTGACAATATAAAGAAAATAAAGTTTCTAGTGGTTTACTATTTCTAGAATTGTCTTTTTTTTAGTTTTAGGGTGATAAGTTTTTCTTGTCAAGATTATGGAGGTTTTTTACAGGAGGACATTTTTTTTTGTGGTACTTAATATTGTCATGGATAACAGTTGTCTGGGGAACTTCATTATTGTGAAATTGTCTTTATAGCTACAAGCATTTTACAGCTTGTTGATGGGCCATGTTGACTTGTGGGGTATTGTTTTAAAGATGAGTTATAATAAAGTTTTTATTATTTACTTTTTAAATTATTTTTATTTCTGGGAATAGAGATCTTCTCTTGGGGATACTGAATTACGTTTTTTTTTCCTGTTTAAAATTCTCATGAAACTGCAGGTTTTTTAACATTTGTTTTTTTTAGCATGGAGATTTTTGTTTGATACAAATTTGAATTTTTAAAAAAGTTTTGTAAAGAAAAAGAGTTTTTTCTTTATAGTTTATAGGAAGATTTTAGTTTTAAGATTAAGGTATTTTTTTCTTTCTTTTAAATTGGGATTTCATTTCTTCTTTACTGACTTTGGTGGTTTTATGTTTTTTTTTTTATATGCTTGCATTTTTTTTTTCTTTAACTGGAGGGAGGATTGAAGTATTGAAAGGGTTAACATCTGACCTGCCAGTAACTTGTGGTGGAAGTCGTGGTTGTGTTGTGCTACAATTGGTTTTATGGTTGGTTTTTGGCTTTTTTTATGTTTAAGTTTTTAGTTGTAAGGTTATTTTGTATGGGTTGTAGGTTGTAGGGGTTTTATGTTTTAGTTGTGTTGGGGGGAGGGGACTTGGTAAGATTTCAATAGCTGTGTCTTGCTTTGTTCTGGTTGTGGTTTTGTAGCCTCTTGTTTTCCTGTTTGGTAGTTGTTGGGGTTTGGTTTGGTTACAATGGGGCCAATGTGGAGAGGGGCAGCCTGCGGAGGGAATAAGGGGCTCAGCCCATGGCAGGGTTGCTTGGTTTGGTTGGGTTGGGTTGGGTTGGTTTGGTTGAGATGGGGGCCAGGACCAGGGCCCACTGCTTCTTTGTTGACTGGAAAAGAAAGAGGAAGTTCCTGGGCTTTTTCATCTTTAACATTTGTGTTTCACAGAGACGTGTTCAGTATTTCAGGGGTTTAACAGATTGTCACTTACACAAAAAAGTTTTACTTTTTAAAATTCTTCTCATCTCAAATTACAACAGACATTCAGTCAACATAAAACACTTCTCAAAGCATTGACTTGAGCCATTCAACTTCACAAATTATAAGCCTCTTCCATTTAATATTAATCAAAATTTGCAGGAGCACAGAAAGAGAAGAAGACACAGAAAAGAGAGCAAGGCAAAAAGATGCAGAGAAGCACACACAGCTTCCAACTCCTGGATTCCAGCACTGTTCAGGTGGAAATTCCAAGAGGAGGCAGGGTCAAGATGTGTGCTTGCCTTGTGGTCAGCCTTCAATACCCCTTGGTCTTACTGGGTCCTTCCCCCAGGTAGGCCTTGGGCTCATTTGGTCCCTCAGGAGCTGGGCTGGGGCTGCAGAGGTGGCTGTGGAGCATTGCCTGTGCTGTGCCAGGGACTGGCAGCCACTGCTGGGCTGGGATAGAGGCTCTGGGGGGACTGGGGTTCCAGGGAAGGGCAGTGCTGGGGTTCCAGGGCTGGGCAGGGCTGCCCCTTCCTCCCCCAGACACAAAATGTTTAGAGCCAACAATCTCCTCCAGTCTGACACAACAGGCATGGTTGGAGGTGGAACCCCAGTTCTGGCCATGGGCACCTGAAAGAGAACAGCAGTTCTTTTCCATAGGAAGGAAAGCACAGAGCCCCAGTGTTTGGAAGGCTGGTGAGAGCCTCACTGGGCCAAGGCCAGCCAGACTTGTCAGGAATGGTAGATTTTGTCTGGGAGCAGTCTTTGGATTTAGGGAATTTTGGAGGTGAAAACGCAATCTTGGCCATGGACACCTGGAGAAGCAGGACAGTCCTTTCCGATAGGAAGGAAAGCGCAGAGATTTCCCCAATGTTTTGGGGACAGATGGGAAGTGACCCTTGTGAAACCACTGCAGCCAGATTTGTACTGGCAATATTCCTATGGGAACAATCCCTGGATATAAGGAAATTCGGAGGAGAAATCCCAAATCCGACCATGGGTTCCTGGAGGAGAAGGAGAGTTCTTTTCCATAGGAAGGAAAGCATGGAGTCCCCGTGCTTCAGCAGCAGATGAGAAGAGATCCTCAACATGCCAGGGTCAGCTGGACCAGTCAGGTGGCCCCTGGGAGGCCAAACCAACCAGACCTGTTCTTTGCTCCTTTGGTTTTATGGGGCCCCACACTGTCAAAATGATGCCTTGGATCTATGAGGCCCCACAGTGCCATAATGGTGACCTGTTTCTATGGGGTCCAGCAGTGTCACAATGGTCCCTTGATTACAAGAAGACCTGCAGTGTCACAATAGACCCTTGGTTCAATGGAGTCCCACAGTGTCACAATGGCCCCTAGGTTCCAGAAGGCCCCACAGTGTCACAATGGTTCCACTGATTCCATCAAGCCTTGCAGTGTCACAAAGATCTCCATGGTTCCCCAGGTCCCACAATGTCATATGACTCTTCTTTTCCATGAGCCTTGCAATGTCACAATGGACCTTTGGACCCTGGGGGTTCGCAGTGTCACAATGGTCTCTTTGGTTCCACTGTGTCACAATGGACCATTGATGACAGGAGGCCACTCTGTGTCACCCTGGAGCTTTGGTTCCATGCAGGCCTTCAGTGTCGCAATGAACCTTTGGTTCAATGGAGTTCCACAATGTCACCATGGCCTCGAGGTTCCATGAAGCCCTGTAGTGTCACAATGGTCTCCTTTGGTGGCCCAGTGTCACAATGGACCACTGAGGACACGAGGCCCTGCAATGTCACAATGGACCTTTGGTTCCATGAGGCCCTGCAGTGTCACAATGCTTTGCTTATTCCATGGGGCCTCATAGTGTCACAATGATCTCCATGATTTCATGAGTCCCCTCAGTGTCACAATGGCCCCTTGGTTCCATGAGGCTGTCAAGTGTCTAAGTGAAGTTAAATGCTGCTAAGAATTGTTTTTTTGCTAAGTTTTGAAGTTTAATATAAGTTATAAGCTAAGTTAAATATTGATAACTGTTAGTCCTCTTTTAAATTGCTAAGTCATAGGTTACAATTTAAGTTAAATACTGTTTAGAAGCATTTAACTTCACTTAGACCTTGTGACTTACCTTACCTACATGCCTGACTGACTCAGCTATCCAAGGCACTCCAACCCCTCAGAGAGCAGCATTTCTGCCACATTTCCCCAGCACAGGCACTCCTGTGTGCACACAGACACAAAGAGTCAGTGCAAGGCACCTGTGGGCAATTCCCCTGAGGGAAGGGAATGCTCACTGTGGATCCTTTGGCATCTCCCCAGGGGGTGAAGGATTGAGCCTGGAGGAGTGGGGGCATCAGCCCAGACTCTGTGTCGTTGTTCAGGATCCCCGAGTGCAGCGAAGGGGAGAGTTCCCGGCTGGGAGAGGCCCCACTCAGAGGGAGTCGCTGGCCCAGGAGTGTCACTATAGGACACAAAAGAACACAAGCTCACATCGTTGTTCTCAAGATGAAGAAAAAAGGGGAGGTTTATTTTCTGACTCCAACATTTACAGCTTTCCAAAAGTGACAGTGGATTGGAGGGTGACAGTGACACCTCTCCAATGACACTGGAAAAACCAACAGTCCATCAACTGTCTCTTCCTGAAAGGAATGGTAAACAATGAGTTATTTGTAGAAAGTGTGTGAGAAAGTTCACTACAAGAATGTCAACATCAGAAGGCTTAGAAAATCTTAAAAAAACAGGGCAACATCTCACCGTTTTCCTTTAAAAAAGAAAAAAAAGAAAATGAACAATATGATAAAGAAAATATGAACACTGTTCAGTGTCCACTTGCAGAGGAATCATCAGAGTGATCACTCTTATCATCTGCATCCGAATCATCACTCAATGATTCCCCCACTTGATGCCTTTCAGGTTGGTCATGGTTTCCATCTTGCTCATCAGCTGGATTCTGTCTCTGCGGTTGCAGGTCAGGGTGAGCACACTTCAAAGGTATCCAGCGTACCCCAGTATTTGTGGATACTCAAGCATACCCGCACCCCGAAGCAATATGGTCATAGGGACCTTCCCACTATTTGGTGACTAAATTCTGCACCTGTACCTTCACTCAAGGCTGATGTGCCTCGTCCGCAGCCTGCAACGAGAGAAGGTGATTCAAAATGACAGGGTTATTTGAGTTCTGCTGCACAGTGAGATGATTGATTGTGCACAAGGCTTTTGCCAACTGACTGTGCGTGGTTTCACCCTGCATTCCCCATTTTTGTTTTTGAAGAACCTGCTCCAGAGGACCATGAGCATGTTCTACAATAGCTTGACCAGTTGGAGAATGAGGGATACCAAACTTGTGCAAGACACCCCACAATTGCAGGAACTGCCGCACCTTTTGCGATGTGTAAGCAGGACCATTGTCGGTTTTCAGAGTAGAAGGTATGCCCAGAATGACGTCCTGCCTCCAGTGGGCAAGGATGTCATGTGCCTTCTCCCCAGTGTGAGCCGAAGCCCACATCACAGAGGAGAACGTGTCCACCGTGACATGCACATACTTAAACCAGCCAAACTCGGCAATCTGGGTGACATCGGTCTGCCAAAGCTCCAAGGCCCTAAGGCCTCTGGGATTTACCCCTGCCGGCAAAGGCGGAGCAAGTGCATGGCAGTCATCACATGACTCAACAATGTCACGAGCCTCAGTTTGCATCAGCTGAAAGTGCTTCTGCAGGGTATGTGCGTTCTGGTGGAAAAACCCATGGGATGCCTTGGCCTGCGCGAGTGTATCAGGCTGAGGCGCTCCCCACGCTGGATTAGCCAACTTGTCAGCCCTCGCATTACCTTCCACTATAAAGCCTGGCAAATTGGTGTGACTCCTGACATGCAGAACATAGAATGGATGAACCCAGGCCTAAATGGCACACCACAAAGTCTTCAGTAAATGAAACAAGGCAGGATTACTGACCTCTTTCAAAACGGAATGACCCAAACTCTGTGTGGTATTGGCCACATAGGTGGAATCCATGACCAGATTGAAAGGTTCCTGGGAAAATCAACCAATTGGGCTGACCCATCCTCATGAGCTTCCAGAACCTGCCACTCTGATTGGTCTCTCCAAGTAACAATGGCGTTTCCTGTTCTCCCTGAACCATCAGTGAAGACAGTGGGTCCTTGCACAGATTCCTGGCTATTTTTGGGCCGCAAAGAGATTTGTGTGAATTTCACCATATGCAGTAGCCTATGACTGGGCAGATGATAAATGATCTGCCCTGAAAAATTTTCCAGAGCACTCTGCAGGGACACACTGTTTGCAAAGCTCCAGTCAAAATCCTCCCGTTGCATCGGGAGTATGATCTTTGCAGGATCCGCACCCATCAATTGCAAACACCGTTGCTGGCATTTGATTATCCAGCAAGCAATCAGCTCAAACAATGCAGTTGCCGTCTTCTGCAGCTGATGGGGCAGGAAAACTGATTCCAACATGTGCGAGGAATGGGACCATTTGTCACTCCATTGGCCAATAATGCCCGTGGGATGCGAATCTGGAGTGGTGATGAACACAGTGACATCAACAGAGGGATCAATGCGATAAACTTGGCAAGCCGAAACAGCTCGCTGAACCACCTCCAACGCCATGAGCGCCGCAGGGGCAGTGTGAGAGGCGACTTTAGATAAGAGTCTCTTTTCAACAAATCATACAGAGGAGACAGCTGTGCATCAGTTAGCCCCAAGTACAGACATGACCAAGTGATGACACCTACCAATTTCTGAGCATCATTCAGTGTCTTCACAGAATGCACAAATTGCACCTCCTGGTGATGGATCATCCCTTCCAGAATTTTGACCCCCAAGTACTTCCAAGGTGGTTGTTGTTGAATCTTTTCTGGAGCCACCTGCAGTCCATGGGCATGGAAAGCATCGAGCAACCGAGGCTGAATCCTCAGCAGCTCATCCTGGGTGGGCATAGCCACCAGAATGTTGTCCATATAATGATACAGACGTGCATCAGGAAACTGCTTGTGAACAACAGACAAGGCAGGAGAATTCTGCATGCCCTGGGGCAACGTCCTCCATTGATATCTCTGTGCAGGCTCAGCCTCAATAATCGCTGGCACTGAGAAGGCAAACATCGGACTGTCATCGGGATGCAAAGGAATCATAAAGAAACAATCCTTCAGATCCACAATGAGGACCGACCAGGCAGGGGGAAGCATGGTAGGCGATGGCATGCCCACCTGCAATGTTCCCATGCTTTCCATCACGGCATTAACCTTTCGGAGGTCTTGCAACAGCCTCCACTTCCCAGATTTCTTTTTGATGCAGAAGACAGGAGTGTTCCAGAGACTGGTAGAAGGCTCCAGATGACCCTGTGTGGAAATCCACAAAATTAGAGGATTTTGGGAAAGCTTCAAGATGCAGGCCTCAGAGACAGCAGAACTGTGAGCAGAGCTATGCAGCAGCCATGAGATAGGTCAGCAGAAAAATTATTTAAAATGTAGAAAAGCAAGGGCAAATAGAACAATGGTCTGTGTATTAACACTTGTCTAGAATAGCTCTGTAAGCTACGGAAAGTTTATCTAGCAAGATATTAGGAAGATTAAAGCTTAATAATGGAGCTCTGTGCATTGTGTTTTTAAGGCTTACAAGCAGGTATTGTATTCAAAATAAGAAAGCATTGTTTTAACCAAAGGTACGTGTGCTTATGGTGATTGGCTAGAACTGCTGTCAATGTGCTTTTGCTTTGTGTGATTGGTCAAGAAACTTATAAAGTAAGTTGTAACATTAAGTTCCTGGTCTGCTGCCTGGAATGTGAGCTGCTGGCATCTTCCCATTGTCATAACCATGTAATGAGACTGATGCTGAAAATTAAAGCAGCTCAAGGCACATTCTACAGCAGCCCTGTCTGGTTCGTGGTTTGTACAAAGCCCCCCTGCCATCTTCACCCTGATCCAAGTGCTGCTGCACCAGGTTCTGAAGGGCGACCAATTTATCTTGAGGGAGGGGCCACTGCTTCTCCCAGACAGATTTGTCCACCAGACACCAAATAGGAGGAGTAAGACACTCTGCGCCCTTCATCGCAGCAGCCCCCATCAAAAATCCGTCCTGATGCACAACCCTCAGACAGACAAAACATCCCTCCCCCAGAGGTTGGGAGGAGTTGAAGTAACATGAGGCCTAACCCAGGCTGTCTGTCCCTCTGGGTTCGCAACCAGCACTGGCTGCTCGCTCATGTAGCATTGCGCCGTCCCTCCCAGGCCAGCGACAGACGTCCCCACCAGATCCAAGGGCCATTCTGGGGGCCAGGCTGAAAGGGGAGAACCATGACGTCAGCACCACTGTCGAGAAGCCCGCGGAGGTGGATTTCCGATGGCGTCGCACCAGGAACAGACAGGGTACACAGCATCTCGGGACGGTCCTTGGTCAGGACAGCAGTCCAGTAAACTTGAGGTGGCCCAGTGTATCCAAAGCCACCAGCTACCGGTCAGCTGTCCTGCCAACAGAGGACTTAAAAAGCACAAGTTGAGCAAGTTGCGTCCCTTTCGGGATCGTGACAGGAGGGGGTGGGTGTGGAGACCATGGCACAAATCTGCCATGTGAAATCTGCATCAATGAGCCCCAGGGGCACAATGATGCCCTGAAGGGTGGCACTAGATCTCCCCATCAGGAGAGCACTCATGCCTCCACCCAAGGGATCAAAGGAATCCAGGAGAACCTTGTGTATTTTACATGATTCTAAGACAACTGTTGCTGTGGTGCAGACATCCACACCTGCTGATCCACGGGTGCCGGCTGCAAGCCAGCAAAGGAGACCTCCATCGGCTCCAGGGTCTGGAGAGAAGCTTGTGTCTGGGCACGTGCCTTCTGCGTGCTCTGCTTCATGTTTCCCGAGCCCAGTAAAGCCTGGCCATTAACATGAACAGTCGCCTTGCAGACATTGGACATGTGATTCAGTCTACCACACCAACCTCATAAGAACATGGGGAATTTGACCTTCTGTGCTTTCTTCCCCCGCTTCTTGCCAGCCTGCGCAGTCCCCTGCTGTGGCCACCTGCCCTGCGGTGCTGCCCAGACTGGCTGCACAGCGGCA
Source organism: Melospiza georgiana (assembly GCF_028018845.1). NCBI lineage: Eukaryota > Metazoa > Chordata > Aves > Passeriformes > Passerellidae > Melospiza > Melospiza georgiana. The sequence continues at coordinate 2,425,786 of NW_026652215.1, forward strand.
GCCACGGCAGCCAACTTCTGACCCGAGGGGATGATGTCTGCACAGGCCTCCACCATCTGGGAGACAGTAGGAAAACCAGGCACAGCCACTATGACCCTCCTACAAGCATCCTTGCAATTACACCTCGCAAGGTTTGCAATCCCAATCCTCTTTGCCACAGGATAAGACACCTACCTTTCCACAGATGCAGTCAGCCTTGCCTCAAATGCCATGAAAGACTCATCAAATCAACCCCCTGGACAATGGTTGCAAACGGTTGCTTTGGAGCAGCCATTTCCAGGGTCTGAACAATTGCTGCCGTGCCCAGCATGTGGCACTGGTCAAGCACAAGGGGATCGTATCCAGCCTGTGCCTGAACATTGGCATAAAGCCCTGTGCCCAACAGCATGTCAGCGACAACCCCACGCCTGGGGTCCTGTGGCGCCAATGCAGCATTCTGCATCACCACATGGGCCACCAAACGAGCCCACTTGGTCTCAAAAACACCAAATTGCACTCAGTCAAAAAGAGAATATGCCACACGATCGAGGTCATGAGGCGTCAGCATGTCCGTAGCAACCCTCCCAAGAGTCTGCATAACCTCAGCAGACCCCAAATCATGCTGAGCAACCGCATCATGGACTTCCCTCTCCAACTTATACAAAAGCAGTTCATAAGTGTTGTGAGTAACACTCCTGAGCATAGGGAAAGCCTGGGAAACCCCTGGCAAAGCCACAGCACCTGCTGTGTTCTGCTACTTGGGCCCCACAGGGACAAGAGGCGATGACTGATTGGGAGCCAGGTCAACACCACTCACCCCCACACCCCCTGCAGCATTGGATGAGCCAGAGGAGCCTGCTCTGGGACCTAGCAGATGCCGCGAGGAGGCAGGCTCAGACATCTCGTTAGTCTTAGTTCTGGCTTCTTGCCAGAAAGGCACGGGGTCCCTCGGACACACAGTCACCTGGCACGAGGGAAGCGTCCACAAATTTGACAAGGAGACGCCATGGCCCCGGGAACCCACCGGCCTCCCACCGGCTGTATCGGCATTCGTGCTAAAGATAAATACCTCAGTGCCATGTCGTGCCGCAGCCCCGGCAGGAGGCGCCTTGGCAGGCACAGGTGCCGGCATGGCCTGCAAACCCTATGTGGACTGGCACATGTGACCTTGGTCACAGGGGTTTTCAGGATGAGAGAGAGACAAGAATGTTGACTCCACGATCAGAAGGCTTGATTTATTATTTTATTATATATACACTACATTGTAACTATACTAAAAAGAAATAGAAAGGAAAAGGTTTCTCAGGAGGCTAAGCTAAAAATAGAATTGAAAAGAATGAATAACAAAGATCTGTGTCTCAGCAGAGAGAAAGAGCAGCTCTGCCGTGAGTGGTCAGAAAATCCAAACATCCACAGGAGACCAATCATGGATCCACCTGTTGCATTGCACAGCAGCAGATAACCATTGTTTACACTTTGTTGCTGAAAGGTCTCAACTTCAGCAGGAAAATCCTAATGAAGGATTTTAATGAAAAGATGTTTGCAACAGGACGAGACCAGCGCGGGGCCCTGTCCCTGAAATGGAGGAGGGGAGGGGTGCCAAGAGAGGTGCAGCCCGTGGAGCCGCATCACTGCAGAGCGGCACAAGGGAGCCTGGCACAGCCAAATCCACCCCAGGGGAACAATTGCCATCCCCTGTGTTGGACCCGTCCCCCAGCACACCGTCCCAGGGTGGGGAGAGAGCTCCACATCGCACAGAAACTCAAACTTCCCCTCGTCCATGTCCGAGACAGAAGGGCTCCACTGGGAACTCCGAGGGGTACAAGAACCAGACCCCCGTCAAAGCTCCTCACACTTTTTCCACTGCACCAGCAGCAATCCCACGTCTACGGTGCAATCATCAAAGAGGGCCTCCATGCGGAGGACCCCCACAAGAGACCACTCCTCCTTGGAGAACGGCTTTGCAGAGTCCGAAAAGAGCCCTCGCTCTCGGGCCCACAGAAACAATCGCTCAAAATCATACCAGGAAATAGAAACCTGTTTCCACTCCAGGACCCCCTCCAGAAGTCCAAAATGAGGGAATCCTTCTCGAAACCCACAGAGGTTGCCATCACCCCAAGTACAGCAGGCAAAGCACCAAAGAGGGGTGACAATACCGGCAATCTGTCTAAGCCTAGGCTGCAGTACACTTTGGCAGTCACCTGATGTCACTAGAGGACAGGAAAGAACAGAAGCGCACACCACTGTTCTCAAGGTGAAAGAAAAAAGGGAAGTTTATATTCTGACTCCAACATTTATAGTTTTCCAAAAGTGACAGTGGATCGGAATGTGACAGTGCCACCTCTCCAATGATACTGGTCAAACTAACAGCCCTTCAACTCTCTCCTCCTCCATAAAGGAATGCAAAACAATGAGTTATTTATACAAAGTGTGTGAGAAAGTTCACTACAAGAATGTCAACATCAGAAGGTTTAGAAAATCTTAAAAAATCAGGATGACACAAGTCTGGCTAGGCTTGGCCTCTGGTTACTGCCTCTCTGGTGACTGCCCCTGCACCACTGGGGCTCACTTGTTTCCTTCGTATGGAGACCATTGTGACACTGCGGAACATTGTGGAAACAATGGACCATGGTGACACTGCAGGCCCTTGTGGAACCTGTTACACTGTAGACCCTTAAGGAACCAAGAGGAACATTGTGACCCTGCAGGGTATCGTGGATCCCAGGGGCCACAGTGACACTGTGGGGCCTTGTGGAACCAAGGATATCTGGATATCTTTGTGGGTCCAGTTGGGCTGCATGTTCCCAAGGGGCCAGTGTGAAGCAGAAGGGCTTTGTGGAACCAAGAGGCCATTGCTGCATTTCAGGGCCTCGTGGAGCCAAAGGGCCATTGTGATCCTGCAGGGCACCATGGATCCATGGAGGGCACTGTGGCATTGCATGGAATCATGGAGACCATTGTGACCCTGCAGGGCCTTATGGAAGGAAGGGACCATTGTGACACTATGGGAAGTTGTGGAACCAAGGGAATTATTGTTGCACTACTGGACCCCAATGGAACCAAGGGGCCATTGGACACAGTGAGGCTTCATGGAAACCAAAGTCCATTATGGCACTGTGGGGCCTTGTGCTTGTGGAACCATGGAGACCATTAGGATCCTTAAGGACTTGTATAACCAAGGAGCTATTATGACACCTCAGGGCATCATGGAAGCAAGAGAATCATTGCGGCACTGCAAGGCCTCATAGAACCAAGGAGCAATTGTGACACTGCAGGGCCCTGTGGAACCAAGGCAACATGAAATAGGTGTGGCTGCCTTGGCCTCCCAGGGGTCACCTGACAGGTCTGGCTGACCTTGGAATGTGGAAGGACACTGCCATCTGCCCCTGAAACACTGAGGCTCTGCACTTTCTTACTTAAGAAAAGAACTGTCCATCTTTTCCTGGCATCCATGGCCAAAATCAGTATTCCACCTCCAAATTTCTGTGTATCCAAGGATTCCTCCCAGACAAAAGCTCCCAGGACAGACAAGTCTGGCTGGTCTTTGACTCCTGAGGGGCAGCACTCACCTGTTTTCAAAACACTGGTGTCGTGGTTTGACCGGAAATGGGACATCTGGGATATGTTGTTTTGCTGTGGTTACCAATGGGTGTTCGGATTTTAAGATGAGCACCTGGTTTGACCAGTGGGGCATTGGATCCGCCTCTTGAGACTACAAACCCAAGGAGTTAAAAGTAGGGCTCTTGTCCTTCAGAGCACTCTTGGGATTTCCGGCGTGAAGGGTTGGGCCTCCCTCTCCCGGCCCAGTTGCTGGCTGGGCTGGGGGAGGGGAAAGCCACGTGGCCCATCTACGGTAGGCCCGGATTCAGTGGAAGGGTGACGGAGCATTGAGCGACCTGTTTACCCCCCCCCCCCTTCTCCTCCCCCCACCTTTTTGGAGACAAAGAGAATGCAGCCTGTGCTGTTATCTTGAAACTTGGTATCATGTGCCAGCAGCACGGCTGAGAGGAGAAGGGGGGGGGCTTTGAGCAGCCCAGCAGCCTGGGAGAGCTTTTAACTCTTGTGGATAGTGAGAACTTCACAGAACATTACCTTTCCTAGGAAAAGGATAAGAGTGGAAGATGAAGGAAGAAACAGGCCAGTAAGGGGGTCTGGCAAAGAGAAAGAGAGATGTTGAAGAAATGGGGGAAGATGGAGTGGCAACTTTGCTGGACTCTTTTATTGTAGATCCATGGACTGTTTCCTGGTGATACAGAGGCTGCATTGCAGGGGGAAGTGGAGGCTCGGAGCCAGGAGAGTTTGGTGTTGAGACCCCTCGGCCCCAGGGGGTATAGAAGAAATGGGGGGGACAAAGGTGCCAGAGATGAGAGTGTGCTCTGCTTGGAACGAGACGAGGCATCCTTAAATGGTCCACCCTGAAAGCAGGCCTCTGCCCCATCCCATGCCTGGTGGTGAGAGCACCTTGGCATGGAAAGGAGAAGTCACGAGATAGCGGGACTCCGGGCGGTGTGCTAATTGTGACAAGAAGTCCGTGCTACAAGGAAGGACTCCGTCTACTCTTCATAAGCTGAAGATTTGATTTTCTAAAGGGTGGTGCCAGACCGAGTGTGGATAATTTTGGGAGTGTGGATAATTTTGGGAGATGAATTGTACTGGGATCTGGAGGAGGAGGGGGAAGTGTTTCTGTGTAGTTTTCATTCTCCTTGTGATTTATTTTTTTTTTTTTTGTGTGTGTGTAGTTAAGTAATTGTGTGTAGTTTACTAATTGTGTGTAGTTTAGGTAATAAACTTTTCTTTACGTTTAAGCTGGAGCCTGCTTTGCTTATTCCTGTTCACATCTCACAGCAGATATCAGGTAGAGGGTAGACTCATGGGGGCACTGGCTTTGCCAGGCCCAAACCATAACAACTGGAAAGGGCTCTGTGCTCTTCTTTTTATGAAAAAAACCCCATCCCTCTTCTCCAGGCACAAATGTTTTAAATTAGGACTCCACATTCATCATTTCAAAAATCCAAGAGTTGCTCCAAGCAAACCTGCCAGGACAGACAGGTCAGGCTTGCCTTGGCCTCTGGTGATTGCTGTTCATCAGCTCCTGAAACATGAGGGCTGCGTGGTTTCCTTCCTATGGAGACCAATGTGACATTTGAGAGCCTTGTGAAATGAAGGGGCCATTGTGACACTGCCAAGCACCATGGATCCAAGGGACCATTGTGATACTGTGGAGCCTTGTGGAACCCAGGACATCTTTGTGGCTCTGTTGGGCCACACGGTCCCAAGGGACCAGGGCAAAGCAGCGGTGTCTGAGTTAGCCCAGCTGTAACTCAGTCAGAAAGATTTTACCTCGGAAGTACTGGGCTAGAGTTTCAAGCCCTGGGAATCATTTGTGTAACTTAAGGTGAGTTAGAGAGTTGCCCCATGAGCCTTTAGTGTTGTTATGCCAAGTTGTCCAAGTTCTCCTCCCCTACTGGTTACTTGTGTCCCCTATATGGTTATTGTTCTAGAGTGTTCTACCCTCGAGTGTATGTATTGTTGCTTCACCTTTATCTCAGGTCTTTGAATCCCACCCCTTGCACTGCGCTTGAAGTACTGGATGCTAAAGGATGTCCCAGAAGAGTTTTCTGCAGAGATGCCCTTTTGTTGCCTTCTCTGGAGCTGCAACAGCAATGTCTGTGTACAGAGCTGGAGGCAGATCAGGGCTGGCCCAGCAGCTGTGCCCAGCAGCAGCAGCAATTTGTGTTGCCAGTGCTGCTGCCGTGGCCCTGCCCCGCTGCCCCGCTGCCCTGGTGTTGCTGCAGGGCCTGAGTGCTCTCAGTGCCGGGCACAGCCCTGGGGGTGGCAGTTCTGGGGCTGCAGCAGGGACAGGCCATGGGCACTGCTGGGACAGTGCTGACAACTCAGCCCAGGGCCTGGGGACTCCAGGCTCCTTGCCCAGGCTCTCTCAAGAACACACCCAGGCCAATGCTCAGCACAGAAAAGCTCCGTGAGCAGCCCCAGGCTGGCCGTGGGCAGGCTGGGGGAAAACAGCATGGCAGGGGCTCGGGAAGGGCCCTGGGGCAGACGGGAAGGAGCAGCAGAGCAGGGGCTGATCCATCCCCAGTGCGCTGCACAGCCCAGGGCAGCGTCCCAGAGGGTCCTCATGGAGCTGCCAACAACATCCCCCCTCTGCAGCCCTGGCCTCTCCCCCAGCTCACACAGGTGCCCCATCCTTGCAGGCACAGACACGGCAGCACTGGCTCAGCAGCCCCTGTTTGCATTGCACACAGCAGGGGGAGCACCTCCATGCTGTTGGTGTGGGGACATGAACCTGAGGGAGCACAAATGCCATCAGCCCCTGGGGCCAGCAAGGGCTGGGGGACACAAGGGAAACCACTCAGCTTTGTCATGGCCTCTGCAGTCAGCCAGAAAGTTTGTTCCCATCAGCTGGGAGTTTCCTGTGCCACTGCAGACGCTGTTGCTCAGAGTCAGGGCTGCCTGGCAGCCACCCCCAAACTGCCCTGAGCATTTCCTTTAGTTCATCTTTGCTTTCTTTACTCTTCCTGATACAAATTTCTTCTAATTCCCCAACCCAGTGGACCCAGACCTAGACATAGCACTCGAGGTGCTGCCCAACCAGTGCCCAGCACAGGGGAAGAATCACTGCCCTGCTCCTGCTGGCCACACCATTCCTGATCCAGGCCAGGAGCCATTGGCCTTCTTGGCCACCTGGGCACACTGCTGCCTCATGCCCAGCCGGCTGTCCATCAGTCCCTGCAGGTCCCTTTCTGCCTGGCTGCTGTCCAGCCTCTCTGTCCCCAGCCTGTCGTGCTGCAGGGGTTGTTGTGGCCAAAGTTCAGGACCCGGCACTTGGTCTTGTTAAACCTCACCTTGTTGGATCACACATCCTTGTTAAACCGCACCTGGATCCAGCCTGTCCAGGGCCCTGTGCAGAGCCGTCCTACCTCCATCCTCCATCAGACCCAAACTCACACCCAGTTTGGTGTCATCTGCAGATTTGCTGATGTTGGACACAATCCTCTCATCCAAACCATTCCATGCAGATATTGAAATCCACGCTGGCTGGCTCTGATCCCTCGGCCATCCTGTGGGTGCCCTGTGATGGCACTCAGGGTGATCTGTTCCATAACCTTGCCGGGCACCCAGGTCAGGCTGACAGGCCTGGAGTTCCCCAGCTCCTCCTTCCAGCTCTTCTTGGGGATGGGCTCACATGGGCACCTCCAGTCCTCTGGGCCCTCCCTGCTGAGCCAGCACTGATGGTAAATGATGGAGAGCAGCTTGGGGAGCTCATCCACCAGCTCCCTCATCCCCCTGGGATGGATTCCATCCAATCCCACACACCTGTGAGCATCTGAGTGGCTCAGCAGGTCACAAACTGCTTCCTCCTCGATTACAGGGGCTGTTCTGGTCCCTGTGCCCATCTACCAGCTGAGCAGAACCCTTGTCCTGAGGACAGCCTGTCCTATAATCAAAAATTGAGAGAAACAAGATGTTAAGTAGCTCTGCCTTCTCCTTAACTTTAGTTACTATATTCCCCACTGCATCCAATATAGAGTAGAGCTTCTCCTTATCCCATGTTTTGCTATTTATTTAATTGTGGAAACATTGTCAATTTTTTTTTCACAGAAGTGGTCAGGTTAAACTCTAATTGAGCTTTCACCTCTTGTCTTTTTTTCTGCACGACTTCACAATATCCTTAAACATTTCCTAAGCTGCTTGACCTTCTGTCCAAAGTTGATGCACCTCTTGTTACCCTTGAGTTCCCACAAAATCTCCACGGCCAGCCAGGCCAGTCATTTTCCTCACTAGCTCATCTTTTGCCACACTGGGACAGGCTGCTCCTTCCCCCTTAAGATTACTTCCTTGAAATGTGTCCATCCTTCCTGGATCCCTTTGTTTTTAAGGGATGTTTTCCTTAAAAAAAAATCAGTGCCTGATTCTGTACTCCCCAAATCTGCATCCTAAATAGGCCAAAGTCTGCCCTTCCTAATTCCAGTGTAGAAGTTTTGTTGCTGCCCCTCCTCTTTCCCAGAACATTGAAAACTTGATTACTTCATGGTCACTCTGCTCCAGGCAACCTACGAGCCCCACATCTGCCACCAGCCCTTCTCTGTTTGTGAACAGCAGCAGACAGAGCTTTCCTTCGCAGTGGGAGTGTTGCCAAAAATTCAGTAAGACAGAAAACTCCTTAACACCAGTGTAGCATTAAGAATCAGCATTCTTTATTCAGCTGGATGCACGGGGGATGGCTCCTCCCAAAGCCATGCAGGATGAGTGCAGGAAAGTTTCCCTTTATTTTCTCTATTTTGCACACATATTCATTGATTTTCCTGGACCAAACTTACATATGATAATCATTTTCCCCAAATCATTAACATATTTATCATCCCCTATACCCATGCGTTCTTCTCTTCTGGGGGTCTCTCTGGTGGTCGTGGACCCCAATGTTCCAGTGGGTCTGGCTGAGCTGGCAGGACACTGAGGCTGCTGAACTTCCATTTCCCCTTCTCACACAATGGGCATTGTGTGGTTTCCATAGGCCTGGGGTTTTGGAGAACAAGCTCCAGGTGTCAGCTCACCTGGTGGAGACAATTTATCATCTGGCAACATGAGGTCACAGAGTGGGCTTTGACATCACAGAGCGGGTTATGTGCAGTCATGGAAAAGCTATGGCATCATAGAGTGCCTCTGTGACATCACGGAGCCATCTGTGACATCAGAGGGAAGAGGTCTGACATCACAGAGGAGGCTGTGACATCACAGAGTTGGCTGTGACCAGCTGTGACCAACCATCAGAGATCAGCTGTGTGACATTGGAGAATGAGCTGTGACATCACAGTGCAGGCTGTGACATCAGAGACCAGCTGTGTGACATCCTAGCAGGGCTGTGTCAGGTCACTGGGTTGGTCACTCCACCCCAGCTCCCCCTCACAGTTTCTCCCAACAAGTCCAATGCTGTTCGTGCCCAGCAGGGTCCCTGTCCCCTGGGATCCCCCCGGCCCACCTGAAGCCACAGCCTCCACCAAAGGATGTTCCACAGGATCCACCCCAGAGCTTGACAGGGGACAAGGGGCCAGGGCTGTGTGACCAGGACATCAAGGACAGCTATTATCCAGGTCACTGTGGCCTGGGTTGGGTTGGCCAGGGCAGGAAAGATGTCTGGCAGCTGGAGCAGGGTCTGGGAAGGGCCTCCAAGGTGGGCCTGGAGCCCTTGGGCTGTGAGCAGAGGCTGAGGGAGTTGGGCTTGTCCAGCCCGGGGCAGGGAAGGTTGAGGGGCTCCTCATCCCAGCCTGGCAGTGCCAGTGAGGAGGGGATGGAGAACACAGAGCCAGGCTCTTGACAGGGGGCTGGTGGGAGACAAAAGCCAATGGGTGGAAGGGGAAAGAGGGGAGATCAGCCAGGGCATGGGGAGATGAAATGAGTCAGGCTGTGTTGTGGTGTGCTGTAATGTCCCATTTTGGCCTTCCAGGTCATTTCCCCAAGTGTACTTATACCTCTCTCCCTTCCCCCTTACCCCCATGCTGAGTGAGTCCTTTCAATCAGACTTAACATTCCAGCAAGGCGTCATGTGGTTGGTCAAGTTCAAAGGATGCCCCTATGCCCATAGGTCATTGGCCTTTCCGGGTGTCATCTCCCCCTGAGACCCTGCCCCTCTCCTCTGATTTGTGGCTCACCTGTACCTCCCCTTCCCCTGTCCCCGAGCTTAAAAATGTGATCAGAGCATGCGGTCGGAGTTCTGTTGGAGCAGTTCCTCACGTTCAGACCTCTGTAACCATGGAATAAACCTCTGGACATTAAACCCTCCAGCAGAATCCTCTCCTTTTTCTCTTCACCATCGCCTGAAGCCATTCCTCCTGAGGTAAAACGGGGTTCCTTACAAGCCTGGACTTGTTCAGTGCCCAGCTGCAACCACCAGCAAGCCAAGGTATCTCTGGGGTGATACACCGCAATTGCTGCCTTTGGCCCAGCAGCGAGGGTCAGACTGGCCCAGGCACAATCTAACTGGTAATATTGGGAGCCTTTTTTTCCAATAAGGCTGGTTTTAGCATTTCCTCAACACCAAGAGAAGCCTGACCTCCCTTCTCCATTCACCAGTGACAGCTTTGCAAATCAGGAGTTGTTTGAGCTGTTTTTCCCCCACTCCAGGATGAGCATCCTGATAGAAGAACCTAATTGTGTTTATATCTATCACAGAACCACATTTGTCTGAAAGTAATTTTAATATGGAAATCCCTTGTGGATGGTGGACTCATCAGATGCTGCTGGGATGTTGCACATGGCTCAGGGAAGAGTGTGATTGTTATTAAATTGTGTCCTGTACAACTATGGTCTGTTGGCCATGAAAAGAAACTTTTTGTGCCTCTGAGTGTCACCAGTTCCTGGTCCCTCAAAGGACACAAAGCTGATGAGTTGTGGTTCCCACTCCAGTGGCTGCACTGGCACCTCCCTCCATAGCCAGAGCAGAGCTCCCTTGTCCCAGAAAGTCCCTGGCAGTGGAGGGATGAAGGAGACAGGACAGGCTGTGGGGATCAGGGGCAGGGCAAAGCCAGGGAGAAGAATGACTTTTGCATTTGATGGAGCTGTGCCTTCCCTTGGCTTTGTTGGCTGACAAGAAATGAACATCCCTCTGTGTCTTGGGCAGATCCTTCTCCAAGAAAGCAGGTTGGAGTTGGAGCCAAGGAGCTGAAAGCTGCAGGTGCAGCCTGGGCTGGAGGGAGCTCAGATTTGCACGAGGCTGCTCTGAGTGCCAGGGCTTGGATGGGGGAAATGGTGGGGTGGGGGTAGGGACAGAGTCTGATTGATTGTCAGCCATGAATGGTGTTGATTTTTATATCTTCAAACTGTATGAGGAGGTACTTGGTTTCAATGTCAAGTGGAGATTGCTATTAACAGGGAAAAAAAAAAAAAACTAAACAGGTCCTACAAAATGTTTTCTCACAGTATTTTTAAATAGAACATATTCAGTTGAATGCACTTCTGAAATCTCTCTTTTTAACCACACAAGATTTGGTAACTGATATCAAATTATTCCCAGAGGCTTTGGTTGTTAAGGTGTTCTGAATGTTAATGAGCCCTGGGACACTGAATTCCTGCACTCATGAGCTGAAGGCTGAAATAGCCTCTGGAGCAGGAAAATTCAGCAGCAGCCTCTAAGTTGTTGAGGATGGCAGCAGCCCCCACTGAGGCCGTCCCTGCCCAGAGACCGTGGGGGAATGGGCAGACAAGGAGAGCATCCCTGGGGCTTGGGCAGCACAACTCAGAGGCAGCAGCGGCTCCAGCTGGGAAATGGAGTGTGGAATGTGGCTGGGAAAGCCCTGCCTGGGCTGTGCCAAGCAGGACACACAAGCCCTGACCCCTAAACGCCAAACAATTCTCTCAAGGAGACATTTGAAAAGAATTGCAATTGCTTGTGTACTGTGAGTTGGACTCCCTAGAGATATACGAACTGGAGATTCTCAGGAACTCAAAACAACAAAACAGCCTTTACTGGTAACTTTGGAAAATCAGAGAAACTTTGGCAAAATGTTTTTTATGACACTGTAGTGCTTTTTGTTTGTTAATTATAGATCTTTCTAATCTTGAGATTTCCTAATTAATGTACTGATGAGTATGTTGGGTTGTAGTGCTGGTTAATTATTTATGTATTTATCTTGTTGTGCGATAGGATTACAAGAAAGGTATAGGAGGTTTAAAATTTTAAAAGGGTATAAATAAATATTTATTAAAAGTAAAATTAAATAAAAGGTAGTAAGAATTAAAATAAATTTTTTAGAATACTTTTTTTTTTCTTCACATCTTTTTCATTTTTCTGAAAATGTAAAGAAACTAAACTAGAAATTGCTAGTCAGTTCACTATTTCTAGAAGGAATTTTTTTACTTCACTGTGGGGAGAAGTTTTTCTTGTTAAGGTTATGGAGATTTTTACAAGAGGAAAAAATAGGTTGTTTTTTGTTCTTAGTTTTGTCATGGATAACAGTTGTCTGGGGATCTTTGTTATTGTGATGTTTTTATTGCTACAAGCTTTTTTACAGCTTGTTGATGGGCCATGTCAGCTTAAGGGGTATTGTTTTAAAGATGAGCTGTTTAAAGGTAAAAGTTTTTATTATTTTCTTATAAAATTATTTTTATCTCTGACAATAGAGATCTTCTCTTGGGGATACTGGATTACTTTTTTTTCCCCCTGTTTAAACTTTTTGTAAAATTACAGTTATTTTAACATTTATTTATTTAACATGCAGGTTTTCTTAGATTAATTTGAAATATTTTGATTAATTTGAATTTTTTTATAGTTTCATGTGTTATTAAGAAAAACAGTTTTTTCTTTATAGTTTGTAAGAAGATTTTAGTTTTAAGATAAAGGTATTTTTTCTTCTTTTTTGGGGGAGGGATTTAACTTTTTACTGACTTTTATGGTTTTAAGGTTTTTTGTTTGGTTTTTATTTTTTTTCCAGTTGAGGGAGGATTGAATTATTGAAAGGATTTACCCCTGACCTGCTGATAACTTGTGGGGGAAGTTGTGGTTGAGTTATATTAAGATTGCTTTTATGACTGGTTTGGGGCTTTTTAATGTATTTAATATTAGTTGTAGGGTTATTTTGTATGGCTTGTAGGTTGTAAATTTTTTAGTTTTAATTGTCTTGGGGGAGGGGACTTGATGGTAAGATTTTAATTTCTGTGGCCAGCTTTGTTCTGGTTGAGGTTTTGTAGCCTCTTTTGTTTTCCTGTTTGGGAGTTGTTGGGGTTTGGTTTGGTTAGAATAGGGCCAATGGAGGGGGGCGGTCTGGGGAGGGGGAAAGGGGCTCAGCCCACGGCAGGGTTGCTTGGTTTGGTTTGGTTTGGTTTGGTTTGGTTTGGTTTGGTTTGGTTTGGTTTGGTTTGGTTTGGTTTGGTTTGGTTTGGTTTGGTTTGGTTTGGTTGAGATGGGGGCTGGGGCCAGGGCCTGCTGCTTCTTTGCTGACTGGAAAAGAAAGAGGAGGTTCCTGGTTTATTTCATCTTTAACATTTGTGTTTCACAGAGGCGTGTTCAGTGTCTTTGTGGTTTAACAGATTGTCAGTTACACAAAATTTTTGTATTACTTTTTAAAATTCTTCTCATGTCAAACTACAACAGACATTCAATCAACAAAAAACACATCTCAAAGCATTGACTTGGCCCATTTGACTTCACAAACTCTAAGCCTGTTCAATTTCATGTTATTCAATATCTGCAGAAGCAAAGAAACATAAGAAGACATGGAAAGAGAGAAAGACAAAAAAGATTTAGAGAAGCACACACAGAGCTACCAACTCCTGGATTCCAGGAGTGTTCAGATGGAAATTCCAAGAGGAGGCAGGGTCAAGATGTGTGCTTGCCTTGTGGTCAGCCTCAAATACCCCTTGGTCTTCCTGGGCCCTTCCCCCAGGTGGGCCTTGGGCTCATTTGGTCCCTCAGGAGCTGGGCTGGGGCTTCAGAGGAGGCTGTGGAGCATTGCCTGTGCTGTGCCAGGGACTGGCAGCCACTGCTGTGCTGGGATAGAGGCTCTGGGGGGATTGGGGCTCCAGGGCAGGGCAAGGCTGCACCTGCCCCTTCCTCCCCTCACACATGAGAAGTTTTGATCCAACAATCTCCTCCAGCCTTTCACAACAGTAAATTTTAGAGGGGGAACCCAAATTCTGGCCATGGGCACCTGGGTGAGGACAGTTTCATAGGTAGGAAAGCACAGAGACCCAGTTTTTGGAAAGCAGCTGAAAGGCTCACTAGGCCAAGGCCAGCCAGACTTGTCAGGAATGGCAGATTTTGTGGGGAAGCAGTCTTTGGATCTAGGGAGTTGTGGAGGTGGAGGACCAATCTCACCCATGGACACCTGGAGAAGCAGCACAATTCTTTCCTGTAGAAAGGAAAACACAGAGCCTTCCCCAGTGTTTTGGGGAAAGATTAGAGGTGACCCTTGCAAAACCACTGCCAGAAAAACTTGTCCTGGCAATATTCCAGGGAACAATCCCTGGATAAAAGGAAGTTTGGAGGTGAAATCTCAATTCAGGCCATGGGTGCCTGGAGAAGAAGGACAGTTCTTTTCCATCAGAAGGAAAGCACAGAGCCCCAGTATTTCAGCAGCAGATGAGAAGCGACCTTCAACATGCCAAGATCAGCTGGACCAGTCAGGCAGTCCATGGGAGGCAAAACCAGCCAGACCTGTTCTGTGTTCCCTTGGCTTTATGGTGCTCCATAGTGTCACAATGGCTCCTTGGTTCCACAGTGTCCAGCAGTGTCACACTCGCCCCTTGGTTCCATAAGGCCCCACAGTGTCACAGTGGTCCCAATGATTCCATGAGTCACTGCAATGTCACAATGGTCTCTGTGGTTCCCTGTCAGGACCCAGGACATCCCTCTGGCTGTCCTGAGCAGCCACGAACCCTGTCAGGGGTCTCAGAGACCCTGGCATAGGGCCCAAAATGCCCCTGTGGTTTTGATTATGACCCGTGGAGCAAATTACCAACCTTGTATGAAGATCAGCAAGCCACAACAGTTTAAATAGAATATTAGTGAAGTTTTCACAGGGTGGAAAAGTAGATTTTTGCATTTTTGGTATGGGGGCAAGATGGAGGGAACTAAGTGTGTCCAGCCTTTCTCCTTCTTCTTGGCCTCCATCTTCTGCTGTGGTGTTGGCACTTAGAGATTGGTTTAGAGTAGAAGCTCAAGGTCTAACATAGGTGATAGGTTTTGGAAATTGTAAACATTGTATACATAGTTTTTGTATAAAGACATAATACAGCCCTGTGGGCAGGCAGAATGCCTCTGACTGTCTTTGTGAGCTGACCTTGGCAGGGCACTAGAAAATTTTTAATAGATAAGATAAAATAAACAACCTTGAGACCGAGAAATGAAGAGCCCTGACTCCTTCAAGCACCGGGCTGGGAAAAGAGACTTTTAAACTTTTCTCGGGGTCACTCTGATAAGCTAATGATCCCGACAGTTCCCCAGGCCCCACAATGACACACGATTCCTCTGTTCCAAGCAGCCTGCAATGTTACAATGGACCTTTGGATCCTGGGGGTTTGTGGTGTCGCAATGGTCTCCCTTTGGCTCCACAGTGTCACAATGGACAATTGATAACAGGAGGCCACTGTGTGTCACCCTGGAGCTTTGGTTCCATGAAGCCTGCAGTGTCACAATGAACCCTTGGTTCAATGGAGTTCCAAAATGTCACCATGGCCCCTCGGTTCTATGCAGCCTGCAGTGTCACAATGGTCTCCTTTGGTGGCCCAGTGTCACAATGGACAACTGATGTCATCAGGCCTTGCAATATCACCCTGGACCTTTGGTTCCATGCAGCCCTGAAGTGTCACAACGGCCTCTTGGTTTCACAAGGCCCCACAGTATCACAATAGTCTTCTTGGTTCTGTGAGGATCCCCAGGGTCACAATGGTCTCACTGGTTCCATGAGGCTTCAGAGTGTCACAATGATTCTATGAATTCCCTCTAGTGTCAAAATGGACCTTGGTTCCATGAGGCTCTGCAGTGCCCAAATGGTCTCTCCATTAGTTTCTATGAGGTCTTGCAATGTCACAAGGGACCTTTGGCTCCATGGGGCCTTGCAGTGTCACAATGGCCCCTTGGTTTGATGGGGCCATTGTGTCAGTGTCACAATGATCCCTACATCATGGAGCCACACAGTGTAAGTACTGTCCCTTTGGTTCCATGAGGCTCACCAATGTCGCAGGTCTCTCTATGATTCCATGAGGCCCCACAGAGTCAAAATGGTCCCTTGGTCTCATAGGGCCCCACAGTGTCACAATGGTCCCTTGGTCTCACAAGGCCCCACAGTGTCACAACGGTGCCTTGGTCTCACAGGGCCCCACAGTGTCACAAAGGTCCCTTGGTCTCACAAGGCCCCACAGTGTCACAATGGTCCCTTGGTCTCACAAGGCCCCACAGTGTCACAATTGTCCCTTGGTCTCACAGGGCCCCACAGTGTCACAATGGTCCCTTGGTTCCATGGGCCTGCGCTGCTGCATTCCCCCCTCCCCTTCTCAGGCCACACTGCCAGCTGAGAAATGCTCCTTGGGGCTCAGCCTTGGCCAACAGCCCCTGGGCTCAGCTCCTCTGCAGCTCATCACAAACACTGTCTGCTCCAGGCACTGCTGCTGACCACCCAGCTCCTGCTTTCTGTAGGAGCAGCCCTGGGAACTGCTTTTGTTCCCTCAGTGGCACAACATCCCTGTTCTCACACTGCCAAAGGAAGCTGTTGGTGCCAAGTGTGACCAGGATGAACCATTGCTGGGACTGAAGCCCCTCTCTTGGGGCCCTGCACTCAGCGCTCCAAAAGGAGCCCTTGGAGCTCTCCTGGGCCAGTGACTCCCTCTGAGTGGGGCCTCTCCAAGCTGGGAACTCTCCCATTTGCTGCACGTGGGGATCCCAAACAACGACGGAGCCTGGGCCAGTCCCCCCACTCCTCCAGGCTCAACCCTTCATCCGCTGGGGAGATGGCAAAGGATCCACAGGGAGCATTTCCTGCCCTCAGGGGAATAGCTCCCAGGTGCCTTGCACTGTCTCTGTGTCTGTGTACACACAGGAATGCCTGAAATGTGGCAGAAATGCTGCTCTCTGAGGGGTTGGAGTGCCTTGGATAGCTGAGTCAGTCAGATATCCAGATATCAGTAAGTAAGTATAAGTCACGAGGTCTAAACGAAGTTAAATGCGGCTAAAAGTTGCTCTTTTTCTAAGTTGTTACATTTAATTTATTAGCTAAGTTAAGGATTGTTAAATGTAATTCCTCTGTTAAATTTCTAACTCATAGGTTTTAAGTTAGATTAAATAGTGTTAAGTGCTGTTCTTTTGCTAAATTGGGGAGTTGAAGGTACCAGTTAAAGTTAAGGTATAAGTAAAGTCCTGTTAAGTTTGACCTCTGTTAAGCTTTTGGCCCATATTCCTTTTATCTTTGCCCTCAATGTCCTTGTGTCACACACATACCCAGGAAGAGTTCTTGCCTGATTTCTGGTGTGATTGCCTGGATTTGGTTTGGTTTTGTTGTTGCTTTGTTTCCTTGGTGTGCCTGAAGGGTCCAGTGAGGAGCAGAGTGACTCTTGCCAAGGAACTTTGTGCTGCTGGCCCTTAATATTAAATGTGGTTTTTGCTTCTTCCTTGCCAGGGATTTTTTCAGCGCTCTCAAGGCCTCGTTTGTTACAGGGTGAAGGAGCCCTGGCCAGGCTCTGGCCCTGGGGGACACAGGGACGCTGCCGGGGGGTCCCTGTCCCCCTGTGCCACCCCCAGGGCCCCGGCCCCCCGTCCCCGTGTCAGGCTCTGGGGTTGATCTCGTGGAACATCCCCTCTGTGGGAGGCTGCAAGGCTGGGGGACCCGGGGGGACCTGGGTGGACAGGGGACCCTGCTGTGCACGAGCAGGGTTGGACTGCTCTGGGGGGAGCTGTGAGGGGGGCTGGGGCAGAGTGACCTCCCCAGGGAACTCACACAGCCCCTGTGATGCCACAGCCCCCTATGATGCCACACAGCTCTTTTGCAATATCACACAGTCATCTGTGATGTCACTGCCCACTCTGTGACATCACGGAGGACCCTTATGACGTGACAGAGCCAGCTATGGGATGTCACCCTGGAATGTCATGCACCTGCACTGTGATTTCACAGAAGACTCTATGGTGTCAGAAAGTCACTATGTGATGTCACAGCCCATCCTATGATGTTACATAGCCACCCAGTGATGTCACAACCCACTCTCTGATGTCATAGAGCCAGCCTCTATGATGGCAGGATCTGCTCTGTGGCCGCTCATTCTACCCTTTGATGTCAAAGACAGTTATGTGATGTCACAATCCCATCAGTGATGTCACAAAACCCTCTCTGTGATGTCATACATCTACTCTGTATTGGCACAGCACACACTTTGACATCACAGCCTGCTCTATGATGTCATCCAGTCATGCCACGATGTCACAGCCTGCTTTGTGATGTCACAGAATCCCCTCTGTGATGCTGTAGCTGCTCATTGACCTCACACAACAAACTCTGTGATGTCATAGCCCTACCTGTGACCTCACACAACCCACTCTGTGCTGTCCTTGGCCTCTTGGGGACCACCCCTCATCTGCTTTCAAAACACCTGGGGGCCTGTGCTTTTCTTCTCATTGAAAAAAACATCTCTCAAGTCCAGGCATCCATGGCCAAAATAGAGAATCAGCCTCCAAAATTCCTTATATCCAAGGATATCTCCCAGACAAAAGCTGCCAGGTCTGTCCAGGTTCTCTTGGTTTCCTGAGGGCCAGATCTCATCTGCCTTTGAAACACTGGGGCTCTGCACTTTCCTTCCCATGGAGAACTGTCATTCCAGTCCAGGAACCCATGGCTGAAATGGAATTCCCCCCCCAAAACTCCCTGAATATCTAAGGGTTACTGTAAGACAAAAACTGCTAGGAAAGACAGGTCTGGCTGGCCTTGGCTTCTGGTGACTGCTTCTCATCTGCTTTCAAACCCTGGGGTTCTGTGGTTTCCTTCCTATAGAAAAGAACCGTCCCTCTTGTCCAGGTGCTCCTGGCCTCAAGCACATGACAATTTATAGGGACATGGGAGCCCTGTGCTCAGTGGGGTGGGGAGTGAGGACAGCAGAGGAGAGCCCTGGAAGGGATTGAAGGGTGGTTTCAGAGATGGTGGATCCTTTTCACATAGTAGAAAACAGCCAGAGAAAGAAAGAATTAATTCCAAAGGCACCTGAGGAGACCCAGACTGGACACCAGGAGAAAGGAATTTCCCTGCCAGGGCAGGGCTGTGGTACAGCACGGCCCCAGAAGGAGCCTGAAGCAGCCCAAGGCTTTGTGTGGGCAGGCAGAGGCAGGCAGGAGGCAGAGCTGTCAGCAAAGGAAGGGCCCAGCCAGGTGGGGCAGCCGGGGGATGCTGACAGCCTGCAGGGACAGAGGCGCAGGGCAGGGACACCGTGGGACAGCCTGGGCTGCACAGGGCACAGGGATGGGCAGCAGCTGCAAGGCAGCCCTGCCAGAGCCAACTTGGACAGCACTTTGGCCATGGCTGCTGGCCCTGGGCCTGAGGCCACGAGGGGACAAGTGACCCTTGCAGGCCTGGGGCCTCATTGCCTCCTTGTCCCTGCTCAGCAGCCTGGCAGGGGCCGCCCCATGCTCCTGCCCTTGCCATTGCCCATCCCCACATGCCAGTGCCCATCCCGGCAAGAGCCCTGAGCAAGGAGGGAGGGACAGGATCTGCCTGGCCAGGGGCTGGGGCTCAGGCCTGGGCCCTTTGCATTCCTCAAACACATCCAGCTTTGCTCAGCACCAGAGACATCTTTGCCTTGCTTGTCCCCAGCTGCCATCACTGCCTCCAGTGTTCTGCTCTAACTGGAACCTGGGGACACTTTCACAAGTGTTATGTCCCTCAGTGGGCCCCATTTAACTACAAGAAACTTCCATGTTTCAACTTAACTTCAAGGTCTTGAGAAGTTCTTTGAGTCCACTCAGGGACAGAATCTGATGCAACTAGCACCAAAGGCCCAGAGGATCATTAAAGTCCCTGTGCTGTGTCTGTGCTGCTGAGCTGGGCCGGGCTCCTGGCACAGAGGCAGCTCCTGGCAAGGGCAGCCCTGCAGAGAGACAGCTCTGGCCAGGAGCAGCTCCTGTGCACAGCCCAGCAGGACTGGGGCACTGCCAGGGCCCCTCAGGGACACCAGCAGGGCACAGACAGAGCTCACAGGGGCTCAGCCCTGGCAGGGGCTGTGGGATGGCCCAGAGGGGGCTGTGTCACAGCAGCACCTCTGTGGCTGTGTCATAGAGGCACAGAGCAGATGTGATGCCAGCAAGGGGCTGTGTGACACCACAAAGTGGGTTGTGTGAGGTCACAGATTGGGCTGTGACACTACAGAGTTTGTTGTGTGAGGTCATTGAGCAGCTACAGCATCACAAAGGGGATTCTATGAAATAACAGAGCAGGCTGTGACATCATGGCATGGCTGGATGTCATCATAGAGCCAGCAGTGAGGTCAAAGTGTGTGCTGTGAAATTACAGAGTGGCAGTATGACATCATAGGGAGGGTTTTGTGACATCCCTGAAGGTGTGTAAGGTGTGAGGCCATAGAACAGATGCTGCAATCATAGAGGGTGGTTCTGTGGCATCACAGAGTGGGTTGTGACATCACTTGGTGGCTGTGTAACATCATAGAGGAGGCTGTGATATCACAGAAAAGACTGTGACATCACATGGTGACTTTGTGACATCACAGCACCCTCTGTGACATCACAGTGCAGCTGCATGACATTCCAGGCTGACATCCCAGATTTGGTTCTGTGGCATCACAAGGGTGCTGTGTGACATCCCAGAGTGGGCTGTGACATCACAGGTAGCTGTGTGACATCATAAGGGGTTGTGTGACATCACAGGGGCTGTGTGACATCACAGGGGGGCTGTGTGACATCACAGGGCCTGTGTGACATCACAGGGGCAGTGTGACATCACAGGGGCTGTGTGAGGTCCCTGGGGAGGTCACTCTGCCCCAGCCCCCCTCACAGATCCCCCCAGAGCAGTCCAACCCTGCTCGTACACAGCGGGGTCCCCTGTCTCCCCGGGTCCCCCCGGGTCCCCCCGCCCCTGGCCCCGCAGCCTCCCCCAGAGGATGTTCCACGAGATCGACCCCAGAGCCTGACACGGGGATGGGGGGCCGGGGCCCTGGAGGTGGCACAGGGGGACAGGGACCCCCCGGCAGTGTCCCCGTGTCCCCCAGGGCCAGAGCCTGGCCAGGGCTACCAACAAGGCCTTGAGAGCACTGAAAAAATCCCCGGCAAGGGAGCAGCAAAAACCAGATTTAATATTAAGGGCCAGCAGCACAAAGTTTCTTGGCAAGAGTCACTCTGCTCCTGACTAAACAATTCAGGCACGCGAAGGAAATAAAGCAACAACAAAACCAAACAAAATCCAGGCAATCACACCAGAAATTAACTGAGAACTGTCCCTCTGTGTGTATGGCATAAGGATAATGAGGGTAAGGATAAAAGGAATGTGGCCCAAAAGCTTACAGAGGACAAACCTAACGGGACTTAACTTACACTTAACCTTAACTGATACCTTAAAAGAACAGCACTTAACAGTATTTGACCTAACTTATACCCATGAATAAGAAATTTAACAGAGGGATAACAGTTAACAATATTTAACTTACCTAATAACTTAAATTAAACCTAATAACTTAGCAAAAGAACAACTCCTAGGAGCATTTAACTTCGTTTAGACCCTCTGACTAAACTGTACTTACTGATATCTGGATATCTGAGTGACTCAACTATCCAAGGCGCTCAAGCCCCTCAGAGAGCAGCATTTCTGCGACATTTCCCCAGCACAGGCAATCCTGTGTGCACACAGGCACAAAGAGTCAGTGCAAGGCACCTGGGAGCAATTCCCCTGAGGACAGAAAATGCTCCCTGTGGATCCTTTGCCATCTCCCCAGTGGGTGAAGGGTTGAGCTTGGAGGAGTGAGGGGATCAGCCCAGGCTCCGTCGTTGTTCAGGATCCCTGAGTGCAGCAAACGGGAGAGTTCCCGGCTGGTAGAGGCCCCACTCAGAGGGAGTCGCTGGCCAGGAGAGCTCCAAGGGCTCCTTTTGGAGCGCTGTTTGCAGGGCCCCAAGAGAGGGGCTTCAGTCCCAGCAATGGCTCATCCTGGCCGCACTTGGCACCAACAGCTTTCTTTGGCAGTGCGAGAACAGGGATGTTGTGCCACTGAGGGAACACAAACAGTTCCCAGGGCTGCTCCTACAGAAAGCAGGAGCTGGTTGGGCAGCAGCAGTGCCTGGAGCAGACAGTGTTTGTGACGAGCTGCAGAGGAGCTGAGCCCAGGGGCTGTTGGCCAAGGCCGATGCCCAAGGATCATTTCTCAGCTGGCAGTGTGGCCTGAGAAGGGGAGGGGGGAATGCAGCAGCACAGGACCCATGGAACCAAGGGACCACTGTGACACTGTGGGGCCCTGTGAGACCAAGGGAGCATTGTGACACTGTAGGGCCCTGTGAGACCAAGGGACTATTGTGACACTGTGGGGCCTCATGGAATCATGGAGACCACTGTGACATTGCTGAGCCTCATGGAATCAAGGGAATTGTAGTGATAGTGTGTGGTCCATGAATGTAGGGATCATTGTGACACTGGCAGGCCCCATCAAACCAAGGGTCCACTATGACTCTGTGGAGCCTCATGGAACCAATTTTAACCCTGGGGTTCCTTACAGAACCAAGAGGACCATTGTGACACTGTGGGGCCTCGTGTTATAATTGGTCCCTTGTGACACTCTTGACCCAAAGGAGAACATTGTGACACTAGAAACTCCCAGGGTCCAAAGGGCCATTGTGACATTTCAGGGCTCATGGAACAGAGGAGTCACGTGATATTGTGGGGCCTGGAGAGCTACGGAGACCATTGTGACACTGCAAAGCCTCATGGATTCGTTGGGGGGACCATTGTGACACCACTGGGCCTTATGAAACCTAGGGACCACTGTGACAATGTTGGACTTCATTGAACCAAGGGTCCATTGTGACACTGCAGGTCTTCTTGTAATCAACAGGCAATTGTCCAGCTGACCTTGGCACATTGAGAGTCTCCTCATCTGCTATTGAAATACTGGGACTCTGTGCTTTCCTTCTCATGGAAAAGAACTGGCCTTCTCCTCCAGACACCCATGGCCAGAATTGGGATTTCACCTCCAAAATTCCATATATCCAGAGATTGTTCCAATAGGAAGATTGTCAGGACAAATCTGGCTGGTAATGGTTTCACAAGGGTCACCTTTCATCTGTCCCAAAAACTCTGGGGAAGGCTCTGTGCTTTCCTAACTTTGGGAAAGGACTGTCCTTCTAGTCCAGGTGCCCATGGCTGAGATTGGGGTTTCACCTCCAACATTGTCCATTGTGACAGACTGGAGGAGATTGTTGGCTGAAAACATTTTGTCAGGGGCGGGGGGGGGAGGAAGGGGCAGGTCCAGCCCTGCCCAGCCCTGGAACCCCAGCCCTGCCCTGCCCTGGAAACCCAATCCCCCCAGAGCCTCTATCCCAGCCCAGCAGTGTCTGCCAGTCCCTGGCACAGCACAGGCAATGCTCCACAGCCACCTCTGCAGCCCCAGCCCAGCTCCTGAGGGACCAAATGAGCCCAAGGCCCACCTGGGGGAAGGGCCCAGGGAGACCAAGGGGTATTGAAGGCTGACCACAAGGCAAGCACACATCTTGACCCTACCTCCTCTTGGAATTTCCATCTGAACACTGCTGGAATCCAGGAGTTGGTACCTCTGTTTGTGCTCCTCTGTATTTTTTTGCCTTTCCCTCTTTCTGTCATTTCCTTCTATTTCTGTCCTTTTGTAAATTTGAATAATGTAAAATTCAAATAGCTTAGAGTTTGTGAAGTTGAATGGGCCAAGTCAGTGCTTTAAGAAGTGTTCTGTGTTGGTTGAATGTCGTTTTAAATCAGTTGCTAAAATTTCTCTCATTTTGGGAAGTTACCAGCAAAGTCTGTTTTGTTGTTTTGGGGTCCTGAAAATCTCTTGCTGGTATTTCTCCAGTACATCCTACTCAGAGGACACAAACAATTCTAATTCTTTTCAAATGTCTCCTTGAGAGAGTTTTTTGGGGAATGGGAGTCAGGGCTTGTGTGTCCTGCTTGGCACAGCCCAGACAGGGCTTTCCCAGCCACATTCCACACTCCATTTCCCAGCTGGAGCCGCTGCTGCCTCTGAGTTGTGCTGCACCAGCCCCAGGGATGCTCTCCTGGTCTGCCCATTCCCCCACGGTCTCTGGGCAGGGATGGCCTCAGTGGGGGCTGCTGACATCCTCAGCACCTTGGAGGCTGCTGCTGAATTTTCCTGCTCCTGAGGCTTTTTCAGCCTTCAGCTCTTGAGTGCAGGAATTCAGTGTCCCAGGGCTCATTAACATTCAGAACACCTAAACCAGCCAAGCCTCTGGGAATAATTTGTTTTAAGTTTTCAAACCATCTGTGGTTAATTTGGCCGATTTCAGTAGTGAGTTCAAACGGAATATATTTTATTTACAAAGATAGTGATGAACCATTTTTAGGCCTTTAAGGTTTTTTCTTATTCATAAATTGATATGTGTAGTCTCCAATTGATATTGAATCCAAGTACCTCCTCATGCAATTTGAATAAATATGAAAATCAAGACCCTTCACGGCTGACAATCAATCAGACTCTGTCCCTGCCCCCACCCCACCATCTCCTCCATCCAAGCCCTGGCACTCAGAGCAGCCTTGTGCAAATCTGAGCTCCCTCCAGCCCAGGCTGCACCTGCAGCTTTCAGCTCCTTGGCTCCAACTCCCACCTGCTTTCCTTGGAGAAGGAGCTGCCTGAGACACAAAGGGATGTTCATTTGTTGTCAGCCAACAAAGCCAGGGGAAGGCACAGCTCCATCAAATACAGAAGTCAGTCTTGTCCCTGGATCTACCCCGCACCTGATCCCCACAGCCTTTCCTGTTTCCTTCATTTCTCCTTTGCCAGGGACTTTCTGGGACAAGGGAGCTCTGCTCTGGCTATGGAGGAAGGTGGAAGTGCCACCACTGGAGTGGGAAGCACAGCTCATCAGGGTTTCTGTCCTTTAGGGGTCAGGAACTGATGAGATTCAGAGGCACGGAAAGATTCTCTTCATGGCCAACGGACCACAGTTGAACAGGACACAAATTAATAACAATCACGCTCTTGCCTGAGCTATGTGCAATATTCCAGCAGCGTCTGATGAGTCCACCATCCATAAGTGATTTCCATACTAAAATAATTTTATAGAAACATGGTTCTGTGATAGATATAGGCACAATTAGGTTCTTGTATTAGGATGCTCGTTCTGTAGTGGGGACAAAACAGCTCAAACAATTCCTGATTTGCAAAGCTGTCAGTGGTGGATGGAGAAGGGAGGTCAGGCTGCTCTTGGTGTTGAAGAAATGCTGAAACCAGCCTGACTCATTTCATCTCCTCCTGTCCTGGCTGATCTCCCCTCTTTCCCCTACCACCCATTGGCTTTTGTCTCCCACCAGCCCCCTGTCAAGAGCCTGGCTCTGTGTTTTCCATTCCATCCTCACTGGCACTGCCAGGCTGGCCTGAGGAGCCCCTCAGCATTCCCTGCTCCGGGCTGGACAAGGCCAGCTCCCTCAGCTTCTGCTCACAGCCCAAGGGCTCCAGCCCCACCCTGGAGGCCCTTCCCAGACACTGCTCCAGCTGCCAGACATCTTTCCTGCCCTGGCCAACCCAACCCAGGCCACAGTGACCTGGATAATCCCTGTCCTTGATGTCCTGGTCACACAGCCCTAGCCCCTTGTTCCCCTTTCAGGCTCTGGGGTGGATCCTGTGGAACATCCTTTGGTGGAGGCTGTGGCTCCAGGTGGGCCAGGGGGATCCTGGGGGACAGGGACCCTGCTGGGTATGAACAGCATTGGATTTGTTGGGAGAAACTGTGAGGGGGAGCTGGGGCAGAGTGACCAACCCAGTGACCTGACACAGCCCTGCTGGGATGTCACACAGCCCCTCTGAGATGTCACAGCCTGCACTGTGATGTCACAGCCCATTCTCTATTGTCACACAGCTGGTCTCTGATGTCACAGCCAACTCTGTGATATAATATTCTGCTCTGTGATGCCAGATCTCTGCCTTGTGATATCAAAGTCTGCTCTGTGATGTCACAGAGGCAGTCTATCATGTCATAGTTCTCGATAAACTCACCTACCCCACTCTGTGATGTCATAGACCACTCTGTCACCTCATGTTACAAGATCATAAATTGTCTCCACCAGCTGAGCTGACACCTGGAGTTTGTTCTCCAAAACCCCAGGCCTATGGAGGCCACACAATGCCCATTGTGTGAGAAGGGGAACTGGAAGTGCAGCAGCCTCAGTGTCGTGCCAGCTCAGCCATGCCCACTGGAACATTGGGGTCCACGACCACCAGGGACCACCAGAGAGTCCCCCAGGACACAAGAACACATGGGTTAAGAGGAGGGGAAATATGCTAATGATTTTGGGGAAATGATTATCATATATATGTTTAGTCCAGGACAATCAATGAATATGTGTGCAAAATAGAGAAAATAATCAGAAAATTTCCTGTGGTCAGCATGCAGGGCTTTGGGAGGAACTCTCCCCAATGCATCCAGCTGAATTAAGAATGCTGCTTCTTAATGCTACATTGAGGTTAAGGAGTTTTCTGTTTCACCAAGTTTTTCGTAACACTCCCAATGCCAAGGAAAGCTCTGTCTGCTGCTGTTCACAAACAGAGAAGGGCTGGTGGCAAATGTGGGGCTTGGAGGCTGCCTGGGGCACAGTGACCATGAAATAATCAAGTTTTCAATGTTCTGGGAAAGAAGGAGGGGCAGCAACAAAACTTCTACACTGGAATTAGGAAGGGCAGACTTTGGCCTATTTAGGATGCAGATTTGGGGAGTACAGAATCAGGCACTGATTTTTTTTAAGGAAAACATCCCTTAAAAACAAAGGGATCCAGGAAGGATGGACACATTTCAAGGAAGTAATCTTAAGGGGAAGGAGCAGCCTGTCCCAGTGTGGCAAAAGATGAGCTAGTGAGGAAAATGACTGGCCTGGCTGGCCGTGGAGATTTTGTGGGAACTCAAGGGTAACAAGAGGTGCATCAGCTTTGGACAGAAGGTCAAGCAGCTTAGGAAATGTTTCAGGATGTTGTGAAGTCGTGCAGAAAAAAAGACAAGAGGTGAAAGCTCAATTAGATTTTAACCTGACTACTTCCGTGAAAAAAAAATAGACAATGTTTCCACAATTAAATTAATAGCAAAACATGGGATAAGGAGAAGCTCTACTCTATATTGGATGCAGTGGGGAATATAGTAACTAAAGATAAGGAGAAGGCAGAGCTACTTAACATCTTGTTTCTCTCAATTTTTGATATTAGGACGGGCTGTCCCCAGGACAAGTGCTCTGCTCAGCTGGTGGATGGGCACAGGGACCAGATGTCAGGGTCCGTCCCAATGGACAGATGACCTGATGGTTCGTAGGAATGATCTCAGAGTGCAAAACACCAACACGGTACAAGGGGGTTTGCAGTGATAATCAAAACAAATGCAGTTTTATTGAAATAACCACAGCAAAAAATGTAATAGAGGGATTAAGGGAGAGAAAAAGAGAGAGAAAGAGAGAGAGAGAGAGGGAGAGGGGATATAGCTACCAACGCAGAGACAAAGTCCTTTGATGCAGTCCAGCCGAGGGTCCGCCTGCTACGCTGGGGAGATCTCAAAGGCTCTAGCTAACTCAGAGGTTTTTATTACTGAAATTTGCGAGGGGGGGGGAAACAGATACAATAGGGAACAGATGTAACAGGTAGTCCATGTTCTCAGCAGTAAGCGAGAGCCATCGTATTCTTGGTCCAGTGGTCACAATTTGCAGGCAAACATCTCTCTTTGGTCAGCTTGCCTACCCACACAGCTCCCCCGGGCTGGGGGTTTCAGTCCCAGTCCTTGGAAGGAGCAGAGGAGCCTTTTTAGGAGTTTCATGTCTCAGTCCTTGATGGAGAATCTTCTTACATCTCAGTCTGTCTGTCACGGTGATTGTAAAACAGGCGAGGGTCTTCTGTGGGAGACCACCTGAAACTCAGGAGAAGTCCAGCCAGGCCGAGAGGTGGGACAGCTTCCAGAGCTGCTATTGTTGCAAACGGGGCATGGTGCCCTCTTCTTAGCATACAGCAAACACACTTGTGTAAACAGTAGCTCAACACTGAGCTTTCAGGTCTCAGGGCCCGTGGCGTGTGACTTTTCTCTTTCAGAGCCAGATATAGACCGTGGGGGGGGTCTTCTCTTAAGTGGTCTCCCAAGGACGATCGTGAGGCAGATGAGGGAAAATTAGGACAGACTCTCACACCAGAACAGCCCCTGTAATCCAGGAGGAAGCAGTTGGTGACCTGCTGAGCCACTCAGATGCTCACAGGTGTGTGGGATCAGATGGGATCCATCCCAGGGGGATGAGGGAGCTGTGGATGAGCTCCCCAAGCTGCTCTCCATCATTTACCATCAGAGCTGGCTCAGCAGGGAGGGTCCAGGGGACTGGAGGTGCCAGTGTGAGCCCATCCCCAAGAAGGGCTGGAAGGAGGATCTGGGGAACTCCAGGCCTATCAGCCTGACCTGGGTGTCCAGAAAGGTTATGGAACAGATCACCCTGAGTGCCATCACAGGGCACCCACAGGATGGCCGAGGGATCAGAGCCAGCCAGTGTGGATTTCAATGTCTGCATGGAATGGTCTGGATGAGGGGATTGTGTCCAACATCAGCAAATCTGCAGATGACACCAAACTGGGTGTGACTTTGGATCTGATGGAGGATGGAGGTAGGAGGTCTCTGCACAGGGCCCTGGACAGGCTGGATCCAGGTGTGGTTTAACAAGGTTGTGTGATCCACAAGGTGAGGTTTAACAAGACCAAGTGCCAGGTCCTGCACTTTGGCCACAACAACCCCTGCTGCGCTACAGGCTGGGGACAGAGTGGCTGGAGAGCAGCCAGGCAGAAAGGGACCTGCAGGGACTGATGGACAGCAGGCTGGACATGAGCCAGCAGTGTGCCCAGGTGGGCAAGAAGGCCAATGGCTCCTGGCCTGGATTATGAATGGCGTGGCCAGCAGGAGCAGGGCAGGGATTCTTTCCCTGTGCTGGGCACTGGTTGGGCAGCACCTTGAGTGCTATGTCTTGTTCTGGGTCCCATGGGGTGGGAAATTAGAAGAAATTTGTATCAGGAAGAGTAAAGAAAGCAAAGATGAAGCAAAGGAAATGCTCAGGGCAGTTTGGGGGTGGCTGCCAGGCAGCCCTGGCTCTGAGCAACAGCGTCTGCAGTGGGAGACAGGAAACTCCCAGCTGATGGGAACAAACTCTCTGGCTGAGTGCAGAGGCCAGGACAAAGCTGAGTGGTTTCCCTTGTGTCCACCAGCCTTTGCTGGCCCCAGGGGCTGATGGCATTTGTGCTCCCTCAGGTTCATGGGCCCACACCAACAGCATGGGGGTGCTCCTGCCTGCTGTGTGCAATGCAAACAGGGGCTGCTGAGCCAGTGCTGCCATGTCTGTCCCTGTAAGGATGGGGCACCTGTGTGAGCGGGGGTAGAGGCCAGGGCTGCAGAGGGAGTTGGCAGCTCCGTCAGGACGCTCTGGGACGCTGCCCTGGGCTGTGCAGCACACTGGGGATGGATCAGCCCCTGCTCTGCTGCTCCTTCCCGTCTGCTCCAGGGCCTTTGCAGAGCCCCAGCCATGCTGTTTGCCCCCAGCCTGCCCACGGCCAGCCTGGGGCTGCTCACGGAGCTTTTCTGTGCTGAGCATTGGCCTGGGTGTGTTCTTGAGAGAGCCTGGACAAGGAGCCTGGAGCCCTGGGCTGAGGCGTCAGCGCTGCCCCAGCAGTGCCCATGGCCTGTTCCTGCTGCAGCCCCGGCACTGCCACCCCCAAGGCTGTGCCCGGCCCCGAGAGCACTCAGGCCCTGCAGCAACACCAGGGCCACCAGGGCAGTGGGACAGGGCCATGACAGCAGCACTAGCAACACCAAGTGCTGCTGCTGCTGGGCACAGCTGCTGGACCAGCACTGATCTGCCCCCAGCTCTGCACACAGACATTGCTACTGCAGCTCCAGAG
Source organism: Melospiza georgiana (assembly GCF_028018845.1). Lineage (NCBI taxonomy): Eukaryota > Metazoa > Chordata > Aves > Passeriformes > Passerellidae > Melospiza > Melospiza georgiana. The sequence goes on from NW_026652215.1 coordinate 2,455,351, forward strand.
AAGGCAACTAAATGGGCATCTCTGCAGAAAACTCTGCTAGCAGATCCTTTACATCATTTAAAGGCTCTGACAGCACAGCCCCTCATTGAGAGAGTCTGTGGTCACAGGGAGGGTGCAAAGAAACAAAAGGAGAAATGGCACAAACAATGACGTTTATTTGTGGACAATACTTAAAATGTAAAACAAAAAAAAAAAACAACCCTCAAAATGTTACCAAGAAGAACTATCAAAGATAAATTGTATTACAAATGGTTTGCAAAAATTTGTTAGCAGTTTGATGTTCCTGAAACTATCTAGTTATCAGTCTCCACATTACAGCTTTGAGCTCCTGGTTCCTCAGGCTGTAGATGAGGGGGTTCAGGACTGGAGGCACCACCGAGTACAGAACTGACAGGGCCAGATCCAGGGATGATGACGAGATGGATGAGGACTTTAGGTTGGCAAATATGCCAGTGCTGATGAACAAGGAGACCACGGCCAGGTGAGGGAGGCAGGTGGAAAAGGCTTTGTTCCGTCCCTGCTCAGAGGGGATTCTCAGTACAGCCCTGAAGATCTGCACATAGGAGAAAACAATGAACACAAAACAACACAATGATAAAGAGGCACTGACAGAAAGAAACCCCAGTTCCTTGAGGTTGGAGTGGGAGCAGGAGAGTTTGAGGATCTGTGGGATTTCACAGAAGAACTGGCCCAGGGCATTCCCATGGCACAGGGGCAGGGAAAATGTATTGGCTGTGTGCACCAGAGCATGAAGAAAGGCACTGGCCCAGGCAGCTGCTGCCATGTGGGCACAAGCTCTGCTGCTCAGGAGGGTCCCGTAGTGCAGGGGTTTACAGATGGACATGTAGCGGTCGTAGCACATGACGGTCAGCAGATAAAACTCTGCTCCAATGAAGAACACAAAGAAAAAGAGCTGAGCCACACATCCAGTGTAGGAGATGTTCCTGGTGTCCCAGAGGGAATTGTGCATGGCTTTGGGGACAGTGGTGCAGATGGAGCCCAGGTCGCTGAGGGCCAGGTTGAGCAGGAAGAAGAACATGGGCGTGTGCAGGTGGTGGCCGCAGGCTACGGTGCTGATGATGAGGCCGTTGCCCAGGAGGGCAGCCAGGGAGATTCCCAGCAAGAGGCAGAAGTGCAGGAGCTGCAGCTGCCGCGTGTCTGCCAATGCCAGCAGGAGGAAGTGGCTGATGGAGCTGCGGTTGGACATTTGCAATATCTTGGCATGGGGATCTGTAAAAAAAGGAACCATGGAATAGTTGGGTTTGGAGAAGACTTGAAATATCCCAGCACAGCGTGGGGGCGCTTTCCCCCCACTGCCTGCCCAGGACTCTGCTGCCTGGAGTTGTCCCTGCCAGCAGCTGCTTCCCTGTGCCCAAGGCTGAGCCCTGCCAGTGCTGCCAGAGCCCAGCCCAGCCCTGGGAGCTCATCCCTGCCCTGCAGACCCCTCCCAGCTCAGGCACTTCCTAGGGAGAGCTCTGCTCTGCACGCTCTGATGGCAACATCACAGCAACCCTGAGGAGGCTGGAAAAGTGACACTGATTCTGCCTCTAAGGGCTCCTGTGATTATTTCTGCATTGCCTGGTTTATTAAGATTTGAGAGAAAATATTTTGATTTTTTTCCGCATGAAATGAGAGATGAATACTGATGGGCAATTTTCTATCATGGCCACCCAGAGTAGTAGAATAAAAAAGCCGGATTTTCCCTTTTATGCAGCCCCTGCCTTGGTGTGCTTCCTGTATAACCTACTTGGAAATGTTACGGAGTTAAATGTCAGGCTGGGAGCAGTCCTGAACAATGCATCATCCTCACCACACAAGGAGAACACTTCCAAGCTTGACCAGGTGTCTCCTCCCACCCAGATCTTGTCCCCCAGCACTGGGAGCAGCTGCCAGGGCTGGCTGAGAGCTGTCCCTGGCAGGCAGCAGAGTCCCTGCCCCAGCACAGTGCCCTGGGCTGCAGGACCCTGCTCTGCAGGACAGCCTTGGGCACCCCTGGCTGCTCTGCACAAGAGACAATCAGAGAATGTACTCACAGGGTCTGGAGGCATTGGGATGTTCCAGCTTTAGGAGATCACTCCAGGAGCTGCAGCTGCATTGTCCTGCAGCCAGAGGTTCCTGTGCCAAGGGCTGGCAGTGATTGTGCCCCAGGCACTTCTCAGCACCTTTCCAGCCCTGACTGATTGAAGCTCTCTGTGCCTCTGTGCTCTGTGCCTCTGTGCCCAGGGTGGCTGCAGGCAGTGTCCCAGCCCTGCTGGTCTGGCAGAAGAGCTGCTCATCAAGAGAAATGTGCTTTTGAAGCTCTTCTTGAAGACCAGGAGCTGCCTCTGTGCCAGGAGCCCAGCCCAGCTCAGCAGCACAGACACAGCACAAGAACTTTAATGAGCCTCTGGGGCTTTGTGCTCAGGCCCTGAACATGAGTCCCTGAGAGGGAACTGAAGAAACCTCTCCAGAACCCCAAGTCAGAATCCAGCTACAAAGTTTCTTGGACTTTTAATGGGTCCCACTGAGGAACACAACTGAGAAAGTGTCCCCAGGCCCCAGGCAGAGCAGAGAACTGGGGGCAGTGATGACAGGTGGGGACAAAGAGAAGCCAAGTCTTGGTGCCCTGGAGCACAGCAGCAGGATCTGTGCCACCAAGGGCTGGAAGGAGACACCTTGTCCTGAGGCACTGGGGTCTCCTGGCACAGCCCCAGCCAGGCTGGGCACTGTCAGCCCCTTGTCCTGCCCTCAGCAGGCTCCCCTAGCCCACATCCCAGTGGCCTCAAGGATCTGCTGGAAGGAGTCCATGGGGAGCCTTGCTCAGCAATGGCCTTGGGGGCTCCTTCATGCTCCCTACAGGGACTGCAGGTTTTTTAAAGAACTTTGGGTTTTGCTTTTGCCTTGGAGTCTGTGAGAGGTTTGTGCAATCATGGCCCCAATTATCTGCTTTAATGAGTCCCTTGAGAGCTTTGTACTGACACTCAGTGGGGCTCATCAATGCTTTGAGATACTGAAGCTTTTTAAGGTACTTTGGATTTTCCTTTCTACGCTGATTGTCCGAGTGGTTTTTCTGCCATCCTGGCCTCCAATTCTCTCCTTCAAGGATTCCATGACGAGCCTGTGTTGGGGATGGTCCTCATTGCAACCCATTGGTGCCTTGAGACACTTTGGGGGTTTCTTCCGACTTTGACTCCTGGAAAGGTTTGTGCAATCTCCTCCTAGGCCATGAGGTTCCAGGGTTCAGCTCCAAATGCACCACAGACTCAAGCAAGTCCTGACAAACCATGGTTCTGCTTTGATTTCTCTCTTGTCTGGAGCAGTTCATGAGGAAGGTTTCCTTTTACAGTTATCAAGAATTCTTTCAAAGAGCTTCTAAGATGTATGCATTCCTGTGGTGGTTTGACCAGGAAGAAGTGGGAATTCTGAGATGCTCTGGTCAAACCAATGGGTGCTCGGATTTTGATAATGGCACCTGATGTGGCCAGTGGGGTTTAGACACACTTCCGAGAACACACAGGGGTTAAAACCAGAGCTTCAGTCCTGGGAGCTTCCTTCTTGGAACTTCGAGGGAAGAGGTCGGATATCCCTTCCCTCGTCCAGCTGCTGCTGCTGGGCAGGGGAGGGGCAGCCATGCGGTAGGCCTGGGCCTGGACAGAGATGGGGGGTGAGGAGGCCCTTGAGGATGGAAGAGTGGAGGAGCCCCAAGAGACATCGGGCAGCCATCCCCCCCGCCAGGAGAGAGAGAGGGAGAGCCAGCGATGGAATGTGATAGCAGCCGGGAGGAGAAGGCGGGGCGGGGGGAATACAGCGAGGACTGCCTGGTCGGAACAGCAGCAAGTGTGGGAGTGCCGGAGCTCTGGGACAGACAGAGACTGAAATTTTTAACGCTTTTCTTGCATGATTTGGACCTTGCAAAAATGCTGATCCTCCTCAGAGCTGAAGAAGAGAGATAGGAAATGAGATAACCAAGAACTAGGCCCGAGGGATGTGGAGACGACTGGCTGAGTGGGGAGAGATTATTGTAGGGGCCTTTTGGCTGGACTTTTCTTGTGTAGCCATAGACTCACCCAGTTTTATTCCTGTGACACAGAGACTGCATTTAGGGGGAGACAGTGCCTCAGAACCATGAGGGTTCATTGTGAGGACCCCTCGGCCCCAGGGGGTAGAAAAAAATGGGGGGGACAGATGTCCCAAAGCAGAGACTGTGCCTTTTTGGAGTGAGAAAAGGCATCCTTAAAAGACAACCCTAAAAGCAGCTCTTGTCCATGCACAGTGGTGAGAGCACTGGGCATGGAAGGAAGATGTCACAATGGCAAAAGGACTTTCTGGGTGGTGCCGAGTGACATGGAAGCACACGAGGTTTCAATGTGTTTCCAGGGGTAGCCTATGGTGCAAGAAGGACTCCTCTCCTCTTCATGGACTGAAGTTTGAATATTCTAAAGGGTGGTGCCAGACTGGGCAGTTGGTGATTTGGGAGAATGTATCGGATTGGGAAATTTTGGTGGTGGGCTTTTTGTAAGGTTTTCAATTTTTTTCCCTTATAGGTTTTTTCTTCTTTTCTTGTAGTTTAGGTAATAAAGTTTTCTTCATGTTTAAGCTGGAGCCTGCTTTGCTTATTCCTGGTCATATCTCACAGCAGACACCAGGGAGAGGGTATTCTCATGGGGGCACTGGCTCTGTGCCAGGCCCAAACCATGACAATTCCTTTCTTAAAGAGTGTCTTTTATTGATGTTCTCTTTAGAGGAGAGCTGCTTGGAGCACTCAGTGATTGATATTGATCCACGGTCTCTCCCAAGGAGGTCTGGCCAGGTCAGAGAAGTTGTATCTTGAGAGCTGTTCCAGTGTGGACAACCTTGCGTCGCGTTCCACAATCCCATGTGAGAAACTATTTTTACTTTCAAAAATTAAATGGTTTACTGAGACCTTTTTGAAATACAACAGAAGACTGAATAAAGAAAAGAATACAGCACCAGGAGCAAAGGATTCGGTCGTCATGTAGTTTTCCACAAAATGGATGTTCTGTCTTTTACACCTCTAGCTCCTCCCAAAATTTTGTCAATCGACTCCTTCTTCACTTTCCAGTGGTGGAGATCACTTTCTTACACCTTGATTGGAGGTCAGGTGCTGCCGCAGCAACAAGCCAACCCTCCTGAATGCCCCAACTACTGAGGCCATCCTGTGATAACAATGCACAGGGGAGGGAAAGGATAAGTCTACATCTACAAAATTTCTCTTAACATATATTTAAGATTCACCCCTTAATTGTGAGAGTCAACCATAGGATTACTCATCTATAACAAACTCCCCTTTTCTTTTTCTATAAGTCATTTTGTTCAAACAATTGAGTAAAAAATTTTCTCTCTCTTTTGAATGAGTCATACCAGCATCTGTTGATGTGGGCAAGGACAGTGGGAACAGGAGAAAAAAAATCTCAGGTTTTCCTTAGACACACTTATTTAAAATGGACAAAAGGCCATCACAGAGGTCCAGTATGGCTTTGACTCCCATCTACCATACCCATGTGGCTGCTACTTATAGTCAGTGTATCTTAGGGGTGAGTGCAGAGGGCAACTCGGTCCTGCCCTCCAGTCCCTGTTGAATTAAAAGACAACTGAAAAATGATAGAGGCCATACTCTCAAGTATGGCCCTTTGTCCCTACCTTACCATGCCTATGGGATTGCTACCCACAGCAGGACCATGGAGCCTTCTTGGTAGCAAACAAGGGTCCAACCTGGTCTTGCCCTCCTTCATCGTCTTATTTTCTTAAAGAAGCTGTCCCATCGCCTTGTAAAGACCCTTGTGTATTTCCCCTCAAGAGATGCTGGTAATTCTCACCCATGAAAACAGGAAGACAGTTCTCAAGCTGGTTGGTGGAAGTTTGACTGTACTTTTTGGGCGTCTTGGTGTTTTTCTGGCTGTCTTTCAGTCTCTGCTTGAGAATCAATCTTTTCTAACCCAGCTAGGATGTTCTAGTCCATTCTTTGAGTTCTTCTACTGGGCCTTTGACTCTGTTGGCATGAGTCCATCCCTGCTCTGCTGTTCACATGGCTGATTCAGTGGTAAGCAGTAGCTGGAAGGGACCTTCCCACTGAGGAGTTAGAGGCTGATCTCTCCATGTCCTGGTATAGGGCAAATTTGGGAGTGAATCTTCAAAGGGGGGGCCCCTCCAGAAAGCAAACCCACACGTCCCCTCCCCTCAACCAGTTTGGGAAGAATTCCTTGGGGAGAAGTGGAAAGAACCTGTTTATTTTACAGGCACCGAACCCCCCTGCACACAAAATGAACAATACTGCATGCCAACACTCTTTCACCACTCTGAAAAAAGATGACAAATACAGAAAGTCTCTCTCAGGGGTGGTTGCTCTGTTCTTAGTCCCTCTGGAACTGGGGTAGCTGCTGCAGGCCACAGGGTGTAAACTCTAGGTGCTTCCAACTCCCAGTCCAGAGCAGGTTCGAGTTAGTTCAAAAAAGGAAAGGAGAAACAGTCCGGGAAGAAATTTGGACTGTTTAGCTAAACTAGCTAATGAGAAGAAGCAAGAGCGAGCAGAAGCAAAGCAAAAGCAAGAGCAGAGAGCAAAGCAAAAAGCAAAAGCAGAAAAGCAAAAGCAAAAAAGCAAAAGCTGCACTATGTACTGCCCTGTCTCTGTGTCCCACCAGCCAGGGGGAAGTGGCTGATAAGAAAACCCAAACAAAACTTTCACTCTTCAGAGCCAGTCTTAAAGGCACAGAACGTGATATCCAGCATAAACAGAACACATTAATGGGTATACAAGGGTAATAATTTCACCCCAGGTCATTCCACCCCTATCCCCATATCATCAACATACTACCACACATCATGCATTTAGTCACACAACATTTCCATCTGTTCCCCCCAAAATTACAAGCAATATCCATCATGTCCTCATCACATCCCCACATTGAACAACTGAATCCACGCCCCATAATAGAGAGCTGTGGGATTCCCCCCTTTCAATTTACTCACTCAAACCTCCATCTTTCACTTTCTCAGACCTTTGACACTTGCACATCTCCATCTTCCACTTGCTCAGACCTTCAACACTTGCACATTTTCTTCTATCCCCTGTGTATGTGGTTTAATGTACAGACAATGGCAGTAACATCCAAAGAAAAGTGATATTTGCAAATCATTCTCACCCTACAATCAGATCTCCCTGAGGTACACATCGTGTTGTTCCATTATTGGAATACGGCTCCCAATATTACCAGTTAGATTGTGCCTGGGCCAGTCTGACCCTCGCTGCTAGGCCAAAGGCAGCAACTGCGGTGTATCACCCCAGAGATACCTTGGCTTGCTGGTGGTTGCAGCTGGGCACTGAACAAGTCCAGGCTTGTTAGGAACTCCGTTTACCTCAGGAAGAATAGCTTCAGGCAATGGTGAAGAGAAAAAGGAGAGGATTCTGCTGGAGGGTTTATATCCAGAGGTTTATTCCATGGTTACAGAGGTCTGAACGTGAGCAACTGCTCCAACAGAAAAACCGGCCGCATGGTCTGATCACCTTTTTAAGCTCAGGGACAGGGGGAGGGGAGGTACAGGTGAGCCACCAACCAGGTGAGAGGGGCAGGGTCTCAGGGGAAGTTGACACCCAGATAGGCCAATGACCTCTGGGCATAGGGGCATCCTTTGAACTTGACCAACCACACGACGCCTTGCTGGAATGTTAAGCCTAATTGACAGGACTCACTCAGCATGGGGGCAAGGGGGAAGGGAGAGAGGTATAGGCACACCTGGGGAAGTGACCTGGAAGGCCAAAATGGGACATTACAGCACATCACAACATCTCCCCCTAGTTTTGTTTAAAAAGAAAAGGACTATGTTTGTGGTGCAGAATGATTGCCAAACCATGGTTGGTAAATCGGTTCTTCCTCTACAGGAGGGTCAGTGTTTTCCACTGAGGCTTCCAGGTCATCCATTGGAGCACTGAGGGCTTCTAAATGGTAGACTTCAGGAGGCGGAGATGAGCTTGAAATTAACTTGAGCACCATGCATTTGATTAGTCCAAAAACAATGCTAAAAACTACAATAACTATAACTAAAATAAACAGCACTAAAAACACAGTTTTCAGAATAGATCCCAACCAGTAAGAGAGTCCCCAGCCATTGAAGAGTCCATTCAGCCAGTTGTCAGTTTCTCTGTTGATGTCTGAGAGCTTTTGTCAAGGTAGTCCATATGTGGTTTGGGCTGCGGCATTATGCAGGAGGTCACAGGTGGGATGATCACGAGTAGGACGAGAAGCAGGCTCAGTCTCATGGCGTCTCGAGGCTACACACGAACAGTGGGATCTAAACTGGTACAAAAACCTGAAACAAACATTTATTACAAACTATTCCAGATAGGAGGTTTAAGTGGAAATTCCTCCAGAGAACACGTGTGGCGTTTTCTTCTCCAGGCAGCATGAGCAATCTGGGGTGCTTCTGTAGATTTCTCTGAGACCTTGGGAACATAGGGCTTTACCCATTTGGAAGGAACCCACCTTAAACCAGAGGGGGTGGACACACAGGCATATCCACGTCCCCAAGTAACCAATTTGTAAGGTCCCACTATTTTCCAAGTCTCAGGGTCCTTTACTAAAACTGGAGGTTTTTCCTTAATTAACCTATGATTGCTCCCCCCAAAGTGGCGTAGGATGGCTGGGTTCAGGCTGTCAAAAGAACAATTCAGAAAATTGATTGTGAATAGCGCCCTGGATAACCGGATGTGGGGAGGTTCCACCTTCAGAACCTGTTGTTGCTGGTCCAGGACCCTTTTAATATCACGGTGAGTTCTTTCTACCTGTAGGGGAGTAGGGGATGCCAGTTTTGTGCTCTGCTCTCCATTGCTGCAGAAAGCTCCCGAATTCCTTGGATTTGTAAGCAGGCCCATTATCAGTTTTCAGCTCCTTGGGGATGCCCATGAAAGAAAAAGCCTGTAAGAGGTGCCTAATAGCATCGATAGATGATTCTCCTGTGTGGGCAGAAGCATAGACCGCTCCAGAAAAGGTATCTACACTAACATGAACATATTTCTGCCGTCCAAAAGACTGTATGTGTGTTACATCTGTTTGCCACAGTTCACAACTCTTCAGTCCCCTTGGGTTTGCTCCCGTACTCACTGTAGGGAGTGCATGTTTTTGGCAATTTCGGCATGTGGCCACAATCGCTTTGGCCTGTTCTCGAGTGATGTTAAACTGACGAACCAGGCCAGGTGCATTTTGGTGGAAAAGCTGGTGGCTGATTTTTGCCTGTTCAAAAACATTTGGGAGAGTGGCCATCACTGCAGATGCAGCAAGAGCATCTGCCCTTCTGTTGCCTTCAGCGATAAACCCTGGCAAGTCAGTGTGTGACCTGACATGCATCACATAAAATGGTTGCTCTCGGTGAGTGACTAACTTTACCAGTTTTGAGAGCAATTCGAAAAGTGCGATGTTAGACACAACTTGCAGTATTGCTTGATCTGCCCTGGATACTACTCCTGCCACATATGCAGAGTCTGTAATCAGATTAAATGGTTCTGAGAACCTTTCAAAGGCCCTAACAACCGCAGCCAATTCAGCAACCTGAGGTGAACCTTCCACCTCACTAATGTCTGTCTCCCACTGCTGGGTTTGAGGATCCTTCCAAGTCATAACGGACTTGTGGGACCTCCCGGATGCATCTGTGAAGACAGTCAGAGCCCTTTTTAAAGGTCTCCTACTTAGAGCACTTCTCAGTTTTAAGGTGAATTGAACATCTTGTTCGAACAATTTGTGAGCGGGCCGCGTTACCGAAATTTGTCCTGAGTAGGAATCCAGAGCAAACTGCAACACTTCATTTTCTTGAAACAATTGTTCCAGTATTTTCATAGTATTTTGACCTGATTTTAACTCAACTGGAATGTGAATGCACTTAAAATCACATCCTGCTAACTCCCTGATCCGGGTCCTTGCTTTTCGGTCAGTTCTGCTACCAGCTCCTGAGGCTTTGTCAGTCTCTTGGACCTTTTGTGACTGAGGAAAACCCATTCTATGATCAAGAGAGGGTCCCTCTGGTCCCGTTCTTTTTGGTGTGTTCTTTGCCTTAGGTGTTTGTTTTTTCCTCCCACTGGAAAATAATTCCATGGAGGTGTGGCAATTTACCTAGGATGATAAATTTGAATGGCAGGTCAGGCCGGCATCGGTTGGCCTGTCTTGTGGACATTGCAATCTGAACCTTTTCTAGAGCTTTCCGTGCCTCTGGGGTAATAGACCTAGGAGCACCTGGGTCCTCTCCCCCTTTCAATAAATTGAAGAGAGGGGCAAGGTCTTCGTTAGTCAGACCGAGCCATGGTCTTAACCAATTCAAAGACCCACACAACTTGTGGACATCCGCAAGGGTCTTGATCCTTGGATTGATTTCTAGTTTTTGAGGAACAATGGTCCTATTTCCAATTTCTAAGCCCAAATACTTCCAAGGTGGCATCTTTTGAATTTTCTTTTCCTGGAGCTCGAACCCTGCAACAATCAATGCACCGATCGTTAGGTCAAGCGCATGTGTGAGTAAATCATCATTGGGAGCACACACAAGGATATCATCCATATAATGATAGATGATGGCCTTCTCTGCGGCTGCACGTACTGGGGAAAGCAGGGAAGAGACATACCACTGGCAGATAGCTGGAGATACCTTTAATGTCTGAGGAAGAACGGTCCAATGGTACATTTTCATAGGTGATTCCTTATTAATGGAAGGGACAGAGAATGCAAAATACGGTGCATCGTCAGGGTGCAAGGGGATTTGAAAAAAACAATCCTTAGTATCAATAACAGCTAATTTCCAATCTTGGGGAAGCATTGTTGGGGATGGCATACCAGGTTGGGGAGAACCCATATCTTCAATTACATTATTAATTTGTTGGAGGTCGCAGAGGAGTCGCCATCACTTTTTGTCAGCTTTTTGGATGACAAACACTGGAGAGTTCCATGGGGACATGGTCTCCACAATGTGGCCCTTATTTAGTTGCTCTTCCACTAGTTCCTCAAGCACCTTCATTTTTTGTTTACTGAGCGGCCATTGTTTTACCTGAACTGGTTTGTCTGTTTTCCACTTCAGTTTTTGGGTGGGGCACTGTTGTTCAATGACTGCTGTACAAATATGCTGTGGAGAGTCTGGAATATCAATTGTGACACCCCACTGGGCCATCAAATCTCTCCCTAACAAAGGTTCCGAAAAATCCAACACAAATGGACGGATATTTGCAAATTGTCCGTTTGGTGCCTCAAATTGAATAATGCTTTTGGATTGTCTTGCCAATTGAAGACCTCCTACACCTTGAAGGTGACTGGCAACATTTTGCAAAGGCCAATGTGCTGGCCAGTCTTGTACTGGAATCACTGTGCAGTCTGCACCTGTGTCTACAAGCATCTCAATGCGTTTTGACTCCCCACCCCCACTGACATTACACCATAATTTGGGTTTGTCTTTCCCAATAACTTGTACTCAGGCGACTGTGGGCCCTTGTTTTTCAGTACTTTCAGGTAAAGATGGCACAGGGATAGCTTGTGCAACAATTTGTCCCTTGGGAAGAAACAGGGGTGGGTGGAAACAGTGCAGGCCGAGAACAAATTGCTCAGGATCTGATGTTGTCATTCCCGGAGCAATTCTGATCTCTTGTGGTGTGTGTTTGGTGTCCCCAATGACGATGTACTTACAACGAATCCGGTTCCAAGTACCTTTCTGTTCAGGATTTGCAGACACAAAATGCCAATCAGTGTCCTCCAGATGGAGTGACTCAGTCAGCTGCAACCTGTAAGGCTCATTGACAGAAGACGTGGTTAACACATGATCACTTAAATCATACACAGTCTTTGAAGCACCTGCTTCACTTACACAAACATTAATATTATTGCGCGTTTGATTTGTTTTGCTACCCTTCTTCCCTTGGCCTGCTCTTTTTGTGTCTGCACGCCTGGCAGGCCGGTGCTCCCTTTTCAGTTTTTTTGTTGTTGTTGACCCCCCGGGAGGGCTTGTAGTTCTCCTCCCCTGCCATTTCGAAATTCATCAAATTCCCTTTTCAGGGGGCACTGGTTACTCCAGTGCCCTAGGTTATTACAAAGTAGGCATGGCTTTGTGGGCTCAACCATTGCTGGTCTCCGCTGCTGCCCAGGGCACTGCTGTGCTGAGGGGAAAGGCGCAGGGCTGGCAACGGTGACACGCTGAGGTGGTCTTGGCAGCAGCCTTGGTCTGGTGTCTTCAGCCACACTCATCAGAGGCACTTTCCTGTTACACATTAGGAGCATATCCTTTAAGGTTGGAGAAGGCTCTATAGGAAGGCTCAGGATTGCCGCTTGACACTGTTCATTTGCATTTGTAAATGCCATTTCCTCTAAAATTGCTTCCCTAGCATTCTCTTTTTTAACTTGTATTTCAATAGCTCTAGTTAACCTTTCTACAAATTTCAAAAAAGGCTCTGATGGTAGCTGTTTAATTTTACTATAGGGCTCAAAAGGCCCCTCAGGTTGTAGGGAAAAGAATGCTTTTTCAGATGCTTCTTTTACTTTCTCGAGTGTTTCTGCAGGAATTGCAGTAGCTTGGATTGGGGGTGAAGACCATTGGCCCTCACCACAGAGGTGCTCAATGGTGATAGGGTTACCACTGTTGTCTTTGGCTGTGTTTGGATCAGAATGCAAGCCTGGGAGAGCATCTTTTAGCATTTGTGTCCATGCTATTTCCCATAATATGAATTCCGTGGAGGTCATGAGACAGGAAAAAAGCTGTTTTAAATCATGTGGAATCACTACAGTCCTACTCAATTCAGAATTTAAAAGGCCACGGAAATATGGACTGTGTGGACCATATTCTTTATGAGACTTACAGATCTCTTTAATCAATTGTCGTCCAAAAGAACTCCAATTAGCAGTTGGAGCTGCTCCTCCCTGAGCTGCAGGCTGAAAGGTGACAGGAGCCAGTGACAACATGGGACTATGCATTGAATGTGCTGTTCCCTGCTCTGTATCCCTTGAATTGGAAGCATTGGGATCACAGCTACAGGTTTGGGGAACAGCAGTGGGTGTGTCCCCACCGTGGAAACTCGGGGAGGGGGCGGGGACAAAACGGGTACACGGGGCAGGGACAGGTGGTTGGCAGGGGGCGGGGACCCAACGGGTACAGGGGGTGGGGACAGGGGGCCGGCAAGGGGCGGGGAAACCGTGGGAACAAGGGGCGGGGTCAAGGGGCAGGCAGGGGGCGGGGATGCCTGGTGACATCACGTCAGCAGACGCCCCCTGGGAGGAGTAGAGGGGTGGAGCTGAGGGTATTGCAGGAAAGGGAGGGGGAGGGGGAAAGGTATCAGGAGGAACAGGAGGAGAGGGGGATGGGGCTGGAGTTTCAGGATGCTTAAGAGGATTTTGGGAAGAAGAAGACCAGGTTTGAGAAGATGCCATGTGGCATCCACCATCTTGTGGACCCCTTAGGGACTGGGGGCCATTTTGGGCATCACTGCTCTCTGGAAAGCTGACACATGCTGTGGGTTTCAGAGGAGGGGACATAGGGGATTGGGAAAGGTTCCATGCAGCCTGGCCAGGGCCTTGTGGACGGGGCAACTCAGGCATTTCAACAGAGTTTGGGCGTCGACTTCCCAATGAGTGTGCTCTCTTTAAAATACCAACTTTTGGGGAAAGAGGTTTAGGGGTTTTAGAGCTAGGAGAGGGAGAAACAGGGAGAGCAGAGGTACATGGCTTTACATTTGGCTTTTTCTCCATTTCCATTTGTTTGAGCAATGCTCTTCGAATTTGTAAACTCCAAAACACAAATTTAGCTGAGGGTGCATTGCTAGATTGTCCTAAGGTTATCAATTCATTTCCAACTTTATCCCAGAATTGAATATTGTGGATTTCTTCAGGGGAGATTTGTGGGAAGTGGAGGAAAAGCCATCTTATAAACTGCTTCAATTTTCCCTTTGAGAACTTCACATTACCACTGTCTAAAATGCTAACAATATTATAAAACACTCCTTTTTGTACAATGCTGAGTTTCAAACCCATGTTAGATGTAAAAAGCAAAGTACTAGATCCTGCCTGACCAAAAACAAAGCTAAAATCAGCTACCGGTTTCTAAAAAAACCACAGATGGAAAGCGATAACGAGCCGACAAAAGCTTCACAATGCAGCTGTATATACTGCTTTTAAAATTCCCGGGCAGCAGCAGCAGAGCCGAGCCGAGGAAGAAACAAAGCCTCCCCCACCGTGGAATGCAGCCCCCCCACGGAGCTGGGAGAGCAGCCCACGCCACGTGGCAAGCCGAAACCGGGGCCCCCCGTGCCACGTGTGCAGAGAACCCCCCCTCCCCCGCACAGAGAGCTGAGAAAGAGAGTCCCCCGCGGCAAGAGAGCCGAGAGACCCCCCTCCCCCGCACAGAGAGAGAGAGAGAGAGGCATCCCCCGACCATGTGGAGAGAGCCGAGCACGCTGCGCTGCAAAGCCGGGGGGAAGGGCAGAGAGCTCCCACTCCGGTGCGAATTTCAAAAGAGAGTAACACACGTGGCAGAAAGCTAAAAGCGAGAACACAATGAATTCCCATCTGTGGGGCTGCGCAGCTAGAAATGCAAACGCAAAAAGGAACAGAACTCACGGCAGAGTCTGTTTTTGAGCTCCTGCCCTACCGAGAGCAGAGATACTCACCCGAAATGGAAGCTGTAGCTGGCTGGGTACAGGCAGGTCTCCTCACCGGAACAGGACCTCTCTGTGGGCGAGAGAGGCTACCCTGTCCTCCCTCTGGAAAATCTGCTCACCAGAAAGGAGCTGGGCTTTCCAGAGGTGCCGAACAGTCCACGAAACTTCTTCTGTGAATATTCCCAAAGTCTCTAGCTGAGGGCAATGCAACCAAAGCCCCTTTCAGCTGGATGCACGGCTGCTAGAAGCTTCTCCGAGGTGCTGCGGGTCCGTCTCGGGCTGAAGAGTCACTTAGCCCGCCTCAGGGACGCCAAATATTGGAAAAAAGGCTCCCAATATTACCAGTTAGATTGTGCCTGGGCCAGTCTGAACCTTGCTGCTGGGCCAAAGGCAGCAAATGCAGTGTATCACCCCAGAGATACCTTGGCTTGCTGGTGGTTGCAGCTGGGCACTGAACAAGTCCAGGCTTGTTAGGAACTCCGTTTACCTCAGGAAGAATGGCTTCAGGCCATGATGAAGAGAAAAAAGAGAGAATTCTGCTAGAGGGTTTAATGTCCAGAGGTTTATTCCATGGTTACAGAGGTCTGAACGTGAGCAACTGCTCCAACAGAACCCGGCCGCATGGTCTGATCACCCTTTTTAAGCTCAGGGACAGGGGGAGGGGAGGTACAGGTGAGCCACCAACCAGGTGAGAGGGGCAGGGTCTCAGGGGAAGATGACACCCAGACAGGCCAATGACCTCTGGGCATAGGGGCATCCTTTAAACTTGACCAACCACACGACGCCTTGCTGGAATGTTAGGTCTCAGTGACAGGACTCACTCAGCATGGGGGTAAGGGGGAAGGGAGAGAGACATAGGCACACCTGGGAAAGTGACCTGGAAGGCCAAAATGGGACAATACAGCACACCACAACACTGGGACATACTGGGAGTAACACTGGAGGATACTGGGACATACTGGGGACACTGGGGCCATTGCGGAGAAGACTGGGGACACTGGGGCATCCTGTGGATGACACTGGGATGAACTGGGAGGGACTGGGAATAAACTCAGGTGAATTGGGAGGGACTGGGCTGTACTGGGAGGGGTTAGAGGGGCACTGGGTTGAACTGGGTTCTACTTGGGATGAACTGCCTTTTACTGGGGATGTACTGGTCTGTACTGGGGATGAACTGGGCGGTATTGGGAGGGACTGGAGAAGTTCAATGGGCTGTTCCCGCCTCTGCTGCATCCCATTTGCCAAGGCTTCTGCCCATCACTGCCCAAAACCAATCAGCGCCGGAATCGGGGCCTCCTGAGAAGTGCCTAGGATGGGTGACATATTTTCACCTACAGCTCCTGTCATGCCCCGCGGCCCGATTCAGCCCCATTGGAGCTGGGACTACAACGCCCGTCATGCCCTGCGCTCCACAGAACCCCGGGATCCACCCCTCCTTTTTCCCTTAAGTGTCCCCCAGACCCTCCAGGATCCCTCAGTGCCCCCTCAGTGCCCATTCGGAACCCCCTAAAAGCGTCCCTGGACCTCTGAGTGCTCCCGACCCCACGGATGCCCGGTACAGCCACTTCTGGGAATTCATCTCCTCCCCTGCGGCCCCAGAGCGCCTCAGAACACAGTCAGGCACCTAAAACTCCTGCTGTGCCCTGCACCCTAAAGAGCCCAGTTAGAGCTTCCCGAGCTCCCCGAAGTTCTCCTGAACGTTTACGTTCCCCTGAGGACCTCAAGTCACGGCTCGGACGCAGAAGAGTCCCCCAGGAGCATTCCCGGACTCCAAAACAAAGCGTTGGAGCCACTTCCGGGACTACAGCTCCCATCGTTCTCCGCGGCGCACGTCCTGTGCCGTTCTAGCCAGGACTTCATCTCGGGTCATGCCCTGCACTTCCCACCGAGAGCTATTGCAGCTGCGCCTCGAACTCTCGTGATGCTCCACGGCCTCGTTAAACAGTATTAGATCTGCGCCTACAACTCCCATCACCCCCTGCGCCCCAGAGAAGCCCGTCAGGGCCCCCCAAGGGCCAGCCCGGACCCCAAAGGCCCCAAATTCCCCTCCCTGACCTCCAAGGGCCCCCCTGGACCCCCAAGTGCTGTCCCGGACCCTGAACTGTCCCCCGGAATCCCTGAATTCCCCTCCAAGTGCCCACCTGGCTCCCCCAAGTGTCCTCCAGACCCTCAAGTTCTCTCTGAATTCCCTCCCCAGACCCAAAGCTGCCCCAAATGTGCCCCAGAAATGTCACCAGGGACCCCAAAGTGCCTCCCTTGACCCTTTCTGAGAAAACGATTATAAAAAAGATGACAAAAAGACTCAGATATTACTAGTTACCATAAAGAGGAATAAATAAATAGCCAATGGAGATTAAGGAATCAATGAAGACAATTATGTTACTTAGAACCAATGACCAATAATGTTTTTGGTTTCTAAAAATGTGGTTTTTTAATATAAACTAAATAAATCAGGCAGGAGTTCTTTCTCCTTTTTAATGTCTTCATTAAAATTCAGCTCAGGTAGGGTGATCCCATGGGTCTCACACTGCCACTGCTCCCAGGAGTGGCACAGAGGAGGAGAAAGGGTCCAATTTGTCCACTGGTCTGCAGGCAAAGCTGGGGGTTCCTTCCTCACCACAGCACCAGGAGATTCCCAGTATTTTGGTTTTACATCTGAGGTCCTCTTTCCAACCAACATGTTTTTAGGTTAGGATGAGGGGTAAAAAGGGTCTTAGTGGACACTGGATTCTGTTCTTCACGTCTAGACATCACTTTGATCCCTCAATTCCATGTTGGTTTGTTGTTTTTAGGGGTTTTTGGCTAGGTTTCATGAGGGGCTTCCTCATTTGCATGCCAACCCTGATGTCATTTGCATGCCAACTTGGTTGTCCCCTCCTCTTCAGCATCCTGAGTGCCATCCTCCTGGAAGCAGCAAGCCACTCGACAAAAAGGGGAATTCTCAACCATCAACAACAGGTAGTTAACGAAAAACTCTTAACAACAGATGATTAAAACAACAAACAGTTAGAACCCCTCCCTGGCAGGAAATGGCCCAACCTGTGAACTCTGCAACCTTTTAATAAAATGGGCAACTTTTCTACTTATCACAGTGTGATGTCACAGAGAGGGTTTTGTGACATCACTGAGAGAGTTGTGACATCATACAGCTTCTGTGACATCATAGAGTAGGGTGTGAGGCCATAGAGGAGATCCTGCCATCATAGAGGGTGGCTCTGTGACATGAGAGAATGGGTTGTGGCATCACTGGGTGGCTGTGTAACATCATAGAGCAGGTGGTGACATCACAGAACAGATTCTGACATCACATTGTGGCTTTCAGACATCACAGAGCCTTTTGTGACATCACAGTGCAACTGCATGACATTCCAGGCTGACATCCCAGAGACGGCTGTGTAATATCACAAGGGTGCTGTGTGACGTGCTAGAGTGGGCTGTGACATCACAGTTGGCTGTGTGATATCACAGGTGGCTGTGTGACACTGCAAAAAAGCTATGTGTCATCACTGGGGGCTCTGTGACATCACAGGATCTGAGTGACATTACAGGGGCAGTGTGATATCACAGGGGACTGTGTGAGATCACTGGGGAGGTCACTCATCCCCGGCACCCCTCACAGCTCCCCCCAGAGCAGTCCAACCCTGCTCGTGCACAGAAGGGTCCCCTGTCCCCCCAGGTCTCCCCGCCCCCGGCCCCGCAGCCTCCCCCAGAGGATGCTCCACGAGATCGACCCCAGAGCCTGACACGGGGACGGGGGGCCGGGGCCCTGGGGGTGGCACAGGGGGACAGCGACACCCCCGGCAGCGTCCCCGTGTCCCCAGGGCCAGAGCCTGGGCCAGGGCTCCTTCACCCTGTTACAAACAAGGCCTTGAGAGCACTGAAAAAATCCCCAGCAAGGGATCAGCAAAAACCACATTTAATATTAAGGGCCAGCAGCACAAAGTTCCTTGGCAAGAGTCACTCTGCTCCTCACTGGACCCTTCAGGCACACCAAGGAAACAAAGCAACAACAAAACCAAACCAAATCCAGGCAATCACACCAGAAATCAGGCAAGAACTCTTCCTGGGTATGTGTGTGACACAAGGACATTGAGGGCAAAGATAAAAGGAATATGGGCCAAAAGCTTAACAGAGGTCAAACTTAACAGGACTTTACTTATACCTTAACTTTTACTGATACCCTTAACTTC
Organism: Melospiza georgiana; assembly: GCF_028018845.1. Taxonomy (NCBI): domain Eukaryota; kingdom Metazoa; phylum Chordata; class Aves; order Passeriformes; family Passerellidae; genus Melospiza; species Melospiza georgiana. The sequence continues at coordinate 2,474,146 of NW_026652215.1, forward strand.
ACAATTTAGCAAAAGAACAGCACTTTGGACTATTTAACCTAACTTAAAACCTATGACTTAGCAATTTACTAGAGGAATAACACTTTACAGTCCTTATCACATAACTTAAATAAACTTAACAACTTCGAAAAGAACAACTCTCAGAAGCATTTCACAGCTTATACCCCATGACTTAATCTTACTTACTGATATCTGATAGCTGACTGACTCAGCTATCCAAGGCAATCCAACCCCTCAGAGAGCAGCATTTCTGCCACATTTCCCCAGCACAGGCACTCCTGTGTGCACACAGACACCAAGAGTCAGTGCAAGGCACCTGTGAAAAATTCCCCTGAGGACAGGGAATGCTCCCTGTGGATCCTTTGGCATCTCCCCAGTGGGTGAGGGGTTGAGCCTGGAGGAGTGGGGGGATAGGCCCAGGCTCTGTCGTTGTTGGCGATCCCCGAGTGCAGCAAACGGGAGAGTTCCCGGCTGGGAGAGGCCCCACTCAGAGGGAGTCGCTGGCCCAGGAGAGCTCCAAGGGCTCCTTTTGGAGCGCTGCGTGCAGGGCCCCAAGAGAGGGGCTTCAGTCCCAGCAATGGTTCATCCTGGCCGCCCTTGGCATCAGCAGCTTTCTTTGGCAGTGTGAGAACAGGGATGTTGTGCCACTGAGGGAACAAAAGCAGTTCCCAGGGCTGCTCCTAAAGGAACCAGGAGCTGTTTGGGCAGCAGCAGTGGCTGGAGCAGACAGTGTTTGTGATGAGCTGCAGAGGAGCTGAGCCCAGGGGCTGTTGGCCAAGGCTGAGGCCCAAGGAGCATTTCTCAGCTGGCACGGCGGCCTGAGAAGGGGAGGGGGGAATGCAGCAGCACAGGGCCCATGGAACTAAGGGACCATTGTGACACTGTGGGGCCCTGTGAGACCAAGGGACCATTGTGACACTGTGGGTCTTGTGAGATCAAGGGACCGTTATGACACTGTGGGGCCCTGTGACACCAAGGGACCATTGTCACACTGTAGGGCCCTGTGAGACTGAGGGAACAGTGTGACACTGTGGGGCCTCATGGAATCATGGAGAGCCCTGTGACATTTCTGGGCCTCATGGAACCAAGGGGAATGTACTGACGCTCCATGGAGTGTAGGGATCATTGTGACACTGAGAGGCCTCGTGGAACTATGGAGAACATTGTGACACTTTGGTCTGATGTGGAACCAAGGGGCCATTGTGGCACTATAAGACCTCATGGGCCAAAGGTCCATTGTGACATTGCAAGGTCCCATGGAACGATGAAGACACCAATAAGACACTTTCACAGCCTCATGGAACGAAGTGGCCATTGTGACACGGAGGGGACTCATGGGATCATGGAGACCATTGTGACACTATGAGGCCCCAGGGAATAAGCAAAGTATCATAACACTATGAGGCCTCATGGAACCAGTGAGACAATTGTGACCATGGGGTTCCTTATAGAACCAGGAGGACCATTGAGATACTCTGGGGCATCATGAAACCAAGAGGCCTTTGTGGCACTGCAGGGCTGCATGGAACCAAAGCTCCAGGGTGACACAGAGAGGCCTCCTGTCATCAGTGGTCCATTGTGACACTGTGGAGCCAAAGGAGACCATTGTGACACTGCAAACCCCCAGGGTCCAAAAGTCCATTGTGACATTGCAGGGCTCATGGAACAGAGGAGTCCCATGACATTGTGAGGCGTGGGGAACCATGGAGACCATTGTGACACTGCAAGGGCTTATGGAATGATTTAAGACCCCTGTGACACTTTGGGGCCTTCTGGAATATTGGAGCTATTGAGACACTCTGGGACCCCATTGAACCAAGGGTCCATTGTGACACTGTGGGTCCCCATAAAACCAAGGGAACACAGAACAGGTCTGGCTGGTTTGGCCTCCCATGGACTGCCTGACTGGGCCAGCTTACCTGGGCATGTTGAGGGTCTCTTCTCATCTGCTCCTGAAACACTGAGGCTCCTTGCTTTCCCTCCTATGGAAAAGAACTGTCCTTCTTATCCAGGTGCCCATGGCCAGAATTGGGAATTCACCTCCATCCTTCCCTATTGTGACAGACTGGAGGAGATTTTTGGCTCAAAACATTTCGTGTGTGGGGGAGAAGGGGCAGGTCCAGCCCTGCCCTGCCCTGGAACCCCAATCATCCCAGAGCCTCTATCCCAGCCCAGGAGTGTCTGCCAGTCTCTGGCACAGCACAGGCAATGCTCCACAGCCACCTCTGGAGCCCCCAGTCCAGCTCCTGAGGGACCAAATGAGTCCAAGTGCCAGCTGGGGGAAGGATCCAGGAAGACCAAAGGGGTATTGAAGGCTGACCACAAGGCAAGCACACATCCTGACCCTATCTCCTCTTGGAATTTCCATCTGAACACTGCTGGAATCCAGGAGTTGGTAGCTGCGTGTGTGCGCTTCTCCAAATCTTATTTTTCTTTCTCCATGTCTGAGAGAGACAGAAAAATACTTTTTCTATTTTTGTCCTCTTGCAAATATTAACTTAAAATTGAGTAGACTTAGAATCTGTGAAGTTGAATGGGCCAAGTTATTACTTTGCGAAGTGGTTTTGTTGATTGAATGTCGTATTAAACATGTTGCCAAAGTTTCTTTGATTTTCTAAAAATGCCAGTCAAGTTCCTGGTTTGTTGTTTTGAGCTTCTGAGAATCTCCTGTTGGTATTTCTCCAGTACATTCAACTCAGAGCACACAACAAATTGTAACTTCTTTTAAATGTCTCCTTGACAGAGTTGTTTGGGGGATGGGAGTCAGGGCTTGTGTGTCCTGCTTGGCACAGCCCAGGCAAGGCTTTCCCAGCCACATTCCACACTCCATTTCCCAGCTGGAGCCACTGGTGCCTCTGAGTTGTGCTGCCCCAGCCCCAGGGATGCTCTCCTTGTCTGCCCATTCCCCCACGGTCTCTGGGCAGAGATGGCCTCAGTGGGGGCTGCTGACATCCTCAGCACCTTGGAGGCTGCTGCTGAATTTTCCTGCTCCAGAGGCTTGTTCAGCCTTCAGCTCTTCAGTGCAGGAATTCAGTGTCCCAGGGCTCATTAACATTGAGAGCACCTTAACAAGCCAAGACTCTGGGAATAATTTGATTTTAATTTTCAAATTGTTTGTGGTTAGGTAGATCTCAGTAGTGATTCAAAGTGAACATGATATTTAAGAAGACAGTGAGAAAAGATTATTTTCGGTCCTGTTTATTTTTGTTTCCCTGTTAATAAATTGATATGTGCAATCTCCAGCTGACACAGAATCCAAGTAGCTCCTCAAGCAGTTGGAATAGATATGAAAATCAAGACCCTTTATGGCTGACAAACAATCAGACTCTGTCCCTCCCCCCACCCCACCATTTCCCCATCCAAGGCCTGGCACTCAGAGCAGCCTTGTGCAAATCTGAGCTCCCTCCAGCCCAGGCTGCACCTGCAGCTTTCAGCTCCTTGGCTCCAACTCCCACCTGCTTTCCTTGGAGACAGAGCTGCCCGAGACACAGAGGGATGTTCATTTATTGTCAGCCAACAAAGCCAAGGGAAGACAAAGCTCCATCAAATGCAAAAGTCATTCCTCTGCTGGATATTGAATTCACTTTCCACAGCAGACAGTCTCAGAGCAATGAAAAACACCTTCTGTGCCCAGCACAAATCCCAAGGTCCCCCCAAACCCTTCCTGCCCCAATTCTGCCCAGATTTGCTCTTTGCACACACGAGTCACAGGCTGAAGTCAGGAGCTCCCTCCATGCCCAGAGGGAGGAACAGAGAGAAAGGGGATGAAGAGCTCTCCTGTTCACAGCCAAGGTCCAAGTGCCCCTGCAGTGGGAACCACAACTCATCAGGTTGTGTCCTTTGGGCTCAGGGACTGGTTACACTCAGAGGCACAGAAAGGTTTCTTGCACACAAACACAAATTAAATATTTGAACAGTTTAATAACCATCACAGCTCTTCCCTCAGCTCCTTGGGATGTCCCAGCAGCATATGACATGTCCCCCATCCCTCAGGGATTTCCGTGCAGGAGGAGTTTTAGACAAAGACATAAAAAAGTAGTTCTAGGATAGATATAAATGTAATTAGGATGTTGACTAATGTGATATTAATTGGAATTTTAGAAAGATTGGGCAACTTCCTGAAGTTCAAAGCCTGAAGCCAGTCAGTTGGTAGGCACTCAAATGACCAGAAAGCATCTGGAGGAGGAAATCTGGGAGAAATGAAAGGGAAATAGATCCAGCTGGTCAAGTGAAGAGATGTCCTTCGACATGGCCATTTATCCAGGAGACCTGGAAACATCTGAAGGAAGGAGTGTCATGAAATATTAGACTGAATATTGAAGGCAAAGGCAGAGGTGAAGATCAGTATTTCTTCTCCTGCCATCATTAAAAGGATCCAGTAGATCCAGGAAATTCCTGTTCCTGGCGGGAAAAATTTGCCATTTCTTAAATGTATTTAAATGACCTAGATAATAAAAATACGCTTGTATATTATGAAACCAATGGTGTTAAAACCTGTGCCCCTTTCCAGGCAGACATCAGTTGTGTGCCCATGAACAGGCAGTGCCACTTGTGCCCTGAGGTGTGCCCCATGGCCTCCCTGCTGGGCAGCCTCTGCCAGCTCCTGCAGAGCCTGTGGCACCTGTGGGGCTGCACAGACAGCCCTGCCCTGGGCTCTGCCACTCTCTGGGCCAGCAGAGAGGCAGCCAGGGCTGGCCATGGCTGGGAACAGGCCCTGAGCCCTGCAGGAGGATGGAGCTGGGCCACAGCCAAACTCAGCCCAGGCCAAAGCTGGGCTCAGCAGCCAGGGCTGCCAATGCATGGGCACAGAGGCTGGCGCTGACAAATGTCCTGGGCCCCCTCCCTGCTCTGTCCATGCCACCAAGGGCACAGAGCAGCCTCCTCTCTGGGCCACTTGCCTGTTTGCAATGCCTTGCACAGGTGCTGGCCCTGCCCCACAAGGCCTGGCCTGAGTCCTGCCCCTGCACACTCAGCCAGGGTGAGATGGACACTGATGGTTTCTGGGCCAGGCTCTCTGAGCCCAGCCCAGCTCCCTGCAAGCTCTGCCAGCTGCCCTGAGCTCTGGGCAGCACCAAGGGCCTCTCTACAGCCCAGCCCAGCCAGCTCTGGCCCCACAGCTCTGCTCAGGCCAGGCTGCTCTGGGCACTGCCCCATGTCCTCAGCCCCTGGCAAGGGCACAGCAGCAGCTGCAGCTGCCACAGGACTCAGCCCCACCATGGGGGAAGGTGCTTGGCCAAGGCCAAAGGAGGCTCCCTGGCTGTTCTGCTCCCCTCGGGCTGAGGTGCTGAGAGCTCTGCAGCCCCTGCTGCCATCCCATCTGCCCAGGGCAGCACAAGAGCCGTGGCCTTGGGGCCCTCAAGAGCTGCTCCTGCTCCAGGCCCAGGGCCCATCTCAGAGCTGGGGCAGCCACAAAGCTGGGCCCATTTCTGTTCATTGCTGCTCTGATGGGGATGGATCCTCAGCCACTTGGAGACCGATGATGACTTTTACTGCTCCAGGGGCCTCTTCTTTCTTCAGCTTTTTGGTTCAGGAATTCAGTTAGAAAAGATCATAAATATTTGTTCAGAATATCAAAATAAGACACGTCTCTGGGAGTCATTGAAGTTTTTAATTCTTCTGCGGTTAATTAGTCACATTGCAGAAGTGTATTCAAAATGAATATACTATATTGAAAACAATGCAGAGAGAACTGTTTTGTCCTGTTCAGTTGTCTTTTCCAGTTTAGGTTGATATCAGCAATGTCCAATTTATATTGGCCCTCAACAGCTTCTAATGCATTTTGAACAGATATGAAAATCAAAACTCCTCATCGCTGACAATCAATCACACTTTGTCCCTATCCCCTCCCCAACATTTCCCTCATCCAACCCTTCTGCCCATTGTCTCCCACCAGCCCCCTGGTGAAGAGCCTGGCTCTGTTCTCCATCCCCTCCTCACTGGCACTGCCAGGCTGGGATGAGGAGCCCCTCAGCCTTCCCTGCTCCGGGCTGGACAAGCCCAGCTCCCTCAGCCTTTGCTCACAGCCCAAGGGCTCCAGCCCCAACTTGGAGGCCCTTCCCAGACCCTGCTCCAGCTGCCAGACATCTTTCCTGCCCTGGGGAACCCAACCCAGGCCACAGTGACCTGGATAATCCCTGTCCTTGATGTCCCGGTCACACAGCCCTGGCCCCTTGTCCCCATGTCAGGCTCTGGGGTGGATCCTGTGGAACATCCTTTGGTGGAGGCTGTGGCTCCAGGTGGGCCGGGGGGATCCTGGGGGACAGGGACCCTGATGGGAATCAACAGCATTGGACTTGTTGGGAGAAACTGTGAGGGGGAGCTGGGGCAGAGTGACCAACCCAGTGACCTGACAAAGCCCTGCTGGGATGTGACACAGCCCCTCTGTGATGTCACAGCCTGCTCTGTGATGTCACAGCCCATTTTCTGATGTCACACAGTTGGTCTCTGATGTCGCAGCCAACTCTGTGATGTCACAGCCGGCTCTGTGATGTCAGACCTCTTCCATGTGATGTCACATATGAAGTTCTATGATGTCATAGTTCTCAATGACCTCACATAACCCACTCTGTGACCTCATGTTATGAGATGATCAATTGTGTACACCAGGTGAGCTGACACTTGGAGCTTTTTCTCCAAAACCTCAGATCTATGGAAACCACACAATGCCCATTGTGTGATAAGGGGAACTGGAAGTTCACCAGCCTCAGTGTCCTGCCAGCTCAGCCAGGTGTCGCAGACATCTTTTCATTAAAATCTTTTCATTAGGATTTTTCCAGCTGAATCTGAGATGTTTCAGCAACAAATGTAAACAATGGTTATCTGCTGCTGTGGAATGCAACAGGTGGATCCGTGATTGATCTCCTGTGGGTGTTTGGATTTACTGACCAGTCATGGTAGAGCTCGGTCTCGCTCTCTCTCTGAGACACAGGTCTTTGTTATTCATTCTTTTTTTTTTCTATTCTTAACATAGCTAGCCTTCTGAGAACCTTTCTCTTCTATTTCTTTTAGTACAGTTATAATGTAGTATATATATCATAAAATAATAAATCAAGCCTTCTGATCATGGATCAACATTCTCGCCTCTCTCTTCTCATGCAACCCTTGTGACCAACATCACAGCCAGGCCCACTGGAACATTGGGGTCCATGAGCACCAGGGAGACCTCCAGGACAGAAGAATGCATGGGTAAAGGGGAGGAGAAATATGTTAATGATTTTGGAGAAACCATTATCATATTTATGTTTAGTCTGGGAAAATCAATGAATATGTGTGAAAAATACAGAAAATTAACAAAAACTTTCCTGTTCTCAGCATGCACAGCTTTGGGAGGAGCTATCCCCCCTGCATCCAGCTGAATAAAGAATGATGCTTCTTAATGCTACATTGGTGTTGAGGAGTTTTCTGTTTTACCAAATTTATGGTAACACTCCCACTGCCAAGGAAAGCTCTGTCTGCTGCTGTTTACAAACAGAGAAGGGCTGGTGGCAGATGTGGGGCTCGGAGGCGGCCTGGGGCAGAGTGACCAGGAAATAATCAAGTTTTCAATGTTCTGGGAAAGAAGGAGGGGCAGCAACAAAACTTCTACACTGGAATTAGGAAGGGCAGACTTTGGTCTGTTTAGGATGCAGATTTGGGGAGTACCAAATCAGGTCCTGATTTATTGAAGGGAAACAGCCCTTAAAAAAAAAGGGGTACAAAAAGGATGGACACATTTCAAGAAAGTAATCTTAAGGGGGAAAGAGCAGCCTGTTCCAGTGTGGCAAAAGATGAGCTGGTAAGGAAAATTACTGACCATGTGGGAATCCATAAAATCAGAGGGTTTTTTGAAAATTGCAAAAGGCAGGCCACTGAGACAGTGGAATTGTGATTTGAGCTAAGCAGTTGCCGTGAGATAGGTCAGCAGGAAAATTATTTAAAAAGTAGAAAACTAAAGACAAATAGAACAATGGTCTGTGTATTAACGCTTGTCTAGAATAACTCCCTAAGCTACAGAGAAGTTTATCTAGCAAGATATTAGGAAGTTTGAAGCTTAATAATGGAGCTCTATGCATTGTGTTTTATGGCTTACATGCAGGTATTGTATTTGAAATAAGCAAGCATTTTTTTAACCAAAGGTACATGTGCTTAAAGTGATTGTATAGAACTACTGTCAATATGCTTTTGCTTTGTGTGATTGGTCAAAACACTTTTAAAATAAGTTGTAACATTAAGTTCTCTCTCTGCTTCCTGGGCTGTGAACTGATGGCATCTTCCCATTGCCATAACCATGAATGAGACTGATGCTGAAAAATAAAACAGCTTAAGGAAAGTTGCTAGCAGTCCCATCCTATTTGTGAATTGTAAATAGTCCCTGGCCGGCAGTATGGCCTGGCTGCCCATGGAACTTTTGTGGGAACTCAGGGTAAAAAGGACCAGCAACTCAGGAAGTTTTTAAGGATGTCCTTACATTATGCAGAAAGAAAAGTTGAGAGGGGAAAGCTCAATTAGAGCTTAACCTGGCCACCTCTGTAAAAAAAATAATAATAAATTGTTTTAATTAAAAAAAACAAGTAGGGAGAAGGAGAACCTCTACTCTTTTTTGGATGCAGTGGAGAATATAGAAACCAAAGTAAGGAAAAGGAAATATAGTAACCAAAGATAAGGAAATGGCTAAGTTACTTAACACAGTGTCTGTCTCAACTTTCAATAATAGAACAGGTTGCCCTCAGAACAAGAGTTCTCCTGAGCTGGTAGATGGGCACAGGGACCAGAACAGCTCCCTGGAATCCAGAAGGAAGCAGTTGGTGACCTGCTGAGCCACTCAGATGCTCACAGGTGTAAGGGATCAGATGGGATCAATCCTAGGGGGATGAGGGAGCTGTGGATGATCTCCCCAAGCTGCTCTCCATCATTTACCATCAGTCCTGGCTCAGTGGGGAGGTTCCAGAGGAGTGGAGGTGCCAGTGTGAGCCCATCCCCAAGAAGGGCTGGAAGGAGGAGCTGGGGAACTCCAGGCCTGTCAGCCTGACCTGGGTGCCAGGAAAGGTTATGGAACAGATCACCCTGAGTGCCATCCCAGGGCACCCACAGGATGGCCCAGGGGTCAGAGCCAGCCAGCGTGGACCTCAATATCTACACTGATGATCTGCATGAGGGGATTGAATCCATCATGACCAAATTTGCAGATGACACCGAGCTGGGTGTGAGTGTGGATCTGCTGGAAGGTAGGAGGGCTTTGCAAAGGGCCCTGGACAGGCTGCATTCAGGGCCCAAATCCAACAAGGTGAGGTTTAACAAGTCCAAGTGCCGGATCCTGCCCTTTGGCCACAACAACCCCTGCAGCACTACAGGCTGGAGACAGAGTGGCTGTAGAGCAGCCAGGCAGAAAGGGACCTGGGGGCACTGATGGACAGCAGGCTGGACATGAGCCAGCAGTGTGCCCAGTTGGACAAGAAGGCCAAAGGCTCCTGGCCTGGATCAGGAATGGTGTGGCCAGCAGGAGCAGGGCAGGGATTCTTCCCCTGTGCTGGGCACTGGTTGGGCAGCACCTCAAGGGCTATGTCCAGTTCTGGGCCCACTGGTGTGGGCAATAGGAAGAAATTTGTCGCAGGAAGAATAAAGAAAGCAAAGGTGAAGCCAAGGAAATGCTGAGGGCAGTTGGTCAGGCAGCCCTGGCTCTGAGCAACAGCATCTGCAGTGGGACAGGAAAATCCCAGCTGATGGGAACAAACTTTCTGGCTGACTGCAGAGGCCAGGACAAAGCTGAGTGGTTTCCCTGGTGTCCCCCAGCCCTTGCTGGCCCCAGGGGCTGATGGCATTTGTGTTCCCTCAGGTTCATGTCCCCACACCAACACCATGGGGGTGCTTCCACCTGCTGTGTGCAATGCAAACAGGGGCTGCTGAGCCAGTGCTGCCGTGTCTGTGCCTGCAAGGAATGGGCACCTGTGTGAGCTGGGGGAGAGGCCAGGGCTGCAGAGGGGGGATGTTGTTGGCAGCTGCATGAGGACGCTCTGGGACGCTGCCCTGGGCTGTGCAGCGCACTGGGGATGGATCAGCCCCTGCTCTGCTGCTCCTTCCCATCTGCCCCAGGGCCCTTGCAGAGCCCCAGCCATGCTGTTTGCCCCCAGCCTGCCCATGGCCAGCCTGGGGCTGCTCACGGGGATTTTCTGTGCTGAGCATTGGCCTGGGTGTGTTCTTGAGAGAGCCTGGGCAAGGAGCCTGGAGCCCCCAGGCCCTGGGCTGAGGCGTCAGCGCTGCCCCAGCAGTGCCCATGGCCTGTCCCTGCTGCAGCCCCGGCACTGCCACCCCCAGGGCTGTGCCCGGCCCCGAGAGCACTCAGGCCCTGCAGCAACACCAGGGTCACTGGGGCAGCAGGGCAGGGCCACGGCAGCAGCACTGGCAACAACAAGTTCTGCTGCTGCTGCTGGGCACAGCTGCTGTGCCAGCCCTGATCTGCCCCCAGCTCTGCACACAGACATTGCTGCTGCAGCTGCAGAGAAGGCAACAAAAAGGCATCTCTGCAGAAAACTTTGCTGGGAGAGCATTTACATCTCTAAAGCCATCTAGAGCATAGCCCCTCCTTGACACAGTCTGCAGTCATAGAGAAGATGGCGAGAAATTAAATGAGAAATGGCACAAACAATGACATTTCTTGTGACACAATATTAAGTAAAGCCAAGCAAAAGAACCTCCAAGATGAAACCAACAAGAAATACCAAAGATGACTTTTATTACAAGTGATATGCAGAAATTGGTCAGCAGTTTAATGTTCCTGATACCATCCAGTCATCAGTCTCCACACTGCAGCCTTGAGCTCCTGGTTCCTCAGGCTGTAGATGAGGGGGTTCAGGGCCGGAGGCACCACCGAGTACAGAACTGACAGGGCCACATCCAGAGATGGGGAGGACATGGAGGGGGACTTCAGGTGAGCAATTGTGCCAGTGCTGAGGAACAGGGAGACCACAGCCAGGTGAGGGAGGCAGGTGGAAAAGGCTTTGTGCCGTCCCTGCTCAGAGGGGATCCTCAGCACAGCCCTGAAGATCTGCACATAGGAGAAAACAATGAACAAAAAACAAACAAACAGCAAGCAGCCACTAACTGTGATGAGCCCCAGTTCCCTGAGGCTGGAATTTGAGCAGGAGAGCTTGAGGATCTGTGGGATTTCACAGAAGAACTGGCTCAGGGCATTGCCATGGCACAGGGGCAGGGAAAATGTATTGGCCGTGTGCAGCAGTGAATAGAGAAAACCACTGGCCCAGGCAGCTGCTGCCATGTGGGCACAAGCTCTGCTGCCCAGGAGGGTCCCGTAGTGCAGGGGTTTGCAGATGGACACGTAGCGGTCGTAGCACATGATGGTCAGGAGAAAATACTCTGATCCAAGAAAGAAGAAAATCAGAAAAACCTGTGCAACACATCCTGTGTAGGAGATGTTCCTGGTGTCCCAGAGGGAATTGTGCATGGCTTTGGGGACAGTGGTGCAGATGGAGCCCAGGTCGCTGAGGGCCAGGTTGAGCAGGAAGAAGAACATGGGCGTGTGCAGGTGGTGGCCGCAGGCTACGGTGCTGATGATGAGGCCGCTGCCCAGGAGGGCAGCCAGGGAGATGCCCAGCAAGAGGCAGAAGTGCAGGAGCTGCAGCTGCCGCGTGTCTGCCAATGCTAGCAGGAGGAATTGGCTGATGGAGCTGCTGTTGGACATTTGCTGGGGCTGCACATGGGGACCTGTTCATGGAGAAAGGACTGTGACAAGTCAGGAGATGCTGCTTGGAGCCAAACCTGGGCCATTCCCTGCAGACTGTCCCACTGGGACTCACCCACCCTTGTTGCTGCTCTGGTAAAACCTTCACACAGGTCCCTGAGCTCCAGTTGTGCTGGCTGAGTGTGCCATGAGCAGCCAGGCCTGAGTGTGAGGGCCCTCAAGGAGCTATCCCTGCCCTACTGCCCTTGGTTTGTGGCCATGTGGCAGAGGGACAAGGCTGGATATTCAGGATTTGTCAATGGAATCACTCCTAATGCAGAAAGGCATGGTAGCATCTGCATTCCCACTTTTAAAGGATGGCAGGAATTTATTATCAGAATTGTTTTCCTACACACACATTCCTGGCTCTCTGACGTCAGAAATCCCCAGCATTTCTGCTGCACTCAGAGTTTGCTACTGAGAGATGGGAGAGCCAAAGGATTCCCTGTGGCTGTGGGTGAGGGGCTGGATGGGCTTGTTCCCAGCTGCTCTGGCTTTGCACCTTTGGCTGCAATCAGAGCACAATCACACTCCTGCGCCTCCCTGGGATAAACCAGACCCTGCCCAGAGCAGAGGGATCCCTGAATGTCTCACCCTCTCTAAAGGTCTCTGGGAAAGGTCTCAGCACCCCCTTGTGCCAAGGACACTCACGGCTCCCTTGGCAAACCCAGCAGCATTTCCTCAGCTCTGGCAGCTCTGCCCTTCCCCGTGGGACATTCAGGGAGCTCCCAGAGGCTCTGGCACAGATTTGCACCCAGGAGGGCAGTTCAGAGCTTGGAAGGGCACAGCAAGGAGATCCCCAGCTGTGCCCATGATGGGATCTCAGGGAGCAGGCTCAGCTCATTCCCCTTTCCCATGGACTGCTTTGCCCACAGCCCCACAGGTGCCAGGGAAGCTTGGACACCCCATTCCCATGGACAGCCCTGCCTGGCAGGAATGCCAAGGGCAGTGCCTGACTCAGCTGCTGCAAATGCCAGAGCCTCCCTGACACCAGCAGATAACATTGACAATATAAGGGCAGGGCAGAACCAAGAGAAGATGTTGTGGTGCTCTGCCTGAGAGGGCAGGGCAGAGACAGCCGGGCACTCAGGACAATGTTCCCGTGCCCAGCTGTGCCTGGCACCTCCCACACACCAACAGTGCCCTCATCCTGCCCCCAGCTCTGCTCTCTTCAGCCCCCTCTCCTTCCCTGAGCATCTGGGCCTGGTCATTCCCTCCTGAGAGGAGCCTTGTCCCTGCCAGCGCTCACAGAGCCCATCCCAGCCTGTGTGCCCTGGCCGGGGCCCTACAGAAACCTGCCTGTGTGCAGGGCCCTGGCTGGGGCAGGCTCTGTGTGCAGCTGGGCAAGGGCAGCTCAGGAGAGCCTTGCTGGGCCCTGCGGTGATGCTGCCGCAGCCCAGGGCTGAGGAGTGGCTGAGGGCCTTTGGGAGGCTCCCAGCAGAGAGACTGACCAGCTTAAGTCACAGTTCTGGAGTCTGTGTAAATGTTCAAACATTCCTTTGATGATCCTGTGTGTCCCTTTCAACTCAGAATGTTCTGTGATTCTGGGATTACAAATCCTGTTCTGCTTCTCTCATCCCCCTGTTGTCTATAATCCAAAGAGAAAAAAAAAAAACCCTTGCAGCAATGTTAGAACAGTAAAGTAAAGTAAAAGCCAGACACTTATTGGAAGCTTCCAGGTGTCCCAGTGGGAAAGGGCACACCCACCTCCTGATTTCCACAATTTATTAGGGTTGATAATTAGGATATTTAACAGGAGCATCCAAAAGGAGATTTAGTTTCCCTAGTTACCTGGGTCATCCCATTGGAATAAGTCCAAAGGCTTCTTTGCCTTCACTTTTTATAATGACTGCTCATATTCTGCTCATTCTCAAAACCCAAAATGCTCCTATATGTCCAGTTCCTAGAAGACTATATAGTATTTCAGAACTATATAAAAGAACAGGACTATACAGCATTTTAGGAATATATTTAGACAGGTTATTAAGAGAAAGGTAAGGAAACATACTAGATTTAATTCAGGTTTAAAGCTATATAGCAATATAATAGTGGTTTAATACAGTTAAGAGTTTAGTAGAGTTAAGTAAGGATTATAGTATTGTAACTATATAATAGTAATTTAGAGAGCTACGAATATATAAAAATGTAAAAAGTACAAAAAACTTTTTGTCACCACCCCAACATTCCCATCTTTCTCCAAGCAGGAAATTGAAAACACTCTCAGGAAAGCTCCTGACCTTTACAGCAATCCCTGGCTTACCTTCTTTGGGAAGTGTCCTCCAGAGCTGTGCCCAGGCAGGTCTGGAGCTGGGAGCAGCCCTGCCCCACCCAGCCGCTCTCAGCAGCAACCCCTGCCCTGCTCAGGGTGGCTCCTTCCCCCCACAGCTTCTCCCCAGCACTGGGAGCAGCTTCCTGGGCCAGCTGAGAGCTGTCCCTGGCAGGCAGCAGAGTCCCTGCCCCAGCACAGTGCCCTGGGCTGCAGACCCTGCTCTGCAGGACAGCCCTGGGCACCCCTGGCTGCAGCCCCGGCTGCTCAGCCCTGCAGCAGAGCCTGGCAACAGGAGCTGCCTTGGGCTGTGCCTGGGCTGGGGCAGCAGGGAAAGCCAGCCCTGCCCTGGGGCCACAGCCCTGCCCTGGAGCAGCTCTGAGAGTCCTCCTGAAAGGTCCTCAAAGCTGTGGGATGTGCCAGCTCCAGGAGATCCCTGCAGGAACGGCAGCATCTCTTCCCACAGCCAGGGAATGACTGTTTCAAACCTGGGCTGATTTCTGCTCTAGTGAGCCCTGAGTGAGCTCTGCTCTGTGCTCCCAGCCCAGGCTGAGTTTAACCCCTCTGTGCCCCTGTGCTGTGCCCGGGGTGGCTGCAGGCAGTGCCCCAGCCCTGCTGGGCTGTGCACAGGAGCTGCTCCTGGGCAGAGCTGTCTCTCTGCAGCGCTGCCCTTGCCAGGAGCTGCCTCTGTGCCAGGAGCCTCTCTGCAGGTTTTTGAAAGGACTTTGGGTTTGGCTTTTGCCTTGGAGTGTCTGAGAGGTTTGTGCAATCATGGCCTCCAATTATCTGCTGTAATTAGTCCCTGGAGAGACTTTGTCAGTAACAACACTCAGTGGTCTCATTTATGCTTCAAGGTACTTCAGTTATTTGAAGGTACTTGGTGTTTCCCTTTTGATACAGACTCTGTGAGAGGTTTGTGCAATCATGGCCCCAATTATCTAATTTAACGAGTCCCTTGAGAGCTTTGTACTGACACTCAGTGGGGCTCATTAATGCTTTGAGATACTCAAGGTTTTTAAGGTACTTTATGGATTTAAGAATACTTTTAGGTAATTTTAAGGATTTTCCTTCCCAAACTGAGTCTCTGAGAGGTTTTTGTGCCATCCTGGCCTCCAATTCTCTCCTCCAAGGAGTCCATGAGGATCCTGTGTTGGGTATCTTTCCCCTTTCTGTTTTACAACAAAGATGGAACTGAAAGAATTTTGTAAGACTTTCTGAAATCATCCAAACAAACATGAGACAATTAACAATAGAACAACAACCACTAAGAGAATTAATAATCCTGTTTTAGCTAGACATCATCCAACCCTTTTGTCCCTTGGACTGGAAGAGTTTATTGAACCAGTCTTTTTTTTCCACTTGAAGCTTCTTGAATCCTTCAAGTACCTGAATGTTCTTGTGGATTGACTCACTGTGGATGGAGAGGTTCATGCAACACATGCCCTCAGAGTCTACACAGCCATGCCCATGTGCCCAGAATAAAAACTCTATTGCTGTTCTGTAAGGTGGCATGTTTGATGGTCTCTATGTCTGAGAGCAGGCCACTCAGTGTGAGGGAGGTAGCATTGGTTTGCTTACTTAACAGGCACCCAAGATGGTCTGATTGTCCTAAAGCTTTAGCTGCAGCCACCCAAGGTAGTCCAAACTGAGGATGCTACCATCCAATACCTGGATTAAAGCTTGCAAAGCCATGTCTTTGATATCATACAATACTTCTCTCAGGACACCTGCTGTTTGGTCATCTGGTAGGCTGTGTTGTCCTTCTCCAGCTAGATGGTTGATTCCGCTCTTGCCTCATTATTAGCATAGTCGCCTATTAATCGATTTAGTAAACACTTCCATCCCCCTTTTCACAGGGTGTATTCTGTAGGTGACAACAACATGGTCACAATATATTTTAAATCATAGGGAGTTAAGACATGTACTGTAAACATGGGCCTCATTAGGCCATTAAAACAAGGGAAGTCCCTCCTATAGTCTTTAACTGCCCTACACAGATCCTTGATTTCCCCTCAAACCAATGGCTGATACCTGGGATTCTGCCCCCTTCTTTCATAACATACGGGGGGCAATGAGGGGTTTTGAGACTGTTTGCCAGTCTCCTTCCTTACCTGCTTATTTCCAGATCATTTCCCAGGGATCTTCTAGGGTTAAAGGGGTGAGGTGGCTCTGGGGAATCCAAACTATTTTCTAGAGAGGAAGAATAACTTGGAGGAGAAATATTTGGATTAGAAATAGTGTGACAGTTGGCCTTAGTATCTTTGACCATGGGGTCATATTGTTGCCGGAGGGTGAGGCAAAGGGCACTGCCATTTTGTCAGGTGTTGGGGAGGAAGGGCCTTGATTTAGGATGGCAAACAACTAGGCTGGCATTCTGGAGGCATGTCCCAGGGTGGAGGTAGAATGATTGACAGTGGGGGTGTGACCCACAGTTGTGGGGGTGGAGTCTGGAGGTTCGTTCAGGCGGAAGAGAAGGTTGTGGGAGCAGGAAATGGAGGAGCCAAGATGGAGGGAGGATGATCGGGCTCTCGAGCCATGTTCAGGCTCCTTCCATCTTAACTCTCCAGGGCATGATACTCCAAGAGAGCATGGCCATGGCCATCTTGGACCATCGTGGAAGGTCTGATAACGGCAGGTTTGGGGCGAGGTCCCGAGTTAGGAGTGACCAATGGATTGAGTTTTCAACACACTGCTGGCTGGTGAAGGGTCTCAAGGGTGGTGTGGATGATGGGGAGTATGTGGGATGCTATGGAGTCCCTTTTGATCAAAAGGTTGTACAATTTAACTTCCACTTAGTCTCAAAATTCAGTGGTATGGATTTCGACACCAGAGGTGTCTGGAAATTTTTTAATGATCCACCTTGTGATTGATTTTTATTCGTTCTTTGAAAATATTTCATCATGACCAGTGAGAATTAAAGCATCCATATATGCTCCTTTCTACTGTGGACATCTGGCTGGCCATTTTTCTTTCTTTGCCTTATGGAGAAGAGCCACCGCAACACCTCAAATTAATTATGGGACATGGATGCATACTGTAAAAACACAATGGCAAAATGGGCAATAAATATCTTGCATTTCCCCAAACCCACCTGCAATCCTATGCAGGTGAAACCATCGTTGTCCCTTCCGATCCTGGGCAAGGTCCCTTGAAGCAACGATGAATACGCCAGGCCCGGCACAATCCAAAATCCCAGGGAGCACTGGCCTATCCATCAGCTAACCCCAGCTGACATGACTGACACAGGGATCCCTGAATGTCATGGGTTCCTGTTTGGGCGCCAAATGTCCCAATGAGGGTGGCTGTGACAAACATCCCTGGCTCCCTGAGTTCAGGGTGAGTGTGGTGAAAATGAAAAGGAGCAGGATCAATGGAGTTGTTTAAAAGGAACTTTAATAACAGGGTGAAAAATAATAAACATGGAGAAGTCCAGCACAGTACAAGGGGCAGGATCCTAAAACCTGAGACAAAGGGGAAGCAACAACATAGATACTTGGGGCTAGAAAACTAGAACAATAATCATATAGAAGAAATAAGTAACCAATAAACCAACAGGGGAGTAGAACTTTGACAACTTAGCATAATAACACTAAAGGCTTATGGGGGATTTCTCAAGCTCAACCTAAGTAAATCGAATGATTCCTAGGACTTGAAACGCACGCCCAGTTCTTCCGGGGTAAAATCTGTCTGACTCTGAATTACAGCCAGGCTAACTCCCACATTGCTGATTTGCACTGGCCCCTTGGGACCATGCAGCCCAACAGAGTCACAATGATGTCCTTGGTTCCACGAGGTCCACAGTGTCACAATGGTCCCTTGGATCCATGGTGCTTTGCAGTGTTCCAATGGCTCCTTCATTTCACAAGGCTCCCAAATGTCACATTGGTCTCCAAAAGAAGAAAGCCATGGAGCCCCCAGGTTTCAGCAGCTGATGAACGGCAACCACCAGAGGCCAAGGCAAGCCTGACCTGTCTGTCCTGGCAGGTTTGCTTGGAGCAACCCTTGGATATTCAAAACTATGAATGTGGAATCCTAATTTAGAACATTTGTGCCTGGAGAAGGATGATTTTTTCCATACAAAGAAAAGCTAAGAGCCCTTTCCAGTATTCGGAAAATAGGTGAATGCTGGCACTAAGGAGTTAAAGACCAGCCAGACCTGTCTGTCCTGGCAGCTTTTGTCTGGCAGCAATCCTTCCATACAGAGAAATTTGGAGGTGGAATCCAAATTTTGACCATGGACGCCTGGAAAAAATGGACAGTTCTTTTCCATAAAAAGGAAAGCCCAGGGCCCCAATGTTTCAGGGGCAGATGGGAGTGGCCTTCCACATTCCAAGGTCAGCCAGACCTGTCAGGTGACCCCCTGGGAGACCAAGGCAGTCATACCTATTTCATGTTCCCTTGCTTCCAGAGGGCCCTGCAGTGTCACAATGGCTCCTTGCTTCCATGATGCCCTCAGGTGTCATAATGGTCCCTTGGTTACACAAGTCCTTAAGGATCTTAATGGTACCTATGGTTCCACAAGGCCCCACAGTGTCCTAATGGTCTTTGGGTGCCATGAAGCCCCTCTTTATCACCATGGCCCCTTGGTTCCATTGGGGCTCAGTAGTGCAACAATGATCCTCTTGGTTCCACAAGTTCCTATAGTGTCACAATGGCCCCTTCCTTCCATGAGCCCCTGCAGGATAACAATGGCCCTTTGGTTCCATGGGGCCCCACAGTGTCAAAATGGTCTCCATGATTCCATGGGGTCTTGCAATGCTCTCCACAGATCCAAGGTGCCTGCAGGATCACAACAGCCCTTTGGTTACACAAAGCCGCGCTGCTTCACACTGGCCCCTTGGCCACAATGATGTCCTTGGTTCCATGAGGCCCCACAGTGTCACAATGGTTCATTGCACCCATGGTACTCTGCAGTGTCACTATGATGCCCTGCATTTCACAAGGCTCCCGAGTGTCACAATGGTCTCCGTGGCTCCTCAAGACCCCACAGTCTCACAGTGGCCCCTTGGATCCATGGCACTCACAGTGTCACAATGATCCCCTTGGTTCCACAGTTTCCTACATGGTAACAATGCCCTTTGGCTCCACAACACGCTGCAATGTCACAATGGTCTCCAAAGGAAGGAAACAAGTGAGCCCCAGTGGTGCAGGGTCAGATGATAGGCAGTCACCAGAGGCCAAGGCTGGCAAGACTTGACTGTATTGGTAGATGTTTTTGGAGAGTAACCCTTGAATATAGGGACTTTTAGAGGTAGAATCCTAATTTTGGCCATGTGAGCCTAGACAAGAAAGAGAGTTCTTTTCCACAGGAAGGAAAGCACAGAGCCCCAGTATTACCGCGCCTGAGTGGGTCGCAGCTGATGAGAGAGAGACGGTGAATCTTGTTTCTTGAATCAGAAGGCTGATTTATTAAGATATTATATATAATACATTATTACTATACTAATAGAATAAGGAGTGAGGTTTGCAGAGCAGCTAGGCTAGGCTAAGAATCGATAGAAAGAACCCACAACAAAGCTGTGGCCAAGGACTCAGTCCCCTGGCTTGCACTTTTTGATTGGCCCTTAATTATAAACATAGAAAATGAGCCAATCAGGAAACTCCTTTTACATTCCACAGCATCTGATAATAATTGTTTACCTTGTCTTCTGAGGCCTCTGGCCTCCAGAAGACACAGAAATCTGAAAGAAAGGATTTCTGTGAAGAAATGTCTGCGACACCCCAGTGCTTCATGGTCAAATGGGAAGTGGCCCTTGGCATGTCAAATTCAGTGGGACCTGTCACACAGTCCCCAGGAGGCCAAACCAGGCAAACCTGTTCCATGTTCCCTTTTTTTAAAATGGTTCCCCACACTGTCACAACGGTCTCCTTGATTCCATGAAGTCTTGCAGTGTCACAATGGCTTCTTGGTTTCATGAGCCCCAACAGAGTCACAGGGTTCCCTTGGCTCCATGCGGCCCCGCTGTGTCACAATAGCTCCTTGTTTCTATGGACCCCAGTGTTTGATTACTGACCCTTGCGCCCATAGGGCCCCTGAGTTGCACAATGATCTCCTTGATTCCATAAGGTTCCGTAGTGCCCTTGGACCCGCATTGTCACAAGTGACTCATGGCTCCATGAGGTTCCATATTGTCACTCGGGTCGCTGTCATAGGCTGGATGAGATCGATGTCCCGAGATACCTTGGGATGTTTGGAATACCCGTGTGTGGCCAGGGCCGGGTCAGGCTTTCGTTCATGGTGGGACAGAGCCCCGCCCCTTGTCCTGGCCTGGCAGAGCTGTCAATCACACAGCAGATGCTGTGCCAACCCCACTCTGATTGGCTGAGCTGTCAATCAATCACACAGTAACAGCTGGTGCCTAGCCTGACTCTGATTGGACAAGCAACTGGCAGTCCCACCCTAGGGGCGGGCCCATGAAGGTCCAGGGTGTTAAAAGCCAGAGCACAAGACCAGCCCATGGTCTGGATCCTGCCTTCTCCAGGGGTTCTTCCATTGGTGACGCTGGAGCCCAAGCAGTTGGTACCTATGTGAGTTTCTTTCTATAGATCTTCTGTCTTTCTGATGTTCTCTATTTCTTCTCCTTCTAATCCTACTTACCTGGAACATTTTTGGGTAACTAAGCATCTTAAGGGTTAAAGATTTTTAGGTTAAACCCTTTGCCGAATTTCCTTGACTGTCCATATTTTGCCAGTAAAATTTGGTGTCATTTTGACCTCTTAGCTCAGTTGATTAGAGCATAGTGCTGGTATCACCGAGGCTGTGGGTTCAATCCCTGTGTGGGCCATTTACTTAAGAGCTGGACTTGAATGTCCTCGTGGGTCCCTTCCTACCAAGAATGTTCTTTGCATCTGCCCATGCTGAGAATATCTGGTTGGTGTTTCTCCTGTGCACCAAACTCAAGTCAAGGAACCTTTGGTTGCCCCCAGCATTTCAGTGTTCTGGGGTGTTCCAGCCCTGCAGGCTCACTGTGGCCTCTTGCTTCCATGAGTCCTCACAGTGTCCCACTGGCCCCTTGGTTCCATGGGGATCTGCAGTGTCACACAGGTTTATGACATTTGTCCTTGCTGTCCCTCACATCCCCCTGGCCCACAAACAGCCCCAAGCCACCCGTGAGGGACAGGCCCTACTGTCCCAGGCTGGGCTCAGGGCTTGGCCTTTCTGCTTTCCCCAGCCAGCCCAGGTCTTGCTCAGCATTGCAGTTCCCTGCTCAGAGCCTTTGGCTCCCTGCAGTCCTGGCCTCAAGGATCTGCTCTCACCAGTCCCTGGGGAGCCTTTGGCACTCCCTGCCCTCCCTGGGGCCCAGCCATGCTCCAAGGCACTTGGAGTTTTGCTTCTGACTTCTTGAGCAGCTTCTTCATCCTTCTCTCAGTGCCTAATGGTCCTGGACTCAGTCCCAAATCTGTCGTAGGAAGGGGACCAGGACACCAGATGGTTCATCACAGGTCCAGTTTATTGAAGAAAGTATCAAACACTTATACAGCAAATAATAAGCTTATGAATATTCTGTAAGCCAAGCAATCTATGGGTTAAACTATACCATGAACTCTTCCTCATTCCTTAGGGGTTACATCTCTCTTTTCTCATGTCTCTTTCACTATTTGTTATCCTACTACAGCTAGGCCCAAGGACACGCTATCTCACAGGTACAGGACTTGGAATTAGCCACGGTCTTGTACTTTTCCATTCTCTAGCAGCTAAATTCCCAACATCTCCCCTGTTTTTATTTTTTTAGAAGAAATTAAGTTCTATGGGCTAACTGTGTCACACTCTTTGCAACACAAAAATCGGCAATTCTAACAACTAAACAATATTCTCAGCTAGCAAGGTTTCTCTCCTACAAGGGATCTAAGCTAGCAAGACAAACCAAAAAGGCTATCACTATTTATAGGATATGCTATACGACAGATACAAAAAAAAATTCTATGTGCTACAAGGCTCTAACAAAACTTAGGTGTGCTAATACAACTTACAAAAATAAGCTAAAGGAGTAACATGTGCGCAGGTTTCACCCGTGTCAATTGTCTGCTCAGTTTGCTTTCTCTTCTCAAATAGCAGATATACTTCAAACAGGAATGGCTCTACTCACAAATGCTTCTGATTGTCCTTTTTTAACTAGAGTTTCTCTGATGTTCACAACAACACTTTACACACAAGTCATAAAAATAAACGCCTATCGTAAAAGGATAAATCTATCTAACATCACTTAAACTTAATAGTACCTAGACTTAAAATACTTAAACTTAAAATATTTAAACTTAATAGAACTTAACATTACTTAAACTTATCTTTACTTAAACTTAACAGATTTTTAAATCGACAGAACTTACATGTAAAATAACTTAAATCTAACAAAATTTCAACAAAACTTAACTGACTTAAAATTCTACATAACTTAAACCTACTATAATTTAAACAGAATCTAGCTTTACTTAAACTTAATAACACTTAAATTCAACAGGAGATAAATTTAACAAAACTAAACCTTAACAGTATTTAACATTTAATGGCACTTAATAGATAATTTAACTTAAACTACTTAGCAACGGATAATACTTACTATAGAAATAAAATATAGCATTTACTATAACTTACCTACAGGCCTGATTCTAAAATACTAAATTAAACAAGTTTCTTCACATATTTGCTGCAGCATTTTTATACTTTAATGCACTTAAACATAAGAAGTTTGTTCAAGGTATACCTGTGGAAAAATTCTTTTAAATTCAGTGCTTGCTTTTACTTTTATCACATCTAAACAAAGCTTAAAAAATACAAAAACCACACTCATTACATCTTACTTCTACAACCACTTTAACACATTTTTACCATTTTTCAATTTTTTCAAAATATAATTTCAGAGTTTAATGTTCTACTGACTGAGTTAGTTGGGCTTCTGATATTTAAAGTCTCTTTCACAGTGTCTGCTAGGAAAAACAAAAAGTCCTTTTGACTTAGGTGAAAAACGTCTTGACCGTAATGGTCCTCGGTGTCCTTTGTTTATTATCACTGGCTTCTTAAATGCAGTAGAAATCTTTCTTTTGTTGACAAGAGTCACATTTATTAAGCTGTTAGGTCTCACACTGAAGCTTTTGCCGGCTGCGGGGCGGAGGGAGAGCGCTCCTGCTGGAAGAAGCGCTCGAGTCCCGTGGCGCTTGTGTCGGAGGGGGCGAACCCCCCCGTGGCTGCTGCCGCTGCCACCACTACAGCGCAGCATTTCAGGTGGCCGCTCACCGCGGCTGCTCCCCATGGCGGAGCGCCCATGCCGAGTTCGGAGCAGCACAGCCTCGCAGGCGTCCCGAGCCGCAGCTGCTGCTGTGCACTCAGAGACATGCTGAAGTGTATTGTATATCACCCACCATGGCTTGCTCGGTTTCTTTGCTGACTTATCATCTTCTAACACTGCTTCCCACAGTATATCCCCAGATTTTCTCCATTCCGAGAGTTCATGTGGGTTAAGGAAAGTTTCTTCAGTGTATCCGTAGGCTAATAACAAATCTATCCCCTTTATCCCTCGCCATTCTAGATACACGGTGGATAATTTATATGCTGCTTGCCTTTTCATACCTCTTTCGTGAGCGCTCTTGACGCTTTCCAGGCTTCTGGCAGCAAGTATGGCTCAGGTCATCGATGTGAACCCCGAGGGTGCTTAAAAATTCTGGCACCTATGATTTAAAATATATTATGTTGTTGTCATTTACAGAATACACCCTGTGGGAAGAGGGATAAAAGTGTTTATTATGCTAATAGCAATGAGTATGCTAATAATGAGGCAAGGGCGGAATTGACAATCAACCATCTAGCTGGAGAAGGACAACACAGCCTACCAGATGATCAAGCAGCAGGTATCCTCACAGAAGTATTGGATGATATCAAAGAGATGGCTTTGCAAGCTTTAATCGAGATATCAGATGGCAGCACCCCCAATTTGAACTAGCTTGGGTGGCTCCAGCTAAAGCTTTAGGACAATCAGACCATCTTAGGTGCCTGTTAAGTAAGCAAACCAATGCTACCTCCCTCACATTGTGCGGCCTGCTCTCAGACATAGAGACCATCAAACATGCCACCTTGCAGAACAGTGATAGAGTTTTTACTCTGGGCAAAGGGGCATGGCTGTGTAGACTCTGAGGGCATGTGTTGCATGAACCTCTCCATCCACAGCTAGTCAATCCACAAGAGCATTCAGGTACTTGAAGGATTCAAGAAGCTTCAAGTGGAAAAAAAAGACTGGTTCAATAAACTCTTCCAGTCCAACGGACTAAAGGGTTGGATGATGTCTAGCTAAAACAGGACTATTAATTCTCTTAGTGGTTGTTGTTGTATTGTTAATTTTCCCATGATTTTTTGAATGCTTTTAGAAAGTCTTACAAAATTCTTTCAGTTCCATCTTTGTTGTAAAACAGAAAGGGGAAAGATACCCAACACAGGCTCCTCATGGACTCCTTGGAGGAGAGAATTGGAGGCCAGGATGGCACAAAAACCTCTCAGAGACTCAGTGAGGAAAGGAAAATCCTTAAAAGTACCTAAAAGTATTCTTAAATCCATAAAGTACCTTAAAAACTTTGAGTATCTCAAAGCATTAATGAGCCCTTCTAAGTTTCAGTACAAAGCTCTCAAGGGACTCGTTAAAGCAGATAATTGGGGCCATGATGGCACAAACCTCTCACAGAGTCTGTATCAAAAGGGAAACATCAAGTACTTTGAAAAAACTGAAGTACCCTGAAGCATAAATGAGCCCCACTGAGTGTTGTTACTGACAAAGCCTCTTCAGGGACTAATTACAGCAGCAATTGGAGGCCATGATTGCACAAACCTCTCAGAGACTCCAAGGCAAAAGCCAAACCCAAAGTCCTTTCAAAAACCTGCAGAGAGGCTCCTGGCCCAGAGGCAGCTCCTGGCACGGGCAGCGCTGCAGAGAGACAGCTCTGGCCAGGAGCAGCTCCTGTGCACAGCCCAGCAGGGCTGGAGCACTGCCTGCAGCCACCCTGGGCACAGCACAGAGCACACAGGGGTTAAACTCAGCCTGGGCTGGGAGCGCAGAGCAGAGCTCACTCGGGGCTCACCAGAGCAGAAATCATCGGAGGTTTGAAACAGCCATTCCCTGGCTGTGGGAAGAGAAGCTGCCGTTCCTGCAGGGATCTCCTGGAGCTGGCACATCCCACAGCTTTGAGGACCTTTCAGGAGGACTCTCAGAGCTGCTCCAGGGCAGGGCTGTGGCCCCAGGGCAGGGCTGGCTTTCCCTGCTGCCCCAGCCCAGGCACAGCCCAAGGCAGCTCCTGTTGCCAGGCTCTGCTGCAGGGCTGAGCAGCCGGGGCTGCAGCCAGGGGTGCCCAGGGCTGTCCTGCAGTGCAGGGTCCTGCAGCCCAGGGCGCTGTGCTGGGGCAGGGACTCTGCTGCTGCCAGGGACAGCTCTCAGCCAGCCCTGGCAGCTGCTCCCAGCGCTGGGGAGAAGCTGTGGGGGGAAGGAGCCACCCTGAGCTGGGCAGGGGCTGCTGCTGAGAGGGGCTGGGTGGGGCAGGGCTGCTCCCAGCTCCAGACCTGCCTGGGCACAGCTCCGGAGGACACTTCCCAAAGAAGGTAAGCCAGGGATTGCTGGGAAGATCAGGAGCTTTCCTGAGAGTGTTTTCAATTTCCTACTTGGAGAAAGATGGGAATGTTGGGGTGGTGACAAAAAGTTTTTTGTACTTTTTACATTTTTATATATTCATAGCTCTCCAAATTACTATTTTATAGTTACAATACTATAATCCTTACTTAACTCTATTAAACTCTTAACTGTATTAAACCACTATTATATTCTTATATAGCTTTAATCCTGAATTAAATCTAGTATGTTTCCTTACCTTTCTCTTAATAACCTGTCTAAATATATTCCTAAAATGCTGTATAGTCCTGTTCTTTTATATAGTTCTGAAATACTATATAGTCTTCTAGGTACTGGACATATAGGAGCATTTTGGGTTTTGAGAATGAGCAGAATATGAGCAGTCATTATAAAAAGTGAAGGCAAAGAAGCCTTTGGACCTACTCCAATGGGTTGACCCAGGGGTGTGTAACTAGGGAAACTGAATCTCCTTTAGGATGCTCCTGTTAAATATCCTAATTATCAACCTTAATAAATTGTTGAAATCAGGAGGTGGGTGTGCCCTTTCCCACTGGGACACCTGGAAGTTTCCAATAAGTGTCTGGCTTTTACTTTACTTTACTCTTCTAACACTGCTGCAAGGGTATTTTTTTCCTCTTTGCATTATAGACAACAGGGGGATGAGAGAAGCAGAACAGGAATTGTAATCCCAGAATCCCAGGACATTCTGAGTTGAAAGGGACACACAGGATCATCAAAGGAATGTTTGAACATTTACACAGACTCCAGAACTGTGACTTAAGCTGGTCAGTCTCTCTGCTGGGAGCCTCTCAAAGGCCCTCAGCCACTCCTCAGCCCTGGAAGCAGCAGCATCACCTCTGCAGGGCCCAGCAGGGCTCTCCTGAGCTGCCCTTGCCCAGCTGCACACAGAGCCTGCCCCAGCCAGGGCCCTGCACGCAGGCAGGTTTCTGTAGGGCCCCGGCCAGGGCACACAGGCTGGGATGGGCTCTGTGAGCGCTGGCAGGGACAAGGCTCCTCTCAGGAGGGAATGTCCAGGCCCAGGGAGACGCTCAGGGAAGGAGAGGGGGCTGAAGAGAGCAGAGCTGGGGGCAGGATGAGGGCACGGTTGGTGTGTGATTAGTGCCAGGCACAGCTGGGCACGGGAACACTGTCCTGAGTGCTCGGCTGTCTCTGCCCTGCCCTCTCAGGCACAGCACCACAACATCTTCTCTTGGTTCTGCCCTGCCCTGATATTGTCACTGTTATCTGCTGCTCTCATGGAGGCTCTGGCATTTGCACCAGGTGAGTCAGGCACTGCCCTTGGCATTCCTGCCAGGCAGGGGTGTGTCCCTGGGAATGGGGTGTCCAAGCTTCCCTGGCACCTGTGGGGCTGTGGGCAAAGCAGTCCATGGGAAAGGGGAATGAGCTGAGCCCCCTCCCTGAGATCCCATCATGGGCACAGCCAGGGATCTCCTTGCTGTGCCCTTCCAAGCTCTGAGCTGCCCTCCTGGGTGCAAATCTGTGCCAGAGCCTCTGGGAGTTCCCTGAATGTCCCATGGGGAAGGGCAGAGCTGCCGGAGCTGAGGAAATGCTGTTGGGTTTGCCAAGGGAGCCGTGAGCGTCCTTGGCACAAGGGGGTTCTGAGACTTTGCCCAGAGACCTTGAGAGAGAGTGAGATATTCAGGGATCCCTCTGCTCTGGGCAGGGTCTGGTTTATCCCGGGAGACCCAGGAGTGTGATTGTGCTCTGATTGCAGCCTAAGGTGCAAAGCCAGAGCAGCTGGGAACAAGCCCATCCAGCCCCTCACCTTCCTTTAGCCGCAGGGAATACTTTCCCTCACATCTCTAAGTGTGAAACTCTGAGTGCAGCTGAAATGCTGGGGATTTCTGACCTCAGAGAGCCAGGAATGATGTGTGGGGAGGCAAACAATTCCTAAAACCAACTCCTGCCCTCTATTTCCTTTAGAAATGGGAGTGCAGACACTACCAAGCCTTTCTGCATTAGGAGTGGTTCCTCTGACAAATCCTGAATATCCAGCCTTGTCCTTCTGCCCCATGGCCACAAACCCAGAGCAGTGAGGCAGGGATGGCTCCTTGAGGGCCCCCATGCACAGGCCTGGCTGCTCCTGGCAAACTCAGCCTGCACAACTGGAGCTCAGGCAGGGACCCAGGTGAAGGTTTGCCCAGAGAAGGAACAAGGGTGGGTGAGTCCCAGCAAGACAGTCTGCAGGGAATGGCCCAGGTTTGGCTCAAAGCAGCCTCTCCTGACCTATCACTGTCCTTTCTCCATGAACAGGTCCCCATGTGCAGCCACAGCAAATGTCCAACAGCAGCTCCATCAGCCACTTCCTCCTGTTGGCATTGGCAGACACGCGGCAGCTGCAGCTCCTGCACTTCTGCCTCTTGCTGGGCATCTCCCTGGCTGCCCTCCTGGGCAACGGCCTCATCATCAACGCTGTAGCCTGCGGCCACCACCTGCACACGCCCATGTTCTTCTTCCTGCTCAACGTGGCCCTCAGTGACCTGGGCTGCATCTGCACCACTGTCCCCAAAGCCATGCACAATTCCCTCTGGGACACCAGGGACATCTCCTACATTGGATGTGCCACACAGCTCTTTTTCTTTGTGTTCTTCATTGGAGCAGAGTTTTATCTGTTGACCATCATGTGCTACGACCGCTACGTTTCCATCTGCAAACCCCTGCACTACGGGACCCTCCTGGGCAGCAGAGCTTGTGCCCACATGGCAGCAGCTGCCTGGGCCAGTGCCTTTCTCCATGCTCTGCTGCACACGGCCAATACATTTTTCCTGCCCCTGTGCCATGGCAATGCCCTGGGCCAGTTCTTCTGTGAAATCCCACAGATCCTCAAGCTCTCCTGCTCACAGTCCAACTTTAGGGAACTTGGGCTAATTGCTGTTAGTGTGTGTTTAGTATTTGGCTGTTTTGTGTTCATTGTTTTCTCCTATGTGCAGATCTTCAGGGCTGTGCTGAGGATCCCTACTGAGCAGGGACGGCACAAAGCCTTTTCCACCTGCCTCCCTCACCTGGCTGTGGTCACCCTGTTCATCAGCACTTCATTTTTTACATACCTGAAGCCCGTCTCTATGTCCTCTCCATCCCTGGATCTGGCCCTGTCAGTTCTGTACTCGGTGGTGCCTCCAGCCCTGAACCCCCTCATCTACAGCCTGAGGAACCAGGAGCTCAAGGCTGCAGTGTGGAGACTGATGATGGGATTGTATCTCAAACATTAACCTTCTGGCCAATTTTTGCAACTCACTTGTAATAAAAGCCATCTTTGATACTCCTTTTTGTTTTCATTTTGGAGGTTCTTTACTGTTGTTTTTATTTTTTTCATATTTACACAGAGAAATGTCACTTTTTCTGCTATTTCCCATTTAATTTCTCTCCACCTTCCCTGTGGTCACAGACTGTGCCAATGAGGAGCTATTCCCTTGGTGGGTTTTTAGGGAACTAAAGGATGTCCCAGCAGAGTTTTCTGCAGAGATGCCGTTTAGTTGCCTTCTCTGGAGCTGCAGCAGCAATGTCTGTGTGCAGAGCTGGGGCACATCAGTGCTGGCCCAGTAGCTGTGCCCAGCAGCAGCAGCAGCACTTGGTGTTGCCAGTGCTGCTGCCATGGCCCTGCCCCGCTGCCCTGGGGGCCCTGGTGTTGCTGCGGGGCCTGAGTGCTCTCGGGGCCAGGCACAGCCCTGGGGGTGGCAGTGCCGGGGCTGCAGCAGGGACAGGCCATGGGCACTGCTGGGGCAGTGCTGACGCCTCAGGCCAGGGCCTGGGGGCTCCAGGCTCCTTACCCAGGCTCTCTCAAGAACATGGCCAGGCCAATGCTCAGCACAGAAAAGCCCCGTGAGCACCTGGCCGTGGGCAGGTTGGGGGCAAACAGCATGGCTGGAGCTCTGCAGGGGCCCTGGGATGGAAGGGATGGGAAGGAGCAGCAGAGCAGGGGCTGATCCATCCCCAGTGCACTGCACAGCCCAGGGCAGCGTCCCAGAGCGTCCTCATGGAGCTGCCAACAACATCCCCCCTCTGCAGCCCTGGCCTCTCCCCCAGCTCACACAGGTGCCCCATCCTTGCAGGCACAGACACGGCAGCACTGGCTCAGGAGCCCCTGTTTGCATTGCACACAGCAGGGGGAGCACGCCCATGCTGTTGGTGTGGGGACATGAACCTGAGGGAGCACAAATGCCATCAGCCCCTGGGGCCAGCAAGGGCTGGGGGACACCAGGAAAACCACTCAGCTTTGTCCTGGCCTCTGCAGTCAGCCAGAAAGTTTGTTCCCATCAGCTGGGATTTTCCTGTCCCACTGCAGCCGCTGTTGCTCAGAGCCAGGGCTGCCTGGCAGCCACCCCCAAACTGCCCTCAGCATTTCCTCTGCTTCGCATTTGCTTTCTTTATACCCCCTGCTTCACATTTCTTCTAATTGCCCACCCCAGGGGGCCACAACTGGACACAGCACTTGAGGTGCTGCCCAACCAGTGCCCAGCACAGGGGAAGAATCACTGCCCTGCTCCTGCTGGCCACACCATTCCTGATCCAGGCCAGGAGCCATTGGCCTTCTTGCCCACCTGGGCACACTGCTGCCTCATGCCCAGCCTGCTGTCCATCAGTCCCTGCAGGTCCCTTTTTGCCTGGCTGCTCTCCAGTCACTCTGTCCCCAGCCTGCAGCACTGCAGGGATTGTTGTGGCCAAAGTGCAGAACCCAGCACTACTTGGTCTTCCTAAACCTCACCTTTTTGGATTTGGGCTCTGGATCCAGTCTATCCCAGGCACTGTGCAGAGCCCTCCTACCCTCCAGCAGATCAACACTCACACCCAGTTTGGTGACATCTGCAAAGATGTCCTTGGCTCCATGGGGCCCCTCAGTGTCACAAAGGCCTCTTGGTCACACCAGGCCATGCAGTGTCACTCTGGTCTCCTTGGATCCATGTGACCATGCAGAGCAAATGGTGTCCTTGGTTCCATGGGGCCCCAAATATGACAATGGTGTCCTTGGTTCCATGGGGCTACACACTGTCACAATGTGCTCGTTGGTGCTGCAGCTTCACAGGAGCCCCTTGGTTCCACGGGCCCCCGCAGTGTCAGAAAGGCCGTGGAGTGTCCCAATGGTCTCCTTGATTTTGCAGTGTCAAAATGGTGAAACCCCTTGGTTACACAAGGCCCTGAAGTGTCACAATGGTCTCTGTGGTTCCACGAGGACCCAGATTGTCACGATGCACTCCCTGGCTCCATTTGGCCCCAGAGCACCACAGTGGACCCCTGGTTCTGGTGGCCTGCACGGTGTCACCATGGTCCTCTTTGTTCCATGAGGCCCTGCAGTGTCACAATGGCCCCAGAGCATCCCAATTATCACAGAATGACAGAATCAAATAGGCTGGAAAAGACCTTTGGGATCATCAAGCCCAACCAATACCCTAATACTGCCTTGTCACCCAGATCATGCCACTAAGTGCCACTGGAGAGGGACAGTGACTCTGCCACCTCCCCCCTGGCCAGCCCATTCCAATACCCACTCACCCTTTCTGTGAAGAACTTCTTCCTGTTGTCCAGCCTGAACCTCGCCTGGTGCAGCTTAAGGCTGTGTCTTCTTTACCTGCCCTCCAGCAGATCCACACTCACACCCAGCTTGGTGCCATCTGCAATTTGTGAATGGTGGACTCGATCCCCTCAGCCAGATCATCAGTGAAGATATTAAACAGGACTGGGCCCAGCACAGACCCCTGGGGGACAGCACCAGTGCCTGGACACCCAGTGGGTGCAGCACCATCCCCACCACTCTCTGGGCCCAGCCTCCAGCCAGCTCTTGACCCTGGGAAGGGTGAACATGTCCAAGCCATGGGCTGCAGTTTTTCCAGGGAATTCTGTGGCTCATGGTTTTAAAGGCTTTGAAGTCCAGGCACACAACATCCACAGCCTTTCCTGCATCCATAGGTGGGTCACCTGGTCATTAAAGGAGATCAGGTTGGTCAGGCAGGACCTGCCACCCCTAAATCCACGCTGGCTGGCTCTGATCCCTCGGCCATCCTGTGGGTGCCCTGTGATGGCACCCAGGGTGATCTGTTCCATATCCTTGCCGGGCACCCAGGTCAGGCTGACAGGCCTGGAGTTCCCCAGCTCCTTCTTCCAGCCCTTCTTGGGGATGGGCTCACATTGGCACCTCCAGTTCTCTGGGACCTCCCTGCTGAGCCAGGACTGATGGTAAATGATGGAGAGCAGCTTGGGGAGCTCATCCACCAGCTCTCTCATCCCCCTGGGATGGATCCCATCTGATCCCACACACCTGTGAGCATCTGATTGGCTCAGCAGGTCACCAACTGCTTCCTCCTGGATTACGGGGGCTGTTCTGCTCCCTGTGCCCATCTACCAGCTCAGGAGAACATTTGTCATGAGGACAACCTGTCCTAATATTGAAAATTGACACAAGAAATTAAATAGCCTAGTCTTTTACTTATCTTCACTTACTCTGTTCTCAACTTCAATCAGTAAAGGACTGTGGTTCTCCTTCTCCCTCCTTTTGCTATAAACTTTTTATAAAAATATTTTTTATTCTTCTTACAGAAACCGCCAGGTTAAGGTCTAAATGCGGTTTCACCTCTCAACTTTTCTTCCTGCGTAATCTAACAACCTCCTTAAACACTTCCTGAGTTGCTGGCCCTTTTTCCCTGAGTTCCTACATAAACTCCATGCCCTGCCAGGCCAGTCATTTACCTCACTAGCTCATCTTTTGCTGCACTGGGACAGGCTGCTCCTTCCCCCTTAAGATTACTTTCTTGAAATGTGTCCATCCTTCCTGGATCCCTTGGTTTTTAAGGCCTGTGTCCCCTAAAAAAAATCAGTACCAGATTTAGTACTCCACACATCAGCATCCTAAATAGATCAAAGTCTGCCCTTCCTAATTCCAGTGCAGAAGTTTTGTTGCTGCCCCTCTTTCTTTCACAGAACATTGAACACTTGATTATTTCATGGTCACTGTGCCCCAGGCAGCCTCCAAACCCCACATCTGCCACCAGCCCTTCTCTGTGAACAGCAGCACACAGAGCTTTCCTTGGCAGTAGGAGTGTCACCAAAAATTCAGTAAAACATAAAACTCCTTAACACCAATGCAGCATTAAGAAGCAGCATTCTTTATTCAGCTGGATGCACGGGGGATAGCTCCTTCCAAAGCCATGCATGCTGAGCACAGGAAAGTTTCTGTTTCTATTCCGTATTTTGCACACATATTCATTGATTGTCCTAGACTAAACATACATATGATAATAATTTCCCCAAAATCATTAACATATTTCCCCTCCCCTTTATCCATGTGTTCTTCCAGACCCTGGGGATCTCTCTGGTGGTCCCTGGTGGTTGTGGACCCCAATGTTCCTGTGGGCCTGGCTGAGCTGGCAGGACACTGAGGCTGGTGAACTTGCTGTTCCCCTTCTCACACAATGGGCACTGTGTGGTTTCCATAGGCCTGGGGTTGTGGAGAAAAAGCTCCAGGTGTGAGTTCACCTGGCGGAGACAATTTATCATCCGGTTACATGAGGTCACAGAGTGGGCAATGACATCACAGAGTAGGGTAGGTGAGGTCATAGAGAAGCTATGACATCATAGACTTCCTCTGTGACATCACAGACCCAGCTGTGAAATCACAGGGCAGGGGTCCGACATCACAGAGCAGATTATGACATCACAGAGTTGGCTGTGACATCAGTGACCAGCGATGTGACATTAGAGAATGGGCTGTGACATCACAGAGCAGGCTGTGACATCCCAGAGGGGCTGTGTGACATCCCAGCAGGGCTCTGTCAGGTCACTGGGTTGGTCACTCCGCCCCAGATCCCCCTCACAATTTCTCCCAACAAGTCCAATGCTGTTCATGCCCAGCAGGGTCCCTGTCCCCTGGGATCCCCCCGGCCCACCTGGAGCCACAGCCTCCACCAAAGGATGTTCCACAGGATCCACCCCAAAGCCTGACAGGGGACAAGGGGCCAAGGCTGTGTGACCAGGACAGCAAGGACGTGGGTTATCCAGGTCACTGTGGCCTGGGCTGGGTTGGCCATGGCAGGAAAGATGTCTGGCAGCTGGAGCAGGGTCTGGGAAGGGC
Organism: Melospiza georgiana; assembly: GCF_028018845.1. Lineage (NCBI taxonomy): Eukaryota > Metazoa > Chordata > Aves > Passeriformes > Passerellidae > Melospiza > Melospiza georgiana. The sequence continues at coordinate 2,507,808 of NW_026652215.1, forward strand.
CTCCAAGGTGGGCCTGGAGCCCTTGGGCTGTGAGCAGAGGCTGAGGGAGCTGGGCTTGTCCAGCCCAGAGCAGGGAAGGCTGAGGGGCTCCTCATCCCAGCCTGGCAGTGCCAGCGAGGAGGGGATGGAGAACACAGAGCCAGGCTCTTCACCAGGGGGCTGGGGGGAGACAAAAGCCAATGGGTGGAAGGGGAAGGAGGGCAGATCAGCCAGGACAGGAGGAGATGAAATGAGTCAGGCTGGTTTCAGCATTTCCTCAACACCAAAAGCAGCCTGACCTCCCATCTCCATCCACCACTGACAGCTTTGCAAATCAGGAATTGTTGGAGCTGTTTTTCCCCACTCCAGGACAAGCATCCTGATACAAGAATTTAATTGTGTTTATATCCACCACAGAACCATGTTTGTCAGAAATTAATTTTAGTATGGAAATCACTTGTGGATGTTGGACTCACATTGCACATACCTCAGGGAAGAGCGTGATTGTTCTTAAATTGTGTCCTGTTCAACTGTGGTCTGTTGACCAAGAAGAGAAACTTTCTGTGCCTCTGAGTCTCATCAGTTCCTGACCCCCAAAGGACAGAAACCTGATGAGCTATGCTTCCCACTCCAGTGGTGGCACTTCTACCTTCCTCCATAGCCAGAGCAGAGCTCCGTTGTACCAGAAAGTCCCTGGCAAAGGAGGAATGAAGGAAACAGGAGAGGCTGTGGGGATCAGGTGCGGGGTAGGTCCAGGGACAAGACTGACTTTTGCATTTGATGAAGCTGTGCCTTCCCTTGGCTTTGTTGGCTGACAATAAATGAACATCCCTCTGTGTCTTGAGCAGCTCCTTCTCCAAGGAAAGCAGGTGGGAGCTGGAGCCAAGGAGCTGAAAGCTGCAGGTGCAGCCTGGGCTGGAGGGAGCTCAGATTTGCACAAGGCTGCTCTGAGTGACAGGGCTGGGATGGGGGAAATGTGTGGGTGGGGGTAGGGACAGAGTCTGATTGATTGTCAGCTATGAATAGTGTTGATTTTTATATCTTTAAGCTGCATGAGGAGGTACTTGGTTTCACTGTCAAGTGGAGATTTCTATTAACAGGGAAAAAAATAAAAAAACTAAACAGGTCCTAAAAAATGTTTTCTCACAGTATTTTTAAATAGAACATATACAGTTGAACACACTTCTGAAATCTCTCTTTTAAACCACACAAGATTTGGAAACTGAAATCAAATTATTCCCAGAGGCTTGGCTTGTTCAGGTGTTCTCAATGTTAATGAGCCCTGGGACACTGAATTCCTGCACTCAAGAGCTGAAGGCTGAACAAGCCTCTGGAGCAGGAAAATTCAGCAGCAGCCTCCAAGGTGCTGAGGATGTCAGCAGCCCCCACTGAGGCCATCCCTGCCCAGAGACCGTGGGGGAATGGGCAGACAAGGAGAGTGTCCCTGGGGCTGGGGCAGCACAACTCAGAGGCAGCAGCGGCTCCAGCTGGGAAATGGAGTGTGGAATGTGGCTGGGAAAGCCCTGCCTGGGCTGGGCCAAGCAGGACACACAAGCCCTGACCCCCATCCACTAAACAACTCTCTCAAGGAGCAATTTAAAATTAATTACAATTCTTTGCGTACTCTGAGTTGGACTCACTGGAGAAATACCAACAAAATATTCTTAGGAGCTCAAAACAACAAAACAGCTTTTACTGGAAACTTAGAAAATCAGAGAAACTTTGGCAAAAGTTTTTATATGGCATTCAATCAACACAAAACACTTCTCAAAGCATTAACTTGGCCCCTTCACCTTCAGACACTGTAAGCGTGTTCAATTTTAAGTTACTCCAAATTGGCAAGAGGAGGGAATTAGAAGAAGGAAAAGAAAACACAGAAAGAGAGAAAGTAATAAAAGAAAATACAGAGGAGCACACACAGAGCTACCAACTCCTGGATTCCAGCAGTGTTCAGATGGAAATTCCAAGAGGAGGTAGGGTCAAGATGTGTGCTTGCCTTGTGATCAGCCTTCAACACCCCTTGGTCTTCCTGGGCCCTTCCCCCAGGTGGGCCTTGGGCTCATTTGGTTCCTCAGGAGCTGGGCTGGGGCTGCAGAGGTGGCTGTGGAGCATTGCCTGTGCTGTGCCAGGGACTGGCAGACACTGCTGGGCTGGGACAGAGGCGCAGTTTTGCTCAGCACCAGAGACACCTTTCCCTTTCTTGTCCCCATCTGTCATCTCTGCCACCAGTGTTCTGCTGTACTTGGAACCTGGGGACACTTTACCATGCCTGTCCCTCAGATGGATCTATTTGAAGTATGAGAAACTTCAGTTTCACTCCCTTTTGAGTCCCTGAGAATTTTTTGGCACACTATGTGGGACTGAGTCTGATACAAAGAGCACCAAAGCCCCAGAGAGTCATTAAAGTCCCTGTGCTGTGTCTGTGCTGCTGAGCTGGGCCGGGCTCCTGGCCCAGAGGCAGCTCCTGGCAAGGGCAGCGCTGCAGAGAGACAGCTCTGGCCAGGAGCAGCTCCTGTGCACAGCCCAGCAGGGCTGGGGCACTGCCAGGGCCCCTCAGGGACACCAGCAGGGCACAGACAGAGCTCACAGGGGCTCAGCACCGGCAGGGGCTGTGGCATGTCCCAGAGGGGGCTGTGTCACAGCAGCACCTCTGTGGCTGTGTCATAGAGGTACAGAGCAGCTGTGATGTCAGCAAGGGGCTATGTGACTGGCCAGAGTGGGCTGTGTGAGGTCACAGATTGGGCTATGACATCACAGAGGTTGTTGTGTGAGGTCATTGAGCAGCTATGACATCATAGAGGGAACTGTGTGACAGCACAGAGGAGGCTGTGAGGTCAGAGTGTGTGCTGTGACATTACTGAGTGGCACTATCACATCACAGACAGGGTTTGTGACATCACTGAGGGAATTGTGACAGCACAGAGCTGCCTGTGATGTCATAGAGTACGGTATGAGGCCATAGAGCAAATTCTGCCATCATAGAGTGTTGAACTGGGGCATCAGAGAGTGGGTTGTGACTTCCCTGGGTGACTGAGTAACATCATAGAGCAGGCGGTGAAATCACAGTACAGATTGTGAAATCATAAGGTGACTAGGTGACATCACAGAGACTTCTGTGACATCACAGAGCAGCTGCATCACATCAGAGGGTGGCATCTCAGAGTTGGCTCTATAACATCATAGGGGCTGTGTGACATCACAGGAAGGCTGTGTGAAATCACAGGAGGCTGTGTGACATCACAGGATGCTCTGTGATATCACAGGGGCTGTGTGACCTCACAGGGGCTGTGTGAGGTCCCTGGGGTGGTCACTCTGTCCCGGCCCCCCTCACAGTTCCCCCCAGAGCAGTCCAACCCTGCTCGTGCACAGCGGGGTCCCCTGTCCCCACGGGTTCCCCCGGCCCCGCAGCCTCCCCCAGAGGATGTTCCACGAGATCAACCCCAGAGCCTGACACGGGGATGGGGGGCTGGGCCCTGGGGGTGGGACAGGGGGACAGGGACCCCCCGGCAGCGTCCCCGTGTACCCCAGGGCCAGAGCCTGGGCCAGGGCTCCTTCACCCTGTTACAAACAAGGCCTTGAGAGCGCTGAAAAAATCCCCGGCAAGGGATCAGCAAAAACCAGATTTAATATTAAGGGACAGCAGCACAAAGTTCCTTGGCAAGAGTCACTCTGCTCCTGCCTGGACACTTCAGGCACACCAAGGAAACAAAGCAACAACAAAACCAAACCAAATCCAGGCAATCAAACCAGAAATCAGGCAAGAACTCTTCCTGGGTATGGGTGTGACACAAGGACAGTGAGGGCAAAGATAAAAGGAATATGGGCCAAAAGCTTAACAGAGGTCAAACCTAACAGGACTATACTTAAACCTTAACTTTAACTGGTACCTTCAACTCCCCAATTTAGCGAAAGAACAGCACTTAACACTATTTAATCTAACTTAAAACCCATGAGTTAGAAATTTAACAGAGGAATTACACTTAACAATCCTTAACTTAGCTAATAAAATAAATGTAACAACTTAGAAAAAGAGCAACTCTTAGCAGCATTTAACTTCGTTTAGACCTCGTGACTTATACTTACTTACTGATATCTGGATATCTGAGTGACTCAGCTATCCAAGGCACTCCAACCCCTCCGAGAGCAGCATTTCTGCCACATTTCCCCAGCACAGGCACTCCTGTGTGCACACAGACACCAAGAGTCAGTGCAAGGCACCTGTAAGAAATTCCCCTGAGGGCAGGAAATGCTCCCTGTGGATCCTTTGGCATCTCCCCAGCAGATGAAGGGTTTAGCCTGGAGGAGTGGGGGGGATTGGCCCAGGCTCCGTCGTTGTTCAGGATCCCCGAGTGCAGCAAATGGGAGAGTTCCCGGCTGGGAGAGGCCCCACTCAGAGGGAGTCGCTGGCCCAGGAGAGCTCCAAGGGCTCCTTTTGGAGCGCTGTTTGCAGGGCCCCAAGAGAGGGGCTTCAGTCCCAGCAATGGCTCATCCTGGGCACACTTGGCACCAAGAGCTTTCTTTGGCAGTGTGAGAACAGGGATGTTGTGCCACTGAGGGAACAAAAACACCTCCCAGGGCTGCTGCTAAAGAAAGCATGAGCTGGTTGGGCAGCAGCAGTGCCTGGAGCGGACAGTGTTTGTGATGAGCTGCAGAGGAGCTGAGCAGCACAGGGCCCATGGAACCAAGGAACCATTGTGACACTGTCGGGCCCTGTAAGACCAAGGCGCCACTGTGACACTGTGGGGCCTCATGGAATCATAGAGAGGACTGTGACATTGCTGAGCCTCATGGAACCAAAGGGACAGTACTGACACTGTGTGGCTCCATGATGTAGGGATCATTGTGACACTGACACAATGGCCCCATCAAACTTAGGGGCCATTGTGACACTGCAAGACCCCATGGAGCCAAAGGTCCCTTGTGACATTGCAAGACCTCATAGAACCTAGTGGAGAGACCATTTGGGCACTGCAGAGCCTCATGGAACCAAGGTCCATTTTGACACTGAGGGAATTCATAGAATCTTTTGGACACTGTGAGGCTCTATGGAATAAGGAAAGCATTGTGACACTCTGAAGCCTCATGGAACCAGTGAGACCATTGTGACCCTGGGGATCCTCACAGAACCAAGAAGACCATTGTGATACTGTGGGGCCTTGTGAAACCAAGAGGCCTTTGTGACACTTCAGGGCTGCATGGAACCAAAGGTCCAGGGTGATATTGCAAGGCCTCATGACCTCAGTGGTCCATTGTGACACTGGGCAACCAAAGGAGACCATTGTGACACTGCAGGCTGCATAGAACCGAGGGGCCATGGTGACATTGTAGAACTCCATTGAACTAAGAGTTCATTGTGACACTGCAGGCTTCATGGAACCAAAGCTCCAGGATGACACACAGTGGCCTCCTGTTATCAATTGTCCATTGTGACACTGTGGAGCCAAAGGGAGACCATTGTGACACCACAAACCCCCAGGATCCAAAGGTCCATTGTAACATTGCAGGCTGCTTGGAACAGAGGAATCATGTGTCATTGTGGGGCCTGGGGAACTGTCGGGATCATTACCTTATCAGAGTGACCCCGAGAAAAGTTTGATAGTCTCTTTTCCCAGCCCGGTGCTTGAAGAAGGAGTCAGGGCTCTTCATTTCTTGGTCTCAAGGTTGTTTATTTTATCTTATCTATTAAAAATTTTCTAGTGCCCTGCCGAGGTCAGCTCACAAAGATAGTCCAAGGCATTCTGCCTGCCCACAGGGCAGTGTTATGTCTTTATACAAAAACTATGTATACAATGTTTACAATTTCTTTCCAAAACCTATCACCTATGTTTGACATTGAGCTTCTACTCTAAACCAATCTGTAAATGCCAACACCACAGCAGAAGATGGAGGCCAAGAAGAAGGAGAAAGGCTGGACACACTTAGTTCCCTCCATCTTGCCTCCTGAACCCCCATACCAAAAATGCAAAAATCTACTTTTCCACCCTGTGATAACTTCACTAATATTTTATTTAAACTGTTGTGGCTTGCTGATCTTCATACAAGGTTGGTCATTTGCTCCACGGTCATAATCAAAACCACAGGGGCATTTTGGGCTCTGTGCCAGGGTCTCTGAGACCCCTGACAGGGGTCTTGGCTGCTCAGGACAGCCAGAGGGATGTCCTGGGTCCTGACAGGGAACCACAGAGACCATTGTGACACTGCAGGGACTCATGGAATCACTGGGACCATTGTGACACTGTGGGGCCTTAGGGAACCAAGGCGCCATTGTGACACTATGGAGCAACATAAAGCCAAGGGAACACAGAACAGGTTTGGCTGGTTTTGCCTCCCATGGACTGCCTGACTGGTCCAACTGAGCTTGGCCTGTTGAAGGTCGCTTCTCATCTGCTGCTGAAATACTGGGGCTCTGTGCTTTCCTTCTGATGGAAAAGAACTGTCCTTCTTCTCCAGGCACCCATGGCCTGCATTGAGATTTCACCTCCAAACTTCCTTTTATCCGGGGATTGTTCCCTGGAATATTGCCAGGACAAGTTTTTCTGGCAGTGGTTTTGCAAGGGTCACCTCTCATCTTTCCCCAAAACACTGGGGAAGGCTCTGTGTTTTCCTTTCTACGGGAAAGAATTGTGCTGCTTCTCCAGGTGTCCATGGGTGAGATTGGTCCTCCACCTCCACAACTCCCTAGATCCAAAGACTGCTTCCCCACAAAATCTGCCATTCCTGACAACTCTGGCTGGCCTTGGCCTAGTGAGCCTTTCAGCTGCTTTCCAAACACTGGGTCTCTGTGCTTTCCTTCCTATGGAACTGTCCTTCTCAGCCAGGTGCCCATGGCCAGAATTTGGGTTCCATCTCCAACATTTCCTGTTGTGAAAGACTGGAGGAGATTGTTGGATCAAAACTTTTCATGTGTGGGGGATGACAAGGCAGGTCCAGCCCCTGCCCTGGAACCCCAATCCCCCCAGAGCCTCTATCCCAGCCCAGCAGTGGCTGCCAGTCCCTGGCACAGCACAGGCAATGCTCCACAGCCACCTCTGCAGCCCCAGCCCAGCTCCTGAGGAACCAAATGAGCCCAAGGCCTACCTGGGGGAAGGGCCCAGGGAAACCAAGGGGTATTTGAGGCTGACCACAAGGCAAGCACACATCTTGACCCTGCCTCCTCTTGGAATTTCCATCTGAACACTCCTGGAATCCAGGAGCTGGTAGCTCTGTGTGTGCTTCTCTAAATCTTTTTTGTATTTCTCTCTTTCCATGTCTTCTTATGTTTCTTTGCTTCTGCAGATATTGAATAACATGAAATTGAAAAGGCTTAGAGTTTGTGAAGTCAAATGGGCCAAGTCAATGCTTAGAGATGTGTTTTTTGTTGATTGAATGTCTGTTGTAGTTTGACATGAGAAGAATTTTAAAAAGTAATACAAAAATTTTGTGTAACCGACAATCTGTTAAACCACAAAGACACTGAACACGCCTCTGTTAAACACATATGTTAAAGATGAAAAAACCCAGGAACCTCCTCTTTCTTTTCCAGTCAACAAAGAAGCAGCAGGCACTGGCCCCAGCCCCCATCTCAACCAAACCAAACCAAACCAAGCCAAACCAAACCAAACCAAACCAAACCAAACCAAACCAAACCAAACCAAACCAAACCAAACCAAACCAAACCAAACCAAACCAAACCAAACCAAACCAAACCAAGCAACCCTGCTGTGGGCTGAGCCCCTTCCCCCTCCTCAGGCTGCCCCTTCCCCCCGCCATTGGCCCCATTCTAACCAAACCAAACCCCAACAACTCCCAAAAAGGAAAACAAAAGAGGCTACAAAACCCCAACCAGAACAAAGCTGGCCACAGCAATTAAAATCTTACCATCAAGTCCCCTCCCCCAAGACAATTAAAACTAAAACCCCCAGAATCTACAACCCACACAAAATAACCCTATAACTAATATTAAACCCAATAAAAAGCCCCAAAGCAGTCATAAAAGCAATCCTAATACAACTCAACCACAACTTCCCCCACAAGTTATCAGCGGGTCAGGTTTAAATCCTTTCAATACTTCAACCCTCCCTCAACTAAAAAAAAAAAAAAGAAAACCAAAAAACCAAAAAAAAAAAAACTCCCATAAAAACATAAAAGTTAAATCCCTCCCCCAAAAAAGAAGAAAAAATACACTTATCTTAAAACTAAAATCTTCTTATAAAGTATAAAGAAAAAACTCTTTTTCTTAATAACACATAAAACTATAAAAAATTCAAATTATTCAAAATATTTCAAATTAATCTAAGAAAAACCGGCATATTAAATAAATAAATGTTAAAATAACTGTAATTTTACAAAAAGTTTAAACAGGGGGAAAAAAAAGTAATCCAGTATCCCCAAGAGAAGATATCCATTGCCAGAGATAAAAATAATTTTAAAAGAAAATAATAAAAAAAATTACCTTTAAACAACTCATCTTTAAAACAATACCCCTTAATTTGACATGACCCATCAACAAGCTGTAAAAAGCTTGCAGCAATAAAAACAACATTAAAATAACAAAGATCCCCAGACAACTGTTATCCATGACAAAACTAAGAACAAAAAACAACATAATTTTTCCTCTTGTAAAAAAATCTCCTTAACCTTAACAAGAAAAACTTCTCCCCACAGTAAACTAAAAAAGTCAATTCTAGAAATAGTGAACTGGCTAGCAATTTCTAGTTTAGTTTCTTTACATTTTCAGTAAAATGAAAAAGATGTAAATAAAAAAAGAAGTATTCTAAAAAATTTATTTTAATTCTTATTAGTTTCTATTTAATTTTACTTTTAATAAATTTTTATTTATACCCTTTTAAAATTTTAAGCCTACTGTACCTTTCTTGTAATCCTATCTCACAATACGATAAATACATAAATAATTAACCAGCACTAAAACCCAACATACTCATCAGTACATTCATTAAGAAATCTAAAGATTAGAAAGATCTATAACTAACAAATGAAAAGCACTACAGTGTCATAAAAAACATTTTGCCAAAGTTTCTCTGACTTTCCAAAGTTGCCAGTAAAGCCTGTTTTGTTGTTTTGAGTTCCTGAGAATCTCCAGTTCGTATATGTCTAGGGAGTCCAACTCACAGTACCCAAGCAATTGTAATTCTTTTCAAATGTCTCCTTGAGAGAATTGTTTGGCGTTTAGGGGTCAGGGCTTGTGTGTCCTGCTTGGCCCAGCCCAGGCAGGGCTTTCCCAGCCACATTCCACACTCCATTTCCCAGCTGGAGCCGCTGCTGCCTCTGAGTTGTGCTGCCCCAGCCCCAAGGACGCTCTCCTTGTCTGCCCATTCCCCACGGTCTCTGGGCAGGGATGGCCTCAGTGGGGGCTGCTGACATCCTCAGCACCTTGGAGGCTGCTGCTGAATTTTCCTGCTCCAGAGGCTTGTTCAGCCTTCAGCTCTTCAGTGCAGGAATTCAGTGTCCCAGGGCTCATTAACATTGAGAGCACCTTAACAAGCCAAGACTCTGGGAATCATTTGATTTTAATTTTCAAATCTTTTGTGGTTAATTAGATGAATTCCAGGAGTCTATTCAAGGTGAATAGATTCTATTTTAAAAGACAGTGAGAAAAGATTACTTAAGCCAAATTTAGGGGTTTTTTCCCTGTCAATTTATTGATGTGCTATCTCCAGCTGACACTGAATCCAAGTATCTCCTCATGCAGTTTGAATGGATATGAAAATCAAGACCCTTCATTGCTGACAATCAATCAGACTCTGTCTCTACCCCCACCCAACCATTTCCCCATCCAAGCCCTGGCACTCAGAGCAGCCTTGTGCAAATCTGAGCTCCATCCAGCCCAGGCTGCACCTGCAGCTTTCAGCTCCTTGGCTCCAACTCCCACCTGCTTTCCTTGGAGAAGGTGCTACCCGAGACACAGAGGGCTGTTCATTTCTTGTCTGCCAACAAAGCCAAGGGAAGGCACAGCTCCAACCAATGCAAAAGTCATTCCTCTGCTGGATATTAAATCCACTTTCCACAGCAGACAGTCTCAGAACAGTGGAAAACACCTTCTGTGCCCAGCACAGATCTCAAGGTCCCCCCATACCCTCCCTGCCCCGATTCTGCCCAGATTTGCTCTTTGCACACACAAGTCCTACACTGAAGTCAGGAGCTCCCTCCATGCCCACAGGGAGGAAAAAAATGAAAGGGGATGAAGAGCTCTCCTGTGCAGAGCCCCTGCAGTGGGAACCACAACTTATCAGGTTTGTGTCCTTTGGGCTCAGGAACTGGTGACATTCAGAGTCACAGAAGGGTTTCTTGCCAAAAAACCACAATTTGAACAGGATACAGTTTAACATTGCAGCAAACAGAGTTCTCCATGATGTCCCAGCAGCATCTGACATGTCCACCATCCCCAAGGGATTTCTGTACAGGAATAGTTTTAGACAAAGACATAAGAAAAGGCAGTTCTGTGATAGATATAAACACAATAAAGATGTTGATTATTGATATATTTATTTGCACTTCAGATTGGGCAACTTCCTGCAGCTCAAAGCATGAAGCCAGTCAGTTGAGAGGCACTTGAATGACCAGAGAGCATCTGGATGAGGAAATCTGGGAGCAAAGGGAAGCATACATATCCAGCTCGTCTAGTGAAGAGATGTCCTTAGACATGGCCATTTCAATAAGAGAGCTTGAAACCCCAAATGGAAAAGAGAGATTTATATAATAGAATGAATACTGGTGACACCAGTAGAAGGCAAGATCAGTACTTCTTCTCCTGCTATCTGTACACCTCCAGGAAAACCCTGTTCCTGGTGGGAAAACTTTGCCATTTCTTAACAGTACTCAAATGACCCAGATGATAAAGTTGTACCTGTATATGATGAAACTAACAGGTATTAAAACCTGTGCCCCTTTCCAGGCAGACATCAGCTGTGTGCCCATGAAAAGGCAGGGCCACTTGTATCCTGAGGTACCCAGCTGGGATTGCATCTCTCCAAGAGCACCTGAGGGAGAGCAGAGCACCTTGCAAGCTGCAGGTCCCTGACAACCCCACAGGGCTCCTCACCCATCAACATCTGCTCTGCTCCAGTCTGAAACAGGGCCCAGCATGGTGCCGGGATCATCAGAGAGCTGAGGTGTGTGCTGGAATTCAATGCCCTCCCCATCCCGCAGCAGCCCTGCATTTCCCTCCTGCAGCCTTGGTCTCCAGCACAGCCATGGAGGCTCTTTGGGCTCTGGACGGTTGCTGCAGCCCCCAAGGGCAGCTGAGCTCTGCCTTTGGCACAGTCAGGCCTGGCCAGCACAGGCCATGCTCAGCAATTGCTTGTGTGTGCCTGGCCTTGCTCTCTGCCCCGGCAGTGGCTGCGTGGCCCCTTTGTGGCCCTTTGCTGGCCCAGCCATGTTGGCCCAGCCCCTGTGCAGGCCCAGCCCAGGCCAGGAGCATTGCGGCTGGGAACGGCCCCTGTGCCGTGGTGCCCACAGCAGCCTTGGGGCTCTGTGCCCCATGGCCTCCCTGCTGGGCAGCCTCTGCCAGCTCCTGCAGAGCCCCTGGCACCCGTGGGGCTGCACAGACAGCCCTGCCCCGGGCTCTGCCGGCCTCTGGGCCAGCAGAGAGGCAGCCAGGGCTGGCCATGGCCGGGAACAGGCCCTGAACCCGGCAGGAGGATGGAGCTGGGCCACAGCCAAACTCAGCCCAGGCCAAAGCTGGGCTCAGCAGCCAGGGCTGCCAGTGCATGGGCACAGAGGCTGGCGCTGACAAATGTCCTGGGCCCCCTCCCTGCTCTGTCCATGCCACCAAGGACACAGAGCAGCCTCCTCTCTGGGCCACTTGCCTGTTTGCAATGCCTTGCACAGGCGCTGGTCCTGCCCCACAAGGCCTGGCCTGAGTCCTGCCCCTGCACGCTCAGCCAGGCTGAGATGGACACTGATGGTTTCTGGGCCAGGCTCTCTGAGCCCAGCCCAGCTCCCTGCAAGCTCTGCCAGCTGCCCTGAGCTCTGGGCAGCACTAAGGGCCTCTCCCCAGCCCAGCCCTGCCGGCTCTGGCCCCACAGCTCTGCTCAGGCCAGGCTGCTCTGGGCACTGCCCCACGGCCTCAGCCCCTGGCAAGGGCACAGCAGCAGCTGCAGCTGCCACAGGACTCAGCCCCAGCCATGGGGGAAGGTGCTTGGCCAAGGCCAAAGGAGGCTCCCTGGCTGCCCTGCTCCCCTCGGGCTGAGGTGCTGAGGGCTCTGCAGCCCCTGCTGCCATCCCATCTGCCCAGGGCAGAACACGAGCCACTGCCTTGGGGCCCTCAAGAGCTGCTCCTGCCGCAGGCCCAGGGCCCATGCCAAAGTTGAGCCTGCCAAAAAGCTGTTCCCATTTCTGTTCATTTCTGCCCTGATGGGGATGGATTCTCAGCCACTTGGAGGTTGATGATGAATTTTATTTCTCCAGAGGCCTCTTTTTTCTTGAGGTCTTCCGTTCAGAAATTCAATGTAAAAGGCTAATAAATATTTGTTCCAAACACACCTGAACAAGAAAAGCCCTTGGGAATAATCTAAGTTTTCATGTGTTCTTTGGTTAATTAGACAGATTTCAGAAGTCTATTTAATGTGAATATACTGTATTTAAAGCAAGGCAGAGAGAATTGTTTTTTCCTGTTTTCTTATTTTGTTCATAGATTGATATCAGCAATGTCCAATTGATATTGATCCCCAGCACCTCTTCATGCAGTCTGAACAGATATGAAAATCCAGACCCTTCATGGCTGACAATCAATCACACTTTGTCTCTATCTCCTCCCCACCATGTCCCTCATCCAACCCCTGGCACTCAGAGCAGCTGAGGATTGGAGTCACATCCAGGGGTGTCCCCAGGGCTCAGAACTGGGGCTAGGTCAGTTCAATCTCTTTATTGCTGATCTGGATGAGGCCATCGAGAGTACCCTCAGTCAATTCCCAGGTGAGCCCAAGCTGGGTGGCAGTGTGGCTGTGCTGGAGGGCAGGAAGCTCTGCAGAGGGATCTGGACAGGATGGAGCCATGGGCCCAGGACAATTGGATGAGGTTCACCACAGCCAAGGGCCGGGTCCTACCCTGGGCTTACAACCACCCCAAATCCCTGGCCCTAGCCTGCCCCTGATCCCCACAGCCTGTCCTGTTTCCTTCATCCATGCATTGCCAGGGACTTTGTGGGATAAGGGAGCTCTGCTCTGGCGATGGAGGGAGGTCCAAGTGCTACCACTGGAGTGGGAACCACAACTCATCACGTTTGTGTCTTTTGGGGGCTGTGGAACTGGTGACACTCAGAGGCACAGAAAATTTCTCTTCATGGCAAACAGGCCCCAGTTGAACAGGACACCATTTCAAACCAATCACAATCCTCCCTGAGATATGTGCAATGTCCCAGCAGCATCTGATGAGTCCACCATTCACAGGTGATTTCCAGACTAAAATTAATTTCTGACAAAAGAACAATTAAGTTTTTGTATCAGCATGCTCATCCTGGAGTGGGTGCAAAACAGCTCCAAAAATTCCTGATTTGCCAAGCTGTCAGTGGTGGATGGAGATGGGAGGTCAGGCTGCTTTTGGTGTTGAGGAAATGCTGAAAAAAGCTGACTCATTTCATCTCCTCATGCCCTGGCTGATCTCTCCTCTTTCCCCTTCCACCCATTGGCTTTTGTCTCCCACCAGGCTCCCCGGTGAAGAGCCTGGCTCTGTGTTCTCCATCCCCTCCTTGCTGGCACTGCCAGGCTGGGATGAGGAGCCCCTCAGCCTTCCCTGCTCTGGGCTGGACAAGCCCATCTCCCACAGCCTCTGCTCACAGCCCAAGGGCTCCAGCCCCACCTTGGAGGCCCTTCCCAGACCCTGCTCCAGCTGCCAGACATCTTTCCTAGCCTTGGGAACCCAACCCAGGCCACAGGACCTGGATAATCCATGTCCTTGATGTCCTGGTCACACAGCCCTGGCCCCTTGTCCCCTGTCAGGCTCTGGGGTGGATCCTGTGGAACATCCTTTGGTGGAGGCTGTGGCTCCAGGTGGGCCGGGGGGATCCCGGGGGACAGGGACCCTGCTGGGCATGAACAGCATTGGACTTGTTGGGAGAAACTGTGAGGGGGAGCTGGGGCAGAATGACCAACCCAGTGACCTGACACAGCCCTGCTGGGATGTCACACAGCTGGTCTCTGATGTCACAGCCTGCTCTGTGATGTCACAGCCCATTCTCCAATGTCACACAGCTGATCTCTGATGGCTGGTCACAGCTGGTCACAGCCAATTCTGTGATATCACAGTCTGCTCTGTGATGTCAGACCTCTGCCCTCTGATGTGACAGATGGCTCTGTGATGTCACAGAGGCAGTATATGATGTCATAGCTGCTCAAACACCTCAAATAACCCGCTCTGTGATGTCAAAGCCCACTCTGTGACCTCATGTTACCAGATGATAAATTGTCTCCACCAGGTGAGCTGACACCTGGAGCTTGTTCTCCAAAACCCCAGGCCTGTGGAAACCACACAATGCCCATTGTGTGAGAAGGGGAACTGGAAGTTTAGCAGCCTCAGTGTCCTGCCAGCTCAGCCAGGCCCGCTGGAACATTGGGGTCCATGACCACCAGGGACCATCAGAGAGACCCCCCAGGACAGAAGAACACATGGGGAAGGGGAGGGGAAATATGTGAATGAATTTGAGGAAACCATTATCATATTTATGTTTAGTCTGGGAAAATCAATGAATATGTGTGCAATATACAGACTGTAAACAGAAACTTTCCTTTACTCAGCCTGCAGGGCTTTGGGAGGAGCTGTCCCCCGTGCATCCCCCTGAATAAATAATGCTGCTTTTTAATGCTGCATTGGTGTTAAGGAGTTTTCTATTTTACTAAGTTTTTGGTAACACTCCCATTGCCAAGGAAAGTTCTGTCTGCTACTGTTCATAAACAGAGAAGGGCTGGTGGCAGATGTGGTGCTCAGAGGTTGCCTGGGGCACGGTGACCATGAAATAATTAAGTTTTCAATGTTTTGGGAAAGAAGGAGGGGCAGCAACAAAATTTCTACAGGGGAATTAGGAAGGGAAGACTTTGGCCTGTTTAGGATGCTGATTTTGGGAGTACCAAATTAGGTCCTGATTTTTTGAAGGAAAACATCCCTTAAAAACAAAGGGATCCAGGAAGGATGGACACATTTCAAGGAAGTAATCTTAAGGGGAAGGAGCAGCCTGTCCCAATGTGGCAAAAGATGAGCTAGTGCGGAAAATGACTGGCCTGGCTGGCCATGGAGATTTTGTGGGAGCTCAAGGGTAACAAGAGGTGCATCAACTTTGGACAGAAGGTTAAGCAGCTTAGGAAATGTTTAAGGATGTTGTGAAGTCGTGCAGAAAAAAAGTCAAGAGGTGAAAGTTCAAATAGAGTTTAACCTGACCACTTCTGTGAAAAAAAAATAGACAATGTTTCCACAATTAAATTAATAGCAAAACATGGGGTAAGGAAAACCTCTACTCTTTATTGGATGCAGTAGGGAATATAGACACTAAAGATAAGGAGAAGGCAGAGCTACTTAACATCTTGTTTCTCTCAATTTTCGATATTAGGGCAGGCTGTCATCAGGACAAGTGCTCTGATGAGCTGGTAGATGGGCACAGGGAGCAGAACAGCCCCTGTAATCCAGGAGGAAGCAGTTGATGACCTGCTGAGCCACTTAGATGCTCACAGGTGTCTCTGGGAGCAGATGGGATCCATCCCAGGGAGATGAGGGAGCTGTGGATGAGCTCCCCAAGCTGCTCTCCATCATTTACCATCAGTGCTGGCTCAGCAGGGAGGGCCCAGAGGACTGGAGGTGCCAGTGTGAGCCTATCGCCAAGAAGGGCTGGAAGGAGGATCTGGGGACCTCCAGGCCTGTCAGCCTGACCTGGGTGCCCAGAAAGGTTATGGAACAGATCACCCTGAGTGCCGTCACAGGGCACCCACAGGATGGCCGAGGGGTCAGAGCCAGCCAGCGTGGATTTTAATGTCTGCATTGATGAACTGGATGAGGGGACTGAGTCCAGCATCAGCAAATTTGCAGATGACACCAAGGTGGGTGTGAGTGTGGATCTGCTGGAGGGTAGGAGGGCTCTGCACAGGGCCCTGGACAGGCTGGATCCAAGAACCAAATCCAACAAGGTGAGGTTTAACAAGTCCAAGTGCTGGGTCCTGCACTTTGGCCACAACAACCCCTGCAGTGCTACAGGCTGGGGACAGAGTGGCTGGACAGCAGCCAGGCAGAAAGGGACCTGCAGGGACTGATGGACAGCAGGCTGGACATGAGGCAGCAGTGTGCCCAGGGTGCCAAGAAGGCCAAAGGCTCCTGGCCTGGATCAGGAATGGTGTGGCCAGCAGGAGCAGGGCAGTGATTGTTCCCCTGTGCTCAGCACTGCTTGGGCAGCACCTCGAGTGCTGTGTCCAGTCGTAGGCCACCCAATTTAGGAAGGACATGGAGGGGCTGGAGCGTGTCCAGAGAAGGGCAAAAAGGCTGGGGAGGGGTCTGGAACACAAGCTACCAACTCCTGTGAAGAGCAGCTGAGGGACCTGCAGTTGTTTATCCTGGAGAAGAGGAGGCTCAGGGGAGACAAGGCGGTGTCAGGGCACAGGTTGGACTTGATGATCTCCAAGGTCTTTCCCAACCTTGCTGATTCTGGGATTCTCTGAAACCACCCTTGGAGCAGTTGCAGGATGAGCCCTGGGCCTCCTCTTCAGAAGCTCCAGCAGCCCAGGTCCCTCAGCTTCTCCTGCCAGCCCCAAAGCCCATCCTGTCAGTCCAGAGGAGCCTCTGCAGCTCCTCCTCACTGCCCAGAACAGGGAGCCCCAGAGCCAGACAGAGCAGCCCAGATGTGCCCCCCTGGCTTGGGGTGCCTCTGGCAAGGGAGCAGCACCAGGCACTGCAGGAGCCTGCAGACAATTCCTGCAGCACTTGTAGGATGATCCTGCTGCCCAAGGGACATTCCCATGGTGCCAAGTCAGGAACTTCAATAGGGAGTGGGGCCAGAGAGGAAAGGGCAAACAGAGATGGGCTGTTTGCAGGGCAGGGAACAGGAGTGGAAAATAAGAAGAAATGTGTAGCAGGAAGCGTAAAGAAAGCAAAGAGTAAAGAAAGTAAAGGAAAGTGAAGCCAAGGAAATGCTCAGGGCAGTTTGGAGGTGGCTGCCAGGCAGCCCTGGCTCTGAGCAACAGCGTCTGCAGTGGGACAGGAAACTCCCAGCTGATGGGAACAAACTTTCTGGCTGAGTGCAGATGCCAGGACAAAGCTGAGTGGTTTCCCTGGTGTCCCCCAGCCCTTGCTGGCCCCAGGGGCTGATGGCATTTGTGCTCCCTCAGGTTCATGTCCCCACACCAACAGCATGGGGGTGCTCCCCCTGCTGTGTGCAACGCAAACAGGGGCTGCTGAGCCAGTGCTGCCGTGTCTGTGCCTGCAAGGATGGGGCACCTGTGTGAGCTGGGGGAGAGGCCAGGGCTGCAGAGGGGGGATGTTGTTGGCAGCTCCATGAGGACGCTCTGGGACTCTGCCCTGGGCTGTGCAGCGCACTGGGGATGGATCAGCCCCTGCTCTGCTGCTCCTTCCTGACTGCCCCAGGGCCCTTGCAGAGCCCCAGCTGTTGCTGTCCTCAGCTGCCACGGCAACCCTCAGGACAAAGCGGTGCCAGGGCTGTTCCAGGTACAATTGCAGTGACACTCGTTGGTGCCACCAGGTGCCATGGCAACGTCCACGGGGACCCATTCCTTGGTTTGGTGCCATGGCAACCAATGCCTGGAGCCATTGTGATGGTTGGTGGCCATGGAAAGCTGCCCTGGGCCCTTGCTCAGGGCTGGTGTCAGTGCCCAGAGCCAGAGGGGATCCCTTGCTGGGGGCTGTGCCATGGCCACCTGCCCTGTGCCGCGCTGGCACCAGGAACCAGCAGCCACCGGCACTGCCAGGGCCAAAGGCCAGGTCAGCCAGACAGAAAGGGGCGGGGCTGGGCACTGTTTCCATGGCAACTGGCACTGGGGGGACACCTGGGTCACCTGGCCTGGCAGTTGCCATGGAAACCCCTGGCAGGGACTGAGGGCACAGCCCCTGGCACTGAGACACTGCTGGGCCGGGTGCTGAGCACAGGGCTGGGCACGCAGAGATGGTTTTGTTCTTGCTGAGCTGCAGCACAGCCAAGGCCTGTCCTGCCCCTCGTCAGCCACGCTGGGGAGGGGCTGGGGCTGCGGGGGAGCTGGGCAGGGGACACAGCCAGGACAGGGGACCCCAACTGACCCCGGGCATACCCCAGACGAGAGCACATCATGCTCAGGGTGTGAAGGGGGGAACAGGGAGGAAGGGGGGAATTTTGGAGGGAGGGCTGTGGAGAGCATTATTAATAATTGGTTAGCTGAGAAAGGCCACACTGATACAATGCCACTGGTTAAGCTGAAGGAGAAAAGTCAGCAGTCAGCAAGCTGAAAGGAAAAGTCAGCAGTGACCTTGCTGCAACATGAGGATAGGGAGTTGAGATTAGTCCTGAATATATCCTAAGAATATGTAGAAAGTATGAAAAGTAGAACCATAGGAATGCAGAAGTAGGCGTAGGTGCTGATATGCAAGCTGACCAATCCTGAGCTCAACTTTTGCAATATGTATGAAGCTCATTATTAACTGTATTTAACCCGCCGTACTGATCAATAAAATTGAGCCTGTGATGATCAAAATGATGTCCTGGTTCCCTTCCGTCGACAAATGGTGGAGAATGCGGGCATAACCGAATCTCTGCCCTTTTTCTCGGATTAAAAGAAAAAGGGATTACGCCACGGTCCGGAAGTTGGGTTTGGGTCCCAGCAGCCGGGACGGTGCCGGAATTTGAAGCACCCTTAAGGTTCACAACTGTGACTTAAGCCAATACGTGTCCGCCGGAGCCTGGAGAGCTGCAACAGCGCGCGCTGATTAATAGGTATGGATAGACAAGCGGCTCACTGGCATTCACGTAAAGAGGCTCGAGACCATTCATCAAGTGTTACCGATGCGGCAATGAGGGACAGACACAAGTTACCGCCGTGACATCGGAGACACCAGCTGCTGCCGTGACATCGCTGCTACCTCCTGTCTGCAACCCGCAACAACACAGAGCCTCGGCTTGGACTTATCAGCAGCAGTAGACATCACACTAATGACGGACTGGCCTGAGAGGATACCCACTGGAGTAAAGGGTCCTCTTATACTAAATGGACAAACATGTGGAGCATTATTGCTGGGACGTTCCTCTATAACTATGTTGGGATTATTTGTTTTGCCTGGTGTTATCGATGCGGACTTTACAGGGGAAATACAAATTATGGCTTACACCCTTTATCCTCCGATTAAAATTACAAAAGGACAACGCATTGCACAATTGGTACCACTGTCACAAATGACATCAGGAATACAATCATTTACTGGGCAAGCACGGGATGAAAAAGGTTTTGGCTCTACTGGTGTTACACTTTTAACTGTGGATTTACAAAATAGACCAAAGCAAAAAGTTGAAATTACCTATGGGCATCAAAGCATAACCCTTTATGGATTATTGGATACAGGAGCAGATACTAGCATCATTTCTCCAGAAGCCTGGCCACAACATTGGCCTC
Organism: Melospiza georgiana; assembly: GCF_028018845.1. Taxonomy (NCBI): domain Eukaryota; kingdom Metazoa; phylum Chordata; class Aves; order Passeriformes; family Passerellidae; genus Melospiza; species Melospiza georgiana. The sequence goes on from NW_026652215.1 coordinate 2,527,349, forward strand.
TATTTCCTTCATCAAACATGCTCACAGGAGTGGGAGGATTTACATTGGCAAGCAGGTCGCCGTCTTTGTCTGTGTGCATTGAGAATCAACAAATATCTGCTGTGTTTTCAATTGTTCAACTGCCTCCTACAGTTTCCTGTTTAATTGGAAGGGACATTTTAACACAATTGGGAGTGGTGTTAACTAATCAGCACCCTTTGGGGTAATTGCCATTGCTTGGACTTTCCCCATTCCACTCACCTGGAAAACGGATACACCGGTGATGGTTAAGCAATGGCCATTAAAAGGGGAGAGTCTTATGCATGCCCATGAATTGGTACAGGAACAATATACAAAAGGGCACCTACGACTGTCCACAAGCCCTTGGAATACACCTATTTTTGTAATCAAAAAGAAATCAGGGAAATATCGTTTGATACATGATTTGAGGGCTGTAAATGACCAAATGGAACCAATGGGGGCCTTACAGCCTGGTCTTCCAAATCCAGCTATGATTCCAGAACACTGGCCACTTTTAATTATTGACCTAAAGGATTGTTTTTTCACTATTGGCCTGCATCCTGATGACATGAAGAGATTTGCTTTTACTTTACCAGCAATAAATCGTGGGGAACCAGATAAAAGATTTGAATGGACATCTCTTCCGCAGGGCATGCGCAACTCTCCCACTTTATGTCAGCTTTATGTTGATGCAGCATTACAGCCACTACGTTGTAAATGGCCAGCAACTATAATATATCATTACATGGACGATATTTTGTTTGCACAGCAACAGCCATTCTCCTCTTTACAGATTAACACCATTATAAATACTCTTGCTGCATATTCACTTGTTATTGCTGCAGAGAAAATTCAGACTACAAAGCCCTGGAAATATTTGGGATGGACTTTGACGGATCAAATAGTGATACCACAAAAATTGGAATTACAATTGGACATTAAAACTCTACATGACGCACAGAAGTTGCTGGGAGACTTACAGTGGCTGAAGCCTATTGTGGGAATACCAAATCACTTATTAGAAGCCCTACGGCCTTTGTTAAAAGGTGTGGACCCTACTACTCCTGTACACCTGACAAAGGAGCATCATCTTGCCTTGCAGCAAATTAGTAACTGTGTACAGCAAGGGTATGTGTCTCGTCGACAACTCGACCACCCCATTGACCTTACTATTTGGAATAGCCCTTGCCACTTGCTTGGTGCTCTCTCTCAGTTGCAAAAGAAAACGGGGGAGATACGGGTGTTGGAATGGTTATCACCACCACTACAGCATAAGAAAACAATATCTTCAAAAATTGAACAATTGGCTGCATTAATCAAAAAGGGGCGTCTCAGAATTCTTGAAGTGGATGGTAGAGAACCTGCTACTATTAGATTACCTATGGAAAAAGAAACCTTGGACTGGTACTTGATACATTCAAAGAATTTACAAGAAGCATTATTGATGTCACCTGCTAAAGTAGAGACTAGTAAATTAGTGCCTAGAGTTTTGCAATGGATGACAGAATGGAACTGGATCACTCGACCTTTGAGAGAAGAACACTCCATAGAAGGAGCTTTTACAGTTTTTACAGATGCAGGAAAGAAATCAAGGCGTGCTGCTGTTACCTGGCAAGAAAAAGGACAATGGAAGCATCAACTCCTCACAGCAGACCCTGCAGATAGCTTACAAACTTTGGAATTGTTAGCAGTAGTATGGGCGGTGTCCAACTTACAGGAGCCTTTAAATGTGGTCACAGACTCTATGTATGTTGAAGGAGTAGTCAAACGAATAGAGGAAGCAGCAATTAAGGAAGTGAATAATAAATGATTGTATGAGTTACTGATACAGTTAAGGAAGGCTTTACGGGAAAGAGCAAACGGTACCCTTAAGCAGTATATTGAAAAACATCAAGATTTGACAGATCCACAAGCATGTTTGGCTAAGGTTTTATATGTGATTAATCATTTATGCATTTTTGGGGAAGATGATACCCCCCCTGCAATGAAACATCATCCAAGGTCAGGTCAGGAAAATACTAAGGAAACAGAGGTCTGGGTTAAGTATAAGAACCCAAGTACAGGATTATGGGAAAAACCTGCAAAAGTATTATATTGGGGTCGGGGGTATCTTTGTGTTTCCTCACCTACAGGGCCTTTGTGGGTGCCTGCTAAGTGGACTAAACCTGTTTTTGATGCAGCCTCTGGTGGATCGCCTTACGGAGGAGGACAGGGAGCAACTGGGGAAGAAACTGCTTCTAGTCCTACAACCACTACTGTTACAATTGAAGGGGTACTCGGAAGCGGTGGACAGAGCACTGACACGTCACTATCGGACGGTCCAGGAGTTGATTGGTTTCATTGACTCATTATCAACTTTTCATTTAACAGATCCAGTGAAACTACATTGCCTTGACTGTCACAATCCACATTGTGCTGCCTGGATAGCTCTACGTTGTGGGGGTTGTAAAAGAACTTTTTGGATAGAACAATCATTATTACGGGATTTGTGGTGTCATACTTGTGAACACGAGCATACGTGGGGAAAAAGCTGGCAAGATGAATTAAGGAGACAAACGGGGCAAAACGCATATATAGCTTTAAATCTTTATGAGTCTCCTGAACAGAAGGTTCTTGCTTATTATCGATGGGAAATACAATGTATTGTAAATAGAATTAGAGTTCAAAGTAAATCACGTATAGTTTCTATAAGGTGTAGGAAATTAGTGCCTTTAACACAGCATTCAGTTGTAGGACCCTTCCAAGGGGATCCTGATAGAGCATTAGATTGCTGCATTGATAAATTGAAAAAATTAAGTTTGAAAGTGGCAGGACCAGTGAAATTAGGAGCAGCAAGATTGAAGACAGATAAGAAAAAGAAGGCAAAAAAGGGAACGGTCTCATTTGAATAGGGGTATCAGTGATTGCTAATTAATTTTCTATGATTAGAACAATTTTACCGTTGTGGGACCGTCGGGAGGATATAGTTGTTGAGGAGGATAACGAACAAGAACTACGATTACGAAATAAGATACACCTTGTGTTAAAGAAGGACCTTGAGCTGTTAGCCTCATATAGTAAAAAGGCTGAAGAGGCTTTGCGATCACCACCATTGAATTGGTTGCATTGGGTTGAAGATACAGAATTTTATACTGGTCCTTACTTACATTCGCTTCCTTGTTATGTTTGCAAAAAGGATAAAGATAAATGCTATGCATGGGTAGCTTTGCATTGTGCAGATTGTAATCAGGTTTATTGGTATTCACAGAAGTCATTGGGATATTTATGGTGTACATCTTGTTTTGGAAAGTGGATTCGAAATCATATCTGGGTTAGAGCTCTTGAACAAAGTACTGGCCTGCCAGGACGGACAGGATTACAGCTCTTTGAGAGTGCAGAACAAGTAGTTATAGCATATCTTAGGTGGAAGTTACAGGAAAACCTTAGAATATTTGAAATTACTAGAGCCTCACGTATCATAGCAGCTCGCTGCAAAGCTGATTTGCCTTCAAACTTACCTCGTGCTATACTTGTGAGCAAGGATGCTGATTTAGAATTAGATCAGTATATTCAAGAATTGACTCAGCCTTACAATAGACAATCTAGCAAACCAGGGAAAAGACAGCGAAGAAAGAAAAAACAACGTAAGCAGAAGGAAGAAAAGGAGAAGCAAAGTAAGCAGAAAGAAAAATGAGGTTTGTTTCTGTAATACTGCTCAATGCTGTAGCAAGTGAAGCAGTAGGAGTAACACACTTTAGTCAACCAAGGGAAAATTTATGGGTAACACTTGCTAATCAAACTAACCAATCATCACTCTGTCTTAGTCTTGGAGGAGTCACTAACCCATTTCGAACATGCCTGGTGGGACTTCCGGTGTGGTCTCCTGGAGAATTTTGCAGTTTGATAAACAATCAAACCTTATGTATGTCTAACATGTCAAACATCACATTGCCGGTGCAACAAGGGTATACTGCAGGTCAGAGTGATGGCTATCGTCAATGCTTATTAATCCAATCACTTAACACCTCTTTGCATTCTCCTCCTGAAGAATTGGATCTTTTTGGAAGTAGAAATGCCAGCATATCTAACACTACCGCTGGTGGATGGTTTAGCTTCAAACTTTCGGGTGCTCAGAATTTAAACCAACCTAAAGAAACATGGGCCACCCTAGATTCATCCCTGAATGTGAGTAAATTCTCTCAGCAGCATTACAGTCAATGTAATGGCACAAATATCACAGCACCAATGAAATTACCCACAGGAATATTTTTGATTTGTGGAGACAGGGCATGGAATGGTATACCAGCTAAACCACAAGGTGGACCCTGTTTTTTGGGAAAATTGTCACTGTTTCATCCTAATGTGTCCTTGCTAATGCAGCTGAGTCAAAATTCAAACAGGAGAAAACGTAGCATACATGACTTAGACTGCAGCAAGATAGCAGATCCACAGTTTTGGGGCACATTCAAACAGGTGGTGGTTTCAACTATCTTACCAGGAGGATCTGCCAATAAAGCCATGAATTTAGCAAAACAATTAGGATGCTGGGCAAAGAATGAGCTGAACAAGACATCACAAATTCTAGATATGTTAACTGCAGATGTGCAAAGTGTTAACCATGCTGTTTTGCAAAATAGAGCTGCTGTAGATTTTTTGCTCTTAGCACAAGGGCATGGATGTGAAGAGTTCGAGGGAATGTGTTGCATGAATCTGTCTGATCATTCGGTGTCCATTCACACTAAGATAAAAGAATTACAACAGGGACTTCACAAACTTAAGGAAGAAGACGGTTTAGGAATTGACGAATGGCTTAAAGGCCTGGGACTCGGACCGTGGCTGAGGAACCTTGTGATCTATGCTATAGGATTGCTGGGTGTAATTTTACTGTTTTTGCTTATTTTGCCTTGTATCTTTAACTGTATCCAAAACATAGTCAGCCAGACAATAGCAAAAACATGGCAAACTAATCTCCTTGCACAAGAAGAAAACGGGGGAAATGTGGAGAGCATTATTAATAATTGGTTAGCTGAGAAAGGCCACACTGATATAATGCCACTGGTTAAGCTGAAGGAGAAAAGTCAGCAGTCAGCAAGCTGAAAGGAAGAGTCAGCAGCGACCTTGCTGCAACATGAGGATAGGGAGTTGAGATTAGTCCTGAATACATCCTAAGAATATGTAGAAAGTATCAAAAGTAGAACCATAGGAATGTAGAAGTAGGCGTAGGTGCTGATATGCAAGCTGACCAATCCTGAGCTCAACTTTTGCAATATGTATGAAGCTCATTATTAACTGTATTTAACCCGCCGTACTGATCAATAAAATGGAGCCTGTGATGATCAAACTGATGTCCTGGTTCCCTTCCGTCGACAAACAATTATTGTTGGAATGCTCCCACATGGAGCAACAGAAGAAGGTTCTAATCTTGAGCTCAGATGCATTTGTGCAAGTGAAATATTAATATAATAAATAACTATATATATATTTATAGGATAATAAGACCTTAATATATATATTTATCTTTTATATATGTCCATATCAATCTATATCTATATTTCTCTATCACTGTCTACATATAAAATTATCATAATGTGAAGTAGTGCTGACACTACTAATTTGGTATCTTTGGCTGCTCAGGGATGTAACACTAAATACCCTACAGAACAGGATTGGCCAGGACCTTAATGTCAGTGGCCAACTTTGTGAGATTGTATACAATGAAAAAGGAGGAAAAGATGAAATTGGCTATTTTTACAGGGTTCGCTGATACTGTGATGCAGAGTGCTTTGTCTGTTCCTATGAAAAATACAGTGATTAAGCCTGCAGGGTTTTTCATGTACCAGATTATGCACAAGCTGCAGGATTGGTTGAAAGGGTGAAGGGGTTGTTAAAAGAACAGTTGGAAAAATGAGGAGATGAGAACCTTTGTCCATGGAGAACCCATCTCCCAGATGTGCTCCATGCCCTTCACAATGGCCCACTGGGGAAATGAAACCCCCTGGCTGTGCATGGCTGCCCCCAGTTTGCAAATCCAGCCATGGGCAGTGAGACTTGGGCTGCCTGGGAAATTGTTCTGGCTGTGATGGCCCCTGGCAGGGCCAGCCCAGAGGCTGCAGGGCTGGGCCTTCATGCATTGGAATTAATGAGGAGAAATTCAAAGCAAATGAGAGCTATCAGTACTGAAACAGGAATTCAGATTCCTCCAGGACACTTTGCTTTGGTAACTGCTCCCTTGGAGCTTGGCCTTGCAAAGTGTTCCTGTCATGGCAGGAGGAATTGATGCAGAATATCAAGGAGAAATTACAGTAATTCTGTCAAACTATAGTGACCAGGATTGGATTATTCAACCCCATGACAGGGTAGCACAATTACTGATCTTGCAATTTTAAGAACGATTTTGAAAAAAGGAGATTCCGCTCTAACCACCACCGTTTGTGGAGATAAAGGGTTTTGTCGACGGAAGGGAACCAGGACATCAGTTTGATCATCACAGGCTCAATTTTATTGATCAGTACGGCGGGTTAAATACAGTTAATAATGAGCTTCATACATATTGCAAAAGTTGAGCTCAGGATTGGTCAGCTTACATATCAGCACCTACGCCTACTTCTACATTCCTATGGTTCTACTTTTGATACTTTCTACATATTCTTAGGATATATTCAGGACTAATCTCAACTCCCTATCCTCATGTTGCAGCAAGGTCGCTGCTGACTCTTCTTTTCAGCTTGCTGACTGCTGACTTTTCTCCTTCAGCTTGACCAGTGGCATTATATCAGTGTGGCCTTTCTCAGCTAACCAATTATTAATAATGCTCTCCACAGATTTGCTTGAAAATTTGGAAGCAACAGTTCTGTTTAGAAAAAGAAAACTTAAATGGACGGTACCTGAAGACAAATGAGCACTTTTAGCAGTAGGACTGACAATTGACACAAGAGCAACAAAGAAGACGAACTATTTAGAGCAAGTATTGAATCAGGTGTATCCAAGAGTATGGGATACTCATAGCCCAGGAACATCCAAACGAGCAGACCCTATGAAAATTGAGCTACAGACAAGAGTTAGGCCAGTAGTCAGAAAGCAATACCCTTGAAGATTAGAAGCTAGGAAAGGAACAGAGCCAACAACCAATAAATTTCTGACATCAGGACAATTGGAAGAATGGGAGTCAAAATTTAATACTGGTAGGTTAGCAATAAAGAAACCTAATGGAACTTAGAGACTAGTGCCAGATTTCCAGGCAATGAATGAGTTCTACCTTCCTAGCTCACTAGCTAAACTTGGAGATGATTTTATTTGGTGCGGGGAAGGTCCATGGGCAGGTGCTGTGGAGAGCCGTTCCCTCTTGGTCTGAGAGAGCAGCTCCCCCAGCCCACCTTGCTCTCATGCCCGGAGGTTGTAATGTGCGCTCGACCGGCAGCCGAGGGAGGGCTCTTGACACCGTGTCTGATGCAACAGGATTTATTGAAGGTAGGTCAGAGGGTGCAGGTTGGGTGAGGGTGAGAAGAGGGACAGGAGGAGGCAGGAGCACAAGCACTGTAACATGACACCTAAGGCACCTGCAAGCTGCTGGGGAAGCCTCAAGTCTGCTCAGTGAGCCACGTGTGCCCTCAGCACTGGGACAGCCACCTTTCCCTCAGTGAGCCTCACATCCCAGGGTCAGCAAATCAAGAGGCACCAGGCATGCTGTAGGTGACTCAGAGAGAGTGCAGTGGGTCATGGTGGCCAGGGGCCAGAAGCAGGCAGAAAGCCATCGGGGCTGGGGAAAAGGCTCTGCTCTGCTTACAGCATAGGCTGAGGGCTGGGAGAGCTCCATTTCCCCCGTTGAGATGTTGGAGACGGGGCCTTTCAGCCTCCTGATAGGGCTACCCCTGGCTGCAGGCAGCCAAAGGAGTACGACGACACAAGGCCGAGAGCGGCAAAGCAAAGAGTCAGCCGTGCACAGCACAGGGAGGTGGCCCAGTGCAAAGCCAGCGTGGCACTCTGAAGGTGCCCGCTGCACTCTCATGTGTCCCTGGCCTGGCAAGGACAGGAACGCTCGTGGTCCAAGAGGGCCTTTCTGTGGCCCCTGTGGGCTCAAAGCTGCTGCTCTTCTGGCTCAATGGGGCCTAAAGCCACAGAGCTCGGCCTCCCCCACAGCAACAGGAACAAGACTTGGCAATCAGGCAGTGGAGCTCAATGCCTAAGGCTGAGGGGTGGGAGGCTGCAGTCTGGAGCACAGGGAAGGCACACGCCCAGCCCCACAACAGCTGGCCTCACAGCCCTTAAAGGCCAGGACCAGGGTTCCACGCCTGATCCCAGGGGGCTGCCTATGGCCTCTGACAGCCAATTGCTCAAGGCTTAGCAGTGCCTCAGCCCCTCAGGGTCTCCCCCAGCCTGGCCAAGCTTGCAGGCAGCAGTGCCGCAGCCCCACAGCAGCTCCAGAGGAGCTCCATCCAGAGGCGCCTGGGAGCTCTCAGCAAAGCAGCCAGCAGCTCCCGGGCAGGAGGACATGATGGCCCTTCCCGCCTGGCACAGGGCTTGTGGCCATCTCCAGGCACCGCTCTGGCAGGGATCCCTGCAGCTCTGGCCCCTGCCCAGCCGCTCTGTGGGCAGCACAAAGGCTTCAGCAGAACCACCAAAGGCCAAGGGGCTTCTGGCCATTTTCCCTGCGACACTGCACGCCTGGGCCGCTGGCTGTGCACAAGCACCATTTTCCCCCTCTTCCCCTATGCCTTCTAGACCCGGTGCAGGAAAAGAAAGATCCTGGGACTCTGTGTATTGAAAGATATTCTATATTGACATACTCAAAACCAACAAAAATAAAAATACAAAAATCTTGAAGAAGAAATAGAAAATTTCTGCTGGCTCAAATGGCCCCAGCAGACAGTTTTGCAGATCACCTCTCCGGGGAGCTCCAGCAGAACAGCAAGGCAGTGCCGCACAGACGAGGCCATTTCCTCCATGCACTACGGAATCGATCTCGCAGCCTGCGCCATGGGGAGTAGGGAGCTCTCTGTACAGCCCGGAGAACTAAACAAAATTCAACTGCAGCATCTCTGATGGCAGGACTGCTGTCATATGCCATTTCTTCAAGGGCTGCAAGAGAGAGGAACAGAGGCAAGGTCAGATCCCACATGTGCAGAAAGACGAGGAGAGCCCCCTGCCAGGGCCATCCCGGCCATCTCTTGCCATGGCCCGCAGGGAGCAGGGAGCAAGGGGATCAGTCTGAAGGTGCTGGCCACGAATGGCACACGTGGCTCTGAAATCTCACGGGAGCAGAGCCCTCCGCAGCCGGGGCAGGGCTTGCAGCTGCCCCCGCCAGGCCCCGCGGTCAGCCCGCTGCCCTCACTCACTCACCACTGCAGATCAGCTGGAGCTCTTGCTGCTGCCCCCTCAGGTGCCGCCCCGCCATGCCTGTGAACACAGAGCCTGTCACGGCGCCAGCGGCACAGCTCCCTGCCACCGGCGCTGCCGGCGCTGTGGCCACACGGGCTGCTGGTTTGGCAGGGCTCAGCCCGGCCCTTGCCGCACGCTTCTGCCCCAGGGCACGGCTGCCAGAGGGCGGAAGCAGCGATGCCCGGGCTGGGCGGGGCTCCATGGCGCCGGGTCCGGCTGGCGCTGCCGGGGCAGCAGGCGGGGCCCGGGCCGAGCGGCGGCGGGTCGGGGAGGGAGCCCGTGCTCGGGACTCACCCATGAACCTGACGGCCACCTCTCGCAGGGGCTCCTGTGGGCTCTGCAGGTAGTGCAGGGCCCGGCGCAGGTGCTCGGCCGCTCGGCTCCTGTCCTCTGCCAGCTGCAGAGAGCGGCAGGAGGGAAGGGTTGGCGCGGGCTCAGCCCCTGGGCCGGGCACTGCCTGCGCCCAGCCCCGGCCTCCCCTGCCCGCACAGCCCTGAGGCGCGGCCAGCAGCCGCTGGCCAAGGGCTCCCGGGGGCAGGGGCCAGAGGGCCGGCTGCTGCCCGGGGAGCCGCGGTGCCGCCCCGCAGCCAGGCCGTGCCGGGGTTCCATGGGCACCTGGCTCTGGCCCACAGGAGCCTGGAGAAGAGCTCACCCGGCCTCTGGCTGCAGCAGCAGGCACAGCTGCAAGCCCCGCACGCTGAGCACCGCCCTCAGGGACCTTGGCCATGCTGAGGCTGGGGGTTCTCGGCTGCTCTTACCAGGCACTCGCCAAAGCTCTGATCCTCGTGTAGCATTTGTTCGATATGCCTCCTCTTCAGGAATCTGGCTGAGGAATGCAGCGTTTCCCGGGAGGCCTGGAGAGCAGCAGAGATGCACAGATGGCCCCACAGTCCAGGGCACAGGAGCATCCCAGTGGCACAGGCTGGAGGAGGCTGCAGCCCGCAAGGTACCAGGGCAGAAGGCAGCCCAAGCCCCCGCCAGGGGGACAGCAGCTGGCCACAAGTGCTCACCTCAGCAACAATCTGATTCTCATCATGGCAGTGGAAGTAGAGAGGGAGCAGGCTCTGGCGCACGTGGGACTTGAGGGCCTTTCTTGCCTCTTCTGTTAACAGGTCCAGCATCTCTTGAAAGAAAGCCATGGAGCTCAGCTGCAGCTGGATATCGTCCTGGATGAAAGGAAAGGGCAAAAGACCTGAGCATCAGCTGCTTCAGGTCCCCCAGGGCACAGGCCTGCATCTGCACAGGGCACCAAGTGTCCCGGCAGCAGCCAGTGGCCGTGGCCGTGGGCACAGAGTCTTACGCTGTCAAAGAGTGGCAGGAGCGTCTCAGCCAGCTGCAGGGCCACGGGGGTGGCTATGGGGCCACCATTATCCAGGAGCAAATATCTGAGTAGAAGGATGGTCATCCTGATCATGTCGTTGTCATTTTCCTCCAGGAGCTCCACAAGACTTTCAGTCAGGCTCTGCATTTTTTCGGCCTGTGCGGAACACCACTTTGTGAAAGGCCGCCCTGCTGCTGCAGGGCCCAGAGGCCAAAGGCCTGTCCCGAAGCACTGGGGCAGCTGAAGCGGGAGGCAGGAGAGCTGGGAGCAGCTGCCCCAGCGGCCGAAGGCCAGGCAAGGCCAAGCGACTGCGTTGCCCAGCCCCACGCTGCCTGCACGGCTTCAGCCACTGCCCCCTTCTCACCATCAAGGGATTCTTGCCCAGCACTATGAGGCCTCGGAGTGCCAAGTAACGCCTGGCCATGTGCTCGCTCTGCAGGTTCTGTGCCAGGATCTCCAGAACGCTGTCACTGCATTCGCTCAAGTCCAGGCACTCGAGGACCTGAAAGGCACAGGGCAGTGACAGGGGAGCCGGCCGGCAGGAGCCCAGAAGCGCACAGGCCCGGGCCCAGGCAGCAGCACAGAGCACGGGCACTGTCCTGGCAGCTGTGGCTGCGAGAGGCCAGAGAGCTGGGAGGCAGCTCAGCCAGGCAGTGCTGGCCTTGAGGCTCACCTCCACAAGGAATGCCAGGGCAGGGAAATCCCAGTATGGCATCTCTTGGCCGAGCAGGGCGAGCAGGTAGAATGCAACCGCGGAACAAAAGTGGATGGCTAAGCGGCGAATTTCTCTGAAGAGGGGAAAAAGGAAACAAGAGCCTGAGCCAGTGAGGCAAACCTCTCCCAGGCGTGACTCATCCAGTTCTCATCTTTCCCCAGCAGCCTTCCAGCAAGGGGACATGGGCCATCTGGGAGTTGGTTGCTCAGGGGAACCCTCCTCTGCCAGCCTTTTCCAGTGTGCTTGGCCGACCCTCAGTGACAAGGCCCTCTGGCCCATGAGCATAGGCGCTTTGTGGGGCACCTGGGCACAGAGCAGCAATGTCAGAGGCAGTGGAGAGAAGGGGGTCTCACCTGGCCAGCAGAGCCACGGCAAAGTGGTGAGTGTCAAGAGAGAGCAGCGTGTCCCAGGCACACCTGCGCTCCATTGCCACCACCACATCATCGCAGCGGAGAAGGCAGAGCAGGGACTTCAGGGTGCGCACTGCAAACCTGTGTGCAGAGCAAAGCCCAGGTCACACTGGCAGCACTGGCTCCTTGGCAGGCCACGTGGCAGGGAGAGGAGGAGTGGCATGGAGCACCTGTTGGGGCTGGTGGCAAGGCCGTGCTCTTCCTGGCATCCCTTCCAGAAGGTGTCCACCGCCTCTGGCATATCCAGAGTGCTGAAGAACACTTGGAATAGCAGATGCACAAATAGGCGGGGGAAATACAGCCTCAAGATCCGTGGGAGACAGGGCTCCTGGAGGATCTTCCACATCACCACAGTTGCCTGCAAAGGACAAAGCCCCCCGAGACAGCGCTCAGTGCCGAGGTGTCCGTGTGGCAGGGCCCGAGCGTGGCAGGGAGAGGCCAGGAGAGACCTTGGCAGGGGGAGCACGGGGCCTGGTGGGCCTGAAGCTGCCCCTGGGCCAGGTTTCAGGCCAGCGCCTGAGGCAGGGAGATGCAGTGGGGGAAGGAGGATGGAGAGCTGCTGGAGAGGCAGTCTTGGGGCCTGTAAAGGCCAGCTGCAGAAACTCACAGCCGGGGCAAAGACAGCTGTTTCGTCCCCATCGGAGGTGCAGGTGCTGTACTCTGGCCAGCTCCCCAGCACATCCAGGAGGATCAGCTGCGCCAGCTCCACAGTCCTGGCTGAGCCCATGATGGTCTTCCACATGGCCATGGCAGCTCTGCAGGGTTAGAGTTGTGTCTCAGGGGGGTGTCAGACCCAGCACCAGGGGCAGCTGAGCTGGCTGCCATTTCTGCCTGTGCCCACTGGCCCCCTGCCCGCAGCAGCCCGACAGCCCAGGCCTGTGGGGACAGAGCCCTGAGAGGCGGCAAGGGAGCATGGCAGCAGACTGGGAAAGGGAGCAGCCAGAGGGCCCTGGAAGTCTCTGTTGCTCAGACACCTGGGGCAGGCTGTACAGGGTGATGGGCTGGGGAGGCCTGAGCCCTTTGGGCAGGTGGGCCCCATACCTGTCACAGGACGGAGCCACACGCAGGAGCGTCATGACTGCGTCATTTGGCTGTGCTTCGGTGAGATGCAGCAGGGTCTTGTGCAGCCTGTGCTCAGCAGAATCATTGGCCATGAGCCACTGGTGGATGTAGCTCACCATGGCAGGCACCTGGAGAAGGCACGGGGAGACTTGGAAAGCTGCCAGAGGGAGGAATGATCCCAGCTTCCCCAGAGGAGTGCTTCCCTTGCCACCACACTGCCATGTGGCCTGAAAGGCTCACAGCAACCAGCATGCGTGGCTTGGGAGGCCAAGCAATTGCTGGGAGGATCAAAGCCTGGCTACAGGCTGCTTACTTGCTTTGGAGTGTAAAAATGTTCCTCTACAAGCATAGACAGCAGGGCAGCACTGGTCTTGCTGTAGAAGATGGGCGAGTGTGGTCTGAGGCCTACGCCCATGGCAATGGTCTCTTGCTCCTCAATTCTCTTGAGGAAGTTGCAAACGAACTGTAGGAGAAGGGCAAGGAGCCGGGGATGTTGCATGCAGTGCGGCACACACGGTGCTGGGCTGAGCAGGGACAGCAGGCCCAGCCCAGGTGGGGGTGGCTGCAGGTACCTGCGCTGTTCTGCGGAAGCGGCCACGGCTGGACTCCTGCTCTTGTGTGTGCTCCAGGGCTGCATCTGGCAAAGAGCGAGCGCAGCCAGAGCTGAGGGGCTGCGGGAGACGCCGGAGAGCACGGCCCAGCCCTGCGCTGCCCAGGCAGAGAGAGCGCCGGGATGTGCCAGGGGATGGAGCACGGCCACTGCGGGGTGTCTGCCCGGCCCCTCTTCCATCCTGTCCGTGGGCATGTCCCCAGGGGATAGCATGGCACCGCACACAATGGCACGGCATGGCATGGGGCCAAGCTGGCAGCAGGCACCAGTCCTGTGGCCCAACTCTGCCACTCACCCTCCTGCGGTGGCTGGAAGGACACCACCTCTTCAGTCTGCTGTGCCGGGGCAGCTCCAGGACCTTCTTCCTCCTCCTCCTCCACCCAGGCCAGCTCGGGCACTCCTGGGCGTCTCTGCTCCATGTCTCTGACTGGATTTGTGGCTATTTGCAGGAGAGATGCCTTGGAAAAGCTCCAAATCAGCACGTCCTGCAGTGGTGCCTGGAAGGCACCTTCAAGAAAGAAGCCTCAGGAAGGCTGCAGGACAGCAAGTCCTGCACTCGGTCACAAGGGCTCCTGCCACAAGGACAGGAGACTACTGACAAGGACTATGATCTGGCCTCAAGGGCACCTGCAGAAGAGAAGCCTCAGGGAGACCACGGGTCAGCAAGTCCTGTGGTCTGGCCTCGAGCTCAGCTGCAGGAACAACCCCTCAGAAAAGCTTCGGGTGGGACGCGAACGAGCGCACTGTGCGGGGGCTCCTCACGGCACTGCTCTCTCCCGTCCTGTCCCGTCGCCTGCTCTGAGCACTGTGGCGTGCTCTTGTCACCGCCAGCTCCTATGTCACCAGGTGTCACAGAGGTCCCTTGGACACCCGGTTCCATGTCACAATGACTGTGCTGCATCGTGTCACCAAGGGCCCTTGCGCCCACGGCTGCCTGCATGGGGCCACCCCCAGCCCACCCAAAGAGGCCCAGGTTGGAAGGAATGACTGGCCCCAGGTGTCTAAGGCAGGCGGACAGGATCTTTAGGAAGGGCTCAGAGCGTCAGCAAACGCTGCCCTGCTCTTTGGGCTCAGTCCTATCCCCATATCTTTCCCTGAGAGCATTTGAATTTCTAAATGAGAATCATTTGAAGGGAGAGTATTTACATTTTCCATTTCAGAGAAGGCTTCTGCCTTCCTTAGCAGACACCTCTCTCTTTCAGACCAAGACAATTGTTTATCATCTTGCTGATGCGCAGTTGCTGGGCCGCCCTGTTTTACACCAGGGACTTGGAGAACCATTCCCAGCAACTGGGAATATCCTAGGTGGTCCATCCACTCATAGATGAGATCTCCAAACTTGCCCCAAAAGTGGGTCCAGCATTTACGGGCGAAAAAGAGCAAGTCCAAGTGTTCTGATGCTATTTTCAGCCCTGCAGCTGATGGCACACTTCACAATCAGCAGGGGACACACCTAGGCCAAAGCCCAGACCTCTGCTGGGAGCCTTTCTCCTCTAACACCCTTCAAACAAGCCTCCATGCAAGTCAGTTGGGAAAGTTTCTTTAAATGATCCATTTCTGGCGCATAACTACACAGGGTTATGTGAAAGATTCTAAAGCAGCTGCTCTGGAGTCAAAGATCCAGCTCTAAGAGTCCCTGTCATCTCTTTGTAGCTAAATGCCACTTTGGGGAAGTTGAAGGAGTTTGGAACGAGCTAGAGAGCAGACCTCTGAGTGTTTTAGATGATGCCATTGCTTTTTCTTCTCTTCTACATAGACAGGAAGGGTGAGTTTGGCCCACATCTCCACCGCATGGCTCACAGGGCTGCAAGACTTGTAGCTACAAGAGCTTTGAAGAATTTCTTGGCCAAGAAGACACGGCCAACAAGGATATTTGTGTTTTGGACCCAATCTCCAATATTTCGTTTTATGGACTCATGCTCTTGGGGTCTCTAGCTGGTCAGAATGACCCCAGATAAGGTAGAAAGTCTCTTTTCCCAGCCCGGCAGTTGAAGAAGGAGTCAGAGCTCTTCGTTTCTTGGTCTCAAGGTTGTTTATTGTATCTTATCTATAAAATTCTTTCTCCTGTCCTGCCGAGGTCCACTCAGCAAGGCACTCTGCCTGCCCCGGGGCGGTGTTATCTTTTTATACTAAAAACAACTACGTGTACCATATTTGCAGTTACTTTCTAATACCTATCATCTACGTTAGACAGTGAGCTTCTACTCTAAACCAGCCTAAAAGTGCCAACATCACAGCAGAAGATGGAGGCCAAGAAGAAGGAGAAAGGCTGGACATGCCCAGATTCCTCCATCTTCCCCCCTGAAGCCCCATTCTAAAACGCCCCAAAATCTATTTTTCCACTCTGTGATAAATTCACTATCATTCTGCTTAAACTTTTGTGGCTTGTCAATCTTCCTACAAGGTTGGTAATTGTTTTTTTTCCAAGGGCTAAATCAAAGGCACAGGGATCTTGGGCTCTGTGTCAAAGTCTCTGAGCCCTCTGACAGGGTCTCGAGTCATGCAGGGCAGCCAGAGGAATTTCCTGGGTTCCCACATCATGCTACAGTGTAAGCCTCCTTAGCCAATCATGCTATGACACACAAACCTACAGCACTGCATCCTACACCTCTAGTTTAGCATTGTAACTGATTTGATTTTTTCTAGATCTTGAACTCTAAAGCTCTAAACTTTCCTCCACTTCAACTTTCCTCCCCGTGTCTCTGCTATAAACAAGAAATCCGCATTCTCGCTTCTAGCACCTAAGTTTGGAAGCCCTTTCCAATGTCTCCCATCAAATCCTGTGTTTAATTCTAAGCTTTGCTGACAAGACCAAAGGTCTGAGATTTCCCTGCATTTCAGTTTCCAACAACACTGATGGTGTTAGTTCCAGAGTGCCCGGGATCCATCTTGCACGTCAACTCTGGTAGGAACAAGGCGGCTGCCAGGGGGCTGCTTGTGGCCTCTGACAGCCCATTGCTCAGGGCTTGCCAGCGCCCCAGCCCCTCAGGGGCTGCCCCAGCCCGGCCAAGCTGCCCGGCAGCAGCGCCGCAGTCCCACAGCAGCTCCAGAGCAGCCCCATCCAGAGGCACCTGGGAGCCCTCAGCAAGGCAGCCAGCAGCACCCGGGCAGGAGGACACGATGGCCCTTCCCGCCTGGCACAGGGCTTGTGGCCATCTCCAGGCACCGCTCTGGCAGGGATCCCTGCAGCTCTGGCCCCTGCCCAGCCGCTCTGTGGGCAGCACAAAGGCTTCAGCAGAACCACCAAAGGCCAAGGGGCTTCTGGCCATTTCCCCTTGCCCACTGCACACCTGGGCACCTGGCTGAGCACAAGCACCTTTTCCCCTCTTCCCCTATGCCCTGCGGCGGACCCTAGGCAGCAAAGAAATCTCCTTAGAGTCTGTATATTATAACACATTTTTCTTATTTATCTCTATTATAACACATTCTATATTTATCTATACAAAGGATAAAAAATGCAAGGGAAGGAAAAAAAAAATCTTAAAGAAAAGGAAAATCCCTGCTGGCTCAGGTTGCCCCAGCAAAGAGAGCTTGCCGGATCAGCCCTCTACAGAGTTCCAGCAGTGCAGCCAGCTGAGCCACGACAGACAAGGCCGAGTCATTGTTACGAATAAGAAGCTTGACTCGGCCAATATTCAAGCAGCAATCAATTTATTATTTAATATGTTAAAGTGTGAGCAATACAGTGCTGGGTACAGTGGGAGATGTTTTCCCTCCAACTGCACACTGATAATTGAGGTTTACAGGTATTTATAGGGGTACTCATCAGTTTTTTTCAGCAGTTTCTATTTCCAATCTTATACTCAGCAGCAATTCTTATTCCAAATTATTACATCACAATTCTATACACTACTGTGATTTAAATTTCTCAGGATGTATCTCAAAGGAGTATCCCCAGATGGTGATGGTCCAGTTTCCGAAAGAAGAAAGACGAATCCCATCTGGTGGGGTCTGAATCCCCAGATGTGGGTCCACTTTTTAATTGCAGAGACCATAAATCTCGTAACAGTGATGTCCAGCTTCCCTTTGGTCGAAACCATAAACCCTTGAGGTGATGTTCATCTTCCTTTCTCAAGCTGTTTTTCTCTGCTTCAATAAGGTGTGAGATAAGCATATTTCCTTTATATATATTCCAAAGCTACAGTTTCAAGGACACAAGTAATATTCTAAAATTATACTTCAAAAGGTTATTATTGCAGAGCTTTTTATGGATTAAATGCAAGCAAAAAGCAACATCTTTAACACCTTAATTCCAAAACACCTAAATCAACTAGGGTTAATTGCAAACAAAATATAGGTTCAAAGGCCTTTTTCCATGCTTTATTTTCCTCAGTTATTATTAGAATTCACAGCTCTCCCATTGTCGAGGTCCACACATTTTGCATTCACAAATACACACGTTGCCTGTTTGTATCTGACACGAAACACAGCTTTGCATCTCACAGCCAAGAAAATGCACTCATTGCTCTTCTGACACAGCTCTCTCTGTTCATGATGTGCGGGCAGGGTGTGTCCATGTGCAGGAGCTGATGCAAGGGACAGGGACAAGGATGCAGCAGGCACAGTGCCAAGCTGACAGAGGGATGATCTCTGGCAGTGGCACTGAAGGAGAAGAGTTTGCAGGCAGGACAGAAAATGGCTCTTTGTTTCACCTCTTCTTTCAGTGCTGCTAAGAATGTAGCCTGGAGCAAGCTGGGAACACCAGAGCATGGAGCCCTTTCCAGGCAGGGCTGCATGAGACACAAACCAGCCGGGGACTGAGGAGCCCCTGGGGTGGCAGTGAGCAACCTCGGGCTCTGCTCACTGCTGGTGGCATTTTCTATTGAACCATCTCCAAGGACTTCTGTTGTGCTCTGTATTTCTAAGGTTTTTCCCTCTTGGTTTTTTTTTTTTTTTTTGTTGTCTCCTGCACCTTTTTTTTCTCCAAATTCTGCTACCCTGTCAGCAGCAGCCCCTGTCCAGAACTGGCTCTAAAATATCAGCACAGTAGCTAGGAACAACAATGGGTTTGAATCCTGTGGCTCAGGAATTCGTATGCCAGAGCCCTGCCTGTGCCTGTGCCTTATGTCAGGACCTCCTTCTCTGTGCAAAAACTAGGGAGTTTTTTTTGCCAAAGAGCTCCTGAGAAGCAAATGTTGTGCTAGGTTTCTCAGGAGTGTATCTGTTAAGTTCATTGCTGACAAACAGAAAGCAAGGCCAGGGTAGCAGGGCAGCTGGGAGCTGGTCACTCCCTGCAGAGGGCTGGTGTAGGATGTGAGAATACCACGTTCCAGGAGGGGCGAGCAGGATCAATGTGCTCACAGTGCTGCCAATGAGGTTTGGGTTCAGTTACAGAGTAGTCAGGGCTGGTGAGCACTGGAAGATCCAGCTGCAGTCCCCATCCATGTCCCTTTCAGTGCTGGCTTTAGGGTGTCTGCAGCCTGGATCCAGAGCGCCCTGGGGGGCTCCTGAGGCTGCCTTTGCACTCAGGGTGAGGATGCCCAGGAGCCCCTGAGGCCGGCAGTGGGGACCAGGGCTGGGGCTTGTGGCCTGGAAGGTGTGGCTCTGGGGGCTGTGACATGCCAGAGCATGGGTCACTGTCACTGCCCTCCGCAGCCCTGGCTAGCTCTGTGATGCTCCAGGGACAACGGCAAGAGTGGGGAACTGGCTAGGTTAGGGTTTTGCCTGAGCCAGAACCTCTAGGCCAAATGCCGAGCAGCAAAGACCCCTGGAGGACCAAGTGAAGGAAGCAGAGGAGGCCCTTCTGCGGTGTAAAGTGCAGCAAATTCCTCAGGAGAGGTGGGGGGAAGGCTCTGCAGGTGAGAACTCCCAAAGGGAACAGATGTTGAAAGAACCCCCCCCCCCCCCCCCCCCCCCCGCACCTCTGTGCACAAGTTTTTAAAATCTTTCAAAACAGGGGGTGGACACCATATAGTAACCAATAAGCGACTCTTGGGGTGTGGTTTTGAGGGTTACAACAAATCAGAACAAGGGGAAGAGAGAGAGCGTTGGGATAGGGATTTGATCTTGGGGTGAGGGACAGGGAACTTTCTGGAACAAAGGGTAGGGTTTGGGCTGAGGGATGGGGCAAAGGGGCCGGGTTGTCTTGACAGACAGGAAAAAATCTGGTGAGGAGGGAGGGGATTCCTTGAGGGACACTTGGGTAGGAGAGCATAACACAGGGGAGAGACTAACTGTAATAACTCAGGGAACACTTGAACATACCACTATATAACAGAACATTTGGCTCAATAAACTAACACACTGCAACACAGAAATTCAGGCTTTCGGCAACTGAGAGGTGGCACTATTAGAACTCGCAGCAGCTGGTGAAAGCCATCTCTCTCCTTCAGGTTCTTGCTGTGTGGGAAGGTGCTGCGAGTTGTGGTGGCTGCACTCCCCCTTTGCTGGGAGGATGATCTGTACCAGGGCAGAGCAGAAAGCTGCCGTGGTGAGCAGAACATGCTCAGAGCATTACAGTTCAGAGAATGGCACTGCCCCTGAAGGGCAAAAAGCTCGAAAGCATAGAATTCTGTGCAGAACTGTTGCACAAATTTTCTCTTCAAAACATGCCCATTTTTGTATACTGTGGATGAATACTCTGGGTTTTATAGAATACATGGGTTTTTTTCTTAAGGTTTTTGGGAGAACTCTCAAGTTTATTTCTCTTTGTATTTTACATTCAGCATGCATACAGGTTTTTTTTATTATTATTTTTCTTTAATAAATACTTAGGGAAAAAATACTTAAGCATTTTTATTCCCTTGGGATATTGTGATTAATATTCTTAGCAAGAAAACCTTGTTGAACAAGTGTGAAAACACAGAGAGAGGAAAAACAGTATAAAAGTCTTTTAGAACAGGGCGTGTAATAAGCACTGCAGAACTGAGTAATTCCTCCAAGGGCAGAATTAGCAAGATATATCACCAAGAATACTTGCCAAGATACTTCCTTAAATCAAGGGAAATGTGACCTGCAGCCATACAAAGTACAGCCAAAGCAAATGAAAACCTTTGGAAAAGAGGGAATTTTGCAAGTGACATCCGTCTGTCTGGATAACTGAGGGATGCCCATCAATATTGCACTACACTCCTCAATATTTGCAATGTCTTTTCTCCCAATTTCTGTGAAATGATTAAGCTGCAGTTGTTTACCATTACCTTAAGCTCTTAGGGGAATTACCAAGCATCATGTATGTTTTTCTGTAGCTGAGCAGGACTTGAGTTTCCCAAATCTTCTGCAAAGCAGAAGGGAGTCACAGAGTTACTTGTGCTAATGTTAATGAAGGGTTTCATGAAAGCAGGTGAATGAGAGCATTGCGTTGTAAAACTTCCACATGCAAGAAAACAGGAGTCCACTTAGAATAAAACATATAAGGCTAGCATGACATCAGAACAGGATAAAATGAAATTGCTAGACAGGAACTGTCGCATCAGAAATTAGGTGTATCATTTCTGATACATCTGCATGCATTTGCAAGCTAAAACAGAAAAAGAAGGGCAGAGATAATAAGGAATGAAGATTTGAAAATTGCACTGTGCAGAAGAGACACACAAACCACCAGTGAACACAGCTGGGAGATTCAACTTGGAGATGGATTAGAGCATTCACTGAAGGTCTCTGGTGCACATGAGTGCAAAGACTGAGGACAAAAGGAGAAAAGTTTAATTTCTGAAAGCAATTTAGATTGCTGGAAGCATTGTCTAGAGACCTAAAAATCTAAAGCCTCAGAGAATCTGAACCTAAAACATCCCCAAATGGATTGATCAGGTATGATGTGCACATCTCTGCTGTTTTCAGAGTCAATGAAATTGACAATGAGTGTCTGGAAATTAGGAATGCCCACCCAGATTTTATCTCCATTACTTTAAGAACACCTTAATAAGGCACTTCAGGAACTGAGCACTGACATTGTCACCCTGCTCTATTTACTTTACATTTGAATACAGGCTGGTAGAAGGAGAAATGGGGCTTTGATTTCTCCCCAAATTACCTGTTACACTTTCAGGTTAGGAGTAGATGTAAATTTCAGCTAATCACTCTCTCTATCCATGAATATTCCACTAGTGAACTGACATACAGAACATCCTTTTTTCTCTTTTGTACCTTCCTAAATGGTGCCAAATGAACAGGACTCTTGCATAAATCTCACAGAAAATCACCAAAATTGCTGAAATTAACGTTCAATTCAAAAGCTTCTAAGAAAAGGCTTGACAGAATCACTGAACAAACTGAAACTTGGAAGAGAAACACCCATATCAGCACTGATCAAGGGGAAAGAAAAAGAAATGCTGTAAAAATTCCAAGTGGAAGGTAAGGAGAAACACAGGAAGCACAGAAAGATCAAGGCCCTGTCAGATGACCCGTGCAAGGTAACTTTGTGCCCCAGCACTGTTAGAGGACATTCCCTGTCATTGGTGCAAGCAGCTGGAGACATAAATGCTGATTGATTTGGGGGCCACAGTCTTGGTAAGTGAAGAGGTGGTTCAATGACGTGACATGAGGGAGTTCCCTCAGAGCAACTGGGATGCCAGAAAGAAGTGAACAGCTCCCCACAGCCTGGCCCGCTCGGCTGCTTTTCCTTCTGACCCTCCTGGCTCTGACATTTCCTCTTCCCTGATGGAAGCGCAGCTGCTGCCAAGAGAAACGTCCCCACCCTCACTCAGTGTTCCCTGTGCTTGCCAGATGTCCCATCTGCTGTCCCTGTCCAGGAGAGCTGCTCTGCACGGGAGGAGGAGACCGAGCGAGAGCCTGAGAACATCGGCGACTGCAATCCCTCCTGATCTAGCGCTGTTTATGGATGTGTAGTTGGATTTGGATAGTTACAAGTATAGGGATATTTACATACACTGACTGATATTTGTGTAGGGATATTATGTGTGTATATTGTTATATTGATGCGTGTATATTCATCTGTTTACATATTTGTACAGCTCTGTAGCTTTGCATTTCTATTGCTGGGGATGTCTGGATTGTTTTATTCGTCCATTGATATTTGTGTATTTATAGACAGGTTGGTTATGTTTGTATTATATTGTAATGTTATATGTCATGAAATATGTAAGGCATGTTTACATCTCTATATTGTTATGCCTATATAGGTATTTACTTCTATTTATTATGTATGGAGTTGTATAGATCTAAAATTCTATTTCTTTAGTTCTGGATCTGAGATTCTTTAGAGAGGGATATTGATGTTTCTGTATTTGTATATGGGCTGTATGGCTGTAGTAATATGTAAGAAATTTAATTGTTAAACTTCAATTCAGTAACTTCAATGTTTGTGTACAGTGAGTTGTTGCAGAGGGTTGCAATAAAGTAATTTTTTTTCACTGAAGTTGATATCTGTATACATTTACATAGCACAATTCTCAGAATAAATTAGATTTTAATCATAAATGGATATTTCTGTGTTTCTATATTGGTAGCATACCTGTTGCAATTTAAAATATTTTTCATTTTTAAACTTAAGTTAATGTTTGTGTATTTGTACAATAGTAGTGCGGGTGTAACTATCTGCAATAAATGCAATGTTTCAACTGAAGTAAGTGTAGATTTGTGCTACCCAGAGCCATGGGCAGATGTAAATGCTGGAGGATTCTGGCCACGCAAATCTCTGGCCATGCCCAGCACATGCCCCATCTGCACTCAGGCTGGGCAGGGGAAGCGCAGATTTGGGCTGGCAGCAGAGCCCCACGTGGGCTCAGAACTCGCTGCAGAGGCTGCTGAGAAAACTCCAGGGCTCCATGAGCACAGAATCCAAGCAGGAGCCACCTGGGGAGGACAAATCCCTCATCCCATGGGCAGCTCTTTAGTAAAGTGCTCCAAGTGTCCCCCTGAAGCTCATCCCAGAGACCAGAAGCCAGCAGGGATCCTGAGCCAGCTCTGCTGCCTTTGGCAGCACTTTGGCAAATGAGCTGCAGCAAGGGGGGAGGCAGCAGCGACTGTGACTGCTGCAGGCTGGGGATGAAGGAAGGGCCATGGACACAAGTGCTGAGATGCCCCAAAATCCAGAAGGAGGCTGGAGAGCTGGGAATCAACTTGGCATTTCAGTGCCAAGCTCTCACAGGAACTGAAATGATGGAATCCCTTTGTGTGAAGTGACCTGGAAGAACTGACAGGGAGTTGCTGCTAGGATCAGCAGCAGCAGAAAGCAAAAATGTACAAACATTAGGAGATCATCTAATATCCCCCACAAGCAATGGCTTCAAAAATTATCTCATGTATATATTATATTACATTACATTATATTATGTTATTATTATATTAATCAAAATATATAATATATAATATGCATGGAATTTAATGCACATGTATTTTTGGACAATTTTATTTTTTGATATATATTTTTATTAAAGATATATATTTGAAATAGACTTTCAGCTTGGGAGAGTGTAGTTTTACAACAGTGCAAAACCATCTGCCCACAGAGCAGTCAGCCTCCGGGTGCGTGCATGCACACCCACCCACTGTGCTTGGTCTTCTCAGCATCTCGGGGCTGCTGTTTGCACACAATTGGGATCAATTTAACTCGACAGAGCCATGAGTGGTGTGTCCAGCTTGTCATGAACACTCATGTGGCAACGAACAACAGTGAGCTCTCAAATCACATTATCACAGGTCATTTCATTCCTGCTGGGCACTGCGGAACTCTTAAAAGACACAGAAAAGGGGTGGAAAACATTGGCATCATGCTACTGCTGGTGTCCTCCTGGAGGAAAATCTGTTGGGTTTCTTATGGTGGTAGCTTCCCAAAACCTAGGAAAACAGCTCAGTAGTGGTAGCCCAATTGTGAATGGTTTTCTTGACTTGGCAAAGGCTGGGGTGTAAACAATGGACTCTGTCCTTGGTCCAAATCACCTGCCCTCACCTGCAGACAAAAGCACCACCACCAGCACCAGCTATATCAGTCAGTTTTCTCAGAAAGCTGTGTTAAATTTGGGAGAGGAAAGGAAAACACATCAGACACTGTGGATTATTGACAAGACTCTGAGGAACAGTTCCAAAGCAAAGGGCAGCAGCTTCTCTCTGGGGCACTCCTTGTGCTCCAAGGCGGCCGGGCTGCCCTGGCTGCCCAGGACCCTGCGCCCCGCGGGCTCTGCAGAGCTGCACAGCGGGGAGGCAGCTTCGGGCACCTCAGCCCCTGGGCAGGAGGGGCTGCTTGCTCTGCAGGGCTGCCTGTGGGCAAAAGCAGGGTGCTGGCCTTCTGCTCTTGGCCCCAGCCTGGCCTTGCAGGGCTAATCCTGTTCCCTGTCTCAAATGTGCTAAAGACAGACTTGTTTGTTTGCAGCTCTGCACAGGTGTGATTTGCACCACAAAATACTGAAGGACTAAGGCCTGAACAACAGACCCTGACTGAAGCCTCAACAACAGGACCTGAGCCAAAGCTGCCGTCTAGATCACCTTCCCAACCCAATGTTCTATGTATCTGCTCCTTAACCAAGTGTTATTATCAAAAGGATTGTTGCATCC
This sequence comes from Melospiza georgiana, assembly GCF_028018845.1. Taxonomy (NCBI): domain Eukaryota; kingdom Metazoa; phylum Chordata; class Aves; order Passeriformes; family Passerellidae; genus Melospiza; species Melospiza georgiana. Next base: position 2,552,272 of record NW_026652215.1, read on the forward strand.
ATTCACTGGTGAAACACGTCTTCACCTTTCTGCATGAGGAAAATGGACAAGGCCACACCTGGCCTTGGTTCCTACTTGAGCCCTGGGCAGGCTCAGGGAGAAAACCAAGAGGAGAATGACACCAGCTGTGCCCCCAGCAGAAGCTCTGGCACATTGCTCGTCCAGCACTGTCGGAGCCGGGCTACTCTCACAGCGCTCTCGGGAGCCTCGTGGCCGCCAAAGGTGGAGGCACCGCAGGATTTCCCGGTTCCCGGCCGTGGCTCTGCAGGACTGGGCTGGGACAGCTTCCCGCAGCTGATGTGCAGCTCTGCATGAAGGGGAAAACATTGGGGTACCCGGTGATGTATCTTACTTAATCACCAGAAGGACCCTATTGTAATAATGCTGAGGTGCATTGCTTAGCTTATCCTTTCCTGACTCTTTTTTGCACTTCTGCATTACAGGAAATCACACTGTTCCTTCAGCTGGTGTCTGTGTCTGCATCTCTGACCCTCTCCACCATCAAAACAAACACACAGCCAGTTTAGCATGAGACTGTCTCTCTGCCAGCCCATCTCTTGGCAAATACCCCTGATGGCCATCTGCACAAATGAAATTCCCACTTGTCAACTTCCTTTTCTTCAGGCAGGTGAGAAAAGGAGCCACTCCCAGTTCTGGACACCTCCAGAAACCAGCTGCTTTCAGCATTCACAACCCTGAAGTATCAACCTCCTTCCTTAACCGGCCACAGAGAGCTCCCACCAAAAGGCCTTTTGTCCGAGGATACCCACAGAAGAGCTGGAGAAGGGAGCAGTTTGAAACACAACTGCTTCAGAGTTTAAACCTGCCTTTACCAAATGAGCACACGCCAACCTGTTGCAAAGGGAAAGCAGGCAGGTAAGAGAAGCTCCTCTCCCAGAAGTGCAAACTCTGTGCTTCCTTCTGTTCCAGCTGGAGAGTGGAGGCCATGGGCTGCACCTCACTTTGGGAAGGAGCCGTGGGAATTGACCTGATCTGGGAGGGCAGCAAAAGGAATTCCCCAAAAAGTAGGAAAAGATTCTCTGAAAGGAATAGATGATGACAACATTTCTGCAGAAAAGCAAAAAAAGAATAATTGAAGCATTTCAAGAAGTGCCCATACTGAAATTTGTTTGCCAACATGCCAACCCCAAAGTCTCATGGTGTGTCAGGAAGCTCAGGAATGAACCTGCAAGGCTTGGATAAACATCATTGGTGTTCATCCTCCAGAGCACAAGCAGTTCCCCAACAAGATTTCAAGACTAAGGGACAAACCTTCCCCCTTCAGCTCTTCACAGCAGTTCTAGGGAGTCTCTCCACTGCAAGATGTCCTTTGTCAGTCTACAGTGAAAGAGTTGGCTGCAGGAGACATTTGCATTGGAACTCTCCCCAGATGGAGGGAAGAAAAAGAAGAGGTGATTCCTGAGGAGAGAAAAAGGCAACGCCCTTTGGGAAGACACCAGTATGAATTCACTACAACTCTAGGCCAGAAATCTCTTGAAGAAAGCAACATCCATCCATGGGGCAGCACTTTGGCTTTGATATCAATGCTGACAAAATTGCTTCCCATTCCTGCTGCTGTAGCTGACTCCGAATCACGAGAAATGTGCCAACTCCTCCAAAGACAGGCAGACATGGTGAGATAAAACCAGCTAGTCTGCTGAAAAGGAGACCAAATGAACGCTTTCTAACCCCCCCTTTTCATCCTTTTTGCAGCCAAGACAGAGCTTCCTCTCTGTCACTGATGGTTACCCAGGCATGGGATGCAGCATGGGGACAGAGCCTGTCACTGCCCCCAGTGCCCTGCCCTTCCCTGCCTGCCTTGCCCTTCCCTGTCCTGCTGGAACCTACTGTGCTGTGCTGTGCTGTGCCGTGCAGAGCCAAGCCCAGCCAGCAGTCACGCATTTCGGGAATGACCCTCCCCTGTGCCGCCCGCCGGCATAATGAACACACCACTTTCTAACTTTGACTACTTAGAGAGTCTTTTTCTGTGATTTTCAGTTTTAACAATTCAGGGAGCTTTTGTTTTCCCTGACAGAAGTACAGTTGCTGCCAAGGGAAACACACCCAAAGACCAATAGTGACCCAGCCTTCCCTTTGCTTCCCTTTTCCTTCCCTCACTGCTACACCGCACTCTCATACCAGGACCTCAGTGCTGCCTCACCTGAGCATTTAGAGCTGCTTCCAGGCCTTTCCAGGCTAAGTGCAGGAGCTCAGGACTCTGAGGTTTTCCTAGCTTCTTGGGAGAAGGTGTTTGCTTCATCTGGACTTCTTGGGGTTTCATTGGAGGAGCCAGGCACAGGCAAATTTCATCTCCACTGTGAGCTCTTCATTCTGCTTGTTCCCGTGAAACTTAAATGCCAACCTGAGCTCCTTGTTTCTCTGGGTCCCGTAGACCCTCACAACCCTTCCATGGCCTCTCCAGAGAGGAGCAGCTGCACATCTTCAGAGCAGCAGTTGCCAGCCTGCATCCCATCAGGTAGGGAAAGAGCTTCTACCCTTGCTTTTTAGAGAGTTATTTTAGACAAGCATTAATACACAGATCAGTGTTCTATTTGTCCTTGATTTTCTACAGTTTAAATAATTTTTCTGCTGACCTATCTCATGACTGCTGCTTAGCTCTAATCACAGTTCTACTGCCTCTGGGGTCTTCCTTTTGCAGCTTCCCCCAAAACCCTCTAATTTTGTGGATTCCCACAATTCCCCCTCCTGTTCACCTAAAAAGAAACCTTCATAATTATGTCATTTATTAGTTGTGTTTTGTAGCCTTACTATAATATTTCTGCTTATTACCTATTTAAAGCATTTGCTTGCTTGCACTAAGCATTGCTATATTACAACACAGCAATTTTAATGCTGTGGAAGTCCAGTCAGTTCAAAGGGCATAAATTATGCCTGACAATAGTTAGAAGTCATTGTTCGAGAATGTCTTGTCAATTCACAGGTCTTAATTTGAAACATTCCTCCATGTCCATACCTTCATCGACCATCTCTGTGAGAATTCGAGAACTCTCGTGAATCCATTTCCTACCTCTCTCTCTCTTGTGTGATAAAATTTTCTTTGATAGTTTTGTCCATCATTTGTCGCACACATCAAAGTATGCAAGGTGTGACTACTAGTATCACTACCAAAACCCCCAATACATATAGAGACGTATTCTACAAAGTACCCTTAGCCAAGGTGCAAAGCTCCATTCTTGGAACAGATCATCTAACCATGACCCGCCATCTTCTTTAATTGGAGCTGTCAAATCTTTCAGCTTTTGTATGCTTTTGTGGATAGATTCAGAATGATCTGACAAGTTCGTACAACATAGTCCTTCAAATTCCTCACAACCATGCCCATGTACCAGTAAAAGAAAATCAATCGCTGCTCTTTTGAAGGGTAGCAGGTCTGACAACACTATTAACATCAGTCAACATATCACTGATTGCAGTGGATGTAGCATTAGTTTGTTTACTCAGCCAACATCCAACCTGATCTTATTGTTTCAATGCCATTGCTGAAGCCAGTTGGGGTAAAAACAAACCTGCTAAAACTCTTTTTGCAGCCTTCCAAGGCATGAAATCACTCTTACAGTTTTCATCATAATGACGAGCAGATCTTGTTCCCCTTAGTTTCTTCTTAATGACTGCCTTGGCAGTAGGTGCTAGCACAGTGAGCATTCCAATGCTACATGAGCCACCCTCAAGGTGTGATGGATTGCCTTGCCAAGCCCAATCTCCATAAATGAACAATATCCCTTGGGCAATTGTGGTGGGTATTGGTCAGCCTCAGAAAGCACATCCCAACTTTTTGAATAATTACACCAAAAACTTAAGTTTCTGTGTGCAAAATAATGGGGAGTAACAATGTACTTTGGAGGATCATGCTCTTGCTAATCATTAGCTTAAAATGTAAGGCAAAAATCTATTGTTAAAGAACGAAGGATTTCTAATTCTTGGGGTTCGGGTACTGCTTTGGAAAGTTCTTTGGCCCAAACGTTCAAATTCAATGCAGGATTGTTCCCATTGTCAATTTCACCAGGCTCACCATTGGATTGCTTTTTGATCCAAGGCAAATCTTTTATGGGCACACCAACCAGACAGGTTGAGAAATGCTTTTCTGGTTCCGAATGAGACAAACATGTGGTATCCAAGCCTGCTGCCTTAGCTAAGGTCAACCAAACATTTGGTTTTGGTTGTTCAAGAGGCAAATCTGCACAACAAGAAGCAATTAAAATCCATCCAAACTACCATATAATTTGATTTTGCTCTATCTTTTTCATGAGCTAATTTCTGGCAAAATCCTCACATATATATCAATTTTAAAACTTGGCTTTTAAACTTAAGATAAGATTTCACCTTTCAGATGCAATAGATGAGATCTAAACCGTAACAAAACAAAAACAGCCCTGCAGGGCTCCGTCCCATCCCATCCTGTCCCATCCATCCTGACAGTCTCACAGGGCTGCTGTCCCATAAACATCATCTCTGCTCCAGTCTGAAACAGGGCCCAGCATGGTGCCGGGATCATCAGAGAGCTGAGGTGTGTGCTGGAATTCAATGCCCTCCCCATCACACAGCAGCCCTGTATTTCCCTCCTGCAGCCTTGGTCTCCAGCACAGCCATGGAGGCTCTTTGGGCTCTGGACTGTTGCTGCAGCCTCCAAGGGCAGCTGAGCTCTGCCTTTGGCACAGTCAGGCCTGGCCAGTGCAGGCCATGCTCAGCAATTGCTTGCGTGTGCCTGGCCTTTCTGTCAGCCCTGGCAGTGGCTGCGTGGCCCCTTTGTGGCCCTGTGCTGGCCCAGCAATGGTGGCCCAGCCCCTGTGCAGGCCCAGCCCAGGCCAGGAGCATTGTGGCTGGGAACGGCCCCTGTGCCGTGGTGCCCACAGCAGCCTTGGGGCTCTGTGCCCCATGGCCTCTCTGCGGGGCAGCCTCTGCCAGCTCCTGCAGGGCCCGTGGCACCTGTGGGGCTGCACAGACTGCCCTGCCACGGGCTCTGCCGGCCTCTGGGCCAGCAGAGAGGCAGCCAGGGCTGGCCATGGCTGGGAACAGGCCCTGAGCCCTGCAGGAGGATGGAGCTGGGTCACAGCCAAACTCAGCCCAGGCCAAAGCTGGGCTCAGCTGCCAGGGCTGCCAAGGGCTGGGCACAGAGGCTGGCGCTGACAAATGTCCTGGGCCCCCTCCCTGCTCTGTCCATGCACCAAAGGGCACAGAGCAGCCTCCTCTCTGGCCCACTTGCCTGTTTGCAATGTCTTGCACAGGTGCTGGCCCTGCCCCACAAGGCCTGGCCTGAGTCCTGCCCCTGCACGCTCAGCCAGGCTGAGATGGACACTGATGGTTTCTGGGCCAGGCTCTCGGGGCCCAGCCCAGCTCCCTGCAAGCTCTGCCAGCTGCCCTGAGCTCTGGGCAGCACCAAGGGCCTCTCCCAAGCCCAGCCCAGCTGGCTCTGGCCCCACAGCTCTGCTCAGGCCAGGCTGCTCTGGGCACTGCCCCATGGCCTCAGCCCCTGGCAAGGGCACAGCAGCAGCTGCAGCTCCCACAGGACTGAGCCCCAGCCATGGGGGAAGGTGCTGGGCCAAGGCCAAAGGAGTCTCCTTGGCTGCCCTGCTCCCCTCTGGCTGAGGTGCTGAGAGTTCTGCAGCCCCTGCTGCCATCCCATCTTCCCAAGGCAGCACAAGTGCTGCGGCCTTGGGGCCCTCAAGAGCTGCTCCTGCTCCAGGCCCAGGGCCCATGCCAAAGCTGGGGCAGCCACAAAGCTGTGCCCATTTCTGTTCATTGCTGCTCTGATGGGGATGGATCCTCAGCCAATTGGAGTTTGCTGAGGAATTTTACTCCTCTAGAGGCCTCTTCTTTCTTGAGCTCTTCAGTTCAGGAATTTAGTGACAAAGGCTCCTAAATATTTATGCAAAACTCTTGCAAAAGAAAAGCCCCTGGGAACAATTTAAGTTTTCAATTCTTCTTTGGTTAATTAGATAGATTTCAGAAGTGTGTTCAAAGTGAATATTATACTATGTTGAAAAAAATGCAGAGAGAACTGGTTTTTTCCTGTTTAGTGTTCATTTCCTGAATATAAATTGGTATCAGCTATGTCCAGTTGGTATTAATCTCTAGCTCCTTCTAATGCAGTCTGAATAGATATGAAAATCAAGATTCTTCATGGCTTACAATCAATAACACTTGGCCCTCACCCTCTCCCCACCATTTCCCTTATCCAACCCCTGGCACTCCTATGGATCAGGAACGTTGTTGCCGGGAGGACCAGGACAGTGATCTTCCCTCTATTCTTGGCATTGGTTGGGCAGCACAATGTAAAGTCACAGGCTGCCCAGGGAGATGGGTGAGTCACCAGCCCTGGAAGTGTTTAAGGACAGACTGGATGTGGCGCTCACCGCCATGGTCTGGCTGACAAGGTAGTGTTGGGTCCCAGTTTGGACTTGATGCTCTCCAAGGTCTTTTCCAGCCTGGTTGATTCTCTGATGATTGTGATACTGCAGGGCCCTGGGTAAGCAAGTGGCCATCGTGACACTGTGGGGCCTGGTGGCACTAAATGGACCATGATGACACTGTGTACGACATGGCAGCTCAGAGCCAAGGGGCCATTGTGACACTGTGGAACCAAAAAGAGCATTGCTATGTGGTGTTTGTGAGGTGCTCAGGACGAGGTGAGAGATAAGAATCTGACTGCATGTTCTCAGAAAGCTGATTTATATTATATTATATTATATTATATTATATTATATTATATTATATTATATTATATTATATTACATTACATTACATTACATTACATTACATTATCCTGTTCAAAAAATATACTTTAGAAAAAGAAGAATACAGACAGAAGGCTTAACAAGAATGATAATGAAAACTCACTACTGACTCCTCAGAGTCCAATACAGCTGATGGTGATTGGTCATTAAGTTAAAACAATTCACATGTTTGGATAAACAATCTCCAGACCACATTGCAGAGAAGCAAAGCACAAAGAAGTTGAGGCTTCTCATCTTCCCAGGAGAAGTAATCCTGGCGAAGGGAATTTTCAGAAAATATCACATTGACATTGCTACACTGCCAGACGTCATGGAACCAAGGGTCCAATGTAACAATGCAGGGCCTTGGGGGACCAAGAGACATTGTGACACTGCAGTGGCCCAATGATCCAGGGGACTTTGTGACATCAAGGGTCCCATGGAACCAAAGGGACATTGTGACACTGAGAAGCCTCATGGAACCGTGGTGACACCTAATTGTCTGATAGCGTAGATCTGCTGGAGGGTTGGAGGGCTCTGCACAGGGCCTGGACAGGCTGGACCCAGGGCCCAAATCCAACAAGGTGAGGTTTAACAAGTCCAATTGCTGGGTCCTGCACTTTGGCCACAACAACCCCTGCAGTGCTACAGGCTGGGGACAGAGTGGCTGGACAGCAGCCAGGCAGAAAGGGACCTGCAGGGACTGATGGACAGCAGGCTGGACAGGAGCCATCAGTGTGCCCAGGTGGCCAAGAAGGCCAATGGTTCCTGGCCTGGATCAGGAATGGTGTGGCCAGCAGGGCCAGGGCAGGGATTCTTCCCCTGTGCTCAGCACTGGTTGGGCAACACCTCGAGTGCTGTGTCCAGTTCTGGGGTCCCCAATTTAGGAAGGACATGGAGGGGCTGGAGCATGTCCAGAGAAGGGCAACAAGGCTGGGGATGGGTCTGGAGCACAAGTCCTGTGAGGAGTGGCTGAGAGAGCTGGGGTTGTTTATCCTGGAGAAGAGGAGGCTCAGAGGAGACAAGGAAGTGTCAGGACACAGGTTGGACATGATGATCTCCAAGGTCGTTTCCAAACTTGCTGGTTCTGGAATTCTCTGAAAGCACCATTGGAGCAGTTGCAGGAGGAGCCCTGGGCCTCCTTTTCAGAAGCTCCAGCAGCCCAGGTCCCTCAGCTTTTCCTGCCAGCCCCAAAGCCCATCCTGTCAGTCCTGCAGAGCCTCTGCAGCTCCTCCTCATTGCCCAGAACAGGGAGTCCCAGAGCCAGACACAGCAGCCCAGATGTGCCCCCCTGGCCTGGGGTGCCTCTGGCAAGGGAGCAGCACCAGGCACTGCAGGAGCCTGCAGACAATTCCTGCAGCACTTGTAGGATGATCCTGCTTCCCAAGGGACGTTCCCATGGGGATAAGTCAGGAACTGCAATGGGGAGTGGGGCCAGCGAGGAAAGGGCAAACAGAGAGGGGCTCTTTGCGGGGGAGGGAACAGGGGTGGACAATAGGAAGAAATTTGTAGCAGGAAGAGTAAAGAAAGCAAAGGTGAAGAAAAGGAAATGCTCAGGGCAGTTGGGGGTGGCTGCCAGGCAGTCCTGGCTCTGAGGAACAGTGTCTGCAGTGGGACAGGAAACTCCCAGCTGATGGGAACAAACTTTCTGGCTGAGTGCAGAGGCCAGGACAAAGCTGAGTGGTTTCCCTGGTGTCCCCCAGCCCTTGCTGGCCCCAGGGGCTGATGGCATTTGTGCTCCCTCAGGTTCATGTCCCCACAGCAACAGCATGGGGGTGCTCCCCCTGCTCTGTGCAATGCAAACAGGGGCTGCTGAGCCAGTGCTGCCGTGTCTGTGCCTGCAAGGATGGGGCACCTGTGTGAGCTGGGGGAGAGGCCAGGTATGCAGAGGGGGAATGTTATTGGCAGCTCCATGAGGACGCTCTGGGACACTGCCCTGGGCTGTGCAGCGCACTGGGGATGGATCAGCCCCTGCTCTGTTGCTCCTTCCCGTCTGCCCCAGGGCCCTTGCAGAGCCCCAGCCATGCTGTTTGCCCCCAGCCTGCCCACGGCCAGCCTGGGGCTGCTCACAGGGCTTTTCTGTGCTGAGCATTGGCCTGGGCGTGTTCTTGTGAGAGCCTGGGCAAGGAGCCTGGAGCCCCCAGGCCCTGGGCTGAGGCGTCAGCGCTGCCCCAGCAGTGCCCATGGCCTGTCCCTGCTGCAGCCCCACACTGTCACCCCCAGGGCTGTGCCCAGCCCCGAGAGCACTCAGGCCCTACAGCAACACCAGGGCCACCAGGGCAGCGGGGCAGGGCCACGGCAGCAGCACTGGCAACACCAAGTGCTGCTGCTGCTGGGCACAGCTGCTGGGCCAGCCCTGATCTGCCCCCAGCTCTGCACACAGACATTGCTGCTGCAGCTCCAGAGAAGGCAACAAAAGGGCATCTCTGCAGAAAACTTTGCTGGGTAATCCTTTATTTTCTTTAATGCCACTGAGAGCACAACCCCTCATTGACACAGTCTGTGGCCACAGGGAATGTGGAGAGACACAAATGAGAAATGGCACAATTACATTTCTTAGTGGTTGATAATGAAAAAGTAAAACAAAGAACTAGAATTTTCAAAATGAAACCAACAAGAAATATCGAAGATAACTTTTATTACAAGTTTTTTCCAGAAAATTAGCTATCAGTTTAATGTTTCTGAAAGCATCCAGTCACCAGTCTCCACACTGCAGCCTTGAGCTCCTGGTTCCTCAGGCTGTAGATGAGGGGGTTAAGGGCTGGAGGCACCACCGAGTACAGAACTGACAGGGCCAGATCCAGGGATGGGGAAGACATGGAGGGAGGCTTCAGGTGAGCAAACATTACAGTGCTGACAAACAGGGAGACCACGGCCAGGTGAGGGAGGCAGGTGGAAAAGGCTTTGTGCCGTCCCTGCTCAGTGGGGATCCTCAGCACAGCCCTGAAGATCTGCACATAGGAGGAAACAATGGATACAAAACATCCAACTCCTAAACAGCCACTAAAAGCAAGAACCCCCTGTTCCCTGAGATAGGAGGAACAGGAGAGTTTGAGGATCTGGGGAATTTCACAGAAGAACTGGCCCAGGGCATTGCCATGGCACAGGGGCAGGGAAAATGTATTGGCCGTGAGCATGAAAGCATTGAGAAAGGCACTGGCCCAGGCAGCTGCTGCCATGTGGGCACAAGCTCTGCTGCCCAGGAGGGTCCCGTAGTGCAGGGGTTTGCAGATGGACACGTAGCGGTCATAGCACATGACGGTCAGGAGGAAATACTCTGCTGAGATGAAGAACATAAAGAAGAAGAGCTGAGAAGCACATCCAGTGTTGGAGATGTTCCTGGTGTCCCAGAGGGAATTGTGAATGGCTTTCGGGACAGTGGTGCAGATGGAGCCCAGGTCGCTGAGGGCCAGGTTGAGCAGGAAGAAGAACATGGGCGTGTGCAGGTGGTGGCTGCAGGCTACGGCACTGATGATGAGGCCATTGCCCAGGAGGGCAGCCAGGGAGGTGCCCAGCAAGAGGCAGAAGTGCAGGAGCTGCAGCTGCCGCGTGTCTGCCAATGGCAGCAGGAGGAAGTGGCTGATGGAGCTGCTGTTGGACATTTGCTGGAGCTGCACATGGGGACCTGTTCATGGATAAAGGGACATTCAAGAGTTAGAGGGGATACCTGCGACTGAAATCAAAGCCATTTTCCATTCATCCTCCTCTTTAACACAGACTGACATGCTTCTGTGTTTAAGGGTTCTGAGATTTCCTTTTTGAGCTCCTCCCACGTCTCTCCTGGTATTCTTGGATACCAGAAACCCTCAACATTCTTTTTGCATTCAGGCAGGATAGCAAGTTCTGTGAGGCAAAGTGATGGGAGGAGAATGAGGGGACATGGTCTGGCATTCTGATCTGTTCAGATTTTCTGTGAGCTTTAACCTCTCTCAGGTGGATGGTGATCACCTTCCCATACTTCCCCTAAAAAAACCCCAGGTACTGCTTAAAGAAGATGGATCCACCACAGCCCAGCTCCACATTTGTAGCCAAGGACTCACATTGCTGATTGCACCAACCCAGCAACATTTTCAGTGTCACAACACCTCTGTCTTTCCCCATCAATCTTATAACTCAGAGATGCTCTAGGACAGGTTTGCACCCTGGAGTTAAGCTCCCAGCCTGGACTGAAATCTCAGAGAGTCTTCCAAGTGTCCTTATGATGGCATTGGATGAAGGGAGATGCAGCTCCTTCCCTGGCTGCACTGACAGCATTGCCCAGAGCCAGGCCCTGGGGACAGTGTCACCCTGAGCCAGCTGTACCCCCTGCCAGAGCCCCCAGTGCTGGGCAGCTGCTCCCAGCCCTGTGCTCTGCAGAGGGACCTGGGCCCAGGGCTGCAGAGCTGCCCCATGGCTCTGCTGCAGCTCTGCCTGCACAGGAGGGGCTGCACGCCTTGGAGCCCCGGCCCTGAGGGCACAGGCTGGGCTGGGGCACAGGAGGGAGGGGGCTTGTTCAGAGGGAGGGGCTGCACTGGAGGGGATCCTGTGGGTATCTCTAAACTCTGCCTGCCACAGCATTGCTGGGTTTTGTTTCCTCTCATTGCCCAATCTTCTCTCTGCTTCCTGGAGATTTCCCTGCTGGAGGTGTTTCCCTGTTCCTGATCTCCCCCTGCCCACAGACCCCAAATCTCTGTGCACTCTCCTTGGCCTGACAGAACCCTGCCTGTTTGCAGGGCACTGGCGGGGGGCAGGTTCTGTTTGCAGCTTGGAGAAAGGACAGCACAGACTGAGCCTGAAGGTTAAGAGCAAAGGTGATGCTGCTGCTGTCCTTGGGCACAGTGGCTGAAAGCACATTAGGGATCTCCTGTGAACCTATTGATCACAAAAAGTAACAGTTTAGATGTCTCAGGCACTTGTCAAAATTCATATTAAATACCTCATAATCAACCATTACCTTTCATTCAGCAATAGTAGGAAACTGTCTACATAGTCTTAGAAAGTTTCCTCATTTTTATCAAAATCCTTGACTTGGAAATATTCTATGACTGATCTGAACCCCTAAGCATGTCAGAGCTTCATGAGCATTTCACCTCCCCTGCACCAGAAATACTCAAGAGTTGTACTCACAGAGCCTGTAGGCATTGGGATGTTCCAGCTGCAGGAGATGGCTCCAGGAGCTGCAGCTGCATTGTCCTGCAGCCAGAGGTTCCTGTGCCAAGAGCTGGCAATGATTCTGCTCCAGGCACTTTGCAGCACCTTCCCAGCCCTGACTGATTGAAGCTCTCTGTGCCTCTGTGCTGTGCCCAGGGTGGCTGCAGGCAGTGCCCCAGCCCTGCTGGGCTGGCAGAAGAGCTGCTCATCAAGAGAAATGTGCTTTTGAAGCTCTGCTTGGTTCTGCAGCTCTACAGGAGCTGCCTCTGTGCCAGGAGCCTAGCCCAGCTCAGCAGCACAAACACAGCACAAGGACTTTAACGAGCCTCTGGGGCTTTGTGCTCAGGCCCTGAATATCAGTCCCTGAGAAGGAGCAGAATAAACCTCTCCACAACTCCAAGTCAGAATCCAACTCCAAAGTTTCTTGAAGTTTTAATGGGTCTCACTGAGTGAGACGACAGAGAATGTGTCTCCAGGCCCCAGGCAGAGCAGAGAACTGGAGGCAGTGATGACAGGTGGGGACAAAGAGAAGCCAAGTCTTGGTGCCCTGGGGCACAGCAGCAGGGTCTGTGCCACCAAGGGCTGTGAGGAGACACCTTGTCCTGAGGCTCTGGGGCCTCCTGGCACAGCCCCAGCCAGGCTGGGCACTGTCAGCCACTTGTCCTGCCATCAGCATCCCCCCCTAGCCCACATCCCAGTGGCCTCAAGGATCTGCTGGAAGGATTCCCTGGGGAGTCTTGGTCAGAAATGGCCCTAGGGGCTCCTTAATGGTCACAGAGTTTTTCAAAGGACTTAAGATTTGGCTTTTGCCTTGGAGTCTCTGAGAGGTTTATTGTAAACATGGCCTCCAATTATCTGCTTTAATGAGTCCCCTGAGAGCCTTTGTCAGTAACAACACTCAGTGGGCTCATTATTGCCTCAAGGTACTTCAGGTATTTTAAGGTACTTGGTGTTTCACTCTTAATACAAACTCAATGAGAAGTTTCTGCAATCATGGCCCCAGTTTTCTGCTTTAATGAGTCCCTTGAGAACTCTGTACTGACATTCTGTGGGCCTCATCAATGATTTGAAATACTCAAGGTTTTTAAGGTACTTTGGAATTTCCTTTCCACACTGAATCTCTGAGAGCATTTAGTGCCATCCTGGCCTCCAATTCACTCCTCCAAGGAGTCCAGGAGGAGCCTGCATTGGGGATGGACCTCAGTGGGACCCATTCATGCTTTGAGACACTTTGAGTGTTTCCTCTGACTTTGACATCTGGAAAGGTTTGTGCAATCTCCTCTCATGCCCTGAGGTTCCAGGGCTCACCTGGATCCAAATGCACCACAGGGCTCATTAGGATCAAACAAGTCCTGACAGACCGTGGCTTTTCCTTGATTTCCCTCTGCTCTCATGCAGTTCATCAGGAAGTTCTCTGTAGTGGTTTTAGTTCACCAATATGAGATTTCTTAGCCAATGTATCAATTAGTCTGGTGGATTCAGTGTTGGCTAATTACCTGTGCACTCACTAGAATATTCTTACTGATTTTCTGCTGTGAGATAGAATTATGAGAAAGGCAAAGTGGGCTCAAAACTTTAAAAGGGTATAAAGAAAAGATTATTAATAGTAACTCAAAGAAAGAGAAATAAGAATCAGAACAAAACTTTTAGAATACTTCTCCTCTCTCTAAAACCTTTTCTTTGTTACTGACAATGTAATGAGACAAAACCTAAAGGTTTCAGTCAGTTTACCACTTCTATAAGAGCCTTTCTTCAGTTCTCTTGGGTAGAGGAGTCTTTCCTTCTATGGAGACTTCTCCATAAGAAAATAATTCTCTCATTGCTCTCAATTTCAGTGAATAGCAGCTGCCCGGCAAATCTGCAATTGTGAAGTCCCTCTCATTTTTTCCACAACTTTTCCCACAGCTGTGTTCATAGGCCATGTCTGCTTATGGGGTATTAGTTTAAAGATGAGCTGTTGAAGAGCAAAGGTCCTCTTCATGTATTTCTGAAATCATCTTCATCTCTGAATACAGAGATCTTCTTCTCTTCATGAGGGCACAGGGTCTCAACACTCTTTTCTCTTTCTCTGTTCAAACTTCTCATGCGATCACAGCTACTTCAACATTTGCTTACTTTAGCATGGAGGCCTGTCACATTAAGGCCTCCCGGCCAGGTAATAATAGACATTGACTCAATGATTCACAGAAGGCTGATCAATAATCTTTATTAAGAAACCCATACTTTTATACCCCAGTTTGATACATGTGGACTTAAATGGTCCTCCAATCCAAACATCATCACCATTGGCTAAATAAGAACCCACCCTTTGGTAAACAAATCTCCATAACACATTCAACTTGTTTAAAATACCAAGTGCAGCAAGTTAAGCTAAGAATTTTTTCTTTTTTTCTTATCTTCTCCAAAGGCTTTTCCAAAATAATGCCTGAAAAGTTGTGTTTCTCTCTGTGGCCAGAGAGCTGCTGCCATAGAAGGCTTTGCTGAACAAGTCATTTCCTCATACCTTTTAGTGCGTTATAGGGGAAAAGAGAGTCTGATGTATCAATTACATCCTTCTCCATAGCTTTACAAGAGGATTTCAGCCCCAAGATCAGGACATCTCCTCTTCCCTCCCATCTGGGATGCAACTTCGTCTTCAATGACCTTGGTGTCTTCATATTGCTCCTCTATGAGCCTGCACTTAGTCCTTTTCTCTCACTCGAGGGAGGATGGAAGCACTGAAAGAGTTCGTATCTCACCCAGGGCCTGTAGCTGGTTCCGTGACCCCGGCCAGGCTCAGTGCTTGCAGCTGGAGCTGTTTTATGATGGAGGTTTCTGCAGCGGCTGCGCTGGGGCTGTGTCAGGGTGGGCCGCGCTGAGGGGAGGGCCAGGATCTCAGCAGCCAGGCCAGAGCACAGCAGCAGCATGGCCGGGGCTGATGGCTTCTCCTCCCCCTGCCCGGGGCTTGCCAGTGAACCCCAACAGTGGCAGAATCTTGGCCAAGCCGGCCTGGCCCGGGGCTGCTTCTGGGGCCCGGCAGATCCTGTCTGGGGCTGGGCTGGCAGCAGGGCAGGGCTCAGCAGTGCCCAGATGTTGCCAACTGCAGCCATGGCCCGGCCCGGCCTCGGCCCCACAGCCTCCCCTGCCCTGCCCAGCAGCCAATGGGGCCTGGTGGGGTCCCTGGTGTGAGATGCAAAGCTGTGTTTCGTGTCAGGTACAAACAAGTGACGTGTGTATTTGTGAATGCAAAATTTGTGGACCTCGACAATGGGAGAGCTGTGAATTCTAATAATAACTGAGGAAAATAAAGCATGGAAAAAGGCCTTTGAACCTATCTTTTGTTTGCAATTAACCCTGGTTGATTTAAGAGCATTGGAATTAAGGTGTTAAAGATGTTGCTTTTTCCTTGCATTTAATCCATAACAAGCTCTGCAATAATAACCTTTTGAAGGATAATTTTAGAATATTACTTGTATCCTTGAAACTATAGCTTTGGAATATATATAAAGGAAATATGCTTATCTCACACCTTATTGAAGCAGAGAAAAACAGCTTGAGAAAGGAAGATGAACATCACCTCAAGGGTTTATGGTTTCGACCAAAGGGAAGCTGGATATCACTGTTATGAGATTTATAGTCTCTGCAATTAAAAGGTAGACACACATCTGGGGAGCTGGACCCTACCAGATGGGTTTCGTCTTTCTTCCTTCAGAAACTGGACCATCACCATCTGGGGATACTCCTTTGAGATACATCCTGAGAAACTAAGATCACAATAGTGTATAGAATCATGATGTAATAATATGGAATAAAAATTGCTGATGAGTAAAAAAATTGGAAATAGAAACTGCTGAAAAAGCTGATGAGTACCCCGATAAATACCCGTGACTCTCAATTATTGGTGTGCAGTTGGAGAGAAAACTTCCCCCACTGTACCCAGCGCTGTATTGCTCATACTTTACCATATTAAATAATAAATTGATTGCTGCTTGAACATTGGCCTAGTCAAGCTTCTTGTTCATAACAGAGCCATTTTCTGTCCTGACTGCAAACTTTCCTCCTTCAGTGCCACTGCCAGAGATCATCCCTCTGTCAGCTTGGCACTGTGCCTGCTGCATCCTTGTCCCTGTCCCTTGCATCAGCTCCTGCACATCATCAGGACTCAGTGTCCCACATCATGAACAGAGAGAGCTGTGTCAGGAGAGCAAGGAGTGCATTTTCTTGGCCTTTTTAACAGACACAAGAAGCATGAGTCCAAATAACTTCATTGTTTGTTCCTGCCCTCCTTTTAGATAACTCTTTTCTGCTTTAATGCAAAAGCCTCTTTTCCGACATGGATGGAATTATCTGGAATTGGCAGTTGATTAAGCTGTCAGGTACCATGGGAGTTTTCTCTTGTCTCTGATGAGGATTTGGTGAATTTTCCATTGGTCACTTGGTGGTGTCACCATGGGCTGAGCTCAGCGGCCGACTCTGCTCTCCCCAGGGGATGCATTGGGACGCCAAGTCCCGCACGGCTGGAATTCGGGGTTGGGCGGGCTCGGAGCGCCCGGAGTCTGGGCCCGTGAGGAGCTGCTGCTGGTGCTGGCTGTGCTCAGCCGGCTGTGCCGAGCAGCCGCGGTCATGGAGACACAGGTGGGAGCTGTGGCCGAGGCCGGCAGGCGGCCCGGGCCGGCTCGCAGCTGCGAGGACGCCGGCAGCCTGTGCCCTGAGGCCGAGGCCGTGGCGGGCGCTTTGCGGGCAGGGCTTTTCCGAGCCGGCCGCAATGTGCTGCCTCCGGTGTGGGCCCGGCCGCGGCAGAGGCAGGCGGGAGCGCGGCGGGGCCGGCAGTGGCGGGGCCGGCAGCGGCGGGGCCGGCAGCGGCGGGGCGGACAGAGGCCGCAGGGAGCAGCAGCCCGGCCGGGCCCGCTGCGGAGCGGCACGGAGCTGCCGGCCAGCCCTCGGCCGTGTCTGTGCGCACAGGGCAGGAGCAGAGGCAGGAGCCGTGGCAGGAGCCAGCCATAGCGGCAGCTCGCAGTGCCCAGGGCCGCAGCCGCAGCTCTCCCCTGCCGGCCACAGCAGCAGCCGCTGGCCTCCGAGGCACCGGCGCTTCCCGAAGACGATGGGCCCGGCCCCCAGCACGCCCTGGAGCCCTGCAGCGAGAGGAGCGCAAAGGGCAGCGCAGAGGGCGCAGAGCGAGGAGGAGGAGATGAGGCTCGCTCTGCGCCGCGCTGAGGCAGCTCTGCCCTGTCAGCCTTCACCTTCTGCCCTTTGCTTCTTTTCCATGAGCCCTGATCCCCATCCTTGGCCAAGGGCCCCCGCAGCCCTTTCCAGGGCTGCAGGAAAAGCTGCCTCAGTCACAGAATCACAGAATCACTGGCTTGGAAGACAGACACTTTAAAAATGATCGAGTCCAACCTATGGCCTAATACCTCAACTAAAGCACGACACCGAGTGCCACATCCAATCTTCTTTCAAAGGCTTGCAGGGATGGTGAGTCCACCATCTCCCTGGAGGAGTCTGTCCCAGGAAGAACCAAGATAACACTGGGGCCTTCTACCCCCTGGTGCTTGGAGCTCTGGAAGTTTGTCTTTCTGCTTAGGCAAAGGCCATGGAAAAGGACTGGGAAAAGTAGTCCCAAATTGAGTAGCCTACAGAGCTCTAAATTGATGTGCAAGGAATACAGAAAAGATAGGAAAGAAAAAAAGGCAAAACCCAAATGCCTTCAGCAAAGTCTTGGGCATGAACACATAGCTGCAAAGGGTCTTCTCAGCCCTATTTCTTTGTATTTCTGGGAACCAGAGGAATCCTGCTTGAGCCTCTGGGGAGATGGGTTTGGGAGGTAAAAGTTCATGTCTTTTTTCTCCTCGGGGCAGCTCCTGTTCCTAGCATCAGCTGAGCCTCTCTCCAGCCTGATGCCTGTCCTGATTGTTGCAGCAAAACAACTGATGGCAGACAGAAGACGCTGACACTTGCAGAGACGTGACTTTTTCCAGTGCCAGTTGGGAGTGGGAGTCAGAAAAAAACTCCTGAAACCACAACTCCATTGGAAGATTGCCTTCCTTTTCATTCCGTAAAGAAGCTCTAGATCCATTTGTGAATTGTCAGTTGTTTGTTAAGGATGGGAAGTTCTCTTTCATAATTTTTTTCATGTGGTTTGGAAGTGGATGAGGCTCTCGTTCATTGACAAACTCCAGACCAAAGTGCCTTTGGAAGATGGTCCACGTGGCAGTTTTTTCCCAGCCATGGTATTGTGGATATAGGAGAGCAAGGGCAATGGTATTTGCAGCCAAAACCCAGCAAAGCTTGGCTCAGCCAAAACATCCTGGGGAGATAGAGGCCTCCAGCTGTTCCTAGAAATCAGCAGAGTTCCAGCCAAATGGTTGTGTAGCACTAAGTGCAATCTCTTTGCCTGGATCAGGGCCTTGCTCAGCTGAAGAAGCAGAAAGATCAGCAAGGAGCTCCCAAAGGCCCCTCACATCCTTTTGATTTTGCTTATCTTGTAATTTTGCAACTAAACATGTGTTTACAGTTGAGCTAATGAGAGGAAAGAAGAGTAAATAGAGGCTTTATGGTGGGGCCATGATATTCCACAAGAGGAATCACTGGTGTGCATTTCATTGGACCTCTCTAAATCCTATAAAAGTATTGTAGCCGTGATTTAAAATAGGTCGATATGAACCAACTTGGAGAGACAGAGACTAAAATGGCTTATGGGGTTTTTTTTAAGAGTGAGAAAAACTACCCAAAAGGTGTTGTTTTGTGACATTTTAAAATATACTACCTCAAAATTACCAACTGCAATAAATCAAGAGTTTAAAATGCAGTGTTTAGCTATATGAATAATTAAAACCACAAAAATGTGAAGATATGAATGCATGTTTTCATAAAAATAATGAAATTATAGACAAAAAAATACATGCCCTGAACTACAATACAAAGGCAGGTAGAACTGTACTTGAATGATCTCTTTTTAGATTGCTGGAGTTTTTTCCTTGTGAAGAGGAGCTAGGGTATTGCTGAAGAAAAGTGGCACAAGCAGGACGGGGCAGAGTGCCGTGCTCCGTGCAGAGGCTGCCAGGGGCTACCCGAAGAGTGCCCTGCTGCAGCCAGAGCCCTCCTGGCCCGGGGCCCGGGAGCAAAGGGCCAGGGCAGGCACCTCCTCCTCGTCCTGACCCTGCCACCGCTCCCTGCTGCTGCTGCTGAGGGAAAGAGAAGACTCTCCTAAGGCCCCATGAACGAATGCACTTACACAGCCCTGGGGATGCCAGTGAAGGAAACCATGTGTCGCATAATGCATGTGTGACCAGAGTCACCAAACACCACCTAAGCATGGAATTGTTGCACCTCTCTAGGACAGGCAGAAATTTAAAGAATTAACTGGGGACTTGAGGGCAGAAGAGGCCAGAGGAGGAAAACAACTCTGAGGGGGAAAAACCCCACCATATCTGGAGGGGAAAACATCTCTGCCTGCTCAGAATTGGTCAAGGGAACATGTCTCTAATTCTCTCCTGAAAGGGATGCTTTCGATGAGCTTTGCACCTCCAGCTGCCTTGGACCAGAACCAGGAAGATGCAATTGCAATTATGTAAATATTAGATAGATAGATAGATAGATAGATAGATAGATAGATAGATAGATAGATAGATAGACAGATCTCATTACTGAAATCTCTCTTTACTGTCCTGTCTGCTGCTACACACATCAGAACTTGGTAGCCAGTGCCCTGCTCAACTACAATCCTGAGATTGCTCTCCCTCTCCTGTTGCCTCAAAAAACCACACTCTTGGAGCATCTGGAGCATGTGGGTCCTTATGGAATGCAATCAGACCCAGAGCATTGCTGGGAACTGGATTCTTTGTGCATCTGTGCTCGGGCAAGTTCTTCTCTTGGACTCGACCGCACAGATGGTGCTGAAGTGGCTGGAATCAGAAATGCAGCCCAGCCCCTCCCAGCTCCTCTAAGCTCTGAGCACCAGCTGGAATGCAAGGACATTGATTTCCTGCTCAGTTCCCAAACACAACACATACTGATTCCCTGGGCAGCCAAAAGACACAGGAGTCATTAACCTGAAAGTGATGTTTTTCTGCCAGTGCTGCAAAAGGGCAGGAAAGACTGAGCAAAAGCTCCCTTGCTCCCTGGAGAAGGAGAAATTGCACAAGGCTTCTCCTTCTAGCAAACAAACAAATAAACAAAATATGAAAGTGTTACCCACTCCAGTGTCTAAAGCACTTGGATGCAGTGAAGGGATGTTTGGTAGGGAAACAGCCCTTGTGCTGAGCATTGGCTCTATGGATCTAAGGCAGGGATCTATTGAAGTCTGCCTGAAGGTCCCTCATGAGCCCCCATTGTCCAGGCTAAAGCTCCCTCAGCACCTCCTCCCTGCCTTGTGCTGCACCCCTTGCTCAGCTCCCCTGTCCCTCTGTGCCCACGCTGCAGCCCCTCCATGACTTTCTGCTTCCCAGGGCCCACAGCTGCACACAGCACTCCAGCTGTGGCCGCAGCGCTGCCCAGCACAGGGCCACGCTCCCTGCCCTGCTCCTGCTGCCCCACTGCTGCTGGCACAGCCACCGTGCCCTTGGCCTTCTGGGCCCCCTGGCCCCACGCTGCCTCATCTTCAGCTGCTCACGGCCGCCAGCCCTGCGTCCTTTGGGCCCACGCAGCTCCCCAGCCACAAAGGCGCCCATTGCACTTCAGATACTGCAGGCACCATTGCAAGATGGCCTTCGTGTTCTACAACGCTATCTTCTAAGTAGATATCATAAAGTTTGATAGGAATAGAATTCTAAGGGACTCTGACCAAATTAAAATGGTCTAATTCAACTGTACAGGAAATTGCTCCTAAGTAAATATTCCACCCTATCTGTCGTCAGCAAGCAAGGTTCTCTCTGCAACACTAGGTTTGTAGTTCTTCAAGGCTCTGATATAGAAATTTAAAATAGCCATTTTGCACTTTGTTATTTTTCTTCAAGCATGAAAATTGATTTTCTTTCAGCCTTCCGAGCTGGCTCTCTACACTCTGTTGCTACTGGCCAAGCTCTCAGTTTGCTCCACAATTCTTAAACACCAGGAACATGAAATGTTCCTTTCTCACTCACCTCAGGATCTTCAGCACTGCTGGATACATGCTTCAGGTGACCTGTAGTGGGAAGGGAAAATGAACCAGATGCTGTCAGAAAACTGCCTGGGCTGCTGAATCCCACAGAACAAGTCAACCCAAACAGAGATGATTTCCCGTTTCACAACATCCCTTCAGCAGACACATTTCATTCACACAGTCAGCAAGGGATCAGAGATATTCTTGCTTGTGCCTACACTTCAGCCTGTTTTGCCAGTAAATGGATACAAATATGACCAAGAAAATGCAAATTGTTCTTTAAAACTCAATGCTCCTGTTCTACCAAACACATAAAACAGCTTCTGAAATCCTCTCCTTCAGGTACTCTTTTTTTTCCCGGTCAGTTACACGCACTAATTCTGATTAACTTGCAGGAAACAGTTGCCCAGAAAAGCTTCCCAAAATTCCCCTGAGCTGTGGCAGTTCTATTGTGGAAGAGCACTGCAGCACCTCTAGGGTTCAGGAGCAGACACTCACTGCTTTAGAGTTTGAACTTCCTTTCAAAGGGAATAACTATTTTAGCATTCACTAAAAGGTTATTAAGTTAGACAGTCAAATCCTTTCATGACAAAATTTAAAAAGAAATAAACTTTCTCTGAATTCTGGGAACAACTGCAGAGTTTTAAGAAGGCATTCCAAGAAGCTTTGCCAGTCTACAATTTCAAAGGTGTCTTGCTTGTCCCAGCAACCTGAGGAATTGACGGACTCTGCTGCCACAGACTCTCCTGTGGAGGGAACGGAAGCCCTGCAGGTTCCCCTGCAAATGCTGCCCCTGTGGCTACAGACACCCCCTTTTAGCTGAACCTCTTGACAGGAGCTTTACCAAACCACTGGCATCCTAATGCTCTTTCCCTTTCAAAATCAGTAACTCAGCCACCAAGAAAGAGCAGGAAGACATACAAAAGCTAGGTTAGGTTACATCCTAACCTTAGTAGAAGGGAAACCTCCACTTACGGGTGAATTGTGTCATGTAATACATGGAGAAAGAAATGCCATATACAGCAAAAGCTGCCATGGCCAGTTGGTGAAACATAGTCATTTTTGAAAGTTAGATAAATAATAGAAAAAACAATGATCTTGTCAGTGGGCAGCTACCCACTGACAAATTCCCCAGCCAGGAAAGTTCTCCTGATCTGAGGAAGCACTAGGGCTGCTCTGACACTCAGGTCTTCCGTGCACCAAGGCAACCTTCTGATGTCACTATGACAAGATGGCAACCATGCCCTGACATCACAAAGCAAACGTTCCATGTTGGTCTGTGAATTTATGCAAAGCAATAACCAACCTTCCCTACAGCAAACACAAAAGAGCCTGGAAAGTTCTTCTCCATCACAAAGCAGCACAAATTCCCCTCATGGGCCAAACCCTGTTGTTCAGGGATCCAAGAGGAACTCCAAGGGTGCCCCAAGCACCTACAGCCTGTACCCCAGCTGAGCACTCAGATGGGACACAAGCAAAGGAAACCAGACCAAGACAATGGCCCACAGCATTGCACATGTGAGAAATGACTCTCACTTTTAACATTTTAAAGGTTTAGTAAACCTTAACAAAGGACTGAATAAGGAAAAATTGCAGCATTGGGAGTCTCTGTGACTAGCAGCCATGTTCTCATCTACAAAAACGATGCTCTGCCTTTTATACCCTTAGCCCCTCTAAAAGTTTTGTCAGTCAACTCTTTCCTGTCTGTCCATTGGTGGAGATTATTTTCTTGCATCCTGACTGGAGGTCAGGTGTTGTTACACCCTGCCTGCTGGTCACAAGCCAGCCCTCCCCAAATGCCCTGACTACCAAGGCTATTACAAGGGAGACAGGAAAGAGGACTATGGGAGGATATATTACAATACCATCACTACACATTTGAACATCCACATAACATCTGCTTCTTAATTGTCAGACCCAACCATTGCATTACTCGTCCAGAACACACTGAACCAGGAGAGAAGCCACTGTTGGCATCACAGCTGAAATCCTTCCTAACAAATCTCCCCACATATTTGCTCCTTTATTGGACATGCCCAGGGCTCCGGTGCGGGTACATCTCTGCCTTTCTTCCCCTTTGGCAGCAGTCAAACCGGCACCATCTGCCCACCAGCAGCAGCTGCTCCAAGCTGGGAACGCCGCTGGCCGTGCTGATTTCCAGAGGCTTCTGTGTGCCAGGGGAAGCCAAGGCAGGAGCGGGTTGAACGGTGCTGGCGCTGCTGCTGCTCTGTGCCAGAGAGCCCCGGCTGGGCAGGGCACGGTGCCCACTGCGCTGCGGGCTCCTTCTCCTGCCACAGCCGGGCACACCTGGCAACAAGGCATGACAACCTGTGGGCAAGCCAAGGGGTTTCTGGGGCTGCACTGCTCTGCACACACCCAGCACACCTGCAGCACAGAATTTTAACCCTCAAACAGGTAAACCAGAGGGAAACAGGTGGAAAAGATTTCATTTCAACCATTCTTTATGCTTTAATAGGAATGACTAAAATGAAAGTTTCCAAGCAGGGACAATCCACACTGCCAGCTCAGTGTGAGAAAAGAGGCATTACTTTATTTCAGTGCTGGGTGCGTGGGCAATCACTCCCCTGAAAGATGCACACCCACGTGTTAGTATCCATGGAACTAAGACATTACTTTCATTACTTTTATTCATTACTTTGCTGAAACTCACAGGCTAAACATTCTCACAAAGTATTTGACATGTTTAAATCCCTTCCCCAAAATTACTGACATTTAGAGTAGGGGTCTCTTGAGGGTCTCTGCTGGCCATGTGGTGAACATCCCATTCCTCAAATTCTCCTCCCACGGTTAGGAGCCTTCTTCTCCTTGAATGCATTGCCCACTGTCAGTAGGCCCACTATCTTTATTCTCAAGGCTAAGACATCCACTTGCACACATTAACCTCTGGTGTGAGGGAAGGTAGGACTAAGCACTGCCTGGTAGAGCTTAACAAATTCACAATTTGTTGCAGGTCAACACTTCCCCAACATCTCTCATTCCTTCTCTGGGAATCAAACACAAGCATTTTGCGATCACTGAGCCCAAGGCTGCCTCCAGCCCTCCTGTCACCCAGCAGCCCTTCTCTCCTCACAAACAGCAGGCCCAGCAGTGCCTTCCCTCACTGGCTCCGTCACCAGCTGTGTCAGGAGTTCTCTGTCACACACTCCAGGACCATCCTGGACTGTTTGCTCTCCGCTGCACTCTGTTGCCAGCAGACATCCCCACCCTGTTCCACGCCCCTTGCAGAACCCTGCACCTGCTGTCCATGGGCACCAGGAAGGGGAGGCACTCACGACAGAGATGCACCAGCTGCCCTGGGCAGGAACCAAAACCCTCTGGGGCACAGCTGCTGGCCTGGGTCTGGCACAGCTCTGCACGCCCCACTCCTCACGGGCTTTGGGCTGGAAATGCAATTGCACTTTCTGCCTCATGGAGAAACACCAGGGCTGCACAAACAACGGCCAGCAGGCCACATCCCAAAGGCACTGCAGCATGGAGCTGAGAAGGAAGAAGACTCTTCCCCAATTCCTAAGCATACCAAAACCACCATCATTGGGACTGTTAATCTTCTGAATGTAGAGTTGATTCACAGGTGACAAGGGAATCTTCCAATGGAGTTGAAGTTTGGTAGAGTTTTTATTCTGAGTCCTACTAAGACTGTTGATCTGAAAATTTATTTGAAAATATTTTTAAAAGGCTGCACAGTCATATGGTTTTGTTCTAATACCAAGATGGCTAAATGAAATGTACTGGCATTTTAATTGCATCCAAACTGATTAGTCTGTAAAAGCCTTCCTGCAGAATAGCCACTAAACAAGAAATGAAAATCTGTGGACTGTTGACTTTGCAAATTTCTACTAAATTTATCAGATAATGAGGCATTTTTAGGTAGATCAACGAGCAAATTAATTCCTATGGATAACTTGATTTGGATAAACCTGTTGATTACAAATTAAAACTGCCAGCACGTACTAAGTGGAAATCTGAATACTCAATCCTATGAGCTGTGATGTATTAGATAGTCATTGTTTGCCATATTAACAAAAATTAACATTCTGGCTGTTTTTTTTTTTTACTTACAACCAGCTCTTCAACACTCTTTGTAACATCAGAAAGAGAATTTGTAGCAATGTGAACCATGGGTTGGTGGGGCATTGCAGAAGGCTCCTATGCTAGCACTAAACGTTCACATTTACCATGGCATCCCTTCTTGCCTTTAATTCCAAGCTACAGCTCAGTTCCTGCAGTATAGATGCACACTTGTAGTCTGTATTTGCAGCTGGTTCTTACCTTCCTGTCCATAAAAAAATCATGCTTGGATCTCAAATCAAAATAAAATGAGGAGAGAGTCAGGTTCTGGATAGGTATAGCAAAAACTAAGAGTTTTTTTGCAAATATGCTGGAAAGTTGTTTGTACATGCTGCAAAAACGGCAGATTAAAGACTTGCACTCTTACTTGCAAGCTGAGGTTTGCCTCTTCTTTCTGGACTGATTTCTTGAGGGCAGACACTGAACCTAATCAGTAAGAAAATCCAAACCACAGGAGCAGTTTGAAGAATATTGTAAATTATTCTGTTATGATGCTTTTTGCCTAAAAGTTTTGGCCATCATCTGATTGGAGTAATTAGAGGAGATGGAAGCCATCATACTGTGCCTGTGCACACAATTCCTTCCCAGGAGTAATCCATGAAGCAACGCTGACAAATCCACACCAGCAGCTGCTGCCACACAGCCATGAAGCAAGAATATGCATTTCTGCTACACTTGGACAGCTGAAGATGCCTCTGCTGAGCTAATTTTAGTAACTGCCCACCACAGATGAGACCTTGTGGTCAGTCTCCAGCAAGTCAGGGCAGTTAATATTCTGCCTAGATGAAGTAAGTCTAGAAATACATAGACCATGGAGCCTGAGGAAAGTCAGCAGCTGTGGGAGATTTAATTTGTTTCCGTATCTTTCTTTTTACTAATTTATTGCAGTCAATTATTTAAGGAATGGAATCTTTTGGCATACCATTGGCTGGAATGTTGGTCAGTCTTCCATTCATGACTCCTCTGAAAGCATCGCTGCAGTGTTTTTATCAGTAGTTCTTCCATCATCATGGCTCACACAGCATTTCCTGCAGCTCTTGCTGGAGTCAGGGAAAGGCACCAGGAGAAGGGGGAGAAAGCTGTGTGCAGAGACTGTGTCAGCTGAAGAGACATTTGTTTCCTCTGATTTGGCTGAATGGCTGCAGGAACCTTGCTGGCACTGCTGGCGGGGTGGCCTTTGGCAGGGCTGGGCAGAGTTTGGGGCCCAGGATCCCTTCTCTCGGTGGGACACCAGGGTGAGCAGCCCCTGTCCCAGGCAGGAGCAGAGGCTCTGTGGCTCTGCCCGGGGCACAGGGACCTGCCACTGCCATGAGCTCCTGCCGCGGCTCCTCTGGGGCAGCTCCTGCTCTTCAGCGATGATGGGCGCAGCTGGGGGTGGCTGCAATGGAGGGTGGCTTCCAGTGGGCTCTGCTGGTCTGCCACACTGGAGCCAGCAGAGCTTCTGGAAGGAGTCTCCTCTTGTGAGCTGCTGGAGCTGGAGCTGGCACTGGCCACAGAGCCGCTGTGTTCATCCCTGACAGGCCCAGAGCACAGCAGCCTCTGGGCCTCCTTGCTGCACGATGGCAGTGAGGAGCCATGGACCAGAGGTTCCGTGTGTGTGACTCAGTTTCCTGATAAACTGTGCTAAGAAAACCCTGCATCCGTCCTGCCAGATCTAAGACACTCCAAGAAATCTGTTGGCACATTGGGAACTCAGAATTGTTTGAATTTTGAACAGTTGTCCTGTGAGCGCTTTTGATGGTTTTTGTCATTTTGTGTTGATTCAGTTGATCCTTCAGAGAAGCTTTCCTAATAATATAAAACAGGAGAAATTGTGGAGACCCTGGGGGGGCATTCCCTGGTCTAGGGAGACACAAGAAGCTTCCCTCAAAAAGCTGTTAGACCCCATTGGCTCCTTCCCCTGTTCCTGTGTCTGTTCCTGCATTCCTGAGCCACACCTTCCCTATTCCCTGATCGGCCCCCTATCTTTGTACTGCCCCGAGATCAGGGTCAGCCCCCAGGCCCCTGTGGAGACAAAGTGAGACCCTCTGTGTGTGGGTGCTGGGAGCTGAACATCTCCCTGCACAGCTGAATAAAACATCTGTGGAGATTATGCAAAGGTCCTTTTTGCTTCTTTACCCTGGACTGTGCTAGCAGCAATTCAGACTGCTACAGAGGAGAAGCTGCAGTACTGGCACCACGGTTTTGGCAACTTGACCATAGGCACAGAGGGCGTGCAGGATGCTGCTCTATGAATTCCTTAACCAGCCATCTCTGGTGCTGGCATATTCCCTCCAGCTTCTGGTGCAGCCAGGGCCACCTTTGGTCCAGCAGATGACATTGTTATTTGAAAAATTCGGCCCACTCCTTGGGCAGGAGACCATCCACAGGCTCTGGCCCTGCAGCCCCCTGCTCAGCTGGGGACAGTGTTCCCTGTGGGGAAGATGGAGCAGCCATCACAGGGTCAGGGGGGCTGCTTTCAGCAAGGTGGCCAGGCTCTCTCCCTGCTGGGCTCTAGCAATTGTTTGGGGGAGCTGATGGCAAATTGTATGTAGTCCTGTTCATCTTACTCAGAACACCTGACAGCTTCTATCATTCTTCTGCAGAGTGGGCACGCTGGATTTCTCTTTGCCCACTGCAGGATGCAGCCCAGGCAGAACTGGTGGTGACAGGGCAGAGAAAAATTCACATCCTTCTTAGTGCTCTGGCAGATGGGGCAGCTCCGTTCTGTCCCCATGGCCATGTCTGTCTGTCCCAGCAGCAGGGAAGAGCTGAGGACCATGAGCTGCTCTCATTCGCAGTCTTGCTTGGCCAGAGCCCAAGCTCCAGCCAGAGTGGTCCAGGCTCTGTCAGTGCCCAAACATAAGCAGAAAGGGATGTTGTATCACAATGCATTCCTTGGTGAAGGAGGTCCATAGCAGCCTCAAGAGGCACCTCAGACACTCAGCAGTCAAGGCAGTAACATATGGACAGGACACAGATGGCAGTTCATGGCTGGGAGAGCATTCGTAGGCATATCCAAGGACAAATTTCCCAGGAACTCTCCACAGCTCTGAGATCTGCCCATCAGCTCTGTCAGAAGCTTCAGCAGAACAACCAAAGTCCTAAAAAGCAGCTTCCAGAAACTTTTCCTACCATCCTGCCTGAGTAGCCTGGTTGCTTGCTGCAAAACACTCTTTTTCTCCTCTTCCCCAATGCCCTGTGCACACTTGCAGCCAAAATAAAAAGCTCCTGGCCCTCTGAGTGATGTGATAATACAGTTTTTATATTTCCATGCTGGGATGAAAGAAAGCTGTGCTGTGGGTCAGGAAAGGCCAGGACCCACTTGGCCTTCCTGCAGGCTGAGGGGGTCCCAGCAGACATCCTGCTGCTTTTTTGGGGAATGTGTGAGGGGGAGTGGAGGGGGTGACAGAGAGGCCAAGATCACAGAGTAGAAACTCAGCTCCAGAGTGGCAGTGCAGACTCTCCCTGCTGAATGCCTGCTGGGGCTGGCAAAGAAGGAAAATGCCCCAATAACAGCCCGGTGGCACTGTGTCTCAGGGACAGGTACAAGGAGGTGACAACAAACAGCAGCATGGCCCGGTCGCACAGCTCCTAGGAAGCAGGGACAGAGGGGCCTCATGTGCCAGAGGTTTCAGAAAGGCTGTCTTCTCAAATGGCCACTCTAAAACCCCTCCCTTTGCCTCTTGGGTTTGTGAATGCTTTTGGCAGCCACAGCATCCTGGGGCAATGCATTCCATGATTTCATTAAGCACTCCTTGTAAAGCACCTCCCATTTTTCAACTGAGCTGCCAGCCTGGTCATTTCAGAGGGTGCTGCCTTGGTGGAGAGAAAAATCAATCTTCTGCCTTCCAGGGAGCTGAAGGAGAAGGGACTCTTCACCATCAGACACCTGGCTGGGTCCCATTCACAGGTCCTGCTTTGCAGACTTGGTGAGGTTTGTTTGGCAGTTACCAGTGAGGTGAGAACATTGTTCTGAATTGTCCCCCATACTTCATACACAGTGGGTAGAGTAGGTATGTGCTTGTTCATCTCCATGTGTGCTCAGGGTCTGCCTTCATTTCTGATTTTAGACCTGATATTTCTAATGTCTGTCAGCTGTCTGTAGGATCTGTGGGCACATGCAGCTGTATTTACTGGAAGATCGGGTATCTGACACTCATCTTTGAGTGTGGAGCCTTTATAATGCAATGTGCAAATGCAGAAACTGAGACACTAATGACGTTATTTGCCAGAGTCCCAGTCTCTGCCCAAGCTGTGATTCAACACTGCAAATTATTCTGTAGACCTGAGCCTGTGTTTTCTGTTTCCTGGCTGAGTGCTTCAACTGCTGGTGTTGGCTTTTTGAAAAGGAGCACCTGACTCTTTTATCTTTATCACTTGTCCCTTTATGATTTGAAAGCAGCCCTTGCTTTAATTTTCTAGTAAAAGGGCCTAAAATCAAAGCTGTGGACATTTTAGAAGGGTTAAGTAGAACACTGAATGAAACTTTTATTTTAGGCCTGCAGTGAGAAGTTCTGAGGCCAGAAATTGGTGGCAGAGTAAGTGCCTTTCTGTGCTTGTGCTCTCCTGCTCTTCTTGTAATTTTATGTTCCTCTGGACACGGTGGGATGTGTTGTCATTTCCTGGGACTTCTGTTGAAGGCAACTGGTTTTCTTTTCAAGGTGATTCTTATGTTTCCCCTCATGGCTTCCCCAGGTGACCAACCTCTGTTCCAAGGTGTCCTGCTCTGACATTGTCACTCTGGGAGAGCTCTCTGTGACCTTGAAGAAGGACATGGACTCTGAGGTGGATGAGGTTGCTCGGGTCCTTCTCCAGATGGTGCCCAGCTCCCCAGAATTTGTTCAGAAAGCAGCCAGTCAGACCCTGGGGATCCTGGTGGAGAATGTGACTCCTGCACGAGCAATGATTGCTCTCATGGACATGGGAGTCAAGCAGGTTCTTCTTTTAGAAATTCTTCACCTTTGTGTGTGTGGGAGGGAGAAGGGATGAGAAAGAGAATGGGAATGGTTGGAGGGAAGGGTCCTGTATCCTGCATCTTCTGTGAACTCAGTGACTTAATTCTCCAACCAACCTCACTTCTTTCCTCTTGTCACCTATTTCTGCCCTCCTGCAGCCCATTAGTTCTCAGAATCACAGAAGTGTAGAATATGGGGAGTTGGAAGGGGCCCATCAGGACCATCGAGTCCAGCTCCTGGCCTTGCCCAGAACAGCCCAAGGGTCACACCAAGTGCCTGAGACTGTTGTCCAAATGTTTCTTCAATTCTGTCAGGCTTGGTGCTGTGACCACTGCCCTGGGGAGCCCAATCACCCTCTGGGTGAAAAACCCTTTTTCCTGATGTCCAAACTAAAGCTCCTCTGACTCAGCTTCCTGCTGCTTCCTGGAGTTCTCCCAGCCTGTCAGATTTTCCTAGATGTGGTGACTGATGGGGAAGGGAAAGTGCCTGCAAAGGCCAAGGATAGAGCCTTGTGCTTTTGTGGGGAGAGGGACAATTGCAATTGCAGCTGTGAGCAGTGTTTTGTATTTCACAGTGCTAACCACTGAGGCCCTGGGAAAACCACGTCTCCTCATGATGCCACTAACTTGGGAAACGAAGAGCATCCTTGCCCTCATGGAGCACATGGGGGACAATCTGCTGGGTGTGGCACAGCCTGCACAGCAGGTGCAGCTCCTGCCAAAGGAGTCTTGTATGACTGTCATGGCCTTAGAGCTCTACTTTCTATTCAAAGTGATGTTTCATGTTAGCCTTGAGATGATAAATCACTTTACAGGCACCTTCACAGGCTGAATGCCATGGGACAGTTGGAGCAAATGCTGCCTTAAATGTTGGTGCTGGGCCTGATAGTTCCCAAGAGACACTCTCTAGAACAGGACAGCCTGGCTAAACTGCCTGCCACCCTTTCCTCAGCTTTGCAATAGGGTAAAACATTCAGATGGATCCATTGCCAAGCCCCACAGAAGAAACAGGCTGCATTGCTGGATATTCTGCAACTTCACAGCCCACCACGTGTTTTCCCTGCATTTGTTGTTTTCCAAAACTCTGCAGATTTTGGGATACATGGGTGAAAAGAGCCTCAGTCCTGCTGCAGGTCTCTGTGGTGTGCATCTGCCCCTGTTCTCTCCATTGCCCTTCCTACTCATGGCATGGGGGGCCTGAAGCAGCTCCAGATTGAGGACAAGGTGAAGGCAATCATGGCTGAGCCTCACACAGAGGTGAGGGGGGAGCTGGGCCAATCTCTGCTGGGAGGAAGGGTCTTGTGGCAGCCCAGAGAGGCTGTGCACATTGCCAGGGAACAGCTGTGCCCTGCATGTGCCCCTGCAATGAGCTGTGCTGCTGCCAGTGCCCCTGGAGCAGTGGGGCTGCTGAGCTGTGGGGCAGGCAGAGGAGCAGGAGGGTGCATGTGCAGCTGAGCCATTCCTGGGGAGCACAGGGCTCTGGGTTCCCTGCTGTCCCAGGGCAGCCCAGAGGCCAGGCTGGGCCTGTGCCAGCTCTGGGCAAGTGGCTCAGGGTTTGCCCTGGCCTGCCTCAGTGTCTGCCAGCAGGAGCATGTTTCCCTGTGCAGCTGTTTGGACATTTCCAGGAAATGTGTCCCATGAAATATGGAGCTTCAGATGCTTTAGGTTTGCATGGTGGCCTCTGTTAAACTTTGTGTCTCCGCTTTGCAGATCTGACTGGTTACCGTCTTACCGAGAAGATTTCTCGGGACACTTTCCATGTTCCCTCACCCACAAAGTCCTCGCCTCCCATCCAGAAGAGCTCTCTGTCCTCCAAGCTCAGGAAGAAGCTGCCGCCTGTATGGAGAGTGTTTGAAGAATAGGATTGATGCGTTAGGCTTGGTAGTTACAGATGTACATATGTTCTGATCTTTAGATGTAGTTTTGAACTAATGTGTTTTGATTCTGTCTTTAAGTTTTGATGACATGTTTTTAATTCTATATATTTCATTTTGATGATGAAAAAAAGTAAATAAATAAACAAAATTGAAAAAAACCAAGAGGAGAAAGTGAGACCAGGACCTGCCAGCCTAGAGATTATGGGAGTGCAGCTCACTCGGTGTGCCAGTGTCTCACCACATCCTTTCCTCATTGGGCCTCTCCTCTTCCTCTTTGGCCATGTTTTCTTTGTGTCATTTGTGCTGCTCTTTGTTACTTAGCATTACAACAGAGTCACCTGTTGACCTGTTTGAGGGACAATGGATCCAAAAGATCCTGTCTAGTCAAAGGTTTTCTACCTAGGTGTGTTCTGTGCTCACCAAAGGCCTGAGCAAAGAAACCAAGAGAAGTGTGCCCAAATCCCAAAGCTTTGCTCCTTTGCAATCTCCCACAGATCTGGCTCACAGGTGTCTTCAATCACAATTCCATAGGTAAGAAGTGGTCGTGTATTTCACCGGGAAAAGATGCACTGCTTTGGCAAAGTCACCTGTAGGTATATTTACCCGGGACAGCACTCCAGCTGTGTTGTTTGCCCCTTGTTTGCAGAAGGATGAGTGCACTGGGAGGCCAATAACAAGTGACAAGTGTTCCTCAGATCTGCACTGCAGCCTGGCTGCCATTCAGCCCAGAGCTAGGGGATCATTTTTTCCCATGGACCAGTGCTTGCCAGTGGAATGAATTCCTGCACAGCTGGAAGAAGCAATTCTGGATTCAGCTCCAGCTCTTGATGGGCTGCATGATCATTGACAATGCTGCCCTTCCAGAAATTATTCTGCAGTTTCCTTTCATAGTCATTTGAAGCTTTGAAACTTCACATTTCAATTTGCTTTGCCTTAGGGAAAAACACTTCTGGGCCCAGTGCAAACTGTAACCTTTTGACAGCAAAGTCCTCATGGTTGCCAGCTTCTGATGTTACACAATGTCACCTGGCTGCATGTGTTTGCTTGGCTCTGGGTCTAGTCCCGGCCTAGTAAAGCCCAGGCAGGGTGGCACGTTGCAGGGAAAATTGGTCCATGAGCTTATGGGGTTGCCATCAGCAGCAGGGTGAATGTGCCCTGTGGGGATTCCTCTGGAGACAAAATTAGGGACCTACCCCATGCCACAATATTCTCTTAGATCTTTCTAAAATATCCTAGGAAAGGCTGTGAAACTTCACATCTCCTTGCACACCCACTCTTTGAAGAGGGGCGTTTTTGTCCCTCCTCAAAGTCATTGCTCTTGTACATGAGAAACATGAACATCCACCAACAGGAATGATGCATGGTCCTGCTGCTGCTGCTTCAGAGCTCTGGGAAGGTCAGACCTGGGTGTTACCAATATGAGCACTTAATTAGCACTTCATGCTCCTTCAAGCTGTTCAGATCTCAGGGCTCTTTGTTTCAAAGCAGACACTGAACCATCTCTAGGGAAGAACAGGAACTGGGAAACAGCCACTGCCAGCCCTGCAGGGGTGTAGGGGAAAACCTGAAGTGTCTGCATCAAAAGATGAATGGGAAGAGTGTAATTGCCAAAGCAAACACTTCATTAGGATAGCAGCACCAGTTCTTTACTGCATGCTTGCATGAAGATCATTTGGGATCTCCTTTTTGTATCTCATGCAGAAAAGGAGCTCTTAATAATACCACGCCACTTAAACCAGATTGGGATGCAGCTCTGTAGTGGTTCACAATGAAGCAGACTGCCTGCTGTGTCACTGCCAGCCCTGCGGAGCCTGCGAGGGACCAGAGTGTATCCCATGCCTGTTTTGCCTCCAAGCAGAGCTTGATTTTCCTTATTAGTGTGGAGTAAATACAAGAGTAATAAAATGGACAAATTAACTGGCCACTTTGGAGGATATGCTCATGCTTTCGCACATCAGTCCTGTACCTCATGCTCCCAAGGCTTGTTACTCAGCATTAAATATTTTAACAAAAAAACCTCAGCTCTCATGTTACTACTGAATAAAACTGCACAAGATCATCAAGAATTCTGCTGTCAGGAACAAGACAAGAGCCTTCCGACACTCACTTGCAGCTGTCCTGGATTGCTGCAGCCCTTTGTGCAAAGCTGCTGCAGACAGAGGGTTTGGAGTTGGTTTGGGCCTGTATGAAAGATCTGTGGAGCAGCGTGCAGGGCTCTCCTGGCAGGAAACTGTTTGTCCAAGCCCAGGGACACGGTGCCGGCAGGAGCGGAGCGGCCCCGCTCCCAGCCCGAGAGTCTGTGAGCTGAGCCACGCCGGGGAGAAAAGGCAGCGAGGGGCTCCAGCCCAGCTGCTTCACTGCCCTGCCCGCTCCATGGAGCTCTGCCACGGGAGAAAGCCGACGCCGGATGAGTCCCCGAGCTTCCATCAGCTGCTGGAACTGCTCCGTGACAGCTCCTGTTCTTCCGAGAGAGACCCCGGCGCCTTCTTGTAACGCGTGTCATGGGGGGATTCTGTTTGTTAATAAACTGTTGGGGGTTTTCCACTTTCATCTATCAGTAATAATTTCCTATTGCTGGAAAGGGGTTGTTGGAACACTTCAGAGGAAATGATTTATTGCACAATATCCTGTTTGAAGTTGTCTGAGACTGTGTGAGACAGATGGCTTCACACAGGAGCATCCCCAAGGCTGCTGAGGGGAAGGCACAGAGGAAGACAAACCCAGTATTTCTGAGGGAACTCCTTGACACCAAACCAACCTGAGCTGTCAAACAGCAGACCTGATGTTTCGAGACATGGGCCACAGGGGAAACCTTGCAGTGTGTTTGATCCAGGCTGGGTTATGCTCGAGGCAAAGGTGTGTCAGTGTGTTGGATAATACTCTTTTCTTGACCTAGAGATGGGGCAACTGAGAGGTGTTTTAAAAACTTTTATTCAATTTTCAGTCTTATGAGAAGGGTGAGACAATACAGATGTTATAATTCACGCCATCACAATCAGAAGCCAACTATTTCCTAATTATAATACATTATAATTAGTTTTTTTGGTCTATCAGCCTTTTGCCATGCCACGTTGTGAATGCCTTAAAGCCAATTATTAAAACTGCCCCTCGTGGGTCTCACTACAATGCATCTTTCATAGCTCTGTTTTTCCAAAATCTTATTTGCAAGGCCATCTTTTGGAACTTTTTTTCACGTCCATTTCTCTCTCAACAATATCTGTCCTATTCCATGGCATTTTTAAGTTAGCATTTCTTGTCTCAAGGTTTATATACAGATTCATACTCTGTGGGCATTCTACTAGGCCCTAAAAGATTTCTAGATATCCATTTCCCACATCAGTGCACTTGGCTCCTTCTCTCCTCATTGTGGCTGGCAAGCACAGGAGCCCAGAGCTCCTGCAGAACCCATCCCAGCACTCAGTGGGAGCAAACTTGTGTCCAGTCCTCGCCTGGAGCTGCGGTGCCCAGCATTCCACCTCATTGCAATGAGGAACTGTTCCTGCTCTTTCAGAAGGAGCTAAGGAGGTTTGGCCTTCAGATCAATTGTCTGCAGGCTCCTGCAGTGCCTGGTGCTGCTCCCTTGCCAGCGGCACCCCAGGCCAGGGGGGCACATCTGGGCTGCTGTGTCTGGCTCTGGGGCTCCCTGTTCTGGGCAGTGAGGAGGAGCTGCAGAGGCTCTGCAGGACTGACAGGAGGGGCTTTGGGGCTGGCAGGAGAAGCTGAGGGACATGGGCTGCTGGAGCTTCTGAAGAGGAGGCCCAGGGCTCCTCCTGCAACTGCTCCAAGGGTGGTTTCAGAGAATCCCAGAATCAGCAAGGGTGGAACAGGCCATGGAGATCATCAAGTCCAACCTGTGCCCTGACACCACCTTGTCTCCCCTGAGCCTCCTCTCCTCCAGGATAAACAACCTCAGCAGCTCCCTCAGCCACTCCTCAAAGCCCTTGTGCTCCAGACCCCTCTCCAGCCTTGTTACCCTTCTCTGGACATGCTCCAGCCCTTCCATGTCCTTCCTAAATTGGGGGCACCAGAACTACAAACAGCAATCGAGGTGCTGCCCAAGCAGTGCTGAGTGCAGGGGAAGAATCCCTGCCCTGATCCTGCTGGCCACACCATTCCTGAGCCAGGCCAGGAGCCACTGGCCTCCTTGGCCACCTGGGCACACTGCTGGCTCATGCCCAGCCTGCTGTCCATCAGTCCCTGCAGGTCCCTTTCTGCCTGGCTGCTCTCCAGCCCCTCTGGCACCTTGTTGAGGGAGGTGGGCAGGGAGGGAACAGGTCCAGATCCAGTCCTTCCTGAAATGTGGTGTTTGCTGGCACTGCCAGTTCCCAGATTTTGATATTTCCCTATTCTGGCACAGCCCAAGTGTAGCAACTTGCTGGCAAAGAAAGTCAAAACCAAGCAAAGACCTGGTACCTACAGCAACCCGATCTCATGTTTGGTGACACTGCCAGTACCCAGATCGGGAATGTTTCAGATGCCTGCACAGCCTAATTCCAGCAGTTTGCTGGCACAGGAAATTAGAATCTGGCAATTTCTCAGTGCCAGCAAAACCTGGCTGAAAAAAATGCAGCAATTTTCTGGAAAGAAAGCCAGAACCCAGCAGCTTCCCGGCACTGCCACCAGCACCGCCCAGGTCTGGTGTTTGCTGGGCAAGTGCCCAGATCTGGAAATTTCCCAGTGCTGGCACAGCCCAAGTCCAGCAATTTGCTGGCACAGAAAGCCAAAATCTGGCAATTTCCTGATGCCAATACAGGTGCCCAGACCTGGTGTTTGCTGCCACTGCCAGTGCCCAGATCTGGAAATTTCCCTATTCTGACACAGCCCAAGTGCAGCAATTTGCTGGCACAGAAATCCAAAACCTGTGGCAGCTTCCTGCTACTAGGTCTGGCACTGCCCCCACATCTTGTGTTTCATGTAACCAGAACCCAGATTTGGAAATTTCTCAGTGCCAGCAGAGCCCACATCTGGCAGATTTCTGTCGTTGGCAATGACACCACCCAGATCTGGTGTTGGCTGGCAGTGCCAGCGCCCAGATCTGAAAACTTCCTGGTGCTGGCACAGCCCAAGTCTGGGGATTTGCTGGCACAGAAAGCCAAAATTTGGAAATCTGCAGGTTCTGGCACCAGCATCATCCAGCTCTGGTGTTTGCTGGGACCGCCAGTGCCCAGATTTGGAAATTTCCCGATGCCTTCACAGCCCAGGTCTAGCAATTTGGTTTTAGGTAGCTTAGGAAGCGAAGTTCCTTGGACTGTGGCTTTCCTTTTTCTTGGAACTGTTTAAACCTGTTCTGGACTGAAAGCCCAGACAAACACCGGCAGCAGCTCACACCTGTGGTCCACCAAGCTCTGGGATGCTGCATTCCAGCGCCAGAGGGACTTAGAAGAGACCGAGTGAGCCAACTACAACCCACAAAAAGGACTTCCTGAATTTGCCATCTCTTCACCACTGTCAGAGGTTTGATTTAATATTATTCATTTTTCATGTTTGTGAATACTTTACTCGTTAAAAAAACTGGGTTTTTTTTCACTTTTCTCAAGGGAAGTCTTTTCCTGAACTAGTAGGGGGAGGGGCCATTTGAACTTGCTTTCTAGACGGACCCCTTCTGGAGATTTCCTCCCAAAATTTGCCCTAAGCCAGCACAAACAGTCACAATGAAAATTTCACCAGTGGCATAATTTCCCGGAGGCAAATCTTGTGACAGAAGCTTGACCTTGTTCTCCATGAGAGATTCTTGGGAA
This sequence comes from Melospiza georgiana, assembly GCF_028018845.1. NCBI lineage: Eukaryota > Metazoa > Chordata > Aves > Passeriformes > Passerellidae > Melospiza > Melospiza georgiana. The sequence goes on from NW_026652215.1 coordinate 2,589,828, forward strand.
GAGCAGACAGGAGAAGATTCCTGGAAAACTGAAACAGCTTTCCAGAAGTGAAATGAAAATAAAAGAAACAATCCAAGATCTTTTCCTCTATTTATTTCTATGTTCCCCTTTTCTATGTTGCATCCCAGTAATTCCAGATGCACAGCACCTCTAAGATCGGTGACTTAGTGATTTTTAGGCACTAAAATACCATGAGCCACACAGAATTTTCCTTCCCCTGTTTTTACAGGAAAGCAACACTGGAGATGTAAGTGCAGTGCAGTGCTGGGCTCAGGTAGGAATCCTACCCCAAGGGAAGGTGCCCCGACAGTGTTTGCCCCTCAGCAAGGACAATGCACAGCAGCGAGCCAGGGGATCGCTGTGCCAGTGTGCAGGAATCAGGGCTCTGCATCCGGGCTCAGCGCTGCAAAGTTCCCGTGTTTGGGCAGACAGAGGGGCTGTCCCCGGGGCGCGCGGGGCTCGAACGTGGGGCGAGCGGGGAACGGACACGGGGACGAACGGCCCCGGTGCCTCAGTTGCAGCGGCGGCAGCGGCGGCAGCAGCAGCGGCGGCAGCAGCAGCGGCGGCAGAAAAGAGATATTTTGAATACTCTCTTTCTTTCTCTTCTCTCTTTTCTTTCTCTTTCTCTCCCTTTCCCACTGTCGGGCACCCTTCTCCCGCGGTCCCTTGCCCGGCGTCCCTCTCCTCTCCCCGCCTCCCTCTCCCCTGCCGGGCCGGGCCATGCCCCCGGCCCGCCCCCGGCCCCGGGCGGGGCTGCCCCGTGCCCGGCCCCGGCCGTCCCGCCGCGGTCTCGCCTCCGCCCGGCTCTGGCCGTGCTGGCGGTGGCGCTGCTGGGCGGGCATCAGTGCCTGGGGCGGGGGCGGCATCGCCGCCCTTCGGCTCCGCCTGGCCCGAGCCTGGCTCCCGACCCGACGCAGGCTCCAGTCCCGTCTCCGGCCCCGGCCCCGGTCCCGTCTCCGGCCCCGGCCCCGGCCCCGGCCCCGGCCCCGGCCTCGGCCCCGGTCCCGGTCCCGGCCGCGGCTCCTCCCGGGGCCCGTGGAGGACACAGGCGGCGCGGCCGCTCCCGCCGCCTCCGCTGCGGCTTCCCCGGCCCGAGCTCCGCCGCTTGGCAGCGCGGCCGCCGGCCCCGAGCCTCCCGTGCCGCGTTCCCGGGAGCGAACGCCTGGGCATGGCCCGCCCGGCGCGGGTGAGGGGCGCTCGGGGGCCGTTGCTGGCCCCGGGCCGAGCGCTGACAGCCGCGTCCCGCCCGCAGGGACGGCGCAGGAGGCCCTGCTGGAGCGGTACCGGCTGGGATCGCTGCTGGGGCGCGGCGGCTTCGGCAGAGTCTTCGCGGCCACGAGGATCTCGGACGGCGCCCCGGTGAGCGGCGGGGCCGGCGGCGGGCGCAGGAGGAGGGGATGGAGGAGGAGGGCGGAGGGCGGAGGATGGGGCTCGCAGTGCGGGCGGCGAGCTCACCCCGCTGCTGCCCTTGGCTTGCAGGTGGCCATCAAAAGGGTGCCACGGAACCGCGTCCGGCACTGGGGCGAGCTGGTGAGTGAGCGGGGCCAGCAGCCGGGGCTGCCGGCCGGGGATGAGCCGGGGCCCGGCACGGTGGGAGCCGTCAGGACGCCCCGAGGGAGAGCGAGCGTGGGGCCAGCGCAGGGTGCAGAGGATCCCGGGCTGGCTGAGGGCTTCCCCAGGCCTGGCACGGCATCGGCCCCACTGACAGCATCGTGCTCCTCCCGCAGCCCGACGGCACCAGCGCACCCCTGGAGGTCGTGCTGCTGGCCAAGGTGTCCACTGGCTTCCCCGGTGTGGTCCAGCTGCTGGAGTGGCTCGAGCTCCCCAACTGCATCGTGATGGTGCTGGAGCGGCCAGAGCAGTGTCAGGATCTGCAGCATTTCATTGGGGCACGGCAGTTCCTGCCCGAGGAAGAGGCGCGGGAGCTGTTCCGCCAGGTGCTGGAGGCCGTGTGGCACTGCACCAGCTGCGGGGTCCTGCACCGGGACATCAAACCAGAGAACATCCTGGTTGACCTGGACACCGGGCAGGCCAAACTCATCGACTTTGGCTGTGGCGCCTACCTGCAGGACACAGTCTACACTCACTTTGCAGGTGAGCCTACCCAGGGCTGTGCTCCTGCTGCTGACATCTCATGGCCCAACATCTCCCAGTCCAAGCTGGCTGTGGCAGCGGGGATTCTCCCTTTTGCTGCCAGTCAGGGCACTGAGTCTTCAGCTGAGTTGCTTTAGAGCGGGGCTGGGTGGGCAGCGATCTTCCAGCCCTGCTGGCAGCTTTTGCCAGCCACTCTGCCCAGGACTGGGGCTGTGCTGGGGCAGCCAGCCCGACCAAAACCCCCGTGGGTGGGGTAGCAGAGAGGGAGGGTGGAACCTGTGCCCCAGCCACTTTGTTGTGCAGATGAGAGGAAGGGCTTGGGATGCTCCACTCACCCTGTTTCCCTTGGCTTCATAATATTTTTGGGGAAATGCAGGCAGGGAGGATATGGGCATGTTTTTTCCCCAGCATGGATTTTTCCTTTGCATGTCATGGTCGGGCCTAGCCAGGGCTGCCCTCTTCCAGCACCAGAGGCTTCTTTTCCAACCCTAACTTTGTGCACAAGTCCCAGGTGCTGGCGAGAGGGCAGTGGTCACCCTGTGTGCCCCTGATGCAGCCCCCGCAGGCGCAGGGATGCTGGGGCCAGGCTCTGGGAGCAGCAGCATCCCCCTGATGAACTCCATCTGTATTCCATAGGAACACTGTCCTACAGCCCCCCGGAATGGAACGACTTTGGCTGGTACCATGGCGAGGCAGCAACGGTCTGGTCCCTGGGCATCCTGCTGCACCAGATGGTCTGCGGGGAGCACCCTTTCAAGAGGGGCCGGAACCTCAGCTGGGGCCAGCTCCCACTGCCACAACGGCTCTCTCAAGGTGGATCCTCTTCTCTGGGCACGGGGGGAATGCCAGTGCTGGGAGCCAGCAGCGGGGTCGTGGGCATCCCACTCTGGCAGCTGCTGAGGGGGTGGCACATGTCCTGCTCTCCTCCAAAACAGGGAATTGATGGGAAAGTTTAGGCCCAGCTCTGAGCACATCCAGCACGGCCTGGGCATGGGAATAGTGGGCTAAATCAGACAGGAGCCTTCTCTGGCTGACCGTCACTTTCTGCTTTCTCTCCCCAGAGTGCAAAGACCTGATCAGGTGGTGTTTATCTGTGAACTCCTTGGACAGACCCGCACTGGAAGACCTGTTCTGTGATCCTTGGATGCAGGATATTCCTCTGCCATAGAAGAAGGGAGAGAGCCACAGGCACACTTTGATCCAGAGCCCTGGTAAGTTCCTGCTCCACATATGCCTTGGCAATGAGAAGCAAAGGAACCCAGCCCTTTTTGTGCTGCCAGTGTCACTGCACCGGGGTCATGGGATGGGAACACACAGCCCTTGTGCTGGAGCTGAGCTGCTCTGCCCAGCACTGGTGGCCGCCATCCAAGCTGGTTTTGCTTGTCCCGGTTCCCTGACAGCTGGGGCCCTGGGCAGAGCCCTGAGAGCCTGGTCTGCACCCAGGGAAGGAGAAGGAGCCCCTGGAGAAGCTGTTCCGGGTGGGGATGCTGCTGCTGCTGCTGCTGCTGCTGCTGCTGCTGCTGCTGGAGACAGCGAGGGTGACATCAGGGATGACAAGCTCTTCCTCAGCCTGGCCAGGGGAGGCTGAAGGTGATGCACTTTGATTCTGGCACCTTCTTCAAAGCCAAACTCCACAGGGAATTTGCAGATGAGTCCCCACCCAGGGAAATTCTGCCAGATTTGGGCATTGCCCAGCCTGGCTGGGAGCCAAAGGCTCCCCCTTTTCTGGGGCAGATGCAACTCATTCTTCAGTGGCTGCCAAGCTGCTTTTGGCAGGGCTGGGAGGATGGGCTGGGGTGGGTACGAAATGGGAGTGGGCTCCTGGCTCTGCCAACAGCCCCCAGCACCCACCGTGCCCCGGGCTGGGGCTGGGGCTGGGGCAGCCAGCCTGACACAAACAAAGCCCCATGGTGGGAGCAGAGGTGGGGCTCCAGAACCTGTGCACAGCTGCTTTGCTTTGCAGGCAAGGAAGGGCTTGGGCTGCTCCACTGCCCTTGTTTGCTTTGGGGTCACTGTGATTTTGGGGGGCAGTGCAGGGGGAAGAGAGAAAGCGTGGGTTTCTCACAGCCATGGCTGGGTTTTTCCCTACCATGTAGGGGTTGGGCCTTCCTCAAGGCCCTGACAGAGATAAGAGTTTATAGCATTTTTCTTGTTTTACCTTTTTGTCTCTAATCTCTTTTCAATAATGTGTTGTTTGTTTTTCCAGAGGAAGCATTCATGGTGGTCCAGTGTGGATGGGGAAGTGCTTGGGAGCAGCTGTGGCGTGGATGGGCCGTGCCCTTGGAGAAGGCTGAGGCCATGGTTTGGGAGCAGCTTTTCTTGCAGCCGTGGGTGGTGTGAGGTGGGTCCCTGTGTGCTTGGCAGGGTGGGATCAGAGCTTTTGGGAGCTGGCAGCAAGCACAGGAGCATCCTGCTCTGGGCAGCTGCTGAGGGCTGGATGTGCCGTGGCTGGCTGCAGGCTGGGCACATGTGCTGCCCTCCTGCTCTGTGCCAAAGGCAGCAGGGATGGGCAGCTCTGGGCACAGCTCTGGGCACAGCTGGCATGGCCTGGGCACCACAGGCCTTGGCACAAGGGCACAGGAGCCCTCAGCTGACGGGCACTTTCTGCTTTCTCTCCTTGCAGCCGGGCTCTGCGGGTGCTGAGGCTGCTCTGGGCTCTGCCAGGGCTCTGCTGGGCTCAGCCCTGGGCCCAGCTGGGCTGGCTCTGCCCTCACATTGCTCTGACAGCTCTGCATCAGACGAGCCCATTGCAAGCACAGTGCCTGAGCTTTCTGCTGTAGCAGGTGAGTGAGACTCTGCTGCAGGCCCAGAGATTGCAGCTGGGGACACACATCCAACTGGCAAGGACCCAAACTCTCCACAGTCCCAGCTGAGTGCCTGGATCTGTACAGGGTGTTTTGTCTGTCCCATTCTTCCTTCTTGACTGGCTGGAATTGTGCAATTGCACTTTGTTCCTCCTCTGGCAGTGCCACGAGTGGGCCAAAGCTGGCGAGTGGGCCGTGCTCCTGAGGCAGTGCAGTCTGGAGCTGGTGGATGGAGAATTGCCCTTCTGCAGTGCCAAGCCAGAGCAAAAAGCCGTAAGTGGGACTTTGTGACTCTAAGAAACTCTTGGCAGTTTCAAAGGGAATGTGCAGCTCATTAGCAGGGTGAGAAGGAAGGTCATCTTCTAAAGGATTTGGGCTTTGACAGAGTTTCCATTCCCAGTCCTGCTTGGAGCTGGAAGGGCACAAAGCAATTTCCTCTTGCTTCGAGCACAATTTCAAATACCAGTGTTGGGAACAAAGCCCAAAATCTTTTAAGAGGTTGCTGAGGTCAGTAAGATGGATCCATGCCATCAGCACATTTACAATGTAAAGAACTGAGTTCTCTTTTGAAAAAGATCATTTACCTCTTAATGGAAAGAATGTATATTTTCATTTATGTTTTGGTTTTTTCACTAACATTGTGTTATGTTTTTTCACTAACACTTGGATTTTATTCTTATCTTTTACAATTTACCTATTTTCTTCCTTTTTCCTTTTTTTTCCCTCTAAATAGAAAACATGTCCTACAGAAGGAATGTTCTTTGCTCCTGGTTTCCGTGTGGAGCAGCTCCCTTCCTGCTGGCTGAGCTGCTCAGGCAGAGCCTGGCAGCTCCTGGCCCTGCAGCGCTGAGGCTTTTCCCCGTTGCTGGGCACAGACTGATGGAGCAGCACTGCTGAACACGGGCACACAGAGGGACCAGCAGCAGCTGCCTTTGGCCACCTGAGGCTCCAAGGCCCAAACTCTGAGCAGCCAGGGCTGGAAGAGACTGGCAGGATCGGATCCCTGACTCTGGGCCAGGGCTGCACAAATGACCCCACAGCAGCAGCAGCAGCAGCAGATGGAGCTGACTTTGGGCACAGCCCCTGCCCCTGTTCCCTCCCGTGTGCAGCGGTGTCACAGCAGCCTGAGGCACCTGGGAGCCCCCAGTGCCAGCAGGGACTGGAGATGGCAGCCCTGGGCTCCTGGAGGCTGTGCAAGGAACGGAGCTGGGCACTCCCTGTCCATGGGGAGCTTCCAGATGGAAAAGGCTGCTGTGCCCAGGCAGCTGCAAGGGCACAGAAAGGAGGCTCTGGAGCACTGGATCTGTGCCAGTGCCACAGTCCTGGGCAGCAGCCAGCGAGCCCTGGGGGAACAGAGGGCACAGCAGGAGGGACAGAACCAGGCAAGGGCAGAGACTGGAGAGAGCCAGGCCTGGGAGCAGGAACAGCTGCTCCATTGCACTCTTGGAGAAAGCTCTTGGCTGGTTCAAAGCGCTGAAAGGTGTGAAGGGCAGAGAGGAGGCCACAGCAAACAATGCTCCTGTTTGCACAGCCTCCCCTCTCCGTGTCCCAGAAGGAATTGCATGGACTGTGTTCTTCTCTCCGAGCCGTCTCGTTCAGCATGAGCAGCTCAGCACCAGGAGCTGAAGGAGCTGAAGCCTCAGGCCACAGGAGCTGGGCAAGAGGGAACTTTTGGAGCAAAGGAATGCTGCTAAAATAGCCCCAGCTGAATGCAGTGGATAGAATCATGGAATCACAGAATCCTTTCTGTTGGAAAAGCCCTCTGAGCTCACCCAGCGCAGCCGGTCACCCAGCAGTGCCAAGCCCAGCACTAAACCACGTCCCTGAAGTGCCAAGGCCTGGACACCAGCCCTGAGTGAGGCCTGGACAGCAGGCCCTGAGCCGAAGGTGGCCTCTGGATGAACCTTCCAAGCAAAGGTTATCTTTGTATCTGCTCCCTGATGAAAGATGCATGGTCATTAGCAGTGTGATAGATGTAGCCACTCATTAGTGAAACATGTATTGACCTTTGTGTATTTAGAAGCCAGACAAGGCCATGAAATCTGACATCTGGCCTTGTTTGGGGCTGAAGGATCAAAGTCACCTCCCTTGGTTCCTCCTTGAGCCCTGGCCAGGCTTTGGGAGGGACCCAAGAGGAGGATGAAAGCAGATGTTGCCACACTAGCAGTGCTGTCAGTTTGTTCATTCAGCACTGTCAGAGCTGGGCCCTCTCCCAGCGGGGTTGGAGCCTCACCTGGGGCTGGAGGCACCTGCAGGAATTCCCAGTGCCCAGGAGTGGCTCTGCAGCCCTTGGCTGTGACAGCTTCCCCAGCTGCTGTGTGGGTCTGGGGGATGGTAAAGGCTGAGGGTAAATGCTGCAGGATCTTTCTTAATCACTGCAGGCAATCTTTGGTGGGGATGGTTGGGTGCATTGCTGAGCTGCTCCTTTTGTGATTCTTTCCTGCTCTGAACTGCAGGAAATGACACTGATTCCTTCAGTTGCAGTCTGTGTCTTTGGTGCTGACCCTGCCCACTGGTAAAACAAAACTGGCACAGTCTGGCCAGATCCCAACAAAATGTCACTTGTTCAGTGTCAGTGTGAGGAATCAGTGCCATCAGAAATTCCCAGCTGGGAAGCCCTTCCCTGGAGTTCCCTGGCTCTGGAGTGGGCTGAGGTTGGATCCCTGTGTGAGCAGTGGGGCAGTCGGGTAAAAGAAGCTGCACCCCTGGATGGCTTCAAATGCATCCAAAAATTGCAAATGGAAAAGGAAAAGACCTTGTGGGTTTGGGCAGACAAAGATGAATTTGTTGAGAGTACATTGGGAACAGCACCTTCAGAAGAAACAATTATGGTTGGAATGCTTCCACATGGAGCAAGAGAACAACGTTTTAATCCTGAGCTCAAATGCATTTGTGCAACTGAAATATCTATATACATAACAATTATATATGTATTTATAGTATAATAAGACCTCAATATATCTATTTATATATATTTATTTATGTCTGTATCTATCTATATTTCTATATCACTATCTATGTATAAAATTATATAATAATGTGAAATAGTGCTAACAATACTAATTTTGTAGCTTTGCCTGCTCAGGGATGTAACACTAAATACCCTACAGAACAGGATTGGCCAGGACCCTCATGTCAGTGGTCAACTTTGTGAGATTGTATACAATGAAAAAGGGCGAAAGGGAGGAAATTGGCTATTTTTGCAGGGTTTGCTGATACTGTGATGCAGAGTGCTTTGTCTGTTCCTGTGAAAAATACAGTGATTTTGCCTGCAGGGTTTTTCACGTACAAGATTATGCACAAGCTGCAGGATTGGTTGCACGGGTGAAAGGGTTGTTAAAAGAGCAGCTGGAAAAATGAGGAGATGGGAACCTTTGTCCATGGAGAACCCATCTCCCAGATGTGCTCCATGCCCTTCACAATGGCCCACTGGGGAAATGGAACCCCCTGGCTGTGCACGGCTGCCCCCAATTTGCAAATCCAGCCATGGGCAGTGAGACTTGGGCTGCCTGGGAAATTGTTCTGGCTGTGATGGCCCCTGGCAGGGCCAGCCCAGAGGCTGCAGGGCTGGGCCTTCATGCATTGGAATTAATGTGGAGAAATTCAAGGCAAATGAGAGCTATCAGTACTGAAACAGGAATTCAGATTCCTCCAGGACACTTTGCTTTGGTAACTGCTCCCTTGGAGCTTGGCCTTGCAAAGTGTTCCTGTCATGGCAGGAGGAAATGATGCAGAATATCAAGGAGAAATTACAGTAATTCTGTAAACAATAACAAACAAGATTGGATTGTTCAACCCCATGACAGGGTAGCACAATTATTGATTTTGCAATTTTAAGAACGATTGTGAAAACAGGAGATCCACCTCCAGTCACCACAGTTTGTGGAGATAAAGGGTTTGGATCCAGCAGCCCTAATAATGGAGCCAGAGTGTGGTTCCAGAGGCCAAAAGGCCCTCCTGAGGCAGCTGAAGGAGCAGCTCCTAGGAGAGACCACTCTGAGTCCTGAACCCTGGGCAGGAACAATGGGAATGTGTCCCTGCAGCCAAGGATTCTGTGTGAGAACAAGTAGATCTGACAGGAGATTGTTTTACACATCCTGCCAGACCAGATCTCCCTGTTTGCCCCAAGGCCCCCTTTGGAACATGCTCTGATCCACAGGGCTCCATGTGAAGGCTGCTGTGACACTGAGGGACTTGCACAGGAATTCCATCCAGGAGCCTGGGTGCCCCTCAGGGACTGGGACCCAGCCCCTTCCAGCCAGAGGGGAAAGGGCCCCCCAAGCCTTGTTAGCCACAGACAGCATGGTAAAGCTGAAGAGCAAAGGGCCTGGGGGCATGATTCTGGAATTAAAAAGGTGCCAGCTCCATGCACAACAGAATTCTTGTTCCTAATTGGAATGAGATTGAAAAAAAAAGAATGAAGAACAGTGTCACTAAAGTACTACTGATGTCTATAAGGTGTACCTTGATAGTCAGCCAGAATCTTTGTCTGCCACAAACACCTCTAGTGTTTGACCAAGGGATTGGTCATCAAAATGTAATGATGGGTTATGATGGATTGCTGAGCCTCTTTTGTAATTCTTTGCTAATGATGATGTGCTTTGCTGAGCTTATCCTTTTGTAAATCTCTGCAGCTGTGCATGATATAAATGACACAATTCCTTAAGCTGATGTCTGTGTCTTTGGTCGTGACCCTGCCCACTGGTGAAACAGGGCCCATTCTTGCCTAAGTGTTCCCTGGGAAGGCAAAAGCCCTCTCTCCAAAATTCCCCCCTTCCTCCTTGTTCCCCCCTTCATGCCCTGAGCATGATGTGCTCTGGTCTGGGGTATGCCCGGGGTCAGTTGGGGTCCCCTGTCCTGGCTGTGTCCCCTGCCCAGCTCCCCCGCAGCCCCAGCCCCTCCCCAGCGTGGCTGACGAGGGGCAGGACAGGCCTTGGCTGTGCTGCAGCTCAGCAAGAACAAAACCATCTCTGCGTGCCCAGCCCTGTGCTCAGCACCCGGCCCAGCAGTGTCTCAGTGCCAGGGGCTGTGCCCTCAGTCCCTGCCAGGGGTTTCCATGGCAACTGCCAGGCCAGGTGACCCAGGTGTCCCCCCAGTGCCGGTTGCCATGGAAACAGTGCCCAGCCCTGCCCCTTTCTGTCTGGCTGACCTGGCCTTTGGCCCTGGCAGTGCCGGTGGCTGCTGGTTCCTGGTGCCAGAGCGGCCAGCGCAGCACAGGGCAGGTGGCCATGGCACAGCCTCCAGCAAGGGATCCCCTCTGGCTCTGGGCACTGACACCAGCCCTGAGCAAGGGCCCAGGGCAGCTTTCCCATGGCCACCAACCACCACAACGGGGCCGGGCATTGGTTACCATGGCACCAAACCAAGGACCGGGTCCCTGTGGCCGTTGCCATGGCACCTGGTGGCACCAATTCCAGGTACAATTGTCACTGGAATTGTACCTGGAACAGCCCTGGCACCGCTTTGCCATGGTTGCCATGGCAGCCGAGGACAGCAACAGCTTTGCAGGCAAGTGGCCATGGAACCTGGCTTCAGAAATGGCTCCTTAGGCTGGTTTCCAAGGAAGCCTGAACTGATGGGGGTTGCCATGGCACCCAAACCCAGCAGTGGGGTCATTGCAGTGTCCATGGCAACAGTCCCTTGCAATGGCACCACTGCATGTTGGGATGATGATCCACCCTCAGAGCTGGCCCGGGACAGGTCTGGAGTGCTCCTGGTGGCAGCTTGGGCTTGGCACACACTTGAGGAGGATGTCTGTTTGCAATGAGGAAACTCAGGAGTTTTAGATTGCTGCAAAAATCAAAGAAGGCAAATCCCTCTTTGGCTGTGTGCAGCCACTTCTCCAAGCAAAGCAGGTTCCAGGTGAGTGAGGAGAGACACAATGGGCTTGGGGAAAGTGGAGCAAGGTTGTCCACACTGGCTCAGAGCTCAAGGCACAGCTTTTGTGAGCAGGCCAGACCTCCTTAGGAGAATCCCTGCATCAATATCAGTCACTGAATGCTGCAATCACCTCTTGTGTAATAGGAACAGCAATAAAAGACACCCTTTAAAATAGGAATACATATTTCCTGGAAGCTCTTTGAACTATTAGTCCATAACTGTCAAAGGAAAACCTCCTAATGAACTACACTGGAGCAGAGGGAAATCAAGGCAGAGCCAGGGTTTGTCAGGACTTGCTTGATCCTCATGAGCCTCACTGTGCATTTGGAGTGAGCCATTGAACCTCAGGGCCTGGGAGGAGATTGCACAAACCCTGCCAGGAGTCAAAGGCAGAGGAAACATCCAAAGTGTCTCCAGGCATTCATGGCTCCCACTGAGGTTCCTCCCACAGGCTCCTCATGGACTTCTTGGAGGAGAGAATTGGTGGCCAGGATGGCACAAAAACCTCTCAGACAGTGTGGAAAGGAAAATCCAAAGCACCTTCAACACCTTGAGTCTCAAAGCATTAATGAGCCCCACTGAGTGTCAGTACAAAGCTCTCCAGGGACTAATTAACTCAGATATTTGGGGCCATGATTGCACAAACCTCTCCCAGAGTCTGTATCCAAAGGGAAACACCAAGTACCTTAAAAGAACTGAAGTAACTTGAAGCATTAATGAGCCCCACTGAGTGGTGTTACTGAGAAAGCCTCTGCAGGGACTAATTACAACACATAATTGGAGGCCATGGCTGCACAAAGCTCTCAGAGTTTCCAAGGCAAAAGCCAAACCCAAAGCCCTTTCAAAAACCGGCAGGCCCTGCAGGGAGCATTAAGGAGCCCCCAGAGCCATTGCTGAGCAAGGCTCCCCAGGGAATCCTTCCAGCAGATCCTTGAGGCCACTGGGATGTGGGCTAGTGGGGGATGCTGAGGGCAGGACAAGGGGCTGACAGTGCCCAGCCTGGATGGGGCTGTGCCAGGAGGCCCCAGGGCCTCAGGAAAAGGTGTCTCCTCACAGCCCTTGGTGGCACAGACCCTGCTGCTGTGCTCCAGGGCACCAAGAACTGGCTTCTCTTTGTCCCCACCTGTCAGCACTGCCTGCAGATCTCTGCTCTGCCTGGGGCCTGGGGACACTTTCTCTGTCGTGTCCCTGTACATGACAGTACAAGAAACGTCAGTGTTTCAATAGAATTGAGTTCTTGAGGGTTCTTGAGGGTTCTGTGACATCACAGAGCTGGCTGGGAGGCCATAGAGCAGTGTCTGCCATCATAGAGGGTGGCTCTGAGGCATCAGAGAATGGGTTGTGACATCACCTGGTGGCTGTGTAACATCATAGAGGAGGCAGTGACATCACAGAACAGATTGTGACATCACAGGGTGACTTTGTGACATCAGTCTTCTGCAATGTCACAGCACTGCTGTAATCACAGGGTGACATAGAGTTGGCTCTGTGACATCACAGGGTCAAGTGTGATATCACAGGGTCAGTGTGACATCACAGGGGCTGTGTGACATCATGGGGGCAGTGTGACATCACAGGGGTTGTATGACATCACAGGGGCTGTGTGAGGTCACTGGGGAGGTCACTCTGCCCCGCCCCCCTCACAGTTCCCCCCAGAGCAGTCCAACCCTGCTCGTGCACAGTGGGGTCCCCTGTCCCCCCAGGTCCCCCTGCCCCTGGCCCCGCAGCCTCCCCCAGAGGATGTTCCACGAGATCGACCCCAGAGCCTGAATCGGGGCCGGGGCCCTGGGGGTGGCACAGGGGTCAGGGACCCCCTGGCAGCGTCCCCATGTCCCCCAGGGCCAGAGCCTGGGCCAGGGCTCCTTCACCCTGTTACCAACGAGGCCTTGAGAGCGCTGAAAAAATCCCCAGCAAGGGAGCAGCAAAAACCAGATTTAATATTAACCAACAGCAGCACAAAGTTTCTTGGCAAGAGTCACTCTGCTCCTGACTGGACACTTCAGGCACACCAAGGAAACAAAGCAAAAACAAAACCAAACAAAATCCAGGCAATCAAACCAGAAATTAACCAAGTGTCCCTCTGTGTGTGTGTGTGACACAAGGACAGCAAGGGCAAGGATAAAAGGAACACGGCCTGAAAGCTTTACAGACCTCAAACTTAACAGGACTTTACTAATACATTAACCTTAACTGATACTTTCAACCTCACAGTTTAGCAAAAGAGCAGAGTATAACAGTATGTAACCTAACTTAAACCTATGACTTTGCAATTTAACAGAGGAATAACACTTAACAATATTGAACTTCACATATAACTTATACTAAAGGTAAACGCTTAGCAAAAGCAAACTTCTCAGCAGCATTTATCTTCATTTAGGCCTTGTGATTTAACCTTCCCTACAGGCCTGACTGACTCAGCTATCCAAGGCACTCAACCCCTCACAGAGCAGCATTTCTGCCACATTTCCCCAGCACAGGCACTCCTGTGTGCACACAGACACAAAGAGTCAGTGCAAGGCACCTGTGAGAAATTCCCCTGAGGGCAGGAAATGCTCACTGTGGATCTTTGGTATCTCCCCAGCGGGCAAAGGGTTGAGCCTGGAGGAGTGGGGGGATCGGCCCAGGCTCTGTGGTTGTTAAGGATCCCAGAGTGCAGCAAACGGGAGAGTTCCCGGCTGGGAGAGGCCCCACTCAGAGGGAGTCGCTGGCCCAGCAGAGCTCCAAGGGCTCCTTTTGGAGCGCTGTGTGCAGGGCCCCAAGGAGGGGCTTCAGTCCCAGCAATGGCTCATCCTGGCCACACTTGGCACCAACAGCTTTCTTTGGCAGGGTGAGAACAGGGATGTTGTGCCACCGAGGGAACAAAAACACCTCCCAGGGCTGCTCCTGCAGAAACCAGGAGCTGGTTGGGCAGCAGCAGTGCCTGGAGCAGACAGTGTTTGTGATGAGCTGCAGAGGAGCTGAGCCCAGGGGCTGTTGGCCAAGGCTGAGGCCCAAGGAGCATTTCTCAGTTGGCAGGGCGGCCTGAGAAGGGGAGGGGGGAAATTCAGCAGCACAGGGCCATGGAACCAAGGGACCATTGTGACACTGTGGGGCCCTGTGAGACCAAGGGACCATTGTGACACTCTGGGGCCTCATGGAATCATGGAGACCACTGTGACATTGCTGGGCCTCATGGAACCAAGGGAATTGTAGTGATACTGTGTGGTCCATGAATGTAGGGATCATTGTTACACTGGCAGGCCCCATCAAACCAAGGGTCCACCGTGACTCTGTGGACCCTCATGGAACCAGTGAGACCATTGTGACCCTGGGGTTCCTTACAGAACCAAGAGGACCATTGTGATACTGTGGGGCCTTGTGAAACCAAGAGGCCTATGTGACACTGCAGGGCTGCATGGAACAAACCATTGTGACACTGTGGGGCCTTGTGTCATAATTGGTCCCTTGTGACACTGTTGACCCAAAGGAGAACATTGTGACACTAGAAACTCCCAGGGTCCAAAGGGCCATTGTGACATTTCAGGGCTCATGGAACAAAGGAGTCACGTGATATTGTGGGGCCTGGAGAGCTACGGAGACCATTGTGACACTGCAAAGCCTCATGGATTCATTGGGACCATTGTGACACCACTGGGCCTTATGAAACCTAGGGACCACTGTGACAATGCTGGACTTCATTGAACCAAGGGTCCATTGTGACACTGCACGTCTTCTTGTAATCAACAGGCAATTGTCCAGCTGACCTTGGCACATTGAGAGTCTCCTCATCTGCTATTGAAATACTGGGGCTCTGCACTTTCCTTCTCATGGAAAAGAACTGGCCTTCTCCTCCAGACACCCATGGCCAGAATTGGGATTTCACCTCCAAAATTCCATATATCCAGAGATTGCTCCAATAGGAAGATTGTCAGGACAAATCTGGCTGGTAATGGTTTCACAAGGGTCACCTTTCATCTGTCCCCAAAACACTGGGGAAGGCTCTGTGCTTTCCTAACTTTGGGAAAGAACTGTCCTTCTAGTCCAGGTGCCCATGTCCAAGATTGGGATTTCACCTCCAACATTCCCTGTTGTGAGAGACTTGAGATTTTTGAAAACATTTTGTCAGGGGCAGGGGGGGCGGAAGGGGCAGGTCCAGCCCTGCCCTGCCCTGGAACCCCAATCCCCCCAGAGCCTCTATCCCAGCCCAGCAGTGGCTGCCAGTCCCTGGCACAGCACAGGCAACGCTCCACAGCCACCTCTGCAGCCCCCAGCCCAGCTCCTGAGGGACCAAATGACCCCAAGTCCCACCTGGGGGAAGGGCCCAGGGAGACCAAGGGGTATTTAAGGCTGACCACAAGGCAAGCACCCATCTTGACACTACCTCCTCTTGGAATTTCCATCTGAAATGTGCTGGAATCCAGGAGTTGGTACCTCTGTTTGTGCTCCTCTGTATTTTTTTGCCTTTCCCTCTTTCTGTCACTTCCTTCTATTTCTGGCCTTTTGTAAATTTGAGTAATGTAAAATTCAAATAGCTTAGAGTTTGTGAAGTTGAATGGGCCAAGTCAGTGCTTTAAGAATTGTTCTGTGTTGATTGAATGTCGTTTTAAACCAGTTGCTAGTATTTCTCTCATTTTGTGAAGTTGCCAGCAAAGTCTGTTTTGTTGTTTTGGGGTCCTGAAAATCTCTGGCTGGTATTTCTCCAGTACATCCTACTCAGAGGACACAAACAAGTCTAATTTTTTAAATGTCTCCTTGAGAGAGTTTCTTGGGGAATGGGAGTCAGGGCTTGTCTGTCCTGCTTGGCACAGCCCAGGCAGGGCTTTCCCAGCCACATTCCACACTCCATTTCCCAGCTGGAGCCGCTGGTGCCTCTGAGTTGTGCTGCCCCGGCCCCAGGGACGCTCTCCTTGTCTGCCCATTCCCCCATGGTCTCTGGGCAGGGATGGCCTCAGTGGGGGCTGCTGACATCCTCAGCAACTTGGAGGCTGCTGATGAATTTTCGTGCTGCAGAGGCTTGTTCAGCCTTCAGCTCTTGAGTACAGGAATTCAGTGTCCCAGGGCTCATTACCATTCAGAACACCTAAACAAGCCAAGCCTCTGGGAATAATTTGATTTTAATTTTCAAATCTTTTGTGGTTAATTAGATGAATTCCAGGAGTCTATTCAAGGTGAATAGATTCTATTTAAAAAGACAGTGAGAAAAGATTACTTAGGCCAAATTTAGGGGTTTTTTTCTCTGTTAATTAATTGATATGTGCTATCTCCAGCTGACACTGAATCCAAGTACCTCCTCATGCAGTTTGAATAGATATGAAAATCAAGACCCTTCATGGATGACAATCAATCAGACTCTGTTCCTACCCCCATCCCACCATTTCCCCCATCCAAGCCCTGGCACTCAGAGCAGCCTTGTGCAAATCTGAGCTCCCTCCAGCCCAGGCTGCACCTGCAGCTTTCAGCTCCTTGGCTCCAGCTCCCACCTGCTTTCCTTGGAGAAGGAGCTGCCCGAGACACAGAGGGATGTGGAGAGTTTTGTCAAAGAGTGGCTTGAGGAGAGAGGACACAGCCGAATTAATTTGGTAAAGATGTCCTAACTAGGGAAGAGGCCTTTTTGCAGGCAGGATGTCTGTTGGGAATGTAGCAGACTAGAGAATGGAAAAGTACAAGACCATGGTTAATTCCAAATCTTGCACCTGCAAGATAAGGTGTCCTTGGGCCTAGCGGAGTATGATAAAGAAATGGACAGCGAGGTGTGAGAAGTAGAGAACGTAGGCCCAAAGGAATGTGGATGAGTTCATGGTATAGTTTAACCAATAGATTGCTTGGCTTACAGAATATTCATCAGCTTATTATTTGCTTATACACTTATACAAGTGTTTGATGCTTTCTTCAATAAACTGGACCTGTGATGAACCAGCTGGTGTCCGGGTCTCCTTCTCTCGACAGAGGGATATTCATTTGTTGTCAGCCAACAAAGCCAAGGGAAGGCACAGCTCCATCAGATGCAAAAGCCATTCTTCTCCCTGGCTCTGCCTTGCACCTGATCCCCACAGCCTGTCCTGTTTCCTTCATCCCTCCTTTGCCAGGGACTTTGTGGGACAAGGGAGCTCTGCTCTGGGGATGGAGGGAGGTGCAAGTGCCACCGCTGGGATGGGAGCCACAACTCATCAGGTTTGTGTCCTTTGGGGATAAGGAACTGATCAGACTCAGAGGCACAGAAAGTTTAAATTCATGGCCAACAGACCATAGTTTAACAGGCAACAGTTTAATAACAATCATGCTCTTCCCTGAGCTAGGGGCAACATCCCAGCTGCTTCTGATGATTCTGCCATCAACAGGTGATTTCCATACTAAAATTACTTTCAGACAAACATGGTTTTATGATAGATAAAAACACAATTCAGTTCTTGCATCAGGATGCTCATCCTGGTGTGGTGCAAAACAGCTCCAACAATTCCCGATTTGCAAAGCTGTCAGTGGTGGATGGAGAAGAGAAGTCAGGCTGCTTTTGGTGTTGAGTAAAAGCTGAAAGCAGCCTGACTCATTTCATCTCCTCTTGTTCTGGCTGATCTCTCCTTTCCCCTTCCCCCCATAGGCTTTTGTCTCTCCCCAGGCCCCCCACTGAAGACCCTGGCTCTGTGTTCTCCATCCCCTCCTTGCTGGCACTGCCAGGCTGGGATGAGGAGCCCCTCAGCCTTCCCTGCTCAGGGCTGGACCAGCCCAGCTCCCTCAGCCTCTGCTCACAGCCCAAGGGCTCCAGCCCCACCTTGGAGGCCCTTCCCAGACCCTGCTCCAGCTGCCAGACATCTTTCCTGCCCTGGCCAACCCAACCCAGGCCACAGTGACCTGGATAACCCACGTCCTTGATGTCCTGGTCACACAGCCCTGGCCCCTTGTCCCCATGTCAGGCTCTGGAGTGAATCCTGTGGAACATCCTTTGGTGGAGGCTGTGGCCCCAGGTGGGCCGGGGGGATCCCGGGGGACAGGGACCCTGCTGGGCATGAACAGCATTGGACTTGTTGGGAGAAACTGTGAGGGGGAGCTGGGGCAGAGTGACCAACCCAGTGACCTGACCCAGCCCTGCTGGGATGTCACGGCCTGCCCTGTGATGTCAGACCTCTGGTCTGTGATGTCACAACCCATTTTCTAATGTCACAGCCCATTTTCTAATGTAACACCACTGGTCTCTGATGTCAGGGCCAACTCTGTGATGTCATATTCTGCTCTGTGATGTCAGATCTCTGCCCTGTGATGTCACAGAGGCAGTCTATGATGCCATAGCTTTTCCATGACCAAACATAACCCGCTCTGTGATGTCATAGCCCAGTCTGTGACCTCATGTTACCAGATGATAAATTGTCTCCGCCAGGTGAACTGACACCTGGAGCTTGTTCTCCACAACCCCAGGCCTATGGAAACCATGCCCATTGTGTGAGAAGGGGCACTGGAAGTTCAGCAGCCTCAGTGTCCTGCCAGCTCAGCCAGGCCCACTGGAACATCGGGGTCCACAACCACCAGGGACCACCAGAGAGACCCCCAGGACAGAAGAACACATGGGTAATGGGGATAGGAAATGTGTTAATGATTTTGGGGAAACCATTATCATATTTGTGTTTAGTCCAGGACAATCAATGAATATGTGTGCAAAATACAGAATAGAAACAGAAACTTTCCTGTACTCAGCATGCACAGCTTTCGGAGGAGTTCTCCCCCGTGCATCCAGCTGAATAAAGAATGCAGCGTCTTAATGCTACATTGGGGTTAAGGAATTTTCTGTTTTACCCAATTTTTGGTAACACTCCCACTGTCGAGGAAAGCTCTGTCTGCTGCTGTTCACAAACAGAGAAGTACTGGTGGCAGATGTGGGGCTCAGAGCTGCCAGGGGCACAGTGACCATGAAATAATCAAGTGTTCAATGTTCTGTGAAAGAAGGAGGGGCAGCAACAAAACTTCTGCACTGGAATAAGGAAGGGCAGACTTTGGCCTATTTAGGATGCTGATGTGTGGAGCACTAAATCTAGTACTGATTTTTTTACGGGACACAGGCCGTAAAAACCAAGGGATCCAGGAAGGATGGACACATTTCAAAAAAATCATCTTAAGGGGGAAGGAGCAGCCTGTCCTAGTGTGGCAAAAGATGAGCGCTTGAGGAAAATGACTTGCCTGGCTGGCCGTGGAGCTTTTGTGGGAACTCAGGGGAAAAAAGAGAGAGCATCAACTTTGGACAGAAGGTCAGGCAACTTAAGAAATGTTTAAGGATCTTGCTAGGTTAAGCAGAAAGAAAAGCTGAGACATGAAAGGTCAATGAGAACTTAACCTGGCAGCTTCTGTAAATAAATGCAAAATATTTTTATAAAAAAAAATTAAACCAAAGAGAGGGATAAGGAGAACCTCAACTCTTTATTGGATGCAGTGGAGAATATAGTAACTAAAGATAAGGAAAAGGCTAGCCTACTTAACACCTTCTTTGTCTCAATTTTCAATATTAGGACAGGTTTACCGCAAGAAAAGTGTTCTCATGAGCAGATGAGCACAGGGAGCAGAACAGCCCCTGTAATCCAGGAGGAAGCAGCTGGGGACCTGCTGAGCCCCTCAGATGCTCACAGGTGTCTCTGGGATCAGATGGGACCCATCCCAGGGGGATGAGGGAGCTGTGGATGAGTTCCCCAAGCTGCTCTCCATCATTTACCATCAGTGCTGGCTCAGTGGGGAGGTCCCAGAGGACTGGAGGTGCCAGTGTGAGCCCATTGCCAAGAAGGGCTGGAAGGAGGAGCTGGGGACCTCCAGGCCTGTCAGCCTGACCTGGGTGCCCAGCAAGGTTATGGAACAGATCACCCTGAGTGCCATCCCAAGGCACCCACAGGATGGCCGAGGGGTCAGAGCCAGCCAGCGTGGATTTCAATATCTGCATTGACGATCTGCATGCGGGGACTGAGTCCAGCATCAGAAAATTCACAGATGACACCAAGCTGGGTGTGAGTGTGGATCTGCTGGAGGGAAGAAGGGTTCTGGAGAGGGCCCTGGACAGGCTGGACCAGGGCCCAAATCCAAAAAGGCCACGTTTACAAGTCCAAGTGCTGGATCTTGAACTTTGGCCACAACAACCCCTGCAGCATTACAGGCTGGGGACAGAGTGGCTGGACAGCAGCCAGGCAGAAAGGGACCTGCAGGGACTGATGGACAGCAGGCTGGACATGAGGCAGCAGTGTGCCCAGGTGGCCAAGAAGGCCAATGGCTCCTGGACTGCATCAGGAATGGTGTGGCCAGAAGGAGCAGGGCAGGGATTCTTCCCCTGTGCTTAGCACTGCTTGGGCAGCACCTTGAGTGCTGTGTCCAGTTGTGGCCCCCAAATTTAGGAACGACATGGAGAGGCTGGAGCGTGTCCAGAGAAGGACAACAAGGCTGGTGAGGGTCCTGCAGCAGAAGTGCTGTGAGAAGTGGCTGAGGGAGCTGGGGTTGTTTGTCCTGGAGAAGAGGAAGTTCAGGGGAGACAAGGTGTTGCCAGGGCACAGGTTGGACGGTATGATCTCCAATGCCTTATCCAGCCTTGCTGACTCTGGGGGTCTCTGAAACCACCCTTGGAGCAGTTGCATGATGAGTCCTGGGCCTCCTCTTCAGAAGCTCCAGCAGCCCAGGTCCCTCAGCTTCTCCTGCCAGCCCCAAAGCCCATCCTGTCAGTCCCGCAGAGCCTCTGCAGCTCCTCCTCACTGCCCAGAACAGGGAGCACCAGAGCCAGACACAGCAGCCCAGATGTGCCCCGCTGGCCTGGGGTGCCTCTGGCAAGGGAGCAGCACCAGGCACTGCAGGAGCCTGCAGACAATTCCTGCAGCACTTGTAGGATGATCCTGCTGCCCAAGGGACATTCCCATGGTGCCAAGTCAGGAACTACAATGGGGAGTGGGGCCAGAGAGGAAAGGGCAAACAGGGATGGGCTCTTTGCGGGGGAGGAAACAGGGGTGGGCAAGAGGAAGAAATTTGTACAAGCAAAGAGTACAGAAAGCAAAGGTGAAGCCAAGGAAATGCTCAGGGCAGTTTGGGGGTGGCTGCCAGGCAGCCCTGGCTCTGAGCAACTGCATGTGCAGTGGGACAGGAAACTCCCATCTGATGGGAACAAACTTTCTGGCTGACTGCAGAGGCCAGGACAAAGCTGAGAGGTTTCCCTGGTGTCCCCCAGCCCTTGCTGGCCCCAGGGGCTGATGGCATTTGTGCTCCCTCAGGTTCATGTCCCCACAGCAACAGCATGGGGGTGCTCCCCCTGCTCTGTGCAATGCAAACAGGGGCTGCTGAGCCAGTGCTGCCGTGTCTGTGCCTGCAAGGATGGGGCACCTCTGTGGGCTGGGGGAGAGGCCAGGGCTGCAGAGGGGGGATGTTGTTGGCAGCTCGATGAGGACGCTCTGGGACGCTGCCCTGGGCTGTGCAGTGCACTGGGGATGGATCAGCCCCTGCTCTGCTGCTCCTTCCCATCTGCCCCAGGGCCCTTGCAGAGCCCCAGCCATGCTGTTTGCCCCCAGCCTGCCCACAGCCAGCCTGGGGCAGCTCACAGGGCTTTTCTGTGCTGAGCATTGGCCTGTCCATGTTCTTGAGAGAGCCTGGGCAAGGAGTCTGGAGCCCCCAGAGCCTGGCCTGAGGCGTCAGCGCTGCCCCAGCAGTGCCCATGGCCTGTCCCTGCTGCAGCCCCGGCACTGCCACCCCCAGGGCTGTGCCCGGCCCCGAGAGCACTCAGGCCCTACAGCAACACCAGGGCCACCAGGGCAGCGGGGCAGGGCCAAGGCAGCAGCACTGGCAACACCAAGTGCTGCTGCTGCTGGGCACAGCTGCCGGGGAAGCCCTGATCAGCCCCCAGCTCTGCACACAGACATTGCTGCTGCAGCTCCAGAGAAGGCAACAAAAGGGCATCTCTGCAGAAAACTTGGCTGGGACATCCTTTAGTGCATTTAGAGGTAGCAAGGGCATAGCCCCTCATTGACACAGTGTGTGACCATAGGGATGGTAGAGAGAAACAAAATGGGAAATGGCATAAAAAGTGACCTTTCTTTGTGGACAAGATTAAAAAAGTAAATAAAAGAAAAAACCCACAACCAAATGAACAAAAAGTATAAAAAATTGCTTTTATTACAAATGATTGCCAGAAATAGGCCACCTCTTTAATATTTCCAAAACCATCCAGTCAGCAGTCTCCTCACAGCAGCCTTGAGCTCCTGGTTCCTCAGGCTGTAGATGAGGGGGTTCAGGGCTGGAGGCACCACTGAGTACAGAACTGACAGGGCCAGATCCAGGGATGGGGAGGAGATGGAGGGGGGCTTCAGGTAGGCAAAAAACCCAGTGCTGACAAAGAGGGAGACCACAGCCAGGTGAGGGAGGCAGGTGGAAAAGGCTTTGTGCCGTCCCTGCTCAGAGGGGATCCTCAGCACAGCCCTGAAAATCTGCACATAGGAGAAAACCATGAACACAAAACAACCAAATAGTAAAGAAATGGAAAACACAATGAGCCAAAATTCCCTGAGGTAGGATTTGGAGCAGGAGAGCTTGAGGATCTGTGGGATTTCACAGAAGAACTGACCCAGGGCATTGCCATGGCACAGAGGCAGGGAAAATGTATTGGCTGTGTGTATCAGTGAATAGAGAAAGGCACTGGCCCAGGCAGCTGCTGCCATGTGGGCACAAGCTCTGCTGCCCAGGAGGGTCCCGTAGTGCAGGGGTTTGCAGATGGACACGTAGCGGTCGTAGCACATGATGGTCAGGAGAGAAAACTCTGCCCCAATAAAGAAGAGAAAGAAAAAGAGCTGTGCAGCACATCCTTTGTAGGAGATGTCCCTGGTGTCCCAGAGGGAATTGTGCATGGCTTTGGGGACAGTGGTGCAGATGGAGCCCAGGTCACTGAGGGCCAGGTTGAGCAGGAAGAAGAACATGGGTGTGTGCAGGTGGTGGCCGCAGGCTACGGCGCTGATGATGAGGCCGTTGCCCAGGAGGGCAGCCAGGGAGATGCCCAGCAAGAGGCAGAAGTGCAGGAGCTGCAGCTGCCGCATGTCTGCCAATGCCAGCAGGAGGAAGTGCCTGATGGAGCTGCTGTTGGACATTTGCAGTGCCTTGGCATAGGGATCTGTAAAAAAAGTTATCATGAAATAGTTGGGTTTGAAGAGGACTTTAAATATCCCAGCACAGCTTGGGGTCATTTTCACCCCTCTGCCTGCCCAGGGCTCTGCTGCCTGGAGCTGTCCCTGCCAGCAGCTGCTTCCCTGTGCCTAGGGCTGGGCCCTGCCAGTGCTGCCAGAGCCCAGCCCAGCCCTGGGGGCTCAGCTCTGTCCTGCAGACCCCCCCAAGCTCAGGCACTGCCCAGGGGCAGCTCTGGCTCTGCACGCTCTGATGGCAAAGTCAGAGCAACACTGAGGAGGCTGGAAAAGCGACACTGGTGCTGCTTCTAAGGGGCCCTGCAAGGATTTATGTCACTGCCTGGTTTATTAACATCTGAGAGAATTTTGTTTTTTTTTCTCAACCTGAACTGAGAGATGAAGTATGAACTATGTGCAATTTCCTTTCCAGGCAACCCAGAGCAGTAGATTCAAAACAGCAGGAAATTCCCTTTCATGCAGCCCCTGCCTTGCTGTGCTCCCTGTATAATCTACTTGTTCTGGCATTAAATGTCATGCTGGCAGCAGTCCTGACCAATGCAGCATCCTCCTCACACAAGCAGAACACTTCCAAGCCTTACCAGCTGTCTCCCCCCACACAGATCTTGTCCCCCAGTGCTGGCAGCAGCTGCCAGGCCTGGCTGAGAGCTGTCTCTGGCAGGCAGAAGAGTCCCTGCCCCAGCACAGCGCCCTGGGCTGCAGGACCCTGCTCTGCAGGACAGCCCTGGGCACCCCTGGCTGCTCTGCACAAGAGACAATCAGAGAATGTACTCACAGGGTCTGTAGGCATTGGGATGTTCCAGCTTGAGGAGATGGCTCCAGGAGCTGCAGCTGCATTGTCCTGCAGCCAGAGGTTCCTGTGCCAAGGGCTGGCAGTGATTCTGCCCCAGGCACTTCTCAGCACCTTTCCAGCCCTGACTGATTGAAGCTCTCTGTGCCTCTGTGCTGTGCCCAGGGTGGCTGCAGGCAGTGCCCCAGCCCTGCTGGGCTGGCAGAAGTGCTGCTCATCAAGACAAATGTGCTTTTGAAGCTCTTCTTGCATACCAGGAGCTGCCTCTGTGCCAGCAGCCAAGCCCAGCTCAGCAGCACAGGCACAGCACCAGGACTTTAATGAGCCTCTGGGGCTTTGTGCTCAGGCCCTGAACATCAGTCGCTGAGAGGGAGCTGAAGAAACCTCTCCAGAACTCTAAGTCAGAATCCAACTCCAAAGTTTCTTGGACTTTTAATGGGTCCCACTGAGGGACACAACTGAGAAAGTGTCCCCAGGCCCCAGGCAGAGCAGAGAACTGGAGGCAGTGATGGCAGGTGGGGACAAAGAGAAGCCAAACCTCGGTGCCCTGGGGCAGAGCAGCAGGGTCTGTGCCACCAAGGGCTGGGAGGAGACACTTTGTCCTGAGGCCCTGGGGCCTCCTGGCACAGCCCCAGCCAGGCTGGGCACTGTCAGCCCCTTGTCCTGCCCTCAGCATCCCCCCCTAGCCCACATCCCAGTGGCCTCAAGGATCTGCTGGAAGGAGTCCCTGGGGAGCCTTGCTCAGGAATGGCCCTGGGGGGGTCTTTAATGCTCCCTGAAGGGACTGCAGGTTTTTGAAAGGACTTTGAGTTTGGCTTTTGCCTTGGAGTCTCTGAGAGGTTTGTGCAATCATGGCCTCCAATTATCTGCTGTATTTAGTCCCTGGAGAGGCTTTGTCAGTAACAACACTCAGTGGAGGTCATTAATACTTCATGGTACTTCAGTTATTTTAAGGTACTTGGTGTTTCACTTTTGATACAGACTCTGTGAGAGTTTTGTGCAATCATGCCCCCAGTTATCTATTTTAACGAGTCTCTTGAGAGCTTTGTACTGAAACTTAGCAGGGCTCATTAATGCCTAAAGATACTCAAGATTTTTAACGTGCTTTATGGATTTAAGAATACTTTTAGGTAATTTTAAGGATTTTCTTGCCCACACTGAGTCTCTGAGAGGTTTTTGTGCCATCCTGACCTCCAGTTCTCTCCTCCAAGGAGTCCATGAGGAGCCTGTGTTGGGTATCTTCCCCCCTTTCTGTTTTACAATAAAGATGGAACAGAAAGAATTTTGTAAGACCTTCTAAAAGCATCCAAACAAACATGGGACAATTAACAATACAACAGCAACCACTAAGAGAATTAATAGTCCTTTTTTAGCTAGACATCATCCAACCCTTTAGTGCCTTGGATTGGGGGAGTTTATTGACCCAGTCTTTGTTTTCTACCTGAAGCTTCTTGAACCCTTTCTTCAGTACCGTAATGCCCTTATGGATTGACTCGCTGTGGCTGGAGAGGTTCATGCAACACATGCCCTCAGAGTCTACACAGCCATGCCCATGTGCCCAGAATAAAAAACTTTATCGCTCTTTTGCAAGGTGGCATGTCTGATGGTCTATTTCTCTGAGAGCACGCCACTCAATGTGAGGGAGGTAGCATTGGTTTTCTTACTTGATAGCATTGGTTTGCTTACTTGACAGGCACCCAAGATGGTCTGATGGTCCTAAAGCTTTAGCTGCAGCCACCCAAGGTAGTCCAAATTGGGGGTGCTACCATTCGATACCTGGATTAAAGCTTTCAAAGCCATCTCTTTGGTATCATTCAATACTTCTCTGGCGATACCTACTGGTTGATTGTCTGGTAGACTGTGTTGTCCTTCTCCAGCTAGATGGTTGATTGTCAATTCCGCCCTTGCCTCATTATTAGCATAGTCTGCTATTAATTGATTCAGCAAACACTTCCATCCCCCTTCCCATAGGGTGTATTCTGTAGGTGAGAACAACATGGTCATAATATATTTTAAATCATAGGGGGTTAAGACATGTGCTTTAACCATGGCCCTCATTAGTCCATTAAAACAAGGTAAGTCCTTCCTATGGTCTTTACCTGCCCGACACAGCTCCCTTATTTCCCCAGAAGCCAATGGCTGTTACCTGGGATTCTGTCCCCTTCTTTCATAATATACAGGGGCCACAAGGAGTTTTCAGACTATTTGCCAGTCTCCTTCCTTAACTGCTTCTTTCCAGATCCTTTCCTGGGGATCTTCTGGGGTTGACAGATGGGGTGGTTCTGGGGAATCCAAACTGTCTTCTGGGGAGGAAGAATAACTTGGAGGAGAATTATTTGGATTAGAAATAGTGTGACAGTTGGGCTTAGTACCTTGAGCATAGGGTTATATTGTTGCCGGAGGGTGATGTAAATGGCGCTGCCATTTTGAAAGGTGTTGGGGAGGAAGGGCCTTGATTTAGGATGGCAGACTTCAGGGCTGGTCTTCTGGAGGCATGGCCCAGGGTGGAGGTGGAATGATTGAAAGTGGGAGTGTGACCTGCAGTCATGGGGGTGGAGTCTGGAGTTCATTCAGGGCAGAATAGAAGATTGTGGTAGCAGGAAGTGGAGGAGCAAAGGTGGAGGGAGGACGGTCAGGCTCACAGGCATCTGGAAAATTTTTAATGATCCACCTCACAATTGATTTTATTTTGTTCTTTGAAGATACTTGGTCATGATCAGTGAGAATTAACTTAAAGCATCCATATACACACCTTTCTACTTTGGACTTCCAGCTGCCCATTTTTCTCTTTCTCTGCCTTAGGTGGAAGAGCCACTGGAACACTCCAAATCAGTTAAGGGATGTGGATTCATATTGTAAAAACACAGTGGCAAAATGGGCAATAATTGTTCTTCCTTTCCCCAAACCCACCTGCAATCCTACATAGGTGCAACCATCATTGTCCCTGGAGATCCTGGCCAAGGTCCCTCAAAGCAATGATGAATGTGCCAGCCCAGCAAAAACCAAAATCCCGAGGAGCACTGGCCTATCCATCAGCTAACCCCAGCTGACATGACTGAATGTCAGGGTCCCTGTTTGGGCGCCAAAGGTTGCAATGAGGGTGGCTGTGACAAACCTTTCTGGTTCCCCAACTTCAGGGCAAGGATGGTGAAAATGAAAAGAAGCAGATGCTGGGGAAGATGAAACATGAAAGCCTTATAAATATGATTTCCTGGCAAAAGATTTTGAGAATATCAAAACTATAAGTGAGATTGAAATGAAAGCAAGCTTTGAGATACCAAGCCTTAGTTACTGAACAACTGGAAAAGAATGGTATGGCCGGCTGAAGGTAATCTTCTTTTGATGAAACAATACCCTCTGCTTGCAGACAAGTCCATGTGTCAGAGCAGACTGTACTAGCTTGTCAGAAGGAGTCCAAAGAGTTGTTTTCAGGGTTTAAAATGTAGCACAGTATGGTAATGTAATGATTCTTATAGGCTGTATATAAATGCTATAAGATTTGTATCTTGTACTATATTGGTTAGTGAAAATTAGAATATGTAGCACAGAAGAAGATTTATTGTATTGTAATGGGAACTCCCCTCCTCTTTTGGGCATCCATTTTGGGCGTCTCTTTCGATCTCCTCTTTTGGGCCTGCTCTGAGCTGTGGCTGGCAGCTCCAAACAAGGTCCCTGTACCCACACCCTATGCAATAAACCAGAGCTTCCAAGATCTGGCTTCAGAGATCTCTGGTCTCTGTCCGTCCCAACCGTCCTAGCCCCCGATGATCCTACAAGCAGGATCAATGAGTTTGACCAAAAAGAAGTTTAGTAACAGGGTGAAAAACAATAAACATGGAGAAGTCAAGCGCAGTGCAAGGGGTGGGATTCAAAGACCTGAGATAAAGGCGAAGCAACAATATATACACTCAAGGGTAGAACACTCTAGAACAATAACCATATAGGGGACACAAGTAACCAGTAGGGGAGGAGAACTTGGACAACTTAGCATAACAACACTAAAGGCTCATGGGGGAACTCTGTAACTCACCTTAAGTTAAACAAATTATTCCCAGGGTTTGAAACTCGAGCCCAGTAGTTCCGAGGTATAATCTGTCTGACTGAGTTACAGCTGGGCTAACTCACACACCCCTGCTTTGCTCTGGTCCCTTGGGACCTTGTGGCCCAACAGAGCCACAAAGGTGTCCTGGGTTCCACATAGGCTCCACAGTATCACAATGGTCCCTTGGATCCATGGTGCTTGGCAGTGTCACAATGGCCCCTTCATTTTACAAGGCTCCCAAGCGTCACATTGGTCTCCATAGGAAGGAAACCACGCAGCCCCATGTTTCAGGAGCTGATGAACAGCAATCACCAGAGGCCAAGGTAAGCCTGACCTGTCTGTCCTGGCAGGTTTGCTTGGAGCAACTCTTGGATTTTTGAAATGATGAATGTGGAGTCCTAATTTAAAACATTTGTGCCTGGAGAAGAAGGGTTTTTTTCATAAAAAGAAGAGCACAGAGCCCTTTCCAGTTGTTATGGTTTGGGCCTGGCAAAGCCAGAGCCCCCATGAGTCTACCCTCTACCTGATATCTGCTGTGAGATGTGAACAGGAATAAGCAAAGCAGGCTCCAGCTTAAACGTAAAGAAAAGTTTATTAACTAAACTACACACAATTACTAAACTACACACAATTACTAAACTACACACACACACAAAAAAAAAAGAAATCACAAGGAGAATGAAAACTACACAGAAACACTTCCCCCTCCTCCTCCAGATCCCAGTACAATTCATCTCCCAAAATTATCCACACTCCCAAAATTATCCACACTCGGTCTGGCACCACCCTTTAGAAAATCAAATCTTCAGCTTATGACAAGTAGACGGAGTCCTTCCTTTTACCACGGACTTCTTGTCACAATTAGCACACCGCCCGGAGTCCTGCTATCTCGTGACATCTCCTTTCCATGCCAAGGTGCTCTCACCACCAGGCATGGGATGAGGCAGAGGTCTGCTTTCAGGGTGGGCCTTTTTAAGAATGCCTCGTCTCGTTCCAAGCAGAGCACACTCTCATCTCTGGCACCTTTGTCCCCCCCATTTCTTCTATACCCCCTGGGGCCGAGGGGTCTCAACACCAAACTCTCCTGGCTCCGAGCCTCTGCTTCCCCCTGCAATGCCTCCTCTGTATCACCAGGAAACAGTCCATGGATCTACAATAAGAGAGTCCAGCAAAGTTGCCACTCCATCTTCCTCCATTCCTTCAACATCTCTTTTTCTCTTTGCCAGAGCCCCTTACTGGCCTGTTTCTTCCTTCATCTTCCACTCTTATCCTTTTCCTAGGAAAGGTAATGTTCTGTGAAGTTCTCACTATCCACTGGGGTTAAAGGCTCTCCCAGGCCGCTGGACTGCTCACAGGCCCCCCGCTTCTCCTCTCAGCCGTGCTGCCGGCACATGATATCATGTTTCAAGATAACAGCACAGGCTGCATTCTCTTCGTCTCCAGAAAGGTGGGGGGGGAGGAGGGGGGGGGGTAAACAGGTCCCTCGATGCTCCCCCACCATTCCACCAAATCTGGGCCTACCATAAATGGGCCACGTGTCTTTCCCCTCCCCCAGCCCAGCCAGCAACTGGGCCGGGGGAGGGAGGACCAACCCTTCATGCCGGAAATCCCAAGAGAGCTCTGAAGGACAAGAGCCCTGCTTTTAACTCCTTGGGTTTGTAGTCTCAAGAGGCAGATCCAATGCTCCACTGGTCAAACCAGGTGCTCATCTTAAAATCCGAACACCCATTAAGTAACCACAGCAAAACAACATATCCCAGATGTCCCATTTCCGGTCAAGCCACGACACCAGTGTTTTGAAAACAGGTGAGTGCTGCCCCTCAGGAGTCAAAGACCAGCCAGACTTGTCTGTTCTGGGAGCTTTTGTCTGGGAGAAATCCTTGAAAACACAGAAATTTGGAGGTGGAATACTAATTTTGGCCATGGATGCCAGGAAAAGATGGACAGTTCTTTTCCATAAGAAAGAAAGTGCAGAGCCTCAGAGTTTCAGGGGCAGATGGGAGTGACCTTCCACATTCCAAGGTCAGCCAGACCTGTCAGGTGAACCCTGGGAGGCCAAGGCAGCCACACCTATTTCATGTTGCCTTGGTTCCACAGGGCCCTGCAGTGTCACAGTGGCTCCTTGCTTCTATGAGGCCTTGCAGTGCCGCAATGATTCTCTTGCTTCCATGATGCCCTGAGGTGTCATAATAGTTCCTTGGTTACACAAGTCCTTAAGGATCCTAATGGTCTCCATGGCTCCACAAGCACAAGGTCCCACAGTGCCATAATGGACTTTGGTTTCCATGAAGCCTTACTGTGTCCAATGGCCCCTTGGTTCCATTGGGGTCCAGTAGTGCAACAATGATTCCCTTGGTTCCACAACTTCCCATAGTGTCACAATGGCCCCTTCCTTCCATAAGGCCCTGCAGGGTCACAATGGTCTCCATGATTCCACGGGGCCTTGCAATGCCACAGTGCTCTCCATGGATCCATGGTGCCCTCCAGGATCACAATGGCCCTTTGGCTCCACGAGGCCCTGAAATGCAGCAATGGCCTCTTGGTTCCACAAAGCCCTTCTGCTTCACACTGGCCCCTTGGGACCATGCAGCCCAACAGACCCACAAAGATATCCTTGGTTCCACAAGGCCCCACAGTGTCACCGTGGCCCCTGGGATCCACGCTACCCTGCAGGGTCACAATGTTCCTCTTGGTGCCTTAAGGGCCTACAGTGTAACAGGTTCCACAAGGGCCTGCAGTGTCACCATGGTCCATTGTTTCCACAATGCTCCGCAGTGTCACAATGGTCTCCATAGGAAGGAAACAAGTGAGCCCCAGTGGTGCAGGGGCAGTCACCAGAGAGGCAGTCACCAGAGGCCAAGCCTAGCCAGACTTGTGTCATCTTGATTTTTTAAGATTTTCTAAGCCTTCTGATGTTGACATTCTTGTAGTGAACTTTCGCACACACTTTCTGTAAATAACTCATTGTTATTTATGGAGGAGGAGAGAGTTAAAGAGCTGTTGGTTTGACCAGTATCATTGGAGAGGTGACACTGTCACCTTCCAATCTGCTGTCACTTTTGGAAAACTATAAATGTTGGAGTCAGAATATAAACTTCACTTTTTTCTTTCACCTTGAGAACAGTGGTGTGCGCTTCTGTTCTTTCCTGTCCTCTAGTGACATCCTGGTGACTGCCAAAGTGTACTGCAGCCTAGGCTGAGAGAGTCCGGATTGCCGGTATTGTCCCCCCTCTTTGGTGCTTTGCCTGCTGTTCTTGGGGTGATGGCAACCTCTGTGGGTTTCGAGAAGGATTCCCTCATTTTAGACCTCTGGAGGGGGTCCTGGAGTGGAAACAGGTTTCTATTTCCTGGAATGATTTTGAGTGATTGTTTCTGTGGGCCCTAGAGCGAGGGCTCTTTTCGGACTCTGGGAAGGTGTTCTCCAAGGAGGAGTGGTCTCTTGTGGGGGTCCGCCGCATGGAGGCCCTCTTTGATGATTGCACTGTAGACATGGGATTGCTGCTGGTGCAGTGGAAAAAGTGTGAGGAGCTTTGGCGGGGGTCTGGCTCTTGTACCCCTCGGAGTTCCCAGTTGACCCCTTCTGTCTCGGACATGGACGAGGGGCAGTTTGAGTTTCTGTGTGATGTGGAGCTCTCTCCCCACCCTGGGACAGTGTGCTAGGGGATGGGTCCAACTCGGGGGATTGCGATGGTTCCCCCGGGGTGGATTTGGCTGTGCCAGGCTCCCTTGTGCCGCTCTCTGCAGTGATGCGGCTCCACGGGCTGCACCTTTCTCGGCACCCCTCCCCTCCTCCATGTCAGGGACAGGGCCCTGCTCCGGTCTCGTCCTGTTGCAGACATCTTTTCATTAAAATCCTTTCATTAGGATTTTTCCTGCTGAAGTTGAGAGCTTTCAGCAAAAAAGTGTAAACAATGGTTATCTGCTGCTGTGGAATGCAGCAGGTGGATCCATGATTGTTCTCCTGTGGATGTTTGGATTTACTGACCACTCACGGCAGAGCTGCTCTTGCTCTCTGCTGAGACACAAATCTTTGTTATTCATTCTTTTCAATTCTATTTTTAGCTTAGCCTCCTGAGAAACCTTTTCCTTTCTATTTCTTTTTAGTATAGATACAATGTAGTGTATATATAATAAAATAATAAATCAAGCCTTCTGATCATGGAGTCAACGTTCTTGTCTCTCTCTCATCCTGAAAACCCTTGTGACCACCATCACATCGTCCCAGTCCACACTGGATTTGCAGGCCGTGCTGGCACCCGTGCCCGCCAAGGCGCCCCCTGCCGGGTCTGTGGCGTGACCGGGCACTGAGGTATTTACCTTTAGTGTGAATTCCGACAGAGCCGGTGGGAGGCCGGTGGGTTCCCGGGGCCATGGCGTCTCCTCGTCGAATTTGTGGACGCTTCCCTCGTGCCAGGTGACTCTGTGTCCAAGGGCCCCCATGCGTTTCTGGCAAGAAGCCAGAACTAAGACTAATGAGATGTCTGAGCCTGCCTCCTCGCGGCATCTGCTAGGTCACAGAGCAGGCTCCTCTGGCTCTGCCAGTGCTGCAGGGGGCGTGGGGGTGACTGGTGTTGACCTGGCTCCCAGTCAGTCATCGCCTCTTGTCCCTGTGGGGACCAAGTACCAGGACACAGCAGGTGCTGTGGCTTTGCCAGGGGGTTCCCAGGCTTTCCCTATGCTCAGGGGTGTTACTCACAACACTTATGAACCGCTTTTGTATAAGCTGGAGAGGGAAGTCCATGATGAGGTTGCTCAGCATGGTTTGGAGTATGCTGAGGTTATGCAGAGTCTCAGGAGGGTTGCTACGGACGTGCTGACGCCTCATGACCTCAATCGTGTGGCATATTCTCTTTTTGACTTTGTGCAGTTTGGTGTTTTTGAGACCAAGTGGGCTCGTTTGGTGGCCCATGCGGTGGTGCAGAATGCTGCATTGGCGCCACAGGACCCCAGGTGTGGGGTTGTCGCTGACTTGCTGTTGGGCACAGGGCTTTATGCCAATGTTCAAGCACAGGCTGGATACGATCCCCTTGTGCTTGACCAGTGCCACATGCTGGGCACAGCAGCAATTGTTCAGACCCTGGAAATGGCTGCTCCAAGGCAGCTGTTTGCGACCATTGTCCAGGGGGTTGATTTGATGAGTCTTTCATGGCATTTGCAGCAAGGCTGACTGCGTCTGTGGAGAGGTAGGTGTCTTATCCTGTGGCAAAGAGGATTGGGATTGCAAACCTTGCGAGGTGAAATTGGAATGATGCTTGTAGGAGGGTCATAGTGGCGGTGCCTGGTTTTCCTACTGTCTCCCAGATGGTGGAGGCCTGTGCGGACATCATCCCCTCGGGCTGGAAGTTGGCTGCCGTGGCTGCCGCTGTGCAGCCAATCTGGGCAGCACCGCAGGACAGGCAGCCACAGCAGGGGACTGCGCAGGCTGGCAAGAAGCGGGGGAAGAAAGCACAGAAGGTCAAATTCCCCATGTTCTTATGAGGTTGGTGTGGTAGACTGAATCACATGTCCAATATCTGCCAGGCGACTGTTCATGTTAATGGCCAGGCTTTACTGGGCTCGGGAAACATGAAGCCGCCTCAAGTTCGCTGGACTGCTGTCCTGACAAAGGACCGTCCCGATATGCTGCGTACCCTGTCTGTTCCTGGTGCGATGCCATCAGAAATCCACCTCTGCTGGCTTCTCAACAGCAGTGCTGACATCGTGGTTCTCTCCCTTTCATTCTGGCTCCCAGAGTGGCCCCTGGATCTGGTGGGGACGTCTGTCGTGGGCCTGGGAGGGACGGCGCAATGCTACATGAGCGAGCAGCCAGTGCTGGTTGCAAACCCAGAGGGACAGACAGCCTGGGTTAGGCCTCATGTTACTTCAACTCCTCCCAACCTCTGGGGGAGGGATGTTCTGTCTGTCTGAGGGGTGTGCATCGGGATGGATTTTTGATGGGGGCCACTGCGATGAAGGGCGCAGAGTGTCTTACGCCTCCTATTCGGTGTCTGGTGGACAATCTGTCTGGGAGAAGCAGTGGCCCCTCCCTCAAGATAAATTGGTCGCCCTTCAGAACCTGGTGTAGGAGCAGTTGGACCAGGGTGAAGCCGTCAGGGGGGCTTTGTACAAACCACAAACCAGGCAGGGCTGCTGTAGAATGTGCCTTGAGCTGCTTTAATTTTCAGCATCAGTCTCAGTATGTGGTTATGACAATGGGAAGATGCCAGCAGCTCACATTCCAGGCAGCAGACCAGGAACTTAATGTTACAACTTACTTTATAAGTTTCTTGACCAATCACACAGAGCAAAAGCACACTGACAGCAGTTCTAGCCAATCACCATAAGCACACGTACCTTTGGTTAAAACAATGCTTTCTTATTTTGAATACAATACCTGCTTGTAAGCCTTAAAACACAATGCACAGAGCTCCATTATTAAGCTTTAATCTTCCTAATATCTTGCTAGATAAACTTTCCGTAGCTTACAGAGCTATTCTAGACAAGTGTTAATACACAGATCATTGTTCTATTTGCCCTTGCTTTTCTACAGTTTAAATAATTTTTCAGCTGACCTATCTCATGGCTGCTGCATAGCTCTGCTCACAGTTCTGCTGTGTCTGAGGCCTGCATCTTGAAGCTTTCCCAAAATCCTCTAATTTTGTGGATTCCCACACAGGGTCATCTGGAGCCTTCTACCAGTCTCTGGAACACTCCTGTCTTCTGCATCAAAAAGAAATCTGGGAAGTGGAGGTTGTTGCAAGACCTCCGAAAGGTTAATGCCGTGATGGAAAGCATGGGAACATTGCAGGTGGGCACGCCATCGCCTACCATGCTTCCCCCTGCCTGGTCGGTCCTCATTGTGGATCTGGAGGATTGTTTCTTTATGATTCCTTTGCATCCCGATGACAGTCCGAAGTTTGCCTTCTCAGTGCCAGCGATTATCGAGGCTGATCCCGCACAGAGATATCAATGGAGGACTTTGCCCGAGGCATGCAGAATTCTCCTGCCTTGTCTGGAGTTGGCAAGCAGTTTCCTGATGCACGTCTGTATCATTATATGGACAACATTCTGGTGGGTATGCCCACCCAGGATGAGCTGCTGAGGATTCAGCCTTGGTTGCTCGATGCTTTCCATGCTCATGGACTGCAGGTGGCTCCAGAAAAGGTTCAATAACAACCACCTTGGAAATACTTGGGGGTCAAAATTCTGGAAGGGATGATCCGTCACCAGGAGGTGCAATTTGTCCATTCTGTGAAGACACTGAAGGATGCTCAGAAATTGGTAGATGTCATCACTTGGTCATGTCTGTACTTGGGGCTAACTGATGCACAGCTGTCTCCTCTGTATGATTTGTTGAAAAGAGACTCTGATCTAAAGTCGCCTCTCACACTGCCCCCTGCGGCGCTTATGGCATTGGAGGTGGTTCAGCAAGCTGTTTTGGCTTGCCAAGTTTATCGCATTGATTCCTCTGTTGATGTCACTGTGTTCATCACCACTCCAGATTCGCATCCCACGGGCATTATTGGCCAATGGAGTGACAAATGATCCCATTCCTCGCACATGTTGGAATCAGTTTTCCTGCCCCATCAGCTGCAGAAGACGGCAACTGCATTGTTTGAGCTGATTGATCGCTGGATAATCAAATGCCGGCAACGGTGTTTGCAATTGATGGGTGCGGATCCTGCAAAGATCATACTCCCGGTGCAACGTGAGGATTTTGACTGGAGCTTTGCAAACAGTGTGTCCCTGCAGAGTGCTCTGGAAAATTTTTCAGGGCAGATCATTTGTCATCTGCCCAGTCATAGGCTACTGCATATAGTGAAATTCACACAAATCTCTTTGCGGCCCAAAAATAGCCAGGAACCTGTGCAAGGACCCGCCGTCTTCACTGATGGTTCAGGGAGAACAGGAAACGCCATTGTTACTTGGAGAGACCAATCAGAGTGGCAGGTTCTGGAAGCTCATGAGGATGGGTCAGCCCAATTGGTTGATTTTCCCAGGAACCTTTCAATCTGGTCATGGATTCTGCCTATGTGGCCAATACTGCACAGAGTTTGGGTCATTCCGTTTTGAAGGAGGTCAGTAATCCTGCCTTGTTTCATTTACTGAAGACCTTGTGGTGTGCCATTCAGGCCCGGGTTCATCCATTCTATGTTCTGCATGTGAGGAGTCACACCAATTTGCCGGGCTTTATAGTGGAAGGTAACGCGAGGGCTGACAAGTTGGCTAACCCAGCGTGGGGAGCGCCTCAGCCTGATACACTCGCGCAGGCCAAGGCATTGCATGGGTTTTTCCACCAAAATGCACATACCCTGCAGAAGCAGTTTCAGCTGATGCCAGCTAAGACTCGTGACATTGTCGAGTCATGTGATGACTGCCATGTACTTGCTCCACCTTTCCAGCTGGGGTAAATCCCAGAGGCCTTAGGGCCTTGGAGCTTTGGCAGACCAATGTCACCCAGATTGCCGAGTTTGGCCGGCTCAAGTATGTGCATGTCACGGTGAACACGTTCTCCTCTGCAATGTGGGCTTCGGCTCACACTGGGGAGAAGGCCCGTGATGTCCTTGCCCACTGGAGGCAGGATGTCGTTCTGGGCATGCCTTCTGCTGTGAAAACCAACAATGGTCCTGCTTACACATCGCAAAAGTTGCGGCAGTTCCTGCAGTTGTGGGGTGTCTCGCACAAGTTTGGTATCCCTCATTCTCCAACTGGTCAAGCTATTGTAGAACACGCTCATGGTACTCTGAAGCAGGTTCTTCAAAAACAAAAACGGGGAATGCAGGTTGAAACCACGCAAAGTCGGTTGGCAAAAGCCTTGTGCACAATAAATCATCTCACTGTGCCACAGAACTCAAATAACCCTGTCATTTTGAATCACCATCTCTCGTTGCAGGCTGCGGACGAGGCACATCAGCCTCGAGCGAAGGTTCAGGTGCAGAATTTAGTCACCAAACAGTCGGAAGGTCCCTATGACCTTATCGCTTCGGGGCGCGGGTATGCTTGTGTATCCACACAGACTGGGGTACGCTGGGTACCTTCGAAGTTTGTTCAACCTGACCTGCAACCGCAGAGACAGAATCCAGCTGATGAGCAAGATGGAAACCGTGACCACCCTGGAAGGCATCAAGTGGGGGAATCATTGAGTGATGATTCGGATGCAGATGATAAGAGTGATCACTCTGATGATTCCTCCGCAAGTGGACACTGAAGAGTGTTCATATTTTCTTTATCATATTGTTCATTTTCTTTTTTTTTTCTTTTTTAAAGGAAAACAGTGAGATGTTGCCCTGTTTTTTTAAGATTTTCTAAGCCTTCTGATGTTGACATTCTTGTAGTGAACTTTCTCACACACTTTCTGTAAATAACTCATTGTTTTGCATTCCTTTCTGGAGGAGACAGTTGATGGACTGTTGGTTTGTCCAGTGTCATTGGAGAGGTGTCACTGTCACCCTCCAATCCACTGTCACTTTTGGAAAACTGTAAATGTTGGAGCCAGAAAATAAACTTCCCCTTTTTTCTTCACCTTGAGAACAACGATGTGAGCTTGTGTTCTTTTGTGTCTTATAGTGACACTCCTGGGCCAGCGACTCCCTCTGAGTGGGGCCTGTCCCAGCTGGGAACTCTCCCGTTTGCTGCACTCGGGGATCCTGAACAACAACACAGAGTCTGGGCTGATCCCCCCACTCCTCCAGGCTCAACCCCTCACCCCCTGGGGAGATGCCAAAGGATCCTCAGTGAGCATTCCCTGTCCTCAGGGGAATTTCTCACAGGTGCCTTGCACTGACTCTTTGTGTCTGTGTGCACACAGGAGTGCCTGTGCTGGGGAAATGTGGCAGAAATGCTGCTCTCTGAGGGGTTGGAGTGCCTTGGATAGCTGAGTCAGTCAGGTGTGTAGGTAAGGTAAGTCACAAGGTCTAAGTAAAGTTAAATGCTGCTAAACAGTATTTAACTTAAATTATAACCTATGACTTAGCAATTTAAAAGAGGACTAACACTTAACAATATTTAACTTAGCTTATAACTTATATTAAACTTAAAAACTTAACAAGAAAACATCTCTTAGCAGCATTTAACTTCACTTAGACACTTGACAGCCTCGTGGAACCAAGGAGCCATTGTGACACTGAGGGGACTCATGAAATCATGGAGATCATTATGACACTATGAGGCCCCATGGAATAGGCAAAGCATTGTGACACTGCAGGGCCTCATGGAAGCAGTGAGACCATTGTGACCCTGGGGGTCCCCATAAACCAAGAGCACCATTGTGATACTGTGGGGCCTTTTGAAACCAAACGTCCTTTGTGACACTGCAGGGTTGCATGGAACCAAAGGTCCATTGTGACATTGCAGGGCCTCGTGTCATCAGTGGTCCATTGTGACACTGGGCCACCAAAGGAGACCTTGTGACACTGCAGGGCTTCACGGAACCTCGAGGCCATGGTGACATTGTGGAACTCCATTGAACCAAGGGTTCATTGTGACACTGCAGGCCTGCATGGAACCAAAGCTCCAGGGTGACACAGAGTGGCCTCCTGTCATCAATGGTCCACTGTGACACAGTGGAACCAAAGAGACCATTGTGACACTGCAAATCCCCAGGGTCCAAAGGTCCATTGTGACATTGCAGAGCTCATGGAAAAGAGGAGTCACATGACATTGTGGGACCTGGGGAACCACGGAGATCATTGTGACACTGCAAGGGCTGATGGAATCAGTGGGACCATTGTGACACTGTGGGGCCTTCTGGAACCTAGGGGCCATTGTGACACTTTCGACTCCATTGAACCAAGGGTCTATTGTGACACTGCAGGTCTTCTTGTAATCAAGGGACCATTGTGACACTGCTGGACCCCATAGAAACAGGTCACCATTATGGCACTGTGGGGCCTCATAGATCCAAGGCACCATTGTGACAGTGTGGGCCCCCATAAAACCAAAGGAACAAAGAACAGATCTGGTTGGTTTGGCCTCCCAGGGGCCACCTGACTGGTCCAGCTGACCCTGGCATTTTGAGGATCTCTTCTCATCTGCTGCTGAAGCACGGGGACTCCATGCTTTCCTTCCTATGGAAAAGAACTCTCCTTCTCCTCCAGGAACCCATGGTCAGATTTGGGATTTCTCCTCCGAATTTCCTTATATCCAGAGATTGTTCCCGTAGGAATATTGCAATACAAATCTGGCTGCAGTGGTTTCACAAGGCTCACTTCCCATCTGTCCCCAAAACATTGGGGAAATCTCTGCGCTTTCCTTGCTCTGGGAAAGGAATGTCCTGCTTCTCCAGGTGTCCATGGCCAAGATTGTTTTGTCACCTCCAAAATTCCCTAAATCCAAAGACTGCTCCCAGACAAAATCTGCCTTTCCTTTCAAGTCTGGCTGGCCTTGGTCTAGTGAGGCTCTCACTTGCCTTCCAAACACTGAGGCTCTGTGCTTTCCTTCCTATGGAAAAGAACTGCCGTTCTCTTTCAGGCGCCCATGGCCAGAACTGGGATTCCACCTCCAACATTGCCTTTTGTGCCAGACTGGAGGAGATTTTTGGCTCAAAACATTTCATGTGTGAGGGAGGAAGGGGCAGGTCCAGCCCAGCCCTGCCCTGGAACCCCAATCCCCTCAGAGCCTCTATCCCAGCCCAGCAGTGTCTGCCAGCCCCTGGCACAGCACAGGCAATGCTCCACAGCCACCTCTGCAGCCCCAGCCCAGCTCCTGAGGGACCAAATGAGCCCAAGGCCCACCTGGGGGAAGGGCCCAGCAAGACCAAGGGGTATTGGTGGCTGACCACAAGGCAAGCACACATCTTGACCCTGCCTCCTCTTGGAATTTCCACCTGAACAGTGCTGGAATCCAGGAGTTGGTAGCTCTGTGTGTGCTCCCCTGGATCTTTTTTGTCTTTCTCTCTTTCTGTGTCTTCTTCTGTTTCTGTGCTCCTGCAAATTTTGATTAATATTAAATGGAAGTGGCTTAGAATTTGTGTAGTTGAATGGCTCAAGTCAATGCTTTGAGAAGTTTTTCATGTTGACTGAATGTCTGTTGTGATTTGAGATGAGAAGAATTTTAAAAAGTAAAACTTTTCGTGTAAGTGACAATCTGTTAAACCACTAAGATACTGAACACGTCTCTGTGAAACACAAATGTTAAAGATGAAAAAGTCCAGGAACCTCCTCTTTCTTTTCCAGTCAACAAAGAAGCAGCAAGCCCTGGCCCTGGCCCCCATCTCAACCAAACCAAACCAAACCAAACCAAACTAAACCCAACCCAACCCAACCAAACCAAGCAACCCTGCCGTGGGCTGAGCTCCTGCTCCCCTCCCCAGGCTGCCCCTCTCCACATTGGCACCATTCTAACCAAACCAAACCCCAACAACTCCCAAACAGGAAAACAAGAGGCTACAAAACCCCAACCAGAACAAAGCAAGACACAGCTATTGAAATCTTACCAAGTACCCTCCCCCCAACACAACTAAAACAAAAAACCCCTACAACCTACAACCCATACAAAATAACCTTACAACTAAAAACTTAAACATAAAAAAAGCCAAAACCAACCATAAAACCAATCCTAACACAACCCAACCACAACTTCCACCACAAGTTACTGGCAGGTCAGGTGTTAGTCCTTTCAGTGCTTCAATCCTCCTTCAAGTAAAAGAAAAAAAACCCAACAAAATACATGCATATTAAAAAAAAAACAATAAAAAACCATCCAAGTCAGTAATGAAGAAATTAAATCCCAAATAAAAAAGGGGAAAAAATACCTTAATCATAAAACTAAAATCCTTTTATAAACTATAAAGAAAAACAACTTTTTTTTATAGTACAAAAAACCATAAAAAAAATTAATATCAAACAGAAACCTGCATGCTAAAATTAAACAAATGTTAAAATAGCAGTATTTTCATAGTACATTTAAACAGGGGGAAAAAAAAAAAGTAATCCAGTATCCCCAAGAGAAGATCTCTATTTGCAGAAATAAAAATAATTTAAAAAGTAAAAAATAAAAACTTTTACACTTAAAGAACTCATCTTTAAAAAAATACCCCATAAGTCAACATGGCTCATCTATAAGCTGTAAAAAGGCTTGTAGCAACAAAAACTTCACAATAAAAGAGT
Organism: Melospiza georgiana; assembly: GCF_028018845.1. Taxonomy (NCBI): domain Eukaryota; kingdom Metazoa; phylum Chordata; class Aves; order Passeriformes; family Passerellidae; genus Melospiza; species Melospiza georgiana. Next base: position 2,630,630 of record NW_026652215.1, read on the forward strand.
TCCTCAGACAAATGTTATCCATGTCAGAATTAAGAATCAAAAAAAAAAAAATTTCTTCTTGTAAAAAAATCTTTATAACATTTACAAGAAAAACTTCTCTCCCAAAGTAAATTTAAAAAAGACTATTCTAGAAATAGTAAATACCTAGAAATTTTAAGTTTACTTTACATTGGCAGTAAAAAGAAAACTTTAAAAAGAAAAAACAGTGTTCTAAAGAATTTATTTTAATTTTTACTACTTTTTTCTTTTTGAATTTACTTTTAATAAAAATTTCTTGATAGCCTTTTAAAATGTTAGGCCTACATTGCCTTTCTCCTAATCCTATCTCACAACAAAATTAATACATAAATAACAAACTGACACTAAAACCCATTACACTCTTCAATGCATTAATTAAGAAATCTCAAGATTAGAAAAATGTTAAATTAACCAAACCAAAACCACTACAATGTCATAATAAACCATTTGCCAATTTTTATCTCATTGTCTAAAGTTCTCAGTAAAGACTGTTTTTTTGTTTTGAGCCCCTGAGAACCCTGTTGGTATTTCTCCAGTGAGTTTAACTCAGAGGAGACAAACAATTGTAATTCCTCTAAAATGTCTCTTTGAGTGAGCTTTTTGGGGGGAGTCAGGGCTTGTGTGTCCTGCTTGGCACAGCCCAGGCAGGGCTTTCCCAGCCACATTCCACACTCCATTTCCCAGCTGGAGCCGCTGGTGCCTCTGAGTTGTGCTGCCCCAGCCCCAGGGACGCTCTCCTTGTCTGCCCATTCCCCCACGGTCTCTGGGCAGGGATGGCCTCAGTGGGGGCTGCTGACATCCTCAGCAACTTGGAGGCTGCTGCTGAATTTTCCTGCTGCAGAGGCTTGTTCAGCCTTCAGCTCTTCAGTGCAGGAATTCAGTGTCCCAGCGTTCATTAACATTCAGAACACCTTAACAAGCCAAGCCTCTGGGAATAATCTGATCTCAGTTTTCAAACCATTTGTGGTTAATTCAACAGATCTCAGTAGTATATCCAAACTAAATGCAATATATTTTAAAATGAGTTACAAAACATATTTTATGGTCTTGTAATTTTTTTTCCTGTTCATTCATTAAAATGTGCAATCTCCAATTGACACTGACTCCAAGTACTGCTCCAGAGGCTTGTTCACCCTTCAGCTCTTTAGTGTAGGAATTCAGTGTCCCAGGGCTCATTAACATTCAGAACACCTTAACAAGCCAAGCCTCTGGGGACAATTTTATTTCAGTTTCCAAATCTTGTGTGGTTAACAAAGAGAGATTTCATAAGTGCATTCAACTGAATATATTCTATTTTAAAAGACAGCGAGAAAACATTTTTTAGGTCCTATTTAGGTTTTTTTTTTCCCTGTTAATAGCAATCTCCAATTGACTTTGAATCCAAGTACCTCCTCATGTAGTTGAAACAGATATGAAAATCAAGACTGTGACGTTTTTCACAGGGGTTCTTGGATGAGGGAAGAGATGAGGATCTGACTCTATGTTTCAGAAGGCTTGATTTATTATATTATGATATATAATTCATTAAAACTATATAAAATAATAGCAGAAAATGTTTCATCAGAAGGCTTAGGTAAGAAGAGAAAAGAAAGAAATTATAACAAAGGTTTGTGGCTCCAGCTCCGTGTCCAAGCCAGCAGGGCTGTGATTGGCCATTAATTACACACAACTACATGAGACTAATCACAGATCTACATGTTGCCTTCCACAGCAGCAGATAATCATTGTTTACATTTGGTTCCTGAGGTCTCTCAGCTTCTGAGGAGGAAAAATCCTAAAGAAAGGATTTTTTCATAAAAGTTCTCTGCGACATAAGACACTTCATGGCTGACAATCAATCAGACTCTGTCCCCACCCCCACCCCACCATTTCCCCCATCCAAGCCCTGGCACTCAGAGCAGCCTTGTGCCAATCTGAGCTCCCTCCAGCCCAGGCTGCACCTGCAGCTTTCAGCTCCTTGGCTCCAGCTCCCACCTGCTTTCCTTGGAGAAGGAGCTGCCCGAGACACAGAGGGATGTTCATTTCTTGTCAGCCAACAAAGCCAAGAGAAGGCACAGCTCCATCATATGCCAAAATCATTCCTCTGCAAGGTATTAAATCCACTTTGCACAGCAGACATCTCAGAGCAATGGAAAACACCTTCTGTGCCCAGCACAGATCCCAACAGATCCTCCCGTGCAAACCCTCCCTGCCCCAATTCTGCTCAGATTCGCTGTTTGCACACACGAGTCACACACTGAAGTCAGGAGCTCCCTCCATACCCAGAGGGTGGAAAAGTGAGAAAAGAGATGAAGAGCTCTCCTGCACAGAGCCAAGGTCCAAGTGCCCCTGCACTGGGAGCCACAGCTCATCAGGTTCGTGTCCTTTGGGCTCAGGGACTGGTGACTCTCAGAGGCACAGAAAGGTTTCGTGCCAACAAACACAAATTGAATATTTGAACAGTTTAATAACCATCACAGCTCTGACCTCAGCTCTCTGGAATGTCCCAGCAGCATCTGACATGTCCACCATCCCCATCAGATTTTAATGCAGGAACAGTTTTAGACATAGATATAAGAAAAGGTAATTCTGTGATAGATATAAAGACAATTACGATGTCGCCTTACGTGATATTTATTTAAATTTCAGAAAGTTTAGGCAACTCCCTGAAGCTCAAAGCATGAAACCAGTCAGTTATGAGGCACTTGAATGACCACAGAGCATCAGGTGGAGGAAATCTGGGACCAGTGGCAAGAAGAAATATCCAGTTTGTCTGGTGAAGAGATGTCCTTAGACATGGCCATTTAACCAAGAGAGATGGAAGCACTTGATGAAAAAGAGATGGATTAAATAATAGACTAATTATTGGTGACACAAGTAGATGGGAAGATCAGTATTTCTTCTCCTGCCATCAGTACGCTTCCAGGAAATCCCCGTTTCTGGTGGGAAAAGGTTGCCATTCCTTAAGAGTATTCAAATTGCACAGATAATCAATATTTGCTTGTATATTATGGAACTAACAGGTATTAAAACCTGTGCCCCTTTCCAGGCAGACATCAGTTGTGTGCCCGTGAAAAGGCAGGGCCACTTGTGCCCTGAGGTGCCCAGCTTCGATAGGATCACTCCGAGAGCACCTGAGGGAGAGCAGAGCACCTTGCAAGCTACACGTCCCTGACAGCCCCGCAGGGCTCCTGTCCCATCAACATCTGCTCTGCTCCAGTCTGAAACAGGGCCCAGCATGGTGCCGGGATCATCAGAGAGCTGAGGTGTGTGCTGGAAATCAATGTCCTCTCCATCCCGCAGCAGCACTGCATTTCCCTCCTGAAGCCTTGGTCTCCAGCAAAGCCATGGAGGCTCTTTGGGCTCTGGACTGTTGCTGCAGCCCCCAGGGCAGCTGAGCTCTGCCTTTGGCACAGTCAGGCCTGGCCAGCGCAGGCCATGCTCAGCAATTGCTTGTGTGTGCCTGGCCTTGCTGTCAGCCCCGGCAGTGGCTGCGTGGCCCCTTTGTGGCCCTGTGCTGGCCCAGCCATGGTGGCCCAGCCCCTGTGCAGGCCCAGCCCAGGCCAGGAGCATTGCGGCTGGGAACGGCCCCTGTGCCGTGGTGCCCACAGCAGCCTTGGGGCTCTGTGCCCCATGGCCTCCCTGCTGGGCAGCCTCTGCCAGCTCCTGCAGAGCCCGTGGCACCTGTGGGGCTGCACAGACAGCCCTGCCCCGGGCTCTGCCGGCCTCTGGGCCAGCAGAGAGGCAGCCAGGGCTGGCCATGGCTGGGAACAGGCCCTGAGCCCCGTAGAAGGATGGAGCTGGGCCACAGCCAAACTCAGCCCAGGCCAAAGCTGGGCTCAGCAGCCAAGGCTGCCAATGCATGGGCACAGAGGCTGGTGCTGGCAAATGTCCTGCGCCCCCTCCCTGCTCTGTCCATGCCACCAAGAGCACAGAGCAGCCTCCTCTCTGGGCCACTTGCCTGTTTGCAATGCCTTGCACAGGCGCTGGTCCTGCCCCACAAGGCCTGACCTGAATCCTGCCCCTGCACGCTCAGCCAGGCTGAGATGGACACTGATGGTTTCTGGGCCAGGCTCTCTGAGCCCAGCCCAGCTCCCTGCAAGCTCTGCCAGCTGCCCTGAGCTCTGGGCAGCACCAAGGGCCTCTCCCCAGCCCAGCCCAGCCGGCTCTGGCCCCACAGCTCTGCTCAGGCCAGGCTGCTCTGGGCACTGCCCCACGGCCTCAGCCCCTGGCAAGGGCACAGCAGCAGCTGCAGCTCCCACAGGACTCAGCCCCACCATGGGGGAAGGTGCTTGGCCAAGGCCAAAGGAGGCTCCCTGGCTGCCTTGCTCCCCTCGGGCTGAGGTGCTGAGGGCTCTGCAGCCCCTGCTGCCATCCCATCTGCCCAGGGCAGAACACGAGCCACTGCCTTGGGGCCCTCAAGAGCTGCTCCTGCCGCAGGCCCAGGGCCCATGCCAAAGCTGGGCCTGCCAAAAAGCTGTTCCCATTTCTGTTCATTTCTGCCCTGATGGGGATGGATTCTCAGCCACTTGGAGGTTGATGATGAATTTTATTTCTCCAGAGGCCTCTTTTTTCTTGAGGTCTTCCGTTCAGAAATTCAATGTAAAAGGCTAAGAAATATTTGTTCCCAACACACCTGAACAAGAAAAGCCCTTGGGAATAATCTAAGTTTTCATGTGTTCTTTGGTTAATTAGACAGATTTCAGAAGTCTATTTAATGTGAATATACTGTATTTAAAGCAATGCAGAGAGAATTGTTTTTTCCTGTTTTCTTATTTTGTTCATAGATTGATATCAGCAATGTCCAATTGATATTAATCCCTAGCACCTCTTCATGCAGTCTGAACAGATATGAAAATCCAGACCCTTCATGGCTGACAATCAGTCACACTTTGTCTCTATCTCCTCCTCACCATTTCCCTCATCCAACCCCTGGCACTCAGAGCAGCTGAGGAATGGAGTCACATCCAGGGGTGTCCCCAGGGCTCAGAACTGGGGCTAGGTCAGTTCAATCTCTTTATTGCTGATCTGGATGAGGCCATCGAGAGTATCCTCAGTCAGTTCCAAGGTGAGCCCAAGCTGGGTGGGAGTGTGGCTGCGCTGGAGGGCAGGAAGCTCTGCAGAGGGATCTGGACAGGATGGAGCCATGGGCCCAGGACAATTGGATGAGGTTCACCACAGCCAAGGGCCGGGTCCTACCCTGGACTTACAACCACGCCAAATCCCTGGCCCTACCCTGCCCCTGATCCCCACAGCCTGTCCTGTTTCCTTCATCCCTGCATTGCCAGGGACTTTGTGGGATAAGGGAGCTCTGCTCTGGCTATGGAGGGAGGTCCAAGTGCTACCACTGGAGTGGGAACCACAACTCATCACGTTTGTGTCTTTTGGGGGCTGTGGAACTGGTGACACTCAGAGGCACAGAAAATTTCTCTTCATGGCAAACAGGCCCCAGTTGAACAGGACACCATTTCAAACCAATCACAATCCTCCCTGAGATATGTGCAATGTCCCAGCAGCATCTGATGAGTCCACCATTCACACGTGATTTCCTTACCAAAATTAATTTCTGACAAAAGAACAATTAAGTTTTTGTATCAGCATGCTCATCCTGGAGTGGGTGCAAAACAGCTCCAAAAATTCCTGATTTGCCAAGCTGTCAGTGGTGGATGGAGATGGGAGGTAAGGCTGCTTTTGGTGTTGAGGAAATGCTGAAAAAAGCTGACTCATTTCATCTGCTCATGCCCTGGCTGATCTCCCCTCTTTCCCCTTCCACCCATTGGCTTTTGTCTCCCACCAGGCTCCCCGGTGAAGAGCCTGGCTCTGTGTTCTCCATCCCCTCCTCGCTGGCACTGCCAGGCTGGGATGAGGAGCCCCTCAGCCTTCCCTGCTCCAGGCTGGACCAGCCCAGCTCCCTCAGCCTCTGCTCACAGCCCAAGGGCTCCAGCCCCACCTTGGAGGCCCTTCCCAGACCCTGCTCCAGCTGCCAGACATCTTTCCTAGCTTGGGGAACCCAACCCAGGCCACAGTGACCTGGATAATCCCTGTCCTTGATGTCCTGGTCACACAGCCCTGGCCCCTTGTCCCCTATCAGGCTCTGGGATGGATCCTGTGGAACATCCTTTGGTGGAGGCTGTGGCTCCAGGTGGGCCGGGGGGATCCCGGGGGACAGGGACCCTGCTGGGCATGAACAGCATTGGACTTGTTGGGAGAAACTGTGAGGGGGAGCTGGGGCAGAGTGACCAACCCAGTGACCTGACACAGCCCTGCTGGGATGTCACACAGCCCCTCTGGGATGTCACAGCCTGCTCTCTGATGTCACAGCCTGCTCTGTGATGTCACAGCCCATTCTCCAATGTCACACAGCTGATCTCTGATGGCTGGTCACAGCTGGTCACAGCCAACTCTGTGATATCACAGTCTGCTCTGTGATGTCAGACCTCTGCCCTCTGATGTGACAGATGGCTCTGTGATGTCACAGAGGCAGTATATGATGTCATAGCTGCTCAAACACCTCAAATAACCCGCTCTGTGATGTCAAAGCCCACTCTGTCACCTCATGTTACCAGATGATAAATTGTCTCCACCAGGTGAGCTGACACCTGGAGCTTGTTCTCCAAAACCCCAGGCCTGTGGAAACCACACAATGCCCATTGTGTGAGAAGGGGAACTGGAAGTTTAGCAGCCTCAGTGTCCTGCCAGCTCAGCCAGGCCCGCTGGAACATTGGGGTCCATGACCACCAGGGACCACCAGAGAGACCCCCCAGGACAGAAGAACACATGGGGAAGGGGAGGGGAAATATGTGAATGAATTTGGGGAAACCATTATCATATTTATGTTTAGTCTGGGAAAATCAATGAATATGTGTGCAATATACAGACTGTAAACAGAAACATTCCTTTACTCAGCCTGAAGGGCTTTGGGAGGAGCTGTCCCCCGTGCATCCCCCTGAATAAATAATGCTGCTTTTAAATGCTGCATTGGTGTTAAGGAGTTTTCTATTTTACTAAGTTTTTGGTAACACTCCCACTGCCAAGGAAAGTTCTGTCTGCTACTGTTCATAAACAGAGAAGGGCTGGTGGCAGATGTGGTGCTCAGAGGTTGCCTGGGGCACAGTGACCATGAAATAATTAAGTTTTCAATGTTTTGGGAAAGAAGGAGGGGCAGCAACAAAATTTCTACAGGGGAATTAGGAAGGGAAGACTTTGGCCTGTTTAGGATGCTGATTTTGGGAGTACCAAATTAGGTCCTGATTTTTTGAAGGAAAACATCCCTTAAAAACAAAGGGGTCCAGGAAGGATGGACACATTTCAAGGAAGTAATCTTAAGGGGAAGGAGCAGCCTGTCCCAGTGTGGCAAAAGATGAGCTAGTGAGGAAAATGACTGGCCTGGCTGGCCATGGAGATTTTGTGGGAGCTCAAGGGTAACAAGAGGTGCATCAACTTTGGACAGAAGGTCAAGCAGCTTAGGAAATGTTTAAGGATGTTGTGAAGTTGTGCAGAAAAAAAGTCAAGAGGTGAAAGCTCAAATAGAGTTTAACCTGACCACTTCTGTGAAAAAAAAATAGACAATGTTTCCACAATTAAATTAATAGCAAAACATGGGGTAAGGAAAACCTCTACTCTTTATTGGATTCAGTAGGGTATATAGACACTAAAGATAAGGAGAAGGCAGAGCTACTTAACATCTTGTTTCTCTCAATTTTCGATATTAGGGCAGGCTGTCATCAGGACAAGTGCTCTGATGAGCTGGTAGATGGGCACAGGGAGCAGAACAGCCCCTGTAATCCAGGAGGAAGCAGTTGATGACCTGCTGAGCCACTCAGATGCTCACAGGTGTCTCTGGGTGCAGATGGGATCCATCCCAGGGAGATGAGGGAGCTGTGGATGAGCTCCCCAAGCTGCTCTCCATCATTTACCATCAGTGCTGGCTCAGCAGGGAGGGCCCAGAGCACTGGAGGTGCCAATGTGAGCCCATCCCCAAGAAGGGCTGGAAGGAGGAGCTGGGGAACTCCAGGCCTGTCAGCCTGACCTGGGTGCCCGGCAAGGTTATGGTACAGATCACCTTGAGTGCCATCCCAGGGCACCCACAGGATGGCCGAGGGATCAGAGCCAGCCAGCGTGGATTTCAATGTCTGCACTGATGATCTGCATGTGGGGACTGAGTCCAGCATCAGCAAATTTGCAGATGACACCAAGGTGGGTGTGAGTGTGGATCTGCTGGAGGGTAGGAGGGCTCTGCACAGGGCCCTGGACAGGGTGGATCCAGGAACCAAATCCAACAAGGTGAGGTTTAACAAGTCCAAGTGCTGGGTCCTGCACTTTGGCCACAACAACCCCTGCAGTGCTACAGGCTGGGGACAGAGTGGCTGGAGAGCAGCCAGGCAGAAAGGGACCTGCAGGGACTGATGGACAGCAGGCTGGACATGAGGCAGCAGTGTGCCCAGGGGGCCAAGAAGGCCAATGGCTCCTGGCTGGATCAGGAATGGTGTGGCCAGAAGGAGCAGGGCAGTGATTGTTCCCCTGTGCTCAGCACTGCTTGGGCAGCACCTCGAGTGCTGTGTCCAGTCGTGGGCCACCCAATTTAGGAAGGACATGGAGGGGCTGGAGCGTGTCCAGAGAAGGGCAAAAAGGCTGGGGAGGGGTCTGGAACACAAGCTACCAACTCCTGTGAAGAGCAGCTGAGGGACCTGCAGGTGTTTATCCTGGAGAAGAGGAGGCTCAGGGGAGACAAGGCGGTGTCAGGGCACAGGTTGGACTTGATGATCTCCAAGGTCTTTCCCAACCTTGCTGATTCTGGGATTCTCTGAAACCACCCTTGGAGCAGTTGCAGGAGGAGCCCTGGGCCTCCTCTTCAGGAGCTCCAGCAGCCCAGGTCCCTCAGCTTCTCCTGCCAGCCCCAAAGCCCATCCTGTCAGTCCAGAGGAGCCTCTGCAACTCCTCCTCACTGCCCAGAACAGGGAGCCCCAGAGCCAGACAGAGCAGCCCAGATGTGTCCCCTGGCTTGGGGTGCCGCTGGCAAGGGAGCAGCAGGAGGCACTGCAGGAGCCTGCAGACAATTCCTGCAGCACTTGTAGGATGATCCTGCTGCCCAAGGGACGTTCCCATGGTGCCAAGTCAGGAACTTCAATAGGGAGTGGGGCCAGAGAGGAAAGGGCAAACAGAGATGGGCTGTTTGCAGGGCAGGGAACAGGGGTGGAAAATAAGAAGAAATGTGTAGCAGGAAGTGTAAAGAAAGCAAAGAGTAAAGAAAGTAAAGGAAAGTGAAGCCAAGGAAATGCTCAGGGCAGTTTGGAGGTGGCTGCCAGGCAGCCCTGGCTCTGAGCAACAGCGTCTGCAGTGGGACAGGAAACTCCCAGCTGATGGGAACAAACTTTCTGGCTGACTGCAGAGGCCAGGACAAAGCTGAGTGGTTTCCCTGGTGTCCCCCAGCCCTTGCTGGCCCCAGGGGCTGATGGCATTTGTGCTCCCTCAGGTTCATGTCCCCACAGCAACAGCATGGGGGTGCTCCCCCTGCTGTGTGCAACGCAAACAGGGGCTGCTGAGCCAGTGCTGCCGTGTCTGTGCCTGCAAGGCTGGGGCACCTGTGTGAGCTGGGGGAGAGGCAAGGGCTGCAGAGGGGGGATGTTGTTGGCAGCTCCATGAGGACGCTCTGGGACTCTGCCCTGGGCTGTGCAGCGCACTGGGGATGGATCAGCCCCTGCTCTGCTGCTCCGTCCCGTCTGCCCCAGGGCCCTTGAAGAGCCCCAGCTGTTGCTGTCCTCAGCTGCCACGGCAACCCTCAGGAAAATGCGGTGCCAGGGCTGTTCCAGGTACAGTTGCAGTGACACTCGTTGGTGCCACCAGGTGCCATGGCGATGTCCACGGGGACCCATTCCTTGGTTTGGTGCCATGGCAACCAATGCCTGGAGCCATTGTGATGGTTGGTGGCCATGGAAAGCTGCCCTGGGCCCTTGCTCAGGGCTGGTGTCAGTGCCCAGAGCCAGAGGGGATCCCTTGCTGGGGGCTGTGCCATGGCCACCTGCCCTGTGCCGCGCTGGCTGCTCAGGCACCAGGAACCAGCAGCCACCGGCACTGCCAGGGCCAAAGGCCAGGTCAGCCAGACAGAAAGGGGCAGGGCTGGGCACTGTTTCCATGGCAACCGGCACTGGGGGGACACCTGGGTCACCTGGCCTGGCAGTTGCCATGGAAACCCCCGGCAGGGACTGAGGGCACAGCCCCTGGCACTGAGACACTGCTGGGCCGGGTGCTGAGCACAGGGCTGGGCACACAGAGATGGTTTTGTTCTTGCTGAGCTGCAGCACAGCCAAGGCCTGTCCTGCCCCTCATCCAGCCACGCTGGGGAGGGGCTGGGGCTGCGGGGGAGCTGGGCAGGGGACACAGCCAGGACAGGGGACCCCAACTGACCCCGGGCATAGCCCAGACCAGAGCACATCATGCTCAGGGCATGAAGGGGGGAACAGGGAGGAAGGGGGGAATTTTGGAGGGAGGGCTTTTGCCTTCTCAGGTAACACATAGGCAAGAGGGGGCCCTGTTTCACCAGTGGGCAGGGTCACTACCAAAGACACGGACACCAACTGAAGGAATTGTGTCATTTATATCATGCATAGCTGCAGAGATTTACAAAAGGATAAGCTCAGCAAAGCACATCATCATTAGCAAAGAATTACAAAAGAAGCTCAGCAATCCATCATAATCCATCATTACATTTTCATGACCAATTCCTTGGTGAAACACTAGAGGTGTTTGTGGAGACAAAGATTGTGGCTGACAATCAAGGTACACCTTACAGATACCAGTAGTACTTTAGTGACACTGTTCTTCATTCTTTTTTTTCAATCTCATTCCAGTTAGGAACAAGAATTGTGTTGTCCATGGAGCTGGCACCTTTTTAATTCCAGAATAATGCCCCCAGGCCCTTTGCTGTTCAGCTTTCCCATGCTGTCTGTGGCTAACAAGGCTTGGGGGGCCCTTTCCCCTCTGGCTGGAAGGGGCCGGGTCCCAGTCCCTGAGGGACACCCAGGCTCCTGGATGGAATTCCTGTGCAAGTCCCTCAGTGTCACAGCAGCCTTCACATGGAGCCCCTTGGATCAGAGCATTTCCCAAAAGGGGCCCTTGGGGCAAACAGGGAGATCTGGTCTGGCAGGACGTGTAAAACAATCTCCTGGCAGATCTCCTTGTTCTCACACAGAATCCTTGGCTGCAGGGACACATTCCCATTGTTCCTGCCCAGGGTTCAGGACTCAGTGTTGTCTCTCCTAGGAGCTGTTCCTTCAGCTGCCTCGGGAGGGCCTTTTGGCCTCTGGACCCACACTCTGGCTCCATTATTAGGCCTGCTGCATCCAAACCCTTTATCTCCACAAATGGTGGTGACCGGAGGTGGATCTCCTTTTTTCACAATTGTTCTTAAAATTGCAAGATCAATAATTGTGCTACCCTGTCATGGGGTTGAATAATCCAATCTTGTTTGTTATTGTTTAAGAGAATAACTGTAATTTCTCCTTGATATTCTGCATCAGTTCCTCCTGCCATGACAAGAACACTTTGCAAGGCCAAGCTCCAAGGGAACAGTTACCAAAGCAAAGCGTCCTGGAGGAATCTGAACTCCTGTTTCAGTACTGATAGCTCACATTTGCTTTGAATTTTTCCTGATGAATTCCAATGCATGAAGGCCCAGCCCTGCAGCCTCTGGGCCGGCCCTGCCAGGGGCCATCACAGCCAGAACAATTTCCCAGGCAGCCCAAGTCTCACTGCCCATGGTTGGATTTGCAAATTGGGGGCAGCCGTGCACAGCCATTTCCCCACTGGGCCATTGTGAAGGGCATGGAGCACATTTGGGAGATGTGGCGAAGGTTCCCATCTCCTCATTTTTCCAACTGCTCTTTTAACAACCCCTTCACCCTTTCAACCATTCTTGCAGCTCGTGCATAGTCTGGTACATGAAGAACCCTGCAGGCAAAATCACTGTATTTTTCACAGGAACAGACAAAGCACTCTGCATCACAGTATCAGCAAACCCTGCAAAAATAGCCAATTTCCTCCCTTTCTCCCTTTTTCATTGTATACAATCTCAAAACGTTGACCACTGACATTAGGGTCCTGGCCAATCCTGTTCTGTAGGCTATTTAGTGTTACATCCCTGAGCAGCCAAAGCTACCAAATTAGTATTGTCAGCACTATTTCACATTATTATATAATTTTATACATAGATAGTGATATAGAAATATAGATAGATACAGACATAAATAAATATATATAAATAGATATATTGAGGTCTTATTATACTATAAATACATATATAATTATTATGTGTATAGATGTTTCACTTGCACAAATGCATCTGAGCTCAAGATTAAAACCTTCTTCTCTTGCTCCATGTGGGAGCATTCCAACCATAATTCTTTCTTCTGATGGTGCTGTTTCCTATGTACTCTTAACAAATTCATCTTTGTCTGCCCAAATCCACAAGGTCCTTCCCTTTTCCATGTGCAATTTTTGGATGCATTTGAAGCCATCCAGGGGTGCAGCTTCTTTTACCCGACTGCCCCACTGCTCACACAGGGATCCAAACTCAGCCCACTCCAGAGCCAGGGAACTCCAGGGAAGGGCTTCCCAGCTGGGAATTTCTGATGGGACTGATTCCTCACATTTACATTGAACAAGTGACGTTTTGTTGTCATCTGGCCAGACTGTGCCAGTTTTGTTTTACCAGTGGGCAGGGTCAGCACCAAAGACACAGACTCCAACTGAAGGAATCAGTGTCATTTCCTGCAGTTCAGAGCAGGAAAGAATCACAAAAGGAGCAGCTCAGCAATGTACCCAACCATCCCCACCAAAGATTGCACCAGTGATTAAGAAAGATCCAGCAGCATTTACCCTCAGCCTTTACCATTCCCCAGACCTACACAGCAGCTGGGGAAGCTGTCACAGCCAAGGGCTGCAGAGCCACTCCTGGGCACTGGGAATTCCTGCAGGTGCCTCCAGCCCCAGGTGAGGCTCCAACCCCGCTGGGAGAGGGCCCAGCTCTGACAGTGCTGAATGAACAAACTGACAGCACTGCTAGTGTGGCAACATCTGCTTTCATCCTCCTCTTGCGTCCCTCCCAAAGCCTGGCCAGGGCTCAAGGAGGAACCAAGGGAGCTGACTTTGACCATACAGCCCCAAACAAGGCCAGATGTCAGATTTCATGGCCTTGTCTGGCTTCTAAATACACAAAGGTTTCACTAATGTTTCACTAATTAGTGGCTACATCTATCTCAATGCTAATGACCATGCATCTTTCATCAGGGAGCAGATACAAAGATAACCTTTGCTAGGAAGGTTCATCCAGAGGCCACCTTTGGCTCAGGGCCTGCTGTCCAGGCCTCACTCAGAGCTGGTGTCCAGGCCTTGGCACTTCAGGGACGTGGTTTAGTGCTGGGTGAGCGGCTGCACTGGGTGAGCTCAGAGGGCTTTTCCAACAGAAAGGATTCTGTGATTCCATGATTCTATCCACTGCATTCAGCTGGGGTTATTTTAGCAGCATTACTTTGCTCCAAAAGTTCCTTCTTGCCCTGCTCCTGTGGCCTGAGGCTTCAGCTCCTTCAGCTCCTGGTGCTGAGCTGCTCATGCTGAACGAGACGACTCGGAGAGAAGAACACAGTCCATGCAATTCCTTCTGGGACACGGAGAGGGGAGGCTGTGCAAACAGGAGCATTGTTTGCTGTGGCCTCCTCTCTGCCCTTCACGCCTTTCACTGCTTTGAACCAGGCAAGAGCTTTCTCCAAGAGTGCAATGGAGCAGCTGCTCCTGCTCCCAGGCCTGGCTCTCTCCAGTCTCTGCCCTTGCCTGCTTCTGTCCCTCTTGCTGTGCCCTCTGTTCCCCCAGGGCTCGCTGGCTGCTGCCCAGGACTGTGGCACTGGCACAGATCCAGTGCTCCAGAGCCTCCTTTCTGTGCCCTTGGAGCTGCCTGGGCACAGTAGCCTTTTCCATCTGGAAGCTCCCCATGGACAGGGAGTGCCCAGCTCTGTTCCTTGCACAGCCTCCAGGAGCCCAGGGCTGCCATTCTCCAGTCCCTGCTGGCACTGGGGGCTCCCAGGTGCCTCAGGCTGCTGTGACACCGCTGCACACGGGAGGCAAGAGGGGCAGGGGCTGTGTTCAAAGACAGCTCCATGTCCTGCTGCTGCTGCTGTGGGGTCATTTGTCCAGCCCTGGCCCAGAGTCAGGGATCAGATCCTGCCAGTCTCTTCCAGCCCTGGCTGCTCTGAGTTTGGGCCTTGGAGCCTCAGGTGGCCAAAGGCAGCTGCTGCTGGTCCCTCTGTGTGTGCCCGTGTTCAGCAGTGCTGCTCCATCAGTCTGTGCCCAGCAACGGGGAAAAGCCTCAGCCCTGCAGGGCCAGGAGCTGCCGGGCTCTGCCTGAGCAGCTCAGCCAGCAGGAAGGGAGCTGCTCCACACAGGAACCAGAAGCAAAGAACATTCCTTTTGTAGGACATGTTTTCTATTGAAAGGAAAAAAATTAAAAAGCAATAAAAAACTTTATAAAATGTGAAAGATAACAACAAAACCCAAGTCTGCAGTGGAAAATCTTCTCTAACTTTGATTTAAGAGGTAACTGATCTTTTGAAACAGTACTCAGTTATTTATTTTGTAAATGTGCTGATGGCATGGATCCATCTTACTTACCTCAGCAATCATTATAAAAAGTTTTTGGGGATTGTTTCCAATATTGTTATTTTAAATTGTGGTCGAAGAAAGAGGAAATTGCTTTGTGCCATTCCAGCTCCAAGCAGGACTGGGAATGGAAACTGTGTTGAAGCACAAATCCTTTCCAAGATGATCTTCCTTCTCAGCCTGGGAATGAGCTACACATTCCTTTTGAAACTGTCATGGATTTCTTAGAGACACAAAGTCCCACTTACGGGTTTTTGCTCTTGTTTGGCAGTGCAGAAGGGCAATTCTCCATCCACCAGCTCCAGACTGCACTGCCTCAGGAGCATGGCCAACTTGCCAGCTTTGGCCCACTCGTGGCAGTTCTAGAGGAGGAAGAAAGTGCAATTGCACAATTCCAGCCAATCAAGAAGGAAGAATGGGACACACAAAACACCCTGTACAGATCCAGGAATTCAGCTGGGACTGTTGAGAGTTTGGGTCCTTGCCAATTGGATGTGTGTCCCCAGCTGCAATCTCTGGGCCTGCAGCAGAGTCTCACTCACCTGCCAAAGCACAAAGCTCAGGCGCTGTGCTCGCATTGGGCTCGTCTGATGCAGAGCTGTCAGAGCAATGTGAGGGCAGAGCCAGCCCAGCTGGGCCCAGGGCTGAGCCCATCAGAGCCCTGGCAGAGCCCAGAGCAGCCTCAGCACCTGCAGAGCCCGGCTGCAAGGAGAGAAAGCAGAAACCGCCCGTCAGCTGAGGGCTCCTGTGCCCTTGTGCCAAGGCCTGCGGTGCCCAGGCCATGCTGGCTGTGCCCAGAGCTGTGCCCAGAGCTGCCCATCCCTGCTGCCTTTGGCAGCAGAGCAGGAGGGCAGGACATGTGCCCAGCCTGCAGCCAGCCACGGCACATCCAGCCCTCAGCAGCTGCCCAGAGCAGGATGCTCCTGTGCTCGCTGCCATCTCCCAAAAGCTCTGATCCCACCCTGCCAAGCACACAGGGACCCACCTCACACCAGCCACGGCTGCAAGAAAAGCTGCTCCCAAACCATGGCCTCAGCCTTCTCCAAGGGCACGGCCCATCCACGCCACAGCTGTTCCCCAGCACTTCCCCATTCACACTGGACCACCTGGAACATTTCCTCTGGAAAAATAAACAACACATTCTTGAAAAGAGATTAGAGACAAAAAGGGAAAACAAGAAAAATAGTAAAAAGTCTTATCTCTGTCAGAGCCTTGAGGAAGGCTCCCTCTTGGGTGAGGGAAGCCCACACTTTCTCTCTTCCCCCCTGCACTGCCCCCCAAAATCACGGTGACCCCAAAGCAAACAAGGGCAGTGGAGCAGCCCAGCCCTTCCTTGCCTGCACAGCAACGCAGCTGTGCACAGGTTCTGAAGTCCCACCTCTGCTCCCACCATGGGGCTTTGTTTGTGTCGGGCTGGCTGCCCCAGCCCCAGCCCCAGCCCGGGGCACAGTGGGTGCTGGGGGCTGTTGGCAGGGCCAGGAGCCCACTCCCATTTCGTATCCACCCCAGCCCATCCTCCCAGCCCTGCCAAAAGCAGCTTGGCAGCCACTGAAGAATGAGTTGCATCTGCACCAGCAAAGGGGGAGCCTTTGGTTCCCAGCCAGGCTGGGCCATGCCCAAATCTGGCAGAATTTCCCTGGGTGGGGACTCATCTGCAAATTCCCTGTGGAGTTTAGCTTTGAAGAAGGTGCCAGAATCAAAGTCCATCACCTTCAGCCTCCCGTGGCCAGGCTGAGGAAGAGCTTCTCATCCTTGGTGTCATCCTCACTCTCTCCAGCAGCAGCAGCAGCAGCAGCAGCAGCAGCAGCAGCAGCAGCAGCAGCAGCAGCATCCCCACCCGGTACAGCTTCTCCAGGGGCTCCTTCTCCTTCTCTGGGGGGACACCAGGCTCTCAGGGCTCTGCCCAGGGCCCCAGCTGTCAGGGAACCACGACAAGCAAACCAGCTTGGATGGCGGCCACCAGTGCTGGGCAAAGCAGCTCAGCTCCAGCACAAGGGCTGTGTGTTCCCATCCCATGACCCCGGTGCAGTGACACAGGCAGCACAAAAAGCTCTGGGTTCCTTTGCTTCTCATTGCCAAGGCATGTGTGGAGCAGGAACTTACCAGGGCCCTGGATACTCCAGGGACCTGGAGAACCATTCCCAGCAATTGGGAAAATCCTAGGTGCTCCATCCACTCATAGATGAGGTCTCCGAAATTGCCCCAAAATTGGGTCCAGCTTTTAGAGGCCAAAAAGAGCAAGTCCAAGTGTCTTGATGATATTTTTAGCCCAGAAAGCCCTGCAGCTGATGGCACACTTCACAATCAGCAGGGGACACAGCTAGGCCAAAGCCCAGACCTCTGCTGGGAGCCTTTCTCCTCAAATACCCTTCAGGCAAACGTCCATGCAAGTCAGTTGGGAAAGTTTCTTCAAATGATCCATTTCTGGCACATGACTACACAGGGTTATGGGAAAGATTCTAAAGCAGCTGCTCTGGAGTCAAAGAGCCAGCACTAAGAGTAGTCCTTGTCATCTCTTTGTAGCTAAATCCTACTTTGGGGGAGTCGAAGGACTTTGGAATGAGCTAGAAAGCGGACCTCTGAGTTTTTTAGATGATGCCATTGCTTTTTCTTCTCTTCTACATAGACAGGAAGGGTGAGTTTGGCTCACATCTCCACCGCATGGCTCACAAGGCCACAAGACTTGTAGTTAAAAGAGCTTTGAAGGATTTCTTGGCCAAGAAGACACGGCCAACAAGGATACTTGTGTTTTGGAGCCTACCCTTCAATATTTCATCTTATGGACTCATGCTACAGTGTAAGCTTCCTTAGCCAATCATGTTATGACACACAAACTCACAGCACTGCATCCTAAACTTCTTGTTTACAATTGTAACTACTTTTAGTTTTTCTAGATCTTGGACTCTAAAACTCTAAACTTTCTTCCCCGTGTCTCTGCTATAATAAACTAGAAATCCTCGTTCTCGCTTCTAGCACCTAAGTTTGGAAGCCCTTTCCAAGGTCTCAGATCAAATCCTGTGTTTAATTCTAAGCTTTGCTGACAAGACCAAAGGTCTGAGATTTCCCCGCGTTTGGGTTTCCAACAACACTGATGCTGTTAGTTCCAGAGTGCCCAGGATCCCTCTTGCAAGTCAACTCTGGCAGGAACAAGGCAGCTGCCGGGGGGCTGCTTGTGGCCTCTGAGAGCCCATTGCCCAGGGCTTGCCAGCGCCCCAGCCCCTCAGGGGCTGCCCCAGCCCGGCCAAGCCGCCCAGCAGCAGTGCCGCAGCCCCACAGCAGCTCCAGAGCAGCCCTATCCAGAGGCACCTGGGAGCCCTCAGCAAGGCAGCCAGCAGCACACGGGCAGGAGGACACGGATGGCGCTTCCTGCCTGGCACAGGGCTTGTGGCCATCTCCAGGCACCGCTCTCACAGGGATCCCCGCAGCCCTGGGCACTGCCCACCCGCTCTGTGGGCAGCACAAAGGCTTCAGCAGAACCACCAAAGGCCAAGGGGCTTCTGGCCATTTCCCCTTGCCCGCTGCACGCCTGGGGAGCTGCCTGAGCACAAGCACCCTTCTCCCCCTTCAGGGCCTCAGGACCCCTCAGCCTGCTGTGCTGCTGAGCACAAGCTCCCTTTTCCCCCTTTCCTGCCTCTTGCCCTGCAGACCCTGAACAGCAAAGAAAAGCTCCTGGCAGTCTGTGTATCATAACACATTCTAAAATTATTTATAGTAATCTATAATATATAGCAATATATGTAATTATAATATACTCTAGAATTTATTTATTTACAATATAGATAAAAAATGGAAAGGAAGAAAAATCTTCAAGAAAAGGAAAATTACCCCTGGCTCAGGTTGCCCCAGCGAAGACAGCCTCCCAGATCAGCTCTCCTCCTCAGTCATCTGGCAGTGCAGCAGCCAAGCCCTGGCAGGCGAGGCCGAGTCCTCCATGCCCTGCGCAGCTGATCATGCAGCCTCCAGATGGTGGAATATCGCCCACGCTGTATTGCCCGGAGGACATGCAGTGTTTCAAGTGCCAGCTGTGATACGGCAATGCTCCTGTCCTCCATCAGGCGTTCCAGGGCTGCAAGAGAGAGGAAGAGAGGCACGGTCAGAGCCAGATCTGCGGGGACACCAGGACAGCCCCTTGCAAGGGCCATCCCAGCTGGCTCTTGCCATGGCCAGGAGGGAGCAGGGAGCAAGGGGATCAGCCCGAAGCTGCTGGCCACCAATGGCCCACGTGGCCCTGAAAGCTCCGCATGCTCTGCGATTGGGAGCAGAGCCCTCCGCAGCCGGGGCAGGGCTTGCAGCTGCCCCGGCAGCCCCTGCTGTCAGCCGGCTGCCCTCACTCACCAGTGCAGATCAGCTGCAGCTCTTGCTGCTGCCCCCTCAGGCGCCGCCCGGCCATGCCTGTGAACACAGAGCCTGTCATGGCCCCAGCGGCACAGCTCCCTGCCAGCGGCACTGCCGGCGCTGTGGCCACACGGGCTGCTGGCCCGGCAGGGCTCAGCCCGGCCCTTGCCGCACGCTGCCGCCCCAGGGCACGGCTGCCAGAGGGCGGCAGCAGCAATGCCCAGGCCAGGCGGGGCTCCACGGCGCCCCAGGGCACGGCTGGCGCTGCCGGGGCAGCAGGCGGGGCTGGGGCCGAGCTGCGGCGGGCCGGGGAGGGGAGGGGCAGCTCGGGCACGTGGCTCACCCATGAACCTGACGGCCGCCTCTCGCAGGGGCTCCTGTGGGCTCTGCAGGTAGGGCAGGGCCCAGCGCAGGTGCTCGGCCACTCGGCTCCTGTCCTCTGCCAGCTGCAGAGAGTGACAGGAGGGAAGGGTTGGCGCGGGCTCAGCCCCTGGGCCGGGCGCTGCCTGCACCCATCCCCGGCCTTCCCTGCCCGCACAGTCCTGAGGCGCGGCCAGCAGCCGCTGGCCAAGGGCTCCCGAGGGCAGGGGGCATAGGCCCGGCTGCTGCCCGCAGAACCGTGTTGCCGCCCCACAGCCCCGCCGGGCTGGGGCTCCATGGGCACCCGACTCAGGCCCACGGGAGCCTGGAGAACAGCCCGCACGGCCTCTGGGTGCAGCTGCGGGCACAGCTGCCAGCCCCGCACACCCCTGAGAGCACCTCCCTCAGGGGCCTTCTCCAGGCTGAGGCTGGGGCTTGCAGGCCCTCCTTACCAGGAACTCAGCGAACTTCCACACCTTCTTGTTCTTCAGCAGTCTTTCAAGATCCCTCCTCTTCAGGAACTCAGCCACACAAAGCAGCGTTTCCTGAGAAGCCTGGAGAGCAGTAGAGACATGGAGATGGCTCCACAGTGCAGGACACAGCACCCGCGTCCCTGTGCCAAGGCCTTGAGGAGGCTGCAGTCCAGCAGGCACAGGGCAGGAGGCAGCCGAGTCCCCTGCCAGGGGGACAGCAGCAGCCCACGAGTCCTCACCTCTGCCACACGCTGATTCTCATCATGGCAGTGGAAGAACAGTGGCAGCAGGCTCTTGCGCAGGGGTGCCTTCAGGTCCTTTTTTGCCTTTTCCTCTGGATGAGTCACCAATGTTTGGAAGAGCAGTATGGAGATCACCTGCACCTGGCTATTGTCCTGTATGAAAGGAAGAAAAAAAGACCTCAGCATTGGCTGCACGGAGCTCAGCTTGGCGCAAGCCTGTAAATCCACAGGGCATAAAGTGTCTGGGCAGCACCCAGTGGCTGTGACTGGGAGCAGTGAGCCTTACATGGTCAAAGAGTGGCAGCAGCGCCTCAAGGAGCTGCAGTGTGATGGGGCTGGGCAGCAGCCTGTCACTGTCCAAGATGATAGAGTTGAGTAGCATGACTGTCATGATAACTATCTCTCCATCCCACAGGAGCTCCACAAGACTTTCAGTCAGGCTCTGCATGTTTTTGGTCTGTGCAGAACACAAGTTTATGAAATGCCATCCTGCTGCCGCAGGGCCTGGAGGCCAAAGGCCTGTCCTAAAGCACTTGGGCAGCTGAACCAGGAGGCAGGAGAGCTGGGAGCAGCTGCCCCAGCACCCAAAGCCCTGCCAAGCCCAAGTGACCACATTCCCCAGCTCAGCCTCAGCTGCTGACCCCTTCTCACCATGCAGGGATCATCAGTGAGCTTGAGAAGGGCCCTGAGCGCCAGGCGATGCCTCTCCCTGCATTCACTCTGCAGCTGCCTTGACAAAATTTGCAGGACTCTGTTAACGCCGCGTTCACTTAAGTCCAGGAACTTGAGGACCTGAAAGGCACAGGGCAGTGACAGGGACCCGGCCGGCAGGAGCCCGGAGCCGCACAGGGCCGGGCCCAGGCAGCAGCACAGGCCGCGGGCACCGTGCCAGGCAGCTGCGGCTCCGAGAGGGCAGAGAGCTGGGAGGCAGCTCAGCCAGGCAGCGCTGGCCATCAGGCTCACCTCCACAAGGAACGCCAGGGCGGGCAGCTCCCAGCGTGGCTCCTGTGTTCTGAGCAGCCGGAGCAGGTAGCGAGCGATCCGGGAACACAAGGGGATGGAGACACAGCACATCTTCCTGGCAGGAGATAAAGTAACCAAGACTGTGGGACAGGGGGACCAACCTCTGCCAGGACTTACACACACAGGTCTGGTCTTTCCCCAGCATCCTGCAAGGGGCCCTGGGCTATTTGGGAGGCAGCTCCTGGTGGGCACACTCTTCTCCCAGCCTTTTCCAATCTGCTTGGCCATCCCTCAGTGACAAGGCCCTCTGGCCCACGACCTCGGGGACCGTGTGGTGCTCCCTGGGCACAGAGCACAAATGTCAGAGGCAGTGGGGAGAAGAGGGTCTCACCTGGCCAGCAGACCCACGGCATAGTGGTGGGTGTCAGCACACAGCAGCGTGTCCCAGCCACGCTTGCCTTCCATTGACACCACCACATCCTCGTGCTGCATTCGGCAGAGCAGGGACTTCAGAGTCTGCACTGCAAACCTGCGTGCACAGCAAAGCCCAGGTCATGCTGGGAACACTGGCTCCTGCCCAGGGACGTGGCAGGGACAGGAGGAGTGGGATGGAGCACCTGTTGGGGCTGGTGGCAAGGCCGTGCTCTTCCTGGCATCCCTTCCAGAAGGTATCCACTTCCTCTGCCATCTCTTCTGTGCTGAAGAACACTTGGAAGAGCAGATGCACAAATAGGCGAGGGAAATACAGCCTCACTACACGTGGGACACAGGGTACCTGGAGGATCTTCCACATCACCACAGTTGCCTGCAAAGGACAAAGCCCCCCGAGACAGCACTCAGTGCCGAGGTGTGCATGTGGCTGGGCCCAAGCGTGGCAGAGAGAGGCCAGGAGAGACCTTGGCAGGGGGAGCACGGGGCCTGGTGGGCCTGAAGCTGCCCCTGGGCCAGGTTTCAGGCCAGCACCAGAGGCAGGGAGATGCAGTGGGGGAAGGAGGAGGGAGAGCTGCTGGAGAGGCGGCCGGCCTTGGGGCCAGCAAAGGCCAGTTGCAGAAACTCACAGTCAGGCCAAAGACACCCGTTCTGTCCCCATCAGAGGTGCACGTGCTGTGCTCTGGCCAGCTCCCCAGCACATCCAGGAGTATTAGCAGCACTGGCTCTGCAGTCCGGGGCGAGCACATGATGCTCTTCCACATGGTCAAAGCAGCTCTGTGGGGTTAGAGCTCTGTCTCAGGGGGGTCTCAGACACAGCACTATGGCCTGGGCTGCAGTGGGGAACTGAGCTGACTGCCAGCTCTGCCTCTGCCCACTGGCCCTCAGCACAAAGGCAGCCCAGCCCGTGGGGACTGGCCCCTGAGAAGCAGGGAGGGACTATGGCAGCATGCTGGGGGCTGGCAAAGGGGGGAGCCAGAGGACCCTGGAATTCTCTGTGTGTCAGACCACTGGGACAGGCTGTACAGGGTGATGGGCTGCTGAGCCCTGAGCCTTGTGGGCACATGGGCCCTGTACCTGTCACATGATGGGGCCACACGCAGGAGAGCCATCACCACATCAGCGGGCTGTGCCTCTGTCAGATCCAGAAGGGGCCTGTGCAGGTTGTACTCAGGAAACTCACTGGCCACAAGCCACTGGTGGATGTACCTGACAATGGCAGGCACCTGGAGAAGGCACGGGGAGACTTGGAAAGCTGCCAGAGGGAGTCATGTGCCCAGCTGCCTCAGAAAAGTGCTTCCCTTGCCACCACACTGCCATGGCCTCAAGGCTTACAGTGAGCAGCAAGCGTGGTTTAGGAGGCCAAGCAATTGCTGGGAGGATGGATGCCAGGCCACAGGCTGCTTACTTGCTTTGGACTGGAAGGACCCTCCTCCACAAGCATATCCAGCAGGGCAGCACTGCTCTTGGTTTTGAAGATGGGAGGGTATGCTCTGAGCACAGTGCCCATGACGCTGGTCTCTTCCTCTTGAATCCTCTTCATGAATTTGCCAGCCATCTGTAGCAGAAGGGCAAGAAGCCGGGGATGTTGCATGGAGTGCTCCACACACAGTGCTGGGCTGAGCAGGGACAGCAGGCCCAGGTCGGGGGGGCTGCAGGTACCTGCCCTGTACAGCGGAAACGGCCACGGCTGGACTCCTGCTCTTGTGTGCGCTCCAGGGCTGCATCTGGCAAAGAGCAAGCGCAGCCAGAGCTGAGGGGCTGCGGGAGAGGCCGGAGAGCACAGCCCAGCCCTGCGCTCCCCAGGCAGGGACAGCCCCGGGATGCTCCAGGGGATGGAGCACGGCCACTGCGGGGTGTCTGCCAGGCCCCTCTTCCGTCCTGTCCATGGGCATTTCCCCAGGGGATGGGATGGGATGGGATGGGATGGGATGGGATGGGATGGGATGGGATGGGATGGGATGGGATGGGATGGGATGGGATGGGATGGGGCCAAGTTGGCTGCAGGCTCCAGCCCTGCAGCCCAGCTCTGCCCCTCACCCTCCTGCGGTGGTTGGAACGGCACCACCTCTTCAGTCTCCTCTACTGGGGCAGCTCCAGGGCCTTCTTCCTCCTCCTCCTCCACCCAGGCCAGCTTGGGCACTCTCGGGGCTCTCTGCTCCATGGCTGTGCCTGGAGCGCGCCCCAGCAGCGAGCCCAGCCGGTGCCGCTCCTGCAGGGCCTCCTGCGCCTCACCTGCGGGCGGGACGCGGCGGTCAGCGCTCGGCCCGGGGCCAGCAACGGCCCCCGAGCGCCCCTCACCCGCCCCGGGCCGGCCATGCCCCGGCGTTCCATCTTCGGAACGCGGCACGGGCGGCTCGGGGCCGGCGGCCGCGCTGCCGAGCGGCGGAGCTCGGGCCGGGGAAGCCGCCGCGGAGGCGGCGGGAGCGGCCGCGCCGCGTGTGTCCTCCGCGGGCCCCGGGAGGAGCCGGGGCCGGGACCGGGGCCGGGACTGGGGCCGGGGTCGGGCCAGGCGGAGCCGAAGGGCGGCGGTGCCGCCCCGGCCACCGGCACCGATGCTCGCCCAGCAGCGCCACCGCCAGCACGGCCAGAGCCGGGCGGAGGCGAGACCGCGGCGGGACGGCCGGGGCCGGGCACGGGGCAGCCCCGCCCGGGGCCGGGGGCGGGCCGGGGGCATGGCCCGGCCCTGCAGGGGAGAGGGAGGCGGGGAGAGGGGAGGGACGCCGGGCAAGGGACCCCGAGAGAAGGGTGCCCGACAGAGGGAAAGGGAGAGAAAGAGAAAGAAAGAGAATAAGAGAAAGAAAGAGAGAAAACGAATCTGGTTTTGCTGCTTCTTCCGCTGCTGCTGCCGCCGCTGTTGCTGCTGCCGCTGCTGCTGCCGCCGCTGCTGCTGCCGCCGCTGCCGCTGCTGCAACTGAAGCACCGGGGCCGTTCGTCCCCGTGTCCGTTCCCCGCTCGCCCCACGAGCCCCACGTTCGAGCCCCGCGCGCCCCGGGGACAGCCCCTCCGTCTGCCCAAACACGGGAACTTTGCAGTGCTGAGCCCAGATGCAGAGCCCTGACTCCTGCACTCTGGCACAGCGATCCCCTCGCTTGCTGCTGGGCATTGTCCTTGCTGAGCGTCAAACACTGTCGGGCCGCCTTCCCTTGGGGTAGGATTCCTACCTGACCCAAGCACTGCATTTACATCTCCAGTGTTGCTTTCCAGTAAAAACAGGGGAAGGAAAACTCTGTGTGGCTCATGGTGTTTTAGAGTGCCTAAAAATCACTAAGTCACAGATCTTACAGGTGCTATGCATCTGGAATTACTGGGATGGAGAAGTAGTGCAACATGGAAAAGGGGAGCATAGAAATTAATAGAGGAAAACATCTTGGATTGTTTGTTTCATTTTCATTTCCCTTCTGGAAAGCTGTTTCAGTTTTCCAGGAATCTTCTCCTGTCTGCTCTTCCCAAGAATCTCTCATGGAGAGCAAGGTCGAGCTTCAGTCACAAGATTTTCCATCAGGAAATTATGCCACTGGTGAAATTTTCATTGTGACTGTTTGTGCTGGCTTAGGGCAAATTTTGGGAGGAAACCTCCAAAAGGAGTCCGCCTAGAAAGCAAGTTCAAGCGGCCTCTCCCCCTAGTAGTTCAGGAAAAGACTTCCCTTGAGAAAAGTGAAAAAAC
This sequence comes from Melospiza georgiana, assembly GCF_028018845.1. Taxonomy (NCBI): domain Eukaryota; kingdom Metazoa; phylum Chordata; class Aves; order Passeriformes; family Passerellidae; genus Melospiza; species Melospiza georgiana. The sequence continues at coordinate 2,655,742 of NW_026652215.1, forward strand.
CCCAGTTTATTTCACAAGTAAACTATTCACAAGCATGAAAAATGAATAATATTAAATAAAACCTCGGACAGTGCTGAAGAGATGGCCAATTCAGAAAGTCCTTTTTGTGGGTTTTAGTTGGCTCACTCGGTCTCTCCTGAGTCCCTCTGGTGCTGGAATGCAGTGTCCCAGATCTCGGGGGGCCACAGGTGTGAGCTGCTGCCGTTGGTTTTCTGGGTTTTCAGTCCAGAGAAAGTTTAAACAATTTCAAGAAAAAGGAAAGTCACAGTCCGAGGAACTTCTCTGCCTAAGCTAGCTAAAACCAAATTGCTAGACCTGGGCTGGGAAGGCATTGGGAAATTTCCAAATCTGGGCACTGGCAGTCCCAGCAAACACCAGAGCTGGATGGTGCTGGAGCCAGAATGTGCAAATTTCAAAATTATGGCTTTCTGTGCCAGCAAATCACTGGACTTGGGCTGTGCTGGCACCAGGTATTTTCCAAATCTGGGTACTGGGGCAGCAAACACAAGATGTGGTCGGTGCCAGAGCCAGTAGCAGAAAGTTGCTGGGTTTTGGCTTTCTGTGCCAGCAAATTGCTGCACTTGGGCAATTTCCCAGCACTGGGAAATTTCCAGATCTGGGCACTTGCGCAGCAAACACCAGATCTGGGTGGTGCTGGTGGCAGCACTGGGAAGCTGCTGGGTTCTGGCTTTCTTTGCCAGAAAATTGCTGCATTTGGGTTGTGCTGGCACTGGGAAATTGCCAAATATTAACTTACTGTGCCAGGAAATTGCTGGAATTATGCTGTGCAGGCATTTGAAAAATTCCGGATCTGGGCACTGACGGTGCCAGCAAACACAACATCGGAGTAGTGTAGGCACCAGGTATTTGCCTGGTTTTGCTTTCTTTGCCAGCAAATTGCTGCACTTGGGCTGTGGTGGCACAGGGAAATGTCCAGATCTGGGCATGGGCGGTGCCATCAAACACCAGGTCTGGGTGGTGACAGTCTTGGCACCAGGAAATTGCTGCCTTTTATCTTCTTTTTCCAAAAAATTGCTGCACTTGGGCTGTGTTGGAATAAGAAATGTCCAGACTGGGGTACGGGCAGTGGCAGCAAACACCAGATCATGGCATTGCCGGTGCCGGCAGCAGAAATTGCCAGATTTTGGCTTTCTTTACCAGAAAATTGCTAGACTTGGCTCTGCCAGAACAAGGGAATTTCCAGGTCTGGGCACTGGTGGTGGCAGCAAACACCAGATCTGGGCGGTGCCAGGCCCAGTAATGTTGGAAATGAATTTGTAGAGAATTTTTAAGGTTTGATAGAAGGTTTCTATAGTATGTATACAAGTGTCACGATCCGTCCTTACGAACGCGTTTTGTGGTAGCTTGTGGGTTGATCTCAGAGTGCAAAAAACACCAACACGGTAGAGAGAGTTGCTGCTATAACCAAAACAAATGTACCTTTATTGAATAACCACAGCAAAATGCATTGAGGAGGAACTGGGGGAAAAAGGAAAAATAAGGAAAAAGAGGGAGGAAGAGAAAGGAAGGTATAGAGCTACCAACTGCTTTACTAGGCCAGGACTAGACCCAGAGCTAAGCAAACTCATTCAGCCAGGTGACATTGTGCGACATCAGAAGCTGGCAACCATGAGGACTTGGCTGCCAAAAGGTTACAGTTTGCACTGGGCCCAGAAGTGTTTTTCCCTAAGGCAAAGCAAATTGAAATATGAAGTTCAAAACCTTCAAATGACTATGAAAGGAAACTGCAGAATAATTTCTGGAAGGGCAGCATTGTCAATGATCATGCAGCCCACCAACAGCTGGAGCTGAATCCAGAATTGCTTCTTCCAGCTGTGCAGGAATTCATTCCACTGGCAAGCACTGGTCCATGGGAACAAATGATCCCCTAGCTCTGGGCTGAATGGCAGCCAGGCTGCAGTGCAGATTGGAGGAACCCTTGTCACTTGTTATTGGCCTCCCAGTGCACTCATCCTTCTGTAAACAAGGTGCAAACAACACAGCTGCACTGCTGTCCTGGATAAATATACATACAGGTGATTGCCAAAGCAGTGCATCATTTCCCAGTGAAATCCATGACCTCTTCTTACCTATGGAATTGTGATTGAAGACACCTGTGAGCCAGATCTGTGGGAGATTGCAAAGGAGCAAAGCTTTGGGATTTGGGCACACTTCTCTTGGTTTCTTTGCTCAGGCCGTTGGTGAGCACAGAACACACCTAGGTAAAAAACCTTTGACTAGACAGGATCTTTTGGATCTATTGTCCCCCAAACATGTCAATGTGTGGCCCTGTTACAATGACAAGTTGAAAACAGCAGCACAAATGACACAAAGAAACCATGGCCAAAGAGGAAGAGGAGAGGCCCAATGAGGAAAGGATGTGGTGAGACACTGGCACATTGAGTGAGCTGCACTCCCATAATCTCTAGGCTAGCAGGTCATGGTCTCACATTCTCCTCCTGATTTATTTAAATGTTATTTATTTATTTTTGTTTTTCATCATCAAAATAAAATATATACCATTAAAAATATGTCATCAAAACTTAAAGACAGAATCAAAAGACATTAATTCAAAACTACATCTAAAGATCAGAACATATGTACAGCTGTAACTATCAAGCCTAACACATCAGTCCTATTCTTCAAACACTCTTCACACAGGCGGCAGCTTCTTCCAGAGCTTGGAGGAAAGAGAGCTCTTCTGGATGGGAGGCGAGGACTTTGTGGGTGAGGGAACATCGGAAGTGTCCGGAGAAAACTTCCCAGTAAGACTGTAACCAGCCAGATCTGCAAAATGGAGACACAAAGTTTAACACAGAGGCGAAGTTTAACAGAGGCCACCATGCAAACCTAAAGCATCCATCTGAAGCTCCATATTTCATGGGACACATTTCCTGGAGATGTGTAAACAGCTGCACAGGGAAACATGCTCCTGCTGGCAGACACTGAGGCAGGCCAGGGCAAACCCTGAGCCACTTGCCCAGAGCTGGCACAGGCACAGCCTGGCCTCTGGGCTGCCCTGGGACAGCAGGGAGCCCAGAGCCCTGTGCTCTCCAGGAATGGCTCAGCTGCACATGCACCCTCCTGCTCCTCTGCCTGCCCCACAGCTCAGCAGCCCCACAGCTCCAGGGGCACTGGCAGCAGCACAGCTCATTGCAGGGGCACGTGCAGGGCACAGCTGTTCCCTGGCAATGTGCACAGCCTCTCTGGGCTGCCACAAGGCCCTTCCTCCCAGCAGAGATTGGCCCAGCTCCCCCCTCACCTCTGTGTGAGGCTGAGCCATGACTGCCCTTCACCTTGTCCTTTATCTGGAGTTGCTTCAGGACCCCCATGCCATGACTAGGAAATATGGTGGAGAGAGTGGGGACAGATGCACAACCTTCCTTAGGATTCTGTCATTTTTGGCACAGCTCAAAAGGCAAATCCAGAGGTGTCCAACTCAGTGCTTCCTCAGCTTTCTGGAGAACATCTCGCCTTCACCAGCTCAGCATTCTGGAGAGGTTTTCCCGCACATGTGGAGGCTTGCTGGCAGCACATTCCTTCAGCTGGGTGCCCATCACCTTGCAGAGGGCAGAGGCCAGCTTGGTGGCCACGGTGCGGACGTTGGCGCTCCACACAGGCAGCGCCTTGTTCCCCAGGCAGGGCCAGAGCACGGGCAGGGCGTCGCGCTGGACGACTTCAGGGCTCCTGGCATGAACCCCCTGCACAAGCACTGCCGGGACAGAGACACAGCTCCTTACCCACCAGCCTCCCTGCAACAAGGATCTGCCCCTGCTTCTGCTTCTTGCCAGCCTCTCTAGCCAAGAGCAGCAAAACAGCACCCAGAGCCCCTTGGCCCAGAAACGGGCAAAGCCGCTGAGCATCCTGGAAACAGAACCACCCACCCCTCAGCACTAATTGCTCCAACCAGAGCCCTTGTTCCCGTGGCAGACTTCCTACCTTTACTAAATTATTTCACAATCTCTGCATGAACAATGAATGAAATGTCCAATTGCCTTTGATTTCCATTAAGAAGTTGTCTAAACCCACACTGAAGATTTGGAAATACACCATAGAGAGGAAATTGAGAGATTTCTAATAAAAGGGATGATTCCATTTTTGTAACTTTGATGCCAAGTGCCAAATGTCTAATCTGGCTCTTCCCTTTGCTCAGTGGCACACAGCAAAGGGCAGGGTTAGAACACACCTCAAAACTCCAGCCCACCAGAGATGGCTGCTGCCTGACAGCTGGATGAGAAACATCAGTGGCCAGCTGGGGTCTTTGGCAGAATGCTTTTAGGGCTTCCAACAAAGAGCTGTTTCAAACCTCAGGGTGTCTTAGATAATTACTCAGACCCCATTGCTGTGGCATTTAAGCATCTCCACATTCTAATGCCATTTTCCCTCCCAATGGTAATGGCATTTTTTCTTATAATGTCCACTGAAATAGGGGCATTGAGAAAGAAAAATGCTACACAGGGGACTGAAATGTTACCAAAACATGAGTGCTTTCTCATATTTTCTCTGAAATCTCTCTGCCCATTTTCTGAACTGAACTATATCAAACACAGACAAATATTTGCTACCAACAGGCTTCTTGCATGGCAGATTTTGCTGAGAGAAAAAAACCTGAAATGCTCTGGAGATCATTCTTATTTTCTGATCAGACAAAATGTTATCTAGTAGGCATTTAATATTCTGTGGCGGAAGAGACTTCATTTTCTCTATGCTGTTAATCCATCAGCAGTCATCAACAATGAAAGAGCTCCTGCAAGTACCCAAAACCAATTCTGCTAAGAAGGAAAAGAGTTATGGTACCCATTTTAAAATGGTAATTCATTTGAATTTAAATGCAATTCAAGACATCGGTGACTACTGAATGTGAGGAACAGCTGTCTGTTCCTGCTAAATCTCAGAGAGAACATCTGCTCTTTCTAAAGTACTCATAATTTATGGTTAATTCCTTTATTTGAAAAATACATCAAAAGAACTGCTAAACTAAATGCCCTATTGCTGGAGATCTACTTTATTAAAATGCTCTTTAAGGGCCTTTGACATTCCCAATTGCTGAACATGCCCTTTAGCGATTCCTAATGAAGACACAAAGTGTATTAAACCTTGCATTCAAAGATGTTGGCATAATTAGCAGTGGATTTAGCCCCAGTTAAAGCAAGGGTATCAGTCATCTTCTCTACTATATATTGAGATTATCCTTTTTCCATTCCTTGGCTATTGCTGACACAGCAAGCTCCTCTGAGGAATCAATTATCAGCTGCATGTGTAGCATTTTGGGCAGCGCTGACACAGGCAGACACTGTTTGCACACCCTGAAAGGCTCAGTCCAAGGCCCCTCTGAGAGCACAGGCAGGGAGCCTCAGCACTCTGCTTCTGTCCCTGTGCCCCAGAGGCTGCCTTGCACCAAACCCGTGCCTCTGGTACCTCTGTTGAGTTCTGGCCTAAGCTGTGACCCCCAGGCCCTGCACGGTTCAGCCTCAAAACTTTCCAAGAGAAAAACAAGAATTCTGTGAGGACAAAACAAACTGATGCCCTGAAACAGCATTTGCCACCATTTCCCCTCAAAGATCACAGATGTCCCTGAGCTCCCCAGAGAGGAGCCAGCTGGGGCATTTTTAGCCCTCCCTGTGCTGGAGGTGATTCTGAGATGCCCCAGTGAGAGCTCAGCCCCAGGCCGAGCGCCGCCCCCATCTCAGGTGCTGCCCAGCTCTGCAGCAGCCAGGGAAAACCTGCCAAACCCACCTGCCTTGGCTATGGGGCAGCAGGGACAAGCTCAGCACCTCCTGGTTTGGAGGAGCTGCTCTGCTGTCTGCTCACAGGCATTCCCTGTAAATGCTCCCTGGGAAGAGCTCTGGGCTCAGAAGGGGAGGCCAAACCTGTGATACGCTCGGTGACATCCAGCAGGGCTTGGCCACTCAGGTGATTCCATTGGTAGCTGAACTCTTTCAGCAGGGACACTTTATCTACAAGGGAAACACACGTTTCTGCTCACTTTTCTCAGGTCATAGGAGAAAGGACAGTGGGGAGGGAAAGGGCAGGGCCAACCCCATTTTATACAATGAAGTACATTTCTGTGGATATTTGAATCCTTTTCTTCATTCTTTCTAGCCTGCTTGGAAGGGTTTTAAATTCCAAAAGAAAAGCTCTCCTCTCACATTTGTAAATCCAAACTTGTCTGCTGTAGCAGGAGCTGTGTTAAAACATTTCACATCAGGGACCTTGAGAGTTCAGTCACATGGAAGCAGTGGAAAGGTTTTGCATCCCAGAGCAAAAAGGAAGAGCCCCATACTTGAGTCACAGAAAGGCACTGAGTCAGGCAGTTCCTGAGTTCACAGAGCAGCTGGGGAGGAGAAAGTGGAAACTCCTCTTGAAGACCTGCCTCTTCAACACTCCTTTTTTCAGCCATGTTTCCCCAGTGCAGCATTCTCAGAGCTGACATAAATCTGCGTGGCAAAGGAATTTAGAGCAGGCCTTGCCTATGTAGTTAATTGCTGTGGCCATTTTGCCCCATGCAAAACCACATGTGGAACAAGGCATCCTTGACAGCTGGGTTTATACCTGTTTGTTCTAAAGAAATGAACTTGGTGAATCATAAGTTCCCCTTTGAACATAGAAGACAAAGAAGAAAAGTGGAAAATAGGCAGCTAATGCCTCTAATGTAGAGCCTTGCAGGTGGCTGCCCTGCAGAAGCTCTGTTGGGTGAGTGTCCCTTCATGCCAACAGCAAAGCTGTTCATTTGGGAAGTCAGACGGGGCCCAAGCAAACTCCAAACCCCCTTTGCCTCTGAACTGTAGCAGAGCTGCAGCCCAGGACTTGCTCTTCAGACAAGCAGCACAGAGCCAAGGGCTCCTGGGACTGTTGGGAAATGCTGATCCCATTCCAGCCTGTTGGGGATGGTGCATAAGGGCTGCACCTGCACAGCCTCTGGTGGGGGTCAGCTGGAGGGTTCCACAGACAAGAGCAGCTGTCAAGGCACTCAGCGCTCTCTTGTGCAGGAGAGACAGAGACGAAGCTGAGGAGAGTCCCTGCCAGGGCTCAGCCTTACCCAAATGAGCAATGGATTCTCCCAGTGCCTTCACAGCTGCCCCACGAACCCTGCGATCCTTTGAGTTCAGGTTCTTTGTTATTCCTTCCACCAAACCAATGATCACCGGGTTCAAGGCATCTTTCAGGGCTCCTGTGATTTCAGCCAGCACGTCCAGCGCCCTCTGCTTCACTTTATTGTGGCTGTCAGATATTCTCAGGACAAAATAATCAAAAATCTGTGAAGAGAACAAGCAACGTGAAAACTGGATTCAAATGTCCTTGTTTGAAGAGTGGATGTAGCAGTCAGCAATGTCAAAGATGAAAGTGATCCTTTCTGTCAGGTCAGCATTTGCTTGCACAATTTCACTGTTTTCCTGTGGGCCACTCACTGGAATGGTGGCACAACCTCATGCTGGTTGAAAGATTTTCTTCTGTTTTAGGAGGTTTGGCTGGGGACAGAATAGTTCCTATGGTATTTCTCTCCATCTATAAATCAATAAATCAATTCCATTTATTAATGCTAAAGAGTACATTTGCTTTGAGTGGAAGCAGATGTTTACAATGCCTGGTTTTCTATACAGTTGCCTCAAGTACTGAGGGCAGTTATAATTTCACCAAAACTATGGCTGTAGGAGATCTAAGTTTTCTTTTGTTTGTCTCAGAGCCTGTGTCTGGAGAAGTGCAGGGCCCTGATCAACTCTTCCAGGATCCAGACCATTTCTCTAAGTAACAGGTGGACTTCTAAAATGTAACGTGCTGTACAGCTCTCATTAGAGCAGGTTCAGTCCCTTGACAGCCTCATTATCAGGCACCTTTCCCTGGAAAAAGGGAAAAAGCAGCCACTGGGAAGAGAAGGCAGAGATGAGCTCTTAGCTGTTTTCCTCCTTTTCCAAAGAGGAAAAAAAGACTCCCCAACAAGGGTGACCACTGTCTTTACCAAGAGGAATAGGAACAAGGATGGAAATGAGTAGCCAGAGCTGTGCCTGTGTAAGACAAGATGGAGTATATCGAAGTATTCTTTGAAAAAAACAACTGGGTTTAAACCAACCAAGCCTGATAACTTCTCTTCCCTATGCAAACCCATTTTTGGTCTAGAGAATAATTGCCATGGTTTCAGGGGCTGGATTCCCTTCACTTAACCCAACTGGGAGTAGGAGAGAGCAGCAGTTACACCAGCAGAAAATTCTGCCATCATCTGATGAACAGCATCAATAGGCACCTGCCAGATAAATACAGCTGGACTGAAATGACTTGTCCTGAAGCCTGGACCTGAATTACATTTGTCTGGGTGAGAAGGACCAGCATGTCCCAAACAGATGGAGTGCTGAGACACACTGAATTAACTTTGCTGCTACAGGCTTAGGAAAGGAGCTAAAGGAAAGGAGCAGTGAAGATACCCTATATACTTGGGCAATCTTAGTGGAGATGAGTTGGGGGCTGTTTTTGCACAGGTCTTGGAGGAGTTCCACTCCTTCCATCCTTGTCTGAAACCCCTTGGCTTCCAGGAGATGGTAAAGCTTCTGGAGCAGCTCTGTTTCTTCCACAGCTGGAGGTGATGTGACCTGGGCTTGTGCACGGGGTAGGAGGTGTCCATCAAAGGGAGATTTCACCCTGGAAAATAAAACCAAATGAGGACCTGGTGGTGATAATTATCGCAGCATGGCATTCCCGTCGAGGAAATAATTAGCATTGACTCCATGATTCCAGAAGGCTGATCAATCACTATGCTATGCTATGCTATGCTATGCTATGCTATACCATACTATATTGAAACTCATCACCCTTACAGACAGTCTGATACAGACAGACCAGATTGGTCAACTGAATCCAAAACACCATCACCAGTGGCCAATTAAGAAATTACCCTTTGGTCAACAAATCTCCATAATACATTCCACATGTTCACAACAACAGGTGCAGCAAGTGAAGATAAGACTTGTTTCTCATTCTTTTCTCTGATCTTCTCACAGCCTTCCCCAGAAAGATGCCTGGGCAAGTTGTGCCTGCTGCTGTCTATGGAGAGAGCTGCAGCCACAGACGATACCTTCAAATAATTGTGAGCAAAACATCTTGAGCAGCTTTCCTAATTATGTGATTTCAAGCTGGAAAATCATGAAGGTCTGAAGAACAATGTGGACCTCATGACAATCATTACAGGAGACAATCTGCAGGTAACAATCTTGCCAGTGCTATCTCAGGAAAACCAAGGATGAGATGCATCTGATCTATCTTCAGATGGCTGCCAGGGCACACAGGTCACTTTGCTTTGTGGAGAAAGAGAGACACTACTGCCAAGTTTAAATGCCTCCTCATATGGGATGTGTGTGTCTTAGAATAAGGGAACTCATCACTCTGGAGAAGTGTCTCTGCAACCAGGCATGACAATCTGGAAAAGCAGCTCAGATGCATCTGAACAGATGAACAGGGAGAAATATGAAGGATTCAGAAAATCAGTAAGAGAGATAAAAACAGAAGCCAGACATCCCAGAACTACACTCACATTTCATTTGATTCCCTAGAGACCAGATGCACAGCTTAACAAACCCACTGGGAACAATTCTCCTGGATCAACCTGTGTCTTCCACGAGCACGGGAAGATGCCAGCTGTGCTACTGAGGCATGTGGTCACTTTCCTGCCACTGCTGAGCAGGACAGAGCTAAATAAACCCCCTCTGCTATCAGAGGAGAACAGGTACAAGCAGCTCTGCAACTGCCATGAAGAGACAGCAAGGAGCAAATTCCTGTCTTAAATGCTGATTGCAGCACAGGGGGAAATAAACCAAACATGCTGTCCACCAAGCAAACTACATGAAAGACAGGAATATCAAGACAAAAAGTCCACATTCAGACACCTGTTGACTGAAGTTGTTCAGGAATTTCCTTGCTACTTACTATTTAAACTTGGTAGTGTTTGAGGGTAAGAAAACCATGATTCAACCAGGCCAAACCAAACGGATGAGAACTACATCTTTGTGGAAGAGCATCTTGCTTCCAGACTGAGATTTTTCATCAAAAAACCCATCTGAAAATGAATCCACTCAGATGAAAAAAAGCCCTGTTTGAATTTACTTGTCCCAAGTCAGGCAGCAGAAACTTGGCCCTCTCCCAGCCTCCACAACACTGCCCTTGCCACTGCACTGGATTGTCTGAGCTGCAACCAATGGGTGTCGTTTTGTCTCTCCATTTTTGTGGAAACCCCTCCAGAGAAGTTGTGTTCAGCACAATGCAGAAGTAGACATTTTTTATCCTAGAGCATTTGTAGGGAAAGGAAACAATCTGCGGCATTGGTCATCTCTGCCAGAAAGTTTTTCCTGAGGAAGAGGCATGTAAAGCTTGTCATGTGCTTTGTCACATCTGACAAAAGTGCTTAGTACCGTTTGCTAGCAGACAATGTGGCCTGGAGCTCCTTTGAGCCATCGTTCCTCTCCTTCACCGGCTCCTTGACAGATGGGCCTTCAGCCTTCTGGTTTTCCATCCCCTACAAAGACACAGAGAAACCCCATCAATCTTTAGAGTACGAACCAGGAAATTCCCTGTTTAAAACACAAGGTAGAACCAGGATCACTGATACCAAGGGTTAGGGAAACATTTCCTAATTTATAGATGGAAACAGACCAGAGATTCAGTGATGCCAACTCTTTGTTTTCAATAGCCCAAGACAGGTTATGGGTCTTGAGTCAAGACAGGTTATGAGCAGCAGTCTAAAATCCCAAATTCCTTAGTCTTGAGCATAAATGTGAATAATGCAAACTGGCAGGCAACGAGTGTTTGTGAAAGAAGCAGCAGAACAAACTGGACTCTTTGGGGGTTGGCCAATTGTGTTGGAAGTTGATTTGGTTCAACACTCACTCTCCCTGTGCCTGCACAAAGGCAGGCTCCCTTCTGTAATGTCGATTAGAAAAATAAAATCATCCCCCAAACAAACAAAGTATTTTCCACTGGATGCTGCTGAGTTCACCAAGCTTCGTCCAGATCCCCATGGCTGGACAGCAGGGCAGTATTCCCAAAAGACAGACAGTAATTGTAGTAACTAGGATTGACTTGGACATCTTTTGCAAATTTGGGAATTTTCTTGGCACTACTACTTCCAGTGTCCTTTGCAAAGACTCTGTTATCTTCAGAAGGACAATTCTCACTTAATTGCTTTACAGGGGGCAGAGTAGGGAGAGCATGGTGGTGGTGGTGGCTTACACTTAAATGTAAAGCCATTTTCTCCTCTGTCCTGGTTTAGGGCAAATTTGTTAAAGAATCGGCAAAGGGGGCCCCTCCAGAAAGCAAAATCCACACGGCCCCTCCCCCCAACCGGTTCGGGAAAAAATTCCTTGGAGAGAGGTGGAAAGATCCTGTTTATTTCAGGCACAGCAACTCCAGCACAAAAAATTAACACCCGATGACACCGCTCTGAGAAAGATGACGAAATCAGAAAGTCTCTTTCGGGGGTGGTTGCTCTGTTCTCGGTCCCTCCGGCGCTGGGGCAGGAGCTGCAGGCCAAAACGGTGCAAACGCTTGGTGTTCCCGGGTACCAGTTCGGAGCAGGTTCGAGATGGTCACAGAAATAAGAGAGGAGAAACAGTCCAGGAAGGAATATGGACTGTTTAGCTAGACCTAGCTAATAAGCAGAAGCAAAAGCAGAGCAGAAGCGAGAGCAGAAAAGAGAGCAAGCAAAGCAGCAAGCTGAAAGCAAGAAGTGAAAAACAGCCCTATGTACTTCTCGTCTCTGTGTCCCTGATAAGAGAAACCCAAACAAAACTTTCACTCTTCAGAGCCAGGCTTAAAGGCACAGAAAAGATGAATGGGGATACAAGCATCATAACATCACCCCAGGACAGTGCCAGGCAGTGCTGGCTCTGAGCAACAGCATCTGCAGTGGCACAGCAGTTCCCAGCTGACGGGAACAAACTTTCTGGCTGACTGCAGAGGCCCGGACAAAGCTGAGTGGTTTCCCTGGTGTCCCCCAGCCCTTGCTGGCACCAGGGGCTGATGGCATTTGTGCTCCCTCAGGTTCATGTCCTCACAGCTACAGCATAGGGGTGCTCCCCCTGCTGTGTGCAATGCAAACAGGGGCTGCTGAGCCAGTGCTGCCATGTCTGTGCCTGCAAGGATGGGGCACCTGTGTGAGCTGGGGGAGAGGCCAGGGCTGCAGAGGGGGGATGTTGTTGGCAGCTGCATGAGGACGCTCTGGGACACTGCCCTGGGCTGTGCAGCGCTCTGGGGATGGATCAGACCCTGCTCCACTGCTCCTTCCCATCTGCCCCAGGGCCCTTGCAGAGCCCCAGCTGTTGCTGTCCTTGGCTGCCATGGCAACCCTGTGAGAAAGTTCCAGGTACAATTGCAGTGACACTCCTTGGTGCCACCAGGTGCCATGGCAACGGCCACGGGGACCCGTTCCTTGGTTTGGTGCCATGGCAACCAGTGCCTGGAGCCCTTGTAATGGTTGGTGGCCATGCAAAGCTGCCCTGGGCCCTTGCTCAGGGCTGGTGTCAGTGCCCAGAGGCAGAGGGGATCCCTTGCTGTGGGCTGTGCCATGGCCACCTGCCCTGTGCCGTGCTGGCCGCTCAGGCACCAGGAACCAGCAGCCACCGGCACTGCCAGGGCCAAAGGCCAGGTCAGCCAGACAGAAAGGGGCGGGGCTGGGCACTGTTTCCATGGCAACCGGCACTGGGGGGACACCTGAGTCACCTGGCCTGGCAGTTGCCATGGAAACCCCCGGCAGGGACTGAGGGCACAGCCCCTGGCACTGAGACACTGCTGGGCCGGGTGCTGAGCACAGGGCTGGGCACGCAGAGATGGTTTTGTTCTTGCTGAGCTGCAGCACAGCCAAGGCCTGTCCTGCCCCTCGTCCAGCCACGCTGGGGAGGGGCTGGGGCTGCGGGGGAGCTGGGCAGGGACACAGCCAGGACAGGGGACCCCAACTGACCCGGGCATAGCCCAGACCAGAGCACATCATGCTCAGGGTGTGAAGGGGGGAACAGGGAGGAAGGGGGGAATTTTGGAGGGAGGGCTTTTGCCTTCCCAGGGAACACTTAGGCAAGAGGGGGCCCTGTTTCACCAGTGGGCAGGGTCACTACCAAAGACACAGACACCAACTCAAGGAATTGTGTCATTTATATCATGCACAGCTGCAGAGATTTACAAAAGGATAAGCTCAGCAAAGCACATCATCATTAGCAAAGAATTACAAAAGAAGCTCAGCAATCCATCATAACCTATCATTACATTTTGATGACCAATTCCTTGGTGAAACACCAGAGGTGTTTGTGGCAGACAAAGATTCTGGCTGACTATCAAGGTACACCTTACAGACATCAGTAGTACTTTAGTGACACTGTTCTTCATTCTTTTTTCTCAATCTCATTCCAATTAGGAACAAGAATTCTGTTGTCCATGGAGCTGGCACCTTTTTAATTCCAGAATAATGCCCCCAGGCCCTTTGCTGTTCAGCTTTACCATGCTGTCTGTGGCTAACAAGGCTTGGGGGGCCCTTTCCCCTCTGGCTGGAAGGGGCCGGGTCCCAGTCCCTGAGGGGCACCCAGGCTCCTGGATGGAATTCCTGTGCAAGTCCCTCAGTGTCACAGCAGCCTTCACATGGAGCCCCGTGGATCAGAGCATGTTCCAAAGGGGCCCTTGGGGCAAACAGGGAGATCTGGTCAGGCAGGACGTGTAAAACAATCTCCTGGCAGATCTACTTGTTCTCACACAGAATCCCTGGCTGCAGGGACGCATTCCCATTGTTCCTGCCCAGGTTTCAGGACTCAGAGTTGTCTTTCCCAGGAGCTGCTCCTTCAGCTGCCTCGGGAGGGCCTTTTGGCCTCTGGACCCACACTCTGGCTCCATTATTAGGGCTGCTGCATCCAAACCCTTTATCTCCACAAACAGTGGTGACTGGAGGTGGATCTCCTGTTTTCACAATCGTTCTTAAAATTGCAAAATCAATAATTGTGCTAGCCTGTCACAGGGTTGAACAATCCAATCTTGTTTGTTATTGTTTACAGAATTACTGTAATTTCTCCTTGATATTCTGCATCATTTCCTCCTGCCATGACAGGAAAACTTTGCAAGGCCAATCTCCAAGGGAGCAGTTACCAAAGCAAAGTGTCCTGCAGGAATCTGAATTCCTGTTTCAGTACTGATAGCTCTCATTTGCCTTGAATTTTTCCTAATGAATTCCAATGCATGAAGGCCCAGCCCTGCAGCCTCTGGGCTGGCCCTGCCAGGGGCCATCACAGCCAGAACAATTTCCCAGGCAGCCCAAGTCTCACTGCCCATGGCTGGATTTGCAAACTGGGGGCAGCCGTGCACAGCCAGGGGGTTTCCATTTCCCCAGTGGGCCATTGTTAAGGGCATGGAGCACATCTGGATGAGGGTTCTCCATGGACAAAGGTTCCCATCTCCTCATTTTTCCAACTGCTCTTTTAACAACCCCTTCACCCTTTTAACCAGTCCTGCAGCTTGTCCATAATCTGGTACATGAAAAACCCTGCAGGCAAAATCACTGTATTTTTCACAGGAACAGACAAAGCACTCTGCATCACAGTATCAGCAACCCCTGCAAAAATAGCCAATTTCCTCCCTTCCTCCCTTTTTCATTGTATACAATCTCAAAAAGCTGACCACTGACATGAAGGTCCTGGCCAATCCTGTTCTGTAGAGTATTTAGTGTTACATCCCTGAGCAGCCAAAGCTACCAAATTAGTATTGTCAGCGCTATTTCACATTATTATATAATTTTATACATAGATAGTGATATAGAAATATAGATAGATACAGACATAAATAAATATATATAAATAGATATATTGAAGTCTTATACTATAAATACATATATAATTATTATGTATATAGATATTTCACTTGCACAAATGCATGTGAGCTCAAGATTAAAACCTTCTTCTCTTGCTCCATGTGGGAGCATTCCAACCATAATTGTTTCTTCTGAAGGTGCTGTTTCCTACGTACTCTTAACAAATTCATCTTTGTCTGCCCAAACCCACAAGGTCTTTCCCTTTTCCATGTGCAATTTTTGGATGCATTTGAAGCCATCCAGGGGTGCAGCTTCTTTTACCCGACTGCCCCACTGCCCACACAGGGATCCAACCTCAGCCCACTCCAGAGCCAGGGAACTCCAGGGAAGGGCTTCCCAGCTGGGAATTTCTGATGGGACTGATTCCTCACATTGACACTGAACAAGTGACATTTTATTGGGATCTGGCCAGACTGTGCCAGTTTTGTTTTACCAGTGGCCAAAGTCAGCACCAGAGACACAGACTCCAACTGAAAGAATCAGTGTCATTTCCTGCAGTTCAGAGCAGCAAAGAATCACAAAAGGAGCAGCTCAGCAATGCACCCAACCATCCCCACCAAAGATTGCCTGCAGTGATTAAGAAAGATCCAGCAGCATTTACCCTCAGCCTTTACCATCCCCCAGACCCACACAGCAGCTGGGGAAGCTGTCACAGCCAAGGGCTGCAGAGCCACTCCTGGGCACTGGGAATTCCTGCAGGTGCCTCCAGCCCCAGGTGAGGCTCCAACCCCGCTGGGAGAGGGCCCAGCTCTGACAGTGCTGAATGAACAAACTGACAGCACTGCTAGTGTGGCAACATCTGCTTTCATCCTCCTCTTGGGTCCCTCCCAAAGCCTGGCCAGGGCTCAAAGAGGAACCAAGGGAGCTGACTTTGATCCTTCAGCCCCAAACAAGGCCAGATGTCAGATTTCATGGCCTTGTCTGGCTTCTAAATACACAAAGGTCAATCCATGTTTCACTAAGGAGTGGCTACATCTATTATCAGTGTTAATGACCATGCATATTTCATCAGGGAGCAGATACAAAGATAACCTTTGCTTGGAAGGTTCATCCAGAGGCCACCTTTGGCTCAGGGCCTGCTGTCCAGGCCTCACTCAGGCCTGGTGTCCAGGCCTTGGCACTTCAGGGACGTGGTTTATTGCTGGGCTTGGCACTGCTGGGTGACCGGCTGCACTGGGTGAGCTCAGAGGGCTTTTCCAACAGAAAGGATTCTGTGATTCCATGATTCTATCCACTGCATTCAGCTGGGGCTATTTTAGCAGCATTCCTTTGCTCCAAAAGTTCCCTCTTGCCCAGCTCTTGTGGCCTGAGGCTTCAGCTCCTTCACCTCCTGGTGCTGAGCTGCTCATGCTGAACGAGTCGGCTTGGAGAGACGAACACAGTCCATGCAATCCCTTCTGGGACACGGAGAGGGGAGGCTGTGCAAACAGGAGCATTGTTTGCTGTGGCCTCCTCTCTGCCCTTCACGCCTTTCACTGCTTTGAACCAGCCAAGAGCTTTCTCCAAGAGTGCAATGGAGCAGCTGTTCCTGCTCCCTGGCCTGGCTCTCTCCAGTCTCTGCCCTTGCCTGGTTCTGTCCCTCTTGCTGTGCCCTCTGTTCCCCCACGGCTCGCTGGCTGCTGCCCAGGACTGTGGCACTGGCACAGATCCAGTGCTCCAGAGCCTCCTTTCTGTGCCCTTGCAGCTGCCTGGGCACAGCAGCCTTTTCCATCTGGAAGCTCCCCATGCACAGGGAGTGCCCAGCTCCGTTCCCTGCACAGCCTCCAGGAGCCCAGGGCTGCCATCTCCAGTCCCTGCTGCCACTGGGGGCTCCCAGGTGCCTCAGGCTGCTGTGACACCGCTGCACACGGGAGGCAAGAGGGGCAGGGGCTGTGCTCAAAGTCAGCTCCATGTGCTGCTGCTGCTGCTGCTGTGGGGTCATTTGTGCAGCCCTGGCCCAGAGTCAGGGATCAGATCCTGCCAGTCTCTTCCAGCCCTGGCTGCTCAGAGTTTGGGTCTTGGAGCCTCAGGTGGCCAAAGGCAGCTGCTGCTGGTCCCCGTGTGTGCCCGTGTTCAGCAGTGCTGCTCCATCAGTCTGTGCCCAGCAACGGGGAAAAGCCTCAGCCCTGCAGGGTCAGGAGCTGCCAGGCTCTGCCTGAGCAGCTCAGCCAGCAGGAAGGGAGCTGCTCCACACGGGAACCAGGAGCAAAGGACATTTCTTCTGTAGGACATGTTTTCTTTTTAGAGGGAAAAAAAAGGAAAAAGGAAAAAAATAGGTAAATTGTAAAAGATAAGAATAAAATCCAAGTGTTAGTGAAAAAGCATAACACAATATTAGTGAAAAAACCAAAACATAAATGCAAAGATACATTCTTTGCATTAAGAGGTAAATGATCTTTTTAAAAAGAGAACTCAGTTCTTTACATTGTAAATGTGCTGATGGCATGGATCCATCTTACTGACCTCAGCAGCCTCTTAAAAGATTTTGGGCTTTGTTCCCAACACTGGTATTTGAAATTGTGCTCGAAGCAAGAGGAAATTGCTTTGTGCCCTTCCAGCTCCAAGCAGGACTGGGAATGGAAACTCTGTCAAAGCCCAAATCCTTTAGAAGATGACCTTCCTTCTCACCCTGCGAATGAGCTGCACATTCCCTTTGAAACTGCCAGGAGTTTCTTAGAGTCACAAAGTCCCACTTACGGCTTTTTGCTCAGGTTTGGAAGTGCAGAAGGGCAATTCTCCATCCACCAGCTCCAGACTGCACTGCCTCAGGAACACGGCCCACTCGCCAGCTTTGGCCCACTCGTGGCACTTCTAGAGGAGGAACAAAGTGCAATTGCACAATTCCAGCCAATCAAGAAGGAAGAATGGGACAGATAAAACACCCTGTGCAGATCCAGGCATTCAGCCGGGACTGTGGAGAGTTTGGGTCCTTGCCAATTGGATGTGTGTCCCCAGCTGCAATCTCTGGGCCTGCAGCAGAGTCTCACGCACCTGCCAAAGCAGAAAGCTCAGGCGCTGTGCTCGCATTGGGCTCGTCTGATGCAGAGCTGTCAGAGCAATGTGAGGGCAGAGCCAGCCCAGCTGGCCCCAGGGCTGAGCCCAGCAGAGCCCTGGCAGAGCCCAGAGCAGCCTCAGCACCCGCAGAGCCCGGCTGCAAGGAGAGAAAGCAGAAACCGCCTGTCAGCTGAGGGCTCCTGTGCCCTTGTGCCAAGGCCTGCGGTGCCCAGGCCATGCTGGCTGTGCCCAGAGCTGTGCCCAGAGCTGCCCATCCCTGCTGCCTTTGGCAGCAGAGCAGGAGGGCAGGACACGTGCCCAGCCTGCAGCCAGCCACGGCACATCCAGCCCTCAGCAGCTGCCCAGAGCAGGATGCTCCTGTGCTCGCTGCCAGCTCCCAAAAGCTCTGATCCCACCCTGCCAAGCACACAGGGACCCACCTCACGCCACCCACGGCTGGAAGAAAAGCTGCTCCCAAACCATGGCCTCAGCCTTCTCCAAGGGCACGGCCCATCCACGCCACAGCTGCTCCCAAGCACTTCCCCATCCAGACTGGACCACCTCGAATGCTTCCTCTGGAATAACAAACAACACATTATTGAAAAGAGTTTAGAGACAAAAAGGAAAAACAAGAAAAATGGTAAAAACTCTTATCTCTGTCAGGGCCTTGAGGAAGGCCCAACCCCTACATGGTAGGGAAAAACCCAACCATGGCTGTGGGAAACCCACACTTTCTCTCTTCCCCCCTGCACTGCCCCCCAAAATCACCGTGACCCTGAAGCAAACAAGGGCAGTGGAGCAGCCCAGCCCTTCCTTGCCTGCACAGCAAAGCAGCTGTGCACATGTTCTGGAGTCCCACCTTTGCTCCTACCATGGGGCTTTGTTTGTGTCGGGCTGGCTGCCCCAGCCCCACCCCCAGCCCGGGGCATGGTGGGTGCTGGGGGCTGTTGGCAGAGCCAGGAGCCCACTCCCATTTCGTACCCACCCCAGCCCCTCCTCCCAACCCTGCCAAAAGCAGCTGGGCAGCGACTGAAGAATGAGCTGCATCTGCACCAGCAAAGGGGGAGCCTTTGGTTCCCTGCCACGTTGGGTCATGCCCAAATCTGGCAGAATTTCCCCAGATGGGGACTCATCTGCAAATTCCCTGTGGAGTTTGGCTTTGAAGAAGGTGCCAGAATCAAAGTGCATCACCTTCAGCCTCCCGTGGCCAGGCTGAGGAAGAGCTTGTCATCCCTGATATCACCCTCGCTGTCTCCAGCAGCAGCAGCAGCAGCAGCAGCAGCATCCCCACCTGGTACAGCTTCTCCAGGGGCTCCTTCTCCTTCCCTGGGGGCAGACCAGGCTCTCAGGGCTCTGCCCAGGGCCCCAGCTGTCAGGGAACCAGGACATGCAAAACCAGCTGGGATGGCGGCCACCAGTGCTGGGCAGAGCAGCTCAGCTCCAGCACAAGGGCTGTGTGTTCCCATCCAATGACCCTGGTGCAGTGACACAGGCAGCACAAAAAGCTCTGGGTTCCTTTGCTTCTGACTGCCAAGGCATATGTGGAGCAGGAACTTACCAGGGCTCTGGATCAAAGTGTGCCTGTGGCTCTCTCCCTTCTTCTATGGCAGAGGAATATCCCATATCCAAGGATCACAGAACAGGTCTTCCAGTGCGGGTCTGTCCAAGGAGTTCACGGATAAACACCACCTGATCAGGTCTTTGCACTCTGGGGAGAGAAAGCAGAAAGTGACGGTCAGCCAGAGAAGGCTCCTGTCTGCTTTAGCCCACTATTCCCGTGCCCAGGCCATGCTGGATGTGCTCAGAGCTGGGCCTAAACTTTCCCATCAATTCCCTGTTTTGGAGGAGAGCGGGACATGTGCCACCTCCTCAGCAGCTGCAAGAGCGGGATGCCCACGACCCCGCTGCTGGCTCCCAGCACTGGCATTCCCCCCGTGCCCAGAGAAGAGGATCCACCTTGAGAGAGCCGTTGTGGCAGCGGGAGCTGGCCCCAGCTGAGGTTCTGGCCCCTCCTGAAAGGGTGCTCCCCGCAGACCATCTGGTGCAGCAGGATGCCCAGGGACCAGATGGTAGCTGGCTCGCCGTGGTACCAGCCAAAGTCGTTCCATTCTGGGGGGCTGTAGGACAGTGTTCCTATGGAATACAGATGGAGTTCATCAGGGGGATGCTGCTGCTCCCAGAGCCTGGCCCCAGCATCCCTGCGCCTGCGGGGGCTGCATCAGGGACACACAGGGTGACCACTGCCCTCTCGCCAGCACCTGGGACTTGTGCACAAAGTTAGGGTTGGAAAAGAAGCCTCTGGTGCTGGAAGAGGGCAGCCCTGGCTAGGCCCAACCATGACATGCAAAGGAAAAACCCACTCCATGCTGGGGAAAAAACCTGCCCATATCCTCCCTGCCTGCACTGCCCCAAAAATATAATGAAGCCAAGGCAAACAGGGCGAGTGGAGCAGTCCAAGCCCTTCCTCTCATCTGCACACCAAACTGGCTGGGGCACAGGTTCCAGCCCCCCTCTCTGCTACCCCCACCCACGGGGGTTTTGGTCCAGCTGGCTACCCCAGCCCAGCCCTAGTCCTGGGCAGAGTGGCTGGCAAAGGCTGCCAGCAGGGCTGGAAGATGGCTGCCCACCCAGCCCCGCTCTAAAGCAACTCAGCTGAAGATTCAGTGCCCTGACTGGCAGCAAAAGGGAGAATCCCTGCTGCCACAGCCAGCTTGGGCTGGGAGATGTTGGGCCATGAGATGTCAGCAGCGGGAGCACAGCCCTGTGTAGGCTCACCTGCAAAGTGAGTGTAGACTGTGTCCTGCAGGTAGGTGCCACAGCCAAAGTCAATGAGTTTGGCATGGCCGGTGTCCAGGTCAACCAGGATGTTCTCTGGCTTGATGTCCCTGTGCAGGACCCCGCAGCTGGTGCAGTGCCGCACGGCCTCCAGCACCTGGCGGAACAGCTCCCGCGCCACCTCCTCGGGCAGGAACCGCCGTGCCCGAATGAAACGCTGCAGGTCCTGACACTGCTCTGGCCGCTCCAGCACCATCACGATGCAGTTGGGGAGCTCGAACCACTCCAGCAGCTGGACCACACCGGGGAAGCCAGTGGACACCTTGGCCAGCAGCACGACCTCCAGGGGTGCGCTGGCGCCGTCGGGCTGCGGGAGGAGCACGATGCCGTCAGTGGGGCCGATGCCGTGCCAGGCCTGGGGAAGCCCTCAGCCAGCCCGGGATGCTCTGCGCCCTGCGCTGGCCCCACGCCCGCTCTGCCTCGGGGCGTCCTGGCGGCTCCCACCGTGCCGGGCCCCGGCTCATCCCCGGCCGGCAGCCCCGGCTGCTGGCCCCGCTCACTCACCAGCTCGCCCCAGTGCCGGACGCGGTTCCGTGGCACCCTTTTGATGGCCACCTGCAAGCCAAGGGCAGCAGCGGGGTGAGCTCGCCGCCCGCACTGCGAGCCCCATCCTCCGCCCTCCGCCCTCCTCCTCCTCCATCCCCTCCTCCTGCGCCCGCCGCCGGCCCCGCCGCTCACCGGGGCGCCGTCCGAGAGCCTCGTGGCCGCGAAGACTCTGCCGAAGCCGCCGCGCCCCAGCAGCGATCCCAGCCGGTACCGCTCCTGCAGGGCCTCCTGCGCCGTCCCTGCGGGCGGGACGCGGCTGTCAGCGCTCGGCCCGGGGCCAGCAATGACCCCCGAGCGCCCCTCACCCGCCCCGGGCCGGCCATGCCCCGGCGTTCGCTCCCGGGAACGCGGCACGGGAGGCTCGGGGCCGGCGGCCGCGCTGCCGAGGGGCGGAGCTCGGGCCGGGGAAGCCGCAGCGGAGGCGGCGGGAGCGGCCGCGCCGCGTGTGTGCTCCGCGGGCCCCGGGAGGAGCCGGGGCCAGGGCCGGGGCCGGGGTCGGGGTCGTGGTCGGCACCGGACCCTGCGTCGGGTCTGGGGCCGGGCTCGGGCCAGGCGGAGGCAAAAGGCGGCGATGCCGCCCCCGCCCCAGGCACTGATGCCCGCCCAGCAGCGCCACAGCCAGCGCGGCCAGAGCCGAGCGGAGGCGAGACCGCGGCGGGACGGCCGGGGCCGGGCACGGGGCAGCCCCGCCCGGGGCCGGGGGCGGGCCGGGGGCATGGCCCGGCCCTGCAGGGGACAGGGAGGCGGGGAGAGGGGAGGGACGCCGGGCAAGGGACTCCGAAAGAAGGGTGCCCGACAGCGGGAAAGGGAGAGAGAGAGAAAGAGCGAGAGAAAGAACGATTTTTCTAGTCTATCTGCTTTTGCTGCTGTCGCCGCTGCTGCTGCTGCTGCTGCCGCCGCTGCAACTGAAGCACCGGGGCCGTTCGTCCCCGTGTCCGTTCCCCGCTCGCCCCACGAGCCCCACGTTCGAGCCCCGCGCGCCCCGGGGACAGCCCCTCCGTCTGCCCAAACACGGGAACTTTGCAGCCCTGAGCCCAGATGCAGAGCCCTGACTCCTGCACTCTGGCACAGCAATGCCCTCGCTTGCTGCTGTGCATTGTCCTTGCTGAGCGTCAAACACTGTCGGGCCACCTTCCCTTGGGGTAGGATTCCTACCTGAGCCCAGCACTGCACTGACACCTCCAGTGTTGCTTTCCTGTAAAAACAGGGGAAGGAAAACTGTGTGTGGCTCACGGTATTTTAGTGTCTAAAAATCACTAAGTCACCGATCTTAGAGGTGAGGTGCATCTGGAATTACTGGGATGCAACATAGAAAAGGGGAGCATAGAAATAAATAGAGGAAAACATCTTGGATTGTTTCTTTCATTTTCATTTCACTTCTGGAAAGCTGTTTCAGTTTTCCGGGAATCTTCTCCTGTCTGCTCTTCCTAAGAATCTCCCATGGAAACAACGTCAAGCTTCTGTCACAAGATTTGCCACCGGGAAATTACGCCACTGGTGAAATTTTCATGATGACCGTTTGTGCTGGCTTAGGGCAAATTTTGGGAGGAAACTCCAAAAAGGGTCCGTCTAGAAAGCAAGTTCAAATGGCCCCTCCCCTTACTAGTTCAGGAAAAGACTTCCCTCGAGAAAAGTGAAAAAAACCACAGTTTATTTAACAAGTAAAGTATTCACAAGCATGAAAAATGAATAATATTAAATAAAACCTCTGACAGTGGTGAAGAGATGGCAAATTCAGAAAGTCCTTTTTGTGGGTTGTAGTTGGCTCACTCGGTCTCTTCTAAGTCCCTCTGGTGCTGGAATGCAGCGTCCCAGACGTTGGTGGGCCACAGGTGTGAGCTGCTGCCGGTGTTTGTCTGGGTTTTCAGTCCAGAGCAGGTTTAAACAGTTCCAAGAAAAAGGAAAGCCACAGTCCAAGGAACTTCGCTTCCTAAGCTAGCTAAAACCAAATTGCTAGACCTGGGCTGTGAAGGCATCGGGAAATTTCCAATCTGGGCACTGGCGGTCCCAGCAAACACCAGAGTTGGATGGTGCTGGTGCCAGAACCTGCAGATTTCCAAATTTTGGCTTTCTGTGCCAGCAAATCACTGGACTTGGGCTGTGCCGGCACCAGGAAGTTTTCAGATCTGGGTGCTGGCACTGCCAGCCAACACCAGATCTGGGTGAGGAATGTGCCGGCACTGGGAAATTGCCAGATGATTATTTTCTGTGCCAGCAAACTTCTCGAATTAGGCTGTGCAGGCATCTGAAACATTCCCGATCTGGGTACTGGGGGTGTCAGCAAACACAAGATCGGGTTGCTGTATGTACCTTGTATTTGCTTGGTTTTGGCTTTCTTTGCCAGCAAGTTGCTGCACTTTGGCTGTGTCAGAATAGGGAAATATCAAAATCTGGGAACTGGCAGTGCCAGCAAACACCACATTTCAGGAAGGACTGGATCTGGACCCGTTCCTTCCCTGCATGCCTCCCTCAACAAGGTGCCAGAGGGGCTGGACAGCAGCCAGGCAGAAAGGGACCTGCAGGGACTGATGGACAGCAGGCTGGAGATGAGCCAGCACTGTGCCCAGGTGGCCAAGAATGCCAATGGCTCCTGGCCTGGCTCAGGAATGCTGTGGCCAGCAGGAGCAGGGCAGGGATTCTTCCCCTGTGCTCAGCACTGCTTGGGCAGCACCTCGAGTGCTGTTTCCAGTTCTGGGCCCCCAATTTAGGAAGGACGTGGAGGGGCTGGAGCGTGTCCAGAGAAGGGCAACAAGGCTGGGGAGGGGTCTGGAGCACAAGTCCTGTGAGGAGTGGCTGAGGGAGCTGGGGTTGTTTATCCTGGAGGAGGCTCAGGGGAGGCAAGGCGGTGTCAGGGCACAGGGTGGACTTGATGATCTCCATGGCCTGTTCCACCCTTGCTGATTCTGGGATTCTCTGAAAGCACCCTTGGAGCAGTTGCAGGAGGAGCCCTGGGCCTCCTCTTCAGCAGCTCCAGCAGCCCAGGTCCCTCAGCTTCTCCTGCCAGGCCCAAAGCCCATCCTGTCAGTCCTGCAGAGCCTCTGCAGCTCCTCCTCACTGCCCAGAACAGGGAGCCCCAGAGCCAGACACAGCAGCCCAGATGTGCCCCCCTGGCCTGAGGTGCCTCTGGCAAGGGAGCAGCACCAGGCACTGCAGGAGCCTGCAGACAATTGGTCTGAAGGCCAAACCTCCTCAGCTCCTTCTGAAAGAGCAGGAACAATTCCTCATTCCAGTGTGGTGGAATGCTGGGCACCGCAGCTCCAGGTGGGGACTGGACACAAGTTTGCTCCCACTGAGTGCTGGGATGGGTTCTGCAGGAGCTCTGGGCTCCTGTGCTTGCCAGGCACAATGAGGAGAGAAGGAGCCAAGTGCACTGATGTGGGAAATGGATATCTAGAAAGCTTTTAGGGCCTAGTAGAATGCCCAGAGAGTATGAATCTGTATATAAACCTTGAGACAAGAAATGCTAACTTAAAAATGCCATGGAATAGGACAGATATTGTTGAGAGAGAAATGGAGCTGGAAAAAAGTTGCAAAAGATGGCCTTGCAAATAAGATTTTGGAAAAACAGAGCTATGAAAGATGCATTGTAGTGGGACCCACGAGGAGTAGTTTCAAATAATTGGCTTTAAGGCATCTACAACATGGCATGGCAAAAAGACTGATAGACCAAGAAACGCTTATAATGTATTATAATTAGGAAGTAGTTGGCTTCTGATTGTGATGGCGTGAATTATAACATCTCTATTGTCTCACCCTTCTCATGAGACTGAAAATGGAATAAAAGTTTTTAAAACACCTCTCAGTGTCCCCATCTCTAGGTCAAGAAAAGAGTATTATCCAACACACTGACACACCTTTGCCTCGAGCATAACCCAGCCTGGACCAAACACACTGCAAGGTTTCCCCTGTGGCCCATGTCTCGAAACATCAGGTCTGCTGTTTGACAGCTCAGGTTGGTTTGGTGTCAAGGAGTCTCCCTCAGAAATACTGGGTTTGTCTTCCTCTGTGCCTTCCCCTCAGCAGCCTTGGGGATGCTCCTGTGTGAAGCCATCTGTCTCACACAGTTTCAGAAAACTTCAAACAGGATATTGTGCAATAAATCATTTCCTCTGAAGTGTTCCAACAGTCCCTTTCCAGCAATAGGAAATTATTACTGATAGATGAAAGTGGAAAACCCCCAACAGTTTATTAACAAACAGAATCCCCCCATGACACACGTTACAAGAAGGCGCTGGGGTCTCTCTCAGAAGAACAGGAGCTGTCACGCAGCAGTTCCAGCAGCTGATGGAAGCTCGGTGGCTCGTCTGGCGTCGGCTTTCTCCCATGGCAGAGCTCCATGGGGCGGGCAGGGCAGTGAAGCGGCTGGGCTGGAGCCCCTCGCTGCCTTTTCTCCCCGGCATGGCTCAGCTCACAGACTCTCGGGCTGGGAGCGGGGCCGCTCCGCTCCTGCCGGCACCGTGTCCCTGGGCTTGGACAAACAGTTTCCTGCCAGGAGAGCCCTGCACACTGCTCTACAGATCTTTCATACAGGCCCAAACCAACTCCAAACACTCTGTCAGCTGCAGCTTTTCACAAAGGGCTGCAGCAATCCAGGACAGCTGCAAGTGAGTGTCGGAAGGCTCTTGTCTTGTTCCTGACAGCAGAATTCTTGATGATCTTGTGCAATTTTCTTCAGATGTAACATGAGAGCTGACAGACATTAGAAATATCAGGTCTAAAACAGAAATGAAGGCACACCCTGAGCACACATGGAGATGAGCAAGCACATACCTACTCTACACACCATGTATGAAGTATGGGGGACAGTTCAGAACAATGTTCTCACCTTGCTGGCAACTGCCAAGCAAACCTCACCAAGTCTACAAAGCAGGACCTCTGAATGGGACCCAGCCAGGTGTTGGATGGTGAAGAGTCCCTTCTCCTTCAGCTCCCAGAAAGGCAGAAGATTGATTTTTCTCTCCACCAAGGCAGCACCCTCTGAAATGACCAGGCTGGCAGCTCAGTTGAACAATGGGAGGTGCTTTTCAAGGAGCGCTTAATGAAATCATGGAATGCGTTGCCCCAGGATGCTGTGGCTGTCAAAAGCATTCACAAACCCAAGAAGCAAAGAGAAGGGGTTTTAGAGTGGCCATTTGAGAAGACAGCCTTTCTGAAATCTCTGGCACATGAGGCCCCTCTGTCACCGCTTCCTAGGAGCTGTGAGACCGGGCCATGCTGCTGTTTGTTGTCACCTCCCTGTACCTGTCCCTGAGACACAGTGCCACCGGGCTGTTATTGGGGCATTTTCCTTCTTTGCCAGCCCCAGCAGGCATTCAGCAGGGAGAGTCTGCACTGCCACTCTGGAGCTGAGTTTCCACTCTGTGATCTTGGCCTCTCTGTCACCCCCTCCACTCCCCCTCACACATTCCCCAAAAAAGCAGCAGGATGTCTGCTGGGACCACCTCAGCCTGCAGGAAGGCCAAGTGGGTCCTGGCCTCTCCTGACCCACAGCACAGCTTTCTTTTATCCCAGCATGGAAATATAAAAACTGTATTATCACATCACACAGAGGGCCAGGAGCTTTTTATTTTGGCTGCAAGTGTCCACAGGGGATTGGGGAAGAGAAGAAAAAGAGTGCTTTGCAGCAAGCAACCCAGCTACTCAGGCAGGATGGTAGGAAAGTGTCTGGGAGCTGCTTTTTAGGACTTTGGTTGTTCTGCTGAAGCTTCTGACAGAGCTGATGGGCAGATCCCAGAGCTGTGGAGAGTTCCTGGGAAATTTGTCCTTGGATATGCCTATGAATGCTCTCCCAGCCAGGAACTGCCATCCGTGTCCTGTCCATATGTTACTGCCTTGACTGTTGAGTGTCTGAGGTGCCTCTTGAGGCTGCTATGGACCTCCTTCACCAAGGAATGGATTGTGATACAACATCCCTTTCTGCTTATGTTTGGGCACTGACAGAGCCTGGACCACTCTGCCTCGAGCTTGGGCTCTGGCCAAGCAGGATTGCCAATGAGAGCAGCTCATGGTCCTCAGCTCTTCCCTGCTGCTGGGACAGACAGACATGGCCATGGGGACAGAATGGAGCTGCCCCATCTGCCAGGGCACTAAGAAGGATGTGAATTTTTCTCTGCCCTGTCACCACCAGTTCTGCCTGGGCTGCATCCTGCAGTGGGCAAAGAGAAATCCAGCGTGCCCACTCTGCAGAAGAATGATAGAAGCTGTCATGTTTTCTGAGTAGGATGAACAGGACTACATACAATCTGCCACCAGCTCCCCCAAACAATTGCTAGAGTCCAGCAGGGACAGAGCCTGGCCACCTTGCTGAAAGCAGCCCCCCAGACCCTGTGATGGCTGCTCCATCTTCCCCACAGGGAACACTGTCCCCAGCTGAGCAGGGGCTGCAGGACCAGAGCCTGTGGATGGCCTCCTGCCCAAGGAGTGGGCCGAATTTTTCAAATAACAATGTCATCTGCTGGACCAAAGGTGGCCCTGGCTGCACCAGAAGCTGGAGGGAATATGCCAGCATCAGAGATGGCTGGTTAAGGAATTCATAGAGCAGCATCCTGCACGCCCTCTGTGCCTATGGTCAAGTTGCCAAAACCTTGGTGCCAGTACTGCAGCTTCTCCTCTGTAGCAGTCTGAATTGCTGCTAGCATAGTCCAGGGTAAAGAAGCAAAAAGGACCTTTGCATGATCTCCACAGATGTTTTATTCAGCTGTGCAGGGAGATGTTCAGCTCCCAGCACCCACACACAGAGGGTCTCACTTTGTTTCCACAGGGGCCTGGGGGCTGACCCTGATCTCGGGGCAGTACAAAGATAAGGAGGCCAATCAGGGAATAGGGAAGGTGTGGCTCAGGAACACAGGAACAGACATAGGAACAGGGGAAGGAGCCAATGGGGTCTAACAGCTTTTTGAGGGAAGCTTCTTGTGTCTCCCTAGACCAGGGAATGCTCCCCAGGGTCTCCACAGTTCACCATGTTTTATATTATTAGGAAGGCTTCTCTGAAGGATCAACTGAATCAACACAAAATGACAAAAAACATCAAAAGCGCTCATAGGACAATTGTTCAAAATTCAAACAATTCTGAGTTCCCAAAGTGCCAACAGATTTCTTGGAGTGTCTTAGATCTGGCAGGACGGATGCAGGATTTTCTTAGCACAGTTTATCAGGAAACTGAGTCACACATACTGAACCTCTGGTCCATGGCCTCCTCACTGCCATCATGCAGCAAGGAGGCCCAGAGGCTGCTGTGCTCTGGTCCTGTCAGGGATGAACACAGTGGCTCTGTGGCCAGTGCCAGCTCCAGCTCCAGCAGCTCACAAGAGGAGACTCCTTCCAGAAGCTCTGCTGGCTCCATTGTGGCAGACCAGCAGAGCCCACTGGAAGCCCCCCTCCATTGCAGCCGCCCCCACCTGCGCCCATCATCACTGCAGAGCAGGAGCTGCCCCAGAGGAGCCGCGGCAGGAGCTCATGGCAGTGGCAGGTCCCTGTGCCCAGGGCAGAGCCACAGAACCTCTGCTCCTGCCTGGGACAGGGGCTGCTCACCCTGGTGTCCCACCGAGAGGAGGGATCCTGGGCCCCAAACTCTGCCCAGCCCTGCCAAAGGCCACCCAGCCAGCAGTGCCAGCAAGGTTCCTGCAGCCATTCAGCCAAATCAGAGGAAACAAATGTTTCTTCAGCTGACACAGTCTCTGCACACAGCTTCCTCCCCCTTCTCCTGGTGCCTTTCCCTGACTCCAGCAAGAGCTGCAGGAAATGCTGTGTGAGCCATGATGATGGAAGAGCTTCTGATAAAAACACTGCGGCGATGCTTTCAGAGGAGTCATGAATGGAAGACTGACCAACATTCCAGCCAATGGTATGCGAAAAGATTCCATTCCTTAAATAATTGACTGCAATAAATTAGTAAAAAGAAAGATACGGAAACAAATTAAATCTCCCACAGCTGCTGACTTTCCTCAGGCTCCATGGTCTATGTATTGCTAGACTTACTTCATCTAGGCAGAATATTAACTGCCCTGACTTGCTGGAGACTGACCACAAGGTCTCATCTGTGGTGGGCAGTCACTAAAATTAGCTCAGCAGAGGCATCTTCAGCTGTCCAAGTGTAGCAGAAATACATATTCTCTGCTTCATGGCTGTGTGGCAGCAGCTGCTGGTGTGGATTTGTCAGCGTTGCTTCATGGATTACTCCTGGGAAGGAATTGTGTGCACAGGCACAGTGTGATGGCTTTGATCTCCTCTAATTACTCCAATTGGATGATGGCCAGAACTTTTAGGCAAAAAGCATCATGACAGAATAATTTACAATATTCTCCAAACTACTCCTGTGGTTTGGATTTTCTTACTGATTAGGTTCAGTGTCTGGCCTCAAGAAATCAGTCCAGAGAGAACAGGCAAACCTCAGCTTGCAAGTTAGAGTGCAAGTTTTTAATCTGCTGGTTTTGCAGCATGTACAAACAACTCTTCAACATATTTGCAAATAAATCTCTTAGTTCTTGCTATACCTATCCAGAACCTGACTCTCTCCTTGTTTTATTTTGATTTGAGAACCAATCATTATTTTTTTTCTGGACAGGAAAGTAAGAACCAGCTGCAAATACAGACTACAAGTGTGAATCTATACTGCAGGAACTGAGCTGTAGCTTGGAATTAAAGGCAAGAAGGGATGCTATGGTAAATGTGAACATTTAGTGCTGGCATAGGAGCCTTCTGCAATGCTCCACCAACCCATGATTCACATTGCTACAAACTCTCTTTCTGGTGTTACAAAGAGTGTTGAAGAGCTGGCTGTAAGTAAAAAACTAGCCAGAATGTTAATTTTTGTTAATATGGCAGACAATGACTATCTAATAATTCAGAGCTCATGGAAGTGAGTATTCAGATTTCTACTTAGTATGTGCTGGCAGTTTTAATTTGAAATCAACAGGTTTCTCCAAATCAAGTTATCCATAGGAATTAATTTGCTCTATGATCTACCTAAAAATGCCTCATTGTCTGATAAGTTTAGTAGAAATTTGCAAAGTCAACAGTCCACAGATTTTCATTTCTTGTTTAGTGGCTATTCTGCAGGAAAGCTTTTACAGACTAATCAGTTTGGAGGTAATTAAAATGCCAGTACATTTCATCCAGCCATTTTGGTATTAGAACAAAACCGTATGACTGCTCAGCCTTTTAAAAAATATTTTAAAATAAATTTTCAAATCAACAGTCTGAGTAGGACTCAGAATAAAAACTCTACCAAACTTCAACTCCATTGGAAGATTCCCTTGTCACCCTGTGAATCAGCTCTACATTCAGAAGATTAAAAGTCCCAATGATGGTGGTTTTGGTATGGTTAGGAATTGGGGAAGGGTCTTCTTCCTTCTCAGCTCCATGCTGCAGTGCCTTTGGGATGTGGCCTGCTGGCCGTTGTTTGTGCAGCCCTGGTGTTTCTCCCTGAGGCAGAAAGTGCAATTGCATTTCCAGCCCAGAGCCCGTGAGGAGTGGGGCGTGCAGAGCTGTGCCAGACCCAGGCCAGCAGCTGTGCCCCAGAGGGTTTTGGTTCCTGCCCAGGGCAGCTGGTGCATCTCTGCCGTGAGTGCCTCCCTTGCCAGGTGCCCATGGACAGCAGGTGCAGGGTTCTGCACGGGGCATGGAACAGGGTAGGGATGTCTGCTGGCAACAGAGTGCAGCGGAGAGCAAACAGTCCAGGATGGTCCTGGAGTGTGTGACAGAGAACTCCTGCCACAGCTGGTGACTGAGCCAGTGAGGGAAGGCCCTGCTGGGCCTGCTGTTTGTGAGGAGAGAAGGGCTGCTGGGTGACAGGAGGGCTTGGGCTCAGGGATCACAAAATGCTTGTGTTTGATTCCCAGAGAAGGAACGAGAGATGTTGGGGAAGTGTTGACCTGCAACAAATTGTGAATTTGTTAAGCTCTACCAGGCAGTGCTTAGTCATACCTTCCCTCACAGCAGTGGTTAATGTGTGCAAGTGGATGTCTTAGCCTTGAGAATAAAGACAGCGGGCCTAATGAGGAGGTAGCTGCAATGCATTCAAGCAGAAGAAGGCTCTTAACCATGGAAGGAGAATTTGAGGAACGGGATGTTCACCCCATGACCACCAGAGACCCTCAAGAGACCCCTACTCTAAATGCCAGTAATTTTGGGGAAGTGATTTAAACATGTCAAACACTTTGTGAGAATGTTTAGCCTGTGAGTTTGAGAAAAGGAATGAATAAAAGTAATGAAAGTAATGTCTTAGTTCCGTGGATACTAACCCGTGGGTGTGCATGTTTCAGGGAAGTGATTCCTCACGTACCCAGCACTGAAATAAAGTAATGCCTCTTTTCTCACACTGAGCTGGCAGTGTGGATTGGGCCCTGCTCGGTGACGTTCATTTTGGTCATTTCTATTGAAGCATAAGGAATGGTTCAAATGAAATCTTTTCCAGCTGTTTCCCTTTGGTTTACCTGTTTGAGGGTTAAAATTCTGTGCTGCAGGTGTGCTGGGTGTGTGCAGAGCAGTGCAGCCCCAGAAACCCCTTGGCTTGCCCACAGGTGATCATGCCTTGTTGCCAGGTGTGCCCAGCTGTGGCAGGAGAAGGAGCCCGCAGCGCAGTGGGCACCGTGCCCTGCCCAGCCGGGGCTCTCTGGCACAGAGCAGCAGCAGCGCCAGCACCGTTCAACCCCTCCTGCCTTGGCTTCCCCTGGCACACAGAAGCCTCTGGAAATCAGCACAGCCAGTGGCATTCCCAGCTTGGAGCAGCTGCTGCTGGTGGGCAGATGCTGCCAGTTTGACTGCTGCCAAAGGGGAAGAAAGGCAGAGATGTACCTGCACCGGAGCCCTGGGCATGTCCAATAAAGGAGCAAATATGTGGGGAGATTTGTTAGGAAACATTTCAGCTGTGATGCCAACAGTGGCCTCTCTCCTGGTTCTGTGTGTTCTGGACGAGTAATGCAATGGTTGGCTCTGACAATTAAGAAGCAGATGTTATGTGGATGTTCAAATGTGTAGTGATGGTATTGTAATATATCCTCCCATAGTCCTCTTTCCAGTCCCCCTTGTAATAGCCTTGGTAGTCAGGTCATTTGGGGAGGGCTGGCTTGTGACCAGCAGGCAGGGTGTAACAACACCTGACCTCCAGTCAGGATGCAAGAAAGTAATCTCCACCAATGGACAGCAGAGAAAGAGTTGACTGACAAAACTTTTGGAGGGGCTAAGGGTATAAAAGGCAGTGCATTCTTTTTGTAGATGAGAACATGGCTGCTAGTCACAGAGACTCCCAATGCTGCAACTTTTCCTTATTCAGTCCTTTGTTAAAGTTTACTAAACCTTTAAAATTTTAAAAGTGAGAGTCATTTCTCACATGTACAATGCTGTGGGCCATTGTCTTGGTCTGGTTTCCTTTGCTTGTGTCCCATCTGAGTGCTCAGCTGGGGTACAGGCTGTATGTGCTTGGGGCACCCTTGGAGTTCCCCTTGGATCCCCTGAACAACAGGGTTTGGCCCATTAAGGGAATTTGTGCTCCTTTGTGACAGAGGAGAACTTCCCTGGCTCTTTTGTGTTTGCTGTAGGGAAGGTTGATTATTGCTGTGCATAAATTCACAGACCAACATGGAGCGTTTGCTTTGTGATGTCAGGGCATGGTTGCCACCTTGTTGTAGTGACATCAGAAGGTTGCCTTGGTGCACGGAAGGCCTGAGTGTCAGAGCAGCCCTAGTGTTTGCTCAGTTGAGAACTTTTCTGGTTGGGGAATTTGTCAGTGGGTGGCTGCCCACTGACAAGATCATTGTTTTTTCTATTATTTACCTAACTTTCAAAAATGACTATGTTTCACCAACTGGCCATGGCAGGTTTTGCTGTATATGGCATTTCTTTCTCCATGTATTACATGACACACTTCACCCGTAAGTAGAGGTTTCCCTTCTACTAAGGTTAGGATGTAACCTAACCTGGCTTTTGTATGTTTTCCTGCTCATTCTTGGTGGCTGAGTTACTGATTTTGAAAGGGAAAGAGCATTAGGATGCCACTGGTTTGGTGGCTCCTATCAAGAGGTTCAGCTAAAAAGGGGGTGTCTGAAGCCACAGGGGCAGCATTTGCAGGGGAACCTGCAGGGCTCCGTTCCCTCCACAGGAGAGTCTGTGGCAGCAGAGTCTGTCAATTCCTCAGGTTGCTGGGACAAGCAAGACACCTTTGAAAATGTAGACTGGCAAAGCTTCTTGGAATGCCTTCTAAAAACTCTGCAGTTGTTCCCAGAATTCAGAGAAAGCTTATTTCTTTTTAAATTTTGTCATGAAAGGGTTTGACTGTCTAACTTAATAACCTTTTACTGAGTGCTAAAATAGTTATTCCCTTTGAAAGGAAGTTCAAACTCTAAAGCAGTGAGTGTCTGCTCCTGAATCCTAGAGGTGCTGCTGTGCTCTTCCACAATAGAACTGCCACAGCTCAGGGGAATTTTGGGAAGCTTTTCTGGGCAACTGTTTCCTGCAAGTTAATCAGAATTCGTGCGTGTAACTGACCGGAAAAAAAAGAGTACCTGAAGGAGAGGATTTTAGAAGCTGTTTTATGTGTTTGGTAGAACAGGATCATTGAGTTTTAAAGAACAATTTGCATTTTCTTGGTCATATTTGTATTCATTTACTGGCAAAACAGGCTGAAGTGTAGGCACAAGCAAGAATATTGTCCTGATCCCTTGCTGGCTGTGTGAATGAAATGTGTCTGCTGAAGGGATGTTGTGAAATGGGAAATCATCTCTGTTTGGGTTGACTTGTTCTGTGGGATTCAGCAGCCCAGGCAGTTTTCTGACAGCATCTGGTTCATTTTCCCTTCCCACTACAGGTCACCTGAAGCGTGTATTCAGCTGTGCTGAAGATCCTGAGGTGAGTTAGAAAGGAACATTTCATGTTCCTGGTGTTTAAGTATTGTGGAGTAAGCTGAGAGCTTGGCCAGTAGCAACAGAGTGTAGAGAGCCAGCTAGGAAGGCTGAAAGAAAATCCATTTTCATGCCTGAAGAAAAATAACAAAGTGCGAAATGGATATTTTACATTTCTATATCAGAGCTTTGAAGAACTACAAACCTAGTGTTGCAGAGAGAACCTTGCTTGCTGACGGCAGATAGGGTGGAATATTTACTTAGGAGCAATTTCCTGTACAGTTGAATTAGACCATTTTAATTTAGTCAGAGTCCCTTAGAATTCTATTCCTATCAAACTTTATGATATCTACTTAGAAGATGTCGTTGTAGAACAGGAAGGCCATCTTGCAATGGTGCCTGCAGTATCTGAAGTGAAATGGGCACCTTTGTGGCTGGGGAGCTGCGTGGGCCCAAAGGACGCAGGGCTGGCGGCCGTGAGCAGCTGAAGATGAGGCAGCGTGGGGCCAGGGGCCCAGAAGGCCAAGGGCACGGTGGCTGTGCCAGCAGCAGTGGGGCAGCAGGAGCAGGGCAGGGAGCGTGGCCTGTGCTGGGCAGCGCTGCGGCCACAGCTGGAGTGCTGTGTGCAGCTGTGGGCCCTAGGAAGCAGAAAGTCATGGAGGGGCTGCAGCGTGGGCACAGAGGGACAGGGGAGCTGGGCAAGGGGGTGCAGCACAAGGCCAGTGAGGAGGTGCTGAGGGAGCTTTAGCCTGGACAATGGGGGCTCATGAGGGACCTTCAGGCAGACTTCCATAGATCCCTGCCTTAGATCCATAGAGCCAGTGCTCAGCACAAGGGCTGTTTCCCTGCCAAACATCCCTTCACTGCATCCAAGTGCTTTAGACACTGGAATGGGTAACACTTTCATGTTTTGTTTGTTCATTTGTTTGTTTGTTTGCTAGAAGGAGAAGCTTTGTGTAATTTCTCCTTCTCCAGGGAGCTTTTTCTCAGTCTTTTCTGCCCTTTTCCAGCACTGGAAGAAACACATCACTTTCAGGTTTACAGCTCCCCTCTCTTTTGGCAGCCCAGGGAATCAGTGTGTGTTGTGTTTGGGAATTGAGCAGGAAATCAATGCCCTTGCATTCCAGCTGGTGCTCAGAGATTAGAGGAGCTGGGAGGGGCTGGGCTTCATTTCTGATTCCAGCCACTTTAGCACCATCAGTGTGGTCGAGTCCAAGAGAAGAACTTGCCCGAACACAGATGCACAAAGAGTGCAGTTCCAGTGCAATGCTCTGGGTCTGGTTGCATTCCGTAAGGACCCACACGCTCCAGATTCCCCAAGAGTGTGGGTTACTGAAGCAACAGGAGAGCAAGTTCAGGATGGCTGCTGATCGGGGCACTGCTACCGAGTGCTGATGTGTGTAGCGACAGAAAGGACAGGATTGATTCAGGGTGACCCCCACGTGGTGAATAATGTGCTTTGACTCTATGATTTAGAAGGTTAAACAAATGCTTTCTTAAGCTATGTTATATTACACTAGTACAATATTAAAACTATACTATAGAGATACTATACTAAAAAGCTACTAAAGAAAAACTTGTGACTGTCTCCAGACAGTCACAACACAGATTTTATCTAATTAGCTAATCAAGCTAAACAACTATCACTAAAATCCACTTAACAAATCACTTTCAGTAAACAATCACTATAACACATTCTACATGTACTAAACAACAAGAACAGCCAGTAGAGATAATTGTTTTCTCTTCTCCTCTAAGTTTCTCACTACCTTCCTTTAAAAAAAAACTAGGAGAGAGAGAGGAACTATATCTCTCTGTATTCAAAGAATGTAAATGCCACAGCACAGTAAAGAGAGATTAAAAATGTGAGATCTGTCTATCTATCTGTCTATTGAATCTTCCTGGCTCAGCTCCAAACCAGTGGAAGATGCAAAGCTCACCTAAAGGCATCCCTTCAGGAGAGAAGTAGAGGCAAGTTCCATTGACTGATCCTGAGCAGGCAGAGATGTTTCCCCCTCCAGAGATGGTTGTTTTTTCCCCTCATGTTTTCCTCCTCCAGCCTCTTGTGCCCTGAAGCCTTCTTTTTATTCTTTAAATTTTTGCACGTCCTGAGGGAGTGGAACTATCCCATGCTGTAGCTGGGGTCTGGTGACTTTGCTCATACATGACACATGGTTTGCATTACATGACGCATGGTTTCCTTCGCTGGCATCCCCAGGGCTGTGTAAGTGCATTCGTTAATGGGGCCTTATGAGAAACTCTGTTAGTGCTGGTCAGAATTCTCCGTTGACAAAAGAGGAAAAAGAAAAACCTTGGTCCTCCTCCATATACTGAGGTGGCCATAGGGGTTCTCTGACTTCCATCAGAGATCTTTGCATTCATCCTCATCTCCTGGATGACCCGGTTTTCTAACGAGAGTGTGGATGTCAGGAGGGAGGAATCCTGGTGCAGGCCTGAAGAGAAGGTGAACTCCATAAGTGTCTCTCACAAGGAGTGAGCTTACCCAGGAAGCCCCTGAAGAGCCAGGATGGAGCTGTGGGACAGGGTGGGGTGTCAGTCACTACTGAAAGACAAACAGGACACGGTGGAAGCAGAGGGAGGCCCTCACCAGACCCTTGAGAAATGCCACCCCTTCCCTGTCAGCTGCCTGAGAGGCTGTTGGAGCTTCAGTCCCAGATGGCTCCTGATTGTAGGGCCAGGGTCACTTTGGAATCTGTGCCTCCCCTCGGGCAGAGAACGACCCAGGAGAGCAGCAGCACAGTGCTTTGGGAGCCTGTGAGCCCAGCAGTCTGTGAGTCTTGGCCCACAAAGGGCGTATGGGAAGTTGAAACCCATCTTCTCTTGCTTTCTGTGCAGGTGCTTCTAGAGAAAGAGCAGGAGCACACTGCCTCATCTGAGCTGCCATGCCAGACTCAGGGAGAGCTGTTCCCAGCCCGAGAGCAGGAAGAGCAGCTCAGGCAGCAGGTGGAAGAGCCACAGGAGAATGGCCAGGTAAGCCTGACTGGCCAGGTGACAGAGGGAAGGGCAGGAAGAGGGGCATAAACCAGAGCTCCTGGGACTGAGGAGGCCAGGAGTCCCACAGGCACTGGAAGCACAGAGCCTTGGAATCTGCAGAGATCAGCACCAGGACAGGAGGGCTACAGTTAAAGCAGAGCTGAGTGGAAAAGCAGAAAGAAGGGGCTGAATAAATGTGATCTTGAGGCTAAAAGAGGGAAAAGCTGAGCTTGATGGCAGCTCTCAGTCACTTGCTCTGCTTTTGTGTGCACAGAACATCAAGGCAGAGCCACAAGCAGAGCTGCCTGAAGCTCCGAGTGCCATCATGGCAGTGAAGAGGAGGAATGAAAACATCCAAGAGGAGAAGAATCTCCCGATGCAGAGGGGCAATCAACAAAAACAGGTGAATGAAGGAATGGCAGCCACTCCACTCATGAAAGAGAGTCCTTTCCATTGTTGTTTACAGAAAATTGATGAACAGATGGAGGCACAGCTGCAAGAAACTGAGACTAGGATAAAGGCAAGGAAGAAGAGGCTAGATGAAAAAATTAAAATCATCAAAGAGAAAATGAATCACCTCCTTTAGGAGAAAAAGGCTCTAGAAAAGCGAGTGAAATAGCACTAGGCACTGCAGTCACCCAAGGGGTGGTTCTGCCTGCCCTGCCTTTCCAGTGCAGAGCAGCAGCAGGGGGTGGGTGATGCCTCTGAGTGCCATCCTGATGAGGCCTCTGTCAGAGCTGCTCTCAAGGACACTTCCTTCTCTGCTGGATCTCAGCTGATGCTCTAGGCAGTGGCATTACTCCTTTGGCCATTTAGCCAGCAGTCATCCGAATGAACTCCTGCTGGCTTCTTCCAGGTGACCTTGTTTCTTGAGGTGTTTTTGCAGGTGAACATGGTCACTCACATAGATTTGGAATGCAAGCTACAAGCTGTCTGTATCCCTTGCAAATCTGCTCCTGTACTTTCCTTTCTTCCCAGTCGATGACTCCTGGCCTATGGGCACAAGCTGTAGTCTCTGACTGCTTTGTTCGGTTTGACTTGAGGTGGAAGTGTCGCCATCCTACCTGGCAGCCTGCAGAGAGTTCCAGCAAATGACAGGCAACCAAGAGCCTGGAGGCTGGCATGAGGCCCAGGAACTGACCCATCCAGAGATGCTGCAGGATAAGCCCGTCCCG
The DNA here is from genome assembly GCF_028018845.1 of Melospiza georgiana. NCBI lineage: Eukaryota > Metazoa > Chordata > Aves > Passeriformes > Passerellidae > Melospiza > Melospiza georgiana. Next base: position 2,693,922 of record NW_026652215.1, read on the forward strand.
AGGAAGGTGCAGAAAAAGAGAATTTCATGGCAGGAGGTAGAACATTAGAATGAGGAACTGCAAATGTATCTGCAGACCTAGGAGGGGGAAAGGAGTCTTTGGGAGAAGTGGAGCGGTCATTGCTGCAGTCATCCTTCAGAACAAGAAACTGGCTATGAACTCGAGTAAAACCAGCCTTTGGTTTTGACCATTAGGTTTCACAAGTGGACATCTAAAGCAATCCAATTGAAGAGCTCTGCATGTGGCTGACAGCAGCTTCCTAAGGGCTTGCATTTCAAATGGCAATCTCTCTTGCATTTCAGGGCAATCTCTGCCACACCTTCCTGACATCAACTCATTTCTTGTCTCAGATCTACACCGACTTTGACACTGAAGCTGCTGCAGAAGCAGCAGTGCCATCCCAAGGAGCCTTTGCTCCCCAGCTGAAGAAGTGGAGCCTGAGCCCTTGGTTCACCTGCCGTGCTGACCCAGCTGCTGCTCAGCAACAGGAGATGGCGGGTGACTCCCTGCAGCAACAGAGTACGTCTGCTATCTTTCTTATCTGAGGGACAGTGAGTTGTGTGCACGTGTCAGCACAGCTGTACCAAAGGGTTCTGCTCAGTTGAGTGTCACAGAAGTGCTGGCATTGCTCCGAGGCAGCAAGAGAGAGCTCTGGGTGTTCCTGCTGCCTCTGAGGGCAGCTTAGACTGGCTGGAGTCTGCCTGGGCTTCCCTTCTCTCTCCCGAAGGCAGAAGCAGGAATTGTTCCTGGATCAGCAGAAGGCTGTGACTGCTTGAGTCCCAGCCACTGGCAGAAGCCCTGCTGAGACCAGTCTCTAGGAGAACACATCAAGCCCTTTGTGATTCTGCAGCACAACCCAATGAATCTGCTTCTTGCCCTTAACAGCTGCCAGTGCTGTGCTCTCAGATAAGATCTGGTAGGGTTGAGAAGAGAGCCCAGTGGATTCTGTGTCTACCATCACCTGTTGGGACAAAAAGGGCACTGATCTGTGCCTGGGTGTGGCTGATCTCAAAGCCCATCCTGTTGTGTCCTGAATGGGGGCACCAGCTTGTCTGGGGCTCAGGCTCACTCTGGCTTCTTCCCATCAGTGCCTGTCAGTGCTCATGTTGGGGCTTTGCCAGCCTTGTTGTGGTTGCTGCCCTGCCCCTGAGGGCTGGAGGGAATGCAGAGACTGGAGCCTTCCTTAGCTGGGAGGGTCCCGCTGCTGACCGGCTGCTGCAGCGCGGAGCTGCCTGAGGCAGCAGCCCCTTCTCTGGGCCGGCTTCTGCCTCGCACGGCCTGGACTTACCAGAGGGTCAGCATCTCCTCTGGGCAGCTCTCTGTGTCACAGGGGCGCCTGAGGAGCACTGCTGTCCTCTGTGCCCGTGCCCGCCGTGCCGGGTTGGGAAGATGGGGACATGTGCGGTGCCGAGAGGGCGAGTGCAATGGGAGCGACTGATCCGCGCTGTCAGGGTGAAGAGAAGCGGCGTGGTTCTTCACGTAGAGCACGGGCAAGGGCGTCTTTGAGCTCAGCCTGCTCATAAAGGGTGAGGGTCCTGATGCTGAAAGCCCTGTGGGGATTGGTTCTAGCATGAGCTGCTCTGGTTTACAAACGCAGAGTCATTCTTCTGGCAAACTGCTGCAAGGTGGAAAAGATGGGAACACTTGGCAATATTCCTCCTGTTCTGGACTTGACATCTGTTCAGAGGAATTGATTCTACATGTCCAGGTGCATTTAATCTTAGCAAGTAGGAAACCTTTTCTAAATCTCACAGTGTTTATTCCCAAGAAAACAAAGGCACTATTAGTTCCAGCTCTCCTTAATGTTTCTAGATGACAAACTTACTTGCCTAGGTAGGTATTCTCTTCTGGTCTCAGTCTCCTCTGAATGTATCTCCCTGTGCTTCCCTGTGTGTCTGCTGTCAAGAGGTCTCTCACTTCAAAAGATGCTGGAAATCAGTCTCTGTGACAGCCACTTGTGCTGTGGGCCTGCTGTTCTTTTCTTGGTGTTCCAGTTGCTGTTCCTGTTGTTGTTAGCCAGCTGTCCACCAAGGGAGGCTCAGAGCTCCAGACAGTGGGGCTGCCTTTTGTATCTCCTAGAAGGTGGGATCTCTGCTTTAAAGTGAACATCTTGCATTTTGTTTCCCTCAGGGACAATGGTGAAGATGGAAAGTCCTATTCTAAAATACATTGAACTGGAAAATATTGGCAGTGGGTGAGTCCAAGCAATGTTAATGGTACAAAACTATGCATCAGGTGTTTTGCTGGTGGAATAGGTATCAAGTGTGAAGTCAGACAAACTGCAAATGTGTTCAGGCACTGGGCTTAGATTGTCAGTGCTGATCAGAATTTCTAGGTGTGCTCAGAAGGCATTGTCAAAGACATCTTCATGCTTCCAGTGTCCTGCAGGCATTTACAGCAGAGATCTCCTGTGTGGGCTGGCTTTCACTGCAAGATCTAAATGGCTTCTCCTTTCTTTGCTTCTGTTTTGTTTCTAGGAGTTTTGGAGATGTTTATAGAGCGCTCGACACTGCCACAGGAGGAGAGGTAAATGTCAACAGCCCCTGCAGACTCTGCTGCACTCGAGGGCTTTCCCCTCTGGTGTGAGCTGTGGCTGGAGCTTTGGGCAGAGCTGTGCTGAAAAGGCACAAGAAGCACAGACTGGTGCCAGCCCACAAAACACATTTGGGACTTTGTCCTCCTCAGCTGCCGGAAGGAAGGCACGGAGGGCAGCGGTTCCTTTCAGAGAAGGACGCGCTCACTCGCTCTCCATTGCTAAAACAAAGGTGGTGCCTGCGAGCACCTCACTGCTCTTTGGGGCTACAGCTTCAGAGTCCTGGATTCTCATTTCTGGCTGCCAGCAAATCCATCTGAAAGTTACTGGCAAATCCTTAGCCACCTGCAGTGCTGCACTTGGGAACTGCACATAGGGAGAGATCTGCAAGGCGTCCCTGAAAGCCCTAAGCCCTGCCCATATCACAAGATGTATCCACAGAGTATTAAGGCATGGATTCCTTCTTCTGAGTCCCAAACAAAGCAGCAGAGAGTGTGGTCAGAGGTTTGTGGGTGATAACTGAGACACCGTTGTTACCAAGTGGTCAAGGCAAAATGTCAGTGGCCCCATGTGTCCTGTAACTGGCTCCCAAGGGAGCAGAGAAATGGGCTGTTGGAATGTCAGTTCCTAATTACTGCAGTGCCTAATCACAAGGCAGTTTGGCACGGCTCAGCTGTGTCATTGCAAAATCACTTGCTCCATGTGCCTTGTGGTCGCGTGCCACCAACCTCTCAAATTACTGATTTGCAATGTCATTGTAGGTGGCCATCAAGAAAATACAGCTTCAAGGACTGAGGAAGAAGGAACTAAAAGTCAACGAACTCATGGTCATGAAGGTGAATAGAAATCCCAACCTGGTTAACTGTTTAGACAGGTGAGTTGTGCTTTTGTCCCATGAATGTTTTTTCACATATTGCAAACATGCAAGGTAAAATCCCGCTTTGGTCACTGGCAGAAAATAGAGCTTTAATTATTGCCTAATTATTATTGCTCTTTTCATCTCCAGTGGATGGGTAGAGATTGCATTTTGTCTGCTTGAGTCTTCGCTGGCACATGGTATTTGAAAATTGTTCAAAAACCCGGATGATTTGTGTCTTACTAAGTCAATGATCTCTATATTCACAGCCACCACTTCGTTTTAGAGCTTGATTTTTTTCAAGTGTCTTCTTATGTCCAGGTAAACTAACAAGGATTTCCCTTGGATTGTTGCCACTGGTTTTCATTGCTATGCATGCCAGGAAGACTAGGTGCTTTTTTTCCAGAAACACCATGCATGAAAGGTTTTTTATCTGGGCTGTTACTAAATTGCACATTTTGCTTACTGCCCATCTAAGACATCTCCTTTTTCGCAGCTGTGCCTTTCTCCTTGAGACTGCACAGATGGCAAACAATGCACAGCCAAGAGGGGATGTCTCTTCCTTTATTTTGTCTTTGTCTCAAAGGGACCTGAAAAGAAGAATCAACCCATGTTTTCCAAATAGCAACGTAGCCATGTATATTCATGTCCAAGCCCTTGTTTCCTTCTTTCAGCTACCTTGTGGGTGAGGAACTGTCCCTGGTTATGGAGTACATGGATGGAGGCACTCTGAGCGATGTCATCAGCCAGACCTACCTGTCGGAAGATGAGATGGCAGCCATCAGTAGGGGGGTCAGCAATCCCATCTGTGTTTCCAAGGGCTTGGGCAGGATTGTCTGGGAAACGGGGGCTCAGATCTGGAGTGATGTCCTGTGCCAAGCTTTGTTTCTGTGTCTATGGGCAAGTAAAAGCATCTCAAGTGAAAGGCCTGCCATTGCCCCTTCACTCCCTGTACTCAGTGCCAGTACTCTTATCTCTCCTGCTGTTTTATTCTCGCTCTGTCTCTTGTATTTGTATTTGCTGTTCTCCACCTTGCCTCTCTAAACGTTTGCCTGGAGTCTGTCTTCACTGCATTCCTTGCCAGTAAAAGCAAAGGAGCTGGTGGCAGGATATGAAATGACCAGCAAAGAAAAAATACTCATTTCTCACGGTCCTCAGCTGAAAAAGATAGAAGTGCAGCCAAAATGCTCTTTGCTTCCGGAAAGTGACTGGTGTGATACATCCAAGCCTCTGCTGAGGCCAGCAAGAAAATCTTTTACATGCAGCCTCCCACCCAAAAGTGATCCACTAAACACCAAAGGGAGGGACTTTTCCTTTCAAAACCCCTCCTTTGTCCTCTGCATGGAAAAAGCATGTCCACTGCAGCAGGAGTCGTCCTGGCTGGTTTGCAGGGGACAGCCTACAACAGCAGGTGCTGTTGCTCTTTCAAAAGCTGACGTGCCTTTCCTCAGAAAGGTCCTGCTCTGCAAGTGTTGGAGCAGCAGGCTCTTCCTCTCAGTGGCCATTACTGTTCTGCCATTACTCCCCATTCCCCTGGAGAGGGAATCTTTTAGATTCTTTGTTTCCTTACTTGTGTGATGAAATCACATCACTCATTTTTGCCCTCCTCTTTCTGTTTTCTCTCTCAGTGCCTGCAAGGACTGGATTTTCTTCATTCAAACCACGTCATCCACCAAGATGTGAAGAGCAGCAACATCCTTCTCAGAACTGACGGCTCTGTCAAGCTGGGTCAGTATATTTTTGGTCAGGTGCAGCATTCCAGGGATGTGGGTGTGGGGCTGCTTGGAGTGACTGCCAGCTCCCCAGAAATGGTGCTGGTGGCAGTGCAGGGACCCCTGCTGCGAGCTGAGGGCACAGTTGGAATGGGCACAGAGGTATAAGGAACCACAAGCAGTCAAGAGTGGCCTTGCTCTGTGTGTGTCCCTTCCAGACAGAGGGAGCTACAATCTAAAGCTTCAGGGGAATGAAGTCCGCTGCTGTGAGCAGCGTTAAGAAACCTGGGATTTTTTGGAAGTGGACAATTCCATACTCCCTTGGCTAAAGCCCCAAAAAAATCCAGCATGAACAGTTCTCCAGGAGATTCAACAGCACATTCTTAGCCTGAGAGTGGGGAATTCTTTTGCTTGGTTTCCTAACTGGAGCTGGCTTTCATGGTTTGTTGTTTTCTCCACAGCTGACTTTGGCCTCCTTGCTCAGCTCAGCCCTGAGCAGGGCAGACGGAGCTCCGTGGCTGGCGCTGCTGGGTGGCTGGCGCCTGAAGTGGTGACAGGTCAACCATGTGGCCCCAAAGTGGACATATGGTCTTTGGGAATCGTGGGCATCGAAATGGTGGAACGAGAAGTTCCTTCCTGGAATGGCACTCCTGTCTTGGTAAGGTGCAAATACTCACTGATCCCACTGTCTTTCTCACCTGTCCCATGTTCTGTGTGCCATTGGACAAAATCCCATTGCCATCTGCTGGCACCACTTCCACCAAGGTCCCCTTCTAAAAATGCCCCTGCAACACATCAGCATCTGCTGTAGCTTTGGTTGTATCAGAAAGGGAAGTGGCAGCTCAGAAACCTAACCAGTTCAGAAACCTGCCATTTTGGCCTCCAGCCATGCCTGACATTTCCCACTTGTTTTTTGAACAATGTTGGAAGTCTGTTTCTGAAGGACAAGAATTTTTCAGTGGACAGGGTAGACATGTGATAAATATCCTGAGAAATAGAGGTTAGACCTTTCCAGTTTCAATTTCATAGAAAACATAGGAAAAAAGGAAAAAGAAAAGTAAACAAAAAAGGAAAAGAGAAAAAAACCTACTACCAAAGCAATGCCCAAGCAGTTCTGCTTGCTTTTTCATTTTTTAAATGCAGCTCTTCTCTTCCACTCTGTAGCATCTTTTCCAAATCCTGTGGTCGTTGAAACTTTCAGGCTTTCAAGTCATCTGTACATTGTTCAGTCATGTGTGTGGGTGGCCTGGATAAGTGTAGGATGTGTTTTTCTCTGACTGCAGTTAGAATTGTTTGCCAAACCCTTGGCTGTTTCTTGGTACTTTAACAAGTTGATGAGCTTGCAGGCAGGTGCCTGGGCAGGGATCCAGCGTGGGCAGTTGACACCAGTGCTGTGTTTCTTTACCACAGGAGCAGGGCCATCCCTGGCCTGCACAGTTCTAATGACAGGGAGAGCTCCAACTCCCCACCATGGCCAGTGGCTGAGCTCAGCTGAGAGTCAGGATAAAACCCTCTTTGTCACCTCTGGTGATGTGGGAAAAGGACAGAAAGCCGCATCAATTATTTGTACACAAGGGGAGTGCATTGCCATTTCTGGCTTTGAAATTCTCCTTTGGATTAAAGAGGATAATAGCAAAGTCTCTTTGGTCACCATCTATTTCAGCGCCACGAGCACAGAGTTATCATGACAGTGGTGGGCATTTTTATGGAGACTCCAAGGCTTCTTGCAATTTTTTTTTTTTGTCTATTTGAGATGGATTCTGCAAGTTGAGGTTTGAATAGCTCCAAGTCGGTGTCTTATGTTTCTAAATACCATCTTGCAAAAGCAGAATGAGCTCTCTCCCTCTGACTTGTTAGCGTGTTAGAGCTTGGTTCCACATGAACCACACTAGATAATGATCAGCTGATGTCTTGCCAATCTACACTGTAATTCCTTGGCCGGAGGAGTATCAGAAAGACCTGCTGAGCTCCATGGACACTGTCAGCTGCATGGAAGTGAGCATCCTTGGCCTTACAGAAGAAACTGGAGCTCAGCTTAGGTTAGATGCTCTTGAGCAGGAGAAAGGCTAGAATTGTCAGGTGTTTCCAGAGGCCTGCGTGCCCAGAGGGACTGAGTTCTGGGGAGCAGCTGGATGTTTGTGCACATCATGTAAGGGGACTGCCAGACAGCTCAAGCCTCACCACAGGCAAACACTCCTCAGCTCTTCTCAGGCAACATTTGCTTTGGGTTTCAAGTTGTTCCCACTTATCTGGCTGCGAAGATGCCCCTCAAACCACAAGGCAAGCCTCTCAGAAGTGGTGTTACATTTCCAGAAATGAAGAAAAGAAGCTCAAACACAAGAAAGTTGCTAAGGCACTGGTTTTTAGGGAGGAACTTAACGCCCTGTGCAGTTTCTTCTCACTGGGAAACGTGCCTGAAACCTGGCCATGAGGGTGTAAAGGCCACAGAGTCTCTTCTGCTTCTTGTGCAGTGCTGCTGAAACACTCAGTGACCGTGTTTCTCTCCTAGCCCAAGCCACATTCTGCCCATCACCAAGCCAGAGCCTGGTGATGTGGAGAGCCTGCCAGAACCTCCCATTTGTTTCCTGGCACTTTCTGGGATAGGCCTACTATTCATGCATTGACTTGAGTAGCCAATTGAGCAGAGGGTGATCATAGGGATGGAACCTCTCCTTCTGATTTGACCATGAAAGGTTTTTCTTTTCCATGTAAGGATAGCAGAATTTTTCAGACTGCTGAGAGACAGAGCTGCAGGTGGCTCCTATATGTCCAAACAGGTGTTTTCATGCCAGTACATTTGTGCATGCATCTTAATGTGTCTGTGTTGAAGATGAGATTCCCAATGTTTGTTTCCTTACCTGAGGAATATCTGGTGGATTTCCTTTCTTTCCTTCCAATGCCCATTGTTTTCAAGAACAAAGCAAAGAGCTTGATTCATTTTGTTTTATGGCAGCTGTGCTTAAGGGACCAAGAAGCACTGCAGAGATACTTTTCGTATACTAACCCTTGGATAGAGTAGAGTTAGTATAGCAAAGTCCTTCTTCCAAAAAGCCTCTCAAGTTGGTATGAATCCTCAGGGAAGGAAATGTGCTTGTGCTGATGTAGTCCCACTAACTAGGTCAGTCAATGAAATCAGCTGCCAAGGCAAGATCTGTGGGATGTTGGAGAGGCTGTGGCTGCATCGGCGTTTGGGGTTTTGGTTGGTAAAGAAAAGTCATCTCTGGGTCTCTGCCAGGGCAGAAACTGCCACTGCAGAGTGGAGCTTAATCAATGGGATCTGGGAGAGCAGTGACAGATGGGAAAGAAGCAGGTGGAGCCTGGTGTCTCCTTTTTCCCCAGCCCCAACTCCTGATAGCCACAGGAGGAAGACAAAAGCTGAAGCAGCCCAACCTATTTTCATCTTGCCTGCGTGACTTCCTGAGCTGCTGCCTGCAGAGAGACGAGGCACGGCGCTGGTCTGCCAAGGAGCTCCTGCAGGTAAAATGTGAAGGGGCTGCAGGTGAAACAGGCTCTGAGGGATGGGCTCCTCCTCCACTCAAGCCCAAGGCATCAGGTGAGCCCCCTTCCTCCTCACCTCCCCTCTTGGTGCTCTTCAAATGAAAATGGTGAGGAATCCTAGACTGGGCTGGGCTGGCAGGGTCCTGTAAAGGTCCTCTGGTGCAAGTGTCCTGCAATGAGCAGGGGCATCTTTAAAGAGATCAGGTTGCTCAGAGCCCTTTGCCACAGGAGCTGGAATGGTTGCAGGGATGGGGCACCTACAAGCTCTTGGGGCAAGCTGTGCCAGGGTCACACCATGCTCCGAGTAAACAAGGTCTGATTAGATACTATTTGTGTTTAAAAATATTCACCCACATCCTATTGTATCTGGCCCTGTTAAAAAAGATGTTGCCCACTTTCTTCAAAGCCACTCTGAAGTCTTGCAAAGTGGCAATAAAGTCTCCCTGGGGCCTGTTCTTCACAAAACTGAATAACTCCAGTTCCCTCTGCATTTCCTGAGTCAGAGAGGTCCTCTGGCTGTTTCTGTCACCTTCTTTTGTAATTTGGTGGGGTGTTCAGTTTTATCTAAAGACAAAAGAATTGAAGTAGAGCAATGCAGGGTTCAGAGACATGAAATGGTGGTGGAGGAGCCCAAGGAAGCCAGTCCCAGCCTAGGGGTCAGAGATTTGGCTGTGGGCAAGAGGGGCTGTGGGGGGCTCACTGTGAGCCTCTGAGGGGCCCTGGTTTGTGCCCCCCAGCCCACCCTCAGAGGTTTCTGCCATGCAAACAGGGACAGCTGGGAGGGACTTGTCCCAGCCCCATCTGCTGCCTGGCACGCTCAAGCAGACAGGAACTGTGCCAGGGTTACTGCCAGGTTGTGTGGCAGAGAGGGAACTGCAGGGCCCAGTGCCACTGGGCTGGCCCTGCTGGGAAGGAAGGTGCCATCCAGCACACGAGGAGCAGGGCATGGAACGGTAGACACTGCTCTGTCTCCCTGTGGAAATCAGCACAGTGCCTGTCTTTCAAAGAGAGGGACCAGTGTGAGGCTTTGGAGTTTCCTGAAAAGTTGAAACTCCAAGGACAGAAAGCACCATTTCTAGAGCACTGGCAGGGCAAAAATCTCAGCAAGTTGAGGACACCTGGATAAATGGATGAGTGGGATTCTGGGCCAGGTTTGCCTGTGATGTCAAAGTCCTGCACATAAAGTTGGAGGTGTAGATGGTCCCCTTGGTCCTCTTCCTGCATCCTTCTAGGCGCCAGAGGAATCCTGTCCTCAGGAATCCACTGAGCTTGGAAAGTCATGGTCCATTGTTTTTTGTTGATTTGTTTTTTTTCCCTTTGGGCAGCATCCATTTGTAACATTTGCTGAGCCTGTGTCCAGCCTGGTGCCGCTGATTCTTTCAGTGAAGAAGAGGAGGGAGACAAGAACGTGACAATCACATCAGGACCATTTATTCCTCAACCAGTTTAGACTAGGATTGTAGGTTAGGATTAGGATTAGGATTCGGATTAGGATTAGGATTAGGATTAGGATTAGGATTAGGATTAGGATTAGGATTAGGATTAGGATTAGGATTAGGATTCGGGTTAGGGTTCAGGTTAGGGTTAGGGTTAGGGTTAGGGTTCAGGTTAGGGTTAGGGTTAGGGTTAGGGTTAGGGTTAGAGTTAGAGTAGGATTGTCTAATAGGACTGCAGAGTAGGATTGGAAATGAATAAAGTTTCTGAAACCACACCTCACCTTGAAGATTCCCTTCCTTCTCACTCTGCGAATAAGCTCAAAAATTCTTTCTGACTTGTCTGTTGTTTCTTAAAGGTGGAAAGTGACACAGTGTCTTTGGCATGGTATGAAAGTGGGGAAGGATGTTCTTCATTCATCCTCTCCAGACCACACTGCCTTTGGAATATGGCCCACTGGTCTGTTTTTGGCCAGCGTTGGTACTTCTGTTTGAGGCAGAAGGGGCAATGGCATTTGAAGGCAAAATCAAAAGAAGAATGAGGCAGCCCAAACACCCTGTGCAGATGCAGGCCTTCAGCTGTGACTGGAGAGCATTGGGGTTCCTGCCAGTTTGGATTTGGATCCCTAAATACAATAATCTCTTCGGCTGGAGGAAAGCCTTGCTCAAGTGAGAAAGCAGAAAGATCAGAGAGGGTGCTCGGGAAGGTCTCCTGTGGTGCAGAGCTGTCAGTGCCTGTGAGGTGAGAGCGGGCCCGGCCTTGCCCGGGCTGGAGCCCCAGCAGAGCCCCGGCAGAGGCCAGAGCAGCCTGAGCCCCGGCAGAGGCAGGCTGGAGGGAGGCCCTTGGAGCTGCAAGAGGCAGCAGCCGGGCCCTGGGTGCCTCTTGCTGGGAGCGGGCGAATCCTCCGCTCTCAGAGCCCAGGTGGCAGCTGGCTGCTGCCAAGGGGAAGCGCAGCCATGCTGGGCACAGCCCGGCCTGGAGGCATTGGCCCAGGAGCAAAGAAAGGCCAAGGGCAGCCGTGGGCCGCTGGGCTGGCTGAGGATTCCTCCTCTTCTGCCGGCTGCCCTGAAACTCCTGGCAAAGGCCAGCAGTGTGTGCAGCACTCTGGGCGCCGGGGCAGGGAGCCGGGCTGCTGGGCAGGCTGGAGCACAGGGCAGCTCCTTCAGGCCCGGCACTTGTGCCAGGGGAAGCGAGGCCAGTGTGAGGCAGGGACAGCTTGGCAGGGCCCATCTGCAGGAGCCAGCGCCTCACGCAGCTCTGGGAGGAAGCGTCTGCACCCCTGCAGTTCTGCACTGAGCCAGAGCAAAGGAGTGAGATGCAGAGTATTTGGCAGAAATATTCAGGCCCACCAGGCCAGCCTGCTTTGTGCTCTGTGGTGCACAGCAAACGCTGTGCAATGCAGCTCTGAGCTGCTGGGAGAGAGGCAGTCGGGGATGTGCCTGAGGTGAGTCAAGGGGATAGCTGAAAATGTAATTAGGATAATTGAAAAGTGACGATGAGTCGAGGGGCCAGCTGGGAATAGAATTGGGATAGTAGAAGACTGCATATTTTAGTTAAGATTTTCAAATGAGGTAAGAAGCTAAGTTAGTAATACAGCTAGCAGAAATCACATACCTTAGGTAAAGAGTACCAAATATATTAGGAACATAAAGCTAGGAGTGACAGGTGTGGAGAGTATTATTAATAATTGGTTAGCTGAGAAAGGCCATACTGACATAATGCCGCTGGTTAAGCTGAAGGAGAAAAGTCAGCAGTCAGCAAGCTGAAAGGAAAAGTCAGCAGTGACCTTGCTGCAACATGAGGATAGGGAGTAGAGATTAGTCCTGAATATATCCTAAGAATATGTAGAAAGTATCAAAAGTAGAACCATAGGAATGTAGAAGTAGGCGTAGGTGCTGATATGTAAGCTGACCAATCCTGAGCTCAACTTTTGCAATATGTATGAAACTCATTATTAACTGTATTTAACCCGCCGTACTGATCAATAAAATTGAGCCTGTGATGATCAAATTGATAATCACAGGCTCAATTTGGTTCCCTTCCGTCGACAAATGGTGGAGAATGCAGGCATAACCGAATCTCTGCCCTTTTTCTCGGATTAAAAGAAAAAGGGATTACGCCACGGTCGAGGAACTTGGGTTTGGGTCCCTGCAGCCGGGACGGTGCCGGAATTTGAAGCACCCTTGATGGTCACAACTGTGAATCAAGCCAATACGTGTTGCAGGAGCCTGGAGAGCTGCAACAGCGCGCACTGATTAATAGGTATGGATAGGCAAGCGGCATATGATTTATTTACCGCCTATTTAGAGCGGCGTGGGATAAAAGGGATAGATTTAAAAAAGGAGTTACCAGGGTTATTAGCTTATGGCCATGCTAAGGGTATCTTTTCTAATCCTCATACAGTTCATGAGCTAGCAGAGTGGAAGAAGTTTGGGGAAATATTGTGGGATACAGTGCTAGACGATGATAAGTCAGCAAAGAAATTCGGGAAGTTATGGCGGGTGGTGTATAACACGTTACTTCAGCAGGTCTCTGAGAGAAAGGCAGCAGAAAGGGCAACAGAAGCTCATAAGAGGAATATAGGGTATGGTCGTGAAGATGATCCCCTGGCACCTTCTGTAACTAAGGTACTTATGCCTAAGAGTCCCCAGCAAAGTGGTGTGGAAGATTTTTCTATAGGCGCAGTGGAACCGTCTGCACCTTTCCTGTCAGAGGGGGAGGGCGAGTCGGATGGTGGGGGTAAGAGCAAGCCAGCTTTGCCTCCGCCACCAGCTTCAGGCGGGTCGGATGGTGGGGGTGGGAGCAAGCCAGCTTCGCCTCCGCCGCCAGCTTTGCCTCCGCCGCTTCCCCTCAGTGAGCCGGCTCCGGTTACAGCTTCAGTGAGGGGGTCGCTTCCCCCGCACGAGCCGGCTCCGGCAGGGGGGTTGCTTCCTCCACGTGAGCTGGCTCCGCTTGAGTCGGCTCCGGTTTCACTGTCAGCTCCAGCGGGGGAGGGGGGGCTCCCGCTTCCCCCGCGCGAGCCAGCCTCTGCTTCACTGCCCCCCCCGCGCGAAAACTCGGTGTCTGCACCGAAGCGCCAGCAGCATAGCACCCTTAAAGAGCCAGATCCCATCCCAGGGGCGCACCGTGATCCATGGGGGGAGATGGCTAAATAGAGGAGGGAAGCTTGGGCTGCTTTGGTGAAAGAAGTAATGCAAATGGGGAATGGTGAGGCGGTGGAAATAGCTTCTAGTCTTGCATGTCCAGTTACATACACACCACAGTATGATGCACAGGGGAACCTTACGCATAATATAGCAGAATATACTCCTTTAGATTAGAAGCTGTTAACTCAGCTATGTTCTACGGTTAGTCAGTTTGGAGTAAAAAGTGAACCTGTTAAGCAAATGTTAGATTATCTTTTTAATACTCAGGTTTTTTGTCCTAATGATTTAAGAGGAATAGTTCGGTTGATATTCACTCAGCATCAGCAATTATTGTTTAACGCCCATTGGCAAGTGTTGGTGAATGAATCGGTTGCTGTACAATGAGCCCAGGGAGACCCATTACATGGGGTGACAGTAGAGGAGCTGATGGGCATAGGGGCATATTTGCGTACAGAGGCACAGATGATATTGGGAGCTGATAAACTTAGAGAGTCTATGAGGTTAGTGCGTGCTGCAATAGACATGGTTAAAGAGCCAGGAGGGTTACCAGCTTATATGGGTATTAAGCAAGGAAGGGAAGAATCATTTGGAAATTTTATTGATAGAGCAGCTACTGCTATAGATCGGGCTGGTGTCGCAGACTATATGAAGGGGGCGCTATTGAAGCAGGTGTGCCTTGCAAAATAGCAATCCAGCAACCCAGAGAGTGTTAGCTACTTTAGGGGCAAATTGGACTATTGAGGAAGCATTAGAGCGAATGGCATTAATGCCAACAGCTTCACAGGCATTTATAGCAGAAGCCTTAAAGGAATTAGGATTAGGGTTACAAAAGCAAGCAGAGTCCACTCAAAATCAGGTGTTAGCTGCTCTTGCTCCTCTCCGAAATGGCTCACTGGCATTCACGCAAGGAGGTTCGAAGCCATTCCTCAAGTGTTACCGATGCGGCAACGAAGGACATACACGCCGAACGTGCCGAGCAACTGGCGTATGGTGTCAACACTGCCGATCCAGCTCCCACAACACTACGGCTTGCAGGCGCCGGTCGGGAAACCATTTGCGGAGCGCGAATCATGTGGGCCGCGCCCAGACACAAGTTGCCGCCGTGACATCGGGGACACCAGCAGCTGCCGTGACATCGCTGCCACCTCCTGTCTGCAACCCGCAACAACCGGGAGCCTCGGCTTGGACTTATCAGCAGCAGTAGACGTCACACTAATGACGAACCGGCCTGAGAGGATACCCACTGGAGTAAAGGGTCCTCTTATATTAAATGGACAAACATGTGGAGCATTATTGCTGGGACGTTCCTCTATAACTATGTTGGGATTATTTGTTTTGCCTGGTGTTATCGATGAGGACTTTACAGGGGAAATACAAATTATGGCTTACACCCTTTATCCTCCGATTAAAATTACAAAAGGACAACGCATTGCACAATTGGTACCACTGTCACAAATGACATCAGGAATACAATCATTTACTGGGCAAGCACGGGATGAAAAAGGTTTTGGCTCTACTGGTGTTACACTTTTAACTGTGGATTTACAAAATAGACCAAAACAAAAGGTTGAAATTACCTATGGGCATCAAAGCATAACCCTTTATGGATTATTGGATACAGGAGCAGATACTAGCATAATTTCTCCAGAAGCCTGGCCACAACATTGGCCTCTATTTCCTTCATCAAACATGCTCACAGGAGTAGGAGGATTTACATTGGCAAGCAGGTCGCCGTCTTTGTCTGTGTGCATTGAGAATCAACAAATATCTGCTGTGTTTTCAATTGTTCAACTGCCTCCTACAGTTTCCTGCTTAATTGGAAGGGACATTTTAACACAATTGGGAGTGGTGTTAACTAATCAGCACCCTTTGGGGTAATTGCCATTGCTTGGACTTTCCCCATTCCACTCACCTGGAAAACGGATACACCGGTGATGGTTAAGCAATGGCCATTAAAAGGGGAGAGTCTTATGCATGCCCATGAATTGGTACAGGAACAATATACAAAGGGGCACCTACGACTGTCCACAAGTCCTTGGAATACACCTATTTTTGTAATCAAAAAGAAATCAGGGAAATATCGTTTGATACATGATTTGAGGGCTGTAAATGACCAAATGGAACCAATGGGGGCCTTACAGCCTGGTCTTCCAAATCCAGCTATGATTCCAGAACACTGGCCACTTTTAATTATTGACCTAAAGGATTGTTTTTTCACTCTTGGGCTGCATCCTGATGACATGAAGAGATTTGCTTTTACTTTACCAGCAATAAATCGTGGGGAACCAGATAAAAGATTTGAATGGACGTCTCTTCCGCAGGGCATGTGCAACTCCCCCACTTTATGTCAGCTTTATGTTGATGCTGCATTACAGCCACTACGTCGCAAATGGCCAGCAACTATAATATATCATTACATGGACGATATTTTGTTTGCACAGCAACAGCCATTCTCCTCTTTACAGATTAACACCATTAAAAATACTCTTGCTGCATATTCACTTGTTATTGCTGCAGAGAAAATTCAGCCTACAAAGCCCTGGAAATATTTGGGATGGACTTTGACGGATCAAATAGTGATACCACAAAAATTGGAATTACAATTGGACATTAAAACTCTACATGATGCACAGAAGTTGCTGGGAGACTTACAGTGGATGAAGCCTATTGTGGGAATACCAAATAATTTATTAGAAGCCCTACGGCCTTTGTTAAAAGGCGTGGACCCTACTACTCCTGTACACCTGACAAAGGAGCATCGTCTTGCCTTGCAGCGAATTAGTAACTGTGTACAGCAAGGGTATGTGTCTCGTCGACAACTCGACCACACCATTGACCTTACTATCTGGAATAGCCCTTGCCACTTGCTTGGTGCTCTCTCTCAGTTGCAAAAGAAAACGGGGGAGATACGGGTGTTGGAATGGTTATCACCACCACTACAGCACAAAAAAACAATATCTTCAAAAATTGAACAATTGGCTGCATTAATCAAAAAGGGGTGTCTCAGAATTCTTGAAGTGGATGGTAGAGAACCTGCTACTATTAGATTGCCTATGGAAAAAGAAACTTGGACTGGTACTTGATGAATTCAAAGAATTTACAAGAAGCATTATTGATGTCACCTGCTAAAGTAGAGACTAGTAAATTAGTGCCTAGAGTTTTGCAATGGATGACAGAATGGAACTGGATTACTCGACCTTTGAGAGAAGAAAACCCCATAGAAGGAGCTATTACAGCTTTTACAGATGCAGGAAAGAAATCAAGGCGTGCTGCTGTTACCTGGCAAGAAAAAGGACAATGGAAGCATCAACTCCTCACAGCAGACCCTGCAGATAGCTTACAAACTTTGGAATTGTTAGCAGTAGTATGGATGGTGTCCAACTTACAGGAGCCTTTAAATGTGGTCACAGACTCTATGTATGTTGCAGGAGTAGTCAAACGAATAGAGGAAGCAGCAATTAAGGAAGTGAATAATAAACGATTGTATGAGTTACTGATACAGTTAAGGAAGGCTTTACGAGAAAGAAATGCAGCATATTCTGTGATTCATATTAGGAGCCATAAATGGTCTGAAGGTTTAGGAGAAGGGAATGAACGTGCAGATAAATTGGTTACCCTACCCATTGATAATTCTTGTCCTATTGACAAGCACACATTGGCCAGAGAAGCACATAGTAGATATCATCAAAATGCAAGAGGTTTAGCAAAACACTTTGAGCTGAGTTTGTCAGAAGCCAAGGCCATTGTCAGAGCATGTCCAACATGTAGTTATCATAATGGTGGGATAGGTCTAGGCATCGGGGTTAATCCTCGAGGTTTAAAAATAAATGAGATATGGCAAATGGATGTTACACACATAGCCAGGTTTGGCAAAGTCAGGCATGTGCATGTCACCATAGATACAAATAGTCATTACATATGGGCTACGGCTCAGGCAGGAGAGAAAGCTATACAGGTTATCAGACATCTGTTAAGTTGTTTTGCTGTTATGGGAGTTCCAAAGAGTATCAAAACGGATAATGGCCCAGCTTATGTAAGTGCTAGGGTTTGGAAATTTTTGAATCAGTGGTCTGTTAAGCATGTGACAGGTATTCCACACTCTTCTACTGGACAGGCAATAGTGGAAAGAGCAAACGGTACCCTTAAGCAGTATATTGAGAAACATCAAGATTTGACAGATCCACAAGCATGTTTGGCTAAGGTTTTGTATGTGATTAATAATTTGTGCAATTTTGGGGAAGATGATACCCCTCCTGCAATGAAACATCATCCGAGGTCAGGTCAGGAAAATACTAAGGAAACAGAGGTCTGGGTTAAGTATAAGAACCCAAGTACAGGATTATGGGAAAAACCTGCAAAAGTATTATATTGGGGTCGGGGGTATCTTTGTGTTTCCTCACCTACAGGGCCTTTGTGGGTGCCTGCTAAGTGGACTAAACCTGTTTTTGATGCAGCCTCTGGTGAGTCGCCTTACGGAGGAGGACAGGGAGCGACTGGGGAAGAAACTGCTTCTAGTCCTACAACCACTACTGTTACAATTGAAGGGGTACTCGGAAGCAGTGGACAGAGCACTGACACGTCACTATCGGACGGCCCAGGAGTTGATTCGTTTCATTGACTCATTATCAACTTTTCACTTAACAGATCCAGCGAAACTACATTGCCTTGACTGTCACAATCCACATTGTGCTGCCTGGATAGCTCTACGTTGTGGGGGTTGTAAAAGAACTTTTTGGATAGAACAATCATTATTACGGGATTTGTGGTGTCATACTTGTGAACACGAGCATACGTGGGGAAAAAGCTGGCAAGATGAATTGTGGAGACAAACGGGGCAAAACGCATATATAGCTTTAAATCTTTATGAGTCTCCTGAACAGAAGGTTCTTGCTTATTATCGATGGGAAATCCAATGTATTGTAAATAGAATTAAGGTTCAAAGTAAATCACATATAGTTTCTATAAGGTGTAGGAAATTTGTGCCTTTAACACAGCATTCAGTTGTAGGACCCTTCCAAGGGGATCCTGATAGAGCATTAGATTGCTGCATTGATAAGTTGCAAAAATTGAGTTTGAAAGTGGCAGGACCAGTGAAATTAGGAGCAGCAAGGTTGAAGACAGATAAGAAAAAGAAGGCAAAAAAGGGAACGGTCTCATTTGAATAGGGGTATCAGTGATTGCTAATTAATTTTCTATGATTAGAACACTTTTACAGTTGTGGGACCCTCAGGAGGATATAGTTGTTGAGGAGGATAATGAACAAGAACTACGATTACGAAATAAGATACGCCTTGTGTTAAAGAAAGACCTTGAGCTGTTAGCCTCATATAGTAAAAAGGCTGAAGAGGCTTTGCGATCACTGGTCCTTACTTATATTCACTTCCTTGTTATGTTTGCAAAAGGGATAATGATAAGTGCTATGCATGGGTAGCTTTGCATTGTGCAGATTGTAATCAGGTTTATTGGTATTCACAGAGGTCAGTAGATTATTTAAGGTGTGCCCCTTGTTCTGGAAGGTGGATTCGAAATTATTTCTGGGTTAGAGCTCTTGAACAAAGTACTGGCCTGCCAGGACGGACAGGATTACAGCTCTTTGAGAGTGCAGAACAAGTGATTATAGCATATCTTAGGTGGAAGTTACAGGAAAACCTTAGAATATTTGAAATTACTAAAGCCTCACGCATCATAGCAGCTCGCTGTAAAGCTGATTTGCCTTCAAACTTACCTCATGCTATACCTGTGAGCAAGGATGCTGATTTAGAATTAGATCAGTATATTCAAAAATTGACTCAGCCTTACAATAGACAATCTAGCAAACCAGGGAAAAGACAGCGAAGTAAGGAAAAACAACGCAAGCAGAAGGAAGAAAAGGAGAAGCAAAGCAAGCAGAAAGAAAAATGAGGTTTGTTTTTGTTATACTGCTCAATGCTGTAGCAAGTGAAGCAGTAGGAGTAACACACTTTAGTCAACCAAGGGAAAATTTATGGGTGACACTTGCTAATCAAACTAACCAATCATCACTTTGTCTTAGTCTTGGAGGAGTCACTAACCCATTTCGAACATGCCTGGTGGGACTTCCGGTGTGGTCTCCTGGAGAATTTTGTAGTTTGATAAACAATCAAACCTTATGTATGTCTAACATGTCAAACATCACATTACCAGTACAAAAAGGGTATACTGCAGGTCAGAGTGATGGCTATCGTCAATGCTTACTAATCCAATCACTTAACACCACTTTGCATTCTCCTCCTGAAGAATTGGATCTTTTTGGAAGTACAAATGCCAGCATATCTAACACTACAGCTGGTGGATGGTTTAGCTTCAAACTTTTGGGTGCTCAGAATTTAAACCAACCTAAAGAAACATGGGCCACCCTAGATTCATCCCTGAATGTGAGTGAATTCTCTCCACAGCATTACAGTCAATGTAACGGCACAAATATCACAGCACCAATGAAATTACCCACAGGAATATTTTTGATTTGTGGAGACAGGGCATGGAATGGTATACCGGCTAAACCACAGGGTGGACCCTGTTTTTTGGGAAAATTGTCACTGTTTCATCCTAATGTGTCCTTGCTAATGCAGCTGAGTCAAAATTCAAACAGGAGAAAACGTAGCATACATGACTTAGACTGCAGCAAGATAGGAGATCCACGGTTTTGGGGCACATTCAAACAGGTGGTGGTTTCAACTATCTTACCAGGAGGATCTGCCAATAAAGCCATGAATTTAGCAAAACAATTAGGATGCTGGGCAAGGGATGAGCTGAACAAGACATCACAAATTCTAGACATGCTAACTGCAGATGTGCAAAGTGTTAACCATGCTGTTTTGCAAAATAAAGCTGCTGTAGATTTTTTGCTCTTAGCACAAGGGCATGGATGTGAAGTGTTCGAGGGAATGTGTTGCATAAATCTGTCTGATCATTCAGTGTCCATTCACACTAAGATAAAAGAACTGCAACAGGGACTTCACAAACTTAAGGAAGAAGACGGTTTAGGAATTGACGAATGGCTTAAAGGCTTAGGACTTGGACCGTGGCTGAGGAACCTTGTGATCTATGCTATAGGACTGCTGGGTGTAATTTTCTGTTTTTGCTTATTTTGCCTTGTATCTTTAACTGTATTCAAAACATGGTCAGCCGTACAATAGTAAAAACATGGCAAACTAATCTCCTTGCACAAGAAGAAAACGGGGGAAATGTGGAGAGTATTATTAATAATTGGTTAGCTGAGAAAGGCCACACTGATATAATGCCACTGGTTAAGCTGAAGGAGAAAAGTCAGCAGTCAGCAAGCTGAAAGGAAAAGTCAGCAGCAACCTTGCTGCAACATGACGATAGGGAGTTGAGATTAGTCCTGAATATATCCTAAGAATATGTAGAAAGTATCAAAAGTAGAACCATAGGAATGTAGAAGTAGGCGTAGGTGCTGATATATAAGCTGACCAATCCTGAGCTCAACTTTTGCAATATGTATGAAGCTCATTATTAACTGCATTTAACCCGCCGTACTGATCAATAAAATTGAGCCTGTGATGATCAAATTGATGTCCTGGTTCCCTTCCGTCGACAGACAGGGATAGAGGAAGCAATTGTGAAGAAGCAGAGACCATAGAAATACCTTGCCTTAAGAATAATTGAACAGTTATGAGAGCCTTGGACAATGAGCAGGTCAAAAGGTCATGCCAACTGGCCATGAGTTCACCATGAGGAAGACGGCTTTCTTCCTCCCATACAACCACTCCCTCATTTCAAAATCCCATCAACCCAGTTAAGGGAATACAATTGCGCAGCTGTATAGGATATTCAGCTGATAAAAATGTGAAGCAGGAGGTAATAATTATGTATTATGGGTCCTTAGAAACCTAATGTAAAACCTTTTCTGTAGAAATATAGAGCAGGAGCCTGCAACTCCTTGCACGTGTCTTTGGAAACTGGTTCACATGTGTCCAGCAGTGCAATAAATACCCTTCTTTTCAACTATATTTAGTTGAAGAGTCATCTGTCCATGCTTCAAGGGTTATGCTGGAGTAGTGAACTGATTTGGAAGGGAGCAGAAGAGTTTCAGCAGGCAATTTTTGGAAGAGATGGAAGCCTCTTGTGACTGAAGGGAAAGCCATTTGGAATGGAGAAATGATCTCAAAGTCCATACAATTGTATCTCTGTGTCTGTCCTGGGTTGACTATGTGATGCTTTTATCCCCAGTTGTCTCATTCTGTTTATGTTGAATAATAATAAGTTTTGTACCTTTAAAAGTGTTCCAGAGAGTGAAGTGGGGGAGAGAAGACGCGCGCAGTTTGTTTTCAGACACTGCACTCACTCCTCCACATTTCTGCTCCTGACTGTGTGGTCTGCGGACAGACAGCGGGGCAGAAAGGTGTTCTTTTGCTTTTTAGTTAGTTTTTAGCTAGCTGAGGCAAAGAAGTTCCCTGGACTGTTTTTTTTCCTTTTTCTTTGGACCTCTTGAAACTGCTCTGGACTGAAAACCCAGGAGAGCACCGGCAGCTGCAGCTGTGGCCCACTGGGCCAGGCCTGGCCTGCGACAATTCCAGCACCGGAGGGACTGATCAGAGACTGAGTGAGCTGCTGCTTCAACCCGGGGTTTTCTCAGTTTGTCATCTCTTTTAGAGTGGAAAGGGGTCTCATTGTTTTGATATTGTTTTGGATTTATAGTTTAATAAACAGGTTTTTTCCACCTTTCTCCATGGAGGTATTTTTTCCCTCCCGGACCAGTTGGGGGGAGGGGCTGATTGGATCTGCTTTTCCCACCGGAGCTCCTTTGGGGGATTCTTCCCCAAAGTTGCTCTGAACCTGGACAAATACATGAATTGGCGCTCAATGCGTGGTTGGAAAAGGGGGAAAAAAGCCCTATTAATTGTGTGTTTGTTGTTGTTCAAGCTGTTAGTAGCCATGCTGCTTGGACCCTTGATGTCTCTGGTTGTGAAAGCCTTTGTGTGGCTCTGGGCTCTAGACCTTTTTGAGGTTTCAATACCTTTTTGGTCACTAAGATTATTGTCCAAAGCATGTAATTTTTACAGTAGAGGTGTACGGATTAGAATAGCTGTTGTGCTGGCCTTGGTGATAATGATTTATAGGGCTTTTACAAAGATACTGGAGTCTGTTTACGATATGTATGGTTTATGGTTTCTTCATCCTACCCTGCATCCCAATTCCAGTAGTACGTTTTAGAAATTTATTAGTAATTACACTCAGTCTGTTAGAAGAAGAGCTGAGAATAAGGCTTTCCAGCCTTTACTTCCCTTCTTCTCCTTTGGATCTGTTATGTCACTTTTTGCGAATGTTCAGTTTCCCCTGAATGTTAAAGAGACCATCTTTCTGGTATTTAATCTGTAAGCTTCCTCAATATGGTCTGCAGCTTCTCTAGAATGAGGGCTGAGATATCCAGAGGAGCTGGTGAGACCCCTGACCCAGAAGCAGATGAAGGCGTGAAAAATCCTGAGTGGTGTGGAGAATGGGAAAATATAGGCCAAACCCTGAAAGAATTTTCTGATCCTGTAGACTGGGATTTTCCACGGGAACAAATTCAGAACGCAGCAGAGGTGGGGAAATACCTAAAAGAGAAGTGCCATGACGATTCTAAGGAGAAAAGGCTCATTGCAATAAGCTGGGCCCTGGCCTATGCTTATCACACTCTGTTAGATAGTGTCGGGCAGCAGAGAGAGGTAGGGGGGCAGGGAGATAAATCATGTATCCCAGTCACTCAAGCTGTAGCCAACAGCCCAGGCTTGAAGCCAGCAGCCAGACCAGATAGTGAGCCTAAGCCAGCATCTAAACCCATGGCTGTTGCTACCAGTACTAGAAGTGGGAAACACACGGAAAAAACTAATCAACCAGTGGATGATGATGGTGATGGTGATACAGGAGAAGGAACCTCAATGCCTCCTGACATAAAATCAGGAGTCAAAGTGGCAGGTGCAAGATCAGATGCAAATATTGAGTCTTATTCCCTGAAGGACCTTCGTGGCTAAAGGAAGGATTACACCCGACGACCTGATGAATCCATAATTAGTTGGCTGGTCCATCTCTGGGATGCTGCAGGCAAGGCTACAATTCTGGATGGCACTGAAGCGAGGCATTTGGGATCCCTGTCACAGAATCCTGCCATAGACCAAGGACTGATGAGCGGGGCTAACCCTCACAGCCTCTGGGAACGGGTCCTAAGAAGTGTAGCAGAAAGATACCTGTGCGCAGATGATCTCTATATGCAGCAAACCCAGTAGAAAACCATAGAACAAGGGATTCAACGCTTGAGGGAAATGGCAGTGGCTGAGATTGTCTTCTCAGATGATGGAAACACTGTAAATCCAGACTTGGTACCATGCACATCTGTGATGTGGAGAAAACTTGTACGACTTGGGCCACGAGAATACGCTTCTGCTTTTGCAATAATGAAGCGGGATGATGGTGAGGAGACTGTGCTGGATATGGCAAAGAAGCTCCGAGCATATGCAGACACTGTGAATGACCCAACACATGCCAGAATTGCAGCGGTGGAAACACATCTTCAAAAATTAGAGGACAAGATAGAGGACGGTCACAAGAAACTGAGGGAGGAGATTAAAGAGAACTTTCTCCAAATCTCAGCAGTACAGATCAGAGGTTCTGGTACCCAACGCAGACGTTCCCCAGATGGCAAGAGAAGGTACATCCCACGAGCTGAGCTGTGGTTCTACCTGCGTGATTTTGGAGAAGACATGGGGAGATGGCATAGAAACCTACCGCTGCTCTGGCACAACGGGTGCATGAACTGAAGACTCAGAGAGGAAGTTCCAAAAGGGAAGCAGCTCCAGTGGCCAGTAACCGAACTGTCACATATGATGATAATGACAATATTTTTGATCCCCTTGAAGGAACCTCCAAGGCATATGCCCAGGGAAAGAAGGATAACCATGCCTCTAGCCAGGTAGAGGCTGGGGAAAACCATGGTTTTTGGACTGTGTGGATTCATTGGCCTGGCAAATCTGAACCACAAGAATGCAAAGCTTTGGTTGACACTGGTGCTCAATGCACATTAATCCCATCAAGACATGTGGGGACAGAATCTGTTTCTATTGCTGGTGTGACAGGGGGATCACAGGATTTTACTTTGGTGGAAGCTGAGGTGAGCCTGACTGGAAATGAGTGGAAGAAACACTCATTGTGACTGGAAGAAACACTCTATTGTGACTGGCCCAGAGGGCCCATGTATTTTGGGCATAGACTACTTTCGAAGTGGCTATTTCAAAGACCCAAAGGGACTCAGATGGGCATTTGGAATAGCTGCTGTAGAGACAGAGGGTGTCAAGCAGTTGAACAGCTTGCTTGGACTGTCAGAAAGCCCATCTGCAGTAGGTCTCCTGAAGGTGGAAGAGCAATGAGTGCCAATTGCCACCTCAACAGTGCACCGCCGACAGTACTGTTTTGCGGAGAAAAGAAGAAACTTCACAACTTTGTAAAAGTTGTAAAGCTTGGTATGCTTTTATTACGATGTGTGCAGGACACAAGTCTTCCAAAAAGGCATGTGTACTTCTGAAGACTTCGGGTCTTCTTTTATTTCTCTTCTAAATGCATATGCATATAGTTTCACAATAAGTTCATACATATTTATTTTGCGTGACATTTAGCACTAGTTCTTCTTTATTAAAGGAATTTCTAAGTCGGGGCAAATCGACTTTGTGATCTTTTCTGTTTTCCTTTTTCTGTCTCTTTGCTGTTTCGGCATGCGAGTTTTTCTTTTAGCTTTGGCTTTACAGACTTTTCACTTTTCTTAGACACTTCACTTAATTTAGAATGGATCTTTACTTTGTTTTATTCTCTCTTTTCTTAGGAAATAAGTAAATTCTTTTACTTAATGAAAACTTTTACGACAGTAAGTGTCTTTTAGTGCTTCACCATGTAGGTTTGACAAAGAGGTTAGTACAGCTATTTGTTGTAGCATCTTTTAGTTCTAAATAAACAATATAATAGATTATCTTAAGCTTATTTCAACTAATAAAAGTAAAACTACAATGGGGTGGCACAACTTATTAAAGATTCCATTTGCAGTTGGTGACTACTCAAAGATCACATCTCACTAGTGATGATCTATATTTTGTTTTATTCTTTGTAGAACTCTGGTTATCTCTTTTGTATTATGTTGGACAGTAATTAAGGTTTTCTTTCTGCTTCTTTGGAGTCTTTTTAAGCTTTCTAATAGGTCTTGGTGCTTAATTAATTGTTTTACTAATGTAAGGTTTATCTTACTAGGGGTAGGTGGCAGTTTGTGATACATTGTGTAATTGGCTTAAATCAGCTGGTGGGATGTTACTGGTACTAAATACAAAAAATCACACTTAATATTTTTAACAAAATTACAAATACAGAGATTAGAATGGTTTCTACTAGACAGAATAACATCATTGCTATCAATTTGTACAGCAGCACAAGCAGTTCTCAAGCACACATTTTTTTTTAGTATATACGAGGACAGTTTTTTGGTCAGTGACTGGATGAATTTCAAAGTGACAAATACTTTGTTCCGTGTCTAAACACACATTTTGAGCATTAATAGTATTGCTTTCACAAATGAATCTTTTTTGTTCTCTAGTAATGCAGGATTTTAAGTTTACTGTCTGCTACTTTCTATTTATCTTTTGTGCTTACCCTTTATGTTCTGAAGGATAGAGTATTGTTTTTTCATGGTTTAATCTTAGAGCAACGATGGGATGGATAACATAAACAGTGGCATTATGTATGGTAAGCACAAAGGCAGTTGCTACATTAGAAACAGGATCATAGGTGAAATTCACTATAGTCTGCTAGGATTGAAACTTCTTTTCAATATTAATTGCATTATGTCACACAATTTTTTGAATTTTAGCTGGAAAATTACTTTCACTTCTTTTTCATATGATTGGAGCTGCTGTTGTTTGTATCTATAATTGTGTTTGTATACAACTGGAAGTTAAAGACACATTATTTTGAACTATACTAAGTGCTTCTACTATCAACTTGTGGTCTTGGTCTCTGGCTTTTTCATACTTCTTTACTTTGGCAGTACTTTTGAAATCTGTCACTGGCTAGTTCTTAATGCTAACAGAGATTACTATAAAGCCTGCTTCAATTTTGTTAGGCTACTTGCTGCAGTGGCTAGTTTATTCACTAGTATTTCTGAATAAATTTTATTTAAAACTCTTAATTTTGTCTCTAATATGCCAGTTAGATGTTTGTTATGGGGAACAGGAACTGCTTTCTGTCTATGACTATCTCTCTTTGCTAGAGGGATGTGCTGGGCTCACACTGCAAATTCAGACACACTTCACAAGTGTATCTGACAGAGGTTTAGGTCATACTTGAAGCAGATATTTGTTTTGAAATGTAGAGACTTTAGGGAATCTTTTAAGCAGAATCTAACTGCTTCAGACTGGGACAATCACTAATCTAGATCTCAGTAGGAAAAGGGATAGCTATAAATAAAGAAAATCATCTTCTTTGCTTGGGTTAATTTACTACTTGCAGTTTAGCACTTTTTACTAGCTACTGAATGTTTAGCTAAGGTTGTTAAGCTTAATGAAGCTCTGTTAATGTTAAGCTTAACATCTTTATAGCATTTGCTTCTAGAGTAACCTTTCTCATTTGAGAATGTTTAGCAAATTGAGCGAATTGTACAAAAGCTTTTAGGTACACATAGTACACATGTTACTTTAAAGGTTTGCACAAGTATGCTTTCTCAGACTGGCTAGTTGTTAATTTCCTACACTACAACATAAACATTCTCTACAGGTACTAAAGCTTTATTAAAACTGAATATATGACTCTTGTGTCGGCAAAAATTCTTCCTTTATGGAGAGGTCATCTTTACTCTTCCTCCCTTACCTTGGGAGGAGCCTTTAGCAAATCATATGTACTTATTTTGTGAACTGTGATTGCTTTGCATTTCAGCATGATAATCTTTGCCTGATTTCATACGTTGCTATCTTATGCTGCATGCTGAACAACATGTTTGATTTGCTTTCTTTTTGCCTTGTTTTCTTTTTTCAAGGGCCAAGACTAGAGGGCGGTCTGATCTTACAGTCTCTTTGCCATTCTGGGTGATTTTTTAAAGCAAAAAGACATTTCAGCATACAAAAACTCTCTCTCACATATCTTTCTATTTTGAAACAGTACTAACAGCAATGAAGTATTATAAATCTTTTTATTTTTTGAGCTGCTCTTACTGGCAACTTTTTTTCAGTGAGCCCCTCCCAAAAGGGGCTAATTTAGGAACTTGTTTGCGTTTGCTCTGGTCAGTTCTCATTATTTATTTCTTCTTGCCCTATCTCGCTTCTACTCAAACCTTTTTACAGACACTTTCACAGTAGTTTCTGAGTTTCTTTCTCATACACACAGCTCCAGGTGGCAAGTATCAGATGTGATTCTTACACACAAGCTCTAAGACCTTAGGTTCTGAATCTGCTTGACCAGAAACCTCTAATTTACACTCGGGGCATGTGCCTGACACTTATTAGAACAGCAAAACAGCAATACTAGTGTTTCTCATAAATGCCACACTATAATAATACTTGCACATCTAGCTTTTGCTTACAGGCCATTCTCGTGTGCTTTGGGGAGACGGGGCAGCCAGAGCTGTCCCTGTGCCTAGGGGACAGCTACTGTCACTTCACACAGCATGCTAATCAAAAACGTGACATCTGATCAAACAAAATATCAGTCTTTCTAGTTCTCTTCTTGCACAATCTAATTAAGCACTGTGTTTACTTACACTTGTTTTACTGCTTTGCAAAAAGGCTGTGCTAGTCACAGCCAAAATTCTGATATGCTCACAGACACAGACACATGCACTCCCCCCCACTCTTTATTTCAAATTCACTAGAGCCAAGGCTTGAATTGCTGTGAGGGGGAGAATTCTTGGAATTCTTTTAACTCTGCTTTATCGTAGTTAAGCATAAATCACCGTACTATAGTTCTCTTACGTAAATGCCACTCTGGTTGCAACAAAATCCTAAAATCTCTGCAAACACTATTATACAATCTAAGAATCAAATTTCCACAATGCAGAGGAAGAAAATCACCACACAAAATCACTGGGAAAGGGCATATCTCTCAAAGTGCTTGCTTTTCTCAACACAACACAGCATACTATAATTCAGCAGTTATTCACATCAATTTTTCTTGCAGACAATCAATATAACAGCACACAGTCTAGAGATCAAGTCTAAACATCTAAGGCAAAGGAACTCTCTGAGCTCATACTCACGGTTAAAATGTACCAAATCTACACAAATCACTACATTTAAACACGATAAATACTATTATTGACATTCTTCTACTCGCTTCTCTGCGGGGCACTTCTCTCTCTGCCCTCACAGCCTGCTGCAGCTGGTGCCTCAGGCCTCACTCAGCTGCTTCAAACACGGGTAGTACTCACCCCCCCTGCACTGTAGGGCCCTGTAGATCTACTCTCTTTTATATACCATACACTTATACACTTGCACGATTAGAAACACAGTGCACTGACTACACAATGCACACATTAACTATACAGCAACACAGTGTTTGGACATCACACACACACACACACACACACACAAACAAAACACACACGGGCTCAGTGGTTCTGCTCTATCAGAACTATGAACCTTCAACACACACATACACGGGTTCACCCGGCTCACTCTCAGAACTGCTTGCGGTCTGCTCTATCAGAACGATGAACCCCGTCTCTAATACAGCTGCTCTATCAGCTGAACTTAGACGTCTTTGGGTGGTTTACTCTCTTGCTCTCCTTTCCCTCTTTTGGGGGCCCTTCAGTACACACCGTATCTTCCTCCGCAGGCCAGCAGGTCCTTGTCTGTCCTCGCAGGTGGCAAGTTGAGACGAGCGGAGCCCCACCAGGAAAAAAATCTTAGGGCGCGCCTTGGAGGTCCGTCTATCCCCCCTGCCCCTGCGGGGACAGAGAACTCCTACCTGGCTCGCCATAATGTTTTGCGGAGAAAAGAAGAAACTTCACAACTTTATAAAAGTTGTAAAGCCTGGTATGTTTATTTACGACACGTGCCGGACGCAAGTCCCCCAACAAGGCATGCGTACTTCTGAAGACCTCGGGTCTTCTTTTATCCCCCTTCCAAATGCATATGCATACAGTTTCACAATAAGTTCATACATATTCATTCCGTGTGACATTTAGCACCAGTTCTTCGTTATCAAAGGAATTTCTAAGTCGGGGGCAAATCGACCTTGTGGTCTTTTCTGTTTTTCTTTCTCTGTCTCTTTGCTGTCTCGGCATGCGAGTTCTTCTTTCAGCTTTGGCCTCACAGACTTTTCACCTCTCTTAGACACTTCACCTAATTCAGAATGGATCTTTACTCTGTCTCACACCTGCCTGGGTGTGCTGGGGTATCTTCCTCTTCCTCACAGCCTCCTCCTCAATTCACCCAAGGTTTGGGAATGGGAAATCCTGGTTTGGGGAACAACAAGGTGTGAATGCCTTGGGTTGGGGATTCCTTCTGCCCAAGTCCTTCTCTAGAAGTCATCTGGTGTCCATAAAAATTCCAAAACTCAAGAGTGAATCCAAAAAAGCCACCAGGAGTGTCCCATTTCCCGTCTTATTCCTCTGGGGTTCGGGGGGGTCCCCTATCTCAGGGCTGCTGGGGATCCCATGGGTCCTGGGGATACCCTCTCTCCAGGGCCTGCTTAGGGATGCTGGGGTGTTTTGGGATTCCCCTCTTCAGCCTCCCCTCAATCCAGCCACTTGGGGCTCCCACCTCTTCCAACTGCCTTGTCCTGGTTTAGGGCAAATTTGGGAGTAAACCTCCAAGGGGGTTTTCTCTAAAAAGCAGATTCAAGCAGCCCTTACCCCCAACCAGATCAGGAAAAGATTTCCTAGGGGAAAAGGGGAAAAACCTGTTTATTTAACAGGCAAAACATTCACCAGCACAAAAAAATGAACAATACTAAACAATAAAACCTCTTGCCACTCCAAAAGAGATGACAATCTCAGAAAGTCCCCCTCTGGGCTGTAGCTTGGCTCACCCAGTCTCTTATCAGTCCCTTATCAGTCCCTCTGGCACTGGAAATGCCACGGCCCAGGCTCAGCCAGGTGGGCCACAGGTGCAAGGCGCTGGTGGTGTTCTGGGTGTTCAGTCCAGAGCAGGTTTAAACAGCTCCAAAGAAAAAGAAAAATCACAGTCCAGGGAACTTCCCTGCCTCAGCGAGCTAAAAACTAACTAAAAGCAGAGGAGAGCTCTGTCCTGCTGTCCGTCCAACTACAGCCAACTGATACTTTAAGTTTTAAGTTTTTCTATTGTGTTTTGGTGTGCACCTTTTAGCTTTATATTAAGTGTTACTGGGATCTTTTCACAGAGTGGTGAAGACAAAACAATCCTATTCTAGCTGGAGACTCAAAGGAAAATCTCTTCAAAGTTCAAGCCCAAAGCATAAACGATGTGGAAAGAGGAGGGTGGGCAAGCAAGCAAGGAGGATGAAACTTCATAATTTGAAGATATTAATTGGGCAGTTATGTGCCAATGGACTAAAACTTTTAAAAATGTGAGATCTCGTGACCAAGCCCTCTTATGCTCCCATCTTGGAGCCATCCAGGCAGAGCCACAGTTGTGGCTCCGGTACTGCCAGAGTGTGGCCTTTGAAGGTACTTCAATAAAAATCCACTTTATTTCTCTTAACTCCGTGTGGCCTCTATTCCAGCTCCTTGAGGCATCACAACAGTCCAGGAGCCAAAATGTGAAGGAGTGAGTGCAGTTTCTGAAAACAAACTGCAGCTTCTTCCTCCTCCCCTTCACTATCAGAACCAGCCTTAAAGGTGCAGAACTCATTTTTGAGCTAAACACAGCAATGGGGTAAAAGCATCATGAAGTCACCCCAGGACACACCCCTGTCAGGGTCAGGGGGTCCTGTTCCTGCCTCATCTCCGGGCTGCCGGGGGTCCCCCAGCTCTGGTATCGCCCCTTCCCCTCTCCCCACCCCAGGCGTCCCCCGTTCCACAGCCCCAGCTCTCACAGGGATCCCCAAAACCAATGTCCCGCCCCGTCGGTACCGGGACATCCCCATATGGACCCCCCGGGACCCTCCCGAGGGGCGATCACGGATCCTCTGCCCCCAAAAAAGCTCCTCTTAGGGAGCCCGGAGATATCCTGGGCTCGAGTCCAGGATCTGCCGGCTCCTAACTCTCTCCTGGACACCCCTGGCTGGAGTTATTTGGGAATTAGCTACTTGAGCTGGGCTTCTTGTAGAACTTTCAGCAGCCTTGTGTTCTTCACCATGCGGTGAATGAACCTTGCCAGTCTCGCTGGCATCATTTACTCCCTCTCCTCCAGTGATTTTAACAAACTTTTCAAGGAAGAACAACAAAACATTTTCTTTTTCACTGGCTACCCACAACAGCCATTTTCTTCATCAGTTCTCCCATAAGTTCCCCAGGAGGAAGGAGAGACTGCATCCAAGTTTCCAAGAGTTCTTCCAGAAAGAACCACAACCTTCTCAGTGGAGGGAACCATGAAGTTGTCAAAAGCACTTGGGGTCAGACAGCAGTGCTTGAACTCATTGTTCCAAAATAATGTCACAATCTGGTTGAGAAAATCGTTAGAGAGATGCCTCTGCCCCAGTTAAGGTACTAATGAGACCAAATTCAACGTGGATTTTATTGAACAGTAAATGTGAGGTAGAGAGAGAGATGGAAAGAAAGAGAAGAGGGGGGGAAAGCAAGGGAATGACAGGGACAGAGACCTCCCCTGGAGCAGGGCCAAGTGTGACATTGTCCCATGTGTGTGTGACCTTCCCAGGGTGGGGGTTTTGCACCTGAGCCACTTTGGGTAAGGGGGGTGGTGTTGACCCCCTGAGCAGGGATTACCCCTCCGTTTCAGGTTGTAAGATGTAACAATGTAAGATGTAAAAATGTAAGATGTAACCAAATGCATGTTTTCAATTACCATCTTCATCAACTGCCATAAACAGGCGAGGCAGTGTTCTTTATCTCTTCCATGACTCACCCCTGATAACGCCCTCCAGGGGAGATATCTTCTGTGAATGGGCCATTGTGTGTCACTGCAGGACTGATAAAATTCCATAATCCCATTGTGGGATGCTCCGCCCAGGAGGAGGAACCAAGCATTCCTACCTGGATATAAGCTGAGGCTTTCAACACCAGAAGCAGCTTGCCTGCTGGATTCCCAGAGGACAAGAGCACCATAACCACCACTGGACCTCCGGAGGAAGACCAGACCCTTCTACAGGATCACTGCTTTGACAGAATCACCTTCATCACTCCAACAGGACTGCACCCACCATTTAATTGGACTGCTGCCACCACCCTGCCCAACAGGGTGTCAAGTTATATTCTGACTCTGTCAGTTTAAGGCAGGGTTTCTGTATCATTGCCTTGAATTCATTTTCTTTTTAAATTGTAATTCTGACTTAGACGCTCCCCCTGGTTTGTCTTCAAACCAGAGAAAAAGACAATGTGTGCACCCTTTGTTTTCTTCTCAGAACAGGATTTCCCATTCCCAAATCTTGACTGGGTGGAGGAGGAGAATGTGAGGAAAATGAAGGAGCCCTGGGACACCCAGGCAGGTGAGGAGGAAGTCAGTGCCCCTTTCCCCCTCTCTCCTGCTCCATCTCCCAGCCCAGCATGGCCCCCATCTGCAGGACAACCTTGGTGCCAAGACCGTCCTGCCTGGGATGCACTGGGGGGATCTCCTTCCCCTTCCTTCTGGAATGGAGGCAAATCCCATCTTCTCCTTGCCATTCCTTCCCCAGACAAAAAGCTGATGATGGAGACCAGGGAGGAAAAATCTCCTTGGCAGAACCTCATGGAAGAGGCTGTTTTGATTGACTCCACAGTGCAGAATTCTAATGGGGAGGAAAATCCCCAGAGATCCTGCAGGAAGAGGGGCTCCAAACCCAGCCCAGGGTGCTCTGAGGAGGAAAGACCTACCCTGGGCCAGGAAGGTGGACAGAGCTTCAGCCAGAGCTTGGAGCTGATGGCCCAGGAGCAGCTTCATGATGGGCGGAAGCCCCACAAGTGCTTGGAGTGTGGGAAGAGCTTCAGGCAGAGCAGCACCCTGATCCACCACCAGATGATCCTCACCGGGGAATAGCCCTACGAGTGTGGAGATGTGGAGAATATGGGAAGGGCTTCAGCTACAGATCCAACCTTATGACCCACCAATGCATCCACACTGGGAAGAGGCCGTACAAGTGTCCTGAGTGTGGGAAGAGGTTTCACACCAGCTCCAGTCTCTTCCGCCACCAGCAGATTCACACAGAGGAGAAGCCCTTCCTCTGCCCTGACTGCAGGAAGGGCTTCAAGCGCTGCTCCCACCTCATCAGGCACTGGCGCATCCACACTGGGAAGAGGCCCTATGAGTGTCCCCAGTGTGGGAAGAGCTTGGCCCGGAGCTCTCACTTGACCAGGCACCAAAGAAGGCACTGGTAAAGTAAGCTCTGCCAATGCCCCAAGTGCAGGAGGAGCTTCGTGCACTACTCCAGCTTAAACCCCCATGGAGGACCCATGTTAAGCAGAGCCCTGTTGATCCATGTTCCCCATGATCCAGGCTTGGAAAACACTTGTACCTTTCCCTGCCCCTGCCAATGGACATGATGTGGCTCTGAAGAACCACATGAGGATCTGGGCATGGCCATGTCATTACATTCTCTCCCACCCCAGGACATTGCCAGGGGCAGGAAAGGGACTCTCTGTCTCTGTCTCTCTCTCTCTCCTTAGGAGAAGGGTGTCCTTTCCAGGCAGTGGAAAATTGTGGCCGGGAAGAGACAGTCAGTTGTGTTGTAGTTTTCCCTTTATTTTATCCCTTCTGGTACCAGTATTGTTTCTGGTCTTGTTTGTTCCTTATCTTGCTGCTGTTCCCAATAAATTGTTCTTATACCAGCCTGGGATCTTTGCCTTTTGTTCTTTCCACAAGAGGTGGGAGGGCAGTGAGGGCAGCACAGTTTTAGTGGGAGCAGGAAATTGGGGAATCCCATTCCTAAACCCAAGCCCGTAAAAACTGAGCATCCCAGCTGGTCCCAGCCCTGGTGGCCATGGCAACAGCCTTGGGAGCGGGTCCCTGGCTGGGGCTGTGGGAACCTCTTCACTCTGGTGCCCAGGGACAGGAGTGGAAGGAATGGCTGCAGCTGAGTCAGGGCAGGCTCAGGTTGGATGTCAGGAAAAGGTTTTTGCCCAGAGGCTGCTGGGGCCCTGCCCAGGCTCCCCAGGGAAGGGTCCCAGCTCCAGGGGTATCTGAGCTCCAGCAGCATTTGGACAGCACTGCCAGGCCCAGGCTGGCATTGTTGGGGTGTCCTGTGCAGGGCCAGCAGTTGGATTGGAGGATCCTGATGGGTCCCTCCCAGCTCAGCCAATTCTGTGGTTCTGGGATCCCATGAGCCTGGGGATGGGACTGCAAATGGTTGCCATGGCAACGGGCTGTGGCTGCAGGCCTGAGCTGGTGTCCATGGCAACCACCCCTGGCAGGGGGTCTCCATGGAGCTGCCAAGAGACTGACCATAGCAACAGGGAGCTGGTGATGGTTGCCATGGAAACTGACCATAGCAACAGGGGGCTGGTGATGGCTGCCATGGAAAGTGACCACAGCAACAGGGGGCTGGTGATGGTTGCCATGGTAACTGACAATAGTAACAGAGGTCTAGCGTTGGTTGCCTTCTAAGGATCAGATTTGTCACAGGCCCTCAGAAGGCTTCCATGGGGGCTTTCCAAGAGTCTCCAGGCTGTTCCAGAGCTGGAATGTCACAGGCAGAGACAGGGGCTCCATGGAGACCTCCCAGGCCTTTCTGGGGATGGTAAAGAGCCCTGTGGTCAGAGGCAGTCACAGCCATTGTTGGTGACATCCCAGGGAACCTTGGGCCGCAAAGGCACCAATCTGTCACAGGCGCTCATGGGGGCTCCACAGTGACATCCCAGGAGTCCCCAGGCTGCCAAAGAGCTGGGATGTCCCAGACACTCATAGGGGTTTCCTGTCATGGGCACAGTGGGAGCTTCAGGCAAAGATTAATATTAGAGAAGCTCCTGTTGGGCCATGAAGTGCACAAAGAATCCCCAGTAGCCCCCACAGATCCCCAAATGTCACCACTGAGTCAGAGATGACACAGACTCAGATCAGAAGGCTAAGGGCTAAATCCTACCCATTTATTCAATCATCTACTTTTACATCTTGGTTTGCTTTAGGTGGACCTCATTGGTCATTTAATCAACACATTTCACATGATTAGCCAATTAAGACAACACCCTTCAGTAAACAACTTTATGGAAAAAAACCCAACTTATTTCAAACATTATCAGGGCACCAGTTATTGATGTTTGTTTTATGTTGGGCCTTTTTGGGGGCTCCCTGGGTGGAGTAAACCCTCCTGTAGCAGTTCTGTGCCAGATTAAAGGAGATGCGTGGGACTTTTTCTATCTTCAGCTTCTTGTTTATTGTTATCTTATCTAAAGTTTGCTTTGCTGTCCACACCAGGCTCAGCATGCTGGAAAAACCACCTCAAAATGGCTCTAAAATGTATGGTTTCAAGGTCTTTTAAAGTTATCTCACCCAATTAACTCTTAAAATGTATATTATTTCTACTTATCTACCAATTACTCATCCCTTGACTGCCCACATAACCTCTACACTGTGCTTTCCTTGATCAATGACCCTGTGCCACCAACACTGCAGAACATGGAGTAGATGAAGAAGATGAAAGGGACTACATCCAAATTCCTCCATCTTGCTTCCTATCTACATCATATTAAAAATCCCAAGACCTAAATTTCTCACCCAAGGCACATGCTATACTACCCTCTTATCTATTTTGGACTTTGGTAAATTCTAATCGATCTCAAAGTCCTGGAAGTCCTCTCCATGGGCAAAGGTTAAAGACAGTGTTTCTCTGGGGGTCAGGACCCCTCAGAGCAGACAGAGAAATATTCCCTGTGCCCTGGATTCCCACACATTTAACCTAAATTCCTTTAACCCTTAACTTGCGAAGTTAGCAAAAATGTTCCAGGTAAGTAGGATTGGAAGGAGAAGAAATAGAGAACAACAGAAAGACAGAAGATCCATAGAACCACACACACATAGGTACCAACTGCTGGGGTTCCAGCATCACCAACAGAGAAACCCCAGGAGAAGGCAGGATCCAGACCCTAGGCTGGCCTCGTGCTCTGGCTTTTAACCCCCTGGTCCTTCATGGGCCCACCCCTGGGGTGGGAATGCCTGTTGCTTGTCCAATCAGAGCCAGGATAGGCACCAGCTACTAGTGTGTGATTGACTGATTAACATCTGGGCTAATCAGAGCTGGGTTAGCACAGCCCCTGCTGTGTGATTGACAGCTCTGCCAGACCAGGGCTGGGGGCGGGGCTCTGTCCCACCACAAACCTGACCCAGCCCTGGCCCCACACGGGCATTCCGAGCATCCCAAGGTGTCTTGGGACATTGTTCTCATGCAGTCTCTGACAGCAACCACGGTGACACTACGGAACCTCATGGAACCAAGGGTCAGTTGTGACAATGCAGGTCCAAGGACACCACAGTGACACTACGGAACCTCGTGGAAATAAGGGGCCATGGTGACACTGTGGTGCCTCATGGAATCAAGGAGACCATTGTGAAACTTGGGGGCCCCAAGGAACCAAGGGTCCATGGTGACCTTGTGCAGCCCATAGTGTCACAGAGGAGCCCCTGTGACACGGCGAGGGTGCATGGAGCCGAGGGGCCATGGTGACACATCAGGGCTTTGTGGAACCAGGAAGCCATGTCGAGGGCTGCTTCTCATCAGCCCTTGAAGCACTGGGGCTCTTGGCTTTCCTTCCTATGGGAGAGAACTGTCCTTCTCCTCCAGGGGAGCATGGCCAAAATTTGAATTCCTCCTCCAAATTTCCGTATATGCACAGATTGTTCTCAGATAAAATCTGCCAGAAGAGACAGGTCTGCCTGCCTTGGCCACCCAGGGGCCACCTCTCATCTGCCTTTGAAACCCTGGGACCATGTGCTTTTCTTGCTTAGGGGAAAATAACATCCATCTCGACCAGGTGCTCATGGCCAAAATTGAGAATCCGCCTCCAGAATTCCCAATATCCAAGGATTTCTCCCAGACAAAAGCTGCCAGGACTGACAAGTCTGGCTGGCCTTGGCTTCCTGAGGGCTGGCACTCTTCTGCCTCTGAAACACTGGGGCTCTGTGCTTTCCTTCCTAATGAACTCTTCTTTCTGTCCAGGCACCCACGACCAAAATTGATGTTCCACCTCCAAAATGCCCTATGTCCAAGGAGAGTCCCTAGATGAAAGGTGCCAGGACAGACAAGTGTGGCCTTGTTGGCCTAAGGGTGGCCACCTCTCATCTTCTTCCAAAACACTTACACTTGACATTTTTCATTCGTATTGGTAAAAACCATCCATCCTGACCCGGTGCCCATAGCCAAACCTGGAATTCTACCACCAAAACTCCGTACATCCAAGGATTGCTCCCAAATGAAAGCCAGACAGGTCTAGCTGCCCTTGCCGCTTGGGAGCTGTCCCTCACCTGCCTCAAAACACTGTGCTTGATGCTTTCCTTCCTATGGAAAAGAACCATCCTTCTTCTCAAGGAGTCCAAGTTAAAAATTGAGATTTCTCCTCTGATATCCAAGGACCCTCCATGACAAAAGTTGCCATGACAATCAGGCCTGGCTGGCTTGGGAGCCAGGACAGGAGCCACCTGTCTCCTCTTTTGCCTTTGAAACACTTGGGCTCCATGCTTCCCTTCCTATGAAAAAGAACTGTCATTCTTATCTACAAAGAAATGGCCAAAATTGGGATTCCACCTCCCAAATTCCCTATATCCAAGGGTTGCTTTCATACAAAAGCAACTAGAACAGAGAGGTCTGGCTGACTCAGGCCTCTGATGGCCACCTTTCATTTGCCCCTCAAATGTCGGTGTTCCCTGCTTTCCTTCCAATGTAAAAGAACTGTCCTTCTCCAGGTGTCCATGTCTGAAATTGGGATTCCACCTCCAAAATTCCCTATACCAAGGGTTGCTCCCAGGTAAATCTGTCAGTACCGTCAAGTCTGGCTGGCCTTGGCCTCTGGTGGCTGCCCCTGCAACACTGTGGCTGGGTTCTTTCCTTGGTAAAGAAGGAAGATCCCTGGGACACTCTGGGGACCTCATGGAACCAAGGGGATCATTGTGGCCGCACTGGAGCCCATTGAACCAAGGGGATCCTTGTGGCACCACTGGAGCCCATGGAACCAAGGGGATCATTGTGGCACCACTGGAGCCCATGGAACCAAGGGGATCATTGTGGCACCACTGGAGCCCATGGAACCAAGAGGATCATTGTGGCACCACTGGAGCCCATGGAACCAAGGGGCCATTGTAACACAGCGGGGCTTCATGGAACCCAGAGACCATTATCACTCTGTGGGGCCTGATGGAACCATGGAGACCATTGTGACCCTTCAGGGCCTCATGTCACCAAGGGGGCATTATGACACCTCAGGTCCTCATGGAAGCAAGGGACCATTGGGACACTGTGGGGCCCCATGAAACCGAGGGAACAGGGAGCAGGTCTGGCTGCAAGCACTGAGCCCAGCCGGGGTCACGGAACCATCTGCAGGCCCAAGGTGAGATATGAACTCTTTCAGTGCTTCCATCCTCCCTCAAGTGAGAGAAAAGGACAAAGTGCAGGCACATAGAGGAGCAACATGAAGACACCGAGGTCAGTGAAGAGGAAGTTGAGTCCCAGATGGGAGGGATGAGGAGATGTCCTGATCTTGGGGCTGAAATCCTCTTGTAAAGCTATGGAGAAGGATGTAACTAATACATCAGACTCTCTTTTTCCCTGTATTGTATGGGGACATGACTTGTTCAGCAAAGGCCTCCATGCTAAAGTAGCAAATGTCAAAGTAGCTGTGATCCCATGAGAAGTTTGAACATGGAAAAAGGGAAGTGTGATGAGATCCTGTGCCTTCACAGGGAGAAGAAAAAGATGTCCTCAGAGATGAAGATGATTTCAGAAACAGATTAGGAGAATCTTTGCTCTTACACAGCTCATCTTTTAACTAATACCCCATAAGTTGACATGGCCCATAAACATAACTGTAAAAGAGCTTTGAACAACTGGGAGGGATGTCACAATTGCAGATTTTTCTGGGCAGTTGCTATTCATGGAAATTGACAGCGACAACAGAAGTGTCTCTTCTGGAAAAGTCTCCATAGCATGAAAGAGAGGCTCCTCTCCCTAAGAGAACTCAAGAAAGACTATTCTAGTTGGGGTAAACTGACTGAAAATTCTAGGTTTGTCTCTTTATATTGTCAGCAAGAAAGAAAAGGTTGTAGGGAGAGGAGAAGTTTTCTGAAAGTTGTGTTCTTATTACTCTTTCTTTTAGTTGCTCTTAATGAACTTTTCCTTATACCCTCTTAAAGTTTTGAGCCTGCTTTGCCATTCTCCTATTCTTATCACACAGGAGGAAATGAGTAAGTATATTCTAGTGAGTGCACCGGTAATTAGCCCACACTGGACCCACAACAATAAATGCTGCATTCTCCAAGAAATCTCAAATTGGTGAACCAAAATCACTACAGAAATATTTCTGATGAACTGCACTAGAGCAGAGGGAAATCAAGGCAGAGCCATGGTTTGTCAGGACTTGCTTGATCCTAATGAGCCCCGTGGTGAATTTGGAGCTGAGCCCTGGAACCTCAGGGTCTGAGAGGAGATTGCAGAAACGTTTCTAGGAGTCAAAGTCAGAAGAAAACCCCAAAGTGTCTCAAATCATGGATGCATCCCACTAAGGTCCATCCCCTAGACAGGCTCCTCATGGACTCCTTGGAGGAGAGATCTGGAAGCCAGGATGGCACAATAACTTCTCAGAGATTCAGTGTGGAAAGGAAAATCCAGAGTACCTTAAAAATCTTGAGTATCTCAAAGTATTAATGAGCCCCACTACATGTCAGTGCAAAGCTCTCAAGGGACTCATTAAAGAAGATAATTAGGGCCATGATTGCAGAAACCTCTCACAGAGTCTGTATCAAAAGGGAAACACCAAGTACCTTAAAAAAACTGAAGTACCTTAAAGCAAAAATGAGCCCACTGAATGTTGTTACTGACAAAGGCTCTCCAGGGACTCATTACAGCAAATAATTGGAGGCCATTATTGCACAAACCTCTCAGAGACTCCAAGGCAAAAGCCAAACCCAAAGTCCTTTCAAAAACCTGCAGTCCCTACAGGGAGAATTAAGGAGCCCCCAAGGGCATTCCTGAGCCAGGCTCCCCAGGGACTCCTTCCAGCAGATCCTTGAAGCCCCTGGGATGTGGGCTAGGGGGGGATGCTGAAGGCAGGACAAGGGGCTGACAGTGCCCAGCCTGGCGGTGGCTGTGCCAGGAGGCCCCAGGGCCTCAGGACAAGATGTTTCCTCACAGCCCTTGCTGGCACAGAGCCTGCTGTGCCCCAGGGCACCAAGACTTGCTTCTCTTTGTCCCCACCTGTCAGCACTGCCTCCAGTTCTCTGCTCCGCCTGGGACCTGGGGACACTTTCTCAGTTGTGTTCCTCAGTGGGACCCATTAAAAGTCCAAGAAACTTTGGAGTTGGATTCTGCCTTGGAGTTCGGGAGAGGTTTCTTCAGCTCTCTCTCAGGGAATGATGTTCAGGGCCTGAACACCAAGCCCCAGAGGCTCATTAAAGTCCTGGTGCTGTGTCTGTGCTGCTGAGCTGGGCTGGGCTCCTGGCACAGAGGCAGCTCCTGGTATGCAAGAAGAGCTTCAAAAGCACATTTCTCTTGATGAGCAGCTCTTCTGCCAGCCCAGCAGGGCTGGGGCACTGCCTGCAGCCACCCCGGGAACAGCACAGAGGCACAGAGAGCTTCAATCAGTCAGGGCTGGGAAGGTGCTGAGAAGTGCCTGGGGCAGAATCACTGCCAGCCCTTGGCACAGAAACCTCTGGCTGCAGGACAATGCAGCTGCAGCTCCTGGAGCCATCTCTGCAGCTGCAACATCCCACT
The DNA here is from genome assembly GCF_028018845.1 of Melospiza georgiana. Lineage (NCBI taxonomy): Eukaryota > Metazoa > Chordata > Aves > Passeriformes > Passerellidae > Melospiza > Melospiza georgiana. The sequence goes on from NW_026652215.1 coordinate 2,735,064, forward strand.
GCCTACAGACTCTGTGAGTACAACTCTGAGTATTTTTGGTGCAGGGGAGGTGAAATGCTCATGAAACTCTGATATGCTGAGGGGTTCTAATCAGTCATAGAATAATTCCAAGTCAAGGATTTTAACAAAAATGAGAAAATTTCCTAAGACTTTGAAATCAGTTTCCTGCTTTTGGAGAATGCAGGGAGGGGGGATAAATATTAAAGGTAGGTTATGAATTATTAATTATGAATTTTGACAAGTGTCTGAGACATCTGAACTGTTACTTTTGGTGATTATAGGGTCACAGGAGATCCCTAATGTGCTTTCAGTCACTCTGCCCATGGACACTACCAGCGTCACCTTTGCTGGAGCCTACAGACTCAGTCTGAGCTGTCTTTTCCCCAAGCTGCAAACAGAACCTCTCCCCAGCCAGTGCCCTGCAAACAGGCAGGGTTCTGTCAGGCCAAGGAGAGTGCACAGAGATTTGGGGTCTGTGAGTGTTGGCATGGAGAGATCAGGCACAGGGAAACACCTGCAGAAGGAAAATCTGCAGGAAGCAGAGAGAAGATCAGGCAAGGAGAGAAAACAAAACCCAGCAATGCTGTGGCAGGGAGAGTTTAGAGATGCCCAGGAGTTTAGAGATACCCCCTCCAGTGCAGCCCCTCCCTCTGAACAAGCCCCCTCCCTCCTGTGCCCCAGCCAAGCCTCTGCTCTCAGGGCTGGGGCTCCAAGGCGTGCAGCCCCTCCTGTGCAGGCAGAGCTGCAGCAGAGCTGTGGGGCAGCTCTGCAGCCCCGGGCCCAGTTCCCTCTGCAGAGCACAGGGCTGGGAGCAGCTGCCCGGCCCTGGGGGCTCTGGCAGGAGGCACAGCTGGCTCAGGGTGACGCTGTCCCCAGTGCCCGGCTCTGGGCAATGCTGTCAGTGCAGACAGGGAAGGAGCTGCATCTCCCTTCATCCAATGTCAGCATAAGGACACTTGGAAGTGTCCCTGAGATTTCAGTCCAAGCTGGGAGCTCCAATCCAGGGTGCAAACCTGTCCTAGAGCATTTCTGAGTTATGAGATTGATGGGAAAGGCAGAGGTGTTGTGACACAGAAAATGCTGCTGGATTGGAGAAATGAGCAATATGAGGTTTTGGCTTCAAATGTGGATCTGGGCTGTGGTGGATCCATCTGCTCTCACCGGGACCTGGTGACATTATAGGGGAATCATTGGAATGAGACCCCCCCTCCACCTGAGAAAGGTTAAAGCCAAGAGAAACTCTGAACAGGTCAGAATGAGTGACCATCTACACTTACTTTCCATTCATCACTTTGCCTCACAGAATTCACTCTGTTTCCCTGGGGGGAGCAGAAATTCTGAGGCTTTCTGATATCAAAGAACAGCAGCAGAGAAAAAGAGAAGCTTTTTAAAAGAACCCCAGAACTCCAAAAAAATAAAAAAAGAGTGTGTGTGTCTATTCCAGAGGAGGGTATATGGGAAATGGCTTTTATTTTGGTGACAGCTATCTCCTCTAAATCTTTGCTGTCCTTTCTTCATGAAAAGGTCCCCATGGCCAGTGGCAGTAAATGTCCAACAGCAGCTCCATCAGCCACTTCCTCCTGCTGGCATTGGCAGGCACCCGGCAGCTGCAGCTCCTGCACTTCTGTCTCTTGCTGGGCATCTCCCTGGCTGCCCTCCTGGGCAATGGCCTCATCATCACTTCCGTAGCCTGCGGCCACCACCTGCACACGCCCATGTTCTTCTTCCTGCTTAACCTGGCCCTCAGCGACCTGGGCATGATCTGCACCACGGTCCCCAAAGCCATGCACAATTCCCTTTGGCACACCAGGGACATCTCCTACACTGGATGTGCTGCCCAAGTCTTTCTGATTTTTTTTTTTCTTGCAACAGAGATTTGCCTCCTGACCATCATGTGCTATGACCGCTATGTGTCCATCTGCAAACCCCTGCACTACGGGACCCTCCTGGGCAGCAGAGCTTATGCCCACATGGCAGCAGCTGCCTGGGCCAGTGCCTTTCTCAATGCTCTGGTGCACACAGCCAATACATTTTCCCTGCCCCGGTGCCATGGCAATGCCCTGGGCCAGTTCTTCTGCGAAATCCCACAGATCCTCAAACTCTCCAGCTCCAAATCCTACCTTAGGGAATTTGGGCTGCTTGCTGTCAGTGTCTGTTTATCATTTGGTTGTTTTGTGTTTGTTGTTTTCTCCTATGTGCAGATCTTCAGAGCTGTTCTGAGGATCCCCTCTGAGCAGGGACGGCACAAAGCCTTTTTCACCTGCCTCCCTCACCTGGCCGTGGTCTCTCTTTTCTATAGCACTGGCACATTTGCCTACCTGAAGGCCCCCTCCATCTCCTCCCCATCCCTGGATCTGGCCCTGTCAGTTCTGTGCTCGGTGGTGCCTCCAGCCCTGAACACCCTCATGTACAGCCTGAGAAACCGGGAGCCCAAGGCAGCAGTGTGGACACTGAGGACTGGATGGTTTCAGGAACATTAAACTGCTGGCCAGTATTTGCAAATCACTTGTAATAAAAGTAACTTTTATTACTTCTTGTTAGTTTCATTTTGGAGGTTCTTTGTCCTTGTTTAAAATTTTAAATATTTTCTACTAAGTGATGTCATTATTTGCGCCAACTTGGTGTTGCCAGTGGTGCTGCCATGGCCCTGCCCTGCTGCCCTGCTGGCCCTGGTGTTGCTGCAGGGCCTGAGTGCTCTCAGGGCCGGGCACAGCCCTGGGGGTGGCAGTGCCGGGGCTGCAGCAGGGACAGGCCATGGGCACTGCTGGGGCAGCGCTGATGCCTCAGCCAGGGCCTGGGGGCTCCAGGCTCCTTGCCCAGGCTCTCTCAAGAACACACCCAGGCCAATGCTCAGCACAGAAACCCCCGTGAGCAGCCCCAGGCTGGCTGTGGGCAGGCTGGAGGCAAAGAGCATAGCCGGGACTCTGCAAGGGCCCTGGGGCAGACGGGAAGGAGCAGCAGAGCAGGGGCTGATCCATCCCCAGTGCGCTGCACAGCCCAGGGGAGCGTCCCAGAGCATCCTCATGGAGCTGCCAACAACATCCCCCATCTGCAGCCCTGGCCTCGCCCCCAGCTCACACAGGTGCCCCATCCTTGCAGGCACAGACACGGCAGCACTGGCTCAGCAGCCCCTGTTTGCATTGCACACAGCAGGGGGAGTACCCCCATGCTGTTGCTGTGGAGACATGAACCTGAGGGAGCACAAATGCCATCAGCCCCTGGGGCCAGCAAGGGCTGGGGGACACCAGGGAAACCACTCAGCTTTGTCCTGGCCTCTGCACTCAGCGAGAAAGTTTGTTCCCGTCCGCTGGGAGTTGCCTGTGCCACAGCAGACGGTGTTGCTCAGAGCCAGGGCTTCCTGGCAGCCACTCCCAAAATGCCCTGAGCATTTCCTATGCTTCACCATTGCTTTCTTTACTCTTCCTGATACAAATTTCTTCTAATTCCCCACCCCAGGGGACCCAGAACTAGACATAGCACTCGAGGTGCTGCCCAACCAGTGCCCAGCACAGGGAAAGAATCCCTGCCCTGCTCCTGCTGGCCACACCATTCCTGATCCAGCCCAGGAGCCATTGGCCTTCTTGCCCACCTGAGCACACTGCTGCCTCATGTCCAGCCTGCTGTCCATCACTGCCTGCAGGTCCCTTTCTGCCTGGCTGCTCTCCAGTCACTCTGTCCCCAGCCTGTAGCGCTGCAGTGGTTGTTGTGGCCAAAGTGCAGGACCCAGCACTTGGACTTGTTAAACCTCACCTTGTTGGATTTGGTGGATCCAGCCTGTCCAGGGCCCTGTGCAGAGCCCTCCTACCTCCATCCTCCATCAGATCCAAACTCACGCCCAGTTTGGTGTCATCTGCAGATTTGCTGATGTTGGACACAATCCCCTCATCCAGACCATTCCATGCAGACATTGGAATCCACGCTGGCTGGCTCTGATCCCTCGGCCATCCTGTGGGTGCCCTGTGATGGCACTCAGGGTGATCTGTTCCATAACCTTGCCGGGCACCCAGGTCAGGCTGACAGGCCTGGAGTTCCCCAGCTCCTCCTTCCAGCCCTTCTTGGAGATGAGCTCACACTGGCACCTCCAGTCCCCAGGGACCTCCCTGCTGAGCCAGCACTGATGGTAAATGATGGAGAGTAGCTTGGAGAGCTCATTCACAGCTCCCTCATCCCCCTGGGATGGTTTCCATCCAATCCCACACACCTGTGAGCATCTGAGTGGCTCAGCAGGTCACCAACTGCTTCCTCCTGGATTACAGGGGCTGTTCTGGTCCATATGCCCATCTACCAGCTCAGCAGAGCACTTGTCCTGAGGACAGCCTGCCCTAATATCGAAAATTGAGAGAAACAAGATGTTAAGTAGCTCTGCCTTCTCCTTATTTTTAGTTACTATATTCCCCACTGCATCCAATAAAGAGGAGAGGTTTTCCATACTCCATGTTCTCTATTAATTTAATTGTGGAAACATTGTCTATTTTTTTTCACAGAAGTGGTCAGGTTAAACTCTAATTGAGCTTTCACCTCTTGACTTTTTTTCTGCACGACTTCACAACATCCTTAAACATTTCCTAAGCTGCTTGACCTTCTGTCCAAAGCTGATGCACCTCTTGTTACCCTTGAGTTCCTGCAAAAACTCCATGGCCAGCCAGGCCAGTCATTTTCCGCACTGGCTCATCTTTTGCCACATTGGGACAGGCTGCTCTTTCCCCTTAAGATTACTTCCTTGAAATGTGTCCATCCTTCCTGGACCCCTTTGTTTTTAAGGGATGTTTTCCTTAAAAAAATCAGGACCTGATTTGGTACTCCCAAAATCTGCATCCTAAATAGGCCAAAGTCTGCCCTTCCTAATTCCAGTGTAGAAGTTTTGTTCCTGCCCCTCCTTCTTTCATAGAATATTGAAAACTTGATTATTTCATGGTCACTGTGCCCCAGGCAACCTCTGAGCACCACATCTGCCACCAGCCCTTCTCTGTTTGTGAACAGTAGCAGACAGAACTTTCCTTGGCAGTGGGAGTGTCACCGAAAATTCAGTAAAATAGAAAACTCCTTAACACCAATGCAGCATTAAAAAGCAGCATTATTTATTCAGGGGGATGCACTGGGGACAGCTCCTCTAAAAGCCCTGCAGGCTGAGTAAAGGAAAGTTTCTGTTTATATTCTGTATATTGCACACATATTCATTGATTTTCCCAGACTACACATAAATATGATAATGGTTTCCCAAAATCATTCACATATTTCCCCCCCCCTTCACCCATGTGTTCTTCGGTCCTGGGGGTCTCTCTGGTGGTCCCTGGTGGTTGTGGACTCCAAAGTTCCTGTGGGTCTGGCTGAGCTGGCAGAACACTGAGGCTGGTGAACTTCCAGTTCCCCTTCTCACACAATGGGCATTGTGTGGTTTCCGTAGGCCTGGGCTTTTGGAGAACAAGGTCTGGGTGTCAGTTCACCTGATGGAGACAATTTATCATCTGGTAACATGAGGTCACAGAGTTGGCTTTGACATCACAGAGCGGGTTATGTGAGGTGTTTGGGCAATATGACATCATATACTGCCTCTGTGACATCACAGAGCCGGCTGTGACATCAGAGGGCAGAGGTCTGACATCACAGAGCAGACTGTGACATCACAGAGTTGGCTGTGACCAGCTGTGACCAACCATCAGAGATCAGCTGTGTGAAATTGGAGAATGGGCTGTGACATCACAGAGCAGGCTGTGACATCAGAGACCAGCTGTGTGACATCCCAGCAGGGCTGTGTCAGGTCACTGGGTTGGTCACTCTGCCCCAGCTCCCCCTCACAGTTTCTCCCAACAAGTCCAATGCTGTCCATGCCCAGCAGGGTCCCTGTCCCCCGGGATCCCCCCGGCCCACCTGGAGCCACAGCCTCCACCAAAGGATGTTCCACAGGATCCACCCCAGAGCCTGACATGGGGACAAGGGGCCAAGGCTGTGTGACCAGGACATCAAGGACGGGGATTATCCAGGTCACTGTGGCCTGGATTGGGTTGGCCAGGGCAGGAAAGATGTCTGGCAGCTGGAGCAGAGTCTGGGAAGGGCCTCCAAGGTGGGGCTGGCGCCCTTGGGCTGTGAGCAGAGGCTGAGGGAGCTGGGCTTGTCCAGCCCAGAGCAGGAAGCCTGAGGGGCTCCTCATGCCAGCCTGGCAGTGCCAGTGAGGAGGGGATGGAGAATACAGAGCCAGGCTCTTCACAGGGAGCCTGGTGGGAGGCAAAAGCCAATGGAAGGAAGGGGAAAGAGGAGAGATCAGCCTGGGCATGAGGAGATGAAATGAGTCAGGCTGGTTTCAGCATTTCCTCAACACCAAGAGCAGCCTGACCTCCCATCTCCATCCACCACTGACAGCTTGGCAAATCCGGAATTGTTGGAGCTGTTTTGCACCCACTCCAGGATGAGCATTCTGATAGAAAAACTTAATTGTTCTTTTGTCAGAAATTAATTTTAGTATGGAAATCACCTGTGAATGGTGGACTCATCAGATGCTGCTGGAACGTTGCACATATCTCAGGGAGGATTGTGATTGGTTTGAAATGGTGTCCTGTTCAACTGGGGCCTCTTTGCCATGAAGAGAAATTCTCTGTGCCTCTGAGTGTCACCAGTTCCACATCCCCCAAAAGACACAAACGTGATGAGTTCTGGTTCCCACTCCAGTGGTAGCACTTGGACCTCCCTCCATAGCCAGAGCAGAGCTCCCTTATCCCACAAAGTCCCTGGCAATGCAGGGATGAAGGAAACAGGACAGGCTGTGGGGATCAGGGGCAGGGTAGGGTCAGGGATTTGGGGTGGTTGTAAACCCAGGGTAGGACCCGGCCCTTGGCTGTGGTGAACCTCATCCAATTGTCCTGGGCCCATGGCTCCATCCTGTCCAGATCTTTCTGCAGAGCTTCCTGCCCTCCAGCACAGCCACACTCCCACCCAGCTTGGGCTCACCTGGGAACTGACTGAGGGTACTCTCAATGGCCTCATCCAGATCAGCAATAAAGAGATTTCACTGACCGGGCCCCAGTTCTGAGCCCTGGGGACACTCCTGGATGTGACTCCATTCCTCAGCTGCTCTGAGTGCCAGGGGTTGGATAAGGGAAATGGTGAGGAGGAGATGGAGACAAAGTGTGATTGATTGTCAGCCATGAAGGGTCTGGATTTTCATATCTGTTCAAACTGCATGAAGAGGTGCTGGGGATCAATATCAATTGGACATTGCTAATATCAATCTATGAGCAAAATAAGAAAACAGGAAAAAACAATTCTCTCTGCATTGTTTTAAATACAGTATATTCACATTAAATAGACTTCTGAAATCTGTCTAATTAACCAAAAAACACTTTTATTATTTCCAAGGGCTTTTCTTGTTCAGGTGTGTTTGGAACAAATATTTATTAGCCTTTTACATTGAATTTCTGAATGGAAGACCTCAAGAAAAAAGAGGCCTCTGGAGAAATAAAATTCATCATCAACCTCCAAGTGGCTGAGAATCGCCATCAGAGCAGCAATGAACAGAAATGGGCACAGCTTTTTGGCTGCCCCAGCTTTGGCATGGGCCCTGGGCCTGGAGCAGGAGCAGCTCTTGAGGGCCCCAAGGCCGGGGCTCTTGTGCTGCCCTGGGCAGATGGGATGGCAGCAGGGGCTGCAGAGCTCTCAGCACCTCAGCCCAAGGGCAGCAGGGCAGCCAGGGAGCCTCCTTTGGCCTTGGCCAAGCACCTTCCCCCATGGTGGGTGCTGAGTCCTGTGGCAGCTGCAGCTGCTGCTGTGCCCTTGCCAGGGGCTGAGGCCGTGGGGCAGTGCCCAGAGCAGCCTGGCCTGAGCAGAGCTGTGGAGCCAGAGCTGGGCTGGGCTGTGCTGGGCTAGGGAGAGGCCCTTGGTGCTGCCCAGAGCTCAGGGCAGCTGGCAGAGCTTGCAGGGAGCTGGGCTGGGCTCAGAGAGCCTGGCCCAGAAACCATCAGTGTCCATCTCAGCCTGGCTGAGCGTGCAGGGGCAGGACTCAGGCCAGGCCTTGTGGGGCAGGGCCAGCGCCTGTGCAAGGCATTGCAAACAGGGAAGTGGCCCAGAGAGGAGGCTGCTCTGTGCCCTTGGTGGCATGGACAGAGCAGGGAGGGGCCCAGGCCATTTGCCAGCACCAGCCTCTGTGCCCATGCATTGGCAGCCCTGGCTGCTGAGCCCAGCTTTGGCCTGGGCTGAGTTTGGCTGTGGCCCAGCTCCATCTTCCTGCGGGGCTCAGGGCCTGTTCCCAGCCATGGCCAGCCCTGGCTGCCTCTCTGCTGGCCCAGAGGCTGGCAGAGCCCGGGGCAGGGCTGTCTGTGCAGCCCCACAGGTGCCAGGGGCTCTGCAGGAGCTGGCAGAGGCTGCCCAGCAGGGAGGCCATGGGGCACAGAGCCCCAAGGCTGCTGTGGGCACCACGGCACAGGGGCCATTCCCAGCCGCAATGCTCCTGGCCTTGGCTGGGCCTGCACAGCGGCTGGGCCACCATGGCTGGGCCAGCACAGGGCCACAAAGGGGCCACACAGCCGCTGCCGGGGCTGACAGCAAGGCCAGGCACACACAGGGAATTGCTGAGCATGGCCCATGCTGGCCAGGCCTGACTGTGCCAAAGGCAGAGCTCAGCTTCCCTGGGGGCAGCAGGAACACTCCAGAGTCCAAAGAGTCTCCATGGCTGTGCTGGAGACCAAGGCTGCAAGAGGGAAATGCAGGGCTGCTGCGGGATGGGGAGGGCATTGAATTCCAGCACACAGCTCTCTGATGATCCCGGCACCATGCTGGGCCCTGTTTCAGACTGGAGCAGAGCAGATGTTGATGGGACAGGAGCCCTGCGGGGCTGTCAGGGACCTGTAGCTTGCAAGGTGCTCTGCTCTCCCTCAGGTGCTCTCAGAGAGATCCAATCCCATCTGGGCACCTCAGGGCACAAGTTGCACTGCCTTTTCATGGACACACAACTGATATCTGCCTGGAAAGGGGCTCAGGTTTTAATACCTGTTAGTTCCATAATATACAAGCAAATATTGATTATCTGTGCAATTTGAGTACTCTTAAGGAATGGCAACCTTTTCCCACCAGAAACGGGGATTTCCTGGAAGCGTACTGATGGCAGGAGAAGAAATATTGATCTTCCCATCTACTTGTGTCACCAATAATCAGTCTATTATTTAATCCGTCTCTTTTCCATCAAGTGCTTCCATCTCTCTTGGTTAAATGGCCATGTCTAAGGACATCTCTTCACCAGACCAGCTGGATATTTCTTCTTCCCACTGGTCCCAGATTTCCTCCACCCGATGCTCTGTGGTCATTCAAGTGCCTCATAACTGACTGGTTTCATGCGTTGAGCTTCAGGGAGTTGCCCAAACTTTCTGAAATTTAAATAAATATCACATAAGGCAACATCTTAATTGTCTTTATATCTATCATAGAATTACCTTTTCTTATATCTATGTCTAAAACTGTTCCTGCATAAAAATCTGTTAGGGATGGTGGACATGTCAGATGCTGCTGGGACATTCCAGAGAGCTGAGAGAAGAGCTGTGATGGTTATTAAACTGTTCAAATATTCAATTTGTGTTTGTTGGCACGAAACCTTTTTGTGCCTCTGAGAGTCACCAGTCCCTGAGCCCAAAGGACACAAACCTGATGAGCTGTGGCTCCCACTGCAAGGGCTGCCCTTGGACCTTGGCTCTGTGCAGGAGAGCTCTTCATCCCATTTCTCTCTTTTCCACCCTCTGGGTGTGGAGGGAGCTCCTCACTTCAGTGTGTCACTCGTATGTGCAAAGAGCAAATCTGGGCAGAATTGGGGCAGGGAGGGTTTGCACGGGAGGATCTGTTGGGATCTGTGCTGGGCACAGAAGGTGTTTTCCATTGCTCTGAGATGTCTGCTGTGCAAAGTGGATTTAATACCTTACAGAGGAATGATTTTGGCATTTGATGGAGCTGTGCCTTCCCTTGGCTTTGTTGGCTGACAAGAAATGAACATCCCTCTGTGTCTCGGGCAGCTCCTTCTCCAAGGAAATCAGGTGGGAGCTGGAGCCAAGGAGCTGAAAGCTGCAGGTGCAGCCTGGGCTGGAGGGAGCTCAGATTTGCACAAGGCGGCTCTGAGTGCCAGGGCTTGGATGGGGAAATGGTGGGGTGGGGGTAGGGACAGAGTCTGATTGATTGTCAGCCATGAAGGGTCTTATCTCGTAGAGAACTTTTATGAAAAATCCTTTCTTTAGGATTTTTCCTCCTGAGAAGCTGAGAGACCTCAGGAACCAAATGTAAACAATGATTATCTGCTGCTGTTGAAGGCAACATGTAGATCTCTGATTAGTCTCATGTAGTTGTTTGTAATTAATGGCCAATCACAGCCCTGCTGGCTTGGACATGGAGCTCGAGCCAGAAACCTTTGTTATAATTTCTTTCTTTTCTTACCTAAGCCTTCTGATGAAACATTTTCTGCTATTCTTTTAGTATAGTTTTAATGAATTATATATCGTAATATAATAAATCAAGCCTTCTGAAACATGGAGTCAGATCCTCATCTCTTCCCTCATCCAAGAACCCTTGTGAAAAATGTCACAGTTTTGATTTTCATATCTGTTCCAACTACATGAGGAGGTACTTGGATTCAAAGTCAATTGGAGATTGGTATTAACAGGGAAAAAAAAAAACTAAATAGGACCTAAAAAATGTTTTTTCACTGTCTTTTTAAATAGAACATATTCAGTTGAATGCACTTCTGAAATCTCTCTTTGTTAACCACACAAGATTTGGAAACTGAAATAAAATTGTCCCCAGAGGCTTGGCTTGTTAAGGTGTTGTGATTGTTAATGAGCCCTGGGACACTGAATTCCTGCACTGAAGAGCTGAAGGCTGAACAAGCCTCTGGAGCAGTACTTGGAGTCAGTGTTAATTGGAGATTGCACATTTTAATGAATTAACAGGAAAAAAATATTACAAGACCTAAAAAGTATGTTTTGTCACTCATTTTAAAATATATTGCATTCAGTTTGGATATACTACTGAGATCTGTTGAATTAACCACAAATGATTTGAAAACTGAAATCAGAATATTCCCAGAGGTTTGGCTTGTTCAGGTGTTCTGAATGTCAATGAGCCCTGGGACACTGAATTCTTGCACTCAGGAGCTGAAGGCTGAACAAGCCTCTGGAGCAGTGAAATTCAGCAGCAGCCTCCAAGTTGCTGAGGATGTCAGCAGCCCCCACTGAGGCCATCCCTGCCCAGAGACCGTGGGGGAATGGGTAGACAAGGAGAGCGTCCCTGGGGCTGGGGCAGCACAACTCAGAGGCAGCAGCGGCTCCAGCTGGGAAATTGAGTGTGGAATGTGGCTGGGAAAGCCCTGCCTGGGCTGTGCCAAGCAGGACACACAAGCCCGGACTCCCATTCCCCAAAAATCTCTTTTAAGGAGACATTCTAAAGGAATTACAGTTATGTGCTCTGAGTTGAACTCACTGGAGAAGTACCATCAAGAGATTCTTAGCAGCTCAAAACTATAAAACAGCCTTTACTGGGAACTTGACAAAATCAGAGAAACTTTGGCAAAACGTTTATTATGACATTGTTGTTGGTTTGATTATTCAAGATTTTTCTAATCTTGAGATTTCTTAATTAGCGTATTGATGAGTGTGTTGGGTTTTATTGTCAATTAATTATTTATGGGTTTTTTTGTTGTGAGATAGGATTACAAGAAAGGTAAAATAGGCTTAAGATATTTAAATGGTAGAAAGAAAATGTTATTAAAAGTAACTAAAAGAAAAAATGTAATAATTAAAATAAGCTCTTTAGAACGCTTTTTTACAACTTTATTTTTACTGACAATGTAAAGAAACGAAACTTAAAATTTCTAGTTATTTATATTTTCTAGAATAGTCTTTATTAGTTTACTTTGGGAGAGAAGTTTTTCTTGTTAAGGTTACGGAGATTCTTTTACAAGAGGAAAAAATAGCTTTTTTCCTGGGTCTTAATTTTGTCATGGATAACAGTGGTCTGGGTGATGCCGAATTTTGCCCCAAAAGGCGAGAATAACTGCTTAAGAGACTCAGTCTAAGTCAGATAAGCAGGAGGTATTTTATTACGACGCGTCGGAGAAATCACAAAATGGATTTCTAAATCATGTACAGCAAAAGCGGGTTTTTATACAATTTTAAACAGGGATTACATCATTTATTACATGCATATTCATAGGCAGGCGGGGTCTTCCGGGAATTCCTGGTTTTCCTTAGTTAAATTTTAAGCTTTTCCTAATTTGGACTTCTTCCTGTTATCTTTGGCATGTTTTTCCATGGCTTGGCTGAAGTTACTGTTGTACTTGGCTTGATCCTAGCGGCTTGGCAGGTCACTTTAACTTATTGGCTTCCACTTCTGTTTCTTCAAATACTCTAATTCCAAAGTCTCTTCTGTGAGTGTATTTTAGATTGCCTTATCCAAATATTGTGAGTGTGTTTTACATTGCCTTATCTAAATATCTGATCAAAGTTCTTCCTGAAAGTGTACTTTAGGTTATTTATTAACTGCTGCGATTCCCTTGATATATTTTGAGTGTCTTTTAATTCTTTTATTTTTCAGAAGCTATTAGCCATTATAATAAATGGCTTCATGGGGGACTTTGTTATTGTGAAGTTATTTTTATTGCCAGAAGGTTTTTTACAGCTTGTTGATGGGCCATGTTGACTTATGGGGTATTGTTTTAAAAATAGTTCTTTAAAGGTAAAAGTGTTCTAATTTACTTTTTAAATTATTTTTATCTCTTGGAATACAGATCTTCTCTTGGGAATACTGGATTCCTTTTTTCCCGCCTGTTTAAACTTTTTATGTAATTACAGTTATTTTAACAGTTCCTTTTTTTTAGCATGGAGGCTTTTCTTTGATATTAATTTGATTTTTTTATTAGTTTTATGTATTTTAATGAAAAATAGATTTTTTGGGATTTAATTCCTTCTTTACTGACTTTGATGGTTTTATGTTTGTTTTTTTATATGCTTGTATTTTGTTTTTCTTTTACTCGAGGGAGGACTGAAGTATTGAAAGGATTAACACCTGACCTGCCAGTAGCTTGTGGTTGAAGTTGTGGTTGGGATAGGATTGGTTTTATGGTTCATTTTTGTTGTGTTTTTTGTTTAACTTTAGTTCTAGGGTTCAATTTGTGCGTTGTAGGTTGTATGAGTTTTTTGTTTTAATTGTCTTGGGGGGAGGGGACTTGATGGTAAGATTTTAATAGCTGTGGCTGGCTTTGTTCTGGTTAGGGGTTTGTAGCCTCTCTTGTTTTCCTGTTTGGTAGTTGTTGATGTTTGGTTTGGTTAGAATGGGGCCGATGGAGGGAGCAGGGGGCAGCCTGGAGAGGTGGGAAGGGGCTCAACCTGTGGCAGAGTTGCTTGATTTGGTTTGGTTTGGTTGGGTTTGGTTTGGTTTGGTTTGGTTTGGTTTGGTTGGGTTTGGTTTGGTTTTGTTGGGTTGGTTTGGTTTGGTTTGGTTTGGTTTGGTTTGGTTTGGTTTGGTTTGGTTTGGTTGGGTTGGGTTGGGTTGGGTTGGTTTGGTTTGAGTTGGTTTGATTTGGTTTAGTTTGGTTTGGTTGGTTTGGTTTGGTTTGGTTTGGTTTGGTTTGGTTTGGTTTGGTTTGGTTTGGTTTGGTTTGGTTTGGTTGGGTTGGGTTGGTTTGGGCTGGGTTGGTTTGGTTTGGTTGAGATGGGGGCTGGGGCCAGGGCCTCCTGCTTCTTTGTTGACTGGGAAAAAAGGAGGAGGTTCCTAGCTTTTTCATCTTTAACATTTGTGTTTCACAGAGACGTGTTCAGTATCTTGGTGGTTAAACAGATTTTCAGTTACACAAAAATTTTGTATTACTTTTTAAAATTCTTCTCATGTCAAACTACAACAGACATTCAACCAACAAAAAACTCTTCTCAAATCATTGACTTGGCCCATTCAACTTCACAAACTCTATGCCTGTTCAATTTAATGTTAATCAAAATTTGCAAGAGAAACAGAAAAAGAAGACACAGAAAGAAAGACAGAAAGACAAAAAAGATACAGAGAGGCAGAAACAGAGCTACCAACTCCTGGATTCCAGTGGTGTTCAGATGGAAAATCCAAGAAGAGGTAGGGTCAAGATGGGTGCTTGCCTTGTGGTCATCCACCAATACCCCTTGATCTTCCTGGGCCCTTCCCCCAGGTGGGACTTGGGCTCATTTGGTCCCTCAGGAGTTTGGCTGGGGCTGCAGAGGTGGCTGTGGAGCATTGCCTGTGCTGTGCCAGGAACTGGCAGCCACTGCTGGGCTGGGATAGAGGCTCTGGGGGAATTGGGGTTCCAGGGCAGTGCTGGGGTTCCAGGGGAGGGCAAGGCTGGACCTGGCCCTTCCTTCCCCACACACAAAATGTTTCCAGCCAACAATCTCCTCTGGTCTGTCACAACAGGCAGTGTTGGAGGTGAAATCCCAATTCTGGGCATGGGCACCTGGCCAAGAAGTACAGTTCTTTCCCATAGGAAGGAAAGCACAGAGCCCCAGTGTTTGGAAGGCAGGTGAGAGCCTCAGTAGGCCAAGGCCAGCCAGACTTTTCAGAAATGACATATTTTGTCTGGGAGCTATCTTTGGATGTAGGGAATTTTGGAGGTGGAAGTCCAATCTCAGCCATGGGCACCTGGAGAAGCAGGACAATTCTTCCCCATGGGAAGGAAAGTGCAGAGCCTTCCCCAATGTTTTGGAGAAAGATGGGAGGTGACCCTTGTAAAACCAATGCAAGACAGACTTGTCCTGGCAATATTCCTATGGGAACAATCCCTGGATATAAGGAAATTTGGAGGTGAAATCCCAATTCTGGCCATGGGTGCATGGAGGAGAAGGAGAGTTCTTTTCCATTGGGTAGGAAAACATGGAGCCCCAGTGTTTCATTAGCAGATGAGAAGCGACCCTAAACATGCCAAGGTCAGTTGGACCAGTCAGGCAGTCCTTGGGAGGCCAAACCAGTCAGATATGCTCTGTGTCTCCTTGTTTTTAAGAGGCCCCAAATGTCACAATGGTGCCTTGATTCCATGGGGTCCAGCAGTGTCATAATGGACCCTTGGTTCAGTGGAGTTGCACAATGTCAAAGTGGCGCCCAGGTTCCAGAAGGCCCCAAGTGTCAGAATGGTCCAAATGATTCCATGAGGCCTCGCAGTGTCACAATGGTCTCTGTGGTTCCCCAGGCCCCACAGTAACATGTGACTATTCTGTTCCATGAGCCCTGAATGTCACAATGGACCTTTGGACCTTGGGGATTTGCGGAGTCACAATGGTCTCCTTTGAACCCTAGTTTCAATGGGGTTTAACAATGTCACCATGGCCCCAAGGTTCCATGCATCCCTGCAGTGTCACAATGGTCTCCTTTGGTTGCCCAGTGTCAGAATGGACCACTGATGAGACAAGGCCTTGCAGTGTCACAATGGACCTTTGGTTCCATGCAGCCCTGCAGTGTCACAAAGGCCTCTTGGTTTCAGGAGGCCGCACAGTATCATAATGGTGCTCTTGGTTCTGTGGGGACCCGCGGGGTCACAATGGTCTCACTGCTTCCATGAGGCCCCACAGTGTCACAATGCTTTCCTTATTCCATGAGGCCTCATAGTGTCACAATGGTCTTCATGATTTCATGAGTACCCTCAGTGTCACAATGGCCCGTGCTTCCATGAGGCCTTGCAACGTCACAATGGACCTTTGGATCCATGGGGTCTCACAGTGTCACAATGGTCTCTTGGTTCCATGACACCCCAAAGTGTCACAATGGTCTCCACAGTTGCATGAGGCCCCACAGTGTCACAATGGACCCTTGGTTTGATGGGGCCTCTCAGTGTCACAATGGTCCCTACATTCCATGGACCCACAGTGTCAGTACAGGCCTCTTGGTTCCATGAGGCCCAGCAATGTCACAGTGCTCTCCGTGATTCCATGAGGCCTCACAGTGTCACAATGGTCCCTTGGTCTCACAGGGCCCCACAGTGTCACAATGTTCTCTTGGTCTCACAGGGCCCCACAGTGTCACAATGGTCCCTTGGTTCCATGGCCCTGTGCTGCTGCATTCCCCCCTCCCCTTCTCAGGCCACCCTGCCAGCTGAGAAATGCTCCTTGGGCCTCGGCCTTGGCCAGCAGCCCCTGGGCTCAGCTCCTCTGCAGCTCATCAAAAACACTGTCTGCTCCAGGCACTACTGCTGCCCAGCCAGCTCCTGCTTTCTGTAGGAGCAGCCCTGGGAGCTGTTTTTGTTCTCTCAGTTGCACAACATCCCATTTCTCACCCTGCCAAAGAAAGCTGTTGGTGCCAAGTGCAGCCAGGATGAGCCATTGCTGGGACTGAAGCCCCTCTCTTGGGGCCCTGCAAACAGCACTCCAAAAGGAGCCCTTGGAGCTCTCCTGGGCCAGCGACTCCCTCTGAGTGGGGCCTCTCCCAGCCGGGAACTCTCCCGTTTGCTGCACTCAGGGATCCCGAACAATGATGGAGCCTGGGCCGATCTGCCCCCTCCCCCCTCCAGGCTCAACCCTTTGCCCGCTGGGGAGATGCCAAAGGATCCACAGGGAGCATTTCCTGCCCTCAGGGAAATTTCTCACATGTGCCTGGCACTGACTCTTTGTGTTTGTGTGCACACAGGAGTGCCTGTGCTGGGGAAATGTGGCAGAAATGCTGCTCTCTGAGGGGCTTGAGTGCCTTGGATAGCTGAGTCAGTCAGGCCTGTAAGTGAGGTTAAGTCATGAAGTCTAAGCTAAGCTAAATGCTGCTAAGAGTTTTTCTTTTGCTAACTTTTTATGTTGAATATTAGTTGAATATTGTTAAGTGTTATTCCTCAGTTAGATTGCTAAGTCATAGGTTGTAAGTAAGGTTAAATACTGTTAAGCTCTGTTCTTTTGCTAAATTCTGAAGTTGAAGGTATCAGTTAAGGTTAAGTCCTGTTAAGTTTGAGCTCTGTTAACCTTTTGGGCCGTATTCCTTTCATCCTTTCCCTCACTGTCATTTTCTCACACACACACAGACGAACAGTTCTCGGTTCATTTCTGGTTTGGTTGCCTGGATTTGGTTTTTTGTTGCTTTGTTTCCTTGGAGTGTCTGAAGTGTCCAGTCAGGAGCAGAGTGACTCTTGCCAAGGAACTTTCTGCTGCTGTCCCTTAATATTCAATCTGGTTTTTGCTGATCCCTTTCTGGGGCTTTTTTCAGTGCTCTCAAGCCCTTGTTCATAACAGGGTGAAGGCTCTGGCCCTGGGGGACACAGCGATTCTGCTGGGGGGTCCCTGTCCCCCGGTCCCACCCCCAGAGCGCCAGCCCCCCTTCCCCGTGTCAGGCTCTGGGGTCGATCTCGTGGAACATCCTCTGGGGGAGGCTGCAGGGCTGGAGGCGGGGGGACCCAGGGGGACAGGGGGCCCCGCTGTGCACGAGCAGGGTTGGACTGCTCTGGGGGGAACTGTGAGGGGGGCTGGGGCAGAGTGACCTCCCCAGTGACCTCGCACATCTCCTGTGATGTCACACAGCCCCTGTGATCTCACACAGCATCCTGTGCTGTCACAGAGCCCCCAGTGATCTCACACAGCTTTTTTGCAATGTCACATTGCCACTTGTGATGTCAGAGCCCACTCTAGGATGTCACAGAGCACCTTTGTGATGTCACAGAGCCAACTCTGAGATGTCAGCCTGGAATGTCAGGCAGTTGCACTGTGATGTCACAAAAGACTCTGTGATGTCAGAAAGCCACAATATGATGTCAGAATCTGTTCTGTGATGTCACCACCTGCTCTATCATGTTACACAGCCACCCAGTGATGTCACAACCCAGTCTCTGATGTCAGTGAGCCACCCTCTATGATGGCAGGATCTCCTCTATGGCCACACACCCTACTCTATGATGTCACAGAAGCTGGGTGATAGCACAACTCCCTCAGTGATGTCCCAAAACACTCTCTGTGATTTCATACTGTTATGAGTGGAAAAGTTGGCCATTTTTTTAAAAAGTTGCAGAGTTCACAGGTTGGGCCAGTTGCTGCCAGGGTGGAGTTGTAACTGCTTGTTGTTGTAATCACCTGTTGTTAATAGTTTTTCATTAACTACCTGTTGTTGATGGTTGGGAATCCCCCTTTTTTTCGAGCAGCACCCTGCTGCTTCCAGGAGGATGGCACCCGGAACAGTTCAGAGGATGGGACAACCAAGTTGGCATGCAAATGACATTGGGGTTGGCATGCAAATGAGGAAGCCCTTCACCAAACCTATCAAAAATCCCTAAAAACAATGAACCAACATGGAATTGAGGGATCAAAGTGATGTCTAGACGTGAAGAACAGAATCCAGTGCCTGCTAAGGCTCTTTTTACCCCTCACCCTAACCTAAAAACATGTTGGCTGGAAAGAGGACCTCAAATGTCAGACCAAAATACTGGGAATACTCCTGGTGCTTTCATGAGGACAGGAGCCACAGCTGTGCCCACAGACCAGTGGACACAGCTGCACTTTTCCTCCTACTGTGTGCCACCCCCAAAATACGCATGAGACCTGTCAGTCCTTCCCATGCGAGCTGATTTTTAATAAAGGCATTAAAAGGAGAAAGATCTCCTGCCCTATTTATTTCAGCTGGGCGCTTGTCTGGGATAGCTGTGCCTGAAGAGGACATCAGGACTGGGATGGCCACCCACACTGGACCTCCAGGACAGCTGGCTATCAGGACCAGAGAAGATCGGCTTGGGACCAGTGATGCAGAGGCGCACTGGACTGGCGAGAAATATCTGGTGGCAGGAGTAGGGGGCAAGCGAGTGTGTATGAGCGAGACGAGGGCTGGCAGCTCGGACCCTCAGCCTGAGTGTGGACCCCTTAGTACCGCGGTTCCAAACCCCCACGAGGGGGCCAGCCAGGAAAAGGGGGAAGCAAGTGGAATCAGCGTGAGTGAGTCGCCTCCTAAGGGGTAAGGTGGTCCCCCCTCTGGGCATGTGGAGGAAATAGTGTATGAGTGGCACGCACCCCAAAAGTTCTGACAGGGGAAAGTAATCACAAGTTGCGAGAAGGATTCGGGCAAGCGCACAAGTCCTGCAGGCAAATTAAGTCCTTACAAAGGAGATCAGGCACGAGTCTCGGCAGGGAAAGACAGGATCTCAAGTTTTTGAAGTCCTGATACATAAGTCCTAGCATTAGAGAAATTATGCAAACTAGAAATTAGACATTTCTTTTCTTTTAAAGTCCTGAAGAAAGGGATCAGGCAAATCTGAAGTTCAGTGGAGGAAGCAGAGACTCCTCAAATAAGATTTTTCTTGAGTCAGCGTTTAGTGCATTCTTTTCGAGTAGAGGCACCTTTGTGATTTTTTTCTGTTGAGACAGAAAAAATGGGAGGATTTAATAGTAAGAAGAGAGGCAAAAGACTGAGGAATATACCCTCCTCCTAGTCCCTTAGGTCAACTGCTAGAGAGATGAGATTCTATCGAGGCCATGGAGGGATTAGATAAGGTTAAGATTATTCATTACTGGGTAGAAGTCTGGCCAGAGTTAGATGTGCAAGGAGGATGGCCATGGTATAGGACAAAAGACAAGTGGATGTGTCAACAACTGAGTCACTATCTGACAGCTCGAGGAGATACTGATCCTGAGCAATTATTGTATGTGGCTTGTTGGCTAAAGAGTGCTATTGGGGATGAAGGTCTGTGAATTTGTGAGGTGCAGAGGAAGAAAGAGGGGACTGAAAGAGGGGATGCTGGAGTTAGAGAGAGTAGTAAAAGGTGGGACCTCCTGGATTACTGGCCTCCTGATTCCCCTCCACCTTATCATCCTCTTCCTCAGGCACCTCAAATGGCAGATCCGGCTTTTCCCCTGGCTGCCATCCCATTCTAGCCTCCTCTAATTCCTTCTTCTACCTCTTTGGCTTCCTCTGTGGTAGACCCGGTATGTCCCCTGGTGGCCACTCCCTCACCACCCCCTTTGGTTCCTCCAGTGGCTTCTGCACCACCACGAGTACATACTCCACCTGTTTCACTCTCCACCCCTTCTCCAGCTCCACTTAACATGCACTCAAGCTCTTCTCCCCCTCCTACTGATGTCTCTTTACCTCCTCCTAATTAGGACACAAGTGTTCTCCCAGCTCCAAAACAAAGAGATGTGAGAAAACTCCTAGGCATGTTTGGATACTGCAAGTTATGGTTAGATCAATACACGCAAAGTGTAAATTTTTTATGCAATAAGTTGGTAGGTCCAGACCCCATAATTTGGAAAGCAGAAGACAATCAACAACTGGAGAGCTTAAAAGACAAGTCATCTTCTGCCCCGGTCCTAAGCTTACCAGACCTCAGGAAGTGCTTTGATCTGTTTGTAAGTGCTGAAGAGAGTATAGCCTATGGTGTACTAACTCAAGAGTGGGGAAGCTGCAGGAAACCTGTGGCTTACATCTCCAAGTTGTTGCATTTGGTGGCTAGAGGCTGGCCAGTTAGTAAACAAGCAGCAGCAGCAACCACAATCCTGATAGAGGAGACCCAAAAATTGACCTTATAAGGAAAAATTGAAGTACATACTCCTCACAATCTTAAAACAGTGCTGAACCAGAGAGCTCAGCAGTGGCTAACCAATGCAAGAATATTAAAATATTAAATAATACTAATGTACACAGATGATTTAGAATTCATCACATCAAATGCCCTCAATCCAGCACAATTCCTTATGGGAGAGCCTATAGAAAATTTAGAACATGATTGTCTTGAATTGATTAACCTTCAAACAAAAGTAAGAGAGGATTTAGAAGATCAGCCTCTAGCAACTGGAAGAATCTTGTGCATAGATGGCTCCTCAAGGGTAGTAGATGGAAAAAGAGCTTCAGGTTATGCCATCATAGATGGAGAAATTTTACAAATTGATGAAAAAGGGAAATTACCCCAAAACTGGTCAGCCCAAAGTTGTGAAATATATGCCCTGAAAAGAGGATTAGACTTACTGGAGGGAGACCAGACAACCATTTATACAGATTCCCAGTAACATTTGGGATAGTTCACACATTTGGGAAAATACGGGAGGAGCCTGGATATCTAAGCTCAAAAGGAAAAAGCTTAGC
This sequence comes from Melospiza georgiana, assembly GCF_028018845.1. Taxonomy (NCBI): domain Eukaryota; kingdom Metazoa; phylum Chordata; class Aves; order Passeriformes; family Passerellidae; genus Melospiza; species Melospiza georgiana. The sequence goes on from NW_026652215.1 coordinate 2,756,073, forward strand.
CCATGAGAACCTGGTCAAGTCCGTATTAGAATCATTACAGAAACCAACAGAAACAGCAGTGGTCCATATGAAAGACCCCCAAAAAGGAGACAATTTTGAAGTTAGAGGAAACCAACTGGCTGATCAGATAGCAAAGGAGGAAGCTTTAGAACCAGGGGATCCAGTGAAAGTTTTTAAAGCAGAGACCACACCTGACAGGGGAGAAAGAAGAGAGGAACCCATATTTAGTGAAGAAGAACAGGAAGTTATAAAAGATTTAATGTTACACCAAAGGCAACCAGGGGAGTAGTTAATCTCGGATGGATGGGTGTTTTTAAACAAAGCACTTGTTCAGACAGTGCTAACAGTATTACATAACTGACCCACTGGAGAGTCCAAAGACTATGTGATCATTTCCTAAGAAATAACCTAAGCATAAGTGTAAATGACCTAGCAAAATCAATTACAAAAGAATGTTTAATTTGTCAAAAAGTGAACCAGAATGTTATGAGAAAAGTAGCATCCAGAGGGAGGGAATTATCTCTGTTGAAGATTGCAATGCAAGATGTTTTCAATTATCATCTGTATGGCAGATTATCTTTTGTCAAGTGGGCAGTTTGCTTTATCTCTCTCTTTGAGTGACCACATTCACACCTCCCTTGGGAGGGGACATCTGCTGATACCAGACTACTGAATGTCACTGCATGACTGATAAGAATTATAACATCCCCTTGTGAGATGCTGTGCCCAGAGGGAGGAGCCAAGCATTGCTACCCATATATAATCCAGAAATTTTGAGACACCAGCACAGCTTTCTCCACGGGATTCCCAGAGGAACAGCAGCTTTCTCTCCTTCCACTGACTCTTCAGAGGAAGAATACATCCTTCTCTACAGATCCCCCTTGTTCCAACAGAACCACACCTGATAATTCAGGAGGACTGCAGCCACATTTCCAATAGGACTGCTACCAACACCCAGACCCACAGGGTGTCAGGTTGGGTTCTGGACTCTCTCAGTGTTGTTCTAGTGTACTGCATTGTTTATTTTATTCTTTTTTTTCTTTTCCCTATTAAAGAACTGTTATTTCCTGCTCCCATATTTTTGCCTGAGAGCCCCTTATTTAAAATTTATAGCAATTCTGAGGGGTGGGGAGGGTTACATTCTCCATTTCAGGGAAGGTTCCTGTCTTCCTTAGCAGACTCCAGTCTTTCCAAACCAAGACAGATTTTGGCGCCCAACGTGCAGCTAGAGGGCACAGAAACAAAAAGGGAATAACAGTTCTTGAGTAATCTAATAATTTGTGTGTGTGCTGCTATAGAAACCTCATTAAGCGACACCATGTGGTCCAGCTTGCCCTGGTTTGGGTGGCACGTGATTGTGGCTGTATTTCTCCCATTTGTAGGCCCTTATCTAAACATGGGTCCTATAACCAAGGCTACTGTGTCTGTTATGCGGTTTGTTTTATGGGTGAATAAGGTGAGGAATTCATGGATTTTTAACTTCCTCTGGAAAGCAGGCACATGGATTCATAGCTATCACACGCTAACAGTATGGTTTTGGGGTTACTTTAATAATGGCAACTGCTGTAAGTAAATGACACTGGGCAAAATCTTCTCCCCACCCTTTAGCCATTTCTTTGTGTCCACACCACCAGTTTTTGAAGGGTTCAGTTCCACTCTGAACATTAATGATATCATACAGTGGCTAGTGTTGCTGATAGGCCTGTTCTATTTAGCATTTAGAGAGAAGGGGTTACTAAACTGGATAACCACCCTGACACCAACCCCAGAACCTAACATGCCACCAGAGTCTAGGGATGCTGCTGCCCCAGAGCCTGACCCTGCCCCACAGCCCACCCCAGATGTGAGCTACCCAGAATGGGGGGGGGGGTCTGGTGAAGGAGATACATGAAATGGGCCAGACGCTGAAAGAATACACTTCCCCAGCTGGTAAGGAAACCTCTCCCTGCCTTGAAGAGGGAAAGTCTCATAGTGCAGCAGTGGAACCCACAGATGTTACAACTGTCCAGGTTCCAGCTGAATTGCAAAGGCAGTCACAGCCAGCAGCAGTTGCCCCTCTAGAAACATGGAGATCTAAGATGAAAGCAGAGCACCCAGATAGGGGAGGGCCCTCACAAGCTACCGGAGTGCCAGAGGTTGCAATCATCACCGAGTCCCTGATGTACGAAAGTCTCTGTAATCTGCACAAAGACATTGTACAACAGGGATGTGAGGCTTGTACAACCTGGCTACTTCGGGTCTGGGAAGTTATGGGTACAGGTGTCCAGCTGGATAGTGGTGAGGCAAGGAATTTGGGACCCTTGACCCGGGACTCAGGTATCAATCAGATTTTTGTAAGGGAGCCAGGGTCCCTTTCTCTCTGGGAGTGGCTTTTAATGAGTGTCAGAGAGAGGTTTGTCCACAGAGAAAGAATGCAGGAGCGCCACCATAGAATGTGCTGGAAGACCCTTGAGGAAAGGATCTAACAGCTGAGAGAAGTGGCAGAATTATTGGAGGTACTCTTTGAGAGGGATGGACAGCATGATAATGACCCCAACAAGGTCAGGTGCACAGGGCAAATGTTGTGGAGCCTGGCAAACCTGGGGCCACCCCAATACCCCACCTTTATTGCAATAATTAATGCCCATAATAACCAAAAGACAGTGGGTTCTGTCACCAACAAGCTTAGAAACTGTGAGAGTGTGATCAATGACCCCACGCAGGATTATGTCTCTGCTGTTATTAAGGACCACAGAGGGAGATGAGGAAGGAGGTGAGGAGGAACAGTTCCCATATGGGAACCAGTGCAAATCACAGGCCGCAGTCACGGCCCAACATTGCCCAGCTAGAGAGAGAGGATACACTGCACGGGCTGACCTGTGGTTCTTCCTTCATGACCATGGGGAAGACATGGGAATGTGGGATGGGAAACCCTCTTCTGTCCTGGCAACACGGGTGCATCAACTCAAGGAGGGAAACTCCAACCAAGAGAGTTCCACTAAAGTGAAGGTAGCCTCAGCCTCCTGTGACCGAGCTGCCAGGTATAATCTGTCAGATCCCCTTGAAGGAACCTCTAGTATGTATGCCCAGGAAGGAAATGATAACCAGGGCTAGGGGGACACTGACTCTAGCCAGGAAGAGGCACAGCAAAAACAGATCTTCTGGATTGTGTGGACCCGATGGCCTGGCACATCAGAGCCACAAAAATATGATACCTTATTTGATACTTGTGGCATTCACATTTTCTGAAAAATTCTGTCGCCCAGGATTTTTCTCCTGGGAAGCGGAGAAGACTCAGAGAAAAAGGAAAACAATAATTATCTCATTTTCTTCTCCTGCGTTTTGTTCCTTTGGAATGTGTTTGGAGATTTTTTATCAACAGGTGATTGTTTCATTGGTTTCTGGTGTGTTTTCATTCATTGGCCAATTAGGGCCAAGCTGTGTCAGGACTCTGAAGAGAGTCACGAGTTTTCATAATTAGCTTTTTAGCATTGTGTAAGTATCCTTCCTGTATTCTTTAGTATGGTTTAGTTTTGTATTCTTTAATATTATATAGTATCTTAAAATAATAAATTATCCTTCTGAGAATATGAGGTCAGATTCCTCATTCCTTCCTTCATCGGGGTACCCCACTTATACAATTGATACTGGTGTGCAGTGTACCCTGATGCCACCAGGACATGTGGGGGCAGAACCTGTTTCTGTTGCTGGGGTGAGGGGGGATCACAGCAATTGACCCTGTTGGGAGCCCAGGTGAGCCTTACTGGGAAGAAGTGGCCGAAACATCCTATTGTGACTGGCCCAGAGGCCCTGTGGATTCTGGGCATAGACTTCCTCTGGAACAACTTTACAAAGACCCAAAGGGACTCAGGTGGGCCTTCAGAATAGCTGCTGTAGAGGTAGAGGACATTAATCAATTAAACATCTTGCCTGGACTATCAGAAAACCCATCTGCAGTAGAACTCCTGAGGGTGGCAGAACAACAAGTGCCAATTGTCACCAATTACACCGCCAGCAATATTGAACAAATCGAGATTCTGTGATCCCATCCACAGAATGATCCATGAGCTGGAGAGCCAAGGGGTTGTCAGCAAGACCCACTCACCCTTCAACAGTCCCATCTGGCCTGTGCACAAGTCTGACAGAGAATGGAGATTGACAGTGGACTATCGTGCATTGAATGAAGTGACTCCACCCCTGAGCGCTGCTGTGCCGGACATGCTGGAACTCCAGTACGTACTGGAGTCCAAGGCAGCAAAGTGCTTTGCCACTACTGACATTGCCAACCCATTTTTCTCCAGTCCTTTGGCAACAGAATGCAGGCCTCAGTTTGCTTTCACCTGGAGGGGCATGCAGTACACCTGGAACCGACTGCCCCAGGGGTGGAAGCACAGCCCCACCATCTGCCATGGACTGACCCAGGCTGCACTGGAAAAGGGTGAGGCTCCAGGACACCTGCAGTGCATTGAGGACATCATTTTCTGGGGGAACATGGCAATGGAAGTGTTTGAGAAAGGAGAGAGGATCATCCAGATTCTGCTGGAAGCCGGTTTCACCATGAAGAAGAGCAAAATCAAAGGACCTTCCCAAGAGATTCAGTTCCTGGGAGTAAAGTGGCAGGATGGACGGTGTCAGATTTCCACTGAGGTCATCAGTAAGATCCCAACAACGTCTCCATCAACCAGCAAGAAGGAAACACAAGCTTTCCAAGGCGCCATAGGCTTTTGGAGAATGCACATCCAGATCGTGAGCCCTCTATACCTGGTCACCCACAAGAAGAACGATTTCCACTGGGGCCCTGAGCAGCAACAAGCCTTTGTCCAGATCAAGCAGGAGATCGCTCATGCAGTAGCCCTTGGCACAGTCAGGATAGGACCAGAGGTTCTACTCTGCAGCCGGGAACCATGGCTTGTCCTGGAGCCTTTGGCAGAAGGTGCCTGGGGAGACTCGGGGTCGACCACTGGGATTTTGGAGTCGTAGCTACAGAGGCTCTGAAGCCAACTACACTCCCACAGAGAAGGAAATCTTGGCTGCCTATGAAGGAGTCCAGGCTGCCTCGGAGGTAATAGGCACTGAAGCACAACTCCTCCTGGCACCCCGACTACCGGTGCTGGGATGGATGTTCAAAGGCAAGGTTCCTTCCACTCACCATGCCACCAGTGCTACATGGAGCAAATGGATTGCTGTTATCACACAGCGTGCCCATATAGGTAAACTGATTTGTGCTAGTATTTTTGAGGTACTTACAAATTGGCCTGAAGGTGAACATTTTGGTGTCACTAATGGAGAACAAGAACCAGTGATACAGGCAGAAGAAGCTCCTCCATATAACCAACTGCCACCAGGGGAAACACGCTACACTCTTTTCACTGACGGTTCCTGTCGCATCGTAGGGATGAACCGGAAATGGAAAGCAGCCGTGTGGAGCCCCGCATGACAGGTTGCACAAGCTACCGAAGGAGAAGGTGTATCAAGCCAACTTGCTGAACTCAAAGCTGTTCAACTGGCCCTGGACATTGCTGAGAGAGAGAAGTGGCCAAAGCTCTACCTCTACACTGATTCATGGATGGTAGCCAATGCTCTGTGGGGATGGCTGGAGAGGTGGAAAAAGGATAACTGGCAACATAGAGGAAAACCAATTTGGGCTGCTGAAGAGTGGAAAGACATCGCTACCAGGGTAGGGAGGCTACCTGTGAAAGTCTGCCATGTAGATGCCCATGTACCCAAGAGTAGAGCCAATGAGGAGCACCAAAACAATGAGCAGGTAGACCAAGCTGCAAAGATAGGGGTGTCCAAAATAGACCTAGATTTGGAGCATAAGGGGGAGTTATTCCTAGCTCGATGGGCCCATGATGCCTCAGGCCATCAGGGCAGAGATGCCACCTATAAGTGGGCACAAGACCGAGGGGTGGATCTAACCATGGACAGTATTTCTCAGGTTATCCATGACTGTGAGACGTGTGCTGCCATCAAGCAGGCCAAGCGAGTGAAGCCCCTCTGGTATGGTGGGCGGTGGTCCAAGTACAAGTATGGGGAGGCCTGGCAGATTGACTCCATCACACTGCCCCAGACACGCCCGGGCAAACACTACATGCTGACCATGGTGGAGGCCACCACTGGATGTGTTGGAAACCTACCCTGTGTCTCATGCTACAGCCTGGAACACCATCCTGGGCCTTGAAAAGCAAGTTCTGTGGAGACATGGCACCCCTGAGAGGATCGAGTCAGACAACGGGACTCATTTCAAGAACAGTCTTATCAATACCTGGGCTAGGAAACATGGCATTGAGTGGGTGTACCATATCCCCTACCATGCACCAGCTGCAGGAAAAGTGGAGAGGTACAATGGACTACTAAAAACCCAGTGGAAAGCTTTGGGTGGGGGATCCTTCAAGAATTGGGAGCAGCATTTAGCAAAGGCCATCTGGTTAGTCAACACCCGAGGTTCCACCAACTGAGCAGGTCCTGCCCAGTCTGAGTCCCTGAATGTAATAGAAGGAGACAAAGTCCCAGTGGTACATATCAGAGGTTTGTTAGGGAAAACTGTGTGGATCAATTCTGCCTGGAGTACAGACAAACCCATTCGTGGGGTTGTCTTTGCTCAGGGACCAGGTTGCACGTGGTGGATAATGCAAAGAGATGGAACAACACGATATGTACCTCAGGGAGATCTGATTGTGGGGTAAGAATGATGTGCAATATCACTGTTCATTGGATGTTACTGCCATTGTCTGTACATTAAACCATACAGACATGAGATAGAAGGAAATGTGTAAGTGTTGAAGGTCTGGGCAAGTGGAGGATGGAGAAGGAAATGTGTAAGTGTCGACGGTCTGAGCAAGTGATAGATGGAGCTTTAAGTGACTAAAGTGAAAAGGGGGAATCCTGCAGCTCTGGTAATATAGGGCCTGGATTCAGTGGTCCAGTGTGGAGATGTGATGAAGGCATGATGGGTATTGCTTGTAATTTTGGGGGAAGAGATGGAAATTTTGTATGAATAATGCATGATGTGTTGTAGTATGTTGATGATACGGGGATAAGGGATGGAATGTCCTGGGGTGACGTTATGATGCTTGTATCCCCATTCATCTGTCCTGTGCCTTTAAGACCGGCTCTGAAGAGTGGAAGTTTTGTTTGGGTTTCTCTTATCAGGGACACAGAGATGAGCAGTACATAGGGCTGTTTTTTCACTTCTTGCTTTCAGCTTGCTGCTTTGCTTGCTTGCTTTTCTGCTCTCGCTTCTGCTCTGCTTTGGCCTCTGCTTATTAGCTAGTTTAGCTAAACAGTCCAAATTCCTTCCTGGACTGTTTCTCCTCTCCTGTTCCTGTGACCATCTCGAACCTGCTCCGGACTGGGATCTGGGAACACCGAAGGTTTGGCTGCAGCAGCTGCCCCAGCGCCGGAGGGACTGAGAGCAGAGCAACCACCCCCGAAAGAGACTTTGTGATTTTGTCATTTTCTCAGAGCGGTGTCATCGGGTATTGTTCATTTTGTGTGCTGGGGGGTGCTGTGCCTGAAATAAACAGGTTCTTTCCACCGCTCTCCAAGGAATTTTTTCCCGAACCGGTTGGGGGGAGGGGCCGTGTGGGTTTTGTTTTCTGGAGGGGCCCTCCTTTGCAGATTCTTTAACAAATTTGCCCTAAACCAGGACAGTCCTCAAGGTCCCCAACATCCCCAGTGCCCCCAATGTCCCCAAGGTCCACAACCTCCCCAGTGCCCCCAATGTCCCCAAGGTCCCCAACATCCCCAGGGCCCCCAATGTCCCCAAGGTCCCCAACATCCCCAGTGCCCCCAATGTCCCCAAGGTCCACAACATCCCCAGTGCCCCCAAGGTCCCCAAGGTCCCCAGTGCCCCAACATCTCCAGTGTCCCCAGGTTTTCCAATTTCCCCAAGGTCCCCATCACCCCAACATCTCCAATGTCCCCAGTGTCCCATCACCCCAACATCTCCAGGGTCCCTAAGGTCCCCAATGTCCAAACATCTCCAATGTCCCCCAGGTTTTCCAATGTCCCCAAGGTCCCCATCACACCAACATCTCCAATGTCCCCAGTGTCCCATCACCCCAACATCTCCAAGGTCCCCAACATCTCCAATGTCCCCAAGGTCCCCATCACCCCAATATCTCCAAGGTCCCCAATGTCCCAAAAAGCCCCAACATCCTCCATATTCGCAAGGTCCCCAAGGTCTCCAAGGTCCCAAACATCACCAGTGTCCCCAAGGTCCCCATCATCCCAATGTCCCCAGTGTCCTCCATACTCCCAAGGTCCTCAAGGTCCCCAATATCTCCAATGTCCCCAAGGTGCAATTGTAGCAGACATTTCTCCACAGAAATCCTTTCTTTTGGATTTCTGCGTCTCCTGGAGGCCAGAGGCTTCAGAAGACAAGGTAAACAATTATTATCAGCTGCTGTGGAATGCAACAGGGACACCTTGATTGGCTCATTTCCTATGTTTATAATTAAGGGCCAATCACCAGTGCAAGCTAGGGGACTGAGTCCTTGGCCACAACTTTGTTATAGATTCTTTTCTATCTATTCTTAGCTAGCCTAGCTGCTCTGCAAACCTCTCTCTATATTCTATTAGTATAGTAATAATGTATTATATATAATATCTTAATAAATCAAGCCTTCTGATCAAGATTTAACATTCACCGTCTCTCTATCACCAGCTGCGACCCACTCAGGTGCGGTAATATCTGGTGACCCCTCGTGTAAGAGCAAAAATTAATGTAATAAGACCAGAGGAGCAAATTGCTGCACTGGGTAAAAATCCTGTATGTGTAGCATTTGAGGGTTGCTTTGAAGTGACCACAGAAAGTGGATTCAAGCCAGGAGCTGAAGAACTGAAGATCCTGATTTGGACAGAGTTCACAGCCAAGGCTGACCACAACAGAACCTACTTCTGGAAAACCATCAGGAAAGATGATGGAAAAGAGCAGCAGACCTGTGGAGCTGGCCAGAGCAAGCTGGACTCTTTCAAAAGGTATTGTTCACTTTTCTATTCCTGATGAACCAGCCCTTCGTAGCTTGTGGCTGTTCATTTGGCAGACACATGCCTTGCCAGAAGAGATTCAATTCTCCCCTTCAGAGGAGAAAGTTATTGCTCTCTGGGAACATTGGTGCAGGGAAGACGGTTTCCTTTTGTCAGAAATAGATATCTATTAATTCTTTTGATGGGCAAAGCTTTTTGGGTTTTTTACTGATGTCCTGTACACTTTAGATGTTTTCGTCTGGGAGTGCATGGACTCGATTATCCAGCGCGTCCACAGTCAGGGATGCGTGTTGCCTTCTACCTACCCAGCATTTATAAAGCTTTTCCCAGTCCCGAAACGCAGAGCAGCTTGTTTTTAATGGATTTCTAATTGTTATGGCCAAGCTCCGTTTCCACTGCCCTTGTCAGAAGACCCGGTGGGTGATGACTTTGGGCTTCCCAGCCCCCCCTGCTTCACGGTGGGGGGGAGCAAAATTTCGCAGGGCGAAGAAGTTTTTTTTACTCTTGCTCCGGAGCATGCTCAGATGGAGTTTTCTCCTTCCCCCCCTTCTCTCTCTCCGGGGGGAGTGGAGTGGCCGCTCAAGCCAGCGCCGGCCTCTCAGACTCCGCCTTCAGATATGGGGGCGGCACCGGTCTCTGAGGTTTCCTCCATGGCCCTGCCAGAGCCGTCACTCCAGGAGGTCCCGCCCGCGGTTTCACCGGCCTCCCCGCCCCCACCAGGGCCTGTGTCGGAGAAGGCAGAAGAGACAGCACTTCCGGCGATTGACCTGTTGCTAAGCGACAGCGATGCCCCGCCGCTTCTCCCGGCTCCGCTGCTGCCTGTTTCCGCTGCGACAGAGACTGAGACTGCGCCTCTGCCGCGGACCCCGGAGTCAGCAGCAGAAAACACCGCTGAACCTGCAGGACCCTCGGAGCAGCCCGCGGCTGATCCCACTCTCAGCGCAGTTCCCTCCCCAGTTCCAGCTTCCCCCCCGTTGCTTCCACGTGACGTCCCAGCAGCTCTGCCTTCCGGGTCGGCGTCAGAGACTGCCCTGGAAGAGGCGGCTTGTTCGAGCTCGGGTCGTCCCGGACCAGCTACCCCAGCAGCCGCCCCGGCGGGGGGTCTCTCCTTCCGTGGAGCGGGGGCTGCCCGCCAGTTGACTGTTGCAGCAGTCCAGCTGCCTGTTTTTAAGATCAGCATTCTCGGCAGTTTGGGGGGTTGTTTTTCGGGGATGGTCCCATGGAGGCCGCCGCCTCTCTTGTGCCCTAGTGGCATGGGGGGGCAGGTGCATCCAGAGAGTTCTGCCTCTGATCCCCAGCCCGGAGGGGATGGGGATGATGCCACGGGGCGGATGAGAGACAAACCCGATGCATTGCAGAGGGAGAGGGCACAGTTGGAGGAGACCATAGCTGGTTTGCTGTGGGAAACAAACATTCCCAGACCCGAGATGAAGATTCTCGGGACAGCTTCTACTTCCTCACTGCTGGCATGCCTCAGTGGTATTGGGGAAAGGAAGCGTCTCACTACCCGTGCTGCCATTGTGCTGGCAGCAGGGTTCAGGCCTGTGGATATGCAGAGCCTTCCTTATGGGTTTGGCCTGGGACGTTGGGCTCAGATGGTTCCTGGGCCAGGGCCATCATTTGGCCTCCTTGTGTTGTTGGGGACTCTGGTTTCTCCTACCGGTCCTGGTCCCCCTTTGTGAGCCAGTTTCGGGGTTCCTGGTCCATCATGGGCCAGGGCCCCCAGGGCCTTTCCTTCTCTGGCACTGCTCTGCTCGGCTGGCTGCTGCTCTTTTGTTTTCGATCAAAAAAAAAAAAAAAAAAATTAAAATTAAATAAAAAACATTGAAAATAGTGGGCAGAGCAGCTCTGAAGCACTGAAGCATTGAAGGGCCAGAAAGGACATTCCAAAATTGTTCAAATAGTTTCAAATTGTTTTAAATTGTTTAAAATTGTATTAAGACTGTCGGTGGTTTTTGATGGCTATTGATGGAACTCTTTTGCAGAAGTCTGTTTCAGGACCAAAAGGACTCTCAGATATTCCAAGGGAAACAACTTCGGCTCTTGGACTGCTCCTGAAACTCAGCTGCATGGACTTCAACTTTCTTTGCATTGTTTTTGCATTTTTCTTATATTGTAGGATTGTTTTAGTGAATTGTTAGTATTCTATATTTTATAGGTGAAGAAATTTCCTGTTCATTCCACATCAGCATTTTTCTTTTATTTTATACAATTTAGAAAGGTGAGATGTCGCAGACATTTCTCCACAGAAATCCTTTCTTTCGGATTTCTGCATCTTCTGGAGGCCAGAGGCTTCAGAAGACAAGGTAAACAATTATTATCAGCTGCTGTGGAATGCAACAGGGACACCTTGATTGGCTCATTTCCTATGTTTATAATTAAGGGCCAATCACCAGTGCAAGCTAGGGGACTGAGTCCTTGGCCACAACTTTGTTATAGATTCTTTTCTATCTATTCTTAGCTAGCCTAGCTGCTCTGCAAACCTCTCTATATTCTATTAGTATAGTAATAATGTATTATATATAATATCTTAATAAATCAGCCTTCTGATCAAGATACAAGATTCACCGTCTCTCTATCACCAGCTGCGACCCACGCAGGCACGGTAATATGCCATCACCCCAACATCTCCAATGTTCCCAAGGTCCCATCACCCCAACATCTCCAAGGGTCCCAACACCCTCCATATTCCCAAGGTCCCAAAGGTCCCCAGCGTTCTCCAATGTCCCAAAGCCCCAATGTCCCCAAGGTCCCCATCACCCCAATGTCCCCAAGGTCCCCAATGTCCCCATTGCCCTCAAAGGTCCCCAACGTCCCTGAGGTCTCCGTGGCCCCATCACCCCAACATCTCCAATGTCCCCAATGACCTCCATATTCCCGAGGTCCCAAAGGTCCCCAGCTGTCTCCAATGTCCCAAGGTCTCCAATGTCCCCAGTATCCCCAAGGACCCATCACCCCAACATCTCCAAGGTTCCCAATGTCCCCAAAATCCCAAAGGTCCCCAACATCTCCAATGTCCCCAAGATCCCCAAGGTCCCCAAGTTCCCCATTACCCAACACCTCCAATGTCCCTAAGCTCCCCAACATCTCCAATGTCCCAAAGGTCCCCAAAATCTCCATGATTCCCAAGGTCCCCATCACCCCAACATGCCCAATGTCCCCAAGGTCTCTAAGGTCCCCAAAATCTCCAATGTCCCCAGTGTTCCAATGTCCCCATCACCCCAACATCTCCAGTGTGCCCAAGGTCCCCATCATCCCAATGTCCCCAAGGTCTCCAATGTCCCCATCACCCCAACATCTCCAATGTCCACATCACCCCAACATCTCCAGTGTGCCCAAGGTCCCCATCATCCCAATGTCCCCAAGGTCTCCAGTGTCCCCATCACCCCAACATCTCCAATGTCCCCAGTGTCCCGTCACCCCAACATCTCCAAGGTCCCCAATGTCCCCAATGTACAAACATCTCCAATGTCCCCAAGGTTTTCCAATGTCCCCAAGGTCCCAATCACCCCAACATCTGCAACATCTCCAAGGTCTCCAAGGTCTCATCACTCGTGTCCCCTCTCCCCCAGGCTTGTTCCCCATGTCCTGCCACCCCGTCCTGGCAGGTGACGTGCTGCTCCTGGTGGTGGCCCAGCTGCCCCGGGGGTTCCTGTGGGAGACCGGTGGCTTCGCGCCGCCTGCGGACATCCTGCACAGGGACGTCCCACACAGGGACATCCCGCCCAGGGACTTCCTGCACGGGGACATCCAACACAGGGACATCCCGCACAGGGACATCCCGCACATGGACATCCCGCACAGGGACATCCCGCACAGGGACATCCTGCAAAGGGACAGGTGGTTATGGGGGTCCATCAGGGTTATGGGGTCATGTGGTTATGGGGGTCCATCAAGATCATGGGAGTAACCAGGGTCATGGTGTTATGGGGTTCCATCAGGGCCATGTGGTTATGGGGGTCCATCAGGGTGATGTGGTTATGGAGGTCCATCAAGGTTATGGGGTTATGGAGGTCCATCACAGTCATGTGGTTATGGGGTTCTGTTGTAGAAAGGAGACCAGGACACCAGGTGGTTCATCACAGGTCCCGTTTATTGAAGAAAGCTTCAAACACTTATCCAGCAAATAATAAGCTTATGAATATTCTGCAATCCAAGCAATCTATTGGTTAAACAATACCATGAACTCTTCCTCATTCCTTAGGGGTTACATCTCTCTTTTCTCATGTCTCTTTCACTATTTGTTATCCTACTACAGCCAGGCCCAAGGACACGCTATCTCACAGGTGCAGGACTTGGAATTAGCCATGGTTTTGTACTTTTCCAATCTCCAGCCTCCTAAATTTCCCAACACTTCCCCTGTTTTTATTTTTTATGAAAAGCAAAATTCTATGGGCTAACTGTGTCACACTCTTTGCAACACAAAAACAGGCAATTCTAACAACTAAACAGTATTTCAAACAGTATTCTCAGCTAGCAAGGTTTCTCTCTTACAAGGGATCTAAGCCAGGGAAACAAACCAAAAAGGCTATCACTATTTATAGGATATGCTATATAACAGATACAAAAAGAATTCTATGTGCTACAAGGCTCAAACAAAACTCAGGTGGGCTAATACAACCTACAAAAATAAGCTAAAGGAGTAATATGTGCGCAGGTTTCACCCGTGTCAATTGTCTGGTCAGTTTGCTTTTTTTCTCAAACAGCAGATATACTTCAAACAGGAATGGCTCTACTTACAAATGCTTCTGAGTGTCCTTTTTTAACTAGAGTTTCTCTGATGTTCACAACAACACTTTACACACAAGTCATAAAAATAAATGCCTATCGTAAAAGGATAAATCTATCTAACATCACTTAAACTAATAGCACTCAGACTTAAAATACTTAAACTTAAAATATTTAAACTTAACAACACTTAAACTTAACAGGAGATAAACTTAACAAAACTAAACCTTAACAGTATTTAACATTTAATGGCACTTAATAGATAATTTAACTTAAACTACTTAGCAACAGATAATACTTACTATAGAAATAAAATATAGCATTTACTTTAACTTACTTACAGGCCTGATTCTAAAACACTAAGCTAAAACAAGTTTCTTCACGTATTTGCTGCAGCATTTTTATACTTGAATGCACTTAAACATAAGAAGTTTGTTCAAGGTATACCTGTGGAAAAATTCTTTTAAATTCAGTGCTAGCTTTTACCTCTATCACATCTAAACAAAGCTTAAAAAATACAAAAAGCACACTCATTACATCTTGCTTCTACAACCACTTTAACACATTTTTAACATTTTTAAATTTTTTCAAAATATAATTTCAGAGTTTAATGTTCTACTGACTGAGTTAGTTGAGCTTCTGATATTTAAAGTCTCTTTTACAGTCTCTGCTAGGAAAAACAAAAAGTCCTTTTGACTTAGGTGAGAAACGTCTTGACCGTAATGGTCCTCGGTGTCCTTTGTTTATTACCACTGGCTTCTTAATTGCAGTAGGAATCTTTCTTTTGTTGAAAAGAGTTACCTTTATTAAGCTGTTAGGTCTCACACTGAAGCTTTTGCCGGCTGCGGGTCGGAAGGAGAGCGCTCCCGCTGGAAGAAGCGCTCCGGTCCTGCGGCACTTGTGTCGGAGGGGGCGAACCCACCGCGGCTGCCGCCACTGCCGCCGCTACAGCACAGCATTTCAGGTGGCCGCTCGCCACGGCCGCTCCCCATGGCGGAGCGCCCATGCCGAGTTCGGAGCAGCACAGCCTCGCAGGCGTCCCGAGCCGCAGCTGCTGCTGTGCACTCAGAGACATGCTGAAGTGTATTGTATATCACCCGCCATGGCTTGCTCGGTTTCTTTGCTGACTTATCATCTTCTAACACTGCTTCCCACAGTATATCCCCAGATTTTCTCCATTCCGAGAGTTCATGTGGGTTAAGGAAAGTTTCTTCATCATATCCGTAGGCTAATAACAAATCTATCCCCTTTATCCCTCGCCATTCTAGATACGCGGCGAATAACTTATATGCTGCTTGCCTTTTCATACCTCTTTCGTGAGCGCTCTTGCAGCTTTCCAGGCTCCGGCAGCATGTATGGCTCAGGTCACCGATGTGAACCCCGAGGGTGCTTCAAAATCCTGGCACCTATGATTTAAAATATATTATGTTGTTGTCATTTACAGAATACACCCTGTGGGAAGAGGGATGGAAGTGTTTATTATGCTAATAGCAATGAGTATGCTAATAATGAGGCAAGGGCGGAATTGACAATCAACCATCTAGCTGGAGAAGGACAACACAGCCTACAAGATGATCAAGCAGCAGGTGTCCTGAGAGAAGTATTGGATGATATCAAAGAGATGGCTTTGAAAGCTTTAATCCAGGTATTGGATGGTAGCACCCCCAATTAGGACTACCTTGGGTGGCTGCAGCTAAAGCTTTAGGACAATCAGACCATCTTGTGTGCCTGTTAAGTAAGCAAACCAATGCTACCTCCTTCACACTGAGTGGCTTGCTCTCAGACATAGAGGCCATCAAACATGCCACCTTGCAGAACAGCGATAGAATTTTTACGCTGGGCACAGGGGCATGGCTGTGTAGACTCTGAGGGCATGTGTTGTGTGAACCTGTCCAGCCACAGAGAGTCAATCCAATCCACAAGAGCATTGAAGTACTGAATGAAGGGTTCCAGAAGCTTCAAGTGGAAAAAAAAAGACTGGGTCAATGAACTCTTCCAATCCAAGGGATAAAAGGGTTGGATGAGGTCTATCTAAAACAGGACATTTAATTTTCCTAGTTGTTGTTGTATTGTAAATTGTCTCATGTTTGTTTAGATGCTTTTAGAAAGTCTTACAAAATTCTTTCAGTTTTGTCTTTGTTGTAAAACAGAAAGAGGGAAGATACCCAACACAGGCTCCTCATGGACTCCTTGGAGGAGAGAACTGGAGGTCTGGAAGGCACAAAAACCTATCAGACACTCAATTTTGGAAGGAAATTCCTTAAAAGTACCTAAAAGTATACTTAAATCAATAAAGTACCTTAAAAACCTTTAGTATCTCAAGCCATTAATGAGCCCCACTGAGTGTCAGTACAAAGCTCCCCAGGGACTCATTAAAGCAGATAATTGGGGCCATGATTGTAAAACCTCTCACACAGTGTGTATCAAAAGGGAAACACGAAGTAACTCAAAATAACTGAAGTACCTTGTAGTAATAATGAGCCCCACTGAGTGTTGTTACTGACAAAGCCTCTCCAGGGCCTAATTAAAGCAGATAATTGGAGGCCATGATTGCACAAACCTCTCAGAGACTCCAAACCAAAAGCCAAACCCAAAGTTCTTTAAAAAACCTGCAGTCCCTGGGAGCATGAAGGAGCCCCAGGGCCATTCCAGAGCAAGACTCCCCAGGGACTCCTTCCAGCAGATCCTTGAGGCCACTAGGATGTGGGCTAGGGGGGGATGCTGAGGGCAGGACAAAGGGGCTGACAGTGCCCAGCCTGGCCGGAGCTGTGCCAGGAGGCCCCAGGGCCTCAGCACAAGGTGTCTCCTCACAGCCCTTGGTGGCACAGACCCTGGTGTGCCCCAGGGCACCAAGACTTGGCTTCTCTTTGTCCCCACCTGTCAGCACTGCCTCCAGTTCTCTGCTCTGCTTGGGGCCTGGGGACACTTTCTCATTTGTGTTCCTCAGTGGGACCCATTAAAAGTCCAAGAAACTTTGGAGTTGGATTCTAACTTGGAGTTCTGGAGAGGTTTCTTCAGCTCCCTCTCAGGGACTGATGTTCAGGGCCTGAGCACAAAGCCCCAGAGGCTCATTCAAGTCCTGGTGCTGTGTCTGTGCTGCTGAGTTGGGCTGGGCTGCTGGCACAGAGGCAGCTCCTGGTAACCAAGAAGAGCTTCAAAAGCACATTTCTCTTGATGAGCAGCTCTTCTGCCAGCCCATCAGGGCTGGGGCACTGCCTGCAGCCACCCCGGGAACAGCACAGAGGCACAGAGAGCTTCAATCAGTCAGGGCTGGGAAGGTGCTGAGAAGTGCCTGAGGCAGAATCACTGCCAGCCCTTGGCACAGGAACCTCTGGCTGCAGGACAATGCAGCTGCAGCTCCTGGAGTGATCTCCCAAAGCTGGAACATCCCAATGCCTACAGACCCTGTGGGTACATTCTCTGATTGTCTCTTGTGCAGAGCAGCCAGGGGTGCCCAGGTCCTGCAGAGCAGGGTCCTGCAGCCCAGGGTGCTGTGCTGGGGCAGGGACTCTGCTGCCAGCCAGGGACAGCTCTCAGCCAGCCCTGGCAGCTGCTCCCAGCACTGGGGGACAAGATCTGGGTGGGAGGAGACAGCTGGTCAGGCTTGGAAGTTTACTCCTTATGTGTGGAGGTTGCTGCATTGTTCAGGACTGGTCCCATCCCGGTATTTAACTGCAGAACATTTCCAAGTAGATTTTACAGGGAGTACAGCAAGGCAGGGGCTGCATAAAAGGGAAAAATTTATTAATCTACAGCTTTGGGTTTCTGGGATGGAAAATTGCATGTAGATATTCATCTCTCTGTTCATGTTTAGAAAAAATAAATAATTTGATCTCAGCTCTGAATACAGCAAGCAGTGACAGAAATCAGCACAGGACCCCTCACAGGCAGTGTCAATACCCCTTCTCCAGCCTCCTCAGGGTTTCTCTGATGTTGCCATCAGAGCCTGCAGAGCCAGAGCTGCCCCTGGGCAGGGAGGGGTCTGCAGGGCAGAGCTGAGCCCCCAGGGCTGGACTGGGCTTTGGCAGCACTGGAAGGGCCCAGCCCTGGGCACAGGGAAGCAGCTGCTGGCAGGGACAGCTCCAGGCAGCAGAGCCCTGGGCAGGCAGAGGGGGGAAAGTGCCCCCAGGTTGACCTGGGATATTTAAAGTCCTCTCCAAACCCAACTATTCCATGGTTACTTTTCTTACAGATCCCCATGCCAAGACACAGCAAATGTCCAACAGCAGCTCCATCAGGCACTTCCTCCTGCTGGCATTGGCAGACACACGGCAGGTGCAGCTCCTGCACTTCTGCCTCTTGCTGGGCATCTCCCTGACTGCCCTCCTGGGCAACGGCCTCATCATCAGCGCTGTAGCCTGCGGCCACCACCTGCACACGCCCATGTTCTTCTTCCTGCTCAACCTGGCCCTCAGCGACCTGGGCTCCATCTGCACCACTGTCCCCAAAGCCATGCACAATTCCCTCTGGGACACCAGGAACATCTCTCATGCAGGATGTGCTGCACAGCTCTTTTTCTTTATGTTCTTCATTGGAGCAGAGTTTTATCTGCTGACCATCATGTGCTATGATCGCTACGTGTCCATCTGCAAACCCCTGCACTACGGGACCCTCCTGGGCAGAAGAACTTGTGCCCACATGGCAGCAGCTGCCTGGGCCAGTGCCTTTCTCTATTCACTGATACACACAGCCAATACATTTTCCCTGCACCTGTGCCATGGCAATGCCCTGGGCCAGTTCTTCTGTGAAATCCCACAGATCCTCAAGCTCTCCTGCTCCAAATCCTACCTCAGGGAATTTTGGCTCATTGTGTTTTCCATTTCTTTACTATTTGGTTGTTTTGTGTTCATTGTTTTTTCCTATGTGCAGATCTTCAGGGCTGTGCTGAAGATCCCCTCTGAGCAGGGACGGCACAAAGCCTTTTCCACCTGCCTCCCTCACCTGGCTGTGGTCTCCCTGTTTGTCAGCACTGGGTTTTTTGCCTACCTGAAGCCCCCCTCCATGTCCTCCCCATCCCTGGATCTGGCCCTGTCAGTTCTGTACTCAGTGGTGCCTCCAGCCCTGAACCCCCTCATCTACAGCCTGAGAAACCAGGAGCTCAAGGCTGCTGTGAGGAGACTGCTGACTGGATGGTTTTGGAAATATTAAAGAGCTGGCCTATTTCTGCCAATCATTTGTAATAAAGGTAATTTTTTATACTTTTTGTTCATTTGGTTGTGGTTTTTTTCTTTTATTTACTTTTTTAATCTTGTCCACAAAAAAAGGTCACTTTTTAATCCATTTCCCATTTTGTTTCTCTCTACCATCCCTATGGTCACAGACTGTGTCAATGAGGGGCTATGTCTTTGCTGCCTTTAAATGAACTAAAGGATATCCCAGTAAAGTTTTCTGCAGAGATGCCCTTTTGTTGCCTTCTCTGGAGCTGCAGCAGCAATGTCTGTGTGCAGAGCTGGAGGCAGATCAGGGCTGGCACAGCAGCTGTGCCCAGCAGCAGCAGCACTTGGTGTTGCCAGTGCTGCTGCCGTGGCCCTGCCCCACTGCCCTGGTGGCCCTGGTGTTGCTGCAGGGCCTGAGGGCTCTCGGGGCTGGGAAGAGCCCTGGGGGTGGCAGTGCCGGGGCTGCAGCAGGGACAGGCCATGGGCACTGCTTGGGCAGCGCTGACGCCTCAGCCCAGGGCCTGGGGGCTCCTTGCCCAGGCTCTCTCAAGAACATGGCCAGGGCAATGCTCAGCATAGAAAACAACCGTGAGCATCCCCAGGCTGGCTGTGGGCAGGCTGGGGACAAACAGCATGGCTGGGACTCTGGAAGGGCCCTGGGGGAGACAGGAAGGAGCAGCAGAGCAGGGGCTGATCCATCCCCAGTGCGCTGGACAGCCCAGGGCAGCGTCCCACAGCGTCCTCATGGATCTGCCAACAATATTACCCCTCTGCAGCCCTGGCCTCTCCCCCAGCTCACACAGGTGCCCCATCCTTGCAGGCACAGACACGGCAGCACTGGCTCAGCAGCCCCTGTTTGCATTGCACACAGCAGGGGGAGCACCCCCATGCTGTAGCTGTGGGGACATGAACCTGAGGGAGCACAAATGCCATCAGCCCCTGGGGCCAGCAAGGGCTGGGGGACACCAGGGAAACCACTCAGCTTTGTCCTGGCCACTGCAGTCAGCCAGAAAGTTTGTTCCCATCAGCTGGGAGTTTCCTGTCCCACTGCAGATGCTGTTGCTCAGAGCCAGGGCTGCCTGGCAGCCACTCCCAAACTGCCCTGACCATTTCCCTTGGCTTCACCTTTGCTTTCTGTACTCTTTGCTTGTACAAATTTCTTCCTCTTGCCCACCCCTGTTCCCTCCCCTGCAAACAGCCCATCCCTGTTTGCCCTTTCCTCTCTGGCCCCACTCCCCATTGCAGTTCCTGACTTGGCCCCATGGGAACGTCCCTTGGGCAGCAGGATCATCCTACAAGTGCTGCAGGAATTGTCTGCAGGCTCCTGCACTGCCTGGTGCTGCTCCCTTGCCAGAGGCACCCCAGGCCAGGGAGGCACATCTGGGCTGCTGTGTCTGGCTCTGGGGCTCCCTGTTCGGGGCAGTGAGGAGGAGCTGCAGAGGCTCTGCAGGACTGACAGGATGGGCTTTGGGGCTGGCAGGAGAAGCTGAGGGACCTGGGCTGCTGGAGCTTCTGAAGAGGAGGCCCAGAGCTCCTCCTGCAACTGCTCCAAGGGGGGCTTCAGAGAATCCCAGAATCAGCAAGGTTAGAAAAGTCTTTGGAGATCATCAAGCCCAACCTGTGCCCTGACACTGCCTTGTCTCCCCTGAGCCTCCTCTTCTCCAGGATAAAAAACCCCTGCTGCTCCCTCAGCCACTCCTTACAGGACTTGTGTTCCAGACCCCTCACCCACCTTGTTGCCCGTCTCTGGACATGCTTCAGCCCCTCCATGGCCTTCATAAATTGTGGGCCCAGAACTGGACACAGCACTCAAGGTGCTGCCCCGCCAGTGCTGAGCAAAGGGGAAGAATCACTGCCCTGCTCCTGCTGGCCACACCATTCCTGATCCAGGCCAGGAGCCATTGGCCTTCTTGGCCACCTGGGCACACTGCTGCCTCATGCCCAGCCTGCTGTCCATCAGTCCCTGCAGGTCCCTTTCTGCCTGGCTGCTCTCCAATCACTCTGTCCCCAGCCTGTAGTGCTGCAGCGGTTGTTGTGGCCAAAGTGCAGGACCTGGCACTTGGTCTTGTTCAACCTCGCCTTGTTGGATTTGGTCCCTGGATCCAGCCTGTCCAGGGCCCTGTGCAGAGCCCTCCTACCTTCCACCAGATCCACACTCACACCCAGCTTGATGTCATCTGCAAATTTGCTGATGCTGGACTCAATCCTCTCATCCACACCATCAATGCAGATATTGAAATCCATACTGGCTGAATCTGAACTTTGGCCATCCTGTGGGTGCCCTGTGATGAAACTCAGGGTGATCTGTTCCATAACCTTGCTGGGCACACAGGTCAGGCTGACAGGACTGGAGTTCCCCAGCTCCTCCTTCCAGCCCTTCTTGGAGATGGGCTCACACTGGCACCTCCAGTCGCACCTCCCTGCTGAGCCAGAATTGGTGGTAAATGATGGAGAGCAGCTTGGGGAGCTCATCCACAGCTCCCTCATCCCCCTGGGATGGATCCCATCTGATCCCACACACCTCTGAGCATCTGAGTGGCTCAGCAGGTCACCAGCTGCTTCCTCCTGGATTCCAGGGGCTGTTCTGCTCCCTGTGCCCATCCACCAGCTCAGCAGAGCACTTGTCCTGAGGACAGCCTGCCCTAATATCGAAAATTGAGACAAACAATATGGTAAGTATGTCAGCCTTTTCTTTATCTCTAGTTACTATATTCCCCACTGCATCCAATAAAGAGGAGAGATTCTCCTTATCCCTCCTTTTGCTATCATTTGTTTTATAGAAATATTTTCCATTTATTTTTTGCAGAAGTTGCCAGGTTAATCTCTAATTGATCTTTCACCTCTCTACTTTTCTTTCTGCATAACCTAACAACATCCTTAAACCCTTCCTAAATTTCTTGGCCTTCTGCCCAAAACTTATGCACCCTCTTTTTTCCCTTGAGTTTGCACAAAAGCTCCATGGGCAGCCAGGCCACTCATTTTCCTCTCTAGCTCATCTTTTGCCACACTGGGACAGGCTGCTCCTTCCCCTTAAAGATTACTTCCTTGAAATATGTCCATCCTTCCTGGACCCCTTTGTTTTTAAGGGATGTTTTCCTTCAAAGAATCAGGACCTGATTTGGTACTCCCAAAATCAGCATCCTAAAGAGGCAAAAGTCTGCCCTTCCAAATTCCAGTGTGGAAGTTTGGTAGCTGCCCCTCCTTCTTTCAGAGAACATTGAAAACTTGATTATTTCATGGTCACTGTGCCCCAGGCAGCCTCCAAGCCCCACATCTGCCACCAGCCCTTCTCTGTTTGTGAACAGCAGCAGACAGAGCTTTCCTTGGCAGTGGGAGTGTTACCAAAAATTCGGTAAAACAGAAAATTCCTTAACCCCAATGTAGTATTAAGAAGCTGCATTCTTTATTCAGCTGGATGCATGGGGGACAGCTCCTCCCAAAGCCGTGCAGGCTGAGTGCAGGAAAGTTTCTGTTTATATTCTCTATATTGCACACATATTCATTGATTGTCCTGGACTAAACACAAATATGATAATGGTTTCCCCAAAATCATTAACACATTTCCTCTCCCCATTACCCATGTGTTCTGTCCTGGGGCTCTCTCTGGTGGTCCTTGGTGGTCGTGGACCCCAATGTTCCAGTGGGCCTGGCTGAGCTGGAAGGACACTGAGGCTGGTGAACTTGCTGTTCCCCTTCTCACACAATGGGCATTGTGTGGTTTTCACAGGCCTGGGGTTTAGGAGAACAAGCTCCAGGTGTCAGCTCACCTGATGGAGACAACTGATCATCTGGATACATATTGTCACAGAGTGGGCTATGACAACCCAGAGTGGGTTATGTGAGGTCATGGAAAATCTATGTCATCATAGACTGCTTCTGTGACTTCACACAGCCAACTGTGACATCCGAGGGCAGAGGTCTGACATCATATGTTCAATTATGACATCACAAAATTGGCTGTGACATCACAGAACAGCTGTGTGACATTAGAAAATGGGCCGTGACATCACAGAGCAGAGGTCTGACATCACAGAGCTGGCTGTGACATCTCAGAGGGGCTGTGTGACATCCCAGCAGGGCTGTGTCACGTCTCTGGGTTGGTCATTCTGCCCCAGCTCCCCCTCACAGTTTCTCCCAACAAGTCCAATGCTGTTCATGCCCAGCAGGGTCCCTGTCCCCCGGGATCCCCCCGGCCCACCTGGAGCCACAGCCTCCACCAAAGGATGTTCCACAGGATCCACCCCAGAGCCTGACAGGAGACAAGAGGCCAGGGCTGTGCGACCAGGACATCAAGGACGGGGATTATCCAGGTCACTGTGGCCTAGATTTGGTTCCCTAGGGCAGGAAAGATGTCTGGCAGCTGGAGCAGGGTCTGGAAAGGGCCTCCAAGGTGGGGCTGGAGCCCTTGGGCTGTGAGCAGAGGCTGAGGGAGCTGGGCTGGTCCAGCCCAGAGCAGGGAAGGCTGAGGGGCTCCTCATCCCAGCCTGGCAGTGCCAGCGAGGAGGGGATGGAGAACACAGAGCCAGGCTCTTCACAGGGGGGCTGGTGGGACACAAAAGCCAATGGGTGGAAGAGGAAAGGAGAGATCAGCCAGGACAGGAGGAGATGAACTGAGTCAGGCTGCTTTCAGCAATTCCTCAACACCAAGAGCAGCCTGACCTCCCTTCTCCATCCACCACGGAGAACTTTGCAAATCAGGAATTGTTGGAGCTGTTATGCACCACACCAGGATGAGCATCCTGATGCAAGAACTGAATTGTGTTTTTATCTATCATAAAACCATGTTTGTCTGAAAGTAATTTTAGTATGGAAATCACCTGTGGATGGCAGAATCATCAGACGCTGCTCTGATGTTTCCCATAGCTCAGGGAAGAGCGTGATTGTTGTTGAACTGTGTCCTGTTCAACTATGGTCTGTTGGCCATGAATTGAAACTTTCTGTGCCTCTGGGTCTCATCAGTTCCTGACCCCCAAAGGACACAAACCTGATGAGTTTTGGCTCCCATCCCAGCGGTAGCACTTGCATCTCCCTCCATCCCCAGAGCAGAGCTCCCTTGTCCCAGAAAGTCCCTGGCAAAGGAGGGATGAAGGAAACAGGACAGGCTGTGAGGATCAGGTGCAAGGCAGAGCCAGGGAGAAGAATGGCTTTTGCATCTGATGGACCTGTGCCTTCCCTTGGCTTTTTTGGCTGACAATAAATGAACATCCCTCTGTCGAGAGAAGGAGACCCAGACATCAGATGGTTCATCACAGGTCCAGTTTATTAAAGAAAGCATCAAACACTTATACAGCAAATAATAAGCTTATGAATATTCCGTAAGCCAAGCAATCTATTGGTTAAACTATACCATTAACTCATCCACATTCCTTTGGGCCTACGTTCTCTACTTCTCACACCTTGCTGTCCATTTCTTTATCATACTCCGCTAGGCCCAAGGACACCTTATCTTGCTGGTGCAAGATTTGGAATTAACCACCGTCTTGTACTTTTCCATTCTCTAGTCAGCTACATTCCCAACAGACACCTGCCTGCAAAAAGGCCTCTGCCCTAGTGAGGACATCTTTACCAAATTAATTTGGCTGTGTCCTCTCTCCTCAAGCCACTCTTTGACAAAACTCTCCACATCCCTCTGTGTCTCGGGCAGCTCCTTCTCCAAGGACAGCAGGTGGGAGTTGGAGCCAAGGAGCTGAAAGCTGCAGGTGCAGCCTGGGCTGGAGGGAGCTCAGATTTGCACAAGGCTGCTCTGAGTGCCAGGGCTGGGATGGGGGAAATGGTGGGGTGGGGGTAGGGACAGAGTCTGATTGATGGTCTGATAGAAAGGGTTTTGATTTTCATATTTTTTCAAACTGCATGAAGAGGTATTTGGATTCGGTGTCAATTGGAGATTGCACATGTCAATGAATTAACCGGAAAACAAAACTAAACTGGACCTAAAAAATCTTTTCTCACTGTCTTTTTAAATATCATGTCTTTGAATACACTACTGAGATCTACTTAACTACAAATTATTAGGAAACTGAAATCAAATGATTCCCAGAGGCTTGGCTTGTTCAGGTGTTCTGAATGTCAATGAGCCCTGGGACACTGAATTCCTGCACTCAAGAGCTGAAGGCTGAACAAGCCTCTGGAGCGGGAAAATTCAGCAGCAGCCTCCAAGGTGCTGAGGATGTCAGCAGCCCCCACTGAGGCCATCCCTGCCCAGAGACCGTGGGGGAATGGGCAGACAAGGAGAGCGTCCCTGGGGCTGGGGCAGCACAACTCAGAGGCAGCAGCGGCTCCAGCTGGGAAATGGAGTGTGGAATGTGGCTGGGAAAGCCCTGCCTGGGCTGTGCCAAGCAGGACACACAAGCCCGGACCCCCATCCCCTAGATGACTCTCCCAAGGAGACATTTAAAAGGAATTACAATTGTTTGTGTACTCTGAGTTGGACTGCTTTAAAATACCAACAAGAGGTTCTCAGGCACTCAAAACAACCAAACAGCCTTTACTGGGAACTTTAGAAAATCAGAGAAACTTTGGCAGAAGGTTTATTATGACATTGTAGTGGTTTTGATTTGTTAATTTAAATTTTTCTAATTGAAATAAACAGTGCCAGGAGACTTCTTCTCCTTTTTAATGCCTTTATTAAAAGTGATCAGCTCAGAATTGGGCTGCTCGGCGGTCTGCAGAGTCCATTATCTCTCCCAAGGCGACTCAGAGGAGAAGCATATGCACAGCTCTGTCCACCAGGGGCAGAGCTGGGGATCAGATCCTCTTGAGAGCCTTTAGGGCCTACTGATCCCTGTCAGAATGTTGGTTCACCCAGCCAAGTCGGCTGGTCTCACCGCCGGGGACGACTCCTATTGTCAGGGCGAGAGAGACTCCGAAGGTTTTTCCGCGTCTCTGCAGGCTCAGCACTCGGCTCCTCACGTCAGACATCACTCCAGTCTCTCAACTCTTATTTGGCTCGTTGTTTTTTTGGGGTTCCTGCATGTTTGGAGTAGGGGTCCCACAGCATGCTGGTCCTTGGAGTCACTTTGCATAGCCCCCCCCACCCTCTCAGGTCTCTTCACCCTTCAGGGAAAAGTACACCTTAGCCTCGGGCAAGGCTCTGCTGATACAAAAGGAGCGATTAGCCACAACGACCCGTGATTACAATAACAAAACACGAACAACTTCGGCAGCTACAGTGATCTGGCTGCCTTTTTGTAACTTTTTCTCACAAAAAAAATATTAACCGAATTTTTTTTCATAACAAAATCACTCAAATTCCCCCAAAATCTCCCAAATTCTCCCCTCAGGACAACCAAAATGCCCCAAAATGCCCCAAATCCCCCAATTTCCCCAAAATCTCCCAAATTTCCCCCTCAGGATCCCCCAAATTGCCCCAAAATCCACAAACTCCCCGTCAGGACACCCAAAATCCCCCAAATTCCCCCCAAAATCCCCAAATTCCCCCCTTAAGACACCCAAATTCCCATAAATTCCCCCCAAAATCCCTCAATTTCCCCCTCAGGACACCCCAACTTCCCCCTCAGGAAACCAAAAATTCCCCAGATTTCCCCCAAATTGCCTCGAAAATCCACGCTCAGGACACCCAAAATGTCTCAATTTCCCCCCAAATCCCCAAATTCCCCCTTCTGGACACCCACAACCCCCAAAATGCCCCAAAAATCCCCCAAATTCCCTCCAAAATCCTTCAAATTGCCCCAAAATTCCCTAAATTTGACCTTCAGGGCACTCAACTTCCTCCAAGTTCTTTCCCCCAAATTCCCTCAAAATCCCCACTCAGGACACCCAAAATCCTCCAAATTTCGCCCAAATCCCCCAATTTCCCCCCTCAGGACACCCAAATCCTCCAAAATCCCCCAAAATTTCCCCTCAGAACACCCAAAATCCCCCAAATTCCTCCCAAACTTCCACAAATTCCCTCAAAATCCTCAAAGTTTCTCCCTAGATCCCCCAAATCCCTCAAAATTCCCCCAAATTCCCCCCTTAGGACACCCAAATTCCTCCAGAATTCCCCCTCAGGAAACCCAAAATCCCCAAAATTCCCCAAAATAACCCAAATTCCCCCATCAGGACAACAAAAATCCCCCAAATTCCTCTCAAATTACCCAAAATTCCCTCTCAGAACCCCCAAATTCTCCCAAATTCCCCCCTCAGGACACCTACAATGCCTCAAAATCTCCAAAGTCCCCAAATTCCCTCCAAACTCCCCCTCAGAACATCCAAAATCTCCCAAATTCTCCCTCAGAACACCCAAACTCCCCAAAAATGCCCCAAATTTCCCCCATCAGGATGCCCAAATTCCCCCAAAATCCCCCAAATTCCCATAAACTCCACCAAATTTCCCTAAAATTCCCCCAATTTCCCCAAAATTTCCCAAATTCCCTCCTCAGGACAACCTGAATCCCACTAAAAAACCCCTTAGGACACCCAAATTCCCTCAAATTCCCCCCAAAATTTCCCCTCAGGATGCCCCAAATCCCCCAAATTTTCCCAAAATGCCCCAAATTCTTCCCCAAATTTTCCCCTCAAGACATCCAAAATCCCCCTTAGGACACCCAAATTCCCTCAAATTCCCCCAAAATCCCCTCAAATTTCCCCTCAGGACACCCCAAAACCCCTCAAATTCCCCTAAAACCCTCCCAAATTCCCTCAAATTCCCCAAATTCCCCCGAATTATCCCTCAGGACACCCCAAATCCCCCCCAAAATACTCCAAATTTCCTCCTCAGGACACCCAAATTCCCATGAATTCCCCCCAAATTCCCCCAAAATTCCCCTCTCAAGAAACCCAAACTTCCCCAAAATGCCTCAAACTCCCCCAAATCCCCCCTCAGGACACCCCAAATCCCCCAAATTCTCCAAAATCCCCCAAATTCCCCCCTTGGGACACCCCAAATCCCCCACATTCCCATTTTTGACCCCAAACTTCCCACCTGAGCACCCAAATTCCCATTTTTAGTCCCAATTTTTCCCTTCCTTGACACAAATTCTCAATTTTCAGTTTCCCTTTTTGGCCCCAAATTCCCCTTCTTTGGTCCAATTTTTCCCATTTTTAGACTAAAATTCCCCTTTTTTAGATCCAGACTTCTCACCTGAGCACCCAAATTCCCCTTTTAGACCCAAATTCTCCTTTTTGAGTCCAAATTTTCCCTTTTTTCAGCCCAAATTTCCCTTTTGGCGCCCAATCTTCCCACCTGAGCACCCAAATTCCCCTTTTAGACCCGAATTCTCCTTTTTTGGTACAAATTTCCCTTTTTTGGACCCAAATTCTCCCATTTTCAGCCCAAATTCTCCATTCTTGGCCCCAAGTCCTCCATTTTTGAACCCAAATTTCCCTTTTTAGTCCCAAACTTCCCCTTTTTGGACCCAATTCCCCCCCCCCCTTTTTTTTTTTTTTTTTTTTTTTTGTTACAAATTTCTCATTTTTGGACCCAAAACACTTGATTCCAATTGGTGGGAGAACCCGGAGATTTTCAAAAAGGATGTGTGGGAAAGAGTAGTTTTCCTCACTGTGTGTATACTTGGAGGATCGCTCTTTTTACTGTGCTTATTTATCTGTTTCACTAAAACAGCATTTGCTGTGCAGACCAACCTAAAGAAACCAAGGAAAGTGGCAAAGTTAAGTAACTGTGATTGCCAAAGTGCACAAGAAATTTACAGTCGATTCAAGAAATTAAATATGAAACCCACGAATCAAAAATTGTAAGTTGATGCGAGCTTAAAATTTAAGCTCGATCAAAGAGAAAGAGGGGGGACTGTTATGAACAAAAATTCTGTTGATTTTTTCTGTGAGAAAAAGGTTACCACTGTTGCTGCTGGGGTTCTGCCTGTGTTATGGTAATTACGGGTCGCTGTTGTTAATGGTTGTTTTTGTATCAGTGAAAGCCCTGGCTGGGGAGAGGTAATGGCCCTGCTCTGAGACAGTGAAGGGTGGGGACCTCCCGAACAGCAAGGAGAAGAGACTTTGGAGGGGAGGGATGTGCCAAATACTCCAAGGACCAGCATGCTGTGTGGGACCCCTGCTCCGAATGCGCTGAGAAAACCCGAAAAACAACAACGAGCCAGCTAAGAGTTGAGAGACTGGAGTGATGTCTGGACGTGAGAAGCGGAGTGCTTGATAGTGGAACCCTGGAAAAAGTTAAAGATAGAATCTAAAATGTTGGGCTTTGTGCCTTCCCAGATCAACTGCACCTGCGTAAGCAGTATGATAAATTGTATAATTGCTAGATGTGATGATTGTTTAGTAATTAAATGTAATTATTATATAACCATAAGAAGAATAGTGAGAAACTATGTTGGAAATTCAGAGAGGGGCTAAATTTATGTATACAAAAGAACAAAATAAGTTTAATAATTAACATGAAAGTTATGTAACGATAGAGTATAAAATATGATCATTTCGGATGTATGGTCGGAGTCAGATTTGGGTTGAATATACCCCGATTCCCAGAGCTCTTAATAAAAGGCACCGCATATAATCCCCGTGATTACGTGTTTTTGAACGCTAACATGCTGGGCCTGCAGAGATGCTGAAAACCTTCGTTGTTCCTCACCCTGCGTTCGAGAGCCCCCAGGCCGGGTCTGGGAGGAAGTGAGACTGACACCAATCCAACATCAGAGGGTGTTGATGCCCTAAAGGCTCCCACGAGGACCGGACCCCCAGCTCTGCCCCTGGTGGACAAAGCTGCGCATGTCGTCCTCCTCCTCTGAGTCGCCCTGGGAGAGACGACGGGGACTGCAGCCCCGCCGAGCTGCCCAATCCTGAGCTGATCACTTTTAATAAAGGCATTAAAAGGAGAAGTCTCCTGGCCCTGTTTATTTAATGAGGAACGAGTGGTCATTGGTTCTAAGTACTACAATTCCTTTCATTCATTCGTTAATCTCCCTTGGCTGTTTATTTATTCCTCCGTATGGTAACTAGTAATATTTGAGTTTTTTTGAAATCTATTTTATTGTCTTTTTCTCGGAAAAGGTCAAGGGAGGCACTTTGGGGTCCCTGGTGACATTTCTGGGGCTCATTTGGGGCAGTTTTGGGTCTGGAGAGGGAATACAAAGGGAACTTGAGGGTCTGGAAGACACTTGGGGGAGCCGGGTGGGCACTTGGAGGGGCACTCAGGGATTCTGAGGGACAGTTCGGGGTCCGGGGCAGCACTTGGGGGTCCAGGGGGGCGCTTGGAGGTCAGGGAGGGGAATTTGGGGCCCTTCGGGGTCAGGGCGGGTCCTTGGGGGGCTCTGACGGGGCTCTCTGGGGCGCGGAGGATGATGGAAGTTGTAGGCGCTGATCTAATATGGGTAGACGGCAGTTCGAGGCGCAGCTGCAATAGGTCTCGGTGGAGGCGCGGGGCATGACGGCAGATGTAGTCCCGGCTAGAACAGCACTGGACGTGCGCCGCGGAGCGTGATGGGAGCCGTAGTCCCGGAAGTGGCTCCAACGTTTTGTTTGGGAGTCTGAGAAGGCTCTTGGGGGAGAGTTCTGCGTCGGAGCCGCGATTTGAGATCCTTGGGGAAACGTAAACGGTTCGGGAGCCCTTGTGGGGAGCTTGGGAAGCTCTAACCGGGCTCTTTAGAGCGCAGGGCACGGCAGGAGTTTAAGGCGCGGGACTGTTCTGAGGGGCTCTGGGGCTGCGGGAGATGAGAGGAGATGAATTTCCAGAAGTGGCTGTACCCGGCATCTGTGAGGTTGGGAGCACTCAGGGGGTCCGGGGACGCCTTTTGGGGGTAGCGCTGAGGGGGCACTGAGGGATCCTGGAGGGTCTCGGGGACACTTAAAGGACAAAGGCGCGGCGGATGCCGGGGTTCTGTGGAGCGCAGGGCATGATGGGCGTTGTAGTCCCGGCTGCAATGGGGCTCAATCGGGCCGCGGGGCATGACGGGAGTTGTGGCTACCGTAGGCACCGTCCCCGAGTCTCTGGTTTCTGGCGCTGATTGGCTGCTCGCGGTGATGGGCGGGAGTCTCGGCAAATGGGATGGGGTGGAGGCGGGAACAGCCCATTCAACTCCTCCAGTCCCTCCCAGTACAGCCCAGTTCATCCCCAGTACAGACCAGTACAACCCCGGTAGAGCTCAGTTCATCCCAAGTAGAACCCAGTACGAGCCCAGTGCCCATCCAATCCCTCCCAGTACAGCCCAGTCCCTCCCAATACACCTGAGTTTATTCCCAGTCCCTCCCAGTTCATCCCAATGTCATCCACAGGATGCCCCAGTGTCCCCAGTCTTCTCCGCAATGGCCCCAGTGTCCCCACTTGTTCCAATATCCCTCCCAGTATGTCCCAGTCCTCCCCAGTGTCACTCCCAGTACATCCCAGTATCTCCCACTGTGTTCCCAGTGTCCCCAGTATGTCCCAGTCCTCCCCAGTGTTTCCAAGGACAGTTTCATTTCTCACGGTGGCCGTGGCAGCCAAACCCAGCAGTGGGGTCAGTGCAGTGCCCATGGCCACAGCCCCTTGCAGGGCCCAGTGCAGCTTGGGCTGATGATCCACCCTCACAGCTGGCCCAGGGCAGCTCTGCAGTGCCTTTGGTGGCACCTGGGGCTGGCACACACCTGAGCAGTGTGTCTATTTGCAGTGGGGAAACTCAGCAGTTTGAGATTGCTGCAAAAAGTACAAAAAGGGAAAACCCCTCTCAGGCTGAGTGCAGCCAGCTCTGCAAGCAGAGCAGGGCCCAGGGCAGTGAGGACAGACAGGATGGGGCTGGGCAATGTGGAGCAAGGTTGTCCACACTGGGTCAGAGCTCCAGGCACAGCCTCTGTGAGCAGGCCAGAGCTGCTGAGGGGAGACCCTGGGTCAATATCAATCACAGAATTCTGCAACCAGATCTGCTCTAAAGAGAAATAAAATAAAATACTTCCTTTAAAATAGGAATGTGTATTTTTTTACAAGGTGTTTGAAATCTTTCTCCATAACAGGACTTGGAAAATTTTAATGACCCTCTCAGGGCTTTGCTGTTGTTTACCTCAGACTCAGTCCCTGAGAGTGTCTTCAAAAAACTTCTCAAGAACTCAAAGTTAAATTTAAACTCCAAAGTTTCTTGAAGTTTTAATGGCTCCCACTGAGGGACACCACTGGGAAAGTGTCCCCAGGTTCCAGTTAGAGCAGAACACTGGAGGCAGTGATGACAGCTGGGGACAAACAAGGCCAAGGTGTCTCTGGTGCTGAGCAAAGCTCGATGTGTGTCAGGAATGCAAAGGGCCAAGGCCTGAGCCCCAGCCCCTGGCCAGGCAGATCCTGTCCCTCCCTCCTTGCTCAGGGCTCTTCCCGGGATGGGCACTGGCATGTGGGGCTGTGCAATGGCAAGGGCAGGAGCATGAGGCGGCCCCTGCCAGGCTGCTGAGCAGGGACAAGGAGGCAATCAGGCCCCAGCCCTGCAAGGGTCACTTGTCTCCTGCTCCTGCCTCAGGCCCAGGCCCAGCAGCCATGGCCAAAGTGCTGCCCAAGTTGGCTCTGGCAGGGCCAACTGGTGGAATTACATGTCCATGTGAGATTGAGGGTTATGCCTCCTAGACCTCAGGCCTGAATAAATGATACCCTCTGAAATAGCAAATGAGTGTTTAGGAGCCTTATTCTGATATTTAAGAGATTTGCTGACAGCGGGGCCTCATAGAACCAAGGAGTCAGCTGTGACACTGTGCAAACTCAAGGAACAAAGGGACCATGGTGACACAGCAGAACTCCATGGAACCAAAATCCATTTTGTTACATTGGGGCCACATTGACCCAATGCTCCATTGTGATATTGCAGATCGAAGGAGACCATTCTGACCCTGAGAAACCTCTTGGAACCAGGGGTCCATTGTGACACAGCAAGGCCTGGTGGAACCATGGGTCCATTGTGACACTGCAGAACCTCACGGAATCAAGGTGACTGTGTTCTACTGTGGAACCTCATGGAACAAAGGGTCCATGGTGACACTGCAGAACCAAGGAGACTGCTGCTGGCAGTGTGAGAGCTCATGGAACCACAAGTCCATTGTGACACAGCAAGGCCTCATGGAACCATGGAGGCCATTTTTACGCTTGGAGGCCTTGTGAAACCAAAGGGCCATTGTGGTATTTCAGAGCGTTGTGGAGCCAAGGGGACCATAATGATGCCGTGGGGCTCTGTGAAACCAATGGTCTGTTGTGACACTGCAAGGCCTTATGGGATCATGGAGACCATTGTGACACTACAAGGCCTCATGCATCAAAGGGTCCACTTTGACACTCTGGAGTCTTGGCAGGCCAAGGGGCAGTTGTCACACTGTGTGGCACCATGGAACCAAGGAATTCGTTTTGACACTGCAGGGTCCCATGGAACTAAGGATCCATGGAACAGTGGAGGACCCCATGGAACCAGAGGTCCACTGTGACATTGAGGGGCCTCATGGAATCCTGGAGGCCATGATGGCACTTGGAGGCCTCATTGAATCAAGGGGCTGTGCAGGGCCTCATGGAACCAAGGAGACCCGTCTGATACTGTGAGTCCCCATGGAACCAAGGAGCCATTGTGACACTGTGGCACCAAGGAGTCCCCTGTGACACTGCAAGGCCTCATGGAAGCAAGGGACCATTGTGACACTGTGGAGCCCCATGGAAACAAGAGGCCAGTGTGACACATCTGGGCCTGATGGAACCAGGGACCCCATATGACACCACTACTGTGACACTGCAGTGCCCCATGGATCCCAGGGAACAGGGAACAGGTCTGGTTGGCTTGGCCTGACTGGTCCCATTGCCCTTGGCATGTCGAGGGTCTCTTCTCATGTACCCCTAAAACCCTGGGGCTCTGGGCTTTCCTTCAAATGGAAAAGAACTGCCATTCTCATTCAAGCATCCATGGCCAAAATGGGATTCCCCCTGCAACCTTCCCAATATGCAGGGATTGCTCCCAGACAAAAGCTGCCATTACCAACAAGTCTGGCTGCCTTTGGCTTCCTGAGACCTGGGTCTCTCCTGCCTTTAAACACTGGGGCTCAGTGCTTTCCTTCCTATGGAAAAGAAACATCCTTCTCAAGGTGCCCATGGCTGAAATTGGGATTCCACCTCCAAAAGTCCTATATCGAATGGTTGCTCCTATACAAAAGCTGCCCTTACAGACAGGTCTCGTTGGCCTTGGCCTCCTGAGGGCCAGCTCTCACCTGTCTTCCAAACTCAGGGGCTCTGTGCTTTCCTTCCTGTGGAAAATAACTGGCCTTGTCTTCTGGGCAGAAATGGCTGAAATTGGGATTCAACATTCAAAATTCTGAATATCCAAGTGTTGCTCCCAGACAAAGCTGCCAGGACAGGCAGTGTGTCTGTCTAGAGGCCTTTGTCTCTGGTAACTGCAGTTCATCACCCCTAAAACACTGGGGTAACACGGTTTCCTTCCTGTTGAGATCATGTTGACAGTGTGGGGACCCTGTGGAACCAAGGGACCGTTGTGACATTGTAGGTATCATCAATACCAGAGACCACTGTGATACTGTGGGACCTTGTGGCACCAAGGCCATCCCTGTGGCTCTGCTGTGCCGCATCGTCCCAAGGGCCCAGTGTGAAGCAGCAGGGCTTTGTGGAACCAAGAGGCCATTGCTGCATTTCAGGGCCTCATGGAACCCAAGGGCCGTTGTGATCCTGCAGCGCACTGTGGATCCATGGAGAACATTGTGGAATTGCAAGACTCCATGGAATCATGGAGACCATTGTGACACTGTGGGGCCTCATGGAACGAAAGGGCCACTGTGACCCTGCAGGGCCTCATGGAAGCGCGAGGCCATTGTGACACTGCAGAAGCAAGGAGAACATTGTGACACTGCAGGGCCTCATGGAAACAAGAAGACATGGAACATGTCTGGCTGGTTTTGCCTCCCAGGGCCACTGGACAGGTCCAGCTGAACTTGGAATGTTGAGGGCTACCTCTTATCAGCTCTGGAAGCACTGTGGCTCTGTGCTTTCCTTCCTATGGAAAAGAACCAACCTTCTTTCCAGGTGCCCATGGCCAAAATTGATACTCTCTCTGAAAAATTCCCTATCGGCAAGGGTTCTCCCACACAAAAGCTGCCAGGACAGAGAGCTCTGGCCTTGGCCTCTGGTGGTCACCTCACATCTCAAGGAAGGCCTGAGGAAAGTATTTGAACAGGTTTGACCTCTGGAATATCAATGAGTCTCTCCTACTCTGAAAAAACTCAGATGATCTCCTGATCATGGGTCTCCTTTTTTTTCTCATAGTCTATCATGCATAAAATATTTTTTTTAGCTAAAAATTATTATTCTTATCCCTCTACCAGTGTTATCTGACACAAATCACCTCCTCTATATGTGGATCCAGGTCTCCTGTACAGGCAAACAAAAGAATGTAGCAGGAATGATTTGTCTCTGCTCCCATCTGTCCCATCTCGTTGGGACTTGGGGCTCACAAGCTCAGCTCCCACCCAGAGAACTTGCAGACCCTGGGCTGCTCTTCTTGGCCCCTGCACACTCAGCCAGGCTGAGATGGACACTGATGGTTTCTGGGCCAGGCTCTCTGAGCCCAGCCCAGCTCCCTGCAAGCTCTGCCAGCGTCCCTGAGCTCTGGGCAGCACCAAGGGCCTCTCCCCAGCCCAGCCCAGCCGGCTCTGGCCCCACAGCTCTGCTCAGGCCAGGCTGCTCTGGGCACTGCCCCACGGCCTCAGCCCCTGGCAAGGGCACAGCAGCAGCTGCAGCTGCCACAGGACTCAGCCCCAGCCATGGGGGAACATGCCTGGCCAAGGCCAAAGGAGGCTCCCTGGCTGCCATGCTCCCCTCGGGCTGAGGTGCTGAGAGCTCTGCAGCCCCTGCTGCCATCCCATCTGCCCAGGGCAGCAAAAGAGCCCCGGCCCTGGGGCCCTCAAGAGCTGCTCCTGCTCCAGGCCCAGGGCCCATGCCAAAGCTGGGGCAGACACAAAACTGTGCCCATTTCTGCTCATTCCTGCTCTGATCAGGATAGATCCTCAGCACCTTGGAGGTTTGGTGAGGAATTTTACTTTTCCAGAGGCCTCTTCATTCTTGAGCTCTTCAGTTGAGAAATTCAGTGAAAAAGGCTCATAAACATTTGTTCAAAACACCCAAACAAGACAAGCCCATGGGAATAATTCAAGTCTTGAATTCTTCGGTGGTTAATTAGAAAGATTGCAGAAGTGTATTCAAAGTGAATCTACGATATTGAAAACAATGAATAGAGAATTGTTTTGTCCTGTTTAGTTTTCTTTTCCCCTTTTTAAATTGCTATCAGCAATCCCCAGTTGATATTGATCCCTAGCCCCTCCTCATGCAGTCTGAAGAGATATGAAAATCCAGACCCTTCATGGCTGACAATCAATCACACTTTGTCCCTACCCCCTCCCCACCATTTCCCCCATCCAACCACTGGCACTCAGAGCAGCTGAGGAATGGAGTCACATCCAGGGGAGTCCCCAGGGCTCAGGACTGGGGCCAGGTCAGTGAAATCTCTTTATTGCTGATCTGGATGAGGCCATCGAGAGTACCCTCAGCCAGTTCCCAGGTGAGCCCAAGCTGGGTGGGAGTGTGGCTGTGCTGGAGGGCAGGAAGCTCTGCAGATAGATCTTGACAGGATGGAGCCATGGGCCCAGTACAATGGGATGAAGTTCACCAAGGCCAAGGGCCACATCCTGCCCTGGGCTCACAACCACCCCAAATCCCTGGCTGTGCCCTGCTCCTGATCCCCACAGCCTGTCCTGTTTCCTTCATCCCTGCATTGCCAGGGACTCTCTGGGACAAGGGAGCTCTGCTCTGGGGATGGAGAGAGGTGCAGGTGCCACCACTGGAGTGGGAACCAGAACTCACCAGGTTTGTGTCCTTTGGGGGTCAGGAACTGGTGGGACTCAGAGGCACAGGAAGTTTCTCTTCATGGTGAAGAGACTCTGGCTAAACAGGATATAATTCAATAATGACCACGCTCTTCCCTGAGCCATATGCAATGTCCCAGCAGTGTCTGACATGTCCACCATCCACAAGTGATTTCCATACTAAAATTAATTTTAGAAAAATATGGTTCTGTGATAGATATAAATAGAGTTAAGTTGTTGTGTCAGGATGCTCGTCTGGAAGTGGGGATAAAACAGCCTGAACAATTCCTGATTTGCAAAGCTCTCAGTGGTGGATGGAGAAGGGAAGTCAGGCTGCTTTTAGTGTTGACGAAATGCTGAAACCAGCCTGACTCATTTCATCTCCTCCTGTCCTGGCTGATCTCCCCTCTTTCCCCTTCTACCCATTGGCTCTTTTTTTCCCCCCCAGCCCCCCTGTGAAGAGCCTGGCTCTGTGTTCTCCATCCCCTCCTTGCTGGCACTGCCAGGCTGGCATGAGGAGCCCCTTAGCCTTCCCTGCCCAGGGCTGGACCAGCCCAGCTCCCTCAGCCTCTGCTCACAGCCCAAGGGCTCCAGCCCCACCTTGGAGGCCCTTCCCAGACCCTGCTCCAGCTGCCAGACATCTTTCCTGTCCTGGGGAACCAAATCTAGGCCACAGTGACCTGGATAATCCCCGTCCTTGATGTCCTGGTCATACAGCCCAGCCCCCTGTCCCTGTGTCAGGTTTTGGGGTTGATCTTGTGGAACATCCTTGGGGGAGGCTGCAGCTCCATGTGGACCAGGGGGATACCAGGGGATAGGGACTCTGCTCGGCATGAACACATTGAACCTCTGGGGGGAAACTGTGAGGGGGGCTAAGGCAGAGTGACCAACCCAGTGACCTCACACAGCCCTCCTGTGATATCACAGCCTGTTCTGTGATGTCATATCCTGCTCTGGGAGTCACAGCTGATATCAGCCTGTGTGGAGAGCATTATTAATAATTGGTTAGCTGAGAAAGGCCACACTGATATAATGCCACTGGTTAAGCTGAAGGAGAAAAGTCAGCAGTCAGCAAGCTGAAAGGAAGAGTCAGCAGTGACCTTGCTGCAACATGAGGATAGGGAGTTGAGATTAGTCCTGAATATATCCTAAGAATATGTAGAAAGTATCAAAAGTAGAACCATAGGAATGTAGAAGTAGGCGTAGGTGCTGATATGTAAGCTGACCAATCCTGAGCTCAACTTTTGCAATATGTATGAAGCTCATTATTAACTGTATTTAACCCGCCGTACTGATCAATAAAATCGAGCCTGTGATGATCAAACTGATGTCCTGGTTCCCTTCCGTCGACAAATGGTGGAGAATGCGGGCATAACCGAATCTCTGCCCTTTTTCTCGGATTAAAAGGAAAAGGGATTACGCCACAGTCCGGAAGTTGGGTTTGGGTCCCAGCAGCCGGGACGGTGCCGGAATTTGAAGCACCCTTAAGGTTCACACCTGTGACTTAAGCCAATACGTGTCCGCCGGAGCCTGGAGAGCTGCAACAGCGCGCGCTGATTAATAGGTATGGATAGGCGAGCGGCATATGATTTATTTACCGCCTATTTAGAGCGGGGTGGGATAAAAGGGATAGATTTAAAAAAGGAGTTACCAGGGTTATTAGCTTATGGCCATGCTAAAGGTATCTTTTCTAATCCTCATACAGTTCATGAGTTATCAGAGTGGAGAAAGTTTGGGGAAATATTGTGTGATACAGTACTAGATGATGATAAGTCAGCAACGAAATTCGGGAAGTTATGGCGGGTGGTGTATAACACGGTACTTCAGCAGGTCTCTGAGAGAAAGGCAGCAGAAAGGGCGACAGAAGCTCATAAGAGGAATATAGGGTATGGTCGTGAAGATGATCCCCTGGCACCTTCTGTAACTAAGGTACTTATGCCTAAGAGTCCCCAGCAAAGTGGTGTGGAGGATTTTCCTATAGGCGCAGTGGAACCGTCTGCACCTTTCCTGTCAGAGGGGGAGGGCGAGTCGGATGGTGGGGGTAGGAGCAAGCCAGCTTTGCCTCCGCCACCAGCTTCAGGCGGGTCGGATGGTGGGAGTAGGAGCAAGCCAGCTTCGCCTTCGCCGCCAGCCTTGCCTCCGCCGCTTCCCCTCAGTGAGCCGGCTCAGGTTACAGCTTTGGTGGGGGGGTCACCTCCCCCGCCCAAGCCGGCTCCAGCGGGGGGGCGGATTGCCCCCCGCAGGCCGGCTCCGCTTGAGTCGGCTCCGGTTTCACTGTCAGCTCCAGCGGGGGAGGGGGGGCCCCCGCTTCCCCCGCACGAGCCATCCTCTGCCTCACTGCCCCCCCCGCGCGAAAACTCGGTGTCTGCACTGAAGCGCCAGCAGCATAGCACCCTTAAAGAGCCAGATCCCATCCCAGGGGCGCACCGTGATCCATGGGGGGACATGGCTAAACAGAGGAGGGAAGCTTGGGCTGCTTTGGCAAAAGAAGTAATGCAAATGGGGGATGGTGAGGCGGTGGAAATAGCTTCTAGTCTTGCATGTCCAGTTACATACACACCACAGTATGAAGCACAGGGGAACCTTACGCCTAATATAGCAGAATATACTCCCTTAGATTGGAAGCTGTTAACTCAGCTACGTTCTACGGTTAGTCAGTTTGGAGTAAAAAGTGAGCCTGTTAAGCAAATGTTAGATTATCTTTTTAATACTCAGGTTTTATGTCCTAATGATTTAAGAGGAATAGTTCGGTTGATATTCACTCAGCATCAGCAGTTATTGTTTAATACACATGACCCATTACATGGAGTAACAGTAAAGGAGTTGATGGGCTTAGAGGCATATTTACGTACAGAGGCACAGATGATATCGGGAGAAGATAAACTTAGAGAGTCTATGAGGTTGGTGCGTGCTGCAATAGATATGGTTAAAGAGCCAGGAGGGTTACCGGCTTATATGGGTATTAAGCAAGGAAGGGAAGAATCATTTGGAAATTTTATTGATAGAGCAGCTACTGCTATAGATCGGGCTGGTGTGGCAGATTACATGAAGGGGGCGCTATTGAAGCAGTGTGTTTTGCAAAATAGCAATCCAGCAACCCAGAGAGTGTTAGCTACTTTAGGGGCAAATTGGACTATTGAGGAAGCATTAGAGCGAATGGCATTAATGCCAACAGCTTCACAGGCATTTATAGCAGAAGCCTTAAAGGAATTAGGATTGGGGTTGCAAAAGCAAGCAGAGTCCACTCAAAATCAGGTGCTAGCTGCTCTTGCTCCTCTCCGAAATGGCTCTCTGGCATTCACTCAAGGAGGTTTGAAGCCATTCCTCAAGTGTTACCGATGTGGCAACGAAGGACATACACGCCGAACGTGCCGAGCAACTGGCGTATGGTGTCAACACTGCCGATCCAGCTCCCACAACACTACGGCTTGTAGGCGCCGGTCGGGAAACCATTTGCAGAGCGCGCATCTCGGGGGCCGCGCCCAGACACAAGTTGCCGCCGTGACATCGGAGACACCAGCAGCTGCCGTGACATCGCTGCCACCTCCTGACTGCAACCCGCAACAACCGGGAGCCTCGGCTTGGACTTATCAGCAGCAGTAGACGTCACACTAATGACGAACCGGCCTGAGAGGATACCCACTGGAATAAAGGGTCCTCTTATACTAAATGGACAAACATGTGGAGCATTATTGCTGGGACGTTCCTCTATAACTATGTTGGGATTATTTGTTTTGCCTGGTGTTATCGATGCGGACTTTACAGGGGAAATACAAATTATGGCTTACACCCTTTATCCTCCGATTAAAATTACAAAAGGACAACGCATTGCACAATTGGTACCACTGTCACAAATGACATCAGGAATACAATCATTTACTGGGCAAGCACGGGATGAAAAAGGTTTTGGCTCTACTGGTGTTACACTTTTAACTGTGGATTTACAAAATAGACCAAAACAAAAGGTTGAAATTACCTATGGGCATCAAAGCATAACCCTTTATGGATTATTGGATACAGGAGCAGATACTAGCATAATTTCTCCAGAAGCCTGGCCACAACATTGGCCTCTATTTCCTTCATCAAACATGCTCACAGGAGTAGGAGGATTTACATTGGCAAGCAGGTCGCCGTCTTTGTCTGTGTGCATTGAGAATCAACAAATATCTGCTGTGTTTTCAATTGTTCAACTGCCTCCTACAGTTTCCTGCTTAATTGGAAGGGACATTTTAACACAATTGGGAGTGGTGTTAACTAATCAGCACCCTTTGGGGTAATTGCCATTGCTTGGACTTTCCCCATTCCACTCACCTGGAAAACGGATACACCGGTGATGGTTAAGCAATGGCCATTAAAAGGGGAGAGTCTTATGCATGCCCATGAATTGGTACAGGAACAATATACAAAGGGACACCTGCGACTGTCCACAAGCCCTTGGAATACACCTATTTTTGTAATCAAAAAGAAATCAGGGAAATATCGTTTGATACATGATTTGAGGGCTGTAAATGACCAAATGGAACCAATGGGGGCCTTACAGCCTGGTCTTCCAAATCCAGCTATGATTCCAGAACACTGGCCACTTTTAATTATTGACCTAAAGGATTGTTTTTTCACTATTGGCCTGCATCCTGATGACATGAAGAGATTTGCTTTTACTTTACCAGCAATAAATCGTGGGGAACCAGATAAAAGATTTGAATGGACATCTCTTCCGCAGGGCATGCGCAACTCTCCCACTTTATGTCAGCTTTATGTTGATGCAGCATTACAGCCACTACGTCGTAAATGGCCAGCAACTATAATATATCATTACATGGACGATATTTTGTTTGCACAGCAACAGCCATTCTCCTCTTTACAGATTAACACCATTATAAATACTCTTGCTGCATATTCACTTGTTATTGCTGCAGAGAAAATTCAGCCTACAAAGCCCTGGAAATATTTGGGATGGACTTTGACGGATCAAATAGCGATACCACAAAAATTGGAATTACAATTGGACATTAAAACTCTACATGATGCACAGAAGTTGCTGGGAGACTTACAGTGGCTGAAGCTTATTGTGGGAATACCAAATCACTTATTAGAAGCCCTACGGCCTTTGTTAAGAGGCGTGGACCCTACTACTCCTGTACACCTGACAAAGGAGCATCATCTTGCCTTGCAGCAAATTAGTAACTGTGTACAGCAAGGGTATGTGTCTCGTCGACAACTCGACCACCCCATTGACCTTACTATTTGGAATAGCCCTTGCCACTTGCTTGGTGCTCTCTCTCAGTTGCAAAAGAAAACGGGGGAGATACGGGTGTTGGAATGGTTGTCACCACCACTACAGCACAAGAAAACAATATCTTCAAAAATTGAACAATTGGCTGCATTAATCAAAAAGGGGCGTCTCAGAATTCTTGAAGTGGATGGTAGAGAACCTGCTACTATTAGATTGCCTATGGAAAAAGAAACCTTGGACTGGTACTTGATAAATTCAAAGAATTTACAAGAAGCATTATTGATGTCACCTGCTAAAGTAGAGACTAGTAAATTAGTGCCTAGAGTTTTGCAATGGATGACAGAATGGAACTGGATTACTCGACCTTTAAGAGAAGAAAACCCCATAGAAGGAGCTATTACAGTTTTTACAGATGCAAGAAAGAAATCAAGGCGTGCTGCTGTTACCTGGCAAGAAAAAGGACACTGGAAGCATCAACTCCTCACAGCAGACCCTGCAGATAGCTTACAAACTTTGGAATTGTTAGCAGTAGTATGGGCAGTGTCCAACTTACAGGAGCCTTTAAATGTGGTCACAGACTCTATGTATGTTGCAGGAGTAGTCAAACGAATAGAGGAAGCAGCAATTAAGGAAGTGAATAATAAATGATTGTATGAGTTACTGATACAGTTAAGGAAAGCTTTACGGGAAAGAGCAAACGGTACCCTTAAGCAGTATATTGAAAAACATCAAGATTTGACAGATCCACAAGCATGTTTGGCTAAGGTTTTGTATGTGATTAATCATTTATGCATTTTTGGGGAAGATGATACCCCCCCTGCAATGAAACATCATCCGAGGTCAGGTCAGGAAAATACTAAGGAAGCAGAGGTCTGGGTTAAGTATAAGAACCCGAGTACAGCATTATGGGAAAAACCTGCAAAAGTATTATATTGGGGTCGGGGGTATCTTTGTGTTTCCTCACCTACAGGACCTTTGTGGGTGCCTGCTAAGAGGACTAAACCTGTTTTTGATGCAGCCTCTGGTGGATCGCCTTACGGAGGAGGACAAGGAGCGACTGGGGAAGAAACTGCTTCTAGTCCTACAACCACTACTGTTTCAATTGAAGGGGTACTCGGAAGCGGTGGACAGAGCACTGACACGTCACTACCGGACGGCCCAGGAGTTGATTGGTTTCATTGACTCATTATCAACTTTTCATTTAACAGATCCAGCGAAACTTCATTGCCTTGACTGTCACAATCCACATTGTGCTGCCTGGATAGCTCTACGTTGTGGGGGTTGTAAAAGAACTTTTTGGATAGAACAATCATTATTACGGGATTTGTGGTGTCATACTTGTGAACACGAGCATACGTGGGGAAAAAGCTGGCAAGATGAATTAAGGAGACAAACGGGGCAAAACGCATATATAGCTTTAAATCTTTATGAGTCTCCTGAACAGAAGGTTCTTGCTTATTATCGATGGGAAATCCAATGTATTGTAAATAGAATTAAGGTTCAAAGTAATTCACGTATAGTTTCTATAAGGTGTAGGAA
Source organism: Melospiza georgiana (assembly GCF_028018845.1). Lineage (NCBI taxonomy): Eukaryota > Metazoa > Chordata > Aves > Passeriformes > Passerellidae > Melospiza > Melospiza georgiana. The sequence goes on from NW_026652215.1 coordinate 2,799,462, forward strand.
ATTAGTGCCTTTAACACAGCATTCAGTTGTAGGACCCTTCCAAGGGGATCCTGATAGAGCATTAGATTGCTGCATTGATAAGTTGCAAAAATTAAGTTTGAAGGTGGCAGGACCAGTGAAATTAGGAGCAGCAAGATTGAAGACAGATAAGAAAAAGAAGGCAAAAAAAAAAAAAAGGGAACGGTCTCATTTGAATAGGGGTATCAGTGATTGCTAATTAATTTTCTATGATTAGAACAATTTTACTGTTGTGGGACCCTCGGGAGGATATAGTTGTTGAGGAGGATAACAAACAAGAACTACGATTACGAAATAAGATACACCTTGTGTTAAAGAAAGACCTTGAGCTGTTAGCCTCATATAGTAAAAAGGCTGAAGAGGCTTTGCGATCACCACCATTGAATTGGTTGCATTGGGTTGAAGAAACAGAATTTTATACTGGTCCTTACTTACATTCGCTTCCTTGTTATGTTTGCAAAAAGGATAAAGATAAATGCTATGCATGGGTAGCTTTGCATTGTGCAGATTGTAATCAGGTTTATTGGTATTCACAGAAGTCATTGGGATATTTATGGTGTACATCTTGTTTTGGAAAGTGGATTCGAAATCATATCTGGGTTAGAGCTCTTGAACAAAGTACTGGCCTGCCAGGACGGACAGGATTACAGCTCTTTGAGAGTGCAGAACAAGTGGTTATAGCATATCTTAGGTGGAAGTTACAGGAAAACCTTAGAATATTTGAAATTACTAAAGCCTCACGCATCATTGCAGCTCGCTGCAAAGCTGATTTGCCTTCAAACTTACCTCGTGCTATACTTGTGAGCAAGGATGCTGATTTAGAATTAGATCAGTATATTCAAAAATTGACTCAGCCTTACAATAGACAATCTAGCAAACCAGGGAAAAGACAGCGAAGAAAGGAAAAACAACGTAAGCAGAAGGAAGAAAAGGAGAAGCAAAGCAAGCAGAAAGAAAAATGAGGTTTGTTTTTGTAATACTGCTCAATGCTGTAGCAAGTGAAGCAGTAGGAGTAACACACTTTAGTCAACCAAGGGAAAATTTATGGGTAACGCTTGCTAATCAAACTAACCAATCATCACTTTGTCTTAGTCTTGGAGGAGTCACTAACCCATTTCGAACATGCCTGGTGGGACTTCCGGTGTGGTCTCCTGGAGAATTTTGCAGTTTGATAAACAATCAAACCTTATGTATGTCTAACATGTCAAACATCACATTGCCGGTGCAACAAGGGTATACTGCAGGTCAGAGTGATGGCTATCGTCAATGCTTACTAATCCAATCACTTAACACCTCTTTGCATTCTCCTCCTGAAGAATTGGATCTTTTTGGAAGTACAAATGCCAGCATATCTAACACTACAGCTGGTGGATGGTTTAGCTTCAAACTTTTGGGTGCTCAGAATTTAAACCAACCTAAAGAAACATGGGCCACCCTAGATTCATCCCTGAATGTGAGTGAATTCTCTCCACAGCATTACAGTCAATGTAACGGCACAAATATCACAGCACCAATGAAATTACCCACAGGAATATTTTTGATTTGTGGAGACAGGGCATGGAATGGTATAGCAGCTAAACCACAGGGTGGACCCAGTTTTTTGGGAAAATTGTCACTGTTTAATCCTAATGTGTCCTTGCTAATGCAGCTGAGTCAAAATTCAAACAGGAGAAAACATGCATACATGACTTAGACTGCAGCAAGATAGGAGATCCACGGTTTTGGGGCACATTCAAACAGGTGGTGGTTTCAACTATCTTACCAGGAGGATCTGCCAATAAAGCCATGAATTTAGCAAAACAATTAGGATGCTGGGCAAGGGATGAGCTGAACAAGACATCACAAATTCTAGACATGTTAACTGCAGATGTGCAAAGTGTTAACCATGCTGTTTTGCAGAATAGAGCTGCTGTAGATTTTTTGCTCTTAGCACAAGGGCATGGATGTGAAGAGTTTGAGGGAATGTGTTGCATGAATCTGTCTGATCATTCGGTGTCCATTCACACTAAGATAAAAGAATTACAACAGGGACTTCACAAACTTAAGGAAGAAGACGGTTTAGGAATTGACGAATGGCTTAAAGGCTTAGGACTTGGACCGTGGCTGAGGAACCTTGTGATCTATGCTATAGGACTGCTGGGTGTAATTTTACTGTTTTTGCTTATTTTGCCTTGTATCTTTAACTGTATTCAAAACATGGTCAGCCGTACAATAGCAAAAACATGGCAAACTAATCTCCTTGCACAAGAAGAAAACGGGGGAAATGTGGAGAGCATTATTAATAATTGGTTAGCTGAGAAAGGCCACACTGATATAATGCCACTGGTTAAGCTGAAGGAGAAAAGTCAGCAGTCAGCAAGCTGAAAGGAAGAGTCAGCAGTGACCTTGCTGCAACATGAGGATAGGGAGTTGAGATTAGTCCTGAATATATCCTAAGAATATGTAGAAAGTATCAAAAGTAGAACCATAGGAATGTAGAAGTAGGCGTAGGTGCTGATATGTAAGCTGACCAATCCTGAGCTCAACTTTTGCAATATGTATGAAGCTCATTATTAACTGTATTTAACCCGCCGTACTGATCAATAAAATCGAGCCTGTGATGATCAAACTGATGTCCTGGTTCCCTTCCGTCGACAAGCCTGCTTTGTGATGTCACACAGCTTCACTGTGATGTCACATCCTACTCCCTGATGTCATGGCCCACTCTGTGATGTCACTCTGCCACCCTCTATGATGTCAGAATCTCCCCTGTGATGTCACAGCCTGCTCTGTAATGTCCCAACTTACCCTGTGATGTCACAGCCCACCCTGTGATGTCACAAATCTGTCCTGTGATGTCAAAGCTTGCGCTCTGATGTCACAGCTGGCTTTGTGATGTCACACAGTCCCTTCTATTTTGTCTTACCTGATCAATGACCCCACAGAACCTACTCTGTGATGTCATAACCCACTCTGTGATGTCACTGCCCACTCCGTGACCTCACTCAACCCGTTCTGTGATGTCACACAGCCCCTTGCTGGCATCACAGCTGCTCTGTGCCTCTCTCATCACAGCCACAGTGGTGCCTTGATGACACAGCCCCTCTGTGACACCACAGCCGTTCCCTGAGGTCACTGTCCTCTCTCTGGGACATCCCCCGGTGTCACTTTGGGGACAGGTGGCCTCCAGGCACATTTGGGCTCCTATGCCTGCAGCCCCCAGTGCCGGAGGTTCCCAGCAGCTCCCACAGGCTGCAGAACCTCTGTGCCACCCCCGACAGCCACGAGTGTCCATCCTGATCCTGGCAGAGCTGGCGCCGCTTGGAATCCCGGCCAGAGAGCGGCTGTGGAGCGGCCGTCGGGGAGGGTGGGGACCCCCGGGAGCCCCCAGACCCGCCTGCCCCGCAGGTGCCCATGGCAGCCCCAGGGCTGTGTCCGTGCCCGTGTCACCGTCCCCCAAGTGTCCATGGCAGCCCCAGGGCTGTGCCCGTGCCCGAGTCACCGTCCCCCGGGTGACCACGGCAGCCCCAGGGCTGTGCCTGTGCCCGTGTCACCGTTCCCTGGGTGCCGGGGCTGCACTTCCCTCCTGGGGACAGAGCCCTGCATGGTCCCGGCCCCTCAAACCTTCGGGGGTGCTGTGGGGGTCTCACCTGGATGCAGACGCTCAGCAGGGCCCCCCTGTGCCCACTCCTGTGCCCACCCCTGTGCCCACCCCTGTACCCATCCCTCACCACAGTGTCCCCAAGTGCTGCAGATCCTGCGGTGCCCAGGGGGCGGGATGGGGACCTGCTCCTCCTGGGGGGATTGTGTCCCTTGCCTTCCCCTGTCACCTCCGGTCAGGGCTGCTCAGGGTGTCCCGGCTCTGGTTTGCCACGGCCCTGGGAGCCGGGCAGGGGCCACCTCCCTGCGGAAGGAGCGCTGAGCATTTGCCCTCAGCCGGGGCTGGTCATGGAGGAGAGCCACGGAGGAACAAGCCTCCCGCAGCTGGGGAATTCCCCCTCCTGTGCTGGGCCGGGGGGCAGCCCCACGTTCCCCCGAGCCCTGCTCAGGCTGCTCTGGGCACTGCCCCACGGCCTCAGCCCCTGCAAGCGCATAGCAGCAGCTGCAGCTCCCAATGGGGCCATTGTGGTACTCTGCACAGTCCCATGGTCTCGGAGCATTGGGGAGTAGGACGGTCGGGACAGATGGAGACAAAAGATTTCTGAAGCCAGGTCACGGAACTTGCAGTTTATTGCAGACGGTCTGCGTGCCAGGGCCCTACTTGGAGCTGCCAGCCACAGCTCAGAGCAGGCCCAAGAGAAGAGAGGGGTAGAGAGAATGAGAGGGTAAGAGAGTAAAAGGGTAAGAAAGGAAAAGCATAAGAGAGTGAGGTTCCCGTTACAATACAATGAATCTTCTGTGTTGAATATTCTATTTCTCACTAACCAATCTAGTACAATATACAAATCCTATAGCGCTTACATACAGCCTATAAGAATCATTACATTACCATACTGTGTTACATTTTAAACCCTAAAAACTCCTCTTTGGGCCCCTTCTGCCAAGATGGAGGGGTCTGCTCTTACCCTTGGACCTGTCGGCAAGCAGAGGGTATTGTTTCATCAAAAGGGGATTACCTTCAGTCTGGCCACACTTATTGTTTCCAGTTTTTTAGTAACTAAGGTATCTCAAAGCCTGCTTTCATATTGATCTCTCTTATAGTTTCTATATTCTTTTACCAGACAATAATATTTATAAGCCATTCCTGTTTCATCTTCCCCAACACCATGGAACCAAGGAAACCATTTTGACACTGCAAGGCCTCATGGAAGCAAGGGGCCATTGTGCCAAATGGGACCCAGAGAGACCACTGTGATATCACTGCACTTGGGGAAACAAAGATCTGTTGTGATACTACAGGCCCTCATGGAACCACGGGGCGATTGTGATGCTGCAGGGCCCCAAGGATCCAAGAACATGGAAAAGTTCTGGTTGGCTTGGCTTGACTGGTCCAGCTGAACTTGGCACGTTGAGGGTTGCTTCTCATCTGCCCCTAAAACCCTGGAGTTCTGTGCTTTCCTTCCTGTGGGAAAGACCTCTCCTTTTCCTCCAGGGGTTCATGGCTGAAAGTGGGATTCTACATCCAAATTCAGTTATTGTCCTGGTTTAGGACAAATTAGGGGAAATCTCCAAAAGGGAGCCCCCCAAAACAAAACAAACCTCCAACCACCCCTCCCCCAACACCGGGTTTGGGAAGGAATTTCTCGGAGGAGCAAAGTGGAAAACAAAACCTATTTATTTACAAGTAACAAAAGAACACTCCCCAACACAAGAAAAGGAAAGAAACAGACTTTGTGTATGGTGAGGGCGTCAAGCTTCTCTTGCAAGCTCCAGGTGTCCTGGACGTCTCAGGTCAGGTCCGGAACCGGTCCAGTATCTTCAGGGGAGGGTAAGAAAGAGGGAGCAAAAGAAAAGAAAAAAACAGCGCAAAAAGCAGAAAGCAAGCAAGCAAAGCGGCTAGCCAAGCCAAGCAGCAAAAAGCCAAGAGCCAAAAAGACCTGGTCAAACACTCCCCCCCTCTCTTCCCCGCCCCGCCACAGCAAGACGGCCGGGGGGGGGGAAGAGAGAAAGGGCACAGCTGCCAGACACAACACACGATATTGGGATAAAGGCTGTCAACCCACGACACTCCACCCCTTATCCCATATCGTGAATATACAATAAAACTTTCATTTCACGTACTCACACCTTTGACACTTACGCATTCCTCTCATCTTACTTGCTCAGACCTTTGACACTTACAGTTTCCTTCTGTCTCACATTCAACAAACAATGACATTCATATATGAGTCTCATCCCACAATCAGGTCTCCCTGAGGTACACACCGTGTTGTTCCATCTTTCTGCATTATCCACCATGTATAACCTGGTCCTTGAGCAAAGACAATCCCACGGATGGGTTTGTCTGTACTCGAGGCAGGGTTGATCCATACTGTCTTTCCCAGCAAACCTCTGACATGGGCCACTGGAGCTTTATCCCCATCTACTATATTAAGGAGCTCAGACTGAGCAGGACCTGCTCGGTTGGTGGAACCTCGAGTGTTAACTAACCAGGTAGCCTTTGCTAAATGCTGCTCCCAGTTTTTAAAAGACCCCCCACCCAATGCTTTTAAGGTGGTTTTTAACAATCCATTATACCTTTCCACCTTCCCTGCAGCTGGTGCATGATAGGGGATATGGTATATCCACTCGATGCCATGTTCCCTAGCCCAAGTATTAATAAGATTGTTTTTAAAATGAGTCCCATTATCCGACTCAATTCTCTCGGGAGTACCGTGCCTCCAAAGGACCTGCTTTTCAAGGCCCAAGATAGTGTTACGTGCTGTGGCATGAGACACAGGGTAGGTTTCCAACCATCCCGTGGTGGCTTCTACCATGGTCAGTACATAGCGCTTGCCCTGGCGGGTTTGAGGCAGTGTGATGTAATCAATCTGCCAGGCCTCCCCGTATTTGTACTTAGACCACCGCCCCCCATACCAGAGGGGCTTCACCCGCTTGGCCTGCTTAATGGCAGCGCATGTCTCACAGTCACGAATAACCTGAGAGATACTGTCCATGGTTAGATCCACCCCTCGGTCTCGTGCCCACTTATAGGTGGCATCTCTACCCTGGTGGCCTGAGGCATCATGGGCCCATCGTGCTAAGAATAACTCTCCCTTATGCTCCCAGTCGAGATCTATCTTCAACTGCCCTATCTTTGCAGCCTGATGTACTTGCTGGTTGTTTTGCTGCTCTTCATTAGCTCTACTTCTGGGGACATGGGCATCTACATGGCGAACCTTCACAGGTAACTTCTCTAACCGAGTAGCGATATCTTTCCACTCTTCCGCAACCCAAATTGGTTTTCCTCTGCGCTGCCAGTTCGCCTCTTTCCATCTCTTCAGCCACCCCCATAGAGCGTTGGCTACCATCCAAGAATTGGTATACAAATAGAGCCTTGGCCACTTCTCTCTCTCTGCAATACCTAGGGCCAGTTGAATAGCTTTGATTTCAGCAAATTGACTGGATTCGCCTTCTCCTTCAGTAGCCTCTGCAACCCGTCGAGTGGGACTCCATACAGCTGCTTTCCACCTCCGTTTCATCCCTATGACACGACAAGAACCATCGGTGAATAGAGCGTAACGCGTTTCTTCTGCTGGTAACTGATTGTATGGCGGAGCTTCCTCAACCCGGGTCACTGGCTCTTGTTCCTCATCCGCGACACTAAAGCTTTCACCTTCGGGCCAATTTGTAATTATTTCCAGGATCCCAGGGCGATTTAACTTCCCAATTCGAGCGCGCTGCGTAATGAGGGCAATCCACTTACTCCAAGTAGCATTGGTGGTTCAGTGGTAGAATTCTCGCCTGCCACGCGGGAGGCCCGGGTTCGATTCCAAAAGGGAGCCCCCCAAAACAAAACAAACCTCCAACCACCCCTCCCCCAACACCGGGTTTGGGAAGGAATTTCTCGGAGGAGCAAAGTGGAAAACAAAACCTATTTATTTACAAGTAACAAAAGAACACTCCCCAACACAAGAAAAGGAAAGAAACAGACTTTGTGTATGGTGAGGGCGTCAAGCTTCTCTTGCAAGCTCCAGGTGTCCTGGACGTCTCAGGTCAGGTCCGGAACCGGTCCAGTATCTTCAGGGGAGGGTAAGAAAGAGGGAGCAAAAGAAAAGAAAAAAACAGCGCAAAAAGCAGAAAGCAAGCAAGCAAAGCGGCTAGCCAAGCCAAGCAGCAAAAAGCCAAGAGCCAAAAAGACCTGGTCAAACACTCCCCCCCTCTCTTCCCCGCCCCGCCACAGCAAGACGGCCGGGGGGGGGGAAGAGAGAAAGGGCACAGCTGCCAGACACAACACACGATATTGGGATAAAGGCTGTCAACCCACGACAGTTATATTGAAGGATGATTCCTGTATGAAACCTGCTAGAACAGACAGCTCTGGGCGACCTTGATGTCACAGACATCTTTTCATTAAAATCCTTTCATTAGGATTTTTCCTGCTGAAGCTGAGAAGTTTCAGCAACAAAGTGTAAACAATGGTTATCTGCTGCTGTGGAATGCAACACGTGGATCCGTGATTAGCCTCCTTTAGATGTTTAGATTTACTGACCACTCACGGCAGAGCTGGGTCTCGCTCTCTGCTGAGACACAGCCCTTTGTTATTCATTCCTTTTCTATTCTTAGCTTAGCTAGCCTTCTGAGAATTTTTCCTTCTATTTCTTTTTAGTATAGTCATAATGTAATATACATCATAAAATACTAAATCAAGCCTTCTGAAAATGAGGTCAACATTCTCACCTCTCTCTTCATCCTGCAACCCTTGTGACCACTGTGACACCTTGATATCTTGGGGGCCACCTTTCATCTGCCTTAAAAACAATGGGGGGCCAAGCTTGTCTTTCCATGGAAAAATCATCTTTCAAGCGCAGGTGTCCATAGCCAAAATTGGGAATCCGCCTCCAAAATTCTTTATTTCCTAGGATAGCTCCCAGACAAAAGCTGCCAGGACTGTCTAGGTTCCCTTGGCTTCCTGAGGGCCAGCTCTCATCTGCCTGTGAAACTCTGGGGCTCTGTACTTTCCTTCCTATGGAAAAGAACTGTCATTCTTGTCCAGGTGCCCATGGACAAAACTGGGATTTGGCGTCCCAAAGCTCATCTATCCAAGGACTGCTCCCAAACAAAAGCTGCCAAGACAAACAGGTCTGGCTGGCCTTGGCCTCCTTGGGGCTGCCTCTAATCAGCCTTTGAAACACTGGGGCTCTGCCCTTTCCTTCCGGTGGAGAAGAACTGCCATTCTGTTCCAAGCAATCCGGGCTTAAATGGAATTCCACATCCAAAACTCCACAAATATCCAAAGGTAGCTTTCAGACAAAAGCTGCAAGGACAGACAGGTCTGGCTTGCCTTGGCCTCTGGTGACTGCCTCTGATCTGTCTTCAAAACCCCGGGGCTCGGGGGTTCCTTCCTGTAGAAAAGAACTGTCCTTCTTGTCCAGGTACCTATGGCCTCAGGCACATGAGCACTGTACAGGGAGAGAGGAGCTCTGTGCTCAGTGGGGTGGGGACTGAGGACAGCAGAGGAGAGCCCTGGGAGGGACTGAAGGGTGCTTTCAGAGATGGTGGATCCTTTTAACATAATAGTAAACTGGGAGAAAAAAGGAAAAAATTAATGTAAAATGCCACTGGGGAGATCTGGACTGGACACAAGGACAAAGGAATTTCCCTTGCAGGGCAGGGCTGTGGTGCAAGACATCCTCCAGAAGGAGTCTGGGTCAGCCCAAGGCTTTGTGTGGGCAGGCAGAGGCAGGCAGGAGGCAGAGCTGTCAGCAAAGGAAGGGTCCAGCCAGGTGGGGCAGCCAGGGGATGACGACAGCCTGCAGGGACAGAGGCGCAGGGCAGGGACACCGTAGGACAGCCTGGGCTGCACAGGGCACAGGGATGGGCAGCAGCTGCAAGACAGCCCTGCCACAGCCAACTTGGGCATCACTTTGCCATGGCTGCTGGGCCTGGGCCTGAGGCAGGAGCAGGAGACAAGTGACCCTTGCAGGGCTGGGGCCTCATTGCCTCCTTGTCCCTGCTCAGCAGCCTGGCAGGGGCCGCCCCATGCTCCTGCCCTTGCCATTGCACATCCCCACATGACAGTGCCCATCCGGGGAAGAGCCCTGAGCAAGGAGGGAGGGACAGGATCTGCCTGGCCAGGGGCTGGGGCTCAGGCCTTGGCCCTTTGCATTCCTCAAACACATCCAGGTTTGCTCAGCACCAGAGACACCTTTGCCTTGTTTGTCTCCAGCTGTTATCACTGCCTCCAGTGTTCTCTAACTGGAATCTGGGGACACTTTCTGAGTTGTGTACTTCAGTGGGACCCATTAAAACTTGAAGAAACTTTGGAGTCTAAATTTAATTTTGAGTTCTTGAGAAGTTTTTTGAAGATGCTCTCAGGGACCGAGTCTGATGTAAACAACACCAAATCCCCAAGAGGCTCATTAAGGTCCTTGTGCTGTGTCTGTGCTGCTGAGCTTTAAAGGAACAGCTGTTCCCAGGACCTGCTCCTCTCCCAGCCCAGCAGGGCTGAGGGCTCTGCCTGCAGGCACTGAGGGGACAGGAGCCAGGCAGAGACAGGCTGAAGGAAACCAGGATTTGGAAGGCATTGAGCTGAGACTTCACCTGGGGAAACATTTTCACAGCCCTGTGCATGGTGAGTGTGGGGGCAGGGCAATGTCCCCTGTTCTCTGGGAGGGATCTCCTGAAGCCAGCACACCCCACAGCCTGGTGGATGTGTCAGGAGGACTCTCCCAGTTTCTCTGTGGCACAGGAGCAGGAGGAGGAGGATGTGCTGCAGAGCAGGGCTGCCCTGGGCACCATCAGAGGGACAGGGCAGGATGGCTCCTGCTGCCAGGGACAGCTGCAGGGGGTGAAGCTGGGGCTCAGAGCTCCAGCTCATGCCCAGCTCATTTCTGAGGGGAATTTTCATGAACTCATTCAGGGCTGGGGATTCCTGCTTGGGTCTCTGCTTTGCTGAATCTGTGCTCCCACTTTTCCTGGGCTCAGCTTGGTGGCAATGGAAACTCAGCTGGGCAGGGCAGAGCAGGGCCTGAGGCTCCTAAACCATCACAGTGAGGATTCCTGGAGCCCTCAGCAATTGCCTGCACCTGCCCAGCCTCAAGATCCACACAGCATCAGCTTTCCATGGTGCCCAGGCTGGGGGAGCTGTTCTTTAATCCCTGCAGGGCTGAGCAGCTGCAGGGCAGGGCTGGCCCAGGGGCTGGGCTGGGCTCTGGCAGCTCTGGCAGGGAAGGAGCCCGGGGCCACAGGAGCAACTGGGGCTGGGACAGCTCCAGCAGCAGAGCCGTGGGCAGGCAGGGAGGGAGGCAGTGCTGAGGGAAGCCCTGCTGCAAGGCAGATGTGGCACCTGCTGGGCCTGCCCTGCAGGGCAGACACTGCCCTGAGCAGCACAGCTCTTGTGTCTCCTCGCAGCCAGCACAGCCCTCAGCCCGGGGGCTCGGGGCCCTCAGTCCCTCCTGGGGTGGCAGAGCAGCCCCAGAGATGAAGGGCATCTCTGCGGCCATGTGCCCATTCCCTGCTGACCAGGGCCTGAGGGCCACTGTCCTGCCCTGCTGCTGCCTGGCAGGGGCTGGGCAGGGCAGGCCAGGGAAAGGCTTTTCCTCACGCCCGGCTCTCTCTCTCTCCTTGCCTTTCCCAGGTGCTGCTGGCATTGCTGAGGGGCTCTCTGCAATGGCAGTTCCAGCTGCAGGGCCAGGCCCAGCCCTTGGGCTCCTCCTGTGCAGGGTGAGCACAGCAATGGGGTGTCCCAGCTCCCTGTGCCCGGGCAGCTCTGGGCAGGGCAGCCTGGGAGGCTGGCAATGAGCCCACTGTCCTGACTCTGGGAAAGGCAGGAGCCCCTTTGTGTGCCAGGGATCCCTCTGCTCTCAGCTGTGTCTCCTGGCTGTCGAGGGAAACACGGGAATGGATCTCAGAAATGTGCAAGTCCAGGGCAGCTGGAACAGGAGAGAGGGACAGAGCAGCTCCCCTCAGTCTGCACTAAGCCTCAGACAATCCTCCTGCCTCACTGGACTCTCTGTTCTTCCACAGCACAGCAGAATCTCTCATTCTGCCTCCTGTCATCCCCAGCCCTTCACCCAGGCAGCTCCTCTGCCTTAGCTGAACATTCTTTATCCAAGTCCCAACACCAGGCCTGGGCCTTGTTCCCCTGCACTGACTGGGGGTCAGGACTGACTCCCAGCCATCCTGCAGGTGAAGGTCCAACTCCTCACACAGCATTGGCCAGCAGCAATCAGAGCTCCAGTAACAGAGCTGAAGGAAGATCTCTGAGACATGGACAGGGGGAGGTGTTCAGTGACAGAAAAGACTCTATGAGAAAGAGCTTTGACTTTTCTGTGAGAAAACTCCCCCCCCCCCCCCCCACCCATTACCCTGTCTTTCCTCCTTCTGCAGGTTGAAATGCTCAGACACAGCAAATGTCCAACAGCAGCTCTATCAGGCACTTCCACCTGCTGGCACTGGCAGACACGCGGCAGCTGCAGCTCCTGCACTTCTGCCTCTTGTTGGGCATCTCCCTGGCTGCCCTCCTGGGCAACGGCCTCATCATCAGCGCCGTAGCCTGCGGCCACCACCTGCACACGCCCATGTTCTTCTTCCTGCTCAACCTGGCCATCAGTGACATGGGCTCCATCTGCACCACTGTCCCCAAAGCCATGCACAATTCCCTCTGGGACACCAGGAACATCTCCTACACTGGATGTGCTGCACAGCTGTTTCTGTTTTTGTTTTTCTTCTCAGCAGAGGTTTCCCTCCTGACCATCATGTGCTACGACCGCTATGTGTCCATCTGTAAACCCCTGCACTACGGGACCCGCTTGGCTAGCAGAGCTTGTGTCCACATGGCAGCAGCTGCCTGGACCAGTGGCTTTCTAAATGCTCTCATGAATACAGCCAATACATTTTCCCTGCCCCTGTGCCATGGCAATGCCCTGGGTCAATTCTTCTGTGAAATCCCCCAGATCCTCAAGCTCTCCTGCTCATACTCCTATCTCAGGGAACTTGGGCTCATTGTGATTGGTGCCACTTTAGCTTTTGGTTGTTTTGTGTTCATTGTTTTCTCCTATGTGCAGATCTTCAGGGCTGTGCTGAGGATCCCCTCTGAGCAGGGACGGCACAAAGCCTTTTCCACCTGCCTCCCTCACCTGGCCGTGGTCTCCCTGTTCCTCAGCACTGGCTTTTTTGCCTACCTTAAACCCTCTTCCATTTCCTCCCCATCCCAGGATCTGGCCCTGTCAGTTCTGTACTCGATGGTGCCTCCAGCCCTGAACCCCCTCATCTACAGCCTGAGGAACCAGGAGCTCAAGGCTGCAGTGTGGAGACTGATGACTAGACAATGTAAGAAACATTGAAATGCTGGACAATTTCTGAGAATAATTTGTAATAAAAGTTGTCTTTGATATTTCTTGTTGGCTTCATTTTGGAGCTTCTTTTTCGTTGTTTACCATTTTTAATGTTGTCCCTAAACGAATATATTTTGCCATATATCATTTTGTTTCTCCACACGTCCACTGTGACTTGCAGACTGTGTCAGTGAGGACCTGTGCTCTTGATACCTTTAAATGAAATAAAGGATTTATTTCATATGAAGCTATGAAGAACATAGCTCCTCACTGCCACAGTCCAGCAAAATTTTTCGCTGGAGCTCCCCCTTTTGTTGCCTTCTCTGCACAGTGCAGCAATGTCTGTGTGCAGAGCTGGGGGCAGATCAGTGCTGGCACAGCAGCAGTGCCCAGCAACAGCAGCACTTGGTGTTGCCAGTGCTGCCGCCATGGCCCTGCCCTGCTGCCCTGGTGGCCCTGGTGTTGCTGCAGTGCCTGAGTGCTCTCGGGGCCGGGCACAGCTCTGGGGGTGGCAGTGCTGGGGCTGCAGCAGGGACAGGCCATGGGCACTGCTGGGGCAGCGCTGATGCCTCAGGCCAGGGCCTGGGGGCTCCAGGCTCCTTGCCCAGGCTCTCTCAAGAACACGGCCAGGCCAATGCTCAGCACTGAAAAGCCCCGTGAACAGCCCATTGCTGTTGGTGTGGGGACATGGTCCAGAGGCACAAATGCCATCAGCCCCTGGGGCCAGCAAGGGCTGGGGGACACCAAGGAAACCACTCAGCTTTGTCCTGGCCTCTGCAGTCAGCCAGAAAGTTTGTTCCCATCTGCTGGGAGTTTCCTGTCCCACTGCAGAATCTGTTGCTAAGAGCTGGGGCTGCGTGGCAGCCACTCCCAAACTGCCCTGAGCATTTCCTTTGCTTCACCCTGGCTTTCTTTACTCTGTCTGGCACAAATCTCTTCCTGTTGCCCACCCCTGTTTCCTGCCCTGCTAACAGCCCATCCCTGTTTGCCTTTTCCTCTCTGGCCCCACTCCCCATTGCAGTTCCTGACTTGGCACCATGGGAACATCCCTTGGGCAGCAGGATCATCCTACAAGTGCTGAAGAATTGTCTGCAGGCTCCTGCCGTGTCTCCTGGTGCTCCCTTGCCAGACGCACCCCAGGCCAGGGGGGCACATCTGGGCTGCTGTGTCTGGCTCAGGAGCTCCCTGTTCTGGGCAGTGAGGAGGAGCTGCAGAGGCACTGCAGGACTGACAGGATGGGCTTTGGGGCTGGCAGGAGAAGCTGAGGGACCTGGGCTGCTGGAGCTTCCGAAGAGGAGGCCCAGGGCTCCTCCTGCAACTGCTCCAAGGGTGGTTTCAGAGAATCCCAGATTCAGCAAGGTTGGAAAAGACCTTGGAGATCATCAAGTCCAACCTGTGTCCCGACACTGCTTGTCTTCCCTGAGCCTCTTCTTCTCCGGGAAAAACAACCCCAGCTGCCTCAGCCACTCCTCAAAGCTCTTGTGTTCCAGACCCCTCCACAACCTTGTTGCCCTTTCCCTGGAAATGCTGCAGCCCCTCCATGTCCTTCCTAAATTGGGGAGCCCAGAACTGGACACACCACTCAAGGTGCTGCCCAAGCAGTGCTGAGCACAGGGGAAGAATCCCTGCCCTGGTCCTGCTGGCCACACCATTCCTGAACCAGGCCAGGAGCCATTGGCCTTCTTGCCCACCTAGGCACATTGCTGCCTCATGTCCAGCCTGCTGTCCATCAGTCCCTGAAGGTCCCTTTCTGCCTGGCTGCTGTCCAGCCACTCTGTCCCCAACCTGTAGTGCTACGGGGGTTGTTGTGGCCAAAGTGCAGGACCTGACACTTGGACTTGTTAAACCTCACCTTGTTGGATTTGGGCCCTGGATCCAGCCTGTCCAGGCCCCTGTGCAGAACCCTCCTACCCTCCAGCAGATCCACATTCCCAGCCAACTTGGTGTCACCACGGTTCCATGAGGCCCGAGAGTGTCCCAATGCTCTCCATGATTCCATGAGGCCTCCCAGTGTCACAATGTTCCTTTTGGTTCCCTCGAATCCCTTGGTGTCACAATCTCACCATGTTCCCCAAGGCCCTGCAGTGTCACAATGGACCCTTGGTTCCACGATGTCTGGCAGTGCAGCAATCATCTTGGTTCCACAGTGTCACAATGGCCTCTTGGTCCCAAGGGCCACTACGGTTTCAAACATGTTTCCTTCATTGCAGGAGTCCCTGAGGAGCAGCACTGACCCCTTGGTTCCATGGGGCCCTGCAGTTTCACAATGGCCCCATCATGACACCAGGTCCTGCTCTGTCACAAAGCTCTGCATGGTTCCACAAGGCCCTGCAGGGTCACAGTGGCCTCTTGGTTCCATGAGGGCTCAGAGTGCCACAATGAATTCCTTAGCGCTGCAGTGTCACAATGGAGCCCTGGCGACACAAGATCCTGCCGTGTCACCAGGGACGCTTTCGTTCCACAGGGCACCACAGTGTCACAATTGTTCCCTCAGTTCCCAGAGTCCTTGCAATGCTGCAATGCCCACTTGATTCCATTGTCCCCACGCTCTCCTAAGGGTCTCCTTGGTTCCACAGTGGCACAATGGCCCCTTGGTTCCACAAGGCCCTGCAGGATCACAGTGGTCTCTGTGGTTCCAGCAGGACCCAGACTGTCTGTCACCATGGACTCCTTGCTTCCATTCAGCCCCACAGTGTCACAGTGGCCCCTTGGCTCTGTGCTGCCATGTCACACACAGTGTCACCATTGTTCCCTTAGTGCTACCAGGCCCCTTGCTTAGTGTCACAATGGCCCCTTGTTCCCCAGGGCCTTGCAGCGTCACAATCATCAGAGAATTGACCAGGCTGCAAAAGACCTTGGAGAGCATCAAGTCCAACCTGGAACCCAACATCATCTTGTCACCCAGACCATGGCACTGAGTGCCACATCCAGTCTTTCCTTAAACACTTCCAGGGATGGTATCTTACCTGTTCCTGATCCATAGGATTCTCAGGGTTTGGATGAGGGAAATGGTGGGTAAGTGGTGGGGACAAAGCATTACTGATCATCAGCTTTAAAGCTCTTGATTTTAATATTTTTTCAGACTGCATTAGAAGGTGCTGGGGTCAATATCAATTGGACATTGCTGATATCAGTCCATAAACAGGAAAAGAAAACTTAACAGGATAAATCAATTCTCTCTTCATTGTTTTCAATACAGTATGTTCAGTTTGAATACACTTCAGAAATGTGTCTAATTAACCATAAAAGAATTGAAAACCTAGAGTATTCCCTGTGGCTTTTCTTTTTCAGGCGTTGTGAAAAAATGTTTATGAGCCTTTTCCCGTGAATTCCTGAACTGAAGAGCTCAAGAAAGAAGAGGCTTCTGCAGGAGGAAAATTCATCATCAAACGCCAAGAAGCTGAGAACCAATCCCCATCAGAGCAGCAATGAACAGAAATGGGCACAGCTTTGTGGCTCCCCCAGCTTTGGCATGGGCCCTGGGCCTGCGACAGGAGCAGCTCTTGAGGGCCCCAAGGCCGCGGCTCTTGTGCTGCCCTGGGCAGATGGGATGGCAGCAGGAGCTACAGAGCTCTCAGCACCTCAGCCCAAGGGGAGCAGGGCAGCCAGGGAGCCTCCTTTGGCCTTGGCCAAGCACCTTCCCCCATGGCTGGGGCTGAGTCCTGTGGCAGCTGCAGCTGCTGCTGTGCCCTTGCCAGGGGCTGAGGCCGTGGGGCAGCACCCAGAGCAGCCTGGCCTGAGCAGAGCTGTAAGGCCAGAGTCGGCTGGGCTGGGCTGGGGAGAGGCCCTTGGTGCTGCCCAGAGCTCAGGGCAGCTGGCAGAGCTTGCAGGGAGCTGGGCTGGGCTCAGAGAGCCTGGCCCAGAAACCATCAGTGTCCATCTCAGCCTGGCTGAGCGTGCAGGGGAAGGACTCAGGCCAGGCCTTGTGGGGCAGGGCTAGCGCCTGTGCAAGGCATTGCAAACAGGCAAGTGGCCCAGAGAGGAGGCTGCTCGCTGCCCTTGGTGGCATGGACAGAGCAGGGAGGGGCCCAGGACATTTGTCAGCACCAGCCTTTGTGCCTAGCCCTCGGCAGCTCTGGCTGCTGAGCTCAGCTTTGGCCTGGGCTGAGTTTGGCTGTGGCCCGGCTCCATCCTCCTGCAGGGCTCAGGGCCTGTTCCAGGCCATGGAAAGCCCTGGCTGCCTCTCTGCTGGCCCAGAGGCCGGCAGAGCCCGGGGCAGGGCTGTCTGTGCAGCCCCAGAGGGGCCGTGGGCTCTGCAGGAGCTGGCAGAGGCTGCCCAGCAGGGAGGCCATGGGGCACAGAGCCCCAAGGCTGCTGTGGGCACCACGGCTCAGGGGCCGTTCCCAGCCGCAATGCTCCTGGCCTGGGCTGGGCCTGCACAGGGGCTGGGCCACCATGGCTGGGCCAGCACAGGGCCACAAAGGGGCCATGCAGCTGCTGCCGGGGCTGACAGCAAGGCCAGGCACACACAAGAAATTGCTGAGCATGGCCTGCGCTGGCCAGGCCTGACTGTGCCAAAGGCAGAGCTCAGCTGCTCTTGGGGGCTGCAGGAACACTCCAGAGCCCAAAGAGCCTCCATGGCTGTGCTGGAGACCAAGGCAGCAGGGGGGAAATGCAGGGCTGCTGCGGGATGGAGATGGCCTTGAATTCCAGCACACACCTCAGCTCTCTGATGATCCCGGCACCATGCTGGGCCCTGTTTCAGACTGGAACAAGAGATACATAAAACTACAACTAAATTGTCTTTGTCTAAAATCCTTCCCGTATGGAAATCTCTTGTGGATGGTGGACATGTCATATGTTTCTGGAATGTCACATGGAGAAGGGGGAAGGGTTTTGGTTTTTGTTAAATTTTGTCATATTCACATTTTTACATGTGCCATGAAGAGAAACTTTGTGTGCCTCTGAGTCCCACCAGTTCCTGACTCCCAAAGTACACAAACCTGATGAGTTGTGGTTCCCACTCCAGTGTTTGCACTTGCACCTCCTTCCATAGCCAGAGCAGAGCTCCCTTGTCCCAGAAAGAGCCTGGCAAATGAGGGATGAAGGAAACAGGACAGGCTGTGGGGATCAGGGGCAGGGCAGAGCCCAGCAGAGGAATGACTTTTGCATTGGATGGAGCTGTGCCTCCCCTTGGCTTTGTTGGCTGACAAGAAATGAACATCCCTCTGTGTCTAGAGCAGCTCCTTCTCCAAGGAAAGCAGGTGGGAGTTGGAGCCAAGGAGCTGAAAGCTGCAGATGCAGCCTGGGCTCGAGGGAGCTCAGATTTGCACAAGGCTGCTCTGAGTGCCAGGGCTTGGATGGGGGAAATGCTGGGGTGGGGGCAGGGACAGAGTCTGATTGATTGTCAGCCATGAGGGGTCTTGACTTTCATATCTATTCAAACTGCATTAGGAGGTACCTGGATTCAGTGTTATTTGGAGATTGCTTATATAATCGAATTAACAGGAAAAAGAAATCTAAACAGGACCTAAAAAATCTTTTCTCACTCTCTTTTTAAATAGAATACATTCATTTTGAACACACTTCTGAATTCTGTCATATTAACAACAGATTATTTGGAAACTGAAATGAAATTACCCCCAGAGGCTTAGCTTGTTAAGGTGTTCTGGATGTTAATGAGCCCTGGGACACTGAATTCCTGCACTGAAGAGCTGAAGGCTGAGCAAGCCTCTGGAGCAGTAAAATTCAACAGCAGCCTCCAAGCTTTTAGAGTGTGTGGAGGACAACTTTTTGTCACAGCTGGTGAGTGAGCCCAGCAGGGGAAGGACTATGTTGGACCTGTTGTTTGAGAATAGAGATGGGCTGGGCGGAGATGGGGTGGTTGGAGGCCGCTTGGGGAACAGTGATCATGAAATTATAGAATTCTCAATATTTGATGAAATCGGGATAAACATCAATAAGACTTTCACACTGTGCTTCCCGAGGGCAGACTTTGGCGTGTTTAGGAGAGTTATTCAGAGAGTTCCTTGGGAAATAGTCCTTAAAAAGAAAGGAGTCCAGGAAAGGTGGATGTGCTTCAAAACAGGGATCTTGAGGGCGCAGGAACCAACTGTCCCTGTGTGTCAAAAGATGAGTCAACAAGGCAAACATCCAGCCTGGACGGACAATGAGGTTTTGAAGAGACTTGGAAATAAAAAGAGGATGTATCATCTTTGGAAGGAGGGTGAGGTCTCAGAAAATATTTAGGGGGTTGCTAGGGCACATAAGAAAAAAATTAGGGAGGCCAAAACTCAGTTCAAACTTAATTTGACAACTTCTGTAAAGAATAATAAAAACTGTTTTTATAAATGTATTAACAGCAAAAAGAAGAGTAAGACCAAACTTTGTTCTCTATTGAATGAGGGAGGAAACTTAGTAACTGCAGATGAGGAGAAGGCAGCGGTGCTTAACACCTTTGTCTCAGTCTTTAATGGGAAGACGGCTTGTCCTCAGGACAGCTGTGCTCCTGGGCTGAAATATGGGGTCAGGGAGCAGAATGGGCCCCCTGTTATGCAGGAGGAGGCAGTCAGAGAACTGCTGAGCTGCTTGGATGTTCATAAATCCATGGGTCCAGATGGGATCCACCCCAGGGTGATGAGGGAGCTGGCAGATGAGCTTGCCAAGCTGCTCTCCATCATTTACCAGCAGTCCTGGCTCACTGGGGAGATTCCAGATGACTGGAAGCTGCCCAATGTGACACCCATTCACAACAGGGGTGGGAAGGAGGATCCTGGTCATTATAGGCCAGTCAGTCTGACCTCAGTACCCAGTAAGGAAATTGAACAGTTTATACTGAGTGCTATCACACAGCACTTACAGGATGGCCGAGGGTATCAGAGCCAGCCAGAAGGGGTTTAGGAGGGGAAGGTCATGTTTGACCAACCTGGCCTCCTTTTATGACCAGGTGACCCTCCTGGTGGGTGCAGGAAAGGCTGTGGATGTGTCTGTTTGGACTCCAGCAAGGCCTTTGGCATTCTGTCCCACAGCACACACCTGGAAAAGCTGCAGCCCAGGGCTGGGACAGGAGCACTCTGTGCTGGACTCAGAACTGGCTGGATGGGCCCAGAGAGTGGTGGAGAGCAGTGCTGCATCCAGCTGGCAGCCAGGCACCAGGGGTGTCCCTCAGGGCTCTGGTCTGGGGCCAGCTCTGTTCAATATTTTTATTGATACCATGGATGAGGGGATTGAGGCTTTCATTTGTAAATCTGCAGATGACACTAAGCTAGGAGCATGTGTCCATCTGCTGGAAGATAGGAGGGCTCTGCAGGGAGACCTGGAATGGTTGGATGGATGGGCAGAGTCCAATAAGATGAAGTTTAATCAGTCTAAGTGTCAAGTCCGGCATTTTGGCCACAATAACCCCCTGCAGCACTATAGGCTGGGGCCTGTGTGGCTGGACAGTGCCCAGGCAGAAAGGGACCTTGGGGTACTGGTCAACAGCAGCTGAATGTGAGCCAGCAGTGTGCCCTGGTGGCCAAGAAGGCCAAGGGCTCCTGGCCTGCATCAGGAATGGTGTGGCCAGCAGGAACAGGGAGGTCATTCTTCCCTTGCACTTGGAACTGGTGTACCTGGCATTCTTCCCCTGTACTGTATCTTGAGTGCTGTGTACAGTTCTGGGCCCCCCAGTCTGAGAGGGAAACTGAGGGGCTGGAGCATGTCCAGAGAGGGGCAACAAAGCTGGTGAGGGTTCTGGAGCACAAGTCCTGTGAGGAGTGGCTGAGGGAGCTGGGGTTTATTAGCCTGGAGAAAAGCAGACTCAGAGGTGACCTTCCTGAAAGGTGGTTGTAGCCAGGTGGCGGTTGGTCTCTTTCTCCAGGTAACAACTGACAGAACCAGAGGACAGAGTTTTAAGTTGTGCCAAAGGAAATTTAGGTTGGATATTAGGAAAAAGTTTTCAAGACAAAGGGTAATAAAGTAGCCAGCCTGGCACGGGCAGAGGTGGGGGCAGCCAGCTTGACAAAAGCATCCATCCATGTGGATGGGGGGCGGCAGAGGGGGACAGGTTCCAAAGCCATGCCCCAGATGGTCTGCTCTGCAGGCCCTTGAGGAAGGGGTGCCTTTATGGGCAGGAAAGTTGGGGATTTTCCCCACCTGTGGACAGGTTTAATTCTCCCATGGAGTGGTCAGACCCTCCACAGGCCTGTGAAATGGTGACAGGCTTTATGCTTTTTCTTGTTTCCAGGTCTCATTTTGAATTGACTTCCATGCAATTGTTCTTTGTTTTTCCCAGGAGGACTACACCTAGGGCCAGGACCAGATGGGAAAGCGCCTGCAGCGTCCGTGGAGCACGTGCAGGGCCAGCACTACCCCAGGGGCCAGGATCTGCAGGGAGAGCCCCTTCCAGAAGGACAAGGACCTGGTGCGGGAACAGCTTCTCTCCTGGCAGCAGCTCTCCAGAGGTGGGCACCCGGCTCCACAGCTGGGCTGGCAGAAGGGCTCCGGGCAGGTGGCAGCGGGCACATGGGCATCCCGCTCCTGCAGCTGCTGAGGAGGTTGCTGTGCCCTGATTAAGCAGAGGAGGTGGAACGGGACCTGCCCCGCTGCCCTTCTCTAAAAACAGAGAATGGGTCGGGAGGTTTGGGCTCTGAGCACAGCCAGCAGCCTGGCCCGGGCACAGCCATGGCGGGACAGGGGGACAGGAGCCTGCTGCGACTGACCGTGGCTCTCTGGTTTCTCTCCACAGGCTGCCAGCACCTCATGCCATGGGAACGGCACCGCTTGGCCTGCCAGGCTGGGAGGGCTGGAGGGCAGCCAGTGTTCATTTGCTGTCAAAAATAAATTGGGATTTTTTTGTCATAGTCATCATTGGAGCATTTCTTTCATCCTTTTCCAAGCTTTTGGCCTCTTGTGATAAATGGATGTGATTAGTTCTAACAAAATTGTAATTATTTCAACATTTTTGGAAAATAATTGGAAAGGCATATGTGATTAATGTTATGAAACAAATGAGTTTCTTTGTAGATTATACCTGTTGGAAACAGGATACAGGAGATTGGAATGGCCTTGATAAACAAAATTTAGGAAGCCTCCCAAGTCAGAATTGGCATCAAGACAAAGTTAAGTCAACTCCCAGGACAGGATCGGCCGTGACATGAATAATGCTGGGACAATTCCAGACAGAGAGTCTAAAATTGTGTTCTTATCTATAAAATAATAAGGCTTAATTGGAGCATAGTGCTCACTTACATAACACAGGACTTGGGGCACAGGCACAACCTGCCAGGTTATTCAGAGGACCGTGAGGAAGACTGTCAGCCTTCCTCCAAGAAGAGAAGCAAAGAGCCAGAAGCCCCCTTAGCCACAGTGGGAGCATGCGCTGTGTGGGTGTGGTGATGCAGATTTCAGGAATCAGAAATAGGAGGAGATTTACAGGAAAATATCGATGAATATGTATTAGCACACAGTATATAAGTTGTGTTTGGATCCTTTTGCCTTTTGCAGGTGAGGCAGGGTGGGAAGCCCTCCCCATACCCTGATCGATCGGTTTTGCTTATGCTTTATCTGAACCACTGCCAAATTTCTTTTTGTAACTACTGGATTATATTTGATTGGATTATTTTATCTCAGTAAAACTGCTACTACATTTTAAGTTTGTGGTTTATTAAATTAGACATATGGGACCTCATATATAACATCAGGAATATGACTTAATCGTTTACAAAACCAAAACAAATATTATTCAGCTAAATTAACAAGGAATAGAAAAGCATTCCAGACCTAATCACAAATGGTAAAGTAACAGAAATTATGATACTTGATGAAATGAATACAGTTTTGCTTAGTTAGTAGCTCAGTCTCCTCTGGCTTTTGATCTTCTCCCCAGAAGGGGTGCAGTTCTTTGATCTCCCCTTCACAAGGGGCACAGTCCTTAGGGTTTGGTCTCGGCTTTGGCATGGGGTGTTGTGTTTTGGATGATGATGACTGCCGAAAACACCCCTCAAATCCCCCCCAAAACCTCCAAATCTCCTCAACTCACCCCCCCCCAAACCTCCCCCCAACCACCTCAGGATGAACTTTTGGGTTAATTTCAGGTAATTTTGGGTGATTTTGGTACCTTGTGGATGCCAAAGTGGGCGTAGGATTCAAACCCACCCAAAATTCCCCCTAAAATTCCCCTAAAATCCCTCCAAGTCTTCCCCAAACCTCCTCAGGATAGATTTGGATGTAATTTTGGGTTAATTTCAGGTAATTTTGGGTCGATTCTGGGTGAAATTTGGGTGGTTTTGGTACCTCCTGAACAACAAATTTGACATAGGATTCAAACCCAGCCAAATCTCCCCAGATTCCCTCAAAACCCCCCAAAATTCCCCCAGAGCTCCTCAGGATGGGTTCTGGGGTAATTTTGGGTGGATTTAGGGTTAATTTTGCATCCCTTTGTGAAGTGGCGAGGGCCCCGGGTGCAGGGCTTGGAGCGGGGCTGAGCAGCGGGGCAGGAAGGGCGGGAGGGAGATGTGAAACCCCCCCGGGGATCCCCTGATGGGGACACCCCTAAAAAGTTCTGTGCCAGGACTGAGAAACAAACGGGACTTTTGGTTTTTTTGGTCTTTAGGTTGTTGTTTATTTTTTCTCTTATCAACAGTTCAGCACGCTGGCTGCACACCAGACTTAGCGTACAAAGAGAAGGCACCAAAAGTCACAGGACACAAGGTTCAAGGTATTTTAAAATGATTTTGTCCAATTAAATCTTAGAATGCATTTTATTTCTACCTTTATACCAGTAACTATTTCTTTGTTTGCTACTCAGCATCTGCATTGCAGCTCTTTCCAACCAATCACTCTGTGCTCCCAACACAGCAGAAAATGGAGTAGATGAAGAACAAGATCAGACAATGCCCAGAATCCTCCATCCCGTCTTCTGTCCACCCTCACACTAAAATCCCAAAGCTCTCGGTTTTTCACCCTGTGATAAACTACACTACTATCTATTTCACACCCTCATAGATTCCAGTTGATCCCAAAGCCTCGGAAGCTTTCTCCATAGACAAAGGTGAAAAGCAGTGTTCTCCTGGGGATCAGGACTTCTCAGGACAGGCAGGGAGACACAGATACTAACTTTTAGTGATTGGAGAATAGTGACATCAATATGGTAATTATAGGAGTTATGATAGGCTATAGGTAAAAGTAAAGGTATAGATCGGTTCTTCTGTGTTAAGATGCTCAGCAAAGAAGAATATATAATGCACTGTAACCAAAGCTAAAGGGTCTGCAGGCCTGCCTGCAGCTGGAGCTGAGAGCTGTAGGCACAGGCTCTGCCACCCACGACCCTGGACTGCTGTAACATCTTGGACACAATAAACTGCATTTTGGAGAGCTGCCTGGAGTCCCACATCTCTCATTCAGGCTCTTAGAGGAGAGGGACACGGGGTGATGGAGAGACGGCAACAACTCCGTGCCGTGCTGGCAGTTGGCACTCCTTGCTGCACTCTGGGGAACCAAAGGGTAAGGAAAGATATGGGCCATGTTATAGATACATATTATAATATTGGCTTTTCGCAAATATTGAAATGGATTTTATATGTGTGCTGGTAAAGTAACTTTGTTGTAAAGATAGTTTTTATTTCTGTTGTTAATTAAGCTCAGTGGAATAGCTGCTTGTGTTAAACTGCCTGCTTGGATGGGATAACATCCAATGCACACAGGATGAGGGTACCTGTACAGATCTGCCAACTATCAGCACTCCCCATCTGAAGGCAGAGTGGACCAAGGCCCAAAAACTGGAGGTGATAAAGAGAAGGAGCCAAAACCACAGCCAAGAAACACACATGCTCTGAAAAGGCAGACCCAAGAGGGGCCATGTAAAATCGTTCCTGGAAAATGTAAAGTAGGTTATGGATATGCATGAGAGTCTATGAATATGCAACAGGCTGATGTAAGGGAAAGGCATTTCAGGGGGATCCCCGAAGGTAACAGGGTGCTCCTGGCTGAGTGCCAAGATGCACCCGGCCATAATAACCTTTGCTCCATGGTCCTAGTCTCCCATTGTCCGTTATTAAACTTTGTACATTTTAACAGGAGAGTGAACGTGTTTTTCACTGTGAAAAACGCCAATCACTTGTTTTTACAATTTTAAAACTTTAATAATAATAAAATGGTTATAAAAATAGTATCACAATTAGAGTAATAACAATTTGGACAAATTGAATTAGGACAATATGAGACAAAGACTTACGGACGTCCAGGTACCTTTTTCTGGGCATCACGAGCCCAAAAAAGGACACCCGTTAACAAAGCATTAACCGTTAAAAACAATAGCCCGTTGTATATTCATACACTTCATACATGATGCATAAATTCTATTCAAACACAGGATTCTGTCTGGTCAGTGTCAACTTCTTCCCTCTAATCCTAATAGCACCTTCAAGGCGGGAAGAAGTTCGTTTCTTCTGATAAGAAGGCAATAAATTCTTTTTCTCTGAAAGATTCAGGTGTCCTGTGGCTGCTATCTCGCTGCAAGTCCTTTCTTTTAAACAAAGCATCTTACATAGCATAGTTTCTATTTTAACAATTTTTAAAACCTAAAACTATATTTAACACAGTACTTAAGAAAATTAATACAGCATTGCTTTCTAACAAAACACGTATAATATTCATTTTAATATTTGCGAAAAGCCAATCATAAAATACATGCATTTTTCACACGGGGGATGACCCAATGAGACAGCCAGTGTGGGAGGGAGTTTGACATTGACATCCCGCCCCAGACGAGGAACTCCATTTTGTGAGCTATCTGAAGGGCATACAGTGAGGAGAGGTACTGGAGAATGGGTTAGGGTAGAATCCAGGCCTGTGTGATCAGTACAGATGTGGGCAGGGGGTAGAGAAGGAGGGGAGATGGCAGACAGCAGGTAGCTCGTCTGTGCTTTAGAGCAGTTTCTGTTTCTCATCCTAATCTTGGTGTCAATGGGTTCAGGAATGCTGGGGGCAGAGCACAAAATCTGGGTTGAGTATTAGAACTTTGAACCCTTGAGAAAACTCTATAAGTCATGTGAAAAATTGGGTACAATTTTGTGACTCTTACCACTCACTTAGTTTGCAAAAGAAAGAGTCTTCCCCTAACTGAGTCCCAAAATGCTCCATGATGAACTGAATCAACAGAAATGTCTGGGAACTCCTTAAACAGCCAATCAACAAAAGGCCTCCAAGTTTCCTTAGTAAAAGTCTTCCCCTCTGAAAGGAGAACCTCCCTAACTGGAACATATATGCCCCTCTCAGCTTTGGATAATTTGTTACCCATAGCTGCCCCTGATGGAAAGGGTCGCCCACCCACAGGACTAAAATATCACCTAAGGATCCTGCACTGCAGGCAGTTGTCCCCCAACTCACTGCTCTGGTGGCTCTGGATGCAGGTGTTTCAAAATATCCCATGGTCTTCACCAGCTGAGCAGGCCCTCCTGCCCCTTGAGGGTGCCGACGCTGCCTTCAGCAAACCCTGATACAACTCAGGTCCCACTCCAGGGCGGAGGCTGACCCGAGGCGTTTTCTGTCCGGTGACAAAGGAACAGCCGGATCTTCATTGGAGTCGCTCTCAGGGAATTCTCAAAGAAGGTCCCTGTTTGGGCACCACTTGTTGTGGCGTGTCCACAGCCAGCCTCTGTGAGAGACCTGCACTCCCAGAGGTGGGAGCAGGCTCATTTAAACTGCTGATGAATGAGGCAAGAGAGGGGTTTGTGTGGAACTCCAAACACACTGGATTGTGCTGAAGAGGGTCCAGGGCCAGACACAAAATGGGGCTGGGAACACAGGGTTTATATGGGGGATAAAAGGATCTTACATGCAGCAACCCATGACCAACAGGGGAAAAGAGAGGTGAGAACATCCTAGGTGGCGTACATATCAGTGTGATAAATAGGTATGATTCATGCTGATAAAAATTGAAACAGTAATCAATATTGATACAGTAATTAATATTTAAGAATAATAAAATAGTTAAAAAGTTGTAATGCCAAAGAAGAGAGGGAAAGGAGGGGCTCCACCCCTCCTTCCCAGCAGATGGCAGATGTTCTCAAGGACTACAGGAAAGAAGCTGAAGGTATAGTTGCTAAAAATGACCAAGAACCTGCTTTGGTCCCAAGAAAATGCTAATTATAAGGGATTTATTGCTTTGATATGTAGATGCACTGATACGTTAGTCTTGGCTTACATTGTACTGGCTTGGTGCGCATGTGTAACCCAAAGGTGAATTAAAGGACAACGAAGAAGACTACAGGGCCTTCATCAGTGACGACCCCCAAAGACTTGTGCGACCACCAAACCGAGTCGTGGCGCATGTGTGATAAGGGTGGTAATGAAGGCGGAGACAGAAAAGTGACGAACCGACAATAGGAGGAGATGGCATTGAGACATGGCATATAAGGGGTGATTTTTACTCGGCAAGCTTGTACGTGAAGTGGCAAGGGTCATTGAACTCTGCCCTCCGTACCCCGTGGTTGTTTTTGCTTATACGCTATTATTGGAACCAAATTATCCCTTATTTATATATTTTCTAAACTATTCAATTAAAATTGCTGCTACCTTAAATATTGTTTGGGTTTTTTTTGATGGGATAATTGGGCAAATATAACAATTTTGGTGCTGATACCCGGGACTCTTTTAACTCCAGGGAGGTGAATAGCTTCTGGGAAGGAGCTCCCCGCCAGACTTTTAAGTGGTCCCAAGGCTAGACCACTCCCCCTTGGGAAAAAGAGAGTCTTTTTACAATAATGCATAAGCAAATTAGTTTTTAAGAGTGTGCAAGAGAGGCTCCCATCAGAGTGCCGGCTTGTAGGAGAGAGAGTACCCATAGAAAACTGCTTTGTGCACAAAGACCCTCGTGAGAAAAGGAGGCTGTGAGTATCACGGGGTGTTGGGTCGGGGGGCTGCTGTATGCATGTGTGAGTGTGTGTGGAGTGTCTGAGACGGGGGCTGGGCAGTCCCAGATCCCCAAAGCGATTGGGACCTCCCAGTACCGCGTTTTTGCGCTCTCCACGATGAGACCGGCCGGAAAAGGAGGGAAGTGAAAGAAAAGTGAATGAGTGGGGACCCTGGGTGGGTTTGACCCAGGGGAAGGAGGGGATCCCTGGTCCAGGCACCAGTGGGAAGGCCCTTGGACAGGAGGGATTGACTCAGTAGGGAGACTGAGAAAGAGAGTGAATGAATAGGTTCAATTTCCTTGGAGGGGTTGGTAGCAGGATATTTAGTATGTGATTAGATGGTGAGAGGACAGGGCTAATAGATTGAGAAAGAGGGATAGGGGTGGAACAAGTAGACTGCGGAGGGAGAGATACGAGTGGAACAGGTAGATTGAAAAGGCAGTGTGACAGAGTAGTAGGTGAGGAAGTTGAGCCACGAGGTGAGTGTGGGAAACTAAGACTCTCCTGGTACCGGGGATTTCTTAGTTGGTTGCCACCAGAAATGGGTCAGGGAAAAAGTAGGTTCCTTGACCCAGGGGCTGCAGATTGTAGGAAAAATTCGCAGTGGTTTGAGGTATCTAGGAACCGTGAGGGGGGTTCTCAGGGGGGGACCATTCCTCAGGACAGCCCACTGGGGATGATAATACGGTTTTGGGATGAATGGGAATCCCAAAGGGAAGAAAATCAAGAAATTCAGAGGGCAGTGCCTAAAGGACATAATATAGGAAAAATTTTGAGTGAGCATCAGAAAAAATATGAGTCGCCGGCAGAATGGTTAAAAAGATTAAAAAGAGACTTGCAATTATATTCAGGTATAGATATTGATACTGCAGTAGGGCAGGTTCTGTTAAAACTTCAGTTTGTGGCCGGATCTTGCAGTGACATCAGGAAAAAGCTGGAAAAATCAGAAGATTGGCGGAACAGGGGACTGCAAGAGTTACTGAGAGAAGCACAAAGGGTGTTTGTAAAGAGAAATGAGAAAATGCAGAAAGCAGATGCCAGAATTTTGGTGGCAGCAGTTCAAGATATGCAGGCAGCTGTGAATACAGAAAAATCTGCAGAGAAAAACAAGCAGCAGATGTCAGAATCTATTTTTAGGAACACAAGACCTGTGTATTGTTCCCTCCACAAGAAAAGACACTTAAAAAATTCTTGCCCCACTTTGAAGGGTGTGGGACCCACCTGTTTTTATTGTCATATAAAGGGGCACCTGCAAAAAAATTGCAGAAAGAAACAGCAAGATGAGAAAACTTCTCAGGAGAATGAGAGAGGGCAAGAGTTTTGTTTAATAAAGAGGACCGAATTACAACTACAAGAGCCCTTGATAATAACACTAAAAATAGGTCCTCAGAGTGAAAAACTTATATTTTTAGTCAATCAGGAGTTTCTCGGTCGACAGTGACAAAATTACCTCAGGGATGTGAGATAAGTCGTGAGCGAGTTTCAATAATCGTAATTACGGGAGAGGCTTTCCCTGTTCCTGTAATAAAAGGAGTGCAAATTGAAACAGATGACAAATTTGGAGTAAATGATTTATTGTTGATACCAGAGGCCGAGAATAATTTGTTAGGCAGAGATCTAATAACAGCCCTAAATTTACAGATAAAACCCTGTGAAGGAAAACTTAAAATTTATTCTTTAACTGAAGAAGATAATCTAGAAATTAATGACACGGGTTGGCATTCAGGTGAAGTGGGAAAAGTTTAGGGTGAAGGAGTCTGGTCTCCTTAGTCCCTCCTGGTGAGCATAAGCCTGTGAATTTTATGCATTACTCTGTGCATTATTAATACTAAAAGGAAAAGAAGGGACTATTTATACAGACTCCAAATATGCTTTTAGTGTAGTACATATTTTTAGAAAAAATTGGAAGGAAAGGGGACTTATAAACAGTCAAGGGAAAGGGTTAGTACACGGGGAATTGATAATTCAGATACTTGAAGCTTTAAAAGATTCAAAGAAAATAGCAGTAGTTCATGTAAAGGAACACCAGAGAGGGAGGGATATTAGAGTCAGAGAAATAATTTAGCTGATGAAGAAGCAAAAAGAGCGACCTTAAGAAAAAGGGATACTGAAATCATGACCTTACAAAAAAAATAGAAATTCAGCAGGAGACACTTTCCCTTCCAGTAGCAGAACTGGCAGCTATAAGGAAATTAGGAGCAACATTTAAGGAGGGAAAGTGAGTATTTCCTGATGGCAGGATTATGATGCCGAAACCAGTGGCACATTAGATCTTAGATAACTTGCATAGATGGACATACTGGGAACAAGAGTCTTTTGTGATCACTTTTTAAAATTTTATGGGTGTATGAGGATATTCGAAATTGGAAAGCAAATTACCCAGGGGTGTCTTACCTGTTAAAAGGTAAATAAGAAGGTGTTAAGAAGCCCTCCCTCTGGAGGATGCAAAAGAGCCTACAGGCTATTTGAAAAGATCCAGGTTGATTTTATAGAATTGCTTGAAGTAGGTCAGTGGAAATATTTGTTAGTTAAAATAGATCAATTAACTCAGTGGGTTAAAGCATTTTCAGCAGCTCAGGCTACAGTTCAAACAATGGCTAAAATATTGTTAGAACGTGAAATTCCAAGAATGTGATAATATGGTGGGATTTAAGTTGATTTATATTAACCCTGATTTATTAAGAAGGAACTAAGCATCCTAGAGTGGCTACGGACCGCAATTCCCTTGAGAATGGAGGCAGAAGAACGCCAGTGGAAAAAGAATAAAAGACTTTCTGAATCGGTGGGAACAGCCTAAAAAGATCGAAGATCTCCTCCAGGGTCACCCACTAGCAACATTATTAGAATTGATTACAGAACTGCAGTTCCAGAAACTGAGATTGGTAACACCTGTTGTTAAAAGAGCTCAGAGACAAAAATGTTGGGAGTGCGGTAAACATGGTTTAGGGTGTCATACATGAATATGTATTGTTTGCACACTTTGCTTTAACTCATGGTGGAAAGTAACTAAGAGAGAAGAGAAGGAGAGACAATTGGTTTGCTTGCTTTGTTATGGTTATGTATTTAGTCAGCTAATTATAGAACGCATTGCTAGTAATTTTTTTTGTATACCTTTGAGATTGGGAGACGGGACCCTTCCAGCAGCTATTGGATTAATAGAGAACTTAGATCAATTGGGTTTTGCTATATTGGCTATAGCACAAATAAGAGAAGAAGCAACTCATAATATTATAGACGAGTGTCTCATAATTGATAGTTGTTGTGGAGAAGAAGTTAATATAGCACATAATAGGCACATTGCAGGGGCATATTGGGCTGCGAGTTTGCCTGTTGGAGGCAGTGACTTAATGAACTCCCTGCCTTCGAAGCAGAAAATAAATTAGAAAAATCTTATTGTGGTTGGCACATCCCTGAAATTTTGGAAAATACAGGTTTATGGTATTCTGGCCTAATCTTTTCACTGTTCTTTTTGTTTTAATTATCTCTTCTTAACCAGCTAGAACTGGGAAATGGCTTTTAAAAGGAGACAAGCAAACTCTGTGGAGCTTTGGGTACCAAGGAAACTAAAAGCACCAGTGACTAGATCCTGGGATATTATCTTTGCTACCGAGAAGACTGGTATCTCGGCCCTTGGTTGCAATCCAAGGGGCCTTGAGAAAGGTGGAAAGGCAGATTTCCTGAGGATTATTTTCACTGTGATCATTCTGGTACCCTGGGCAGTTGGCCAAAGCCAGAGAGCCACACTGGACAGAGTTTCGTCAATGAAAAAGCAAACAAGGCAAAACCCAAGTCCCAGCAATTTCAACATTTGTGATTATTGCAATCAACCTGTGTGGATTAAGGACAAGATGGGATCTGTATTTGCAACTAACAGAACGTTAGTTCTGTCTGCTACAATCACAGCAGTGTTATAGATGTTTGTATTAAGAAAGGAAAGATGTATTGGGTAAAGAAAAATTTGGGATATAACGGATGAGCTCCTTATCCCCATGGTGATCAAATTTGCCCTCAATATGAAGGTTCGTTTGTTTTGAAAGAAATTAGAATGGAGATGATCCAACTATAGGCATAGGAGGCCGGGCACTAAGAGAAAAATGGAAAGAGAAAATAAAAGAAGAAAAAGAAACAAAGGGGAATAGAGGAAAGAACAGGAGAAAAGAGTCAACAGAATTGGCTGAATTGTATAAATAGCTAAAACAGTACTACAAAAATTGGGATTTGCCAGCCTCGAATAAGAATCTGTTTGTGGGATTGATGCAAAGAATTGCTACAGAATTGGAATTATGCTAATGTGGGATTTGTGGAGGTCTAAAAATGGCTAAAAGATGGCTGTGGAAAGGTGAGAGCTTAGCTCCAAAGCAATTTTTAAAGTGGAACCATACACAAATATCTGGAACATTGAAGAGACCTGAAGGATGGATTTTAAGCCATCAAGTAATTGGAATAATTTCTATAACTCGAGAAGGAAGGAAATTTATTAAAATAGTAGGGCATACTCCTTGTAAATCCACATTGGTGGTTAATATGGATAATCGTTCAAAAATCTGGCGACCTGAAAACCCCATTGGATATTGGGAACCAATAAAAGAAATAAATTGTGAATGGGATGAACAGATTAATTTATGCTGGTACAGAAGTCCTGAGCTAACCCCTACCAATCCACCGACAGCCTGAGGTCTTATTGGGAGCAACTGGAGAAAACTGATAAGAAATGGAAAGCCTCAGATGGGATATATTGGATTTGTGGGCAATAGAAATTGATGATTATGGGGAAGCTATCACAGAACTTGCAGAGGAAATTAAAAGGGTGGCTCATGTGCTGGTACAGAAGTGGAATTCAATCCTGAAAGCAGATTGGTGGAGTAAAGCTTTTGGAAATATTTGGGGGAAAAAGTTAGAGTTCATGTTGTTATGCTCAATTCTGGGACTTTTATTTCTGCCTTGTATGATTTTGTGTTTTATTAGGTTAATTCATTCAGTGATTCAGGGGATGCAGATCACAACAATGTCTCTAGATTCAGAATCAGCAGAAAAGGAAAACCAAGATCTATAATGGTATTAAAAGCTAAATTAACACCTGTTAAAGAACAAGGACCTAAAAAGATTGAAATAGACCAAAAAATGCTAACTAAATTTGAAAGACAGTGTGAAACACTAGAAGCAGTAATAGAAATGCTAGAAAAGTTTGAAGCTGAAAAGAGACAACGAGAAAACCAAAATTCTGAAAAATATAAAAGATATCAAGGTACAGCTTTTTAAATACAGCACGAATCATAATGATCAAAAAGAGAAATGGAGAATTTGTGATAAATAGGTATGATTCATGCTGAAAAAAATTGAAACAGTAATCAATATTGATACAGTAATTAATATTTGAGAATAATAAAATAGTTAATAGCTAAAAGTTGTAATGCCAAAGAAGAGAGGGAAAGGAGGGGCTCCACCCACCCCCCCTTCCCAGCAGATGTTTTCAAGGACTAAGGAAAGAAGCTGAAGATACAGTTGCTAAAAATGACCAAGAACCTGGTTGGGTCCAAGAAAATGCTAATTATAAGGGACTTATTGCTTTGATATGTAGATGCAGTGATACGTTAGTCTTGGCTTACATTGTACTGGCTTGGTGCGCATGTGTAACCCAAAGGTGAATTAAAGGACAACAAAGAAGACTACAGGGCCTTCATCAGTGACGACCCCCAAAGACTTGTGCGACCACCAAACCCAGTGGTGGCGCATGCGTGATAAGGGTGGTAATGAAGGTGGAGACAGAAAAGTGATGAACCGAAAATAGGAGGAGATGGCATTGAGACATGGCATATAAGGGGTGACTTTCACTTGGCAAGCTTGTAGGTGAAGTGGCAAGGGTCATTGAACTCTGCCCTCCGTACTCCGCGGTTGTTTTTGCTTATGCGCTATTATTGGAACCAAATTATCCCTTGTTTATGTTTTTTTTTAAACTATTTAATTAAAATTGTTACTATTTTTAATATTGTTTGGCCTTTTTATGATGGGATAATTGGGCAAACATAACAAGGGGAAGAATCACTGCCCTGCTCCTTCTGGCCACACCATTCCTGATCCAGGCAAGGAGCCATTGGCCTTCTTGCCCACCTGGGCACACTGCTGGCTCATGTCCAGCCTGCTGTCCATCAGTCCCTGCAGGTGCCTTTCTGCCTGGCTGCTGTCCAGCCACTCTCTCCCCAGCCTGTAATTGCTGCAGGTGTTGTTGTGGCCAAAGTGCAGGACCCGGCACTTGGACTTGTTAAACCTCACCTTGTTGGATTTGGGCCCTGGATCCAGCCTGTCCAGAGCCCTCTGCAGAGCCCTCCTTCCCTCCAGTAGATCCACACTCACACCCACCTTGGTGTCATCTGCAAATTTGCTGATGCTGGACTCAGTCCCCTCATACAGATCATCAGTGCAGATACTGAAATCCACGCTGGCTGGCTCTGATCCCTCAGCCATCCTGTGGGTGCCCTGTGATGGCACTCAAGGTGATCTGTTCCATAACCTTGCTGGGCACCCAGGTCAGGCTGACAGGCCTGGAGTTCCCCAGATCCTCCTTCCAGCCCTTCTTGGCAATGGGCTCACACTGGCACCTCCAGTCCTCTGGGCCCTCCCTGCTGAGCCAGGACTGATGGTGAATGATGGAGAGCAGCTTGGGGAGCTCATCCACAGCTCCCTCATCCCCCTGGGATGGATCCCATCTACTCCCAGAGACACCTGTGAGCATCTGAGGGGCTCAGCAGGTCCCCAGCTGCTTCCTCCTGGATTACAGGGGTCTGTTCTGCTCCCTGTGCTCATCCACCAGCTCAGGAGAACACTTTTCTTGAGGACAACTTGACTTATTCTTGAAAACTGAGGCAAAGAAGGGGTTAAGTACCTCTGCCTTTCCCTCATATTTGTAACCACATCTCCCCTAATAATGAATGGAGATTGTCCTTGTACCTCGTTTTGCCATTAATGCACTTATAGAAACATTTTTATTATCCTTCACAGACAT
Organism: Melospiza georgiana; assembly: GCF_028018845.1. Taxonomy (NCBI): domain Eukaryota; kingdom Metazoa; phylum Chordata; class Aves; order Passeriformes; family Passerellidae; genus Melospiza; species Melospiza georgiana. The sequence continues at coordinate 2,834,207 of NW_026652215.1, forward strand.
GGCTGGGTTAAGTCTTATGTGGAGAGTTTTGTCAAAGAGTGGCTTGAGGAGAGAGGACACAGCCGAATTAATTTGGGAGAGATGTCCTAACTAGGGCAGAGGCCTTTTTGCAGGCAGGGTGTCTGTTGAGAAAGCAGCAGGCTAAAGAATGGAAAAGTACAAGGCAGTGGTTAATTCCAAATCTTGCACCTGCAAAGATAACGTGTCCTTGGGCCTAGCGGAGGATGATAAAGAAATGGACAGCGAGGTGTGAGAAGTAGAGAACGTAGGCCCAAAGGAATGTGGATGAGTTAATGGTATAGTTTAACCAATAGATTGCTTGGCTTACAGAATATTCATGAGCTTATTATTTGCTGTATAAGTGTTTGATGCTTTCTTTAATAAACTGGACCTGTGATGAACCATCTGGTGTCCTGGTCTCCTTCCTACGACATGGGGACATTGGAGATGTTGGGGTGCTGGGGAGCTTGAGGACCTTTGGGGACATTGGAGATGTTGGGGACCTTGGGGACATTGGAAATGTTGAGATGATGGGAGCTTGGGGACATTGGAGATGTTGGGGTGATGGGGCCTCGGGGACCTCGGAGATGTTGGGGACCTTTGGGGGCAATGGGGACATTGGAGACCTTGGGGACATTGGGGTGATGGGGACCTCTGGGACATTGGAGGCTTTGGGACATTGGAGAACATTGGGGACCTTTGGGACCTTTGGGAATATGGAGGGTGTTGGGGCCCTTGGAGATGTTGAGGTGATGGGACCTCAGGGACATTGGAGATTTGGGGACCTTGAGGACCTTGGGAGTATGGAGGACATTGGGGACATTGGGGATGTTGGAGCAATGGGGACCTTGAGGACCCTGGGGACATTGGGATGATGGGGACCTTGGGCACACTGAAGATGTTTGGGACCTTGGAGACCTTGGGGACCTTGTGAACATGGAGGGTGTTGGGGCTGTTGGGGACATTGGGGACCTCGGAAACATTGGGGGCCTTTGGGGGCAATAAGGTATTGGGGACATTGGGGACATTGGGATGATGGGGACCTTGGGGACATTGGGGACCTTAGGGACATAGGAGAATGGTGGAGGCCTTTGGGACCTTGGGAATATGGAGGGTGTTGGGGCCCTTGGAGATGTTGGAGTGATGGGACCTTGGGGACATTGGAGATGTTGGGGTGATGGGACCTTGGGGACATTGGAGATGTTGGGGACCTTGAGGACCTTGGGAGTATGGAGGACATTGGGGACATTGGGGATGTTGGAGCAATGGGGACCTTGAGGACCCTGGGGACACTGGGATGATGGGGACCTTGGTCACACTGGAAATGTTTGGGACCTTGGAGACCTTGGGGACCTTGTGAACATGGAAGGTGTTGGGGCCGTTGGGGACATTGGGGACCTTGGAGATGTTGGGGTGATGGGACATTGGGGACATTGAAGATTTTGGGGACCTTGGAGGTGTTGGGGTGATGGGACATTGGGGACATTGAAGATGTTGGGGACCTTGGAGATGTTGGGGTGATGGGACATTGGGGAAATTGAAGATGTTGGGGACATTGGAGATGTTGGGCTGATGGGACATTGGGGACATTGAAGATGTTGGGGACATTGGAGATGTTGGGGACATTGGAGATGTTGGGGTGATGGGGACCTTGGGGACCTTGGAGATGTTTGGACATTGGGGACATTGGGGATGGTGGAGATGTTGGGGTGATGGGACACTGGGGACACTGGATATGTTGGGGTGATGGGGACACTGGAGACCTTGGGGACATTGGGATGATGGGGACCTTGGGAATCATGGAGATGTTGGGGACCTTTGGGACATTGGAGATATTGGGGAGCTTGGGGACATTGGGGACCTTGGGGACATTGGAAAATGTTGGGGGCCTTTGGGACCTTGGAGAATATGGAGGATGTAGGGGCCCTTGGAGATGTTGGGGTGATGGGACCTTGGGGACATTGGAGATGTTGGGGTGATGGGACCTTGGGGACATTGGAGATGTTGGGGTGATGGGGAGCTTGGGGACATTGGAGATGTTTGGGACCTTGGGGACATTGGAAATGTTGAGATGATGGGAGCTTGGGGACATTGGAGATGTTGGGGTGATGGGGCCTCGGGGACCTCGGAGATGTTGGGGACCTTTGGGGGCAATGGGGACATTGGGGTGATGGGGACCTCTGGGACATTGGAGGCTTTGGGACATTGGAGAACATTGGGGACCTTTGGGACCTTTGGGAATATGGAGGGTGTTGGGGCCCTTGGAGATGTTGGGGTGATGGGACTTCGGGGACATTGGAGATTTGGGGACCTTGGAGATGTTGGGGTGATTGGACATTGGGGACATTGGAGATGTTGGGACCTTGGAGATGTTGGTGTGATGGGGACCTTGGGGACATTGGAAAACCTGGGGGACCTTGGAGATGGTTGGACATTGGGGACATTGGGGACATTGGGGACATTGGGGACATTGGAGATGTTGGGGACCTTGGGGATGTTGGTGTGATGGGACACTGGGGACATTGGAGATGTTGGGGTGATGGGGATCTTGGGGACTTTGGAAAACCTTGGGGACACTGGAGATGTTGGGGTGATGGGGATCTTGGAGACTTTGGAAAACCTTGGGGACACTGGAGATGTTGGGGCACTGGGGACCTTGGGGACCTTGGGGACATTGGGGGCACTGGAGATGTTGGGGCACTGGGGACCTTGGGGGCACTGGGGATGTTGGGGACCTTGGGGACTGTCCTGGTTTAGGGCAAATTTGTTAAAGGATATGCAAAGGAGGGCCCCTCCAGAAAGCAAAACCCACACGGCCCCTCCCCCAACCGGTTCAGGAAAAAATTCCTTGGAGAGAGGTGGAAAGAACCTGTTTATTTCAGGCACAGCACCCCCCAGCACACAAAATTAACACCCGATGACACCGCTCTGAGAAAGATGACAAAATCAGAAAGTCTCTCTCGGGGGTGGTTGCTCTTTTCTCAGTCCCTCCGGCGCTGGGGCAGGTGCTGCAGCCAAACCTTCGGTGTTCCCGGGTCCCAGTCCAGAGCAGGCTCAAGATGGTCACAGAAACAGGAGAGGAGAAACAGTCCAGGAAGGAATTTGGACTGTTTAGCTAGAACTAGCTAATAAGCAGAGGCCAAAGCAGAGCAGAAGCGAGAGCAGAAAAGAGAGAAGCAAAGCAGCAAGCTGAAAGCAAGAAGTGAAAAACAGCCCTATGTACTGCTCGTCTCTGTGTCCCTGATAAGAGAAACCCAAACAAAACTTCCACTCTTCAGAGCTGGTCTTAAAAGCACAGAACAGATGATTGGGGTACAAGCATCATACGTCACCCCAGGACATTCCACCCCTTATCCCCATATCATCAACGTACTACAACACATCATGCATTATTCATACAAAATTTCCATCTGTTCCCCCAAAATTACAAGCAATACCCATCATGCCTTCATCACATCTCCACACTGGACCACTGAATCCAGGCCCTATATTACAGAGCTGCAGGATTCCCCCTTTTCACTTTAGTCACTTAAAGCTCCATCTATCACTTGCTCAGACCTTCGACACTTACACATTTCCTTCTTCATCTTCCACTTGCCCAGACCTTCAACTCGTACACATTTCCTTCTATCTCATGTCTGTATGGTTTAATGTACAGACAATGGCTGTAACATCCAATGAACAGTGATATTGCACATCATTCTTACCCCACAATCAGATCTCCCTGAGGTACATATCGTGTTGTTCCATCTCTTTGCATTATCCACCACGTGCAACCTGGTCCCTGAGAAAAGACAACCCCACGAATGGGTTTGTCTGGACTCGAAGCAGAATTGATCCACACAGTCTTCCCTAACAAACCTCTGATATGTACCACTGGGACTTTGTCTCCTTCTATTACATTCAGGGACTCAGACTGGGCAGGACCTGCTCGGTTGGTGGAACCTCAGGTGTTGACTAACCAGGTGGCCTTTGCTAAATGCTGCTTCCAATTCTTGAAAGATCCCCCACCCAAAGCTTTCAACTGGGTTTTTAGAAATCCATTGTACCTCTCCACTTTTCCTTCACCTGGTGCATGGTAGGGGATATGGTACACCCACTCAATGCCATGTTCCCTAGCCCAGGTATTGATAAGGCTGTTCTTGAAATGAGTCCCGTTGTCTGACTCGATCCTCTCAGGTGTACCATGTCTCCACAGAACTTGCTTTTCAAGGCCCAGGATGGTGTTCCAGGCTGTATCACAGGGTAAGTAAGAGACACAGGGTAAGTTTCCAACCATCCAGTGGTGGCTTCCACCATGGTCAGCACGTAGCGCTTGCCCTGGCGTGTCTGGGGCAGTGTGATGGAGTCAATCTGCCAGGCCTCCCCATACTTGTACTTGGACCACCGCCCACCGTACCAGAGGGGCTTCACTCACTTGGCCTGCTTGATGGCAGCACACGTCTCACAGTCATGGATAACCTGAGAAATACTGTCCATGGTTAAATCCACCCCTCGGTCTCGTGCCCACTTATAGGTGGCATCTCTGCCCTGGTGGCCTGAGGCATCATGGGCCCATCTAGCTAGGAATAACTCTCCCTTATGTTCCCAATCTCGGTCTATTTTGGACACCCCTATCTTTGCAGCTTGGTCTACCTGACCATTGTTTTGGTGCTCCTCATTGGCCCTACTCTTGGGTACATGGGCATCTACATGGCAGACTTTCACAGGTAGCCTCCCTACCCTGGTAGCGATGTCTTTCCACTCATCAGCAGCCCAAACTGGTTTCCTTCTAAGTTGCCAGTTAGCCTTTTTCCACCTCTTCAGCCTCCTCACAGAGCATTTGCTACCATCCATGAATCAGTGTAGAGGTAGAGCTTTGGCCATTTCTCTTTTTCTACAATGTCCAGGGCCAGTTGAACAGCTTTGAGTTCAGCAAGTTGACTTGATCCACCTTCTCCTTCAGTAGCTTGTGGAACCTGTCGTGCGGGGCTCCATACAGCTGCTTTCCACTTCTGGTTCATCCCTATGATGCAATAGGAACCGTCAGTGAAAAGAGGGTAGCGTGTTTCCTCTGGTGGCAGTTGGTTATATGGAGGAGCTTTTTCAGCCTGTGTCACAGGCTCTTGTTTTTCTTCTGTGACACCAAAATTCTCACCTTTGGGCCAGTTTGCAATTACCTCCAAAATCCCAGGGAAATTCAGTTTACCTATACAGGCACGCTGAGTGATAAGAGCAATCCACTTGCTCCATGCAGCACTGGTGGCATGGTGAGTGGAAGGAACCTTGCCTTTGAACATCCACCCCAGCACCGGTAGTTGGGGTGCCAGGAGGAGTTGCACTTCTGCACCAATCACCTCTGAGGCAGCTTAGGACTCCTTCATAGGCAGCCAAGATCTCCTTCTCTGTGGGAGTGTAGTTGGCTTCAGAACCTCTGTAGCTAAGACTCCAAAATCCCAGTGGTCGACCTCGAGTCTCCCCAGGCACCTTCTACCAAAGGCTCCAGGACAAGCCATTTTTCCCGGCTGCAGAGTAGAGCACGTTCTTCACATCTGATCCTGTCCTGACTGGGCCAAGGGCTACTGCATGAGCAATCTCCTGCTTAATCTGGACAAAGGCTTGTTGCTGCTCAGGGCCCCACTGGAAATTGTTCTTCTTGTGGGTGACCAGGTAAAGAGGGCTCACGATCTCACTACTCAGGAATGTGCATTATCCAAAAGCCTATGGCACCTAGGAAAGCTTGTGTCTCCTTCTTATTGGTGGGTGGAGACATTGCTGTGATCTTGTTGATGACGTCTGTGGGAATGTGTCACCATCCATCTTGCCACTTCACTCCCAGGAACTGAATCTCGAGAGCTGGTCCCTTTACTTTAGTCTTTTTGACGGCAAAATCAGCTCCCAGGAGGATTTGGAGGATTTTTTTCTCCTTTCTCAAATATTTCTCATTTCTCAAACATCTGCGGTTGTGTGATGTCATGATGATGTCACAATGTCACAATGATGTCATCCATGTACTGCAGGTGTTCTGGAGTCTCACCCTTTTCCAGTGCAGTCTGGATCAGTCCATGGCAGATGGTGGGGCTGTGCTTCCACCTCTGGGGCAGTCGGTTCCAGATGTACTGCACGCTCCTCCAGGTGAAAGCAAACTGAGGCCTGCATTCTGCTGCCAGAGGAATGGAGAAAAATGTGTTAGCAATGTCAATGATGGTGAACCACTTTGCTGCCTTGGACTCCAGCTCGTACTGGAGTTCCAGCATGTCCGGCACAGCAGCACTCAGCAGTGGAGTCACTTCATTAAGCCACGATAGTCCACAGTCAATCTCCATTCTCTGTCAGACTTGTGCACAGTCCAGATGAGGGTGAGTGAGTCTTGCTGATCACCCCTTGGCTCTCCAGCTCACGGATCATTTTGTGGATGGGAATCACAGCATCTCGAGTTGTCTGATACTGCTGACAGTGCACTGTAGAGGTGGCAACTGGCACTTGTTGCTCTTCCACCTTCAGGAGTCCTACTGCAGATGGGCTTTCTGATAGTCCAGGTAAAATGTTCAACTGCCTAATGTCTTCGGCCTCTACAGCAGCTATGCCAAAAGCCCATCTGAGTTCTTTCGGGTCTTTGAAATACCCACTTCGAAGTACACTATGCCTGAAATACATGGGGCCTCTGGCCCACTCACAATAGGATGTTTCTTCCACTCATTCCCAGTCAGGCTCACATCAGCTTCCACCAAAGTGAAATCCTGGGATCCCCCTGTCACACCAGCAATAGAAACAGACTCTGTCCCCACATGTCTCAATGCGATTAATGTACACTGAACACCAGTATCAACCAAAGCTTTATACTCTTGTGGTTCCGATGTGCCAGGCCACCAAATCCACACAGACCAATAAACATGATTTACCCCAGCCTCTACCTGGCTAGAGGCAGGGCCCCTCTAAGCCTGGTTATCCTTCTTTCCCTGGACATATGTCTTGAATGTCCCTTCAAGGGGATCCGACATGTCATCATCATCATACCCGGCAGTTCGGCTACAGGCAACTGTAGCTGTTTTCCTTCTCGTGGCTTCCTTCAATTTATGCACCCGTCGTGCCAGAACAGCAGTAGGTTTCCTATCCCACCTTCTCATGTTTTCCCCACAATCACACAGGTAAAACCACAGCTCAGCTCATGGGATGTACCTTCTCTCTCCATCGGGGAAACATCTGCCTTGGATACCAGAACCTCTGATCTGTACTGCTGAGATTTGGAGAAGGTCTTCTTTAATCTCCTCTCTGAGCTTCTTATGATTCTCCTCTATCTCATCCTCTAATTTCTGCAGAAGTGTTTCTACTGCTGGGATTCTGGCATGTGTCGGGCCATGTACAGCATCTGCATATGCTCGGAGCTTCCTTGCCATGTCAAGCACAGTCTCATCCCTCTCATCCCTCTTCATGATGGCTAAGGCAGAAGCATATTCATGTGGCCCAAGTCGTACAAGTTTTCGCCACATCACAGACGTGCATGGTACCAAGTCTGGGTTCCTAGTTGTTACATCATCTGAGAAGATAATCTCTGCCACTGCCATTTCTCTCAGGCGTTGGATCCCTTGCTCTATGGTCTTCCACTGGATTTGCTGCATATAGAGATCATCTGCACACAGGTATCTTTGTGCAACACTTTCCAAGACCCCTGCCCAGAGGCTGTGAGCGTTAGCCCGCCTCATCATTCCTTGGTCGATAACAGGATCATGTGACAGGGATCCCAAATGCCTGGCTTCAGTGCCATCCAGAATTGTAGCCTCACCTGCAGCATCCCAGAGACGGACTAACTAAGGTGTAAAGTCTTGGTGTTTCGCAGATCCCAGTCTGGAGCAGGCCCAACTAATCATGAATTCATCAGGTCTTTGAGTGTAATCCTTCCTTAGGCCATGAAGGTCCTTCAGGGAAAAGGACTCAATATTGGCTTCTGATCTTGCATCTGCTGCTTTGACTACTGATTTTATGTCAGGAGGCATTGAGGGTCCTTCTCCTTCTCCTTCACCATCATCATCATCATCATCATCATCCACTGGTCGATTGGTCTTGTCCGTGCACTTTCCACTTCTAGTGCTGGTAGCCACAGCCATTGGTTGAGGCTTATTGTCTGGTTTAGCTGCTGGCTTAGGCTCACTGTCTGGTTTGCCTGCTGGCTTCGAGCCTGGGCTGTTGGCTGCAGCCTGAGTCACTGGGATAGCTGCTGATTTATCTCCCTGCCCCCCTGCCTCTGTCTGCTGCCCGACAGTATCTAGCAGTGTGCGATAAGCATAGGCCAGGGCCCAGCTCACTGCAATGATCTTCCTCTCCTTAGGCTCATCCTGGTACTTCTCTTTCAGATATTTCCCCACCTCAGCTGGGTTCTGAATTTGTTCATGGGGAAAATCCCAGACTATAGGGTCAGAGAATTCCTTCAGGATTTGGCCCATATCCTCCCATTTTCCACACCACTTAGGATTTTCCACACCGCGGTCTACTTCTAAGTCAGGGGTCTTATCAGCCCGTCTAGAAATCTCAGCCCTCATTCTAGAGAAGCAGCAGGCTGTATAGAGGAAGGTTACCAAATTGAATTCCAGAAAGATGGTTTCTTTAACATTGAGGGGAAACTGAACATCCTTCACTAGTGATGCAACTGATCCATAGGAGAAGGAAAGCCGAGGCTGAAAAACCTCATTCCCTCCTGCTCCTCCTCCAACAAACTGGATGCATAACCACAGCCATGAACCATTCGTACCTGGAGCAGACTCTAGCATGTTTATAAACTTCTTGCACATCATTGCCACCAAGCCCAGCAGGATAGCTACTCTGGTCACTGCCCCTCTGCTGTAAAAACTACGTATTAGGGACAATACTAAAGCTATTTATGGATAAGAAAATAAACCTAGGGACCAGAGAGGTATTAAAATCTCAAAAAACCCTAGGGACCAGAAATGCATGCAAACCTTCACCCCAAGAGACATTATGAATTCAAAAAGCATGGCTATTAGCTGATTTAAATGAACACAGAGTAATAGCAACAAAAATGCAGTCAAAACAGGGTTTTTCCACTCTCTCGAGCCCCCAGGATGGGCGCCAATATTTGTCCTGGTTTAGGGCAAATTTGTTAAAGAATCTGCAAAGGAGGGCCCCTCCAGAAAGGAAACCCACATGGCTCCTCCCCCCAGCTGGTTTGGGAAGAATTCCTCAGAGAGAGATAGAAAGAACCTGTTTATTGACAGGCACAGCACCCCCCAGCACACAAAATGAACAATACCAGATGACACCACTCTGAGAAAGATGACAAAATCAGAAAGTCTCTTTTGGGGATGGTTGCTCTGTTCTCAGTCCCTCTGGCGCTGGGGCAGCTGCTGCAGCCAAACGGTTCCAACCCTCGGTGTTCCCAGGCTCCAGTCCGGAGCAGGTTCGAGATGGTCGAAGAAAAGGAGAAGAGAAAGAGTCCAGGAAGGAATTTGGACTGTTTAGCTAGAGCTAGCTAATAAGCAGAGGCCAAAGCAGAGCAGAAGCGAGAGCAGAAAGAGAGCAAGCAAAGCAGCAAGCCGAAAGCAAGAAGCAAAAACAGCCTAATGTACTGCTCGTCTCTGTGTCCCTGATAAGAGAAACCCAAACAAAACTTCCACTCTTCAGAGCTGGTCTTAAAGGCACAGAACAGATGAATGGGGATACAAGCATCATAATGTCACCCCAGGACAAGCTGTCACAAGGTGACAGGACAAGGACGGACAAAGAGAAAAATGATTCTCACATTTGACAAAGGCCCCCAGCCTGTGAAAGGGCAAAGGAGGAAGATCAAGGCAGTGAGAGGGACAGAGCACTCCTCTGACGTGGGTGCAAGTGTGACATTTTCTCCTGTGTGTGTGGCCTTCCCAGGGTGGGGGTTTTACACCTGAGCCAGTTTGGGTAAGGGGGTGGTGTTCACACCCTGAGCGGGGATTACCCCACTGTTTCAGGTTGAAATGTAAGATGTAACCAACTTCATGTTTTCAATTACCCATCTTCATCAACTGTTATAAACAGGTGGGGCAGTGTTCTTTATCTCTTCCATGACTCACCCCTGATCACACCCTCCAAGGGAGATATCTTCTGTGAATGGGCCATTGAATGTCACTGCAGGACTGATAAAATTCCATCATCCCATTGTGGGAGGCTCCACCCAGGGGGAGGATCCAAGCATTCCTACCTGGATATAAGCTGAGGCTTGAAGCACCAGGAGCACCTTGCCTACTGGATTCCCAGAGGACAAGAGCTCCACAACCACCTCTGGACCTTGAGAGAAAGACCAGACCCTTCTGCAGGATCACTGCTTTGACAGAATCACCTTGATCACTCCAACAGGACTGCAGGCACCATTTAATGGGACTGCTGCCACCACCCTGACCAACAGGGTGTCAGGTTATATTCTGACTCTGTCAGTTTAAGGCAGTGCTTCTATATCATTGTCTTGATCTAAATTTTTTTATTAAATTGTAGTTCTGGTTTAGACCCTCCCCAGGTTTGCCTTACAACTAGTACAAAAAACAATGTGCTCATCCCTTGTTTTCCTCCCTAAACAGGATTTCCCATCCCCAAACCTTTGCCAGATGGAGGAGGAGGATGCGAGGAACAGGAAGGAACCCTGAGATACCCAGGCAGGTGAGGAGGAATTCAGTGCCCCTTTCCCTCTCTCTCCTGCTCCATCTCCCAGCCCAGCACAGCCCCCAGCTGCAGGACAACCCTGCTGCCAACGCCGTCCTCCCAGGGATGCACTGGGGGAATCTCCTTCCCCTTCCCTCTGGCACAGAGGCAAATCCCATTGTCTCCTTGTCCTTCCTCCCCCAGACAAGGAACTGGGGGTGGAGACTAGGCAGGAGAAATCCCCATGGCAGAACCTCAAGGAAGAGGCCATTTTGAGTGACTCCAGGGAACCAGAATCCAACAGGGAAGAAAAGCCAAAGAGATCCTGCATGAGGGTGGGCTCCAAACCCAGCACAGGATGCTCTTAGGAGGAAAGACCCACCCTGAGCCAGGAAGGTGGAGAGATCTTCAGCCAGAGCTCGAAGCTGTTGGTCCATGAGCAGCTTCTTAATGGGGAGAAGCCCCACAAGTGCTTGGAGTGTGGGAAGAGCTTCAGGCAGAGCAGCACCCTGATCAGCCACCAGATGATCCACACCAGAGGATGGCCCTATGAGTGTGGGGAATGTGGGAAGGCCTTCAGCTACCGATCCATCCTCGTCATCCATCAACACATCCACACCAGGAACAGGAGCTATGAATGTCCCAATCTCAGAAGAGGTTTCCGACCAGCTCCAATCTCCTCCTGCACCAGTGGATTCACACCAAGCAGAGGCCCTTCCACTGCCCCGACTGCAGGATGGGCTTCAAGCATAAATCCCACCTTGTCAGACACTGGCGCATCCACACTGGGGAGAGGCCCTATGAGTGTCAGGAATGTGGGATGAGCATTACCCAGAGCTCCAACCTTATCTACCACCAGAGGACCCACAGCAGGGAACGTCCCTAAGAGTGTGGGTAATGTTGGTAGAGCTTCAGGCAGAAGTCCCACTTGATTTGCCTCCTAAGGATCTACACTGGGGAGAAGCCCTACCAGTGTCCCCAGTGTGGGAAGAGCTTCTCCATGAGCTCTCACTTGACCAGACACCTACGGACGCACCGGTAAGGGAAGCCCTGCAAATGCCCCAATTGCATGAAGAGCTTTGTGCACCGCTCCAGCTCCATCCCCCATGGGAGGATCCACGTCAGGCAGAGCCCTGGTGACCTACATTCCCTGTGATTTGCACTGGGAGGACACCTGGGTGGTTATCCTTTTGGTTTGGCCCCTGGCCAAATTTTCTTCTGATTTTTCTTTATCACTTAAAAACACATGAAATAGGACTAAAATGAAAGCTATTGATCAAAGACATCTTAAGTTCCATCAGTTAACAGTTACTTGAGCAGGAATTTATTGTTTTGGGGCATATTCTGGAAGATTTGTGGGTTCCTGGGGGATTTCAGGAAGTGTTCTCCATATCTTTGCACTCCAAAAGTCAAGATAGATTGATCTGTCACCTGAAAACGACTGAGTCCTACGGAAAACACCACAATCTTACCCCAAAGGGTTCAATCCAACTTCAAATTGCCTTGTTCCCACCTCAAAAAAACTCTGTCCCATGCCAAAATTACTCAGTTCCATAGCCTCCAGGATGAGATGGGGTTGGAAGGAGATTGGGAGAAGTGGCATACAAATTTGAGGGTGTGGGATCAGGAGTGTAGGTCTGGGTGTGTGTGATCTATTTTGATAGTAAATAAAACTTCCAGAATTATTGATTTCTGTCCCAATCCTTTTCCATCAATTCCGGTTTGTTTTTCAGAATGCCACCTTCTCAGCTGATTGTGTTTGTGCACTCCTTTCTCTCTTGCCTTTCTTTCCATGCTCTGTTTCTCTCTCAGTGTCTTCCTTGACCAAGGGCAGCTCCCACAAAAGACCCTGTCCTGAGTTAATTTCCAATCCACGAGCTACAACAACCATGGATGAAGTTATGAAGGCTGGCAGTGAAATATCACTGTAGGATCTTACTCCACTTGGCTTTCAGCCCTTTCTTGAGAGCTTTGTCTTCAAGGGCAGGAAAATCTTTTCCTGGCTGATAACTGGAATTCCATCCCCTGGTAGTGTGTGCCGTGGATCCTGGGCATTCCTGAGGCTCCCAGGGTGCTGCTCCTGCCGTGCCTCCCAAGGAGCTGTGCAGAGCCAGGGCACAAGGTCCAGCAGCTCTGTTGCTTCTGCAGTGCCACAACAGCCCCTGGTTCCATGAGTTTCCCTACTGCCAAATGCGGTTCCTTGGTTCCCATGGATGTGTCACCATGGATATTTGGTGTCATGAAGTTCTTCAGTGTCACAATGGCCTCCCTCGCTCCATGAGCTTCTGCAGTGTCACAATGGACTCCTTGGATGGGCAGTGTAACCATGGACCATTGGCTCCATTCAGCCCCGCTGGGTCACCATGGACTCCTTGGTTCCAGGAGGTTCTGGGGGTGTCTCCATGGTCTCCTTGGATCCACAGTGTCACAATGGACCACTGGATCCACGTGGCCCTGCTGTGTCACCATGGCCCCTTGGTTCCATGGGACTCGAGTGTCACAATTGATTCCTTGCTTCCACATCACCCCTTCACTGCAAAAAAGGGGCTCTTCGTTTCTTGAGGAACACAAAAGTTTTGTAGAAACAAGGAAAAATCCTGCTTAATACACCTGGAAATATTTGTTTGCATTCAAGAGAGATGTTAACGGTGAGGATGGCACCAGCAGCTTCTATCTGCAACAGAGATCCAGGGAAAGGACAGGGACAGAGAATTCAGCTGGGAGACTCAGAGAATTCTGCTCCCAGAGATCATTTCTGCTCACACTGTACCTTGGAGAAAGGTGACACCATTCCAGGCAGCCTGGACTGAGCAGGTGGCTCCTGAGTGGGGTTTGTTGTTTAGGAAACCTGCTCAGGCTTTTCCATTCTTTGCTTCCCAAAAGGAAAATTTCTCCTGGGCCTGTGTGGAGGTAGAGCCCTGAGGAGAGCAGGGGGGACATGGTGCAATGGGCTGGGACATGGAGCCGCAGAGCTTAGGGACAAGGTTCTGCTGCAGGGCACAGGGATGTCTGTGCCAGGTGGGCCATGTCAGACATGGTGAGGCTGGGGGTGAGGAGCAGCTTGTCCAAACAGGGTCAGCCCTCAAGGGGCTCATTCTTCTCTGTGCCCAGACCTCCTAAGGAGACATTCAGCATCAAGATCACCTGGGTAATGCTTCTCTCAGCTCTTCTCTGATCTGGAAAATAGTAAATACTCACTTGATTAAAGAAAAAAAGTATGTGGTGCATTTTGAAATCTTCCTCCTTAGCAGAACTCCAAACTGACTCCAATCAGCTGCACAAACCCTGGAGACGGAAGGAAGGAAGGAAGGAAGGAAGGAAGGAAGGAAGGAAGGAAGGAAGGAAGGAAGGAAGGAAGGAAGGAAGGAAGGAAGGAAGGAAGGAAGGAAGGAAGGAAGGAAGGAAGGAAGGAAGGAAGGAAGGAAGGAAGGAAGGAAGGAAGGAAGGAAGGAAGGAAGGAAGGAAGGAAGGAAGGAAGGAAGGAAGGAAGGAAGGAAGGAAGGAAGGAAGGAAGGAAGGAAGGAAGGAAGGAAGGAAGGAAGGAAGGAAGGAAGGAAGGAAGGAAGGAAGGAAGGAAGGAAAAGAAGGAAAAGAACTCCTGAGGGCTTTCTGTATTTTGATGATCGCCACAGTGGATTTGGGGCTGAGTCCAGGACCCTCAGGCACTGAGAGAAGGCTGAAGAAGCTGCTCAAGGAGTCAGAAGCAAAACTCCAAGTGCCCTGGAGCATCGCTGGGCCCCACTGAGGGCAGGGAGTGCCAAAGTCTCCCCAGGGACTGGTGAGAGCACATCCTTGAGGCCAGGATTGCAGGCAACCAAAGGCTCTGAGCAGGGAACTGCAATGCTGAGCAAGACCTGGGCTGGCTGGGGAAAGCAGAAAGGCCAAGCCCTGAGCCCAGCCTGGGCCAGCAGGGCCTGTCCCTCACGAGTGGCTTGGGGCTGTTTGTGGGGCAGGGGGATGTGAGGGGCAGCAAGGACGAATGTCATAAAACTGTGTGACACTCCAGATCCTCATGGAACCAAGGGACCAGTGGGACACTGTGGGAAGTTGTGGAACCAAGGGGATCATTGTGGCACTGTTGGGGCCCGTGGAACCAAGGGGCCTGTTTGACACTGTGGGGCCTATTGGGAACAAGAGGCCATTGTGAGCCTACAGGGCTGGAAAACCCCAGAACACTGAAATGCTGGGGGTAACCAAAGGTTCCTTGACTTGTGTTTGGTGCACAGGAGAAACACCAACCAGATATTGTCAACATGGGCAGATGCAAAGAATATTCTTGGTTTGGTAGGAAGGGACCCACAAGAATCATCAAGTCCATCTCTTTAGTGAATGGCCCACACAGGGATTGAACCCACAGCCTCGGTGATAGCAGCACCATGCAAAAACCAGCTGAGCTAAGATGTCCAAATGACACAAAATTTTACTGGCAAAATATCGACAGTCAAGGAACTTGGGCAAAGGGTTTATTACAACATCCACTTCAACATAAAACTCTTATCAAAGCATTAACTTCATTAACTTACCCCATTTAACCTAAAGACCTTCAACCCTTAAGATGTTTAGTTACCCAAAATGTTCCAGGTAAGTAGGATTAGAAGGAGAACAAATAGAGAACATCAGAAAGACAGAAGATCCATAGAAAGACACACACATAGGTACCAACTACTCAGATTCCAGCTACACCAACAGAAGAACCCCAGGAGAAACCAGGATGCAGGCCAGGGGCTGGCCTCGTGCTCTGGCTTTTAACCCCGTGGGCCTTCATGGGCCCGCCCCTGGGGTGGGACTGCCAGTTGCTTGTCCAATCAGATTTAGGGTAGGCACCGGCTGGTAGTGTGTGATTGATTGACAGCTCAGCCAATCAGAGTGGGGTTGGCACAGCGTCTGCTATGTGATTGACAGCTCTGCCAGGTCAGGGCTGTGGGTGGGGTTCTGCCCCGCCACAAACCAAGGCCTGACCCAGCCCTGGCCCCACATGGGTGTTCCGAGCATCCGAAGGTGTCTTGGGACATTGATCTCATCTAGCCTCTGACAGCGACCACGGTGGCACTACGGAACCTCATGGGTCAGTTGTGACAATGCAGATCCAAGGACACCATGGTGACACTACAGAACCTCAAAGAATCAAGGGTACTGTTGTGCAACTCAGGGGGCCCTGTGGAAGGAAGGGTCAATAATGAAACTGTGGGACCAATATATAAAAGGAACCATTGTGACACAGCGGGGCTACATGGAGACAATGGACCCTTGTGACTCTGTTGGGGCTCATGAAACAAAGACGCCATTGTGACATTGCGAGACCTCATGGAATAATGAGACCATTGTGACAGTATGGGGATCCATGAAATCAAAAGAACATGGAACAAGTCTGCTGGTTTGGCCTCCTGGAGGCTGTCTGACAGGTCCCACTGAATTTGACATGTCAAGGGCCACTTCCCATCTGACTGCGAAGCACTGGGGCTCTGTGCTTTCCTTCCTGTGGGAAAGAACTGCCTTTCTTGTCTAGGCGCCTTCACCAAAATTGGGATTCCATGTTTAAAATTCTCTATATCCAAGGGTTACTCCCAGACAAAATCTGCCCATACAGTCAAACCTGGCTAGACTTGGCCTCTGGTGACTGCCTCTCATCTGCCCCTGCACCACTGGGACTCACTTGTTTCCTTCCTATGGAGATTGTTGATTGTTGTGACACTGTAGAGGATTGTGGAACCAATGGGCCATGGTGACACTGCAGGCCCTTGTGGACCCTGTTCCACTGTAGGAACTTGTGGAACCAAGGGGAACATTTTGATCCTGCAGGGTACCATGGATCCAAGGGGCCACTGTGACACTGTGGGGCCTTGTGGAACCATGGGCATAATTGTGGCTCTGTTGAGCTGCATGGTCCCAAGGGGCCAGTGTGAAGCCGTGAGGCTTTCTGGAACCAAAAGACAATTGTAGCATTTTAGGGCCTCATGGAGTCAAAGGGCCATTGTGATCCTGCAGGGCACCATGGATCCATGGAGAACATTGTGGCATTGCAAGGCCCCATGGAATCATGGAAACCATTGTGACCCTGAAGGGCCTCATGGAAGGATGGGCAATTGTGACACTTAGGGAACTTGTGGAACCAAGGGAATCATTGTTGCACTACTGGGCCCCAATGGAACCAAGGGGCCATTGGACACAGCGAGCCTTCATGGAAACCAATAGACCATTAAGATACTGGTCACTATATTGTTGCTTCGCCTTTATCTCAGGTCTTTGAATCCCAACCCTTGTACTGTGCTTGACTTCTTTTGGGCAACTCCATTGATCCTGCTTGTAGGATCCCTGGGGGCTAGGACGGTTGGGACGGACAGAGACGAGATATCTGAAGCCAGGTCTTGGAAGTTGTGGTTTATTGCAAAGGGTGTGGGTGCAGGGGCCTTGTTTGGAGTTGCCAGCCACAGCTCGGAGCAGGCTCGAAGGAGGAGCTCAAAAGAGACACCCATAATGGATGCCCAAAAGAGGAGGGGACTTCCCAATACTATACAATAAATCTTCTTCGGTGCTGCATATTATAATTTTCACTAACCAATCTAGTAAAAGATACAAATCTTATAGCATTTATATACAGCCAATAAGAATGATTACATTACCATACTGTGCTACATTTTAAACCCTAAAAACTACTCTTTGGACTCCTTCTGCCAAGCTAGTAGGGTCTGCTCTGACCCTTGGACCTGTCTGCAAGCAGAGGGTATTGTTTCATCAAAGGAAGATTACTTTCAGCTGGCCATACCATTCTTTTCCAGTTGTTCAGTAACTAAGGCCTGGTGTCTCAAAGCTTGATTTCATTTTAATCTCACTTATAGTTTCCATATTCTCAAAATCTTTTGCCAGGCAATCATATTTATAAGGCTTTCCTGTCTCATCTTCCCCAGCATCTGCTTCTTTTCATTTTCACCACCCTTGCCCTGAAGCTGGGGAACCAGAAAGGTTTGTTACAGCCACCCTCATTGCGACCTTTGCCGCCCAAACAGAGACCCTGACATTTAGTCTCGTCAGAGTGGTTAGCTGATGGATAGACCAGTGCTCCCCAGGATTTTGGATTGTGTCAGGCTGGAGATTCATCATTGTTTTAAGGGATCTTGGCCAGGATCCCCAGGGACAACGACAGTTTGACCTGTGTAGGATTGCAGGTGGGTTTAGGGAAACGCAGGACAATTATTGCCCATTTTGCCACTGTGTTTTTACAATATGCACCCATGTCCCATTATTGATTTGGGGTGTTCCAGTGGCTGTTCCACCTAAGGTGGAGAAAGAGAAAAATGGGCAGCTGAATCTCCAAAGTAGAAAGGTGCATATATGGATGCTCTAAGTTAATTCTCACTGATCATGACCAAATATCTTCAAAGAACAAATAAAAATCAATTGTGAAGTGGATCATTAAAAATTTTCCAGATGCCCCTGAGCCTGACTGTCCTCCCTCCCTCTTGGCTCCTCCAATTCCTGCTACCACAACCTTCTCTTCCACCCTGAACGAACCTCCAGAGTCCACCCCCAGAACTGCAGGTCACGCCCCCACTTTCAATCATTCCACCTTCAGCCTGGGCCATGCCTCCAGAATGCCAGCCCAGGGGTATGCCATCCTAAATCAAGACCCTTCCTCCCCAACACCTGAAAAAATGGCAGTGCCTTTTGCCTCACCCTCCGGCAACAATATAACCCCATGGTCACAGATACTAAACCCAACTGTCACACTATTTCTAATCCAAATGTTTCTCCTCCAAGTTATTCTTCCTCCTTAAAAAACAGTTTGGATTCCCCAGAGCCACCTTGCCCCTCAACCCCAGAAGATCCCCAGGAAAGGATCCAGAAAGAAGCAGTAAAGGAAGGAGACTGGCAAATAGTCTCGAAACTCCTCGTTGCCCCGGTATGTTATGAAAGAAGGGGGCAGAATCCCAGGTATCAGCCATTGGTTTACAGGGAAATCAAGGATCTGTGTAGGGCAAATAAAGACCATAGGAAGGACTTACCTTGTTTTAATGGACTAATGAGGGCCATGTTTACAGCACATGTCTCAACATCATATGATTTAAAATATATTATGAACATGTTGTTGTCACCTACAGAATACACCCTGTGGGAAGGGGGATGGAAGTGTTTACTAAATCAATTAATAGCAGACTATGCTAATAATGAGGCAAGGGCAGAATTGACAAACAATCATCCAGCTGGAGAAGGACAACACAGCCTACCAGATGATCAAGCAGCAGGTGTCCCCAGAGAAGTATTGGATGATATCAAAGAGATGGCTTCGCAAGCTTTAATCCAGGTATCAGATGGTAACACCCCCAATGTGGACTGCCTTGGGTGGCTGCAGCTAAAGCTTTAGGACAATCAGACCATCCTGGGTGCCTGTTAAGTAAGCAAACCAATGCTACCTCCCTCACACTGAGTGGCCTGCTCTCAGACATAGAGTCCATCAGACATGCCACCTTGCAGAACAGCAAAAGAGTTTTTACTCTGGGCACAGGGGCATGGCTGTGTAGACTCTGAGGGCATGTGTTGCATGAACCTCTCCATCCACAGCGAGTCAATCCACAGGAGCATTCAGGTACTGAAGGAAGGATTGAAGAAGCTTCAAGTGGAAAAAAAATATTGGTTCAATAAACTCTTCCAATCCTGAGGACTAAAGGGTTGGATGATGTCTAGCTAAAACAGGACTATTCATTCTCTTAGTGGTTGTTGTTGTGTTGTTAATTGTCCCATGTTTGTTTGGATGCTTTTAGAAAGTCTTACAAAATTCTTTCAGTTCCATCTTTGTTGTACAAGAGAAAAGGGGGAAGATACCCAACACTGGATCCTCATGGACTCCTTGG
Source organism: Melospiza georgiana (assembly GCF_028018845.1). Lineage (NCBI taxonomy): Eukaryota > Metazoa > Chordata > Aves > Passeriformes > Passerellidae > Melospiza > Melospiza georgiana. The sequence continues at coordinate 2,853,655 of NW_026652215.1, forward strand.
AGGAGAGAATTGGAGGCCAGGATGGCACAAAAACCTCTAAGAGACTCAGTGTGGGAAGGAAAATCCATAAAAGTACCTAAAAGTATCCTTAAATCCATAAAGTACCTTAAAAACCTTGAGTATCTCAAAGTGCTAATGAGCCCTACTGAGTGTCAGTACAAGCTGTCAAGGGACTTGTTAAACCAGATAATTGGGGCCATGATTGTAAAACCTCTCACACAGTGTGTATCAAAAGGGAAACACCAAGTACCTTAAAATAACTGAAGTACCCTGAAGTATTAATGCGTCCCACTGAGTGTTGTTACTGACAAAGCCTCTCCAGGGAGTAAGTACAGCAGATAATTGGAGGCCAGGATAGCAGAGACATCTCAGAGACTCAAGGAAAAAGCCAAACCCAAAGTCCTTTCAAAATCCTGCAGTCCCTGGGAACATTCAGGAGCCCCCAGGGCCATTGCTGAGCAAGGCTCCCCAGGGACTCCTTCCAGCAGATCCTTGAGGCCACTGGGATGTGGGCTAGTGGGGGATGCTGAGGGCAGGATAAGGGGCTGACAGTGCCCAGCCTGGCTGGGGCTGTGCCAGGAGGCCTCAGTGCCTCAGGACAAGGGGTCTCTTCCCAGGCCTTGGTGGCACAGACACTGCTGTGCCCCAGAGCACCAAGACTTGGCTTCTCTTCGTCCCTACCTGTCATCACTGCCTCCAGTTCTCTGCTCTGCCAAGGCCTGGGGACATTTTCTCAGCCGTGTTTCTCAGTGGGACCCATTAAAAGTCCAAGAAACTTTGCAGTTGGATTCTGACTTGGAGTTCTGGAGAGGTTTCTTCAGCTCCCTCTCAGGGACTGATGTTCAGGGCCTGAGCACAAAGCCCCAGAGGCTCATTAAAGGCCGTTGTGCTGTGTCTGTGCTGCTGAGCTGGGCTGGGCTCCTGGCACAGAGGCAGCTCCTGGTAACCAAGAGGAGCACATTTCTCTTGATGAGCAGCTCTTCTGCCAGACCAGCAGGGCTGGGACACTGCCTGCAGCCATTCTGGGCACAGCACAGAGGCACAGAGAGCTTCAATCAGTCAGGGATGGGAAGGTGCTGAGAAGTGCCTGGGGAAGAATCACTGCCAGCCCTTGGCACAGGAACCTCTGGCTGCAGGAAAATGCAGCTGCAGCACCTGCAGTGAACTCCTAAAGCTGGAACATCCCACTGCCTACAGAGTCTGTGAGTACAACTCTGGGTATTTCTGGTGCAGGGGAGGTGAAATGCTCGTGAAGGTCTAAAATTCTGAGGGGTTCTGATCAGTCATACAATATTTCCAAGATAAAGATTTTGGCAAAAAAAGGACATTTCCTAATACTTTGTACTCAGTTTCCTACGTGTGGAGAATGGCAGGGAGGAGAGATAAATATTAAAGGTTGATTATGAATTTTGACAAATTCCTGAGACATCTGAACTGTTAATTTAAGTGATCAATAAGTTCACAGAGATTTGGGGTCTTTGAGTGCTGGCAAGGAGTGATCAGGCACAGGGAAACACCTGCAGGAGGGAAATCTCCAGGAAGAGAGAGAAGATCAGGCAAGGAGACAAAACAACACCCAGCAGTGCTGTGGCAGGGAGAGTTTAGAGATGCCCACAGGATCCCCTCCAGTGCAGCCCCTCCCTCTGGACAAGCACCCTCCCTCCTGTGCCCCCAGCCAAGCCTCTGTCCTCAGGGCCGGGGCTCCAAGGCGTGCAGCCCTTCCTGTGCAGGCAGAGCTGCAGCAGAGCCGTGGGGCAGCTCTGCAGCCCCGGGCCCAGTTCCCTCTTCAGACCACAGGGCTGGGAGCAGCTGACCTGCCCTGGGGGCTCTGGCAGGGGACACAGCTGGCTCAGGGTGATGCTGTCCCCAGTGCCCGGCTCTGGGCAATGCTGTCAGTGCAGCCAGGGAAGGAGCTGCATCTCCCTTCATCCAATGTCAGCATAAGGACACTTGGGAGTCTCCCTGAGATTTCAGTCCAAGCGGGGAGCTTCAATCCAGGGTGCAAACCTGTCCTAGAGCATCTCTGAGTTATAAGATTGATGAGGAGATGCAGAGGTGTTCTGACACTGAAAATGCTTCTGGGTTGGAAAATGAGCAATATGAGGTTTTGGCTTCAAATGTGGAGCTGGGCTGTGTTCGATCCATCTGCTCTCACCAGGACCTGGTGACATTATAGGGGAATCATTGGAATGTGACCCTCCTCCCCCTGAGAAAGGTTAAAGCCCAGAGAAACTCTGAACAGGTCAGAATGAGAGACCATCTACCCTCACTTTCCATTCATCACTTTGCCTCACAGAATGCACTCTGTTTCCCTGGGGGCAGCAGAAATTCTGAGGCTTTCTGATATCCAAGAACAGCTGCAGAGAAAGGGAGAAGCTTTTTAAAAGAACCCCAGAACGCCAAATAAAAAAAAAAAAGAGTGTGTGTGTCTATTCCAGAGGAGGGTATATGGGAAAGGGCTTTTATTTTGGTGACAGGTATCTCCTCTAAATCTTTGCTGTCCTTTCTTCATGAACAGGTCCCCATGGCCAGCGGCAGCAAATGTCCAACAGCAGCTCCATCAGGCACTTCCTCCTGCTGGCATTGGCAGACACGCGGCAGCTGCAGCTCCTGCACTTCTGCCTCTTGCTGGGCATCTCCCTGGCTGCCCTCCTGGGCAACGGCCTCATCATCAGCGCCGTAGCCTGCGGCCACCACCTGCACACGCCCATGTTCTTCTTCCTGCTCAACCTGGCCCTCAGCGACCTGGGCTCCATCTGCACCACTGTCCCCAAAGCCATGCACAATTCCCTCTGGGACACCAGAACCATCTCCTACTCAGGATGTGCTGCCCAAGTCTTTCTGGTTTTTTTTTTCTTGCAACAGAGATTTGCCTCCTGATCATCATGTGCTATGACCGCTACGTGTCCATCTGCAAACCCCTGCACTACGGGACCCTCCTGGGCAGCAGAGCTTGTGCCCACATGGCAGCAGCTGCCTGGGCCAGTGCCTTTCTCTATTCACTGCTGCACACAGCCAATACATTTTCCCTTAGGGATTTTGGGCTGCTTGCTGTTAGTGCCTGTATATCATTTGGTTGTTTTGTGTTCATTGTTTTCTCCTATATGCAGATCTTCAGGGCTGTGCTGAGGATCCCCTCTGAGCAGGGACGGCACAAAGCTTTTTCCACCTGCCTCCCTCACCTGGCCGTGGTCTCTCTTTTCTATAGCACTGGCAAATTTGCCTCCCTGAAGCCCCCCTCCATCTCCTCCCCATCCCTGGATCGGGCCCTGTCAGTTCTGTACTCAGTGGTGCCTCCAGCCCTGAACCCCCTCATCTACAGCCTGAGGAACCAGGAGCTCAAGGCTGCAGTGTGGAGACTGAGGACTGGATGGTTTCAGGAACATTAACTGCTGGCCAGTATTTGCAAATCACTAGTAATAAAAGTAACCTTTAATACTTCTTGTTAGTTCCATTTTGGAGGTTCTTTGTCCTTGTTTAAAATTTTAAATATTTTCAACAAAGTGATGTCATTGTTTGTGCCAACTTGGTGTTGCCAGTGTTGCTGCCGTGGCCCTGCCCCGCTGCCCTGGTGGCCCTGGTGTTGCTGCAGGGCCTGAGTGCTCTGGGGGCCGGGCACAGCCCTGGGGGTGGCAGTGCTGGGGCTGCAGCAGGGACAGGCCATGGGCACGGCTGGGGCAGCGCTGACGCCTCAGCCCAGGCTCTGAGGGCTCCAGGCTCCTTGCCCAGGCTGTCTCAAGAACATAGCCAGGCCAATGCTCAGCACAGAAAACTCCCATGAGCAGCCCCAGGCTGACCGTGGGCAGCCCCAGGCTGGGGGCAAACAGCATGGCTGGGGCTCTGCAAGGGCCCTGGGGCAGAAGGGAAGGAGCAGCAGAGCAGGGGCTGATCCATCCCCAGTGCGCTGCACGGCCCAGGGCAGCGTCCCAGAGCGTCCTCATGGAGCTGCCAACAACATCCCCCCTCTGCAGCCCTGGCCCCTCCCACAGAGCACACAGGTGCCCCATCCTTGCAGGCACAGACACGGCAGCACTGGCTCAGCAGCCCCTGATTGCATTGCACAGAGCAGGGGGAGCACCCCCATGCTGTTGCTGTGGGGACATGAACCTGAGGGAGCACAAGTGCCATCAGCCCATGGGGCCAGCAAGGGCTGGGGGACACCAGGGAAACCACTCAGCTTTGTCCTGGCATCTGCACTCAGCCAGAATGTTTGTTCCCATCAGCTGGGAGTTTCCTGTGCCACAGCAGACGCTGCTGCTCAGAGCCAGGGCTGCCTGGCAGCCACCCCCAAACTGCCCTGAGCATTTCCTTGGCTTCACTTTCCTTTACTTTCTTTACTCTTTGCTTTCTTTACTCTTCCTGCTACAAATTTCTTGGCTTTCTTTATGCTTCCTGCTACACATTTCTTCTTATTTCCCACCCCTGTCCACTCCCCTGCAGACAGCCCATCCGTGTTTGCCCTTTCCTCTCTGGCCCCACTCCCCATTGCAGTTCCTGACTTGGCACCATGGGAACGTCCCTTGGGCAGCAGGATCATCCTACAAGTGCTGCAGGAATTGTCTGCAGGCTCCTGCAGTGCCTGGTGCTGCTCTCTTGCCAGAGGCACCCCATGCCAGGGGGGCACATCTGGGCTGCTGTGTCTGGCTCTGGGGCTCCCTGTTCTGGGCAATGAGGAGGAGCTGCAGAGGCTCTGCAGGACTGACAGGATGGGCTTTGGGGCTGGCAGGAGAAGCTGAGGGACCTGGGCTGCTGGAGCTTCTGAAGAGGAGGCCCAGGCCTCATCCTGCAACTGCTCCAAGGGTGTTTCCAGAGAATCACAGAATCAGAAATGTTGGATAAGACCTTGGAGATCATCAAGTCCAACCTGTGCCCTGACACTGCCTTGTCTCCCTTGAGCCTCCTCTTGTCCAGGATAAACAACTGCAGATCCCTCAGCTGCTCTTCACAGGAGTTGGTAGCTTGTGTTCCAGACCCCTTCCCAGCCTTGTTGCCCTTCTCTGGACACGCTCCAGTCCCTCCATGGCCTTCCTAAATTGGGAGGCCCACGACTGGACACAGCACTCGAGGTGCTGCCCAAGCCGTGCTGAGCACAGGGGAACAATCACTGCCCTGCTCCAGCCGGCTGCACCATTCCTGATCCAGGCCAGGAACCATTGGCCTTCTTGGCCCCCTGGGCACACTGTTGGCCCATGTCCAGCCTGATGTCCATCAGTCCCTGCAGGTCCCTTTCTGCCTGGCTCCTGTCCAGCCCCTCTGTCCCCAGCCTGTAGCATAGCAGGGGTTGTTGTGGCCAACATGCAGGGCCCAGCACTTGGACTTGTTAAACCTCACCTTGTTGGATTTGGGCCCTGGATCCAGCCTGTCCAGGTCCCTCTGCAGAGCCCTCCTACCCTCCAGCAGATCCACACTCACACCCACCTTGGTGTCATCTGCAAATTTGCTGATGCTGGACTCAGTCCCCGCATGCAGATCATCAGTGCAGACATTGAAATCCACGCTGGCTGGCTCTGATCCCTCGGCCATCCTGTGGGTGCCCTGTGATGGCACTCAGGGTGATCTGTTCCATAACCTTGCTGGGCACCCAGGTCAGGCTGACAGGCCTGGAGCTCCCCAGCTCCTCCTTCCAGCCCTTCTTGGGGATGGGCTCACACTGGCACCTCCAGTCCTCTGGGACATCCCTGCTGAGCCAGCACTGATGGTAAATGATAGAGACCAGCTTGGAGAGCTCATCCACCAGCTCCCTTATCCCCCTAGGATGGATCCCATCTGATCCCACACACCTGTGAGCATCTGAGTGGCTCAGCAAGTCACCAACTGCTCCCTCCTGGATTACAGGGGGCTGTTCGGCTCCCTGTGCCCATCTACCAGCTCAGCAGAGCACTTGTCCTGAGGACAGCCTGCCCTAATATCGAAAATTGAGAGAAACAAGATGTTAAGAAGCTCTGCCTTGTCCTTATCTTTAGTTTCTATATTCCCCACTGCATCCAATAAAAAGTAGAGGTTCTCCTTATCCCATGTTTTGCTATTAATTTAATTGTGGAAACATTGTCTATTTTTTTTTCACAGAAATGGTCAGGTTAAACTCTAATTGAGCTTTCACCTCTTGACTTTTTTTCTGCATGACTTCACAACATCCTTAAATATTTCCTAAGCTGCTTGACCTTCTGTCCAAAGTTGATGCACCTCTTGTTACCCTTGAGTTCCCACAAAATCTCCATGGCCAGCCAGGCCAGTCATTTTCCGCACTAGCTCATCTTTTGCCACACTGGGACAGGCTGCTCCTTCCCCTTAAGATTACTTCCTTGAAATATGTCCATCCTTCCTGGACCCCTTTGTTTTTAAGGGATGTTTTCCTTCAAAAAATCAGTACCTGACTGGTACTCCCAAAATCAGCATCCTAAACAGGTCAAAGTCTGCCATTCCTAATTCCAGTGTAGAAGTTTTGTTGCTGCCCCTCCTTCTTTCCCAGAACATTGAAAACTTAATTATTTCATGGTCACTGTGCCCCAGGCAACCTCTGAGCCCAACATCTGCCACCAGCCCTTCTGTGTTTGTGAACAGCAGCAGACAGAGCTTTCCTTGGCAAGGGGAGTGTTACCAAAAATTCAGTAAAATATAAAACTCCTTAACGCCAATGCAGCATTAAAAAGCAGCATTATTTATTCAGGGGGATGCATGGGGGACAGCTCCTCCCAAAGCCCTGCAGGCTGAGTAAAGGAAAGTTTCTGTTTATATTCTGTATATTGCACACATATTCATTGATTTTCCCAGACTAAACATAAATATGGTAATATTTTCCCAAAAATCATTCACATATTTCCCGTCCCCTTCACCCATGTGTTGTTCTGTCTTGGGGTCTCTCTGGTGGTCCCTGGTTGTCGTGGACCCCAATGTTCCAGAGGGCCTGGCTGAGCTGGCAGGACACTGAGGCTGGTGAACTTCCAGTTCCCCCTCTCACACAATGGGCATTGTGTGGTTTCCATAGGCCTGGGGTTTTGGAGAACAAACTCAAGGTGTCAGCTCACCTGATGTAGACAATTTATCATCTGGTAACATGAGGTCACAGAGTGGGCTTTGACATCACAGAGCGGGTTATGTGAGGTGTTTGAGCAGTATGACATCATATACTGCCCCTGTGACATCACAGAGCCATCTGTGACATCAGAGGCCAGAGGTCTGACATCACAGAGCAGACTGTGACATCACAGAGTTGGCTGTGACCATCTGTTACCAACCAACAGAGATCAGCTGTGTGACATTGGAGAATGGGCTGTGACATCACAGAGCAGGCTGTGACATCAGAGACCAGCTGTGTGACATCCCAGCAGGGCTGTGTCAGGTCACTGGGTTGGTCACTCCACCCCAGCTCCCCCTCACAGTTTCTCCCAACAAGTCCAATGCTGTTCATGCCCAGCAGGGTCACTGTCCCCCGGGATCCCTCCAGCCCACCTGGAGCCACAGCCTCCACCAAAGGATGTTCCACAGGATCCACCCCAGAGCCTGACAGGGGACAAGGGGCCAGGGCTGTGTGACCAGGACATCAAGGACGTGGGTTGTCCAGTCACTGTGGCCTGGATTTTGTTGCCCATGGCAGGAAAAATGTCTGGCAGCTGGAGCAGGGTCATGGAAGGGCCTCCAAGGTGGGGCTGGAGCCCTTGGGCTGTGAGCAGAGGCTGAGGGAGCTGGGCTGGTCCAGCCTGGAGCAGGGAAGGCTGAGGGGCTCCTCATCCCAGCCTGGCAGTGCCAGCCAGGAGGGGATGGAGAACACAGAGCCAGGCTTTGACAGGGGGGCTGGTGGGAGACAAAAGCCAGTGGGTGGAAGGGGAAAGAGGAGACATCAGCCAGGACAGGAGGAGATGAAATGAGTCAGTTTTTTCAGCTTTTCCTCAACACCAAGAGCAGCCTGACCTCCCATCTCCATCCACCACTGACAGCTTGGCAAATCAGGAATTGTTGGAGCTGTTTTACACCCACTCCAGGACGAGCATCCCGATACAAGAACTTAATTGTTCTTTTGTCAGAAATTAATTTTAGTCTGGAAATCACCTGTGAATGGTGGACTCATCAGATGCTGCTGGGACGTTGCACATATCTCAGGGAGGATTGTGATTGGTTTGAAATGGTGTCTTGTTCAACTGGGGCCTGTTTGCCATGAAGAGAAATTTTCTGTGCCTCTGAGTGTCACCGGTTCCACACCCCCCAAAAGACACAAACGTGATGAGTTGTGGTTCCCACTCCAGTGGTATCACTTGGACCTCCCTCCATAGCCAGAGCAGAGCTCCCTTATCCCACAAAGTCCCTGGCAATGCAGGGATGAAGGAAACAGGACAGGCTGTGGGGATCAGGGTCAGGGTAGGGCCAGGGATTTGGGGTGGTTGTAAGCCCAGGGTAGGACCCAGCCCTTGGCTGTGGTGAACCTCATCCGATTGTCCTGGGCCCATGGCTCCATCCTGTCCAGATCTATCTGCAGAGCTTCCTGCCCTCCAGCACAGCCACACTCCCACCCCGCTTGGGCTCAACTGGGAACTGACTGAGGGTACTCTCGATGGCCTCATCCAGATCAGCAATAAAGAGATTGAACTGACCTGGCCCCAGTCCTGAGCCCTGGGGACACCCCTGAATGTGACTCCAATCCTCAGCTGCTCTGAGTGCCAGGGGTTGGATGAGGGAAATGGTGGGGAGGAGATCGAGACAAAGTGTGATTGATTGTCAGCCATGAAGGGTCTGGATTTTCATATCTGTTCAGACTGCATGAAGAGGTGCTGGGGATCAATATCAATTGGACATTGCTGATATCAATCTATGAGCAAAATAAGAAAACAGGAAAAAACAATTCTCTCTGCATTGTTTTAAATACAGTATATTCACTTTACATAGACTTCTGAAATCTGTCTAATTAACCAAAGAACACATGAAAACTTAGATTATTCCTAAGGGCTTTTCTTGTTCAGGTGTGTTTGGAACAAATATTTATTCGCCTTTTACATTGAATTTCTGAACAGAAGACCTCAAGAAAAAAGAGGCCTCTGGAGAAATAAAATTCATCATCAACCTCCAAGTGACTGAGAACCCATCCCCATCAGGGCAGAAATGAACAGAAATGGGCACAGCTTTGTGGCTGCCCCAGCTTTGGCATGGGCCCTGGGCCTGCGGCAGGAGCAGCTCTTGAGGGCCACAAGGTCGGGGCTCTTGTGCTGCCCTGGGCAGATGGGATGGCAGCAGGGGCTGCAGAGCTCTCAGCACCTCAGCCCGAGGGGAGCAGGGCAGCCAGGGAAGCCTCCTTTGGCCTTGGCCAGGCACCTTCCCCCATGGCTGGGGCTGAGTCCTGTGGCAGCTGCAGCTGCTGCTGTGCCCTTGCCAGGGGCTGAGGCCGTGGGGCAGTGCCCAGAGCAGCCTGGCCTGAGCAGAGCTGTGGGGCCAGAGCCGGCGGGGCTGGGCTGGGGAGAGGCCCTTGGTGCTGCCCAGAGCTCAGGGCAGCTGGCAGAGCTTGCAGGGAGCTGGGTTGGGCTCAGAGAGCCTGGCCCAGAAACCATCAGTGTCCATCTCAGCCTGGCTGAGCGTGCAGGGGCCAAGAAGAGCAGCCCAGGGTCTGCAAGTTCTCTGGGTGGGAGCTGAGCTTGGGAGCCCTTGAGCCCTGCCAAGGGCTGGGGCTGCACCTCCAGCTCCAGAGGAGATGGGACAGATGGGAACAGACACAAATCATTCCTGCTGGATTCCTTCTTGTGTCTTCTTAAACAGGTTACCTGGATCCATATGTAGAGGAGTTGTTTTGTGTCAGATAACACTGGTAGAACTAGAAGATTAATGTTATTTACCTGAAAATAATATTTCATGCATAATACACAATAAGTAATAAAAGACACATGATCAGAAGAGCATCTGAGTTTTTCAGAGGAGGAGAGACTCATTGATATTTCAGAGGTCAAACCTGTTCAAATACTTTCCTCAGGGCTTCCTTGAGATGAGGGGTGACCAGCAGAGGACAAGGCCAGCCAGAACTCTCTGTCCTGGCAGGTTTTGTCTAGGAGAACCCTTGCACATAGGGAATTTTTCAGGGGGAGTATCAGTTTTGTCCATGGACACCTGGAAAGAGGGATGGTTCTTTTCCATAGGAAGGAAAGCACAGAGCCCCAGTGCTCCAGGGGCTGATGAGAGGCAGCCCTCAACATTCCAAGATCGGCTGGACCTGTCAGGCAGACCCTGGGAGGCCAAAGCAGCCAAACCTGTTTCATCTACCCTTGGTTCCAGGAGGCCCTGCAGTATCACAATGTTCTCCTTGCTTCTACAGTGTCACAATGGCTCCGTGCTTCCATGAGGCCCTGCAGTGGCCTTTTGATTCCATGGGGCCCCACAGTATCACAATGGTCTCCATGATTCCATGGGGCCTTGCAATTCCATAATGCTCTCCATGGATCCACAGTGCCCTGCAGGATCACAACGGCCCTTTGGTTCCACGAGACCCTGAAATGCAGCAACGGCCTCTTGGTTCCAAAAAGCCCTGCTGCTTCACACTGGGCCCTTGGGACCATGCGGCCCAGCAGAGCCACACTGATGGCCTTGGTGCCATGAGGCCCCTCAGTGTCACAATGGTCTCTTGGATCCATGGTACCTTGCAGTGTCACAATGGCTACTTCATTTCTGAAGGCCCAGAAGTGTCACAATGGTCTGCATTGTTCCATTGGGCACGTGAGGAAGCTCTCAGGAAGTCAAGGGCAGGCAGGCTTGTTGGGAAAGGCAGCTTTTGTCTGGGAGCAACCCTGGATATTGGGAATTTTGGAGGGGGAAGCCCATTCTGGCCATGAATGCTTGAATGAGAAGGGCAGTTCTTTTCCATTTGAAGGAAAGCCCAGAGCTCCAGGGTTTCAGGGGTATGTGAGAAGAGACCCTTGACATGCCAAGGGCAGTTGGACCAGTCAGGCCAAGCACACCAGACCTGTTCCCTGTTCCCTGGGATCCATGGGGCCCTGCAGTGTCACAGAGGTGGTGTCATATTGGATCCTTGGTTCCATCAGGCCCAGATGTGTCACACTGGCCTCTTGTGTCCATGGGGATCCAGAGTGTCACAATGGTCCCTTGCGTCAATGAGGCTTTGCAGTGTCATAGGGGTCTCCTTGGTGCTGCAGTGTCACAATGGCCCCTTGGTTCCATGGGGACTCACAATGTCAGAAGGGTCTCCTTGGTTCCATGAGGCCCTGCAGAGCCCCTTGATTCAACGAGGCCTCCAAGTGTCATCATGGCCTCCAGGATTCCATGAGGCCTCACAATGGACCTTTGGTTCCATGGGGTCCTGCATTGTTCCATGAATCCTTAGTTCCATGGCGCCCTGGAGTGTCACAATAGACTCCTTGGTTCCATGGTGCCACACAGTGTGACAACTGCCCCTTGGCCTGCCAAGACTCCACAGTGTCACAATGGTTCCTTGGTACAATGAGGCCTGTAGTGTCCCTGTGGTCTCCATGATACCATAAGGCCTTGCAGTGTCACCACAGACCATTGGTTTCATGCAGCTTCACAGTGTCACAATGGTCCCCTTGGCTTCACAAGGCCCTAAAGTGCCACAATGGCCCTTTGGTTCCACAAGGCCTCCAAGTGTAAAAATGGCCTCCATGGTTCCATGAGGCCCTGCTGTGTCACAATGGACCTTTGGTTCCATGATGCCCCAGAGTGTCACAATGGAGTTGTTGCTTCCACGGTTTTAGAATGGACACTTCATCCCATGGCCACCAACAGTGTTCACTGTTGTCCCCTTGATTCAACCAGGCCCTGCCATGCTCTAATGGCCCCTTGGTTCCAGTGGGTCCCAAAGTGTCAGAACAGTCTCCATTGTTCCATGAGGCCCCACAATGTCACTGCGCTCCCCTTGGTCCCACAGGTCCCCACAGTGGAACAATGGACTCTTAGTTCCATCAGGTTCCTCAGTCCCAATGGTCTCCTTGGATCCACAGTGTCACAGTCACGCCTTGCCTCCATGTGGCCACGCTATGTCACAATGGCTCATGGTTCCATGAGGCCACACACTTTAACAAGGGACCCTTGGTTCCACGAGGCCTAGCTGTGTCACAATGGACTTGTCGTTCCATGAGCTCTCACACTGCCAGCAGCAGTCTCCTTGGTTCTGCAGTGTCACCATGGACCCTTTGTTCCATGAGGTTCTGCAGTAGAACACGGTCACCTTGGTTCCGTGAGGTTTGGCAGTGTCACAATGGACCCATGGTTCCACCAGGCCTTGCTGTGTCACAATGGCCCCTTGGTTCCAAGAGATTTCTCAGGGTCACAATGGTCTCCTTGGATCCGCAGTATCACAACAGGCCATTGGTTCAATGTGGCCCCAATGTGCTCAAATGGATTTTGGTTCCATGGGGTTCTGCTGTGTCACCATGGACCCTTTGTTCCATGAGTTTCCACAGTGTCACAGCTGACTCCTTGGTTCTATGAGGCCCCGCTGTCAGCAAATCTCTTAAATATCAGAATAAGGCTCCTTAACACTCATTTGCTATTTCAGAGGGTATCATTTATTCAGGCCTGAGGTCTAGGAGGCATAACCCTCAATCTCACATGGACATGTAATTCTACCAGTTGGCCCTGCCAGAGCCAACTTGGGCAGCACTTTGGCCATGGCTGCTGGGCCTGGGCCTGAGGCAGGAGCAGGAGACAAGTGACCCTTGCAGGCCTGGGGCCTCATTGCCTCCTTGTCCCTGCTCAGCAGCCTGGCAGCGGCCGCCCCATGCTCCTGCCCTTGCCATTGCACAGCCCCACATGCCAGTGCCCATCCCAGCAAGAACCCTGAGCAAGGAGGGAGGGACAGGATCTGCCTGGCCAGGGGCTGGGGCTCAGGCCTGGGCCCTTTGCATTCCTCAAACACATCCAGGTGTGCTCAGCACCAGAGACACTTTGGCCTTGTTTGTCCCCAGCTGTCATCACTGCCTCCAGTGTTCTGCTCTAACTGGAACCTGGGGACACTTTCCAGTCGTGTCCCCCAGTGGGAGCCATTAAAACTTCAAGAAACTTTTGAGTTTAAATTTAAGTTTGAGTTCTTGAGAAGTTTTTTGAAGACACTCTCAGGGACTGAGTCTGAGGTAAACAACAGCAAAGCCCTGAGAGGGTCATTAAAATTTTCCAAGTCCTGTTATGGAGAAAGATTTCAAACACTTTGTTAAAAAATACACATTCCTATTTTAAAGGAAGTATTTTATTTTATTTCTCTTTAGAGCAGATCTGGTTGCAGAATTCTGTGATTGATATTGACCCAGGGTCTCCCCTCAGCAGCTCTGGCCTGCTCACAGAAGCTGTGCCTGGAGCTCTGACCCAGTATGGACAACCTTGCTCCACATTGCCCAGCCCCATCCTGTCTGTCCTCACTGCCCTGAGCCCTGCTGTGCTTGGAGAGCTGGCTGCACCCAGCCTAAGAGGGGTTTTCACTTTTTGGGGTTTTTTGAAGCAATCTGAAACTGCTGAGTTTCCCCACTGCAAACAGACACACTGCTCAGGTGTGTGCCAGCCCCAGGTGCCACCAAAGGCACTGCAGAGCTGCCCTGGGCCAGCTGTGAGGGTGGATCATCAGCCCAAGCTGCACTGGGCCCTGCAAGGGGCTGTGGCCATGGGCACTGCACTGACCCCACTGCTGGGTTTGGCTGCCACGGCCACCGAGAGAAATGAAACTGTCCTTGGAAACACTAGGGAGCACTGGGACATACTGGGAACACTGGGAACGCTGTGGGAGAGACTGGGACGTACTGGGAGTGATACTGGGGAGGACTGGGACATACTGGGGAACACTGTGAACGCTGTGGGATAGGCTGGGACATACTGGGAATGACACTGGGGGAGACTGGGGCAAACTGGGGACTCGAGGAATGTTGAGGGGGAATCTGGGTGGATTGGGATGGACACTGAGGGTACACTGGGACATACTGGCAGGTACCAGGATATACTGGGAGTGATACTTAGCAATACTGGGGACACTGGGGACATTGTGGGGAAGGCTGGGGACACTGGTGCATCCTGTGCATGACATTGGGGGGAAACTGAAAGGGACAGGGAAGAAACTCAGGTGTATTGGGAGGGACTGGGCTGTACTGGGAGGGATTGGAGGGGTACTGGGTTTGTACTGGGTTCTACTTGGGTTGAAATGGGCTGTACTGGGATGGAGTGGAGGCTGGTGCATGGGCTCTTCCCGCCTCCTCCCCATACCATTTGCCGAGGCTCCTGCCCATCACTTCCAAAAGCCTATCAGCGCCAGAGATCTGGGCCTGGGGGCGGTACCTCGATGGACGCCATCTTTTATTTTTGACTACAACTCCCATCATGCACCGCGGCCGGGTATAGCACGATTGCAGCCGGGACTACAAGCCCGTCAGGCCCCGCGCTCCACAGAACCCCGGGATCCGCCCCCATCTGTTCCCTAAGTGTCCGCCAGACCCTCCAGTATCCTTCAGTGCCCCCTCAGCGCCCATTCCGGACAAAAGCGTCCCCGGATCCCCTGAGTGCTCCCAACCCCACAGATGCCCGGTACAGCCACTTCTGGGAATTCATCTCCTCTCATCTCCCGCGGCCCCAGAGCCCCTCAGAACTGTCCCGCGCCAAAAAATACTGCCGTGTCCCGAGCTCTAAGGAGCCCGGTTGGAACACCCAGAGATCCTTGCAAGTGCTCCCAAACCATTTAAGTTCCCCCGAGGTCGTCAAGTCGTGGCTTGGACACAAAAGTGTGCCCCAAGAGCCTTCCCGGATCCCCAAACATCGTGTTTTAACCACTTTCGGGACTACAGCTCCCATGATGCTCCGCACCTCACCGAGAGCCATTGCAGCTGCCCTTAGAACTCCCGTGATGCTCCGCGACCCCGTTTAACCCTTCGATACCCGCGCTTACAATTCCCATCACCCCCTGCTCCCCTGAGTGCCCCGTTGGAGTCCCCCAAGGGCCCGCCCGGATCCCGAGGAGCCCCAAATTCCCCTCCCTGACCTCCAAGGGCCCTCCTGGACCCCCAAGTGCTGCCCCGCGCCCCGGACTGTCCCTCAGAATCCCTGAGTGCCCCTCCAAGTGCCCACCCGGCTCCCCAGAGTGTCCTCCAGACCCTCAAGTTCTCCCTGAATTCCCTCTGCAGAACCAAAACTCCCCCAAAAGGGCCCCAGAAATGTCTCCATGGACCCCAAAGTGCCGCCCCTTGACCCTATTGGAGAAAAAGTTTATAAAAATGGTGCCAAAAGGACTACAAATATTATTAGTTACCATAAAGAGGAAGAAATAAATAGCCAATAAAGCTTAATTAATTAATGAACCGTATTGTGTTTACTTTGAACTAATGAGAAATAATTTTTTTGGTTGCTAAAATAGCATTGATTTTTAAATATAAATATAAAAATTAGGTAGTAAAATATTGAATAATACTATCATAACTAGAATAATATAAATATAATTTTGTTACTTAATTAAATTTTATTTAGAAGGAAAAATGCTTAATTTTTTTTCATGTTTTGTGATGTGAGATATGGTGAGGTTTGGGGTGAGGAACAGCTTGTCCAAACAGGCTCAGCCTGCAAGGGGCTCATTCTTCTCCCTGCCCAGACCTCCTAAGGAGACATTCAGCATCAAGATCACCTGAGGAATCCTTCTGTCCCTTCTTCTCTGAAATAAAAATAAAAAAATATTTCCTTGACTAAAACCAAATATCCTGATGTGCACTTTGGAATCTCCCTCCTGAAGAGAACTCCAAACTGACTCCAATCCCTGCACATGCCCTGGAGACTGGATGACAATGGAAGGGAGACAAAGAGCTCCTGAGGGCTTTCTGTATTTTAATCAGCCCCACGCTGGATTTAGGGCTGGCTCCAGGAGCCTCAGACACGCAGGGAAGGATGGAGAAGCTGCTCAAGGAGTCAGCAGCAAAACTCCAAGTGCCTTGGAGCATGGCTGGGCCCCAGGGAGGGCAGGGAGTGCCAAAGGCTGCCCAGGGCCTGGTGAGAGCAGATCCTTGAGGGCAGGATTGCAGGGAGCCCAAGGCTCTGGGCAGGGAACTGCAATGCTGAGCAAGGCCTGGCTTGGCTGGGTTTTCTCTCCTTTCAAGAGTCTCTGGGTAGGCACTGCTGGTTTCAGGTCCATGGTCCCTGTACTGCTCTTGGCCTGTTCTGGTTAGGGTGACGAAGGCAAAAGCTCTGACCATGGTTATGTTTTCTTTGGTTAGAGGTGTTATTTTAATTCTTCATTTGCATGGTGGCTTGTTGTTCTAGGGGTTTTCGTTAGGTCATTCTTTTCTGCTAGGTCTAATGGCATTTTCATATTTGGTTATTATGACATAATCCTCTTCTTTATGGTGTCAGGTGGTTCGCCATCTTAGATGAGTGGGAGTGACAGTAAAAGGTTTTAAAATCATGAAATTTGGGGAATTAGAAAGAAGCTAGACTTAGTGGGGCCCTGGAAAATGTTTAAAATAGACTCTGAAATCGTTAGAATTTGTGTTTGCCAGATCATGTGAAATTGCACCTGCGTAAGCAGTATATGATAAATGATGTAATTGTTAGATGTGATGATTGTCTAATAATTAAATATAATTATTGTATAATCATACAAAGAATCATGAGAAACTATTTCAGAAATTTAAAGGGGAGCCACGAGGAGCCTATGCTTGGATGAAATCTATGTATACAATAGAACAATATAAGTTTAATAATTAACATGAAAGTTATATAATGATAGAATATAAAAACATGTTCACCATGAATGCATGTCGGAGACATATTTGTGTTTGTACCCCTGACACCCAGAGCTCTTCAATAAATGCACCTGCATAGAATCATTCTCGTGATTGTGTGCTTCTGAACGCTAACAGGAGCAGTGGGGGTGACACCTGACAGTGAGGGGATTTACATAATTATAAATCCTTTACCTAATATTGGAACTTGACATAACTATTAAACACTCAACAAACAATCTATAATTAACATTGGAACTTTATATTAACTCCTTTAACAATGAACTTTATATCAACTCCCTTAACAATGTATTCTCTACCATTTCCCCCTCTAATTGTTCAATTGGGCTCAAGCATGCATCAATTAGCAAATACTTCTTGAAAGTAAAATTTTTAAAATTGGTTGTGAATTTGCTTGGCATCTTGATGTTCTTGGTCATTCATTATCATGATTACTTTCACTTCTTTTTTATTAAGCTCTTTTGGTATCATTACACTTGCTTGTACAGCAGATGTTACAACTCGGATTATACAGGGGAGCATGCAAGGTAGGAGGATCAAACCAGCAATTTCACATAAGATGAAAAAGGCTGGTTTTTCCCACCAGTTTCCTTTTAATGACCAGAAATTGTCCCACCAGCTGGTATCGAATGTAGGGGTCCACTCTTGTGTTCCCACATAACTTCTGGATTTCCTTTGAGATATTTCTAATGACTTCACTGCAGTCATCCATTTCTAAGCAGCACTGGGGGAGTTAAATTTTCCACAAACAATAAATAATCTACTGCTAGTCTGCTTTGATACACCACAGTTCTAGTCTGGGATAGTTGGTCATTTATGTGGTCTAAAGCTAGAGAGGCTCGGTTCGATACCATCTCGAGTACTGCCTGTTATCTCAGAATCTGATTTAACCCCGTATAAATTGGGATTCAGTGTCCCCAGGACCCATCTTGAGCCCAGGTCGCCGATCCATGAGTGCAAATTATTTCCTGGGTGTTCCATACTGTGTTTTTCCGTGTCTGTGTTCCTCCAATTTCAATTAAGTTTCTTTTTGGTCAGCTAGATTTGTTCAAATCATCACATACTGGGACCCCTTGGTTCAATCCAGACTCTTTTGGGAGTAAGAAAAATGACAGTTTAATAATTCTGATAGTGCAAGTGCTGCTCCACTCCCTGGGTAATTCAGTGTAAGCCACATTCCCACATATCCAAACCCGGTTTTCTGGAGCTTTCCCGGAAGCATCACTGAGAGTCATTGGAAATTCCCAGTATTTGGATATTTCTCTCACTTCCCAGAATGGGTTTATTCCTTGATTTATTCCTTGATTTGTTCCTTGATTTATTCCTTGATTTATTCCTTTTCCTTCTTGGTAGGGACACACCGTTTCTTTCTTCCCAATGGATTTTCAGTATCTATTCTTTTAAAAATAATAATAATAATAATAATAATAATAATAATAATAATAATAATAATAATAATAATAATAATAATAATATAGAAAATAATAACATAATATAGAAAATAAATTACAATATCATATATACTATATTTCTAAATATTATATTATATATAATATATTATATTACCATGATAAATAATTTATAATAAATAATATATAACATAATATATAATATATAATATGTAATATGTAATATATAATATATAATATATAATATATAATATATAATATATAATATATAATATATAATATATAATATATAATATATAATATATAATATATAATATATATTTTATAGTTTATGTTTTATATTTTATATTATTTATTATTTGTTGTATTATATTACACTATAAAATATTATATAGCATATAATATATATTACATTCATTATTAATAATTATATATTTTAATTTTATACTATTAATTATTATTTCAATATTATAATAATAGATATTATAATAATATTATAATATACATTAATATAATATTAATTAATTGATATTATATAAATTATATAATATATTATATTAATTATTGATAATATATTTTATTAATATATATGTGTAATATAAAATATTATTATTTTTTACAATTAAAATAGTCATTGTTTTAATAAGGTAATATTACTTATTATTATTTAATAAATAATATTCTAATAAACAAATAATTTTATTATTTCTAATTTAGTAAATACTACTTCCAGTATATAAATAATAAATAATACTTCCAGTATATAAATAATTAATAATACTTCCAGTGTTTATTGGGTTCTCTAGGAACCTCCCCAGCTACTGGATGTTTTATTTTTAAATATCTCTTACATGACATTTCTCCTACTGGGGTTTTATAAATTTATACATTTTCCCTTTCCTTGATATACACTGCTCTTCTCCAATTATTTTAGACTTTAATTCCCAGCATTCTTTTCCTCTTTGTCCAATAGCTGGTACTTTTTGTCTTGTTTTTGTCCATTTTAAGATTTCTATTGGTCTTAAGCTGATTCCTTTCCCAAGGCCAGACTTTGGCCATTTGTGTATTTCCACAGATCCAGCAATTAGTTAAATGTAACTCTTCCCTGATCTTTTCCACTAAATCTATGAACAAGTTTTTCCCCCAAGATGTTTCTAGGTCTTCTTTCTCATTTACTGATGTTGTTACTTCTTTCTCTTTTATTAAGTCTGCTGTGCCTCTTTGACTGGACTTATGTTCAAAGCAAAGCCAAGCATCTCCTATAGGACACTCCCCAGGCAGTCCTTGCTGCTAAGTGGCTGTATTTTGTGAAATCCAGTAAGTCTTCCCTTCCCCTAGACAGGTTGCTAACAGAGGAAGGTTGGCGCAGTTTAAGTTTAAATATGTATGCACTCGTATTAAAGATCCGGTTTCTTCCCCTCTGTAAAGGAGGTAGTAACATTTAGCACATGGGCTCTTCTGACTTCCCAGCGTGATGTTAACCAGTAAGATCAGTAAGAGCATTCCCAGGAGTCTGGTATGAGGCATTCCCCTAAACTCTACAACTACTGAGCTGCACCCAGTGATTGGAGTGGCTGTTTTTAGGTGGAATGTAGACTCACCCAGCCTTGCCTCCTGGTTATGCTTTTCTCCTACAGAAGAGCTCGTTGGTTTTAGTACAGAGTTTTTATTCTCTCAGTGTCAACACATTTCACTTTTCTTTACTAATTTATTCTTGCCCTGATGGATGTTTTATAGGAGATTGCTTTGTACACTAAGATTGGAGTTAACTGGGGTATTTAAACTTTTTCACACAAAAACATGACCTAAAAACCTTGAACTCAATGGTCAGATGACTTTAAGAATTATCGGTATCCAAAATTATAGAAAAAATACTCCAAACAAATAACGAGGTATTTACTCTTATGCCTAATCCTACAAAATCACAATATACACCAAAACAAATAAAGGCTCCAACACAAACTAAAAACTGTACATTCATTAATAAACACTAACTTATAATACATGCAACAGGAAAGTATCTACTTTTCAAACTCAAAAGTAAAATATAAATAACATTAACTGCAATTTTTAACAGTTCTTAACAAGTTTTGATTATTTAAACAGTTCTTAACAAGTTTTTGACTATAGACAGTCTCCAGTAGTCTTTAGGTCTCCTCTGGAGGGTTAGCTTTAGATTGTCTGAGTGATTAGTCAAATCCATTCATTAGAAGACTTAGTAGGGGATGTGGCTGGTTTTGATTCTTCAGTGGGAGGTGGTACAGGTCCTTTAAGCTGGGTTATATGTGTCCACCCCTTCTCTTGGGTCGTATGGCTGTATTGGTGGTGAGTAGGACCTGAAAAGGGCCTTCAAACTTAGAGGTTAAAGGTGCAGAGTTCCATGATTTAACTAACACCCAGTCCCCTGGATTGGTGTTATGTCCCTTAGTGTCTAAGGGAGAGGTTTGAGGGAGAAAACCCTTTTTCCTAAGATCTTTGAACTCCTTCCTATGGCCTTTACCTATTTTTGGGTGGCTGTCTCTCCTTCTGGATAGATTCCCGTGCTATACGGGGTTGTCAAGAAGGGGAGTCCAAACATAATTTCATAAGGTGAGACTCTTATACCTGTTTGAGGCCTTGTTCTAATTTGTAACAGTGCTAAGGGTAGACATTTAAGCCAATTCATCTGGCTTTCTGTAACTAATTTAGTTAACGCGTTTTTGATGGTTTTATTCATCCTTTCTACTCTTCTGGAGCTCTGGGGATGCCAATGGGTTGTGCAACCTCCATTTCATTCCCAGGGCTTCAACAACTTGTTTTAAGTCTTGGGCAGCAAAATGTGGACCTCGGTCAGAATCAACATTATTTATGAACCCATATTGGGGAATGATGTTTTCTAGGATTGCTTTTGTGGCTGCTTGGGCTGTCTCTGTTTTGGTCAGGAACGCCTCTACCCAATGGGTGAGGTGATCCACGGTCACTAATAGGTGTCTGTGTCCCTGGACAGGGGACATTTCTGTGATGTCTACCTGCACGCTTTGGAACGGCCGCAAAGACAACTCTCTTCCCCCAGATCAGACAGTACTCTTCTCATTAATTTCTGATTAATTTGTTGGCAAGTTAAACATCCCCTGGTAACTGCCTTTCTTATGGTACGTACTCCCATGCACATTTGATCCCTTGGAAAGTGGTCACATAATCCTTGTATTCCCCAATGGATCAACTCGTGTAACTCCATCATCACCTTTCGGGCTGGAGCCTTTATTTAAAATTTGCCATCCATCAGGGGTCCACCATTCTCCATTTTCTTTTTGCTGTCCTCTCATCTTTTCTAACTCTCTTAATTCTTTCTCGTCAAAGATGTCTTTCCTCTTTTCTTTCTCTACTAGGTGTTCCTTCTATCTTAAGAATTTTAATTGGTCTACCTTGGTCCAAGGCTACTTCTTTTGCTACTTGATCAGCTAAATGATTTCCCTTTATTTCAAGGGTGTCCCCTTTTTGATGTCCTTCTATGTGACCTTTGGCTATCTCTATTGGTTTCCGTAGGAACTCTAGTACTAATTTTCCTAGCTCTTAATGTATTAAATTTTTGCCTTTAGAATTTATGTACCCCCATTCTTCCCATATTTTTCCAAATGTATGGACAATTCCGAATGCGTACTGGGAATCGGTATAGATTGTTCCTTTATCTTTTTCTAGTAAATCTAGCCCTCTCTTCAGGGCACAGATTTCACAGCACCGGGCACGCCAATTTGAGGGTAGCTTTCCCATTTCCTCAACTTGCATGTTCTGCCCATTTATGATTGAACACCCTGAGACCTGTTTAGTGGCTACCATTTGTGATGATCCACCTGTAAATAAAATTCTCCCATATGGGAAGGGCTCATCTTCTAAATCTTCTCTCACTTTAGTCTGCATTTCAATAATTTCTAAACAATCATGATCGAGGTCTGTTTACAGCTCTCCCGTGAGGAACTGGGCTGGATTTAAACATTTTGAAGTGACTAATTCGAGGCCCTTGGTACTTATTAGGATGACTTCATGGTTTAGTATTTTGGCTTCGGTTAGCCACTGAGGGACCTTGTGACTTAAAACAGCTTTTACATCATGTGGGGTATGAACCCGGATCTTCCCCTTTCAGGTTAGTTTCTGTGTGTCTTCTATTGGGGTGGCTGTTGCTGCTATCGCTTGCACACAGGCTGGCCACCCTCTGGCTACTGGATCTGGTAACTTGGAGAGAGATGCGACCGCTTCCTGAATCCTCCCCAGTCCTGTGTAAGGACTCCGCAAGCTGTCCCCTCTTCCACGTTTACCAATAGGTCAAAGTTCTTTATAAGGTCTGGTAGGCTCAGTACAGGGGCAGAAGACAATTTAGTTTTCAGATTCCGAAGCTGTTCCTCGTCATTTGAGGTCCAGGTTACAGGCTCTGAGTCTATCAATTTGTCATATGGAAATTTAACACTTTTAGTATACTGATCAAGCCATAATCTGCAACACCCAAACAAACCTAGTAATTTTCTAACGTCTCTTTTGGTCTTTGGGGCAGGGATGGAAGGAATTCCCAAAATTCTCTTGGGGCTTGACCTTTTATACCCTTGGCCCATTATATGTCCTAGATATGTTACTTCTTGTTCCACAAATTGCAGTTTCTTTTGTGATACTTTTAGGCCTTTTTTGCCCTAAGAAATTTAGATGCTAGTATGTTAGAACTTCTAACTTTGTCTTGTTCTCACCCAGATACAAGTAAATCATCAATATATTGTAAAATAGGCACCCCATTCTCAGGTTTAAAGTGTTCTAGGACTTCTTCTAAAGCTTGCCAAAGAGGTTGGGGGTTCTTTAAACCCCTAGGGAAAATGTGTCCACCTTCGTTGCTATTTTCTTTTCTTTTAAATGTCCTCCCATTCAAAGGCAAACCAGTTCTGGCACTCTTCAGCCAGGGGACATGCCCAGAAGTCATCCTTTAAATCCATGACAGAGACCCATGCATGCTCCTCAGGTACTTGGCTTAAAACGATGTATACGGGTTTTGTATTACCGGGTGTCTCGCAACCGTTCTTTTATTAACTTCTCTTGAATCTTGTAGTAATTGATACCTTCCATCAGCTTTTCTCAACGCTAGTATGGGAGTATTATGTGGAGACATGCATGGTTCTAAAATCCTTCCTTTAATAGCTGGTCAGTTACTGGGGCTGGTCCTTGCTTTCCCTCTGGGGAAATTGGATACTGTCTTACCTGAATGGGGGAGATGTCTTTCTGCAGCTCTACTTCTATTGGTGAACTATTCAAACAACCAATTTTCCCTCCTCTGCCCACACATTTGGGTTGATTTCATCTATGTCTCCCTTTGTTAAGACCATTATTTGTACTACCATTTTTCCTTCTTTTGGCATTACTCCAGTTCTCAATTTGATTTGTAAATCATGTCCTAATAAATTACAACCTAACTTGGGGATGTAAATGAACTTAGCTCGACACTCTCTTGAATTTCCTCTAATTTCTACATCTTCTATAATCTGGGCCTCAAATGGTTCTCCTTTGGCCCCTTGTACTTTGCAGACCTTTTTACCAACTGTGATTCCTGTTGGTATTTTAGTCACACATGACTTGTCTGCTCTGGTATCAACTAAAAATTCAAATTCATCAATCTGGGGACCAATCTAGAAATTTACAAAGGGCTCTTCTAGATGATTCATTACATTCTCCACGGCATAGAACCTATTCCGCATACTTCTCATTTCTTCTTAAGTTTTTCTCTAGAGTTTCTTGCTCCCAGGCTATGGCTTCATCTAATTGGAAGTTTCTTACAATTTCTCTTTAGGTGTCCTTTCTCTCCACAGTAATAACAATATTTGTCACTGAGTAGAGCCCTCGCCCCTTTTGGTCCAATAAAACCTTTGTCTCTTCTAAGTGGTTCTACTGGCCTGTATTTGTTGGCTCCCACACTTTCTCTGGCTATGGCTGCCATAATTTTAATTTTTATTTTTTGTCTTTTCTTCTTCTCTTCCTATATATACTCTTATGGCTTCTCACAGCAGTTCATTAATACTTTTTTCCTGCCAGTCCTCTATTCTTTCTAACTTTCATCTGATATCTTGCCAGGATGTAGTGACAAATTGTACCTTGAGAAGGACTTGGCCTGTTGGAACCCAGGACACACCTCTGGGTGCCCTGGAGGACATGTGCCCCTGGCAGGGGGCTGGGGATCCCTGGCAGGGGGCTGGGGAGTCCTGGCAGGGAGCCAAAGACGCCTGGGATTTTGATCTTAACCCATGGAGCAAATTACCACCCTTGTATGAAGAATATAAGTCACAAAATTTAAGTAGAATGACAATGAATCTGTCACAGGGTATAAAATGGTATTTTGGGGATTTTTATATAGAGGTCTAGGAGGCAAGATGGAGGGACTTGGGTGTTGTCCTATTCTTCTTCCTTCTTCTTCTTAGTCTCCATGTTCTTGGTGATGGTGGCATTTTAGGATTGGTTTAGAGTAGAAGTAGACTGTCTAACATAGGTGATAGATATTGGGAAATAATGATAAATAAATTACACGTAGTTCATAGTATAAAATGTAGACACCAGCCCTGGGATGGGGAGTGTGCCTCTGTCTGACCTGCTAAAAACATCTTGGCAGGCCAGAGAAAAAATGTTATAGATAAGAAACAATAAACAACCTTGGAAACCAGAGCCGAAGAATTCAGACTCCTTCTTGGAAACATCAGGCTGAGAAAAAAGGATTCTTGGGGTCATCCCCGACTGCAGGGAACCCAAGATTGGCCTTCTGGGCTGTCTAGGTCAACATTAGAATAAATCTGGAAGTTTTGCTTTAGCCTATTAAGCCATGGTGCTGGGGACTCACCTTTTTCCTGGGTGCCGTCAAACGCTAACCTGGTATTACTCCCTCTAGGGACTGATTCTTTTATCCCTCTGGTCATCAGGGACCTGTGATCTCTCATGTTCCTTCTCCCCTCTTCTTGATTACAGTCCCAGCTAGGCTCCACTAAAGGCATTTTTTTGCCACCTGGGGGCCTGCGTTGGTTTTCTCCCTCCCAAATTTTCATTCCTGCAGTTCTTATTAATCGAGTCTTTTCTGGGGAAAATAGGATGTTAAAGGTGGAGTTCAATTCTCCCCATGTATAAATATTGGGGGCTAAAAATGGATTAATTTGATTTGCTATTCCTGCTGGGTCTTCCACTAAATTTTGCAATTCTTTCTTAAAATTTCTAAATTTGGATGCAGTCAAGGGAGCATTTACAAATCCAATCTCACTGGCTACCCTGCACATGGGAACTTCTCTGAGGGGGAACAATTTTTCTACTTTACCCACTTTGGACCGGGTGTTACAACATCAGCTGTGGAGACTGACTGGTTAACTTCACTCTTGCGCATGAGATTCTGAGATGTTGTTTGGCTTCTCATTTGTGGTGGGGGAGGCAGAGCCGGAACCTGCTGGTGAATTAGGGGTGCATGAGATGGTTGAGGTAAGGGGATGGTAGTGAAGGGTAAAGAGAGTAAGGAGAGGGTAGAGGGGAAGGTGGTGGAGGTATAACTGGGTTAGGAGGTGGTAAAGGAATGACAGCTGGGAGAGGAGAAGGAATTGGTTCCACAGCAAGAGGAATTGGAGGAAGGATTTGAGGTACTGCAAGGGTAGGAGGAAGTAAGTGGTCAAGGGGATCCCAGTTTTTGTCAGCCTTCTCAGCCTCTTCTTCTTTTACTTTACTAGATTGCTTTCCCTCTTTTACTTTATAGACTCTTGTATTTTCCTCCTCTGAGGCATACTTTAGCCAACAGGCGACGTTCTGTATGTGATGAGCCTTTTGCAGGAACTTGGGGCAAAACAGAATGTACATCTCCTTCGGACAGAGAGGTAGGTATCTCAGGATATGTTTAAGGATGTTGTTAGCTCATGCAAAATGAAGATTAGAGAGGTGAAAGCTTAAGACTTAACCAGGCCACATCTGTGAAGAATAATAAAAATGTTTCTACAAGTACATTAATGGCAAAACAAGGTACAAGGACAATCTCCATTCATTATTAGGGGAGATGTGGTTACCAAATATGAGGGAAAGGCTGAGGTACTTAACCCCTTCTTTGCCTCAGTTTTCAAGAATAAGTCAAATTGTCCTCAAGAAAAGTGTTCTCCTCAGCTGGTGGATGGGCACAGGGAGCAGAACAGCCCCCTGTAGTCCAGAAGGAAGCAGCTGGGGACCTGCTGAGCCACTCAGATGCTCACAGGTGTCTCTGGGAGTAGATGGGATCCATCCCAGGGGGATGTGGGAGCTGGTGGATGAGCTCCCCAAGCTGCTCTCCATCATTTACCATCAGTCCTGGCTCAGCAGGGAGGGCCCAGAGCACTGGAGGTGCCAGTGTGAGCCCATCCCCAAGAAGGGCTGGAAGGAGGATCTGGGGAACTCCAGGCCTGTCAGCCTGACCTGGGTGCCCGGCAAGGTTATGGAACAGATCACCTTGAGTGCCATCACAGGGCACCCACAGGATGGCCGAGGGGTCAGAGCCAGCCAACGTGGATTTCAATGTCTGCATGGAATGGTCTGGATGAGGGGATTGTGCCCAACATCAGCAAATCTGCAGATGACACCAAACTGGGTGTGAGTGTGGATCTGATGGAGGGTAGGAGGGCTCTGCAGAGGGCCCTGGACAGGCTGGATCCAGGGCCCAAATCCAACAAGGTGAGGTTTAACAAGCCCAAGTGCCGGGTCCTGCACTTTGGCCACAACAACCCCTGCAGCAGTACAGGCTGGGGACAGAGTGGCTGGAGAGCAGCCAGGCAGAAAGGGACCTTCAGGGACTGATGGACAGCAGGCTGGACATGAGCCAGCAGTGTACCCAGGTGGGCAAGAAGGCCAATGGCTCCTGGGCTGGCTCAGGAATGGTGTGGCCAGCAGGAGCAGGGCAGGGATTCTTTCCCAGTGCTGGGCACTGGTTGGGCAGCACCTCAAGTGCTGTGACTAGTTCTGGGTTCCCTGGGGTGGGGAATTAGAAGAAATTTGTATCAGGAAGAGTAAAGAAAGCAAAGGTGAAGCAGAGGAAATGCTCAGGGCAGTTTGGGGGTGGCTGCCAGGCAGCCCTGGCTCTGAGCAACAGCGTCTGCAGTGGGACAGGAAACTCCCAGCTGATGGGAACAAACTTTCTGGCTGACTGCAGAGGCCAGGACAAAGCTGAGTGGTTTCCCTGGTGTCTCCCAGCCCTTGCTGGCCCCAGGGGCTGATGGCATTTGTGCTCCCTCAGGTTCATGTCCCCACACCAACAGCATGGGGGTGCTCCCCCTGCTGTGTGCAATGCAAACAGGGGCTGCTGAGCCAGTGCTGCCGTGTGTGTGCCTGCAAGGATGGGGCACCTGTGTGAGCTGGGGCAGAGGCCAGGGCTGCAGAGGGGGGATGTTGTTGGCAGCTGCATGAGGACGCTCTGGGACGCTGCCCTGGGCTGTGCAGCGCACTGGGGATGGATCAGCCCCTGCTCTGCTGCTCCTTCCCGTCTGCCCCAGGGACCTTGCAGAGCCCCAGCTGTGTCTGTCCTCAGCTGCCATGGCAACCCTCAGGACAAAGCGGTGCCAGGGCTGCTCCAGGTACAATTCCAGTGACACTCGTTGGTGCTACCAGGTGCCATGGCAACGGCCACGGGGACCCGTTCCTTGGTTTGGTGCCATGGCAACCAATGCCCGGCCCCATTGTGATGGTTGGTGGCCATGGGAAGCTGCCCTGGGCCCTTGCTCAGGGCTGGTGTCAGTGCCCAGAGCCAGAGGGGATCCCTTGCTGGGGGCTGTGCCATGGCCACCTGCCCTGTGCCGCGCTGGCCGCTCAGGCACCAGGAACCAGCAGCCACCGGCACTGCCAGGGCCAAAGGCCAGGTCAGCCAGACAGAAAGGGGCGGGGCTGGGCACTGTTTCCATGGCAACCGGCACTGGGGGGACACCTGGGTCACCTGGCCTGGCAGTTGCCATGGAAACCCCTGGCAGGCACTGAGGGCACAGCCCCTGGCACTGAGACACTGCTGGGCCGGGTGCTGAGCACAGGGCTGGGCACGCAGAGATGGTTTTGTTCTTGCTGAGCTGCAGCACAGCCAAGGCCTGTCCTGCCCCTTGTCCAGCCACGCTGGAGAGGGGCTGGGGCTGCGGGGGAGCTGGGCAGGGGACACAGCCAGGACAGGGGACCCCAACTGACCCCGGGCATAGCCCAGACTACTGCACATCATGCTTATTGTGTGAAGGGGGAAATTTTGGAGGGAGGGCTTTTGCCTTCCCAGGTAACACCTAGGCCCTGTTTCACCAGTGGGCAGGGGCGCTACCAAAGACACAGACACCAACTTAAGGAATTGTGTCATTTATATCATGCACAGCTGCAAAGATTTACAAAAGGATAAGCTCAGCAAAGCACATCATCATTAGCAAAGAATTACAAAAGAAGCGCAGCAATCCATCATAACCCATCATTACATTTTGATTATTAACCCCTTGGTGAAACACTAGAGGTGTTTGTGGCAGAAAAAGATTCTGGCTGACTATCAAGGTGCACCTTACAGACATCAGTAGTACTTTAGTGACACTGTTCTTCATTTTTTTTTCTCAATCTCATTCCAATTAGGAACAAGAATTCTGTTGTCCATGGAGCTGGCACCTTTTTAATTCCAGAATAATGCCCCGAGGCCCTTTGCTGTTCAGCTTTACCATGCTGTCTGTGGCTAACAAGGCTTGGGGGGCCCTTTCCCCTCTGGCTGGAAGGGGCTGGGTCCCAGTCCCTGAGGGGCACCCAGGCTCCTGGATGGAATTCCTGTGCAAGTCCCTCAGTGTCACAGCAGCCTTCACATGGAGCCCCGTGGATCAGAGCATGTTCCAAAGGGGCCCTTGGGGCAAACAGGGAGATCTGGTGTGGCAGGATGTGTAAAACAATACCCTGTCAGATCTACTTGTTCTCACACAGAATCCTTGGCTGCAGGGACACATACCCATTGTTGCTGCCCAGGTTCCAGGACTCAGAGTTGTCTTTCCCAGGAGCTGCTCCTTCAGCTGCCTCGGGAGGGCCTTTTGGCCTCGGGACCCACACTCTGGCTCCATTATTAGGGCTGCTGGATCCAAACCCTTTATCTCCACAAATGTTGGTGACTGGACATGGATCTCCTTTTTTCACAATCGTTCTCAAAATTCCAAAATCAGTAATTGTGCTAGCCTGTCACAGGGTTGAATAATCCAATCTTGTTCATTATTGTTTAACAGAATTACTGCAATTTCTCCTGGATATTCTGCATCAATTCCTCCTGCCATGACAGGAACACTTTGCAAGGCCAAGCTCCAAGGGAGCAGTTACCAAAGCAAAGTGTCCTGGAGGAATCTGAATTCCTGTTTCAGAACTGATAGCTCTCATTTGCTTGGAATTTATCCTAATGAATTCCAATGCATGAAGGCCCAGCCCTGCAGCCTCTGGGCTGGCCCTGCCAGGGGCCATCACAGCCAGAACAGTTTCCCAGGCAGCCCAAGTCTCACTGCCCATGGCTGGATTTGCAAACTGGGGGCAGCCCTGCACAGGCAGGGGGTTTCCATTTCCCCAATGGGCCATTGTGAAGGGCATGGAGCACATCTGGGAGATGGGTTCTCAATGGGCAAAGGTTCCCATCTCCTCATTTTTCCAACTGTTCTTTTAACGACCCCTTCACCCTTTCAACCAATCCTGCAGCTTGTGCATAGTCTAGTACATGAAAAACCCTGCAGGCTTAATCACTGTATTTTTCACAGGAACAGACAAAGCACTCTGCATCACAGTATCAGCACACCCTGTAAAAATAGCCAATTTCATCTCTTTCTCCTTTTTCCGTTGTATACAATCTCACAAAGTTGACTACTGACATGAGGGTCCTGGCCAATTCTGTTCTGTAGGGTATTTAGTGTTACATCCCTGAACAGCCAAAGATACCAAATTAGTATTGTCAGCATTTCACATTATTATTGTCAATATTTCACATTATTCTTATTTTACATGTACATATTGATATAGAAATGTAGATATAGATATCTAGATATAGAAATATATATCTATAAAAATCTATAAATATAAACATGAAGGTCTTATTATCCTATAAATACGTATATACTTATTTATTATATTGATATTTCACTTGCACAAGTGCATCTGAGCTCAAGATTAAAACTTTCTTCTGTTGCTCCATGTGGGAGCATTCCAAAAATAATTGCTCCTCCTGAAGGTGCTGTTTCCTATGTGCTCTCAGCAAATTCATCTTTGTCTGCCCAAACCCACAA
Source organism: Melospiza georgiana (assembly GCF_028018845.1). Taxonomy (NCBI): domain Eukaryota; kingdom Metazoa; phylum Chordata; class Aves; order Passeriformes; family Passerellidae; genus Melospiza; species Melospiza georgiana. The sequence goes on from NW_026652215.1 coordinate 2,884,015, forward strand.
GGTCTTTTCCTTTTTCATTTGCAATTTTTGGATGCATTTGAAGACACCCAGGGGTGCAGCTTCTTTTACCCGACTGCCCCACTGCTCACACAGGGATCCAACCTCAGCCCACTCCAGAGCCAGGGAACTCCAGGGAAGGGCTTCCCATCTGGGAATTTCTGATGGGACTGATTCCTCACATTTACACTGAACAAGTGACATTTTGTTGGGATCTGGCCAGACTGTGCCAGTTTTGTTTTACCAGTGGGCAAAGTCAGCACCAAAGACACAGACTCCAACTGAAGGAATCAGTGTCATTTCCTGCAGTTCAGAGCAGCAAAGAATCACAAAAGGAGCAGCTCAGCAATGCACCCAACAATCCCCACCACAGATTGCAGCAGTGATTAAGAAAGATCCAGCAGCATTTACCCTCAGCCTTTACCATCCCCCAGACCCACACAGCAGCTGGGGAAGCTGTCACAGCCAAGGGCTGCAGAGCCACTCCTGGGCACTGGGAATTCCTGCAGGTGCCTCCAGCCCCAGGTGAGGCTCCAACCCCGCTGGGAGAGGGCCCAGCTCTGACAGTGCTGAATGAACAAACTGACAGCACTGCTAGTGTGGCAACATCTGCTTTCATCCTCCTCTTGCATCCCTCCCAAAGCCTGGCCAGGGCTCAAGGAGGAACCAAGGGAGCTGACTTTGACCATACAGCCCCAAACAAGGCCAGATGTCAGATTTCATGGCCTTGTCTGGCTTCTAAATACACAAAGGTCAATACATGTTTCACTAATGAGTGGCTACATCTATTACAGGGCCTAATGACCATGCATATTTCATCAGGGAGCAGATACAAAGATAACCTTTGCTTGGAAGGTTCATCCAGAGGCCACCTTTGGCTCAGGGCCTGCTGTCCAGGCCTCACTCAGGGCTGGTGTCCAGGCCTTGGCACTTCAGGGACATGGTTTAGTGCTGGGCTTGGCACTGCTGGGTGACCGGCTGCACTGGGTGAGCTCAGAGGGCTTTTCCAACAGAAAGGATTCTGTGATTCCATGATTCTATCCACTGCATTCAGCTGGGGCTATTTTAGCAACATTACTTTGCTCCAAAAGCTCCCTCTTGCCCAGCTCCTGTGGCCTGAGGCTTCAGCTCCTTCAGTTCCTGGTGCTGAGCTGCTCATTCTGAACGAGTTGACTCGGAGAGAAGAACACAGTCCATGAAATTCCTTCTGGGATACGGAGAGGGTAGGCTGTGCAAACAGGAGCGTTGTTTGCTGTGGCCTCCTCTCTGCCCTTCACGCCTTTCACTGCTTTGAACCAGCCAAGAGCTTTCTCCAAGAGTGCAATGGAGCAGCTGTTCATGCTCCCAGGCCTGGCTCTCTCCAGTCTCTGCCCTTGCCTGCTTCTGTCCCTCTTGCTGTGCCCTCTGTTCCCCCAGGGCTCGCTGGCTGCTGCCCAGGACTGTGGCACTGGCACAGATCCAGTGCTCCAGAGCCTCCTTTCCGTGCCCTTGGAGCTGCCTGGGCACAGCAGCCTTTTCCATCTGGAAGCTCCCCATGCACAGGGCATGCCCAGCTCCGTTCCCTGCACAGCCTCCAGGAGCCCAGGGCTGCCATCTCCAGTCCCTGCTGCCACTGGGGGCTCCCAGGTGCCTCAGGCTGCTGTGACACCGCTGCACACGGGAGGGAAGAGGGGCAGGGGCTGTGCTCAAAGTCAGCTCCATCTGCTGCTGCTGCTGCTGCTGCTGCTGCTGCTGCTGCTGCTGCGGAGTCATTTGTGCAGCCCTGGCCCAGAGTCAGGGATCAGATCCTGCCAGTCTCTTCCAGCCCTGGCTGCTCAGAGTTTGCGCCTTGGAGCCTCAGGTGGCCAAAGGCAGCTGCTGCTGGTCCCCGTGTGTGCCCGAGTTCAGCAGTGCTGCTCCATCAGTCTGTGCCCAGCAACGGGGAAAAGCCTCAGCCCTGCAGGGCCAGGAGCTGCCGGGCTCTGCCTGAGCAGCTCAGCCAGCAGGAAGGGAGCTGCTCCACACGGGAACCAGGAGCAAAGCACATTGCTTTGACAGGACATGTTTTCTATTGAAAGGAAGAAAAGGAAAAAGTAAGAAAAAACTGTATAAAATGTGAAAGATAAAAACAAAACCCAAGTGTGCAGTGAAAAATCTTCTCTAACTCTGAATTAAGAGGCAACTGATCTTTTGAAAGAGAACTCAGTTATTTACTTTGTAAATGTGCTGATGGCATGGATCCATCTTACTGACTTCAGCAGTCTTTTCAAAAAGTTTTTGGGGATTGTTTCCAATATTGTTACTTTAAATTGTGGTCGAGGCAACAGGAAATTGCTTTGTGCCCTTCCAGCTCCAAGCAGGACTGGGAATGGAAACTCTGTCAAAGCCCAAATCCTTTAGAAGATGACCTTCCTTCTCACCCTGAGAATGAGCTGCACATTCCTTTTGAAACTGTCAGGGATTTCTTAGAGTCACTAAGTCCCACTGACAGCTTTTTGCTCTGGTGTGGAAGTGCAGAAGGGCAATTCTCCATCCACCAGCTCCAGACTGCACTGCCTCAGCAGCACGGCCCACTCGCCAGCTTTGGCCCACTCGTGGCACTGCTAGAGGAGGAACAAAGTGCAATTGCACAATTCCAACCAAAAAGGAATGAAGAGTGGGACAGACAAAACATCCTGTACACATCCAGGCGTTCAGCTGGGACTGTGGAGAGTTTGGGTCCTTGCCAATTGGATGTGTGTCCCCAGCTGCAATCTCTGGGCCTGCAGCAGAGTCTCACTCACCTGCCAAAGCAGAAAGCTCAGGTGCTGTGCTCACAATGGGCTCGTCTGATGCAGAGCTGTCAGAGCAATGTGAGAGCAGAGCCAGCCCAGCTGGGCCCAGGGCTGAGCCCAGCAGAGCCCTGGCAGAGCCCAGAGCAGCCTCAGCACCTGCAGAGCCCAGCTGCAAGGAAAGCAGAAAGTGCCCGTCAGCTGAGGGCTCCTGTGCCCTTGTGCCAAGGCCTGCGGTGCCCAGGCCATGCTGGCTGTGCCCAGAGCTGTGCCCAGAGCTGCCCATCCCTGCTGCCTTTGGCAGCAGAGCAGGAGGGCAGCACATGTGCCCAGCCTGCAGCCAGCCAGGGCACATCCAGCCCTCAGCAGCTGCCCAGAGCCAAAAAGCAGCTGAGCAGCTGACTGAAGAATTCATTGCGTCTGCCCCAGCAAAGGGGGAACTTTTGGTGCCCAGCTGTGCCATGCCCAGATCTGGGAGCAACCCCCTGCCTGTAGACTCACCTGCAAATTGGACCTGGAGCCTGGCTTTGAAGAAGGTGCCAGAATCCAAGTCCATCATCTTCAGCTGGCCAGGCCAAGAAGAGATTGTCATCCTTGAGGTTGTCCTTGGTGTCTCCAGCAGCAGCCCCGCTTGGAACAGCTTCTCCAGGGGCTCCTTTCCCTTCCCTGGGGTCAGACCAGGCTGTCAGGGCTCTGCCCAGGGCCCCAGCCATCCATGAACCATACAAACAAAACCAGGGGGATGGTGGCCACCAGTGCTTGTCACACCGGGTCTCCAGCTCAGCTCCAGCCCAAGAGCTGCATGTTCCCTTCTGCTGACCCCTGCTCGGAGCTACAGGCAGGACAAAACCAGCCTGGTTTGCTTTGCCACTGATTGCCAAGAGATGCATGGAGCTGGTACCTGCTAGGCCCCTGGATCCAACTGTGCACGTGGATTTCTTCAGTCTTCTAGGGCAGGGAAACACCCTTCACCCAAGGATGACAGAAAAGTTCTTCTAAGGATGGCCTGTCCGAGGGTTGCATGGACAAACACCTCTTAATAACATCTTGGCACACTGGGGAGAGAAACCAGAAATCGCCAGTCAGTTGGAGAAGTTGCCCCCCTGTTCCCATGCCCAGGTCATGCTGGTTGTGCCCAGAGCTGGGCCTAAACTTCCCCATGGATGCTCTGTTTGGAGGAGAGCAGGACATGTGCCACCTCCTCAGCAGCTGCCAGAGTGGGATGCCCATGAGCCCACTGCTGTCTCCCAGCACTGGTATTTCCCCCGTGCCCAGAGATGAGGATCCACCTTGAGAGAGCCATCGTGGGAACAAGATTCGCCCCCGGATGATCTCCTGGCCCCTCCTGAACGGGTGCTTCCCCATGACCAGGTGGCACAGCAGGAGGCCCAGGGACCAGATCGTGGCTGCCTCGCCGTGGTAGCGTTGGTGCTGGATCCACTCTGGAGGGCTGTAGGACAGGGTTCCTGTGGAACACAGACACAGCTCAGCAGGGGGCTGCTGCTGCTCCCAGAGCCCGGCCCCAGCATCCCTGGGCATGTGGGAGCTGCCCCAGAGGCACACGGGGTGAGCGCTGCCCTCTCGCCAGCACCTGGGACTTGTGCACAAACTCGCGGCTGGAAAAGAAGCCACTGGTGCTGGAAGAGGGCAGCAGAAACCCTGGGAAAGCCCAACCATGACACACAAAGGAAAAACCCACTCAGTAGTGGAGAAAACCCACTCTCCTCCCAACCTGCATGGCCCCCAAAAATGTTAATAAGCCAAGGCGAACAAGGAGAGCGGAGCAGTCCAGCCCTTCCTTGCCTGCACACCAAACCATCCGGGGCACACGGTCAGGCCTCCCTCTCTGCTGCCCCCATGGGGGTTTGTGTTGGGCTGGCTGCCCCAGCTCCAGCCCCAGCGCAGGGCACAGTGGGTGCTGAAGGCTGTCAGCAGGGCTGGGAGATAGCCGCCCTCACACCCCACCCAGATCAACTCGGCTCCAGCATCAATCCCATCCTGGCTGCAATAGGGGGAAGCCCCAGTGCTGCACCCAGGCTGGGCCACGAGATGCCCAGGAGCACCCCCTGCGAGGGCTCACCTGCAAATTGGGTGTAGGCTGTGTCTTGGAGGAAGGCGCCACAGCCAAAGTCGATCAGTTTCAGCTGCCCGCTGGCCAGGTCGAGCAGGACATTCTCGGGCTTAATGTCCCGGTGCAGGACCCCGCAGCTGGTGCAGTGCCGCACGGCCTCCAGCACCTGGCGGAACAGCCCCCGCGCCTCCTCCTCCGGCAGGAACCCCCGCTCCGCCAGGAAACCCGAGAGCTCCTGGCACCGCTCCGGACGCTCCAGCACCAGCAGGAAGCTGTCGGGGAGCTCAAGCCACTCCAGGAGCTGAATGACACCGCCACAGCCACAGGACACCTTGGCCAGCAGCACGATCTCCAGGGGTGCGCTGGTGCCGTCGGGCTGCAGGAGGAGCACGACGCCGTCACAGGGGCCGAGGCCGTGCCGGGGCTCTGGGAGCCCTCAGACAGCCCGGGATGCTCTGCACGCCCCGCTCAGCCCACGCCCGCTCTCCCCGCAGGGCTCACGGCGTCTCCCACCCTGCCGGGCCCCGGCTCCTCGCCGCCCGGCACGGCCCGGCTGCTGCCGCTGGCCCCGCTCACTCACCAGCTCGCCCCAGTGCCGGATGCGATCCCTCGGCACGCGTTTGATGGCCACCTGCGAGGAGGGAGAGCAGCGGGCTGAGCTCGCCGCCCGTCCCGCCGCACCCCGACCTTCTCCTCCTCATCCCTCCTCCTCCGCCCCCTCCGCCTGCGCCCGCCGCCGGCCCCGCCGCTCACCGGGGCGCCGTCCGAGATCCTCGTGGCTGCGAAGACGCTGCCGAAGCCGCCGCGCCCCAGCAGCGATCCCAGCCGGTACCGCTCCTGCAGGGCCTCCTGCGCCGTCCCTGCGGGCGGGACGCGGCTGTCAGCGCTCGGCCCGAGGCCAGCAACGGCCCCCGAGCGCCCCTCACCCGCCCCGGGCCCGGCATCCCCACCCGCCCCGGGCCCCGGCGGCTCAGGGCAGGAGGCCGCGCTGCCGAGCGGCGGAGCTCGGACCGGGGAAGCCGCAGCGGAGGCGGCGGGAGCGGCCGCGCCGCGGGTGTGCTCCGCGGGCCCCGGGAGCAGCCGGGGCCGGGGTCGGGACTGGACCCTGCGTCGGGTCCGGGGCCGGGCTCGGGCCAGGCGGAGCCGAAGGGCGGCGGTGCCGCCCCCGCACCAGGCACTGATGCCCGCCCAGCAGTGCCACCGCCAGTACGGCCAGAGCCGGGCGGAGGCGAGACCGCGGCGGGACGGCCGGGGCCGGGCACGGGGCAGCCCCGCCCGGGGCCGGGGGCGGGCCGGGGGCATGGCCCGGCCCTGCAGGGGGGAGGGAGGCGGGGAGAGGAGAGGGACGCCGGGCAAGGGACCCCGAGAGAAGGGTGCCCGACAGAGGGAAAGGGAGAGAAAGAGAAAGAAAGAGAATAAGAGAAAGAAAGAGAGAAAACGAATCTGGTTTTGCTGCTTCTTCCGCTGCTGCTGCCGCCGCCGCTGCTGCTGCCACCGCCGCTGCTGCCGCCGCTGCCGCCGCTGCAACTGAAGCACCGGGGCCGTTCGTCCCCGTGTCCGTTCCCCGCTCGCCCCACGAGCCCCACGTTCGAGCCCCGCGCGTCCCGGGGACAGCCCCTCCGTCTGTCCAAACACGGGAACTTTGCAGCCCTGAGCCCAGATGCAGAGCCCTGACTCCTGCACACTGGCACAGCGATCCCCTCCCTTGCTCCTGGGCATTGTCCTTGCTGAGGGTCAAACACTGTCGGGCCGCCTTCCCTTGGGGTAGGATTCCTACCTGACCCAAGCACTGCACTTACATCTCCAGTGTTGCTTTCCAGTAAAAACAGGGGAAGGAAAACTGTGTGTGGCTCATGGTATTTTAGAGCATCTAAAAATTACTAAGTCACCAATCTTAGAGGTGCTATGCATCTGGAATTACTGGGGTGGAGAAGTAGTGCAACATGGAAAAGGGGAGCATAGAAATTAATAGAGGAAAACATCTTGGATTGTTTGTTTCATTTTCATTTCCCTTCTGGAAAGCTGTTTCAGTTTTCCAGGAATCTTCTCCTGTCTGCTCTTCCCAAGAATCTCTCATGGAGAGCAAGGTCGAGCTTCGGTCACAAGATTTTCCATCAGGAAATTATGCCACTGGTGAAATTTTCATTGTGACTGTTTGTGCTGGCTTAGGGCAAATTTTGGGAGGAAACCTCCAAAAGGGGTCCGCCTAGAAAGCAAGTTCAAGCGGCCTCTCCCCCTACTAGTTCAGGAAAAGACTTCCCTTGAGAAAAGTGAAAAAACCCCAGTTTATTTCACAAGTAAAGTATTCACAAGCATGAAAAATGAATAATATTAAATAAAACCTCGGACAGTGCTGAAGAGATGGCCAATTCAGAAAGTCCTTTTTGTGGGTTTTAGTTGGCTCACTCGGTCTCTCCTGAGTCCCTCTGGTGCTGGAATGCAGTGTCCCAGATCTCGGGGGGCCACAGGTGTGAGCTGCTGCCATTGGTTTTCTGGGTTTTCAGTCCAGAGAAAGTTTAAACAATTCCAAGAGAAAGGAAAGTCACAGTCCAAAGGAACTTCTCTGCCTAAGCTAGCTAAAACCAAATTGCTAGACCTGGGCTGGGAAGGCATCGGGAAATTTCCAAATCTGAGCACTGGCAGTCCCAGCAAACACCAGAGCTGGATGGTGCTGGAGCCAGAACGTGCAAATTTCAAAATTATGGCTTTCTGTGCCAGCAAATCACTGGACTTGGGCTCTGCTGGCACCAGGTATTTTCCAAATCTGGGTACTGGGGCAGCAAACACAAGATGTGGTCGGTGCCAGACCCAGTAGCAGAAAGTTGCCGGGTTTTGGCTTTCTGTGCCAGCAAATTGCTGCACTTGGGCAATTTCCCAGCACTGGGAAATTTCCAGATCTGGGCACTTGCGCAGCAAACACCAGATCTGGGTGGTTCTGGTGGCAGCACTGGGAAGCTGCTGGGTTCTGGCTTTCTTTGCCAGAAAATTGCTGCATTTGGGTTGTGCTGGCACTGAGAAATTGCCAAATATTAACTTTCTGTGCCAGGAAATTGCTGGAATTATGCTGTGCAGGCATTTGAAAAATTCCGGATCTGGGCACTGACGGTGCCAGCAAACACAAGATCGGAGTAGTGTAGGCACCAGGTATTTGCCTGGTTTTGCTTTCTTTGCCAGCAAATTGCTGCACTTGGGCTGTGGTGGCACAGGGAAATATCAAGATCTGGGCATGGGCGGTGCCATCAAACACCAGGTCTGGGTGGTGACAGTCTTGGCACCAGGAAATTGCTGCCTTTTGTCTTCTTTTTCCAAAAAATTGCTGCACTTGGGCTGTGTTGGAATAAGAAATGTCCAGACTTGGGTACGGGCAGTGGTAGCAAGCACCAGATCTTGGCATTGCCAGTGCCGGCAGCAGAAATTGCCAGATTTTGTCTTTCTTTACCAGAAAATTGCTAGACTTGGCTCTGCCAGAACAAGGGAATTTCCAGATCTGGGCACTGGTGGTGGCAGCAAACACCAGATCTGGGCGGTGCCAGGCCCAGTAATGTTGGAAATGAATTTGTAGAGAATTTTTAAGGTTTGATAGAAGGTTTCTATAGTATGTATACAAGTGTCACGATCCGTCCTTACGAACGCGTTTTGTGGTAGCTTGTGGGTTGATCTCAGAGTGCAAAAAACACCGACACGGTGCAGGGAGTTGCTGCTATAACCAAAACAAATGTACCTTTATTGAATAACCACAGCAAAATGCATTGAGGAGGAACTGGGGGAAAAAGGAAAAATAAGGAAAAAGAGGGAGGAAGAGAAAGGAAGGTATAGAGCTACCAACTGTTTTACTAGGCCAGGACTAGACCCAGAGCTAAGCAAACTCATTCAGCCAGGTGACATTGTGCAACATCAGAAGCTGGCAACCATGAGTACTTTGCTGTCAAAAGGTTACAGTTTGCACTGGGCCCAGAAGTGTTTTTCCCTAAGGCAAAGCAAATTGAAATGTGAAGTTTAAAAGCTTCAAATGACTATGAAAGGAAACTGCAGAATAATTTCTGGAAGGGCAGCATTGTCAATGATCATGCTGCCCACCAATAGCTGGAGCTGAATCCAGAATTGCTTCTTCCAGCTGTGCAGGAATTCATTCCACTGGCAAGCACTGGTCCATGGGAACAAATGATCCCCTAGCTCTGGGCTGAATGGCAGCCAGGCTGCAGTGCAGATTGGAGGAACCCTTGTCACTTGTTATTGGCCTCCCAGCGCACTCATCCTTCTGCAAACAAGGTGCAAACAACACAGCTGCACTGCTGTCCTGGGTAAATATACATACAGGTGACTTTGCCAAAGCAGTGTATCATTTCCCAATGAAATACACGACCTCTTCTTACCTATGGAATTGTGATTGAAGACATCTGTGAGCCAGATCTATGGGAGATTGCAAAGGAGCAAAGCTTTGGGATTTGGGCACACTTCTCTTGGTTTCTTTGCTCAGGCCTTTGGTGAGCACAGAACACACCTAGGTAGAAAACCTTTGACTAGACAGGATCTTTTGGATCTATTGTCCCCCAAACGTGTCAATGTGTGGCCCTGTTACAATGACAAGTTGAAAACAGCAGCACAAATGACACAAAGAAACCATGGCCAAAGAGGAAGAGGAGAGGCCCAATGAGGAAAGGATGTGGTGAGACACTGGCACATTGAGTGAGCTGCACTCCCATAATCTCTAGGCTGGCAGGTCCTGGTCTCACATTCTCCTCTTGGTTTTTTCAATTTTGTTTATTTATTTACTTTTTTTCATCATCAAAATGAAATATATAGAATTAAAATATGTCATCAAAACTTAAAGACAGAATCAAAACACATTAGTTCAAAACTACATCTAAAGATCAGAACATATGTACATCTGTAACTATCAAGCCTAACGCATCAATCCTATTCTTCAAACACTCTCCATACAGGCGGCAGCTTCTTCCTGAGCTTGGAGGACAGAGAGCTTTTCTGGACGGGAGGCGAGGACTTTGTGGGTGAGGGAACATTGGAAGTGTCCCAAGGAAACTTCTCGGTAAGACTGTAACCAGTCAGATCTGCAAAATGGAGACACAAAGTTTAACAGAGGCCACCATGCAAACCTAAAGCATCTGAAGCTCCATATTTCATGGGACACATTTCCTGGAAATGTCCAAACAGCTGCACAGGGAAACATGCTCCTGCTGGCAGACACTGAGGCAGGCCAGGGCAAACCCTGAGCCACTTGCCCAGAGCTGGCACAGGCACAGCCTGGCCTCTGGGCTGCCCTGGGACAGCAGGGAGCCCAGAGCCCTGTGCTCCCCAGGAATGGCTCAGCTGCACATGCACCCTCCTGCTCCTCTGCCTGCCCCACAGCTCAGCAGCCCCACAGCTCCAGGGGCACTGGCAGCAGCACAGATCACTGCAGGGCACATGCAGGGCACAGCTGTTCCCTGGCAATGTGCACAGCCTCTCTGGGCTGCCACAAGACCCTTCCTCCCAGCAGAGATTGGCCCAGCTCCCCCCTCACCTCTGTGTGAGGCTGAGCCGTGATTGCCTTCACCTTGTCCTCAATCTGGAGTTGCTTCAGGCCCCCCATGCCATGAGTAGGAAGGGCAGTGGAGAGACCAGGGACAGATGCACACCACAGAGACCTGCAGCAGGATCGAGGCTCTTTTCACCCATGTATCCCAAAATCTGCAGATTTTTGGAAAACAACAAATGCAGGGAAAACACGCTGTGGGCTATGAAGTTGCAGAATATCCAGCAATGCAGCCTGTTTCCTCTGTGTGGCTTGGCAATGGATCCATCTGAATGTTTTACCCTATTGCAAAGCTGAGGAAAGGGTGGCAGGCAGTTTAGCCAGGCTGTCCTGTTCTAGAGAGTGTCTCTTGGGAACTATCAGGCCCAGCACCAACATTTAAGGCAGCATTTGCTTCAACTGTCCCATGGCAGTCAGCCTGTGGAGGTGCCTGTAAAGTGATTCATCATCTCAAGGCTAACATGAAACATCAGTTTGAATAGAAAGTAGAGCTCTAAGGCCATGACAGTCATACAAGGCTCCTTTGGCAGGAGCTGCACCTGCTGTGCAGGCTGTGCCACACCCAGCAGATTGTCCCCCATGTGCTCCATGGGGGCAAGGACCCTCCTCATTTCTCAAGTTAATGGCATCATGACGAGACGTGGTTTTCCCAGGGCCTCTGTGGTTAGCACTGTGAAATACCAAACACTGCTCACAGCTGCAATTGCAATTGTCCCTCTGCCCAGAAAAGCACAAGGCTCTATTCTTGGCCTTTGCAGGCACTTTCACTTCCCCATCAGTCACCACATCTAGGAAAATCTGACAGACTGGGAGAACTCCAGGGAGCAGCAGGAAGCTGAGTCAGAGGAGCTTTAGTTTGGATATCAGGAAAAAGGGTTTTTCACCCAGAGGGTCGTTGGGCACAGGAACAGGCTCCCCAGGGCAGTGGTCACAGCACCAAGCCTGACAGGGCTGAAGGAGCATTTGGACAACAATCTCAGGCACTTGGTGTGACCCTTGGGCTGTTCTGGGCAAGGCCAGGAGCTGGACTCGATAGTCCTGATGGGCCCCTTCCAACTCTCCATATTCTACACTTCTGCGATTCTGAGAAGTAATGGGCTGCAGGAGGGAAGAAATAGGTGACAAGAGGGAAGAAGTGAGGTTGGTTGGAGAATCAAGTCACTGAGTTCACAGAAGATGCAGGATACAGGACCCTTCCCCCCCACCATTCCCATTCTCTGTCTCATCCCTTCTCCCTCCCACACACACAAAGGTGAAGAACATCACTAAAAGAAGAAGAACCTACTTGACTCCCATGTCCATGAGAGCAGTCATTGCTCGTGCAGGAGTCACATTCTCCACCATGATCCCCAGGCTCTGACTGGCTGCTTTCTGAACAAATTCTGGGGAGTTGGACACCATCTGGAGAAGGAGCCGAGCGACCTCATGCACCTCAGAGTCCATGTCCTTCTTCAAGGTCACAAAGAGCTCTCCCAGAGTGACAATGGCAGAGTAGGACACCTTGGAACGGAGGTTGGTCACCTGGGGAAGCCATGAGGGGAAACATAAGAATCACCTTGGAAAGAAAACCAGTTGCCTTCAACAGAAATCCCAGAAAATGACAACACATCCCACTGTGTCCAGAGGAGCATACAAGGACAGGAAGAGCAGGAGAGCACAAGCACAGAAAGGCACTTAGTCTGGCACCAATTTCTGGCTTCTATGCCAGGAAACAGAAAACACAGGCTCAGGTCTACAGAATAATTTGCAGCGTTGAATTATAGCTTGGGCAGAGACTGGGACTCTGGCAAATAACATCATTAGTGTCTCAGTTTCTGCATTTGCACATTGCATTATGAAGGCTCCACACTCAAAGATGAGTGTCAGATACCCGACCTGCCAGTAAATACAGCTGCATGTACCCACAGATCCTACAAACAGCTGACAGACATTAGAAATATCAGGTCTAAACCAGAAATGACGGCAGACCCTGAGCACACATGGAGATGAACAAGCACATATGTTGGCGGAAGGGAACCAGGACATCAATTTGATCATCACAGGCTCAATTTTATTGATCAGTACGGCGGGTTAAATACAGTTAATAATGAGCTTCATACATATTGCAAAAGTTGAGCTCAGGATTGGTCAGCTTACATATCAGCACCTACGCCTACTTCTACATTCCTATGGTTCTACTTTTGATACTTTCTACATATTCTCAGGATATATTCAGGACTAATCTCAACTCCCTATCCTCATGTTGCAGCAAGGTCGCTGCTGACTCTTCCTTTCAGCTTGCTGACTGCTGACTTTTCTCCTTCAGCTTAACCAGTGGCATTATATCAGTGTGGCCTTTCTCAGCTAACCAATTATTGATAATGCTCTCCACATTTCCCCCGTTTTCTTCTTGTGCAAGGAGATTAGTTTGCCATGTTTTTGCTATTGTACGGCTGACCATGTTTTGGATACAGTTAAAGATACAAGGCAAAATAAGCAAAAACAGTAAAATTACACCCAGCAATCCTATAGCATAGATCACAAGGTTCCTCAGCCACGGTCCGAGTCCTAAGCCTTTAAGCCATTCGTCAATTCCTAAACCGTCTTCTTCCTTAAGTTTGTGAGTCCCTGTTGTAATTCTTTTATCTTAGTGTGAATGGACACCGAATGATCAGACAGATTCATGCAACACATTCCCTCGAAGTCTTCACATCCATGTCCTTGTGCTAAGAGCAAAAAATCTACAGCAGCTCTATTTTGCAAAACAGCATGGTTAACACTTTGCACATCTGCAGTTAACATGTCTAGAATTTGTGATGTCTTGTTCAGCTCATCCCTTGCCCAGCATCCTAATTGTTTTGCTAAATTCATGGCTTTATTGGCAGATCTTCCTGGTAAGATAGTTGAAACCACCACCTGTTTGAATGTGCCCCAAAACCGTGGATCTCCTATCTTGCTGCAGTCTAAGTCATGTATGCTACGTTTTCTCCTGTTTGAATTTTGACTCAGCTGCATTAGCAAGGACACATTAGGATGAAACAGTGACAATTTTCCCAAAAAACAGGGTCCACCTTGTGGTTTAGCTGGTATACCATTCCACGCCCAGTCTCCACAAATCAAAAATATTCCTGCGGGTAATTTCATTGGTGCCGTGATATTTGTGCCGTTACATTGACTGTAATGCTGTGGAGAGAATTCACTCACATTCAGGGATGAATCTAGGGTGGCCCATGTTTCTTTAGGTTGGTTTAAATTCTGAGCACCCGAAAGTTTGAAGCTAAACCATCCACCAGCTGTAGTGTTAGATATGCTGGCATTTGTACTTCCAAATAGATCCAATTCTTCAGGAGGAGAATGCAAAGAGGTGTTAAGTGATTGGATTAGTAAACATTGACGATAGCCATCACTCTGACCTGCAGTATACCCTTGTTGCACTGGCAATGTGATGTTTGACATGTTAGACATACATAAGGTTTGATTGTTTATCAAACTACAAAATTCTCTAGGAGACCACACCGGAAGTCCCACCAGGCATGTTCGAAATGGGTTAGTGACTCCTCCAAGACTAAGACAAAGTGATGATTGGTTAGTTTGATTAGCAAGTGTTACCCATAAATTTTCCCTTGGTTGACTAAAGTGTGTTACTCCTACTGCTTCACTTGCTACAGCATTGAGCAGTATTACAAAAACAAACCTCATTTATCTTTCTGCTTGCTTTGCTTCTCCTTTTCTTCCTTCTGCTTACGTTGTTTTTCCTTTCTTCGCTGTCTTTTCCCTGGTTTGCTAGATTGTCTATTGTAAGGCTGAGTCAATTCTTGAATATACTGATCTAATTCTAAATCAGCATCCTTGCTCACAAGTATAGCACGAGGTAAGTTTGAAGGCAAATCAGCTTTGCAGCGAGCTGCTATGATGCGTGAGGCTTTAGTAATTTCAAATATTCTAAGGTTTTCCTGTAACTTCCACCTAAGATATGCTATAACCACTTGTTCTGCACTCTCAAAGAGCTGCAATCCTGTCCGTCCTGGCAGGCCAGTACTTTGTTCAAGAGCTCTAACCCAGATATGATTTCGAATCCACTTTCCAAAACAAGATGTACACCATAAATATCCCAATGACTTCTGTGAATACCAATAAACCTGATTACAATCTGCACAATGCAAAGCTACCCATGCATAGCATTTATCTTTATCCCTTTTGCAAACATAACAAGGAAGCGAATGTAAGTAAGGACCAGTATAAAATTGTGTATCTTTAACCCAAAGCAACCAATTCAATGGTGGTGATTGCAAAGCCTCTTCAGCCTTTTTACTATATGAGGCTAACAGCTCAAGGTCTTTCTTTAACACAAGGTGTATCTTATTTCGTAATCGTAGTTCTTGTTCGTTATCCTCCTCAACAACTATATCCTCCCGACGGTCCCACAACAGTAAAATTGTTCTAATCATAGAAAATTAATTAGCAATCACTGATACCCCTATTCAAATGAGACCGTTCCCTTTTTTGCCTTCTTTTTCTTATGTCTTCAATCTTGCTGCTCCTAATTTCACTGGTCCTGCCACTTTCAAACTTAATTTTTTCAACTTATCAATGCAGCAATCTAATGCTCTATCAGGATCCCCTTGGAAGGGTCCTACAACTGAATGCTGTGTTAAAGGCACTAATTTCCTACACCTTATAGAAACTATACGTGATTTACTTTGAACCTTAATTCTATTTACAATACATTGTATTTCCCATCCATAATAAGCAAGAACCTTCTGTTCAGGAGACTCATAAAGATTTAAAGCTATATATGCGTTTTGCCCCGTTTGTCTCTACAATTCATCTTGCCAGCTTTTACCCCACGTGTGCTCGTGTTCACAAGTATGACACCACAAATCCCGTAATAATGATTGTTCTATCCAAAAAGTTCTTTTACAACCCCCACAACGTAGAGCTATCCAGGCAGCACAATGTGGATTGTGACAGTCAAGGCAATGTAGTTTCGCTGGATCTGTTAAATGAAAAGTTGATAATGAGTCAATGAAACGAATCAACTCCTGGGCCGTCCGATAGTGACGTGTCAGTGCTCTGTGCACCGCTTCCGAGTACCCCTTCAATTGAAACAGTAGTGGTTGTAGGACTAGAAGCAGTTTCTTCCCCAGTCGCTCCTTGTCCTCCTCCGTAAGGCGATCCACCAGAGGCTGCATCAAAAACAGGTTTAGTCCACTTAGCAGGCACCCACAAAGGCCCTGTAGGTGAGGAAACACAAAGATACCCCCGACCCCAATATAATACCTTTGCAGGTTTTTCCCATAATCCTGTACTGGGTTCTTATACTTAACCCAGACCTCTGTTTCCTTAGTATTTTCCTGACCTGACCTTGGATGATGTTTCATTGCAGGGAGGGTATCATCTTCCCCAAAAATGCATAAATGATTAATCACATACAAAACCTTAGCCAAACATGCTTGTGGATCTGTCAAATCTTGATGTTTTTCAATATACTGCTTAAGGGTACCGTTTGCTCTTTCCACTATTGCCTGTCCAGTAGAAGAGTGTGGAATGCCTGTCACGTGCTTAACAGACCACTGATTCAAAAATTTCCGGACCCTAGCACTTACATAACCTCGACCATTATCTGTTTTGATACTCTTTGGAACTCCCATAACAGCGAAACAACTTAACAGATGTCTGATAACCTGTATAGCTTTCTGTCCTGCCTGAGCCGTAGCCCATATGTAATGACTGTATGTATCTATGGTGACGTGCACATGCTTGACTTTACCGAATCTAGCTATGTGTGTAACATCCATTTGCTATATCTCATTTATTTTTAAACCTCGAGGATTAACCCCGATGCCTAGACCTATCCCTCTATTATGATAACTACATGTTGGACATGCTCTGACAATGGCCTTGGCTTCTGACAAACTCAGCTCAAAGTGTTTTGCCAAACCTCTTGCATTTTGATGATATCTACTATGTGCTTCTCTGGCCAATGTGTGCTTGTCAATAGGACAAGAATTATCAATGGGTAGGGTAACCAATTTATCTGCACGTTCATTCCCTTCTCCTAAACCTTCAGACCACTTATGGCTCCTAATATGAATCACAGAATACGCTGCATTTCTTTCCCGTAAAGCTTTCCTTAACTGTATCAGTAACTCATACAATCGTTTATTATTCACTTCCTTAATTGCTGCTTCCTCTATTCGTTTGACTACTCCTGCAACATACATAGAGTCTGTGACCACATTTAAAGGCTCCTGTAAGTTGGACACCGCCCATACTACTGCTAACAATTCCAAAGTTTGTAAGCTATCTGCAGGGTCTGCTGTGAGGAGTTGATGCTTCCATTGTCCTTTTTCTTGCCAGGTAACAGCAGCACGCCTTGATTTCTTTCCTGCATCTGTAAAAACTGTAATAGCTCCTTCTATGGGGTTTTCTTCTCTTAAAGGTCGAGTGATCCAGTTCCATTCTGTCATCCATTGCAAAACTCTAGGCACTAATTTACTAGTCTCTACTTTAGCAGGTGACATCAATAATGCTTCTTGTAAATTCTTTGAATTTATCAAGTACCAGTCCAAGGTTTCTTTTTCCATAGGCAATCTAATAGTAGCAGGTTCTCTACCATCCACTTCAAGAATTCTGAGACGCCCCTTTTTGATTAATGCAGCCAATTGTTCAATTTTTGAAGATATTGTTTTCTTATGCTGTAGTGGTGGTGATAACCATTCCAACACCCGTATCTCCCCCGTTTTCTTTTGCAACTGAGAGAGAGTACCAAGCAAGTGGCAAGGGCTATTCCAAATAGTAAGGTCAATGGGGTGGTCGAGTTGTCGACGAGACACATACCCTTGCTGTACACAGTTACTAATTTGCTGCAAGGCAAGACGATGCTCCTTTGTCAGGTGTACAGGAGTAGTAGGGTCCACACCTTTTAACAAAGGCTGTAGGGCTTCTAATAAGTGATTTGGTATTCCCACAATAGGCTTCAGCCACTGTAAGTCTCCCAGCAACTTCTGTGCATCATGTAGAGTTTTAATGTCCAATTGTAATTCCAATTTTTGTGGTATCACTATTTGATCCGTCAAAGTCCATCCCAAATATTTCCAGGGCTTTGTAGTCTGAATTTTCTCTGCAGCAATAACAAGTGAATATGCAGCAAGAGTATTTTTAATGGTGTTAATCTGTAAAGAGGAGAATGGCTGTTGCTGTGCAAACAAAATATCGTCCATGTAATGATATATTATAGTTGCTGGCCATTTACGACGTAGTGGCTGTAATGCTGCATCAACATAAAGCTGACATAAAGTGGGGGAGTTGCACATGCCCTGCGGAAGAGATGTCCATTCAAATCTTTTATCTGGTTCCCCACGATTTATTGCTGGTAAAGTAAAAGCAAATCTCTTCATGTCATCAGGATGCAGGCCAATAGTGAAAAAACAATCCTTTAGGTCAATAATTAAAAGTGGCCAGTGTTCTGGGATCATAGCTGAATTTGGAAGACCAGGCTGTAAGGCCCCCATTTGTTCCATTTGGTCATTTACAGCCCTCAAATCATGTATCAAACGATATTTCCCTGATTTCTTTTTGATTACAAAAATAGGTGTATTCCAAGGGCTTGTGGATAGTCGAAGGTGTCCCTTTGTATATTGTTCCTGTACCAATTCATGGGCATGCATAAGACTCTCCCCTTTTAATGGCCATTGCTTAACCATCACCGGTGTATCCGTTTTCCAGGTGAGTGGAATGGGGAAAGTCCAAGCAATGGCAATTACCCCAAAGGGTGCTGATTAGTTAACACCACTCCCAATTGTGTTTAAATGTCCCTTCCAATTAAACAGGAAACTGTAGGAGGCAGTTGAACAATTGAAAACACAGCAGATATTTGTTGATTCTCAATGCACACAGACAAAGACGGCGACCTGCTTGCCAATGTAAATCCTCCCACTCCTGTGACCATGTTTGATGAAGGAAATAGAGGCCAATGTTGTGGCCATGCTTCTGGAGAAATGATGCTAGTATCTGCTCCTGTATCCAATAATCCATAAAGGGTTATGCTTTGATGCCCATAGGTAATTTCAACCTTTTGTTTTGGTCTATTTTGTAAATCCACAGTTAAAAGTGTAACACCAGTAGAGCCAAAACCTTTTTCATCCCGTGCTTGCCCAGTAAATGATTGTATTCCTGATGTCATTTGTGACAGTGGTACCAATTGTGCAATGCGTTGTCCTTTTGTAATTTTAATCGGAGGATAAAGGGTGTAAGCCATAATTTGTATTTCCCCTGTAAAGTCCGCATCGATAACACCAGGCAAAACAAATAATCCCAACATAGTTATAGAGGAACGTCCCAGCAATAATGCTCCACATGTTTGTCCATTTAGTATAAGAGGACCCTTTACTCCAGTGGGTATCCTCTCAGGCCGGTTCGTCATTAGTGTGACGTCTACTGCTGCTGATAAGTCCAAGCCGAGGCTCCCGGTTGTTGCGGGTTGCAGACAGGAGGTAGCAGCGATGTCACGGCAGCAGCTGGTGTCTCCGATGTCACGGCAGTAACTTGTGTCTGTCCCTCATTGCCGCATCGGTAACACTTGATGAATGGTCTCGAGCCTCTTTACGTGACTGCCAGTGAGCCGCTTTGGAGAGGAGCAAGAGCAGCTAACACCTGATTTTGAGTGGACTCTGCTTGCTTTTGTAACCCCAATCCTAATTCCTTTAAGGCTTCTGCTATAAATGCCTGTGAAGCTGTTGGCATTAATGCCATTCGCTCTAATGCTTCCTCAATAGTCCAATTTTCCCCTAAAGTAGCTAACACTCTCTGGGTTGCTGGATTGCTATTTTGCAAGGCACACTGCTTCAATAGCGCCCCCTTCATGTAATCTGCCACACCAGCCCGATCTATAGCAGTAGCTGCTCTATCTATAGAATTTCCAAATGATTCTTCCCTTCCTTGCTTAATACCCATATAAGCCGGTAACCCTCCTGGCTCTTTAACCATATCTATTGCAGCACGCACTAACCACATAGACTCTCTAAGTTTATCGGCTCCC
Source organism: Melospiza georgiana (assembly GCF_028018845.1). Classification (NCBI taxonomy): domain Eukaryota; kingdom Metazoa; phylum Chordata; class Aves; order Passeriformes; family Passerellidae; genus Melospiza; species Melospiza georgiana. The sequence goes on from NW_026652215.1 coordinate 2,903,385, forward strand.
GATATAATCTGTGCCTCTGTACGCAAATATGCCCCTAAGCCCATCAGCTCCTCTACTGTCACCCCATGTAATGGGTCTCCCTGGGCTCGTTGTACAGCAACCGATTCATTTACCAACGCGTGCCAATGGGCATTAAATAATAACTGCTGATGCTGAGTAAATATCAACCGAACTATTCCTCTTAAATCATTAGGACATAAAACCTGAGTATTAAAAAGATAATCTAACATTTGCTTAACAGGTTCACTTTTTACTCCAAACTGACTAACCGTAGAATGTAGCTGAGTTAACAGCTTCCAATCTAAGGGAGTATATTCTGCTATATTATGCGTAAGGTTCCCCTGTGCATCATACTGTGGTGTGTATGTAACTGGACATGCAAGACTAGAAGCTATTTCCACCGCCTCACCATCCCCCATTTGCATTACTTCTTTTGCCAAAGCAGCCCAAGCTTCCCTCCTCTGTTTAGCCATCTCCCCCCATGGATCGCGGTGTGCCCCTGGGATGGGATCTGGCCCTTTAAGGGTGCTATGCTGCTGGCGCTTCGGTGCAGACACCGAGGTTTCGCGCGGGGGGGGCAGTGAAGCAGAGGCTGGCTCGTGCGGGGGAAGCGGGAGCCCCCCCTCCCCCGCTGGAGCTGACAGTGAAACCGGAGCCGGCTCACACGGAGCCGGCCTGTGGGGGGCAATCAGCCCCCCCGCTGGAGCCGGCTCGGGCGGGGGAGGTGACCCCCCCACCGAAGCTGTAAGCGGAGCCGGCTCACTGAGGGGTAGCGGCGGAGGCAAGGCTGGCGGCAGAGGCGAAGCTGGCTTGCTCCCACCCCCACCATCCGACGCGCCTGAAGCTGGTGGCGGAGGCAAAGCTGGTTTGCTCTTACCCCCACCATCCGACTCGCCCTCCCCCTCTGACAGGAAAGGTGCAGACGGTTCCACTGCGCCTATAGAGAAATCCTCCACACCACTTTGCTGGGGACTCTTAGGCATAAGTACCTTAGTTACAGAAGGTGCCAGGGGATCATCTTCACGACCATACCCTATATTCCTCTTATGAGCTTCTGTTGCCCTTTCTGCTGCCTTTCTCTCAGAGACCTTCTGAAGTAACGTGTTATACACCACCCGCCATAACTTCCCAAATTTCTTTGCTGACTTATCATCGTCTAGTACTGTATCCCACAATATTTCCCCAAACTTTCTCCACTCTGATAACTCATGAACTGTATGAGGATTAGAAAAGATACCCTTAGCATGGCCATAAGCTAATAACCCTGGTAACTCCTTTTTTAAATCTATCCCTTTTATCCCACGCCGCTCTAAATAGGCGGTAAATAAATCATATGCCGCTTGCCTATCCATACCTATTAATCAGCGCGCGCTGTTGCAGCTCTCCAGGCTCCTGTGACACGTATTGGCTTGAGTCACCATTGTGAACCTTAAGGGTGCTTCAAATTCCGGCACCGTCCCGGCTGCTGGGACCCAAACCCAACTTCCCCACCGTGGCGTAATCCCTTTTTCTTTTAATCCGAGAAAAAGGGCAGAGATTCGGTTATGCCCGCATTCTCCACCATTTGTCGACGGAAGGGAACCAGGACATCAGTTTGATCATCACAGGCTCGATTTTATTGATCAGTACGGCGGGTTAAATACAGTTAATAATGAGCTTCATACATATTGCAAAAGTTGAGCTCAGGATTGGTCAGCTTACATATCAGCACCTACGCCTACTTCTACATTCCTATGGTTCTACTTTTGATACTTTCTACATATTCTCAGGATATATTCAGGACTAATCTCAACTCCCTATCCTCATGTTGCAGCAAGGTCACTGCTGACTTTTCCTTTCAGCTTGCTGACTGCAGACTTTTCTCCTTCAGCTTAACCAGTGGCATTATATCAGTGTGGCCTTTCTCAGCTAACCAATTATTGATAATGCTCTCCACACTCCACCAACCCATGGTTCACATTGCTACAAACTCTCTTTCTGGTGTTACAAAGAGTGTTGAAGAGCTGACTGTAAGTAAAAAAAATAGCCAGAATGATAATTTTTGTTATTATGGCAGACAATGACTATCTAATAATTCAGAGCTCATAGAAGTGAGTATTCAGATTGCCACTTAGTATATACTGGCAGTTTTAATTTGAAATCAACAGGTTTATCCAAATCAAGTTAACCATAGGAATTAATTTGCTCTATGATCTACCTAAAAATGCCTCATTGTCTGATAAGTTTAGTAGAAATTTGCAAAGTCAACAGTCCACAGATTTTCATTTCCTGTTTAGTGGCTATTCTGCAGGAAAGCTTTTACAGACTAATCAGTTTGGATGTAATTAAAATTCCAGTACATTTCATCTAGCCATTTTGGTATTAGAACAAAACCATATGACTGCACAGCCTTTTAAAAAATATTTTAAAATAAATTTTCAAATCAACAGTCTGAGTAGGACTCAGAATAAAAACTCTACCAAACTTCAACTCCATTGGAAGATTCCCTTGTCACCCTGTGAATCAATTCTACATTCAGAAGATTAACAGTCCCCATTATGGTGGTTTTGGTATGGTTAGGAATTGGGGAAGGGTCTTCTTCCTTCTCAACTCGATGCTGCAGTGCCTTTGGGATGTGGCCTGCTGGCCGTTGTTTGTGCAGCCCTGCTGTTTCTCCATGGGGCAGAAAGTGCAGTTGCATTTCCAGCCCAAAGCCCATGAGGAGTGGGGCGTGCAGAGCTGTGCAGACACAGGCCAGCAGCTGTGCCCCAGAGGGTTTTGGTTCCTGCCCAGGGCAGCTGGTGCCTCTCTGCCGTGAGTGCCTCCCTTGCCAGGTGCCCATGGACAGCAGGTGCAGGGTTCTGCAAGGGGCATGGAACAGGGTGGGGATGTCTGCTGGCAACAGAGTGCAGCGGAGAGCAAACAGTCCAGGATGGTCCTGCAGTGTGTGACAGAGAACTCCTGACACAGCTGGGGACTGAGCCAGTGAGGGAGGGCACTGCTGGGCCTGCTGTTTGTGAGGAGAGAAGGGCTGCTGGGTGACAGGAGGGTTGGAGGCGGCCTTGGGCTCAGGGATCACAAAATGCTTGTGTTTGAGTCCCAGAGAAGGAACGAGAAACGTTGGGGAAGTGTAGACCTGCAACAAATTGTGAATTTGTTAAGCTTTATTTTAACAGGCAGTGCTTAGTCATACCTTCCCTCACAGCAGTGGTTAATGTGTGCAAGTGGATGTCTTAGCCTTGAGAATAAAGACAATGGGCCTGCTGAGGAGGTAGCTGCAATGCATTCAAGCAGAAGAACGCTCTTAACCATGGAAGGAGAATTTGAGGAACAGGATGTTCACCCCATGACCACCAGAGACCCTCAAGAGACCCCTACTCTAAGTGTCAGTAATTTTGGGGAAGTGATTTAAACATGTCATACACTTTGTGAGAATGTTTAGCCTGTGAGTTTGAGCAAAGGAATGAATAAAAGTAATGAAAGTAATGTCTTAGTTCCGTGGATACTAACACGTGGGTGTGCATGTTTCAGGGAAGTGATTCCTCACGTACCCAGCACTGAAATAAAGTAATGCCTCTTTTCTCACACTGAGCTGGCAGTGTGGATCAGGCCCTGCTCGGTAACGTTCATTTTGGTCATTTCTATTGAAGCATAAGGAATGGTTGAAATGAAATCTTTTCCAGCTGTTTCCCTTTGGTTTACCTGTTTGAGGGGTAAAACTCTGTGCTGCAGGTGTGCTGGGTGTGTGCAGAGCAGTGCAGCCCCAGAAACGCTTTGGCTTGCCCACAAGTTGTCATGCCTTGTTGCCAGGTGTGCCCAGCTGTGGCAGGAGAAGGAGCCCGCAGCGCAGTGGGCACCGTGCCCTGCCCAGCCGGGGCTCTCTGGCACAGAGCAGCAGCAGCGCCAGCACCGTTCAACCCGCTCCTGCCTTGGCTTCCCCTGGCACACAGAAGCCTCTGGAAATCAGCACGGCCAGCGGCATTCCCAGCTTTAGGCAGCTGCTGCTGGCGGGCAGATGCTTCCGGTTCGACTGCTGCCAAAGGGGAAGAAAGGCAGAGATGTACACGCACCAGAGCCCTGGGCATGTCCAATAAAGGTGCAAATATGTGGGGAGATTTGTTCGGAAACATTTCAGCTGTGATGCCAACAGTGGCTTCTCTCCTGGTTCTGTGTGTTCTGGACGACTAATGCAATGGTTGGCTCTGACAATTAAGAAGTAGATGTTATGTGGATGTTCAAATGTCTAGTGATGGTATTGTAATATATCCTCCCATAGTCCTCTTTCCAGTCCCCCTTGTAACAGCCTTGGTAGTCAGGGCATTTGGGGAGGGCTGGCTTGTGACCAGCAGGCAGGGTGTAACAACACCTGACCTCCAGTCGGGATGCAAGAAAGTAATCTCCACCAATGGACAGCAGAGAAAGAGTTGACTGAGAAAACTTTTAGAGGGGCTAAGGGTATAAAAGCCAGAACATCCTTTTTGTAGATGAGCACATGGCTGCTAGTCACAGAGACTTCCAATGCTGCAATTTTTCCTTATTCAGTCCTTTGTTAAGGTTTACTAAACCTTGAAAATGTTAAAAGTGAGAGTCATTTCTCACATGTGCAATGCTGTGGGCCATTGTCTTGGTCTGGTTTCCTTTGCTTGGGTCCCATCTGAGTGCTCAACTGGGGTACAGGCTGTAGGTGCTTGAGGCACTCTTGGAGTTCCTCTTGGATCCCCTGAACAACAGGGTTTTACCCATGAGTGGAATTTGTGCTGCTTTGTGACAGAGAAGAACTTCCCAGGCTCTTTTGTGTTTGCTGTAGGGAAGGTTGATTATTGCTTTGCATAAATTCACAGATCAACATGCTTTGTGATGCTTTTCTTTGTCATACTTTGCTTTGTGATGTCACGGCATGGTTGCCACATCGTTGTGGTGACATCAGAAGGTTGCCTTGGTGCACAGAAGGCCTGAGTGTCAGAGCAGCCTTGCTCACATTAGGAGAACCCTCCTGGCTGGAGCATTGGTCAGTGGGTAGTTGCACTCTAAGAGGCCATTTGTTTTTCTAGTGTTGGAGAAGACTGGCACAGCTCTGGAATATGATCCACCATCTGGCCACAGCAGCTTTTGCTGCTTATGGTGTTTGTTTTTCTGCGTATTATGTTACACACTTTGCACGTAAGTAGAGTTTTCCATTCTACTTAGGTTAGGGTGTATCCTAACCTGGCTTTTGTATGTCTTCCTGCTGGTGGCTGAGTTTCTGATTTTGAAAGAGAAAGAGCATTAAGATGCCACTGGTTTGGTAAAGCTCCTGTCATGACATTCAGCTAAAAAGGGCTGTCTGTAGCCACAGGGGCAGCATTTGCAGGGGAACCTGCAGGGCTTCCGTTCCCTCCAGGGGAGAGTCTGTGGCAGCAGAATCTGCCATTTCCTCAGTTTGCTGGGACAAGCAAGACACCTTTGAGATTGTAGACTGGCAGAGCTTCTTGGAAGGCCTTCTAAAAACTCTGCAGTTGTTCCCGGAATTCAGAGAAAGCTTATTTATTTTTAAATTTTGTCATGAAAGGATTTGACTGTCTAACTTGACCTTTTTCAAAGTGCTAAAATAGTGATTCCCTTTGCAAGGAAATGCAAACTCCAAAGCAGTGAGTGTCTGCCACAGCTCAGAGGGATTTTAGGGAAGCTTTTCTGAGCAACTGTTTCAAGCAAGTTAATGAGAACTGGTGCATGCAACTGATTAAAAAAAAGAAAAGAACCTCAAAAAGAGGATTTCAGAAGCTGTTTTATGTCTTTGGTAGAACAGGAGCACTGAATGTTAAAGAACAATTTGCATTTTCTTGGTCATATTTGTATTCATTTACTGGCAAAACAGGCTGAAGTGTAGGCACAAGCAAGAATATTGTCCTGATCCCTTGCTGGATGTATGAATGAAATGTGTCTGCTGGAGGGATGTTGTGAAATGGGAAATCATCTCTGTTTGGGTTGACTTGTTCTGTGGGATTCAGCAGCCCAGGCAGTTTTCTGACAGCATCTGGTTCATTTTCCCTTCCCACTACAGGTCACCTGAAGCGTGTATTCAGCAGTGCTGAAGATCCTGAGGTGAGTGAGAAAGGAACATTTCAAGTTCCTGGTGTTTAAGAATTGTAGAACATGATGTGAGCTGGGCCAGTAGCAGTAGAGTGTAGAGGGCCAGCTAGGAAGGCCAAAAGAAAATCCATTTTCATGCCTGAAGAAAAATAACAAAGTGCGAAATGGTTTTTTTAAATTTCTATATCAGAGCTTTGAAGAACTACAAACCTAGTTTTGAAGAGAGAACCTTGCTTGCTGACGGCAGATAGGGTGGAATATTTACATAGGAGCAATTTCCTGTACAGTTGAATTAGACCATTTTAATTTAGTCAGAGTCCCTTAGAATTCTATTCCTATCAAACTTTATGATATCTACTTAGAAGATGTGGTTATAGAACAGGAAGGCCATCTTGCAATGGTGCCTGCAGTATCTGAAGTGCAATGGGCGCCTTTGTGGCTGGGGAGCTGCGTGGGCCCAAAGGACGCAGGGCTGGCGGCCGTGAGCAGCTGAAGAGGAGGCAGCGTGGGGCCAGGGGGCCCAGAAGGCCAAGGGCACGGTGGCTGTGCCAGCAGCAGTGGGGCAGCAGGAGCAGGGCAGGGAGCGTGGCCTGTGCTGGGCAGCGCTGCGGCCACAGCTGGAGTGCTGTGTGCAGCTGTGGGCCCTGGGAAGCAGAAAGTCATGGAGGGGCTGCAGCGTGGGCACAGAGGGACAGGGGAGCTGGGCAAGGGGTGCAGCACAAGGCCAGGGAGAAGGCACTGAGGGAGCTTTAGCCTGGACAATGGGGGCTCATGAGGGACCTTCAGGCAGATTTCCATTGATCCCTGCCTTAGATCCATAGAGCCAATGCTCAGCACAAGGGCTGTTTGCCTGCCAAACATCTCTTCACTGCATCCAAGTGCTTTAGACACTGGAGTAGGTAACACTTGCATATTTTGTTTATTTGTTTGTTTGCTAGAAGGAGAAGCCTTGTGCAATTTCTCCTTCTCCAGGGAGCAAGGGAGCTTTTGCTCAATCTTTCCTGCCCTTTTCCAGCACTGACAGAAACACATCACTTTCAGGTTAATGACTCCCGTGTCTTTTGGCAGCCCAGGGAATCAGTGTGTGTTGTGTTTGAGAATTGAGCAGGAAATCAATGCCCTTGCATTCCAGCTGGTGCTCAGAGATCACAGGAGCTGGGAGGGGCTGGGCTGCATTTCTGATTCCAGCCGCTTTAGCACCATCAGTGTGGTCGAGTCCAAGAGAAGAATTGCCCAAGCACAGATGCACAAAGAGTGCAGTTCCCAGTGCAATGCTCTGGGTCTGATTTCATTCCTTAAGGACCCACATGCTCCAGATTCCCCAAGAGTGTGGGTTACTGAAGCAACAGGAGAGCAAGTTCAGGATGGCTGTTGATTGGGGCACTGCTACCGAGTGCTGATGTGTGTAGCGACAGAAAGGACAGTATTGATTCAGGATTGATTCGCCCCATGTGGCGAATAATGTGCTTTGACTCTATGATTTAGAAGGTTAAACAAATGCTTTCTTAAGCTATGTTATATTACACTAGTACTATATTAAAACTATACTATTGAGATACTATACTAAAAAGCTACAAAAGAAAAATTTGTGACTGTCTCCAGACAGTCACAACACAGATTTTATCTAATTAGCTAATCAAGCTGAACAACTACCACTAAAATCCAATTAACAAATCACTTTCAGTAAACAATCACTATAACACATTCTACATGTACTAAACAACAAGAACAACCAGTAGAGATAATTGTTTTCTCCTCTAAGTTTCTCACTACCTTCCCTTAAAAAAAACCTAGGAGAGAGAGAGGAACTATATCTCTCTGTATTCAAAGAATGTAAATGCCACAGCACAGTAAAGAGAGATTTAAAAAGTGAGATCTGTCTATCTATCTGTCTATTGAATCTTCCTGGCTCAGCTCCAAACCAGTGGAAGATGCAAAGCTCACCTAAAGGCATCCCTTCAGGAGAGGAGTAGAGACAAGTTCCATTGACTGATCCTGAGCAGGCAGAGATGTTTCCCCCTCCAGAGATGGTTGTTTTTTCCCCTCATGTTTTCCTCCTCCAGCCTCTTGTGCCCTGAAGCCTTCTTTTTATCCTTTAAATTTTTGCATGTCCTGAGGAAGTAGAACTATCCCATGCTGTAGCTGGGGTCTGGTGACTTTGCTCATACATGACACATGGTTTGCATTACATGACGCATGGTTTCCTTCGCTGGCATCCCCAGGGCTGTGTAAGTGCATTCGTTAATGGGGCCTTATGAGAAACTCTGTTACTGTTGCTCAGAATTCTCAGTTGACAAAAGAGGGAGAAGAAACACCTTGGTCCTCCTCCATATACTGAGGTGGCCATAGGGGTTCTCTGACTTCCATCAGAGATCTTTGCGTGCATCCTTATCTCCTGAATGACCCGGTTTTCTAACGAGTGTGTGGATGTCAGGAGGGAGGAATGCTGGTGCAGGCCTGAAGAGAAGGTGAACTCCAGAAGTGTCTCTCACAAGGAGTGAGCTCACCCAGGAAGCCCCTGCAGAGCCAGGATGGAGCTGTGGGACAGGGCGGGGAGTCAGTCACTACTGAAAGACAAACAGGACACGGCAGAAGCAGAGGGAGGCTCTCACCAGACCCTTGAGAAATGCCATCCCTTCCCTGTCAGCTGCCTGAGAGGCTGCTGGAGCTTCAGTCCCAGATGGCTCCTGATTGTAGGGCCAGGGTCAGTGTGGAATCTGTGCCTCCCCTCGGGCAGAGAACGACCCAGGAGAGCAGCAGCACAGTGCTTTGGGAGCCTGTGAGCCCAGCAGTCTTTGAGTCTCGGCCCACAAAGGGCGTATGGGAAGTTGAAACCCATCTTCTCTTGCTTTCTGTGCAGGTGCTTCTAGAGAAAGAGCAGGAGCACACTGCCTCATCTGAGCTGCCATGCCAGACTCAGGGAGAGCTGTTCCCAGCCCGAGAGCAGGAAGAGCAGCTCAGGCAGCAGGTGGAAAAGCCACAGGAGAATGGCCAGGTAAGCCTGACTGGCCAGGTGACAGAGGGAAGGGCAGGAAGAGGGGCGCAAACCAGAGCTCTTGGGACTGAGGAGGCCAGGAATCCCACAGGCACTGGAAGTACAGAGCCTTGGAATCTGCAGAGATCAGTACCAGGACAGGAGGGCTACAGTTGAAGCAGAGCTGAGTGGAAAAGCAGAAAGAAGGGGCTGAATAAATGTGATTTTGAGGCTAAAAGAGGGAAAAGCTGAGCTTGATGGCAGCTCTCAGTCACTTGCTCTGCTTTTGTGTGCACAGAACATCAAGGCAGAGCCACAAGCAGAGCTGCCTGAAGCTCAGAGTGCCATCATGGCAGTGAAGAGGAGGAATGAAGACATCCAAGAGGAGAAGAATCTCCCTATGCAGAGGGGCAATCAACAAAAACAGGTGAATGAAGGAATGGCAGCCACTCCACTCATGAAAGAGAGTCCTTTCCATTGTTGTTTACAGAAAATTGATGAACAGATGGAGGCACAGCTGCAAGAAACTGAGACTAGGATAAAGGCAAGGAAGAAGAGAGTAGACGAAAAAATTAAAATCATCAAAGAGAAAATGAATCACCTCCTTTAGGAGCAAAAGGCTCTAGAAAAGCGAGTGAAATAGCACTAGGCACTGCAGTCACCCAAGGGGTGGTTTCTGCCTGCCCTGCCTTTCCAGTGCAGAGCAGCAGCAGGGGTGGGTGATGCCTCTGAGTGCCATCCTGATGAGGCCTCTGTCAGAGCTGCTCTCAGGGACACTTCCTGCTCTGCTGGATCTCAGATGATGCTCTAGGCAGTGGCATTACTCCTTTGGCCATTTAGCCAGCAGTCATCCGAATGAACTCCTGCTGGCTTCTTCCAGGTGACCTTGTTTCTTGAGGTGTTTTTGCAGGTGAACATGGTCACTCACATAGATTTGGAATGCGAGCTACAAGCTGTCTGTATCTCTTGTGAATCTGCTCCTGTCCTTTACTTTCTTCCCAGTCGATGGCTCCTGGCTGACGGGCACAAGCTGTAGTCTCTGACTGCTTTGTTCTGTTTGACTTGAGGTGGAAGTGTCGCCATCCTACCTGGCAGCCTGCAGAGAGTTCCAGCAAATGACGGGCAACCAAGAGCCCCAAGGCTGGCATGAGGCCCAGGAACTGAACCATCCAGAGATGCTGCAGGATAAGCACGTCCCGAGGAAGGTGCAGAAAAAGAGAATTTCATGGCAGGAGGTAGAACATTAGAATGAGGAGCTGCAAATGTATCTGCAGACCTAGGAGGGGGAAAGGAGTCTTTGGGAGAAGTGGAGCGGTCATTGCTGCAGTCATCCTTTAGAACAAGAAACTGGCTATGAACTCGAGTAAAACCAGCCTTTGATTTTGACCATTTGGTTTCACAAGTGGACATCCAAAGCAATCCAGTTGAAGAGCTCTGCATGTGGCTGACAGCAGCTTCCTAAGGGCTTGCATTTAAAATGGCAATCTCTCTTGCATTTCAGGGCAATCTCTGCCACACCTTCCTGACATCAACTCATTTCTTGTCTCAGATCTACACCGACTTTGACACTGAAGCTGCTGCAGCAGCAGCAGCGCTGTCCCAAGAAGCCTTTGCTCCCCAGCTGAAGAAGTGGAGCCTGAGCCCTTGGTTCACCTCCCGTGCTGACCCAGCTGCTGCTCAGCAACAGGAGATGGCGGGTGACTCCCTGCAGCAACAGAGTACGTCTGCTATCTTTCTTATCTGAGGGACAGTGAGTTGTGTGCAAGTGTCAGCACAGCTGTACCAAAGGGTTCTCCTCAGTTTAGTGTCACAGAAGTGCTGGCATTGCTCCGAGGCAGCAAGAGAGAGCTCTGGGTGTTCCTGCTGCCTCTGAGGGCAGCTTAGACTGGCTGGAGTTGGCCTGGGCTTCCCTTCTCTCTCCCGAAGGCAGAAGCAGGGATTGTTCCTGGATCAGCAGAAGGCTGTGACTGCTTGAGTCCCAGCCACCCACAGAAGCCCTGCTGAGACCAGTCTCTAGGAGAACACATCAAGCCCTTTGTGATTCTGCAGCACAACCCAATGAATCTGCTTCTTGCCCTTAATGGCTGCCAGTGCTGTGCTCTCAGATAAGATCTCGTAGGGTTGAGAAGAGAGCCCAGTGGATTCTGTGTCTACCATCACCTGTTGGGACAAAAAGGGCACTGATCTGTGCCTGGGTGTGGCTGATCTCAAAGCCCATCCTGTTTGTCCTGAATGGGGGCACCAGCTTGTCCGGGGCTCGGGCTCACTCTGGCTTCTTCCCATCAGTGCCTGTCAGTGCTCATGCTTGGGCTTTGCCAGCCTTGTCGTGGTTGCTGCCCTGCCCCTGAGGGCTGTGGGACTGCAGAGGCTGGAGTCTTCCTTGGCTGGGAGGGTCCCGCTGCTGCCCGGCTGCTGCAGCACAGAGCTGCCTGAGGCAGCAGCCCCTTCTCTGGTCCGGCTTCTGCCTCGCACGGCCTGGACTCACCAGAGGGTCAGCATCTCCTCTGGGCAGCTCTCTGTGTCACAGGGACGCCTGGGGAGCACTGCTGTCCTCTGTGCCCGTGCCCGCCGTGCCGGGTTGGGAAGATGGGGACGTGTGCAGTGCAGAGAGGGTGAGTGCAATGGGAGCGACTGATCTGCGCTGTCAGGGTGAAGAGAAGCGGCGCGGTTCTTCACGTAGGGCACGGGCAAGGGCGTCTGTGAGCTCAGCCTGCTCATAAAGGGTGAGGGTCCTGATGCTGAAAGCCCTGTGGGGATTGGTTCTAGCATGAGCTGCTCTGGTTTACAAACGCAGAGGCATTCTTCTGGCAAACTGCTGCAAGGTGGAAAAGATGGTAACACTTGGCAATATTCCTCCTGTTCTGAACTTGGCATCTGTTCAGAGGAATTGATTCTACATGTCCAGGTGCATTTAATCTTAGCAAGTAGGAAACTTTTTCTAAATCTCACAGTGTTTATTCCCAAGAAAACAAAGGCACTGTTAGTTCCAGCTCTCCTTAATGTTTCTAGATGACAAACTTACTTGCCTTGGTAGGTATTCTCTTCTGGTCTCAGTCTCCTCTGAATGTATCTCCCTGTGCTTCCCTGTGTGCCTGCTGTCAAGATGTCTCTCACTTCAAAGGATGCTGGAAATCAGTCTCTGTGCCAGCCACTTGTGCTGTGGGCCTGCTGTTCTTTTCTTGCTGTTCCTGTTGTTGTTAGCCAGCTGTCCACCAAGGGAGGCTCAGAGCTCCAGACAGTGGGGCTGCCTTTTGTATCTCCTAGAAGGTGGGATCTCTGCTTTAAAGTGAACATCTTGCATTTTGTTTCCCTCAGGGAGAATGGTGAAGATGGAAAGTCCTATTCTAAAATACATTGAACTGGAAAATATTGGCAGTGGGTGAGTCCAAGCAATGTTAATGGTACAAAACTATGCATCAGGTGTTTTGCTGATGGAATAGGTATCAAGTGTGAAGTCAGACAAACTGCAAATGTGTTCAGGCACTGGGCTTAGATTGTCAGTGCTGATCAGAATTTCTAGGTGTGCTCAGAAGGCATTGTCAAAGACATCTTCATGCTTCCAGTGTCCTGCAGGCATTTACAGCAGAGATCTCCTGTGTGGGCTGGCTTTCACTGCAAGGTCTAAATGGCTTCTCCTTTCTTTGCTTCTGTTTTGTTTCTAGGAGTTTTGGAGACGTTTATAGAGCGCTCGACACTGCCACAGGAGGAGAGGTAAATGTCAACAGCCCCTGCAGACTCTGCTGCACTCGAGGGCTTTCCCCTCTGGTGTGAGCTGTGGCTGGAGCTTTGGGCAGAGCTGTGCTGAAAAGGCACAAGAAGCACAGACTGGTGCCAGCCCACAAAACACATTTGGGACTTTGTCCTCCTCAGCTGCCGGAAGGAAGGCACGGAGGGCAGCGGCTCCTTTCAGAGAAGGACGTGCTCACTCGCTCTCCATTGCTAAAACAAAGGTGGTGCCTGCGAGCACCTCCCTGCTCTTTGGGGCTACAGCTTCAGAGTCCTGAATTCTCATTTCTGGCTGCCAGCAAATCCATCTGAAAGTTACTGGCAGATCCTTAGCCACCTGCAGTGCTGCACTTGGGAACTGCACATAGGGAGAGATCTGCAAGGCATCCCTGAAAGCCCTAAGCCCTGCCCATATCACAAGATGTATCCACAGAGTATTAAGACATGGATTACTTCTTCTGAATCCCAAACCAAGCAGCAGAGAGTGTGGTCAGAGGTTTGTGGGTGATAACTGAGACACCGCTGTTACCAAGTGGTCAAGGCAAAATGTCAGTGCCCCCACATGTCCTGTAACTGGCTCCCAAAGGAGCAGAGAAATGGGCTGTTGGAATGTCAGTTCCTAATTACTGCAGTGCCTAATCACAAGGCAGTTTGGCACAGCTCAGCTGTGTCATTGCAAAATCACTTGCTCCACGTGCCTTGTGGTCTCGTGCCACCAACCTCTCAAATTACTGATTTTCAATGTCATTTTAGGTGGCCATCAAGAAAATACAGCTTCAAGGACTGAGGAAGAAGGAATTAAAAGTCAACGAACTCATGGTCATGAAGGTGAATAGAAATCCCAACCTGGTTAACTGTTTAGACAGGTGAGTTGTGCTTTTGTCCCATGAATGTTTGTTCACATATTGCAAACATGCAAGTTAAAATCCCACTTTGGTCACTGGCAGAAAATAGAGCTGTAATTATTGGCTAATTATTATTGCTCTTTTCATCTCCAGTGGATGGGAAGAGATTGCATTTTCTCTGCATGAGTCTTCGCTGGCACATGGTATTTGAAAATTGTTCAAAAACCCGGATGATTTGTGTCTTACTAAATCAATGATCTCTATATTCACAGCCACCACTTTGTTTTAGAGCTTGATTTTTTTCAAGTGTCTTCTTATGTCCAGGTAAACTAGCAAGGATTTCCCTTGGATTGTTGCCACTGGTTTTCATTGCTATGCATGCCAGGAAGGCTAGGTGCTTTTTTCCAGAAACACCATGCATGACAGGATTTTTACCTTGGCTGTTTCTAAACTGCACATTTTGCTTACTGCCCATCTAAGACATCTCCTTTTTGGCAGCTGTGCTTTTCTCCTTGAGACTGCACAGATGGCAAACAATGCACAGCCAAGAGGGAATGTCCATTCCTTTTTTTTGTCTTTGTCTCAAAGGGACCTGAAAAGAAGAATCAACCCTTCTTTTCCAAACAGCAACCTAGCCTTGTACATTCATCTCCATGCCCTTGTTTCCTTCTTTCAGCTACCTTGTGGGTGAGGAACTGTCCCTGGTTATGGAGTACATGGATGGAGGCACTCTGAGCAATGTCATCAGCCAGACCTACCTGTCGGAAGATGAGATGGCAGCCATCAGTCGGGAGGTCAGCAATCCCATCTGTGTTTCCAGGGGCTTGGGCAGGATTGTCTGGGTAACGGGGGCTCAGAGCTGGAGTGATTTCCCGTGCCAAGCTTTGTTTCTGTGTTGCTGCTATTCTATGGGCAAGTAAAAGCATCTCAAGTGAAAGGCCTGCCATTGCCCCTTCACTCCCTGTACTCAGTGCCAATACTCTTATCTCCTGCTGTAGTATTCTCACTCTGTCTCTTGTATTTGTATTTGTCTTTTTATTTGCTGTTCTCTACCTTGCCTCTCTAAACATTTGCCTGGAGTCTGTCTTCACTGCATTCCTTGCCAGTAAAAGCAAAGGAGCTGGTGGCAGGATATGAAATGACCAGCAAAGAAAAAAGACTCATTTCTCACAGTCCTCAGCTGAAAAGGATAGAAGTGCAGCCAAAATGCTCTTTGCTTGCGGGAGGTGACTGGTGTGATACTTACACGCCTGTGCTGAGGCCAGCAAGAAAATCTTTGTCATGCAGCCTCCCACCCAAAAGTGATCCCCTAAACACCAAAGGGAGGGACTTTTCCTTTCAAAACCCCTCCTTTATCCTCTGCATGGAAAAAGCATGTCCACTGCAGCAGGAGTCGTCCTGGCTGGTTTGCAGGGGACAGCCTACACCAGCAGGTGCTGTTGCTCTTTCCAAAGCTGACGTGCCTTTCCTCAGAGAGGTCCTGCTCTGCAAGTGTTGGAGCAGCAAGCTCTTCCTCTCAGTGGCCATTACTGTTCTGCCATTACTCTCCATTCCCCTGGAGAGGGAATCTTTTAGATTCTTTGTTTCCTTTCTTGTGTGATGAAATCACATCACTCATTTTTGCCCTCCTCTTTCTGTTTTCTCACTCAGTGCCTGCAAGGACTGGATTTTCTTCATTCAAACCACGTCATCCACCAAGATGTGAAGAGTAGCAACATCCTTCTCAGAACTGACGGCTCTGTCAAGCTGGGTCAGTATATTCTTGGTCAGGTGCAGCATTCTAGGGATGTGGGTGTGGGGCTGCCTGGAGTGACTGCCAGCTCCCCAGAAATGGTGCTGGTGGCAGTGCAGGGACCCCTGCTGCGAGCTGAGGGCACAGTTGGAATGGGCACAGAGGTATAAGGAACCACAAGCAGTCAAGAGTGGCCTTGCTCTGTGTGTGTCCCTTCCAGACAGAGGGAGCTACAATCTAAAGCTTCAGGGGAATGAAGTCCACTGCTGTGAGCAGCGTTAAGAAACCTGGGATTTTTTGGAAGTGGCCAATTCCATACTCCCTTGGCTAAAGCCCCAAGGAAATCGAGCATGGACAGTTCTCCAGGAGATCCAACGGCACATTGTTAGCCTGAGAGTGGGGAATTCTTTTGCTTGGTTTCCTAACTGGAGCTGGCTTTCATGGTTTGTTGTTTTCTCCACAGCTGACTTTGGCCTCTTTGCTCAGCTCAGCCCTGAGCAGGACAGATGGAGCTCTGTGGCCGGCGCTGCTGGGTGGCTGGCGCCTGAAGTGGTGACAGGCCAACCATGTGGCCCCAAAGTGCACATATGGTCTTTGGGAATTGTGGGCATCGAAATGGTGGAACGAGAAGTTCCTTCCTGGAATGCAACTCCTGTCTGGGTAAGGTGCAAATACTCACTGATCCCACTGTCTTTCTCACCTGTCCCATGTTCTGTGTGCCATTGGACAAAATCCCATTGCCATCTGCTGGCACCACTTCCACCAAGTTCTCCTTCTAAAAATGCCCCTGCAACACATCACCATCTGCTGTAGCTTTGGTTGTATCAGAAAGGGAAGTGGCAGTTCAGAAACCTAACCAGTTCAGAAACCTGCCATTTTGGCCTCCAGCCATGCCTGACATTTCCCACTTGTTTTTTGAACAATGTTGGAAGTCTGTTTCTGAAGGACAAGAATTTTTCAGTGGACAGGGTAGACGTGTGATAAATATCCTGAGAAATAGAGGTTAGACCTTTCCAGTTTAAATTTCATAGAAAACATAGGAAAAAAGGAAAAAGAAAACTAAACAAAAAAGGAAAAGAGAAAAAAACCTACCACCAAAGCAATGCCCAAGCAGTTCCGCTTGCTTTTTCATTTTTTAAACACAGCTCTTCTCTTCCATTCTGTAGCATCTTTTCCAAATCCTGTGGTTGTTGAAACTTTCAGGCTTTCAAGTCATCTGTACATTGTTCAGTCATGTGTGGGTGGCCTGGATAAGTGTAGGATGTGTTTTTCTCTGACTGCAGTTAGAATTGTTTGCCAAACCCTTGGCTGTTTCTTGGTACTTTAACAAGTTGATGAGCTTGCAGGCAGGTGCCTGGGCAGGGATCCACCGTGGGCAGTTGACACCGGTGCTGTGTTTCTTTACCACAGGAGCAGGGCCATCCCTGGCCTGCACAGTTCTAATGACAGGGAGGGCTCCAGCTCCCCACCATGGCCAGTGGCTGAGCTCAGCTGAGAGTCAGGATAAAACCCTCTTTGTCACCTCTGGTGATGTGGGAAAAGGACAGGAAGCCGCATCAATTATTTGTACACAAGGGGAGTGCATTGCCATTTCTGGCTTTGAAATTCTCCTTTGGGTTAAAGAGGATAATAGCAAAGTCTCTTTGGTCACCATCTATTTCAGCGCCACGAGCACAGAGTTATCATGACAGTGGTGGGCATTTTTATGGAGACTCCAAGGCCTCTTGCCATTGTTATTTTTGTCTATTTGAGATGGATTCTGCAAGTTGAGGTTTGAATAGCTCCAAGTCGGTGTCTTATGTTTCTAAATACCATCTTGCAAAAGCAGAATGAGCTCTCTCCCTCTGACTTGTCAGCGTGTTAGAGCTTGGTTCCACATGAACCACACTGGATAATGATCAGCTGATGTCTTGCCAATCTACACTGTAATTCCTTGGCCTGAGGAGTATCAGAAAGACCTGCTGAGCTCCGTGGACACTGTCAGCTGCATGGAAGTGAGCATCCTTGGCCTTACAGAAGAAACTGGAACTCAGCTTAGGTTAGATGCTCTTGAGCAGGAGAAAGGCTGGAATCGTCAGGTGTTTCCAGAGGCCTGTGTGCCTAGAGGGACTGAGTTCTGGGGAGCAGCTAGATGTTTCTGCACATCATGGAAGGGGACTGCCAGACAGCTCAAGCCTCACCACAGGCAAACACTCTCCAGCTCTTCTCAGGCAACATTTGCTTTGGGTTTCAAGTTGTTCCCACTTGTCTGTCTGTGAAGATGCCCCTCAAACACAAGGCAAGCCTCTCAGAACTGGTGTTACATTTCCAGAAATGAAGAAAAGAAGCCCAAACACAAGAAAGTTGCTAAGGCACTGGTTTTTAGAGAGGAACTTAGCCCCCTGTGCAGTTTCTTCTCACTGGGAAACATGCCTGAAACCTGGCCATGAGGGTGTAAAGGCCACAGAGTCTCTTCTGCTTCTTGTGCAGTGCTGCTGAAACACTCAGTGACCGTGTTTCTCTCCTAGCCCAAGCCACATTCTGTCCGTCACCAAGCCAGAGCCTGGTGATGTGGAGAGCCTGCCAGAACCTCCCATTTGTTTCCTGGCACTTTCTGGGATGGGCCTAGCATTCATGCATTGACTTGAGTAGCCAACTGAGCAGAGGGTGACCGTAGGGATGGAACCTCTCCTTCTGATTTGACCATGAAAGGTTTTTCTTTTCCATGTAAGGAAAGCAGAAATTTTCAGACTGCTGAGAGACAGAGCTGCAGGTGGCTCCTGTGTGTCCAAGCAGGCGTTTTCATGCCAGTACATTTGTGCATGGATCTTAATGTGTCTGTGTTGAAGATGAGATTCCAAAATTTTATTTCCTTACTTGAGGAATACCCGGTGGATTTCCTTTCTTTTCTTCCAATTCCCATTGTTTTCAAGAACAAAGCAAAAAGATTGATTCGTTTTGTTTTATGGCAGCTGTGCTTAAGGGACAAGAAGCACTGCAGAGATACTTTTCATATACTAACCCTTGGATACAGTAGAGTTAGTATAGCAAAGTCCTTCTTCCAAAAAGCCTCTCAAGTTGGTATGAATCCTCAGGGAAGGAAATGTGATTGTGCTGATGTAGTTCCCACTAACTAGGTCAGTCAATGAAATCAGCTGCCAAGGCAAGATCTGTGGGATGTTGGAGAGTCTGTGGTTGCATTGGGGTTTGTGGTTTTGGTTGGTAAAGAAAAGTCATCTCTGGGTCTCTGCCAGGGCAGAAACTGCCACTGCAGAGTGGAGCTTAATCAATGGGATCTGGGAGAGCAGTGACAGATGGGAAAGAAGCAGGTGGAGCCTGGTGTCTCCTTTTTCCCCAGCCCCAACTCCTGATAGCCACAGGAGGAAGACAAAAGCTGCAGCAGCCCAACCTATTTTCATCTTGCCTGCGTGACTTCCTGAGCTGCTGCCTGCAGAGAGACGAGGCGCGGCGCTGGTCTGCCAAGGAGCTCCTGCAGGTAAAATGTGAAGGGGCTGCAGGTGAAACAGGCTCTGAGGGATGGGCTCCTCCTCCACTCAAGTCCAAGGCAGCAGATGAGCCCCCTTCCTCCTCACCTCCACTCTTGCTGCTCTTCAAATGAAAATGGTGAGGAATCCTAGACTGGGCTGGGCTGGCAGGGTCCTGTAAAGGTCCTCTGGTGCCAGTGTCCTGCAATGAGCAGGGGCATCTTTAAAGAGATCAGGTTGCTCAGAGCCCTTTGCCACCAGAGCTGGAATGGTTGCAGGGATGGGGCTCCCACAAGCTCTTGGGGCAAGCTGTGCCAGGGTTCCACCATGCTCCAAGAAAACAAGTTCTGATTAGATCCTATTTGTGTTAAAAAATATTCACCCCCATCCTTTTGTAACTGGCCCTGTTAAAAAAGATGTCGCCCACTTTCTTCAAAGCCACTCTGAAGTCTTGGAAAGTGGCAATAAAGTCTCCCTGGGGCCTGTTCTTCACAAAACTGAATAACTCCAGCTCCCTCTGCATTTCCTGAGTCAGAGAGGTCCTCTGGCTGTTTCTGTCACCTTCTTTTGTAATTTGGTGGGGTGTTCAGTTTTATCTAATGGCAAAAGAATTGAAGTAGAGCAATGCAGGGTTCAGAGACATGACATGGTGGTGGAGGAGCCCAAGGAAGCCAGTCCCAGCCTAGGGGTCAGAGATTTGGCTGTGGGCAGGAGGGGCTGTGGGGGTCTCACTGTGAGCCTCTGATGGGCCCTGGTTTGTGCCCCCCAGCCCACCCTCAGAGGTTTCTGCCACGCAAACAGGGACAGCTGGGAGGGACTTGTCCCAGCCCCATCTGCTGCCTGGCACGCTCAAGCAGACGGGAACTGTACCAGTGTTACTGCCAGGCTGTGTGGCAGAGAGGGAACTGCAGGGCCCAGTGCCACTGGGCTGGCCCTGCTGGGAAGGAAGGTGCCATCCAGCACACGAGGGGCAGGGCATGGAATGGTAGACACTGCTCTGTCTCCCTGTGGGAATCAGCACAGTGCCTGTCTTTCAAAGAGAGGGACCAGTGTGAGGCTTTGGAGTTTCCTGAAAAGTTGAAACTCCAAGGACAAAGAAAGCACCATTTCTAGAGCACTGGCAGGGCAAAAATCTCAGCAAGTTGAGGACACCTGAATAAATGGATGAGTGGGATTCTGGGCCAGGTTTGCCTGTGATGGCAAAGTCCTGCACATAAAGTTGGAGGTGTAGATGGTCCCATTGGTCCTCTTCCTGCATCCTTCTAGGCGCCAGAGGAATCCTGTGAAGCACTGAGCTTGGAAAGTCATGGTCCATTGTTTTTTGTTGATTTGTTTTTTTTCCCTTTGGGCAGCATCCATTTGTAACATTTGCTGAGCCTGCGTCCAGCCTGGTGCCGCTGATTGTTTCAGTGAAGAAGAGGAGGGAGCCAAGAACGTGACAATCACATCAGGACCATTTATTCCTCAACCAGTTTAGACTAGGATTGTAGGTTATGATTATGATTAGGATTAGGATTAGGATTAGAGTTCAGGTTAGGGTTAGGGTTAGGGTTAGGGTTAGAGTTAGAGTTAGAGTTAGAGTTAGAGTAGGATTGTCTAATAGGACTGCAGAGTAGGATTGGAAATGAATAAAGTTTCTAAAACCACACCTCACCTTGAAAATTCCCTTCCTTCTCACTCTGCGAATAAGCTCAAAAATTCTTTCTGAATTGTCTGTTGTTTCTTAAAGGTGACACAGTGTCTTTGGCATGGTGTGAAAGTGGGGAAGGATGTTCTTCATTCATCCTCTCCAGACCACACTGCCTTTGGAATATGGCCCACTGGTCTGTTTTTGGCCAGCTTTAGTACTTCTGTTTGAGGCAGAAGGGGCAATGGCATTTGAAGGCAAAACCAAAAGAAGAATGAGGCAGCCCAAACACCCTGTGCAGATGCAGGCCTTCAGCTGTGACTGGAGAGCATTTGGGCTCCTGCCACTTGGATTTGGATCCCTAAATGCAATCATCTCTTTGGCTGGAGGAAAGCCTTGCTCAAGTGAGAAAGCAGAAAGATCAGAGAGGGTGCTCGGGAAGGTCTCCTGTGGTGCAGAGCTGTCAGCGCCTGTGAGGTGAGAGCGGGCCCGGCCTTGCCCGGGCTGGAGCCCCAGCAGAGCCCCGGCAGAGGCCAGAGCAGCCTGAGCCCCGGCAGAGGCAGGCTGGAAGGAGGCCCTTGGAGCTGCAAGAGGCAGCAGCCGGGCCCTGGGTGCCTCTTGATGGGAGCGGGCGAATCCTCCGCCCTCACAGCACAGGTGGCAGCTGGCTGCTGCCGAGGGGAAGCGCAGCCGTGCTGGGCACAGCCCGGCCTGGAGGCCATGGCCGTCTGGAGTGTGCCCAGGAGCAGAGAAAGGCCAAGGGCAGCCGCGGGCCGCTGGGCTGGCTGAGGATTCCTCCTCTTCTGCCGGCTGCCCTGCAACTCCTGGCAAAGGCCAGCAGTGTGTACAGCAGTCTGGGCACCGGGGCAGGGAGCCGGGCTGCTCGGCAGGCTGGAGCACAGGGCAGCTCCTTCAGGCCCGGCACTTGTGCCAGGGGAAGCGAGGCCAGCGTGAGGCAGGGACAGCTTGGCAGGGCCCATGTCGTAGGAAGGACACCAGGTGGTTCATCACAGGTCCAATTTATTAAAGAAAGCATTGTTATGTTTGCCCAATTATCCCATCATAAAAAGGCCAAACAGTATTAAAAGTAGTAACAATTTTAATTAAATAGTTTAGAAAATATATATACAAGGGATAATTTGGTTCAAATAATAGCGCATAAGCAAAAACAACCGCAGGGTATGGAGGGCAGGGTTCAATGACCCTTGCCACTTCACGTACAAGCTTGCCAAGTGAAAGTCACCCCTTATATGCCATGTCTCAATGCCATCTCCTCCTATTTTCGGTTCGTCACTTTTCTGTCTCCACCTTCATTACCACCTTTACCACACATGCGCCACCACTCGGTTTGGTGGTCGCACAAGTCTTTGGGGGTCGTCACTGATGAAGGCCCTGTAGTCTTCTTCGTTGTCCTTTAATTCACCTTTGGGTTACACATGCGCACCAAGCCAGTACAATGTAAGCCAAGACTAACGTATCAGTGCATCTACATATCAAGGCAATAAGTCCCTTATAATTAGCATTTTCTGGGACCCAACCAGGTTCTTGGTCATTTTTAGCAACTGTATCTTCAGCTTCTTTCCTCCTGTCCTTGTGAACATCTGCTAGGAAGGAGGGGGTGGGTGGAGCCCCTCCTTTCCCTCTCTTCTTCGGCATTACAACTTTTAGCTATTAACTATTTTATTATTCTCAAATATTAATTACTGTATCAATATTGATTACTGTTTCAATTTTTATCAGCACAAATCATACCTATTTATCACAGCATCAAACACTTATAAAGCAAATAATAAGCTTATGAATATTCTGTAAGCCAAGCAATCTATTGGTTAAACTATACCATGAACTCTTCCTCATTCCTTAGGGGTTACATCTCTCTTTTCTCATGTCTCTTTCACTATTTGTTATCCTACTACAGCTAGGCCCAAGGACACGCTATCTCACAGGTGCAGGACTTGGAATTAGCCACAGCTTTGTAATTTTCCAATCTCTAGCAGCTAAATTCCCAACACACCCAAAAATTACCCCCAAAAAATCCAAATTTCACCCCAAAATTTACCCCAAAATTATTTCCAAAAATCCCAAATTCACCCCAAATTCACCTCCCAGCGCTGACCCTGCTGTGAGTGACCCAAAAACCCCAAAATTCACCCCAAAAACCCCCAAATTCACCCCCAAATATCCCAAATTCACCCCCATAAAACCCCAAAATTTACCCAAAAATTCACCCCAAAAATGTCATAAAACATCCCAAAATTCACCCCAAAATATCTGAAAATTCACCCCAAAATTTACCCCAAAATATCCCAAATTCACCCCAAAATATCTGAAAATTCACCCCAAAATTTACCCCAAAATATCCCAAATTCACCCCAAATTCCCCCCCTCATGCTGAACCTGCGGGGAGTGACCCAAAAATGTCCTCAAATGACCCCCAAACCCCCAAGATTTACCCCAAAAAGTCCCAGAAATTCCCCAAAAACCCCAAATTGAACTCCTGGCACTGACCCTGCTGTGAGTGAACCCAAAAAATCCCAAAATTCCCCCAAAAATCCCAAATGTCCCAAAATGACCCAAACTCACCCGAATTCCTCCAAATGACCCCAAAATGCCCCCAAGTTTCCCCAAAATCAACCCCAAAATGTCCCCAATGGACCCCAAAATATCCCAAAATTGCCCCTCAAATGTCCTCAATTGTCCCCAAAATGTCCCCAAATTTTCCCCGTCATTGACCCCAAAACTGGTCCCAAAATGTCCCCAAATGTCCCCAAAGTGTCCCCAAATGTCCCCAAATTTGCCCCAAAGTTTCACTCCCGAATGCCCAAAATTTGCCTCAAATTGTCCCCAAAATTGTCCCCAAAATGTCCCAAAGTTGTCCCAAATTGTCCCTAAATTGTCCCCAAAATTGTCCCAAATTTTCCCTAAAATGTCCCAAACTTGTCCCCAAAATTGTCCCCAAATTCTGCTCCAAAATTGTCCCTAAAATGTCCCCAAATATTCTGAAAATGTCCCCAAATCCCCCAAATTTCCCCCAAATTTTACCCCAAAATGTCCCAAAATTGTCCCCAAATGTCCCCAAATGTCCCCGGATTGTCCTCAAATCCCCCAAATTACCCCAATTTGTCCCCAAAATTGTCCCTAAAATGTCCCAAAATTGTCCCCAAATTTTCCTCAAATTCCCCCAAAATGTCCCCAAATTTTCCCCATCGTTGACCCCAAAATTGGTCCTGAAATGTCCCCAAATGTCCCCAAAGTGTCTGAAATTGTCCCCAAATTTGCCCCAAAGTTTCACTCCCGAATGTCCCAAATTTTGCCACAAATTGACCCCAAAATTGTCCCTAAAATGTCCCAAAAATGTCCCAAAATTGTCCCCAAAATGTCCCAAATTTGTCCCCTAAATGTCCCAAAATTGTTCCCAAAATTGTCCCAAAATTGTCCCTAAAATGTCCCCAAAATTGTCCCAAATTGTCCCAAATTGTCCCTAAAATGTCCCAAACTGTCCCCAAATCTTCCCCAAATTGTCCCCAAAATGTCCCAAAATTGTCCCTAAAATGTCCCCAAATTTTCCCCGTCATTGACCCCAAAATTGTTCCCAAAATGTCCCAAAATTGTCCCAAAATTATCCCAAAATTGTCCCCAAAATGCCCCAAAATTGTCCCAAGCTGTCCCCAAATTGTTCCTAAAGTGTCCCAAAATGTCCCAAAATGTCCCTAAATTTTCCCCAAATTGTCCCAAAATGTCCCAAAATGCCCCAAAATTGTCCCTAAAATGTCCCAAACTGTCCCCAAATTTTCCCCAAAATAACCAAGAATTGTCCCTAAAATGCCCCAAATTCTGCTCCAAAATTGTCCCCAAAATGTCCCCAAATATCCTGAAAATGTCCCCAAATTGTCCCCAAAATTGTCCCTAAAATTTGGTGGCCATTTGGGGACATTTGGGGACACTTTGGGGACATTGGGGACATTGGGGGGACATTGGGGACATTGGGGACATTGTGGGGGGGTGGTTGGTGCCAGTTTGGTGCCACTTGGTGCCATTTTTGTCCCTTTAGTGCCACTCAGCGCCACTTGGTGCTACTTGGTGCCACCTGGTGCCACTTTTTGTCACTTTGGTGCCCCTCTGGTGCCATTCAGTGCCCCTCTTTTCTAATTTGCTGCAATTTGGTGCCACCTGGTGCCATCTGGTGCCATTTTTTGTCACTTTGGTGCCACCCGGTACCATTTGATGTCCCTTTAGTGCCACTCTGGTGCCACTTGGTGCCACCTGGTGCCAATTTGATGCCACTTGGTGCCACTGTAATGCCACTTGGTGCCACCTGGTGCCACTTTTTGTCACTTTTATGCCACTTGGTGCCACTTAGTGCCAATTCGGTGCCATTTGGTGCCATTTTTTGCCACTCTGATGCCATTTGGTGCCACTTTGATGCCACCTGGCACCCCCCGGGAGACACTTTGGTGCCATTTGGTGCCATGTCGCCCCCGTTTGGTGCCCCTCCCCCAGCTGGGCGTGGCCCTGGCGAGGCCCCGCCCCCCCGCGGCTCCAGTGCGCAGGCGCGGGGACTGGGAGTGACTGGGAGGGACTGGGACAAACTGGGACAAACTGGGAGAGACTGGGGGGAAAAATCCGGGGATTTTTGGAAAAAAAAAAGGGAATTTCAGGGTTAAAAGTGGTGATTTTTTCAGGGTTAAAAATGGCGATTTTTTTTTTTAGGGTTAATAACGTGGATTTAGGGGTTAAAAACGGGACTGGTTTGGACTGGGAGGCACTGGGAGGGACTGGGTTATACTGGTTTGTACTGGGGGGGGGGGGGAAATCCGGGGATTGGAGGGTTAAAAATGGGGATTGAAGGGTTAAAATGGGGATTTTGGGGTTAATAATTGGGGCCTTAAAAGGGAAAGTGGGACTGGGTTATACTGGTTTATACTGGGAGGGACTGGGACAAACTGGGAGGGACTAAAGGGAAAAAAATCCGGGGATTTTAAGGTTAAAATTTGAGGATTTTACGGGGAAAAAATGGGGATTTTCGGGTTAAAAATGGGGATTTTATAGGGGAAAATGGGACTGGGTTATACTGGTTTGTACTGGGAGGAACTGGGGGAAAAAATCCGGGGATTTAAGGGTTAAAAAATGGGGATTTAGGGGTTAATAATGGAGATTTAAGGGTTAAAAAATGGGGTTTTAGAGGGGAAAACGGGACTGGGTTATACTGGGAGGGACTGGGACAAACTGGGAGGGACTGGGAGGGAAAAAATCCGGGGATTTAAGGGTTAAAATTTGGGCATTTTAGGGTTAAAAATGGGGATTTTACGGGGGAAAAATGGGGATTGAAGG
Source organism: Melospiza georgiana (assembly GCF_028018845.1). Lineage (NCBI taxonomy): Eukaryota > Metazoa > Chordata > Aves > Passeriformes > Passerellidae > Melospiza > Melospiza georgiana. The sequence goes on from NW_026652215.1 coordinate 2,929,132, forward strand.
GTTAAAAATGGGGATTTTTTAGGGGAAAATAGGACTGGGTTATACTGGGAGGGACTGCGAGGGACTGGGGGAAACGTCCGGGAATTTAAGGGTTAAAATTGGGCATTTTAGGGTTAAAATGGGGATTTTAGGGTTAATAATGGAGATTTAAGGGTTAAAAATTGGGGTTTCAGAGGGGAAAATGGAACTGGGTTATACTGGGATGGACTGGGGCAAACTGGGAGGGACTGGGGGGAAAATCCGGGCATTTAAGGGTTAAAATTGGGAATTTAAGGGTTAAAAATGGTGATTTAGGGGTTAAAATGGGACTGGGTTACACTGGGACAAACTGGGAGGGACTGGGAGGTGAAAATCTGGAGGATTTAGGTCAAAAACTGGGGATTTTAGAGTTGAAATTTGGGATTGAAGGGTTAAAAATGGGGATTTTATAGGGGAAAATGGGACTGGGTTATACTGGTTTGTACTGGAAGGGATTGGGGGGAAAATCCGGGGATTGAAGGGTTAAAAATTGGGGATTTAAGGGTTAAAAATTGGGATTTTAGAGGGGGAAGTGGGACTGGGTTATACTGGGAGAAACTGGGATATACTGGGATGGGCTGGGAGGGAATAAAAGGGAAGAAATCCGGGGATTTAAGGGTTAAAAATCGGGGCTTTAGATGGGGAAATGGGACTGGTTTGTACTGGGAGGGACTGGGGAATGAAAATTTGGTGGTTTTAGGTCAAAATTTGGGGATTTTAGGGTTAAAAATTGGGGATTTAGGGGTGGAAATGGGACTGGGATGGACTGGGTTATACTGGGAGGGACTGGGGGGAAATCTTGGCGGGTTTTGGGTAAAAAATGGGGATTTAGGGTTAAAAATGGGGATTTTAGGGTTACAAATGGGACTGGTTTGTACTGGGGGGACAAAATTTGGTGGTTTTAGGTCAAAAAATTGAGATTTGAGGGGTGGAAATGGGGATTTGGGGGTTAAAAATGGGAGTGGGTTATACTGGTTTGTACTGGGATGGACTGGGGGGGAAAATCCGGGTATTTTAGGGTTTAAAATGGAGATTTAAGGGTTAAAAATGGAGATTTTAGAGGGGAAAATGGGACTGGGTTATACTGGGAGGGACTGGGACAGACTGGGGGGGGAAAATCCGGGGATTTTGGGGTTAAAAATGGGGAATTTAGGGGGAAAATGGGACTGGGAGGGAACTGGGTTATACTGGGAGGGACTGGGAGGTGAAAATTTGGTGGTTTTAGGTCAAAAACTGGGGATTTTAGGGTTAAAAATGGGGATTGAAGGGTTAATAATGGAGATTAAAGGGTTAAAAATCAGGGTGATAGAGGGGAAAATGGGACTGGGTTATACTGGTTTATACTGCGAGGGACTGGGACAAACTGGGAGGGACTGGGATGGACTGGGAGGGACTGGGGGGAAAAATCCGGGGATTTTTGGAAAAAAAAAAAAGGGAATTTAAGGGTTAAAAGTGGTGATTTTTTCAGGGTTAATAACGTGGATTTAGGGGTTAAAAACGGGACTGGTTTGGACTGGGAGGCACTGGGTTATACTGCTTTGTACTGGGGGGGGGGAATCCGGGGATTGGAGGGTTAAAAATGGGGATTGAAGGGTTAAAATTGGGATTTTAGGGGGAAAATGGGACTGGGAGGGACTGGGTTGTACTGGTTTGTACTGGGAGGGACTGGGGGATTTTAGGGTTAAAAATGGCGATTTTAGGGTTAAAATGGGGATTTTGGGGTTAAAAATTGGGGCCTTAGAGGGGAAAACGGGACTGGGTTATACTGGTTTATACTGGGAGGGACTGGGACAAACTGGGAGGGACTAAAGGGAAAAAAAATCCGGGGATTTAAGGGCTAGAAATGGGGATTGAAGGGTTAAAAATGGGGATTTTAGGGGTGGAAATGGGACTGGGTTATACTGGTTTGTACTGGGAGGGACTGGGGGGAAAATCCAGGTATTTAAGGGTTAAAATTGGGCATTTTAGGGTTAAAAATGGGGATTTCAGGGGGAAAATGGAGATTTAAGGGGTAAAAATTGGGGTTTCAGAGGAGAAAATGGGACTGGGTTATACTGGGAGGGACTGGGACAAACTGGGAGGGACTGGGGGGAAAAAATCCGGGGATTTTAGGGTTAAAAATTGGGCATTTCAGGGTTAAAAATGGGGATTTTACGGGGGAAAAAATGGGGATTGAAGGGTTAAAAATGGGGATTGAAGGGTTAAAAATGGGGATTTTTATACGGGAAAATATGACTGGGTTATACTGGGATGGACTGGGGGGAAAATCCGGGCATTTTAGGGTTAAAAAATGGAGATTTAAGGGTTAAAAATTGGGATTTTAGAGGGGAAATGGGAGGAAAAAACAGGAAAAAATGTGGGAAAAATGGGGAAAAAATAGGAAAAACCCAGGGGAAAATGGGGAAAAATGGAGGGAAATTGGGAAAAATGGTGAAGAAATGGAAAGAACTGCAGAGAAATGGGGAAATTGGGGGGAAACAGGGAAAAATGGGGGAAACCAGGGAAAATCGGGGGGAAATGGAAAAATTGGGGAAATGGGAAGAAATAGGGGGAAATGAGAAAAAAAAAATAGGGGAAAAAATGGGGGAAAAAGGGAGGGGAAAAGAGGGAAAAATCGGAAAAAATGGTGAAAATGGAAAAAGAGTGAAAAAATGGGGGAAAATGGGTGGAAAGTGGTGAAAATATTGAGGGGAAATGACGAAAAATGGGTTAAAAATGGTGAAAAATGGGTTAAAAATGGTGAAAATTGGGGTGGGAAATGGTGAAAATTGGGGGCAAATGGTGAAAATGGTTTAAAAATTGTTACAATGGGTTAAAATGGTGAAAATTGGGTTAAAAATGACGAAAATGGGTTAAAAATTGTGAAAATGGGTTTAAATGGTGAAAATTTCGTTAAAAATGGTGAAAATTGGGGTGGGAAATTGTGAAAATTGGTTGAAAATGGTGAAAATGGGTGAAAAATGGGTTAAAATGGTGAAAACATTGGGGGGAAATTGTGAAAAATGGGTTAAAATGGTGAAAATGGGTTAAAATGGTGAAAAATTGGTTAAAATGGTGAAAACATTGGGGGGAAATGGTGAAAAATGGGGTGGGAAATGGTGAAAATGGTGAAAATTGGGTTAAAATGGTAAAAATTGGTTAAAAATGGTAAAAATGGGTTAAAATGGTGAAAATTGGGTGGGAAAAAGTAAAAATGGGTTGAAAATGGTGAAAATGGGTTAAAATGGTGAAAAATGGGTAAAAATGGTGAAAATTGGGTTAAAATGGTGAAAATTGGGGTGGGAAATGGTGAAAATGGGTTAAAATGGTGAAAAATGGTGAAAATAGTGAAAAATGGGTTAAAAATGGTGAAAAATTGGTTAAAATGGTGAAAACATTGGTGGGAAATGGTTAAAATGGTGAAAAATGGGTTAATAAATGGTGAAAATGGGTTTAAAATGGTGAAAATGGGTTAAAAATAGTGAAAACATTGGGGGGAAATGGTGAAAAATGGGGTGGGAAATGGTAAAATGTTGAAAAATGGGTTAATAAATGGTGAAAATGGGTTAAAAATGGTGAAAATTGGGTTAAAAATGGTGAAAATTTGGTTAATAGTGGTAAAAAAAGGGGTGGGAAATGGTGAAAATGGGTTTAAAATGGTGGAAAATGGTGAAAATTTTGAAAAATGGGTTAAAAATGGTGAAAATGGGTGAGGGACATCAAGATGGAGCCCGAGGACACCGAGGGTGACAATGCCAGCCCAGGAACGCCCTTGGGGACACCGAGGGTGACAATGCCAGCCCAGGGATGGCCTTGGGGACACCAGGATGGGCTGAGGGACACCAAAGTGGCCTCAGGGAGAACGATGGCCCCAAGGTCTCCTCAGATGTCCCCAATGTCCCCAAGGTCTCCAATGTCCCCAAGGTCTCCAATGTCCCCAGATGTCCCCAATGTCCCCAAGGTCCCCAAGGTCCTCAGATGTCCCCAGTGTCCCATCACCCCAACATCTCCAATGTCCCCAATGTCCCATCACACCAACATCTCCAATGTCCAAACATCTCCAAGGTCCCCAAGGTTTCCAAGGTCCCAAGGTCCCATCACCTCAACATCTCCAAGGTCCCAAACATCTCCAAGGTCCCCAATGTCCCCAACGGCCCCAACACCCTCCATGTTCGCAAGGTCCCCAAGGTCTCCAAGGTCCCAAACATCTCCAGTGTGCCCAAGGTCCCCATCATCCCAATGTCCCCAGGGTCCTCAAGGTCCCCATTGCTCCAACATCCCCAATGTCCCCAGTGTCCTCCATACTCCCAAGGTCCTCAAGGTCCCCAACATCTCCAATGTCCCCGAGGCCCCATCACCCCAATATCTCCAGTGTCCCCAACGTTCTCCAATGTCCCCAAGGTCCCCAAGGCTCCATCACCCCAGTGCACCTGATGTCCCCAGTGCCCCCAATGTCCCCAAGGTCCCAAAGGTCTCCAACATCTCCGATGTCCCCAAGGTCCCCAAGGTCCCCATTGCCCCAACATCTCCAATGTCCCCAGTGTTTTCCAATGTCTCCAATGTCCCATCACCCCAACATCTCCAGTGTGCCCAAGGTCCCCATCATCCCAATGTCCCCAAGGTCTCCAATGTCCCCATCACCCCAACATCTCCAATGTCCCCAACATCTCCAATGTGCCCAAGGTCCCAAAGGTCCCCAACATCTCCAATGTGCCCAACAACCTCCATATTCCCAAAGTCCCCAACGTCCTCAAGATTCCCAAGGTCTCCAACATCTCCAACATCTCCAAGGTCCCCAGTGTCCCCAAGCTCCCCAAGCTCCCCAAGGTCCCCAAGATCCCCATCACCCCAACATCTCCAACATCTCCAAGGTCCCCAAGGTCTCCAAGGTCTCCTCACTCGTGTCCCCTCTCCCCCAGGCTCGTCCCCGGTGTCCTGCCGCCCCGTCCTGGCGGGTGACGCGCTGCTCCTGGTGGTGGCCCAGCTGCCCCAGGTGTTCCTGTGGGGGGCCGGTGGCTTCGCACCGCACGCGGACATCCCGCACGTGGAAATCCCGCACGTGGACATCCCGCACAGGGACATCCCGCACAGGGACATGTGGTTATGGAGGTCCATCAGGGTTATGGGGTCATGTGGTTATGGGGGTCCATCAAGATCATGGGAGTAACCAGGGTCATGGTGTTATGGGGTTCCATCAGGGCCATGTGGTTATGGGGGTCCATCAGGGTCATGGGGTTATGGGGGTCCATCAAGGTTATGTGGTTATGGGGGTCAATCAGGGTCATGGGGGTCCATCAAGGTCCTCGAGGTCCATCATGGTCCTCGGGGTCCATCAAGGTCATGGGGTTATGGAGGTCCATCAAGGCCATGTGGTTATGGGGGTCCATCAGGGTGATGTGGTTATGGAGGTCCATCAAGGTTATGGGGTTATGGAGGTCCATCACGGTCATGTGGTTATGGGGTTCTGTTGTAGGAAGGAGACCAGGACACCAGATGGTTCATCACAGGTCCCGTTTATTGAAGAAAGCATCAAACACTTATACAGCAAATAACAAGCTCATGAATATTCTGTAAGCCAAGCAATCTATTGGTTAAACTATACCATGAACTCCTCCTCATTCCTTAGGGGTTACATCTCTCTTTTCTCATGTCTCTTTCACTATTTGTTATCCTACTACAGATAGGCCCAAGGACACACTATCTCACAGGTGCAGGACTTGGAATTAGCCACGGCTTTGTACTTTTCCATTCTCCAGTCTCCTAAATTTCCCAACACCTCCCCTGTTTTTATTTTTTATGAAAAGCAAAATTCTATGGGCTAACTGTGTCACACTCTTTGCAACACAAAAATAGGCAATTCTAACAACTAAACAGTATTTCAAACAGTATTCTCAGCTAGCAAGGTTTCTCTCTTACAAGGGATCTAAGCCAGGGAAACAAACAAAAAAGGCTGTCACTTTTTATAGGATATGCTATATAACAGATACAAAAAGAATTCTATGTGCTACAAGGCTCAAACAAAACTCAGGTGTGCTAATACAACCTACAAAAATAAGCTAAAGGAGTAACATGTGCGCAGGTTTCACCCGTGTCAATTGCCTGGTCAGTTTGCTTTCTATTCTCAAACAGCAGATATACTTCAAACAGGAATGGCTCTACTCACAAATGCTTCTGATTGTCCTTTTTTAACTAGAGTTTCTCTGATGTTCACAACAACACTTTACACACAAGTCATAAAAATAAACGCCTATCATAAAAGGATAAATCTATCTAACATCACTTAAACTTAATAGTACTTAGACTTGAAATACTTAAACTTAAAACATTTAAACTTAATAGAACTTAACATAACTTAAACTTACCTTTACTTAAACTTAACAGATTTTTAAATCAACAGAACTTACATGTAAAATCACTTAAATCTAACAAAACTTTAACAAAACTTAACTGACTTTAAATTCTACATAACTTAAACCTAATATAATTTAAACAGAATCTAGCTCTACTTAAACTTAATAACACTTAAACTTAACAGGAGATAAACTTAACAAAACTAAACCTTAACAGTATTTAACATTTAATGGCACTTAATAGATAATTTAACTTAAACTACTTAGCAACCGATAATACTTACTATAGATATAAAATATAGCATTTACTATAACTTACTTACAGGCCTGATTCTAAAACACTAAACTAAAACAAGTTTCTTCACGTATTTGCTGCAGCATTTTTATACTTGAATGCACTTAAACATAAGAAGTTTGTTCAAGGTATACCTGTGGAAAAATTATTTTAAATTCAGTGCTTGCTTTTACTTTTATCACATCTAAACAAAGCATGAAAAATACAAAAACAACACTCATTACATCTTACTTCTACAACCACTTTAACACATTTTTAATATTTTTAAATTTTTTCAAAATATAATTTCAGAGTTTAATGTTCTACTGACTGAGTTAGTTGGGCTTCTGATATTTAAAGTCTCTTTCACAGTCTCTGCTAGGAAAAACAAAAAGTCCTTTTAACTTAGGTGAAAAACGTCTTGACCGTAATGGTCTTCGGTGTCCTTTGTTTATTATCACTGGCTTCTTAATTGCAGTAGAAATCTTTCTTTTGTTGACAAGAGTCACATTAATTAAGCTGTTAGGTCTCACACTGAAGCTTTTGCCGGCTGCGGGGCGGAGGGAGAGCGCTCCCGCTGGAAGAAGCGCTCCGGTCCCACGGTGCTTGTGTCGGAGGGGGCGAAACCCCCCGCAGCTGCCACCGCTGCCCACGCTGCAGCGCAGCATTTCAGGCGGCCGCTCGCCGCGGCTGCTCCCCATGGCGGAGCGTCCATGCCGAGTTCGGAGCAGAACAGCCTCGCAGGCGTCCCGAGCCGCAGCTGCTGCTGTGCATTCAGAGACATGCTGAAGTGTATTGTATATCACCCGCCATGGCTTTCTCAGTTTGCTGACTTATCATCTTCTAACACTGCTTCCCACAGTATATCCCCAGATTTTCTCCATTCCGAAAGTTCATGTGGGTTAAGGAAAGTTTCTTCAGCGTATCCGTAGGCTAATAACAAATCTATCCTCTTTATCCCTCGCCATTCTAGATACGCGGCAGATAACTTATATGCTGCTTGCTTTTTCATACCTCTTTCGTGAGCGCTCTTGCAGCTTTCCAGGCTCCGGCAGCACGTATGGATCGGGTCACTGATGTGAACCCCGAGGGTGTTTCAAAATTCTGGCACCTATGATTTAAAATATATTATGTTGTTGTCATTTACAGAATACACCCTGTGGGAAGAGGGATGGAAGTGTTTATTATGCTAATAGCAATGAGTATGCTAATAATGAGGCAAGGACGGAATTGACAATAAACCATCTAGCTGGAGAAGGACAACACAGCCTACCAGATGATCAAGCAGCAGGTATCCCTAGAGAAGTATTGGATGATATCAAAGAGATGGCTTTGAAAGCTTTAATACAGGTACTGGAGGGGAGCACCCCCAATTTGGACTACCTTGGGTGGCTGCAGCTAAAGCTTTAGGACAATCAGACCATCTTGGGTGCCTGTTAAGTAAGCAAACCAATGCTACTCCCTCACACTGAGTGGCCTGCTCTCAGACAGAGAGACCATCAAACATGCCACCTTGCAGAACAGCGATAGAATTTTTATTCTGGGCACATGGGCATGGCTGTGTAGACTGAGGGCATGTGTTGCATGAACCTCTCCAGCCGCAGCGAGTCAATCAACAAGAGCATTCAAGTACTGAATGAAGAGTTCAAGAAGCTTCAAGTGGAAAACAAAGACTGGTTCAATAAACTCTTCCAATCCAAGGGATAAAAGGGTTGGATGATGTCTATCTAAAACAGGACATTTAATTTTCCTAGTTGTTGTTGTATTGGTAATTTTCTCATGTTTGTTTAGATGCTTTTAGAAAGTCTTACAAAATTCTTTCAGTTTTGTCTTTGTTGTAAAACAGAAAGAGGGAAGATACCCAACACAGGATCCTCATGGACTCCTTGGAGGAGAGAACTGGAGGTCAGGATGGCACAAAAACCTCTCAGACACTCTATTTTGGAAGGAAATTCCTTAAAAGTACTTAAAAGTATACTTAAATCCATAAAGTACCTTAAAAACCTTGAGTATCTCAAGGCATTAATGAGCCCCACTGAGTGTCAGTACAAAGCTCCCCAGGGACTCGTTAAAGCAGATAATTGGGGCCATGATTGTAAAACCTCTCACACAGTGTGTATCAAAAGGGAAACACCAAGTACCTTAAAATAACTGAAGTACCCTGTAGTATTAATGAGGCCCTCTGAGTGTTGTTACTGAGAAAGCCTCTCCAGGGAATAATTACTGCAGATAATTGGAGGTCATGATTGCACAAACCTCTCAGAGACTCCAAGGCAAAAGCCAAACCCAAAGTTCTTTCAAAAACCTGCAGTCCCTGGGAGCATGAAGGAGCCCCCAGGGCCATTCCTGAGCAAGGCTCCCCAGGGACTCCTTCCAGCAGATCCTTGAGGCCACTGGGATGTGGGCTAGGGGAGGATGCTGAGGGCAGGACAAGGGGCTGACAGTGCCCAGCCTGGCTGGGGCTGTGCCAGGAGGCCTCAGTGCCTCAGGAAAAGGTGTCTCCTCACAGCCCTTGGTGGCACAGACCCTGCTGTGCCCCAGGGCACCAAGACTTGGCTTCTCTTTGTCCCCACCTGTCATCACTGCCTCCAGTACTCTGCTCTGCCTGGGGCCTGGGGGCACTTTCTCATTTGTACTCCTCAGTGGGACCCATTAAAAGTCCAAGAAAGTTTGGAGTTGGATTCTGACTTGGAGTTCTGGAGAGGTTTCTTCAGCTCCCTCTCAGGGACTGATGTTCAGGGCCTTAGCACAAAGCCCCTGATGCTCATTTAAATCCTTGTGCTGTGTCTGTGCTGCTGAGCTGGGCAGGGCTCCTGGCACAGAGGCAGCTCCTGGTAACCAAGAAGAGCTTCAAAAGCACATTTCTCTTGATGAGCAGCTCTTCTGCCAGCCCAGCAGGGCTGGGGCACTGCCTGCAGCCACCCTGGGCACAGCACAGAGGCACAGAGAGCTTCAATCAGTCAGGGATGGGAAGGTGCTGAGAAGTGCCTGAGGCAGAATCACTGCCAGCTCTTGGCACAGGAACCTCTGGCTGCAGGACAATGCAGCTGCAGCTCCTGGAGCCATCTCCTGCAGCTGGAACATCCCAATGCCTACAGACCCTGTGCGTACATTCTCTGATTGTCTCTTGTGCAGAGCAGCCAGGGGTGCCCAGGGCTGTCCTGCAGAGCAGGGTCCTGCAGCCCAGGGTGCTGTGCTGGGGCAGGGACTCTGCTGCCTGCCAGGGACAGCTCTCAGCCAGCCCTGGCAGCTGCTCCCAGCCCGGGGGGACAAGATCTGGGTGGGAGGAGACAGCTGGTGCAGCTTGGAAGTGTTCTCCTTGTGTGTGGAGGTTGCTGCATTGTTCAGGACTGCTCCCATTCTGGCATTTAACTGCAGAACATTTCCAAGTAGATTATACAGGGAGCACAGCAAGGCAGGGGCTGCATAAAAGGGAAAAATTTATTAATCTACTGCTTTGGGTTGCTGGGATGGAAAATTGCACGTAGATATTCATCTCTCGGTTCATATTTAGAAAAAATAAATAATGTGATCTCAGCTCTGAATAAAGCAAGCAGTGACAGAAATCAGCACAGGACCCCTCACAGGCAGTGTCAATATCACTTATCCAGCCTCCTCAGGGTTGCACTGATGTTGCCATCAGAGCCTGCAGAGCCAGAGCTGACCCTGGGCAGTACCTGAGCTGGGAGGGGTCTGCAGGGCAGAGCTGAGCCCCCAGGGCTGGGCTGGGCTCTCGCAGCACTGGCAGGGCCCAGCCCTGGGCACAGGGAAGGAGCTGCTGGCAGGGACAGCTCCAGGCAGCAGCGCCCTGAGCAGGCAGTGGGGGAAAAGTTCCCCCAGGCTGTGCTGGGATATTTAAAGTCCTCTCCTAAACAAAACTATTCCATGATTACTTTTCTTACAGATCCCCATGCCAAGGCACAGCAAATGTCCAACAGCAGCTCCATCAGGCACTTTCTCCTGCTGGCATTGGCAGACACGCGGCAGCTGCAGCTCCTGCACTTCTGTCTCTTGCTGGGCATCTCCCTGGCTGCCCTCCTGGGCAACGGCCTCATCATCAGCGCTGTAGCCTGCGGCCACCACCTGCACACGCCCATGTTCTTCTTCCTGCTCAACCTGGCCCTCAGCGACCTGGGCTCCATCTGCACCACTGTCCCCAAAGCCATGCACAATTCCCTCTGGGACAGCAGGAACATCTCCTACACTGGATGTGCTGCACAGCTCTTTTTCTTTGTGTTCTTCATCTCAGCAGAGCTTTTCCTCCTGACCATCATGTGCTACGACCGCTACGTGTCCATCTGCAAACCCCTGCACTACGGGACCCTCCTGGGCAGCAGAGCTTGTGCCCACATGGCAGCAGCTGCCTGGGCCAGTGGCTTTCTCAATGCTCTCATGCACACAGCCAATACATTTTCCCTGCCCCTCTGCAAGGGCAATGCTATGGGCCAGTTCTTCTGTGAAATCCCACAGATCCTCAAGCTCTCCTGCTCACACTCAAACCTCAGGGAACTGGGACTTCTTGCTGTTGGTGCCTGTTTAAATTTTGGCTGTTTTGTGTTCATGGTTTTCTCCTATGTGCAGATCTTCAGGGCTGTGCTGAGGATCCCCTCTGAGCAGGGACGGCACAAAGCCTTTTCTACCTGCCTCCCTCACCTGGCTGTGATCTCCCTGTTCATCAGCACAGCCACATTTGCCTACCTGAAGCCCCCCTCCATCTCCTCCCCATCCCTGGATCTGGCCCTGTCAGTTCTGTACTCGGTGGTGCCTCCAGTCCTGAACCCTCTCATCTACAGCCTGAGGAACCAGGAGCTCAAGGCTGCAGTGTGGAGACTGACAACTGCATGCTTTCAGGAACATTAAACTGCTGAGTAATTTATGCAAAGTGCTTGTAATAAAACTAATCTTTGATACTTCTTGTTGGTTTCCTTCTGGAGGTTCTGTTTCTTTCTTTTAACTTTTTCGTATTTTCTACAAAGAAATGCCATTTTTTATACCATTTCTCATTTTGTTTCTCTATTCCTTGACTGTAACCACAGACTGTGTCAATGAGGGGCTGCACTCTCTGTGGCTTTAAAAGAACTAAAGGATCTCCCAGAAAAGTTTTCTGCAGAGATGCCCTTTTGTTGCCTTCTCTGGAGCTGCAGCAGCAATGTCTGTGTGCAGAGATGGGGCAGATCAGGGCTGGCCCAGCAGCTGTGCCCAGCAGCAGCAGCACTTGGTGTTGCCAGTGCTGCTGCCGTGGCCCTGCCCCGCTGCCCTGGTGGCCCTGGTGTTGCTGCAGGGCCTGAGTGCTCTCGGGGCCGGGCACAGCCCTGGGGGTGGCAGTGCCGGGGCTGCAGCAGGGGCAGGCCATGGGCACTGCTGGGGCAGCGCTGACGCCTCAGGCCAGGCCCTGGGGGCTCCAGGCTCCTTGCCCAGGCTCTCTCAAGAACACAGCCAGGCCAGTGCTCAGCACAGAAAAGCCCCGTGAGCAGCCCCAGGCTGGCTGTGGGCAGGCTGGGGGCAAACAGCATGGCTGGGGCTCTGCAAGGGCCCTGGGGCAGACGGGAAGGAGCAGCAGAGCAGGGACTGATCCATCTCCAGTGCGCTGCACAGCCCAGGGCAGCGTCCCAGAGCATCCTCATGGAGCTGCCAACAACATCCCCCCTCTGCAGCCCTGGCCTCTCCCCCAGCTCACACAGGTGCCCCATCCTTGCAGGCACAGACACGGCAGCACTGGCTCAGCAGCCCCTGTTTGCATTGCACACAGCAGGGGGAGCACCCCCATGCTGTAGCTGTGGGGACATGAACATGAGGGAGCACAAATGCCATCAGCCCCTGGGGCCAGCAAGGCCTGGGGGACACCAAGGAAACCACTCAGCTTTGTCCTGGCCTCTGCACTCAGCCCAAAAGTTTGTTCCCATCAGCTGGGAGTTTCCTGTCCCACAGCAGATGCTGTTGCTCAGAGCCAGAGCCACCCCTAAACTGCCCTCAGCCTTTCCTTTGCTTCATCTTTGGTTTCTCTACTCTTCCTGATTCAAATTTCTTCCTATTGCCCACCCCTGTTCCCTGCCCTGCAAACAGCCCATCCCTGTTCGCCCTTTCCTCTCTGGCCCCACTCCCCATTGCAGTTCCTGAGTTGGCACCATGGGAACGTCCCTTGGGCAGCAGGATCATCCTACAAGTGCTGCAGGAATTGTCTGCAGGCTCCTGCAGTGCCTGGTGCTGCTCCCTTGCCAGAGGCACCCCAGGCCAGGGGGGCACATCTGGGCTGCTGTGTCTGCCTCTGGGGCTCCCTGTTCTGGGCAGTGAGGAGGAGCTGCAGAGGCTCTGCAGGACTGACAGGATGGGCTTTGGGGCTGGCAGGAGAAGCTGAGGGACCTGGGCTGCTGGAGCTGCTGAAGAGGAGGCCCAGGGCTCTTCCTGCAACTACTCCAAGTGTTCTTTCAGAGAATCCCAGAATCAGCGAGGTTGGAACAGGCCATGGAGATCATCAAGTTTAACCTGTGCCCTGGCACTGCCTTGTGGTACCTCTGAGCCTTCTCTTCTCCTGGATAAATAACCCCAGCTCTCTCAGCCACTCTTCACAGGACTTATGTTCCAGACCCCTCACCAGCTTTGTTGCCCTTCTCTGGACACACTCCAGCCCCTCCATGTCCTTCCTAAACTGATGGCCCAGAACTGCAAACAGCACTCGAGGTGCTGCCCAGCCAATGCTGAGCACAGGGGAAGAATCCCTGCCCTGGCTCCTGCTGGCCACACCATTCCTGATCCAGGCCAGGAGCCATTGGCCTTCTTGGCCCCCTGGGCACTCTGCTGGCTCATGCCCAGCCTGCTGTCCATCAGTCCCTGCAGGTCCCTTTCTGCCAGGCTGCTCTCCAGCCACTCTGTCCCCAGCCTGTAGTGCTGCAGGGGTTGTTGTGGCCAAAGTACAGGACCTGGCACTTGGAGTTGTTAAACCTCACTATGTTGGGTTTGGCCCCTGCCTCTATCCTGTCCAGGAGCCGTGTTCCCAGCATGAGCCCAGGTGCTGCCCCTGTGTGCTTCCAGTTTCCTTGTCACTCCCAGGATGATCCTGGTCACTTCCCCTCACTCCTGGCAGGGTCCCTCCTCTTCCCAGTATGAGCCCAGGCACTCACAGTCATTCCCCTTTATGCAATTTGTCCCCAACATGGTCCCAGTTGCTCCCAGTTGTTCCCACTTTCATCCAGTGTGTTCCCAGTTCCACCAGTTGCCCATAGTATAGTCCCAGTATCTCCCAGTATGATGCCAGTCTCTCCCAGCAGGGCCCCAGTCACTCACACTTGCCCCCAGTTGCCCCCAGCATGGTCCCAGTTCCCCCTGCACATTCCCAGTGGCTCCTAGTGTGGTCCCAGTCACCACCTGCATGGTCTCAGGCATTCCCAGCATATCCCAGTTGCCCTGAACATTCTCGTACTCATTGCCAGGCACTCCCAGTTACCTGAGTGTGGTTCAGCTGCCCCCAGTTTTATCCCAGTCACTGCCAGGAAATCCCAGTTGTCACCAGCATGCATCCTGTCATTCCCAGTTGTTCCCAGTTCCTCCCAGTGTGTGCACAGGCAGCTCCCAACATGGGCCTGGTAGCTCCCAGTAACCCCAGTCAGGGTCTATTGACACCCACAGTAGGATTCCAGTCACTCCCAGTATGATGCCAGTGGCCCCCAGTGGGATCCCAGTTGCTCCCTGTCAATGCCAGCAGGACCCCAGTAGTGTCCAGTATGATCCTCATGACTCCCAGTGTCTCCCAGTATATCCCAGTCCCCCCCAGCATGCTCCCAGTCACTGCCACTTCCTCCCAGTTGCTTTCAGCATGATTCCAGTTGCCCACAGCCCCTCCCAGTCAATCCCAGTATGATTCCAGTCACCCACAGTGTGATCCCAGTCTCAGCCAGCATGGACCCAGCTGCTCCCACTGTGATCCCAGTATGACCCCAGCTGCTGCCAGAATAGTTCCAGTTGTTCCCAGTTCCTCCCAGTATGATCCCAGTTTTCTCTAGAATAGTCCCAGTCCCTCTCAGCATGGTCCCACTCACTCCCAGTTGCATCTGGCATGGTCCCAGCTGTTTGCAGTGTGGTTCCAGTGCCCCCAGTATGGTCACAGACACTCCCAGTATATCCCAGTGTGCCCAGTAATGTTCTGGTTAGCTCAGAATGATCCCAGTCTTTCCCAGTTCCTCCCAGTTGCCTCCAGCATGATTTCAGTTTCTGGCAGTTGCCTGAAGTAATGTCTTAGTTGCTCCCAATATAATCCCAGTTATAGTCTCAGTCCCCTCAGCATGGTTCCAGTACCTTCCAGTTGATCCCAGTTGCTCCCACTCTGTCCACATTTTCCTCCCAGCATGGGCCCAGTAGCTCCCAGTAACCCCCAGTCAGGATCCATTCTCATCTGCTGTAATCCCAGTGGCTCCCAGGATGATCCCAGTTGCACCCAGTCACTCCCAGTATGGTTACAACCACCCCCGGTATGATCCCAGTCACTCCCAGATCCTCCCAGAATGATTCCAGTCATGCTCAGAGTGACTCCCTGTCACTCCCAGTGTGGGCCCTGTTGCTCCCAGTCACCTCCAGCATGGTTCCAGTCAGAGCCAGCACCTTTCCAGTAACTCCCAGTCTGGTTCCAGTAGGATCCCAGTCACTCTCAGATACTCCCAGTACTATTCCTGTCAATCCCAGTATGATGCCAACCAGTTCCAGTATGACCCCAGCATGGGCCCAGCTGCTCCCATTATCATCCAGTGGGGTTCCAGTTGCTCCCATTTACCCTCACTGTGGTTTCAATCGCTCCCAGCATATTCCAATTACTCCCAGCAGGTTCCCAGTTAGTCCCAGTTGTCCTCAGTTGCTTCCAGCCTGATCCCAGTTGCTCACAGCCACTCCCAGTCACCCTCAGTGCAGTCCCAGTTGCTCCAAGTATGACCCAGTATGATCCCAGTTGCCCCCAGCATGGTTCCAGTTGCTCCCTGTTCCTCCCAGTGTGATCCCAGTTGAACCCTGTAACCCTTCTATAGTCCCAGTCACTCCCCATGTGATCCCAGTCCCTGCCAGCATGATCCCAGTCATGCCCAGTTGCCCCCAGTGTAGACCCACTCACTCCCACTCACTCCCAGTTGCTCCTACCATGGTCCCAGTTCTCCCTAGCATGGTCCCTCTTGTTCCCAGTCATTCCCAGTATGATTACAAACACTCCCAGTACATCCCAGTTTCCCTCAGCATGTCCATGGTTCTTCCCAGACACTCACAGTGATCCCAGTAAGGTGCTTGTTATCCCAGTATGTTCTCAGTCATGCCCAGCATATCCCAGTTGCCTCCAGCATGCATCCAGTAATTCCCAGTTCCTCCAGTTTGCTTGCAGCATGATGCCAGTTTCTCTCAGTTGCTCCCAGTGGCCCAAAGTGTGATCCCAGTTGCTCCCTTTCAATACCAATAGGAGCCTAGGAAGCTCCAGTATGATCCTTGTCACATGCCAGCACTCCCAGTATGGTCCCAGTATAATCCCAGTAACTTCCAATCACTCCCAGTATGGTCCCAGTCGCCTCCAGCTAGATCAATCCAGTCAGTCCCAGTATGATGCCATTTGCTCCCAGTTGCTCCCAGTTGCTCCCAGTATAGGGGATGATGTGCATGGTGTGTTCCCAGTCACACAGACACTCCCAGTATTAGTCCAGTCCCTCCCAGTATGACCCAAAGATGAGCCCAGTGTGCTCCCAGTCCTTGCCAGTATGAACCAGTTGTGCCCCACATGGTTCCAGTTGTTCCCTTTCACCCTCACTTTTGTTCCAGTCATTCCCAGTCTCTCCCAGTGTACCCCAGTTCCTTCCAGCACATTCCCAGTCACTCCCAGTTCCTTCCAGCATGATCCCATTTGCTCACAACCACTCCCAGTCATCCTCAGTGTAGTGGCACTCACTGCCAGTATGATCCCAGTCACCTCCAGCATGACCCCAGTTCATCCCAGTATAAGCCCAGTGGCTTCCAATCATGCCCATCTTGTACCCGGTCACTACCAGTTCCTCCCAGTTGCTCCTTGCATGATCCCAGTTGCTCAGAGCTGTTCCTGGTCACCCTCAGAATGATTCCAGTCACTCCCAGTATATCCCATCTGTCCCCCAATATGGTCCCAATTGCCCCCTGCAGGCTCCTACTTCATCCCAGTATCATCCCAGTATGATCCCAGTCTCCGTCAGTGTGATCGCAGTCTGCTCCCAGTATGATCCCCGTAGTATCCCAGTACAATCCCAGTCACTGAAGGTGTTGATCTTTGACATCCCTGAAGGTCCCTTTTGATCCTGAAACAGACTTGCAGAATACTAAAACAAAGAACTGCTGAACAAAAATCACTAATACTATTAACAGAAATCCATTGATATTTATCAAACAATATTGAGAAAATTTCTGGAATGCTCTGGCCACTGTCCTTAATTGAATCACTTGGGCTGAGTCTGACTTGTGGCTTTCCAGTACTTTGAGCTGGTAGCTCTGGCCACCATTTTTTTTTTCCTGCACCACTGGGTGGGACAGAGTCCCTGGCCCCCGTCCGAGTGGGCGGACCAAGGACCCCAGACCTGGCCCACAGAACAGAGCCCCAGGCCTGAGTAGGGGGATCAAAGCCCACAAACCTGGTGGTGGGCAGGCCAAACAGCCCAGACCTGACCTGCAGGGCAGGGTCTTTGTTCTCACAGCCCACCCTCACCGTGCTGCCAGTGCCTCGGCAGCAGGAGTGACCGAACGCTTTTTCCCTCTCCCCCCAGAACCACCAGTGCACACTGGTGGCTGGGAAGGAGAAGCTTTCCCAGGGATCCCCATCCCGGATCTGCAGGTCTTCTTTCCCCAGAACAAGTCAGCGATGCTCGCTGTCAACCCCCCCCACCGAACCCCACGATTCAAATTCCAGTGTTCCTGTTTTCAGCTCCTCAACATCATCCCCATCCCCTCCGGGCTTGTGGCCAGAGGCAGCACCTCTGGGAGCCAAATCCCGCACGACGCTGGCGCACGTGAGGGGAGTCAGGCACCCCAAATCCCAGTGAGGAGCCCCTGACCAAATGTGAATCAGCCTGTGAAAAATGTTGTGTCCCAGAAAAACACTCAGTTTGAAAGTTTTCAGCTGGGAGGCACCAGCTGCTAGCAAATGAGCCATGCCTCCCCTGAGGGACAGACCAGCGTCCCCTTCTTCTGTCCCAGCTCCCACCACAGGGGTGTTATAAATAAGAAGCTTGACTAGACCAATATTCAAGCAGCAATCAAGTTATTAATTAATAGGGTAAAGTATGAGCCATACAGTGCTGGGTACAGTGGGGGGAAGTTTTCCCTCCAACTGCACACCAATAGTTGAGGCTTACAGGTATTTATAGGGGTACTCATCAGCTTTCTCAGCAGTTTCTATTCTCAATTTTTACGACACAATTCTATACCTATTGTGATTTAGTTTTTCTCAGGATGTATCCCAGAAAGGAATATCCCCAGATGCTGGTGGTTCGGTTTCCGAAAGAAGGAAGAAGTCTCCCAGATGGTGTGGTCCAGAATCCAGATGTGGGTCCACCTTTTAAATTGCAGAGACTATAAATCTCATAACAGTGATGTCCATCTTCCCCTGGTTGAAACTAATAATCCATGAGTTGATGTTCATCTTCATTTCTCAAGCTGCTTTTCACTGTTTTGTTAAGGTATGAGATAAGCATGTTTCTTTTTATATATTCTAAAGCTATAGTTTCAAAGGTCCTTACTACAAGCAATATTCTAAAACTATACTTCAAAAGGTTATTACTGCAAAACTCTTTGAGGCTTAACTACAAGCAGAAAGTTCCTGCCAAAATGTAACATCCTTAAAGCTTTAATTCAAATGCTCCTAAATCAACTTAAGACTTACAAAGGTTAATTACGAACAAAGGGTGGGCTCAAAGGCCTTCTTCCGTGCTTTACTTTCCTCAGTAATTATTAGAATTGTCTTTATAACTGTCCCATGGTCGGTTTCCACACATATTACAATCACAAATACCATGTTGCCTGTATGTACCTGGCACGAAACACAGCTTTGGATTTCACAGGGGGGCACAGGGATGGCTACTGTGAGAAGCTGCTGGAAGCTTCCACCGTGTCTGGCACAGCCAATTCCTGGTGGCTTCAAAGATGGACCTGCTGCTGGCAAAGGCTGGGCCAGTTACAAATGGTGGCAATGCCTCTGTAATAGGAGATTGAAACAGAAATCAAAATAGAGATTGTGGCACAGTTTTAACTCCAGTCAGAGAAGAGCAGAGGGAGAACATGTGAGAAGAAAAACTCTGCAGACATCCAGGTCAGTGCAGAAGGAGGGGCAGGAGGTGCTCCAGGCACTGCAGACCCAGGCACCCTTCAGGAGAGCCATGGAGAGAGGGGCCCTGCTCCCAGGCTGGAGCAGCCTGTCCCTGGAGGAACGCACCCCCTGGAAGAGTGACCCATGCTGCAGCAGTTTGGGAAGGACTGTTGTCCCTGGCATGGACTCACACTGCAGCAGTTTGCAGAGGGCTGTTGCCCCTGAAATGGACTCACATGGGAGAAGCTCCTGCAGAACTGTCTCCCTTGGGAGGGACCCACGGTGCAGCAGGGGAACCACTCCTCTCCCTGAGCAGGGGCAGAAGCCATGGGTGATGAACTGACCATAACCCCCATTCCCGGTCTCCCTGCACTGCTGGGGTAGGAGGCAGAGCTGGAAGGAGGGAGGTGAGGGGCTTGTTTTATTTCCCCTTTTCCTGCTCTGACTTTGTTAGTAATAAATGAATTTCACATCTCTAAGCTAAGCCTGTTTTTCCCAGGACATTATTTGATGAGTTATCTCGCTCAGTCCTTATCTCAACCCAAGAACCCTTTATTAAATTCTCTTTGTCCAGCTGCAGAAGGGAGTGAGTGAGAAGCCCACATGGATGCCTGGCATTTGGCCTGGGTCAACCCACGACACCTTGGTACCATAGGGTCACAATGGACCCTTGGTTCTATGGGGTCTCATTGGCTCCATCAGGCCCTGCAGGGCCACTTCATTCAACAAGGCCCCAAATTTCACCGTGGTCTCCAGGATTCCATGGGCCCCTGCAATGTCAAAATGGACCTTTGGATCCATGGGGGCCCACAGTGTCACAATGGGCTCTTTTGGTTCTACAGCTTCACAGTGGCCCCTCCGTTCCATGTGTCCTGCACTGTTCCATGAATCCTTAGTTCCATGGGGTCCTGTAGGGTCACAGTGGTCTCCGTGGTTTCACGGTGCCACAGTTGCCATGATTTCCATGGTATCACAACTGCTTTTGGATCCCAAGAGGCCCTAGAGTGTGACAATGGCCCCTTGCTTCCATGTCGCCCTGTAGTGTCACAATGGTACCCATGATTCCATCAGGCCCTGCAGTGTCACCATGGGCAGTTGGTTCAGTGACACTCCACAATGTCACCATGGCCCCATGGTTCCACAGAGCCCCACTGTGTCACTGTGGTCCCGTTGCCTCCAAGGCTCAGAAGTGCCAGAGTGACCCTTTGGTTCCACCAAGCCTTGAAGTTTCAAAATGGTCTCCATGGTTTCATGAGTACCCCCTGTGTCACAAGAGACCCTTCGTTCTCTGAAGTTCTTCAGTGTCACAATGTGCCCTTGGTTCCATGAGGTTTGGTAGAATCCCAATTGACTCCTTGGTTCCATGAAGCTCTGCTGTGTCACAATGCCCATGGTTCCATGAGTGTCCATGGTGTCACCACGGTCTCCTTGGATCCCCAGTATCACCATGGTCTCCTTGGCACCATCCAGGCCTTGTAACAAGAGACAGTGAGCCATTTAGTGCCTTAGATGAAAGGCTGCAGAACCCATGGTTGTGAGGCTGTGTCACTGATATGAAACAAAAACCACCTGAATCTGAACACCAAATATCGTCTCAAGTACCTTGAATCCCATCCTCGACAGAGGTAGAAAATTCAGAGATCCCACAGTAAATCAAAAACAGGGACCATATTTTGAATGCAGGCAAAATGCATTCAAGTGCATTCAAATGCACTCGCTATGATGGGGAGGTGATAATCCCCTATTCCAACAGTGAACTTAGGAAGGGCTGACTATTGAAGGAACTGCAGGGAACCACAATATAAGAAAATTTCGCAGGTGGCATAGGTGATTCTGGGATAGGGACACCAGAAAGCAAGAGCAGATGAACCAGCGCAGTCGCCACCAAGAAAATCATGTTCACATGCTGTGGGCAGCAACCCCATCAGGCCGTGCCACCATCCCCTGGTACAAGGGGGGTCACGATGGTTCGTTTCACTGATCTCAGGGTGCAAAGACACACAGCAGGGGACTTTCAGTATTACCAAAACAAATGCACTTTTTATTGAGTGCCCACAGCAGATGCAACACAAGGATTAGAAAGGAGATAAGGATAGAGAGACGGAGAAAAGGAGGGGGGGGGAATAGCTGCCAACAGAGAGATGAAATCCTTGTGGTCTGGCCAATAGATCTGTCTGGTCATGTCGGGGAGAGTCTCAAAGCCTTTTGTTAACTCAGGGCTCTTTTATAATCTACCGCCGGGAGGGGAACAGGACGGCACATGGACGGAACAGTGGAGAATAAATCCATTGGGAACAGTGTGGTAGATAGGGACAGGTGATCGGAAGATCACGTGATGTGTGACAGACAGTGGCAAGATTCCTTTTCCCCTAATCCCCTGAGATAAGAGATCACCCTAGGAATGTAACTAGGAATGTAGCCCCCCTAATGACAGTAATGCTGATAACTTTCCACTCCTTACTAACCATAGATAGTACTGCAGAACCCCTCTGACGTAGAGAAGCCCCTTAGACTATAAAACCCCACGAGATGAGACAAAAAAGGCCTTTGAACGTCTACCACATTGGTATCTGCATGCTCTTTGGCCCGAGCGACCCTGGTGAGTTTGGGTCGCCGTGCTGCTCCTTGAAACCAGGTCGCTTTGCTTTATATCAGAAGGCAACAACTGGTGCCGCACCCAGGAGGCAGCTCGGGTAACGGGATTCGCCTGGATGAGAGAAAGCGGCTGCAGCGCCGGGACCATCTGCAGTGGGGGGGATGCCCCTGGACCCGTGTGGACCGTGGAAGCCATAGCGAAGATCGTAAGTCAGATGCATGCGCAATGGGGTATTGAGTGTCAGCTTAAAGATCTATGTCTTGCATTACCGAGACTGATTAAGCTTGGGGCCACAGAAAGCCCAATAGACATCCTCCATCCAGAGGCTTGGGATAATTGTACAAAGGCTCTGGCCAAGGGAACCATGTCCTCAGGCTCAGGGAAAGCCCTAAAATCGTGGGGCAGAGTTATCCAGGCTCTGCAAAAAGCTCGACAAGAGCAAGAAACCTGGAAAGCTGCGCAAACTTGTTTATTAGCCACGCCGCAGCTGGGGGTAGGCGTGGCAACGCAGACCGCGGAAGATTTTGATCAGATCGGCGGCGCGGAACTGTGAACGCCGGATTCCCCCGAGCAGACCGACTTACCATCAGAGGGGGGGGGACACGCGCGGGCATTTTGGCAGGGGCTCATGGAGGAGGCACGAGAAGCGTCCGGACTCTCGGACCCTGTAAGGATCAATAAAAAAGCCCCCCCCACCCTATGCATTTGAAAATGGTGCCGAACCGCGTGTTCAGGGCGGAAAGGAAGACGCGGAGGGCAGAAATGCAGACAGCCTGCTTAACAACGCATGCGTGGGCGAGCAGGGAGAAGGGGCGGCCCTCGCAGAGGAGCGTAAGACCAATCAGAGCGCTCAGTTCATGTTAGGTCCTTTTAGGGCAAGGACCTCCCCCAGCAGGAGGTGGTGGGACCCCAGGGGGAGGGAACGGCCAGACCCCCGCAAGAAGGGGCGGGGTCGGAGCCCGAGAAAACGGCAGAGCAGCCCGGAAACGTCCGGCCAGTCGACTTCCGGCTCGGACTCAGACTCGAGTTCCGAGCTCGAGAGGGGATCGGGGGGTACCGACTCGGATTCTAGTTTTAACAGAAAGAGAGCAGCGGCATATAAGGTCACTAGCCACAGCGCTCCCACATGGGTGAAGGGGTTATCAGAGAAAGACCGAACCCCGCTTACAGACTGGTGGAAAATAAAAATAGCGTGTGCAGAATGGGCTCTGTCGGCGACAATGGTGTTCCCGGTCTGGGTGGGGGGAGCAGGCGGAAACCAAGGGACCTATTCCCTGGTAAACCCGAGAGATGTACAGGCAATTATTAAAGCGATTGCAGACAGGGGAATCAATTCTGCCATGGTTTCCACACTCATTGACAGCGTTTTTTGGAGGGGATGACATGCTACCTTTTGATATTAAGCAGACTTGCAGGATGATTTTCGATGGGGCAGGGATGATTGTTTTTAAACAGGAATGGGAGGACAACTGTATAAAGCAGCTAGCCTTGGTAATGGGAGCAGACCTGCACCGCAGCGGCAGTATGGCAGTCAGGAGAACAGTGGCAATGTGTCAAGGCAACCGACCCCACGCTTTCAGTCCAACAGCTTGAAGCAGCAGCCATAGTGCTAGCGTGCAGACTGTTCCCAGAAGAACACCCTAACATTGTGACTGACTCCATATTTGTGGCCAAGCTCTGCCTAGCCATGTCCGGACCAGGTGTGTCAGTGTCTACAGTGGCAACGATGCTGGAGGAAGCACTCTATTCACGGAAAGGCACCATATCAGTCATCCACGTCAACAGCCATGACCTAATCAAAGGATTCTACCAAATAGGCAATGACAAGGCTGCCGCCGCCGCAAAGGGTGTATGGACACTGAAAGAAGCTCGTCAGTTGCACGAATCCCTTCACATCGAAGCTAAAGCACTTGAGAAAAGGTGCGGGATTTCTACCACGGACGCAAAGCACGTCATCGCCAAGTGCCCTCACTGCCAGAAGTTGCCACTGTGGTCGAGTGGCGTCAACCCCAGAGGCCTCAAAGCCTCAGAAATATGGCAAACAGACTTTACACAATGCCAGCTGTTGAAACCCCGAGCGTGGCTTGCAGTTACCGTAGATACGTACAGCGGCATGATCGTGGCCACACAGCATCTCAAGACTGATTCCAAAGCGACCATCCAACATTGGCTAACAGCCATGGCATGGCTTGGAGTTCCAAAACAAATCAAAACAGACAACGGCACAAACTTCGTCTCAAAGATGGTCCAAGCATTCGTCTCAAAATGGAACATTGCCTTGGTACATGGCATCCCATACAACAGCACCGGACAAGCCATCGTCGAAAGAGCAAACCAGACTCTGAAAACTAAGCTGGAAGTACTAGCAAAGACAGAAGGCTTCACCAATGCCATTCCCCCGAGTGACCAGGTGCGCATACTAGCAACCGCGCTGCTAGCGTTAAATCAATTCCCTAGGGGGGATGAAACAAACAGTCCAGCCCAGAGACACTGGGCCACTCGAGCACTAGAGAAAGGCCCACGGGTTGTGATCAAAAACGAACTAGGGGAGTGGGAACAGGGCTGGAGACTAGTGCTCACAGGACGGGGGTATGCGGCCATTAAAAAGGATGTGGACATTAAATGGTGTCCACTCAAATCTATTAAACCAAACCTTCAAAGAGAAACTCATGAGAATTGTGAGACTTTGTTTGCAGGACTGGATCTTTGGACGCCCCCGCAACCCATATGCCCCGCCCCACTACCGGGAAAGAGAGAGAGGCCATCGAGCCACCAGACATCCCCTGAGAAGCACGCACCATCAAAATCAAAGCAGTAACGGTATCTCTGTGTGATCTTGTTTCTAGGGTTAGTAGGTGGAGGACAGGCAGACACAAAATATTACCCTCACCGGCCTTTCAGGTGGGTCCTACGCCATCTTTCAGGTGAGGGGGCCATCAAAGAAACTGTTACAGCCGACAGGGAACCCCAGATTTCAGGTCAGACAATCCAGGCCAATGCAGATGGGACACCCCCCAGAGAGGCATTACCCTAAGTCAGGTTACGGGCCAGGGCAGATGCTTTGGCAATGCAACCCTAGCTAGGCGGAAAGGCAACATCTTCACCAAAGTTGTCAAGCCTGACAGGAAAAACAATAAGTGGGTAGTCCCATCCGCATCTGGGATGTGGGTTTGCCAGCGATCTGGAGTGAGTCCCTGTGTGTTCCTTGCCAAATTCAGTGACTCTAACAACTTTTGTGTCCAAGTTCTGATTGTTCCTATGGTCCTGTACCACTCAGACGAAGAAGTGTACCACCTTTTTGAGGAACCCAGCCGGCTCCACAAAAGAGAAATAATAACAGGTATAACTATCGCAATGCTACTCGGCCTAGGAGCAGCCGGAATGGCCATGGGTGTCTCAGCCCTAGCGACCCAACACCAAGGACTGTCCCAGCTGGAAATGACCATCGATGAGGACCTGCAAAGGATTGAGAAATCCATTTCCTTTCTAGAGAAGTCAGTCTCCTCACTCTCAGAAGTGGTCTTGCAGAACCGGCGAGGACTGGACCTCCTGTTCATGCAGCAAGGGGGCCTGTGTGCCGCCTTGAAAGAGGAATGCTGCTTTTATGCGGACCACATCAGAGTCGTTGAAGACTCCATGGCCGAACTGAGAAATCGGCTAAACCTAAGAAAAGTGGATAGAGAAGCTCAACAGGGCCGGTTCGAGTCGTGGTTCAACCGGTCCCCATGGCTCACCACCCTGATTTCTACCTAATAGGCCCACTCACTATAATCTTACTAACCCTAATCTTCGGGTCTTGCATATTAAACAAACTGGTGCTATTCATTAAATGGCATTTAGAAACGGCTAACATTTTGTTTCTCGAGCGCCGACAATTACTTTAAGGCGTGCCAGTTACTAACACACTTGCAAATTTACACTAATTCTACTAACACATGAAATTTTGTAGCCTCTATATTTTATAACTTTATACGATTTTTACTAATCATGGGGGGGTGGGGGGGGGAATGTGGAGAGTCAGGGACAAGCGTGCGGAAGAATTCGGGCTGTGTGGTTAGATAGGACACCCCCCACCCTGAAGTCAGACCCTTGCTCCGTACCTGGCGGCACCCAGCCGGACGTGAGCAGAAGGAAATGACACTGACTGCCCAAGCTATAAAAACCCTTGTGACCCCTCAATAAACGCCATTTGCTGTCCACCACATTGGTGTCAGGAGC
Source organism: Melospiza georgiana (assembly GCF_028018845.1). NCBI lineage: Eukaryota > Metazoa > Chordata > Aves > Passeriformes > Passerellidae > Melospiza > Melospiza georgiana. Next base: position 2,954,853 of record NW_026652215.1, read on the forward strand.
ATATGGACCGAGTGACCCTGGGCTTTGGGCCACCATGCCGGACTTAAAACCAGGTCGCCACACCTTGAAGGCAACACAGCTGGAGAAGGACAACATAGCCTACCAGATGATCAAGCAGCAGGTATGCCCAGAGAAGTATCGGATGATATCAAAGAGATGGCTTGGCAAGCTTTAATCCAGGTATCGGATGGTAGCACCCCCAATTTGGACTACCCTGAGTGGCTGCAGCTAAAGCTTTAGGACAATTAGACCATCTTGGGTGCCAGTTAAGTAAGCAAACCAATGCTACCTCCCTCACATTGAGTGGCCTGCTCCCAGAAATAGAGACCATCAGACATGCCACCTTGCTGAACAGTGATAGAGTTTTTACTCTGGGTACATGGTCATGGCTGTGTAGACTCTGAGGGCACGTGTTGCATGAACCTCTAGAGCCACAGAAAGTCAATCCACAAGAACATTCACGTACTGAAGGAACGTTTCAAGAAGCTTCAAGTGGAAAAAAAAGACTGGGTCAATGGGCTCTTCCAATCTAAGGGACTAAAGGGTTGGATGATGTTGAGCTAAAACAGGACTATGAATTCCCTTACCGGTTGTTGTTGTATTGTTAATATTTCCATGGTTGTTTGGATGCTTTTAGAAAATCTTACAAAATTCTTTCGGTGCCATCTTTGTTGTAAAACAGAAGGGGGAAGATACCCAACACAGGATCCTCATGGACTCCTTGGAGAAGAGAATTGGAGGCTGGGATGGCACAAAATCCTCTCAGAGACTCAGTGTGGGAAGGAAAATCCTTAAAAGTACCTAAAAGTATTCTTAAATCCATAAAGTACCTTGAAAACCTTGAGTAGCTCAAGGTGTTAATGAGCCCCACTGAGTGTCAGTACAAAGTTCTCCAGGGATTCATTAAAGCAGATAATTCGGGCAATGATTGTACAAACTTCTCACAGAGTCTCTATCAAAAGGGAAATACTAAGTACCTTAAAATAACTGAAGTACCTTGAAGTAGTAATGAGCCCTACTGAGTGTTGTTACTGACAAAGCCTCTCCAGGGACTAATTACAGCAGATAATTGGAGGCCATCATTGCAGAAAGCTCTCAGAGACTCCAAGGCCAAAGCCAAACCCAAAGTCCTTTGAAAAACCTGCAGTCCCTACAGGGAGCATGAAGGAGCCCCAGGGCCATTCCTGAGCAAGGTTCCCCAGGGACTCCTTCCAGCAAATCCTTGAGGCCACTGGGATGTGGGCTAGGGGGGGATGCTGAGGGCAGGACAAGGGGCTGACAGTGCCCAGCCTGGCTGGGGCTGTGCCAGGAGGCCCCAGGGCCTCAGGACAAGGTGTCTCCTCACAGCCCTTATTGGCACAGACACTGCTGTGCCCCAGGGCACCAAGACTTGCCTTCTCTTTGTCCCCATCTGTCATCACTGCCTGCCGTTCTCTGCTCTGCCTGGGGTCTGGGGACATTTTCTCAATTGTGCTCCTGAGTGGGACCCATTAAAAGTCCAAGAAACTTTGGATTTGGATTCTGACTTGGAGTTCTGGAGAAGTTTCCTCAGCTTCCTCTCAGGGACTGATATTCAGGGCCTTAGCACAAAGCCCCAAAGGCTCATTAAAGTCCTTGTGCTGTGTCTGTGCTGCTGAGCTAGGCTGGGCTCCTGGCACAGAGGAAGGTCCTGGTAACCAAGAAGAGCTTCAAAAGCACATTTCTTTTGATGAGCAGCTCTTCTGCCAGCCCAGCAGGGCTGGGGCACTGCCGGCAGCCACCCTGGGCACAGCACAGAGGCACAGAGAGCTTCAATCAGTCAGGGCTGGGAAGGTGCTGAGAAATGCCTGGGGCACAGTCACTGCCAGCCCTTGGCACAGGAACCTCTGGCTGCAGGACAATGCAGCTGCAGCTCCTGGAATGATCTCCTAAAGCTGGAATATCCCAACGCCTACAGACGCTGTGAGTACAACTCTGAGTATTTCTGGTGCAGCGGAGGTGAAATGCTCATTAAGGTCTGATATGCTGAGGGGTTCTCATCAGTCATAGAATATTTCCAAAATAATGAATTTTATAAAAAGGAGGACATTTACAATAACTAAGTGTGTATTCAGTTTCCTACTATTGGAGAATGGCAGCCAAGAGAAGATAAATATTAAAGCTTGCTTATGAATTATTATTATTAATTTTAAAAACTGTCTGAAACATCTGAAGTGTTACTTTTACTGATCAATAGGTTCACAGGAGATCCCTAATGTGCTTTCAGCCACTGTGCCCGTGGACAGCACCAGCATCACCTTTGATGGAGTCATCAGGCTCAGTCTGAGCTGTCCTTTCTCCAAGTTGCAAACAGAACCTGCCCAGGCAGTGCCCTGCAAACAGGCAGGGTTCTGTACGGCCAAGGAGAGGGCACAGAGAATTGGGGTCTGTGAGTGCTGGCATGGAGAGATCAGGCACTGGGAAACACCTGCAGGAGGAAAATCTGCAGGAGGCAGAGAGACGATCAGGCAATGAGGGAGGCAAAAGAAAGCCCAGAGATGCTGTGGCAGGGAGAGTTTAGAGATGCCCACAGGATCCCCTCCAGTGCAGCCCCTCTCTCTGAACAAGCCCCCTCCCTCCTGTGCCCTCAGCCCAGCCTCTGCCTTCAGGGCCAGGGCTCCAAGGTGTGCAGCCCCTCCTGTGCAGGCAGAGCTGCAGCAGAGCTGTGGGGCAGCTCTGCAGCCCCGGGCCCAGTTCCCTCTGCAGAGCGCAGGGCTGGGAGCAGCTGCCCGGCACTGGGGGCTCTGGCAGGGGGCACAGTTGGCTCAGGGTGACGCTGCCCCAAAGGCCCGGCTCTGAGCAATGCTGTCAGTGCAGCCAGGGAAGGACCTGCATCTCCCTTCATCCAATGCCATCATAAGGACACTTGGGAGTCTCCCTGAGATTTCAGGCCAAGCCGGGAGATTCAATCCTGGGTGCAAACCTGTCCTAGAGCATCTCTGAGTTATAAGATTGATGGGGAAAGGCAGAGGTGCTCTGACATTGAAAATATTGCTGGGTTGGTGAAATGAGCAAAGTGAGTCTTTGGCTACAGATGTAGAGGTGGGCTGTGGTGGATCCATCTGCTCTCAGTAGCTGGGGCTTTCTAAGGAAAACATGGGAGGGTGAACATCTTACATTTGAGAAAAGAGAAAGCCCAGAGAAACTCCAAACCGAATGAAGGGAAAAACCATCTCCCGTCAGTCACCACTCGTCATCTTGTCTCAGGGAACTCTCTAAATTCTACCAGAGGGCAAGAAAAATTCTGTGGGTTTCTGATATCCAGCAGCAACAGTTGAGATACGGGGGAACTTTATAAAGAAAACCTCAAAACCCAAAAAAACTGAAGACCATGTACCATGTCTGTGTGTTACAGAGGAGGGTGTATGGGAAATGTTTTCGGTTACAGGTCTAACACTTCACTGTCCTTTCCTCGATGAACAGGGCCCCATGCCAAGGCACAGCAAATGTCCAACAGCAGCTCCATCAGCCACTTCCTCCTGCTGCCATTGGCAGACACGCGGCAGCTGCAGCTCCTGCACTTCTGTCTCTTGCTGGGCATCTCCCTGGCTGCCCTCCTGGGCAACGGCCTCATCATCAGCGCTGTAGCCTGCGGCCACCACCTGCACACGCCCATGTTCTTCTTCCTGCTCCACCTGGCGCTCAGCGACCTGGGCTCCATCTGCACCACTGTCCCCAAAGCCATGCACAATTCCCTCTGGGACACCAGAACCATCTCCTACTCAGGATGTGCAGCCCAAGTCTTTCTGATTTTCTTCTTTCTTACAACAGAGATTTATCTCCTGACCATCATGTGCTACGACCGCTACGTGTCCATCTGCAAACCCCTTCACTACGGGACCCTCCTGGGCAGCAGAGCTTGTGCCCACATGGCAGCAGCTGCCTGGGCCAGTGCCTTTCTCAATGCTCTCATGCACACGGCCAATACATTTTCCCTGCCCCTGTGCCATGGAAATGCCCTGGGCCAGTTCTTCTGTGAGGTGCCTCAGATCCTCAAGCTCTCCTGCTCAAACTTAAACCTCAGGGAACTTGGGCTTATTGTTATTAGTGCCTTTTTAGCATTTGGCTGTTTTGTGTTCATTGTTTTCTCCTACATGCAGATCTTCAGGGCTGTGCTGAGGATCCCCTCTGAGCAGGGACGGCACAAAGCCTTTTCCACCTGCCTCCCTCACCTGGCCGTGCTCTCCCTGTTTGTCAGCACTGGGTTTTTTGCCTACCTGAAGCCCCCCTCCATGTCCACCCCATCCCTTGATCTGGCAGTTTCAATTCTGTACTCGGTGGTGCCTCCAGCCCTGAACCCCCTCATCTACAGCCTGAGGAACCAGGAGCTCAAGGCTGCAGTGTGGAGACTGACAACTGGATGCTTTCAGGAACATTAAACTGATGGCCACTTTCTGAAAATTTATTGTAATAAAAGTAATCTTTATTACTTATTCCTGGTTTCATTGATGAGGTTTTATGCCTTTGTTTTACGTTGTTCATATTTTCCATAAAGAAATGTCATTGTTTGAGCCATTTCTCATTTTGATTCTTTCTACCTTCCTTATGACCACAGACTCTGTCAATGAGAGGCTGCGCACTTGGTGGCATTAAAGGAACTAAAGGATCACCCAGCAAAGTTTTCTGCAGAGATGCCCTTTTGTTGCCTTCTTTGGAGCTGCAGCAGCAATGTCTGTGTGCAGAGCTGGGGGCAGATCAGGGCTGGCACAGCAGCTGTGCCCAGCAGCAGCAGCACTTGGTGTTGCCAGTGCTGCTGCCGTGGCCCTGCCCCGCTGCCCTGGTGGCCCTGGTGTTGCTGCAGGGCCTGAGTGCTCTCGGGGCCGGGCACAGCCCTGGGGGTGGCAGTGCCGGGGCTGCAGCAGGGACAGGCCATGGGCACTGCTGGGGCAGTGCTGACGCCTCAGCCCAGGGCCTGAGGGCTCCAGGCTCCTTGCCCAGGCTCTCTCAAGAACACAGCCAGGCCAATGCTCAGCACAGAAAACGCCCGTGAGCAGCCCCAGGCTGGCCGTGGGCAGGCTGGGGGCAAACAGCATGGCTGGGGCTCTGCAAGGGCCCTGGGGCAGATGGGAAAGAGCAGCAGAGCAGGGGCTGATCCATCCCCAGTGTGCTGCACAGCCCAGGGCAGCGTCCCAGAGCGTCCTCATGGAGCTGCCAACAACATCCCCCCTCTGCAGCCCTGGCCTCTGCCCCAGCTCACACAGGTGCCCCATCCTTGCAGGCACAGACACAGCAGCACTGGCTCAGCAGCCCCTGTTTGCATTGCACACAGCAGGGGGAGCACCCCCATGCTGTTGGTGTGGGGACATGAACCTGAGGGAGCACAAATGCCATCAGCCCCTGGGGCCAGCAAGGGCTGGGGGACACCAGGGAAACCACTCAGCTTTGTCCTGGCCTCTGCACTCAGCCAGAAAGTTTGTTCCCATCAGCAGGGAACTTCCTGTCCCACTGCAGACGCTGTTGCTGAGAACCAGGGCTGCCTGGCAGCCACCCCCAAACAGCCCCAAACATCTCCTTGGCTTCATCTTTGCTTTATTTCCTCTTTCTTGTTCCACATTTCTTCCTCTTGCCCCTCCCTGTTTGCCCTTTCCTCTCTGGCCCCACTCCCCATTGCAGTTCCTTACTTGGCCTCATGGGAACGTCCCTTGGGCAGCAGGATCATCCTACAAGTGCTGCAGGAATTGTCTGCAGGCTCCTGCAGTGCCTGGTGCTGCTCCCTTGCCAGAGGCACCCCAGGCCAGGGGGGCACATCTGGGCTGCTGTGTCTGGTTCTGGGGCTCCCTGTTCTGGGCAGTGAGGAGGAGCTGCAGAGGCTCTGCAGGACTGACAGGATGGGCTTTGGGGCTGGCAGGAGAAGCTGAGGGACCTGGGCTGCTGGAGCTTCTGCAGAGGAGGCCCAGGGCTCATCCTGCAACTGCTCCAAGGGTGGTTTCAGAGAATCCCAGAATCAGCAAGGATGGAAAAGACCTTGGAAATCAACAAGTCCAACCTGTGTCCCGACACTGATTGTCTTCCCTGAGCCTCTTCTTCTCCAGGAAAAACAACCCCAGCTGCCTCAGCCACTCCTCAAAGCTCTTGTGTTCCAGACCCCTCCACAACCTTGTTGCCCTTCCCTGGAAATGCTGCAGCCCCTCCATGTCCTTCCTAAATTGGGGAGCCCAGAACTGGACACAGCACTCAAGGTGCTGCCCAAGCAGTGCTGAGTGCAGGGGAAGAATTCCTGCCCTGCTCCTCTGGCCACACCATTCCTGAACCAGGCCAGGAGCCATTGGCCTTCTTGCCCACCTAGGCACATTGCTGCCTCATGTCCAGCCTGCTGTCCATCACTCCCTGAAGGTCCCTTTCTGCCTGGCTGCTGTCCAGCCACTCTGTGCCCTGACTCTAATGCTACAGGGGTTGTTGTGGCCAAAGTGCAGGACCCAGCACTTGGACTTGTTAAACCTCACCTTGTTGGATTTGGGCCCTGGATCCAGCCTGTCCAGGCCCCTGTGCAGAGCCCTCCTACCCTCCAGCAGATCCACATTCCCAGCCAACTTGGTGTCACCACGGTTCCATGAGGCCCGAGAGTGTCCCAATGCTCTCCATGATTCCATGAGGCCTCCCAGTGTCACAATGTTCCTTTTGCTTCCCTCGAATCCCTTGGTGTCACAATTTCACCATGTCCCCCGAGGCCCTGCAGTGTCACAATGGACCCTTGGTTCCACGACGTCTGGCAGTGCAGCAATGCTCTCCTTGGTTCCACAGTGTCACAATGGCCTCTTGGTCCCAAGGGCCACCACGGTGTCAAACATGTTTCCTTCATTGCAGGAGTCCCTGAGGAGCTGCACTGGCCCCTTGGTTCCATGGGGCCCTGCAGTTTCACAATGGCCCCATCATGACACCAGGTCCTGCTCTGTCACAAAGCTCTGCATGGTTCCACAAGGCCCTGCAGGGTAACATCACAGTGGCCTCTTGGTTCCATGAGGCCTCAGAGTGCCACAATGAATTCCTTAGTGCTGAAGTGTCGAGATGGAGCCCTAGTGACACAAGATCCTGCAGTATCACCAGGGACGCTTTCGTTCCACGGGGCACCACAGTGTCACAATTGTTCCCTCAGTTCCCAGAGTCCTTGCAATGCTGCAATGCCCACTTGATTCCATTTTCCCCACGCTCTCCCAAGGGTCTCCTTGGTTCCACAGTGGCACAATGGCCCCTTGGTTCCACAAGGCCCCGCAGGATCACAGTGGTCTCTGTGGTTCCAGCAGGACCCAGACTGTCTTTCACCATGGACTCCTTGCTTCCATTCAGCCCCACACTGTCACAGTGGCCCCTTGGCTCTGTGCTGCCATGTCACACACAGTGTCACCATTGTTCCCTTAGTGCTACCAGGCCCCTTGCTTAGTGTCACAACGGCCCCTTGCTTCCCCAGGGCCTTGCAGTGTCACAATCATCAGAGAATCAACCAGGCTGCAAAAGACCTTGGAGAGCATCAAGTCCAACCTGGAACCCAACATCATCTTGTCACCCAGACCATGGCACTGAGTGCCACATCCAGTCTTTCCTTAAACACTTCCAGGGATGGTGTCTTACCTGTTTCTGATCCATAGGGTTCCCAGGGTTTGGATGAGGGAAATGGTGGGTAAGTTGTGGGGACAAAGCGTTACTGATCATCAGCTTTAAAGCTCTTGATTTTAATATTTTTTCAGACTGCATTAGAAGGTGCTAGGGTCAATATCAATTGGACATTGCTGAAATCAATCTATAAACAGGAAAAGAAAATTTAACAGGATAAATCAGTTCTCTCTTCATTGTTTTCAATACAGTATGTTCAGTTTGAATACACTTCAGAAATGTGTCTAATTAACCACGAAAGAATTGAAAACCTAAAGTATTCCCTGTGGCTTTTCTTTTTCAGGCGTTGTGAAAAAATGTTTATGAGCCTTTTCCCATGAATTCCTGAACTGAAGAGCTCAAGAAAGAAGAGGCCTCTGCAGTAGGAAAATTCATCATCAAACGCCAAGAAGCTGAGAACCAATCCCTATCAGAGCAGCAATGAAAAGAAATGGGCACAGCTTTGTGGCTGCCCCAGCTTTGGCATGGGCCCTGGGCCTGGAGCAGGAGCAGCTCTTGGGGGCCCCAAGGCCGCGGCTCTTGTGCTGCCTTGGGCAGATGGGATGGCAGCAGGGGCTGCACAGCTCTCAGCACCTCAGGCAAAGGGGAGCAGGGCAGCCAGGGAGCCTCCTTTGGCCTTGGCCAAGCACCTTTCCCCATGGCTGGGGCTGAGTCCTGTGGCAGCTGCAGCTGCTGCTGTGCCCTTGCCAGGGCCTGAGGCCGTGGGGCAGTGCCCAGAGCAGCCTGGCCTGAGCAGAGCTGTGGGGCCAGAGCCAGCTGGGCTGGGCTGGGGAGAGGCCCTTGGTGCTGTCCAGAGCTCAGGGCAGCTGGCAGAGCTTGCAGGGAGCTGGGCTGGGCTCAGAGAGCCTGGCCCAGAAACCATCAGTGTCCATCTGAGCCTGGCTGAGCGTGCAGGAGCAGGACTCAGGCCAGGCCTTGTGGGGCAGGGCCAGCGCCTGTGCAAGGCATTGCAAACAGGCAAGTGTCCCAGAGAGGAGGCTGCTCTGTGCCCTTGGTGGCATGGACAGAGCAGGGAGGGGGCCCAGGATATTTGCCAGCACCAGCCTCTGTGCCCATGCATTGGCAGGCCTGGCTGCTGAGCCCAGCTTTGGCCTAGGCTGAGTTTGGCTGTGGCCCAGCTCCATCCTCCTGCGGGGCTCAGGGCCTGTTCCCAGCCATGGCCAGCCCTGGCTGCCTCTCTGCTGGCCCAGAGGCCAGCAGAGCCCAGGGCAGGGCTGTCTGTGCAGCCTCGCAGGTGCCAGGGTCTGTGCAAGAGCTGGCAGAGGCTGACCAGCAGGGAGGCCATGGGGCACAGAGCCCCAAGGCTGCTGTGGGCACCACGGCACAGGGGCCGTTCCCAGCCGCAATGCTCCTGGCCTGGGCTGGGCCTGCACAGGGGCTGGGCCACCATGGATGGGCCAGCACAGGGCCACAAAGGGGCTACGCAGCCGCTGCCGGGGCTGACAGCAAGGACCACACAAGCAATTGCTGAGCATGGCCTGCGCTGGCCAGGCCTGACTGTGCCAGAGGCAGAGCTCAGCTGCCCTTGGGGTTGCAGCAACAGTCCAGATCCCAAAGAGCCTCCATGGCTGTGCTGGAGACCAAGGCTGCAGGAGGGAAATGCAGGGCTGCTGCGGGATGGGGAGGGCATTGAATTCCAGCACACACCTCAACTCTCTGATGATCCCAGCACCATGCTGGGCCCTGTTTCAGACTGGAGCAGAGCAGATGTTGATGGGCCAGGAGCCCTGCGGGGCTGTCAGGGACCTGCAGCCTGCAAGGTGCTCTGCTCTCCCTCAGGTGCTCTCAGAGAGATCCAGTTCCAGCTGGGCACCTCAGGGCACAAGTGGCGCTGCGTGTTCATGGGCACACAGCTGATGTCTGCCTGGAAAGTGGCGCAGGTTTTAATACCTGTTAGTTTCCTAATATACAAATGGATCTTTTTTACCTGGGTCATTTGAGTACTTTTAAGCCATGACAAATTTTTCCCACCAGGAACAGGATCTTCCTGGAAGTGTAATGATGGCAGAAGAACAAGTACTGATCTTCCTATGGACTTGTGTCACCAATATCCAGTGTATTACTTCCTCTCAATCTTCCTTCATGTGTTTCCAGCTCTCCTGGTTAGATGGCCATGTCTAAGGATGCCCCTTCACTAGAGCAGCTGGACCGATGTCCACCTTGTTGTTTTTTGTTGTTTTTTGATTTCCTCCTCCAGATGCTCTCTGGTCTTTCAAGTGCCTGTCAAATGACTGGTTTCATGCTTTTAGGTGCAGAGAGTTGCCCCATATTTCTGAAGTTCAAATAAATATCATGTTAGTCAACATCTTAATTGTGTTTATATCTATCACTTAATTTTTCCTATGTCTTTGCCTAAAACTGTTATGTACAGAAATCCCTTGGGGATGGGGGACATTTCAGATGCTGCTGGTACATCACAGAGAGCTGAGGAAAGAGCTGTGAGGAATATTAAACTGTTCAAATGTTCGACTGTATCATTGTGTGTGTTTTATATGGGTTTATTGTAAAGTTGGTTCTTTTTTATAAGTTAATAATTTGATTTGACCCTCTGTTCCCTCCATGTTCTCCCTCCTAATGGTTTGTTCCTCCCACCTGTTGCCTGTCAATCATTGTAACCGTCACCTCTCATGTCGAGAATCTTCTATGTCAATCATCCCTTACCTAGAATATGATTTTTCCCTTCAGCCTTTTCTCTCCCCTGGGCCCTTCCTATTGGTTCAGTTGTGTCCCTCGCTGCTCCCCTGGGTTTTGCTCATTGGCCCCTCATGTCTCTTCTGTTGCCCCCATCCCCTTTTTAAGTGCCTCCCTAATGGTTTTTACCTGACACCGTCACTGGCCCCACCCGGGCTAAAAAAGCGCCTTGGCATCCACACACTTGTCCACTCCTTCATTCCATTACCTCAGTTCTTCACAGTCCTGCTCTCGCCTGCATCACCACACCGCAGACAGAGTCACTACTCAGGGGTTCTTGCCGAGAACCTGGGAGTGGTGGGATTCATAGTCTCCACCGGTCACTCCAGGAGCGGCTAGCCAGCCGGTCAGCTCCAGTGGCTGTGGAAGTGAGACTGCGTTCAACGTGTGTTTGTTGGCAAGAAACCTTTCTGTGCCTCTGAGTGCCACCACTCCTGAGCCCAAAGGACACAAACCTGATGAGTTGTGGTTCCCACTGCAGGGGCTGCACGTGGACCTTGGCTCTGCACAGGAGAGCTCTTCATCCCCTTTCTCTCTTTTCCTCCCTCTGGGCATGGAGGGAGCTCCTGGCTTTAGTGTGTGACTCGTGTGTGCAAAGAGCGAATCTGGGCAGAATCGGGGCAGGGAGGGTTTGGGGGGACCTTGGGATCTGTGCTGGGTTCAGAAGGTTTTCCATTGCTCTGAGACTGTCTGCTCTGGAAAGTGGATTCAATATCCCACAGAGTAATGACTTTTGCATTTGATGGAGCTGTGCTTTCCCTTGGCTTTGTTGGTTGACAATAAATGAACATCTCTCTGTGTCTCGGGCAGCTCCTTCTCCAAGGAAAGCAGATGGGAGCTGGAGCCAAGGCTGGAGGGAGCTCAGATTTGCACAAGGCTGCTCTGAGTGCCAGGGCTGGGATGGGGGAAATGGTGGGGTGGGGGTAGGGACAGAGTCTGATTGATTGTCAGCCGAGAAGGGTCTTGATTTTCATATCCATTCAAACTGCATGAGGAGGTACTTGGATTCAATGTCAATTGGAGATTGCACATATCAATGAATTAACAGGAAAACAAAACTAAACAGGACCTAAAAAATGTTTTCTCGCTGTCTTTTTAAATATCATGTATTCACTTTGAATACACTACTGAGATCTACATAACTACAAATTATTTGGAAACTGAAATAAAATTATTTTGCAGAGGCTTGGCTTGTAATGTGTTGGAGTGTTATTGAGCCCTGGGACACTGAATTGCTGCACTGAAGAGCTGAAGGCTGAACAAGCCTCTGGAGCAGGCAAATTCAGCAGCAGCCTCCAAGGTGCTGAGGATGTCAGCAGCCCCCACTGAGGCCATCCCTGCCCAGAGACCGTGGGGGAATGGGCAGACAAGGAGAGCGTCCCTGGGGCTGGGGCAGCACAACTCAGAGGCAGCAGCGGCTCCAGCTGGGAAATGGAGTGTGGAATGTGGCTGGGAAAGCCCTGCCTGGGCTGTGCCAAGCAGGACACACAAGCCCTGACTCCCCCCAAAAAGCTCACTCAAAGAGACATTTAAAAGGAATTACAATTGTTTGTGTCCTCTGAGTTAAACTCACTGGAGAAATACCAGCAAGTGATTCTCAGGGGCTCAAAACAAAAAAACAGCCTTTACTGAGAACTTTAGACAATGAGAGAAAATTTGGCAAATGGTTTATTATGACATTGTAGTGGTTTTGGTTTGGTTATTTTAACATTTTTCTAATCTTGAGATTTATTAATTAATGTACTGATGAATGTAATGGGTTTTAGTGTCAGTTTGTTATTTATGTATTTATTTTGTTGTGAGATAGGATTAGGAGAAAGGTAAAGTAGGCCTAACATTTTAAAAGGCTATCAAGAAATTTTTCTTAAAAGTAAATTCAAAAAGAAATAAGTAGTAAAAATTTAAATAAATTCTTTAGAACACTGTTTTTTCTTTTTAAAGTTTTCTTTTTACTGCCAATGTAAAGTAAACTTAAAATTTCTAGGTATTTACTATTTCTAGAATAGTCTTTTTTAAATTTACTTTGGGAGAGAAGTTTTTCTTGCAAATGTTATTGAGATTTTTTTACAAGAAGAAAAAAATTTTTTTTTTTTGATTCTTAATTCTGACATGGATAACATTTGTCTGAGGAACTCTGTTATTGTGAAGTTTTTCTTGCTACAAGCCTTTTTACAGCTTATAGATGGGCCATGTTGACTTATGGGGTATTTTTTTAAAGATGAGTTCTTTAAGTGTAAAAGTTTTTATTTTTTACTTTTTAAATTATTTTTATCTCTGCAAATAGAGATCTTCTCTTGGGGATACTGGATAACTTTTTTTTTGTTTTCCCCGCTGTTTAAATGTACTATGAAAATACTGCTATTTTAACATTTGTTTAATTTTAGCATGCAGGTTTCTGATTGATATTAAATTTTTTTAATGGTTTTTTGTACTAGAAAAAAAGTTGTTTTTCTTTATAGTTTATAAAAGGATTTTAGTTTTATGATTAAGGTATTTTTTTCTCCTTTTTTATTTGGGATTTAATTTCTTCATTACTGACTTGGATGATTTTTTATTGTTTTTTTTTTTAATATGCATGTATTTTGTTGTTTTTTTTTTTTTTCTTTTACTTGAAGGAGGATTGAAGCACTGCAAGGACTAACACCTGACCTGCCAGTAACTTGTAGTGGAAGTTGTGGTTGGGTTGTGTTAGGATTGGTTTTATGGTTGGTTTTTGGCTTTTTTTATGTTTAAGTTTTTAGTTGTAAGGTTATTTTGTATGGGTTGTAGGTTCTAGGGGTTTTTTGTTTTAGTTGTGTTGGGGGGAGGGTACTTGGTAAGATTTCAATAGCTGTGTCTTGCTTTGTTCTGGTTGGGGTTTTGTAGCCTCTTGTTTTCCTGTTTGGGAGTTGTTGGGGTTTGGTTTGGTTAGAATGGGGCCAATGTGCAGAGGGGCAGCCTGGGGAGGGGATAAGGGGCTCAGCCCACAGCAGGGTTGCTTGGTTTGGTTGGGTTGGGTTTGGTTTGGTTTGGTTTGGTTTGGTTTGGTTTGGTTTGGTTTGGTTTGGTTTGGTTTGGTTTGGTTTGGTTGAGATGGGGGCCAGGACCAGGGCCAGGGCTTCTTTGTTGACTGGAAAAGAAAGAGGATGTTCCTGGACTTTTTCATCTTTAACATTTATGTTTCACAGAGACGTGTTCAGTATCTCAGTGGTTTAACAGATTGTCACTTACACGAAAAAGTTTTACTTTTTAAAATTCTTCTCATCTCAAATCACAACAGACATTAAGTCAACATAAAACACTTCTCAAAGCAAAGACTTGAGCCATTCAACTTCACAAATTCTAAGCCTGTTCCATTTCATATTAATCAAAATTTGCAGGAGCACAGAAACAGAAGAAGACACAGAAAGAGAGCAAGGCAAAAAGATGCAGAGAAGCACACACACAGTTACCAACTCCTGGGTTCCAGCACTGTTCAGGTGGAAATTCCAAGAAGAGGTAGGGTCAAGATGTGTCCTTGCCTTGTGGTCAGTCTTCAATACCACTTGGTCTTCCTGGGCCCTTCCCCCAGGTGGTCCTTGGGCTCATTTGGTCCCTCAGGAGCTGGGGTGGGGGCTGCAGAGGTGGCTGTGGAGCATTGCCTGTGCTGTGCCAGGGACTGGCAGACACTGCTGGGCTGGGATAGAGGCTCTGGGGGGATTGGGGTTCCAGGGCAGGGCAAGGCTGGACCTGCCCCTTCCTCCCTCACAAATGAAATGTTTTGAGCCAAAAATCTCCTCCAGTCTGTCACAACAGGCAATGTTGGAGGTGGAACCCCAGTTCTGGCCATGGGCGCCTGAAAGAGAACGGCAGTTCTTTTCCATAGGAAGGAAAGCACAGAGCCCCAGTGTTTGGAAGGCTGGTGAGAGCCTCACTGGTCCAAGGCCAGCCAGACTTGTCAGCAATGGTAGATTTTGTCTGGGAGCAGTCTTTGGATTTAGGGAATTTTGGAGGTCAAAACACAATCTCGGCCATGGACACCTGGAGAAGCAGGACAATCCTTTCCCAGAGCAAGGGAAGCGCAGAGATTTCCCCAGTGTTTTGGGGACTGATGGGAAGTGAGCCTTGTGAAACCACTGCAGCCAGATTTGTACTGGCAATGTTCCTAAGGGAACAATCCCTGGATATAAGGAAATTCGGAGGAGAAATCCCAAATCTGACCATGGGTTCCTGGAGGAGAAGGAGAGTTCTTTTCCATAGGAAGGAAAGCATGGAGTCCCTGTGCTTCAGCAGCAGATGAGAAGAGATCCTCAACATGCCAGGGTCAGCTGGACCAGTCAGGTGGCCCCTGGGAGGCCAAACCAACTAGACCTGTTCTTTGTTCCTTTGGTTTTATGGGGTCCCACACTGTTACAATGGTGCCTTGGATCTATGAGGCCCCACAGTGCCATAATGCTGACCTGTTTCTATGGGGTCCAGCAGTGTCACATTGGTCCCTTGATTACAAGAAGACCTGCAGTGTCACAATAGACCCTTGGTTCAATGGAGTCCCACAGTGTCACAATGGCCAGTAGGTTCCAGAAGGCCCCACAGTGTCACAATGGTGCCACTGATTCCATCAGCCCTTGCAGTGTCACAATGGTCTCCGTGGTTCCTCAGGTCCCACAATGTCATGTGACTCTTCTTTTCCATGAGCCTTGCAATGTCACAAAGGACCTTTGGACCCTGGGGTTTTGCAGTGTCACAACGGTCTCTTTGGTTCCACTGTGTCACAATGGACCATTGATGACAGGAGGCCACTCTGTGTCACCCTGGAGCTTTGGTTCCATGCAGCCCTGCAGTGTCACAATGAACCCTTGGTCCAATAGAGTTCCACAATGTCACCTGTGGAGAGCATTATTAATAATTGGTTAGCTGAGAAAGGCCACACTGATATAATGCCACTGGTTAAACTGAAGGAGAAAAGTCAGCAGTCAGCAAGCTGAAAGGAAGAGTCAGCAGTGACCTTGCTGCAACATGAGGATAGGGAGTTGAGATTAGTCCTGAATATATCCTAAGAATATGTAGAAAGTATCAAAAGTAGAACCATAGAAATGTAGAGGTAGGCGTAGGTGCTGATATGTAAGCTGACCAATCCTGAGTTCAACTTTTGCAATATGTATGAAGCTCATTATTAACTGTATTTAACCCGCCGTACTGATCAATAAAATTGAGCCTGTGATGATCAAACTGATGTCCTGGTTCCCTTCCGTCAACAAATGGTGGAGAATGCGGGCATAACTGAATCTCTGCCCTTTTTCTCGGATTAAAAGAAAAAGGGATTACGCCACAGTCGAGGAAGTTGGGTTTGGGTCCCAGCAGCCGGGACGGTGCCGGAATTTGAAGCACCCTTAAGGTTCACAACTGTGACTTAAGCCTATACGTGTCCGCCGGAGCCTGGAGAGCTGCAACAGTGCGCGCTGATTAATAGGTATGGATAGGCAAGCGGCATATGAATTATTTACCGCCTATTTAGAGCGGCGTGGGATAAAAGGGATAGATTTAAAAAAGGAGTTACCAGGGTTATTAGCTTATGGCCATGCTAAGGGTATCTTTTCTAATCCTCATACAGTTCATGAGTTACCAGAGTGGAGAATGTTTGGGGAAATATTGTGGGATACAGTACTAGACGATGATAAGTCAGCAAAGAAATTTGGGAAGTTATGGCGGGTGGTGTATAACACGTTACTTCAGCAGGTCTCTGAGAGAAAGGCAGCAGAAAGGGCAACAGAAGCTCATAAGAGGAATATAGGGTATGGTCGTGAAGATGATCCCCTGGCACCTTCTGTAACTAAGGTACTTATGCCTAAGAGTCCCCAGCAAAGTGGTGTGGAGGATTTCTCTATAGGCGCAGTGGAACCGTCTGCACCTTTCCTGTCAGAGGGGGAGGGCGAGTGGGATGGTGGGGGTAGGAGCAAGCCAGCTTTGCCTCCGCCACCAGCTTCAGGCGGATCGGATGGTGGGGGTAGGGGCAAGCCAGCTTCGCCTCCGCCGCCAGCCTTGCCTCCGCCGCTTCCCCTCAGTGAGCCGGCTCAGGTTACAGCTTCGGTGGGGGGGTCACCTCCCCCGCCCGAGCCGGCTCCAGCGGGGGGGCAGATTGCCCCCCGCAGGCCGGCTCCGCTTGAGTCGGCTCCGGTTTCACTGTCAGCTCCAGCGGGGGAGGGGGGGCTCCCGCTTCCCCCGCGCGAGCCAGCCTCTGCTTCACTGCCCCCCCCGCGCGAAAACTCGGTGTCTGCACCGAAGCGCCAGCAGCATAGCACCCTTAAAGGGTCAGATCCCATCCCAGGGGCACACCGTGATTCATGGGGGGAGATGGCTAAACAGAGGAGGGAAGCTTGGGCTGCTCTGGCGAAAGAAGTAATGCAAATGGGGGATGGTGAGGCGGTGGAAATAGCTTCTAGTCTTGCATGTCCAGTTACATACACACCACAGTATGATGCACAAGGGAACCTTACGCATAATATAGCAGAATATACTCCTTTAGATTGGAAGCTGTTAACTCAGCTACGTTCTACGGTTAGTCAGTTTGGAGTAAAAAGTGAACCTGTTAAGCAAATGTTAGATTATCTTTTTAATACTCAGGTTTTATGAGTTTTTTTATGAGGTTTTTTTTTCCTCTAATGATTTAAGAGGAATAGTTCGGTTGATATTTACTCAGCATCAGCAGTTATTATTTAATGCCCATTGGCACGCTTTGGTAAATGAATCGGTTGCTGTACAACGAGCCCAGGGAGACCCATTACATGGGGTGACAGTAGAGGAGCTGATGGGCTTAGGGGCATATTTGCGTACAGAGGCACAGATGATATCGGGAGCTGATAAACTTACAGAGTCTATGTGGTTAGTGCGTGCTGCAATAGACATGGTTAAAGAGCCAGGAGGGTTACTGGCTTATATGGGTATTAAGCAAGGAAGGGAAGAATCATTTGGAAATTTTATCGATAGAACAGCTACTGCTATAGATCGGGCTGGTTTTGCAGGGTGCTATTGAAGCAGGTGTGCCTTGCAAAATAGCAATCCAGCAACCCAAAGAGTGTTAGCTACTTTAGGGGCAAATTGGACTATTGAGGAAGCATTAGAGTGAATGGCATTAATGCCAACAGCTTCATAGACATTTATAGCAGAAGCCTTAAAAGAATTAGGATTAGGGTTGCAAAAGCATAGTCTACTCAAAATCAGGTGTTAGCTGCTCTTGCTCCTCTCCAAAGCGGCTCACTGGCATTCACGTAAAGAGGCTCGAGACCATTCATCAAGTGTTACCGATGTGGCAATGAGGGACAGACACAAGTTACTGCCGTGACATCGGAGACACCAGCAGCTGCCGTGACATCGCTGCTACCTCCTGTCTGCAACCCGCAACAACCGGGAGCCTCGGCTTGGACTTATCAGCAGCAGTAGACGTCACACTAATGACGAACCAGCCTGAGAGGATACCCACTGGAGTAAAGGGTCCTCTTATACTAAATGGACAAACATGTGGAGCATTATTGCTGGGACGTTCCTCTATAACTATGTTGGGATTATTTGTTTTGCCTGGTGTTATCGATGCGGACTTTACAGGGGAAATACAAATTATGGCTTACACCCTTTATCCTCCGATTAAAATTACAAAAGGACAACGCATTGCACAATTGGTACCACTGTCACAAATGACATCAGGAATACAATCATTTACTGGGCAAGCACGGGATGAAAAAGGTTTTGGCTCTACTGGTGTTACACTTTTAACTGTGGATTTACAAAATAGACCAAAACAAAAGGTTGGAATTACCTATGGGCATCAAAGCATAACCCTTTATGGATTATTGGATACAGGAGCAGATACTAGCATCATTTCTCCAGAAGCATGGCCACAACATTGGCCTCTATTTCCTTCATCAAACATGCTCACAGGAGTGGGAGGATTTACATTGGCAAGCAGGTCGCCGTCTTTGTCTGTGTGCATTGAGAATCAACAAATATCTGCTGTGTTTTCAATTGTTCAACTGCCTCCTACAGTTTCCTGTTTAATTGGAAGGGACATTTTAACACAATTGGGAGTGGTGTTAACTAATCAGCACCCTTTGGGGTAATTGCCATTGCTTGGACTTTCCCCATTTCACTCACCTGGAAAACAGATACACCGGTGATGGTTAAGCAATGGCCATTAAAAGGGGAGAGTCTTATGCATGCCCATGAATTGGTACAAAAACAATATGCAAAAGGGCACCTAAGACTGTCCACAAGCACTTGGAATACACCTATTTTTGTAATCAAAAAGAAATCAGGGAAATATCGTTTGATACATGATTTGAGGGCTGTAAATGACCAAATGGAAGCAATGGGGGCCTTACAGCCTGGTCTTCCAAATCCAGCTATGATTCCAGAACACTGGCCACTTTTAATTATTGACCTAAAGGATTGTTTTTTCACTATTGGCCTGCATCCTGATGACATGAAGAGATTTGCTTTTACTTTACCAGCAATAAATCGTGGGGAACCAGATAAAAGATTTGAATAGACATCTCTTCCGCAGGGCATGCGCAACTCTCCCACTTTATGTCAGCTTTATGTTGATGCAGCAGTACAGCCACTACGTCGTAAATGGCCAGCAACTATAATATATCATTACATGGACGATATTTTGTTTGCACAGCAACAGCCATTCTCCTCTTTACAGATTAACACCATTAAAAATACTCTTGCTGCATATTCACTTGTTATTGCTGCAGAGAAAATTCAGACTACAAAGCCCTGGAAATATTTGGGATGGACTTTGACGGATCAAATAGTGATACCACAAAAATTGGAATTACAATTGGACATTAAAACACTACATGATGTACAGAAGTTGCTGGGAGACTTACAGTGGCTGAAGCCTATTGTGAGAATACCAAATCACTTATTAGAAGCCCTACGACCTTTGTTAAAAGGTGTGGACCCTACTACTCCTGTACACCTGACAAAGGAGCATCATCTTGCCTTGCAGCAAATTAGTAACTGTGTACAGCAAGGGTATGTGTCTCGTCGACAACTCGATCACCCCATTGACCTTACTATCTGGAATAGCCCTTGCCACTTGCTTGGTGCTCTCTCTCAGTTGCAAAAGAAAACGGGGGAGATACGGGTGTTGGAATGGTTGTCACCACCACTACAGCACAAGAAAACAATATCTTCAAAAATTGAACAATTGGCTGCATTAATCAAAAAGGGGCATCTCAGAATTCTTGAAGTGGATGGTAGAGAACCTGCTACTATTAGATTGCCTATAGAAAAAGAAACCTTGGACTGGTACTTGATAAATTCAAAGAATTTACAAGAAGCATTATTGATGTCACCTGCTAAAGTAGAGACTAGTAAATTAGTGCCTAGAGTTTTGCAATGGATGACAGAATGGAACTGGATTACTCGACCTTTGAGAGAAGAAAACCCCATAGAAGGAGCTATTACAGTTTTTACAGATGCAGGAAAGAAATCAAGGCGTGCTGCTGTTACCAGGCAAGAAAAAGGACAATGGAAGCATCAACTCCTCACAGCAGACCCTGCAGATAGCTTACAAACTTTGGAATTGTTAGCAGTAGTATGGGCGGTGTCCAACTTACAGGAGCCTTTAAATGTGGTCACAGACTCTATGTATGTTGCAGGAGTAGTCAAACGAATAGAGGAAGCAGCAATTAAGGAAGTGAATAATAAACGATTGTATGAGTTACTGATACAGTTAAGGAAAGCTTTACGGGAAAGAGCAAACGGTACCCTTAAGCAGTATATTGAAAAACATCAAGATTTGACAGATCCACAAGCATGTTTGGCTAAGGTTTTGTATGTGATTAATCATTTATGCATTTTTGGGGAAGATGATACCCCCCCTGCAATGAAACATCATCCAAGGTCAGGTCAGGAAAATACTAAGGAAACAGAGGTCTGGGTTAAGTATAAGAACCCAAGTACAGGATTATGGGAAAAACCTGCAAAGGTATTATATTGGGGTCGGGGGTATCTTTGTGTTTCCTCACCTACAGGGCCTTTGTGGGTGCCTGCTAAGTGGACTAAACCTGTTTTTGATGCAGTCTCTGGTGGATCACCTTACGGAGGAGGACAGGGAGCGACTGGGGAAGAAACTGCTTCTAGTCCTACAACCACTACTGTTACAATTGAAGGGGTACTCGGAAGCGGTGGACAGAGCACTGACACGTCACTATCGGACGGCCCAGGAGTTGATTGGTTTCATTGACTCATTATCAACTTTTCATTTAACAGATCCCGCGAAACTACATTGCCTTGACTGTCACAATTCACATTGTGCTGCCTGGATAGCTCTACGTTGTGGAGGTTGTAAAAGAACTTTTTGGATAGAACAATCATTATTACGAGATTTGTGGTGTCATACTTGTGAACACGAGCATACGTGGGGAAAAAGCTGGCAAGATGAATTAAGGAGACAAACGGGGCAAAACGCATATATAGCTTTAAATCTTTATGAGTCTCCTGAACAGAAAGTTCTTGCTTATTATCGATGGGAAATACAATGTATTGTAAATAGAATTAGGGTTCAAAGTAAATCACATATAGTTTCTATAAGGTGTAGGAAATTAGTGCCTTTAACACAGCATTCAGTTGTAGGACCATTCCAAGGGGATCCTGATAGAGCATTAGATTGCTGCATTGATAAGTTGAAAAAATTAAGTTTGAAAGTGTCAAGACCAGTGAAATTAGGAGCAGCAAGATTGAAGACAGATAAGAAAAAGAAGGCAAAAAAGGGAACGGTCTCATTTGAATAGGGGTATCAGTGATTGCTAATTAATTTTCTATGATTAGAACAATTTTACTGTTGTGGGACCTTCGGGAGGATATAGTTGTTGAGGAGGATAACGAACAAGAACTACGATTACGAAATAAGATACACCTTGTGTTAAAGAAAGACCTTGAGCTGTTAGCCTCATATAGTAAAAAAGGCTGAAGAGGCTTTGCGATTACCACCAATGAATTGGTTGCTTTGGGTTGAAGATACAGAATTTTATACTGGTCCTTACTTACATTCGCTTCCTTGTTATGTTTGCAAAAAGGATAAAGATAAATGCTATGCATGGGTAGCTTTGCATTGTGCAGATTGTAATCAGGTTTATTGGTATTCACAGAAGTCATTGAGATATTTAAAGTGTACATCTTGTTTTGGAAAGTGGATTCGAAATCATATCTGGGTTAGAGCTCTTGAACAAAGTACTGGCCTGCCAAGACAGACAGGACTACAGCTCTTTGAGAGTGCAGAACAAGTGATTATAGCATATCTTAGGTGGAAGTTACAGGAAAACCTTAGAATATTTGAAATTACTAAAGCCTAACGCATCATAGCAGCTCGCTGCAAAGCTGATTTGTCTTCAAACTTACCTCGTGCTATACTTGTGAGCAAGGATGCTGATTTAGAATTAGATCAGTATATTCAAGAATTGACTCAGCCTTACAATAGACAATCTAGCAAACCAGAGAAAAGACAGCGAAGAAAGGAAAAACAACGTAAGCAGAAGGAAGAAAAGGAGAAGCAAAGCAAGCAGAAAGAAAAATGAGGTTTGTTTTTGTTATACTGCTCAATGCTGTAGCAAGTGAAGCAGTAGGAGTAACACACTTTAGTCAACCAAGGGAAAATTTATGGGTAACACTTGCTAATCAAACTAACCAATCATCACTTTGTCTTAGTCTTGGAAGAGTCACTAACCCATTTCAAACATGCCTGGTGGGACTTCCGGTGTAGTCTCCGGGAGAATTTTGCAGTTTGATAAACAATCAAACCTTATGTATGTCTAACATGTCAAACATCACATTGCCGGTGCAACAAGGGTATACTGCAGGTCAGAGTGATGGCTATCGTCAATGCTTACTAATCCAATCACTTAACACCTCTTTGCACTCTCCTCCTGAGGAATTGGATCTTTTTGGAAGTACAAATGCCAGCATATCTAACACTACAGCTGGTGGATGGTTTAGCTTCAAACTTTCGGGTGCTCAGAATTTAAACCAACCTAAAGAAACATGGGCCACCCTAGATTCATCCCTGAATGTGAGTGAATTCTCTCCACAGCATTACAGTCAATGTAATGGCACAAATACCACAGTACCAATGAAATTACCCACAGGAATATTTTTGATTTGTGGAGACAGAGCATAGAATAGTATACCAGCTAAACCACAAGGTGGACCCTGTTTTTTGGGAAAATTGTCACTGTTTCATCCTAATGTGTCTTTGCTAATGCAGCTGAGTCAAAATTCAAACAGGAGAAAACGTAGCATACATGACTTAGACTGCAGCAAGATAGGAGATCCACGATTTTGGGGCACATTCAAACACGTGGTGGTTTCAACCATCTTACCAGGAAGATCTGCCAATAAAGCCATGAATTTGGCAAAACAATTAGGATGCTGGGCAAGGAATGAGCTGAACAAGACATCACAAATTCTAGACATGTTAACTGCAGATGTGCAAAGTGTTAACCATGCTATTTTGCAAAATAGAGCTGCTGTAGATTTTTTGCTCTTAGCACAAGGGCATGGATGTGAAGAGTTCGAGGGAATGTGTTGCATGAATCTGTCTGATCATTCAGTGTCCATTCACACTAAGATAAAAGAGTTACAACAGAGACTTCACAAACTTAAGGAAGAAGAGGTTTAGGAATTGACAAATGGCTTAAAGGCTTAGGACTCGGACCGTGGCTGAGGAACCTTGTGATCTATGCTATAGGATTGCTGGGTGTAATTTTACTGTTTTTGCTTATTTTGCCTTGTATCTTTAACTGTATCCAAAACATGGTCAGCCGTACAATAGCAAAAACATGGCAAACTAATCTCTTTGCACAAGAAGAAAATGGGGGAAATGTGGAGAGTATTATTAATAATTGGTTAGCTGAGAAAGGCCACACTGATATAATGCCACTGGTTAAGCTGAAGGAGAAAAGTCAGCAGTCAGCAAGCTGAAAGGAAAAGTCAGCAGTGACCTTGCTGCAACATGAGGATAGGGAGTTGAGATTAGTCCTGAATATATCGTAAGAATATGTAGAAAGTATCAAAAGTAGAACCATAGGAATGTAGAAGTAGGCGTAGGTGCTGATATGCAAGCTGACCAATCCTGAGCTCAACTTTTGCAATATGTATGAAGCTCATTATTAACTGTATTTAACCCGCCGTACTGATCAATAAAATTGAGCCTGTGATGATCAAAATGATGTCCTGGTTCCCTTCCGTCGACAGGTTTGGTTTGGTTTGGTTTGGTTTGGTTTGGTTTGGTTTGGTTTGGTTTGGTTTGGTTTGGTTTGGTTTGGTTGAGATGGGGGCTGGGGCCAGTGCCTGTTGCTTCTTTGTTGACTGGAAAAGAAAGAGGAGGTTCCTGGGTTTTTCATCTTTAACATATGTGTTTAACAGAGGCGTGTTCAGTATCTTTGTGGTTTAACAGATTGTCAGTTACACAAAATTTTTGTATTACTTTTTAAAATTCTTCTCATGTCAAACTACAACAGACATTCAATCAACAAAAAACACATCTCAAAGCATTGACTTGGCCCATTTGACTTCACAAACTCTAAGCCTGTTCAATTTCATGTTATTCAATATCTGCAGAAGCAAAGAAACATAAGAAGACATCAAAAGAGAGAAAGACAAAAAAGATTTAGAGAAGCACACACAGAGCTACCAATTCCTGGATTCCAGCAGTGTTCAGATGGAAATTCCAAGAGGAGGCAGGGTCAAGATGTGTGCTTGCTTTGTGGTCAGCCTCAAATACCCCTTGGTCTTCCTGGGCCCTTCCCCCAGGTGGGCCTTGGGCTCATTTGGTCCCTCAGGAGCTGGGCTGGGGCTGCAGAGGTGACTGTGGAGCATTGCCTGTGCTGTGCCAGGGACTGGCAGACACTGCTGGGCTGGGATGGAGGCTCTGGGGGGATTGGGGTTCCAGGGCAGGGGCTGGACCTGCCTTGTCATCCCCCACACATGAAAAGTTTTGATCCAACAATCTCCTCCAGTCTTTCACAACAGGAAATGTTGGAGAGGGAACCCAAATTCTGGCCATGGGCACCTGGCTGAGAAGGACAGTTCCATAGGAAGGAAAGCACAGAGACCCAGTGTTTGGAAAGCAGCTGAAAGGCTCACTAGGCCAAGGCCAGCCAGACTTGTCAGGAATGGCAGATTTTGTGCGGAAGCAGTCTTTGGATCTAGGGAGTTGTGGAGGTGGAGGACCAATCTCACCCATGGACACCTGGAGAAGCAGCACAATTCTTTCCCGTGGAAAGGAAAACACAGAACCTTCCCCAGTGTTTTGGGGAAAGATTAGAGGTGGCCCTTGCAAAACCACTGCCAGAAAAACTTGTCCTGGCAATATTCCAGGGAACAATCCCTGGATGAAAGGAAGTTTGGAGGTGAAATCTCAATTCAGGCCATGGGTGCCTGGAGAAGAAGGACAGTTCTTTTCCATCAGAAGGAAAGCACAGAGCCCCAGTATTTCAGCAGCAGATGAGAAGCAACCTTCCACATGCCAAGATCAGTTGGACCAGTCAGGCAGTCCATGGGAGGCAAAACCAGCCAGACCTGTTCTGTGTTCCCTTGGCTTTATGGTGCTCCATAGTGTCACAATGGCACCTTTGTTCCATAAGGCCCCACAGTGTCACAATGGTCCCAATGATTCCATGAGTCCCTGCAGTGTCACAATGGTCTCTGTGGTTCCCTGTCAGGACCCAGGACATCCCTCTGGCTGTCCTGAGCAGCCACGACCCCTGTCAGGGGTCTCAGAGACCCTGGCACAGAGCCCAAAATGCCCCTGTGGTTTTGATTATGACCGTGGAGCAAATTACCAACCTTGTATGAAGATCAGCAAGCCACAACAGTTTAAATAGAATATTAGTGAAGTTTTCACAGGGTGGAAAAGTAGATTTTTGCATTTTTGGTATGGGGGCAAGATGGAGGGAACTAAGTGTGTCCAGCCTTTCTCCTTCTTCTTGGCCTCCATCTTCTGCTGTGGTGTTGGCACTTACAGATTGGTTTAGAGTAGAAGCTCAATGTCTAACATAGGTGATAGGTTTTGGAAAGTAATTGTGAACATTGTATACATAGTTTTTGTATAAAAACATAACACCGCCCTGTGGGCAGGCAGAATGCTTTGGACTGTCTTTGTGAGCTGACCTCAGCAGGGCACTAGAAAATTTTTAATAGATAAGATAAAATAAACAACCCTGAGACCGAGAAATGAAGAGCCCTGACTCCTCCTTCAAGCACCGGGCTGGGAAAAGAGACTTTTAAACTTTTCTCAGGGTCACTCTGATAAGCTAATGATCCCGACAGTTCCCCAGGCCCCAAAATGACACATGATTCCTCTGTTCCAAGCAGCCTGCAATGTTACAATGGGCCTTTGGATCCTGGGGGTTTGTGGTGTCACAATGGTCTCCCTTTGGCTGCACAGTGTCCCAATGGACAATTGATAACAGGAGGCCACTGTGTGTCACCCTGGAGCTTTGGTTCCATGAAGCCTGCAGTGTCACAAATGAACCCTTGGTTCAATGGAGTTCCACAATGTCACCATGGCCCCTCGGTTCTATGCAGCCTGCAGTGTCACAATGGTCTCCTTTGGTTGCCCAGTATCACAATGGACCACTGAGGTCATGAGGCTTTGCAATATCACCCTGGACCTTTGGTTCCATGCAGCCCTGAAGTGTCACAAAGGCCTCTTGTTTTCACAAGGCCCCACAGTATCACAATAGTCTTCTTGGTTCTGTGAGGATCCCCAGGGTCACAATGGTCTCACTGGTTCCATGAGGCTTCAGAGTGTCACAATGCTTTCCTTATTCCATAGGGCCTCACAGTGTCCCAATGATTCTATGGATTCCCTCAGTGTCAAAATGCACCTTGGTTCCATGAGGCTCTGCAGTGCCCAAATGGTCTCTCCATTAGGTTCTATGAGGTCTTGCAATGTCACAAGGGACCTTTGGCTCCATGGGGTCTTGCAGTGTCACAATGGCCCCTTGGTTTGATGGGGCCTCTCAGTGTCACAATGATCCCTACATTCCATGGAGCCACACAGTGTCAGTACTGTCCCTTTGGTTCCATGAGGCTCAGCAATGTCGCAGTGCTCTCCATGATTCCATGAGGCCCCACGGAGTCACAATGGTCCCTTGGTCTCACAGGTCCCCACTGTGTCACAATGGTCCCTTGGTTCCATGGCCCTGAACTGCAGTATTCCCCCCTCCGCTTCTCAGGCCGCCCTGCCAGCTCCTTGGGGCTCAGCCTTGGCCAACAGCCCCTGGGCTCAGCTCCTCCGCAGCTCATCACAAACACTGTCTGCTCCAGGCACTGCTGCTGCCCAACCAGCTCCTGCTTTCTGGAGGAGCAGCCCTGGGAACTATTTTTGTTCTCTCAGTAACACAACATCCCTGTTCTCACACTGCCAAAGAAAGCTGTTGATGCCAAGTGCGGCCAGGATGAACCATTGCTGGGACTGCAGCCCCTCTCTTGGGGCCCTGCACACAGTGCTCCAAAAGGAGCCCTTGGAGCTCTCCTGGGCCAGTGACTCCCTCTGATTGGAGCCTCTCCCAGCCGGGAACTCTCCCGTTTGCTGCATTCGGGGATCCCAAACAATGATGTAGCCTGGGCCAATCCGCTCCCCCTCCTCCAGGCTCAACCCTTCACCCGCTGGGGAGATGCCAAAGGATCCACGGTGAGCATTCCCTACCCTCAGGGGAATTGCTCACAGGTTCCTTGCACTGACTCTTTGTGTCTGCGTGCACACAGGAGTGCCTGTGCTGGGGAAATGTGGCAGAAATGCTGCTCTCTGAGGGGTTGGAGTGCCTTGGATACCTGAGTGAGTCAGATATCCAGATATCAGTAAGTAAGTATAAGTCATGAGGTCTAAACAAAGTTAAATGCTGCTAAGAGTTGCTCTTTTTCTAAGTTGTTACATTTAATTTATTAGCTAAGTTAAGGATTGTTAAGTGTAATTCCTCTGTTAAATTTCTAACTCATAGGTTTTAAGTTAGATTAAATAGTGCTAAGTGCTGTTCTTTTGCTAAATTGGGGAGTTGAAGGTACCAGTTAAAGTTAAGGTATAAGTAAAGTCCTGTTAAGTTTGAGCTCTGTTAAGCTTTTGGCCCATATTCCTTTTATCTTTGCCCTCAATGTCCTTGTGTCTCACACATACCCAGGAAGAGTTCTTGCCTGACTTCTGGTTTGATTGACTGGATTTTGCTTGGTTTTGCTGTTGCTTTGTTTCCTTGGTGTGCCTGAAGTGCCCAGTCAGGAGTAGAGTGACTCTTGCCAAGGAACTTTGTGCTGCGGTCCCTTAATATTAAATCTGGTTTTTGCTGCTCCCTTGCTGGGGATTTTTTCAGCACTCTCAAGGCCTTGTTCGTAACAGGGTGAAGGAGCCCTGGCCCAGACTCTGGCCCTGGGGGACACGGGGACACTGCCGGGGAGTCCCTGTCCACCTGTGCCACCCTCAGGGCCCTGGCCCCCCGTCCCTGTGTCAGGCTCTGGGGTCGATCTCATGGAACATCCTCTGGGGGAGGCTGCAGGGCTGGGGGCGGGGGGACCCGGGGGGACAGGGGACCCCACTGTGCACGAGCAGGGACTGACTGCTCCTGGGGGAACTGTGAGGGGGTCCGGGGCAGAGTGACCTACCCAGGGACCTCACACAGCCATCTGTGATTCCACAGCCCCCTATGATGCCACACAGCCCTTTTGCAATGTCACACAGTCATCTGTGATGTTACAGCCCACTCTGGGACATCACGCAGCACCATTGTGATATCACAGAGCCAGCTCTGGGATGTCACCCTGGAATGTCATGCACCTGCACTGTGATTTCACAGAAGACTCTGTGGTGTCAGAAAGTCACTATGTGATGTCACAGCCCATCCTATGATGTTACATAGCCACCCAGTGATCACAGAATCACAGAAATTCAAGGCTGGAAGAGACCTGTAAGATCATCAAGTCCAACCCATGTTCTAACAATTCAACTAGATCATGGCAGCAAGTGCCACATCCAGTCTTTTTTGAACTCTTCGAGGGATGATGACTCCACCACCTCACTGGGTAGATGATTCCAGTATCTGACCACTCTTTCTGTAAAATACTTCCTTCTTAATTCTAACTTGCATCTTGAGACTGTGTCCTCTTGTTCTATCTGTTGTCGCCCGGAGAAAGAGTCCGACCCCAGCTCACCACAGCCACCCTTCAGGAAGTTGTAGAGAGTGATAAGGTCACCCCTTAGTCTCCTTTTCTCCAGGCTAAACAACCCCAGCTCCCTCAGTCATTCTTCATATGGCTTGTGCTCCAAGCCCCTCACCAGCCTCGTTGCTCTCCTCTGGACATGCTCAAGCAACTCAACGTCCCTCCTAAAGTCAGGGGCCCAGAACTGGATGCAATACTCCAGGTGAGGCCTCACCAGTGCCGAGTACAGGGGAAGAATGACCTCCCTGCTCCTGCTGGCCACACCATTCCTGATACTGGCCAGGATGCCATTGGCCCTCTTGGCCACCTGGGCACACTGCTGGCTCATATTCAATCGACTGTCAACCAGCACCCCCAGGTCCCTTTCCACCTGAGCACTGTCCAGACACACCGTCCCCAGCTTATATCGATGCAGGGGGTTATTGTGGCCGAAGTGCAGTACTCGGCACTTGGACTTATTGAAGTTCATCCCATTTGATTCTGCCTATCCATCCAACCGTTCCAAATCTCTCTGCAGAGCCCTACGTCCCTCTAGCAGATCTACACACGTTCCCAATTTAGTGTCATCTGCAAATTTACTAATAAAAGTCTCTAAACCCTCATCCATATCGTCAATAAAAATATTGAACAGAACTGGCCCCAGCACAGACTCCTGAGGGACACCACTGGTGACTGGTCACCAGCTGGATGTGACACCATTCACCACCACTCTCTGGGCCCGGCCATCCAGCCAGTTCTGAACCCAGCAAAGGGTATTCCTGTCCAGACCACGGCCTGTGAGTTTGTCTAGGAGTACGCTATGGGAAACAGTGTCGAAGGCCTTGCTGAAATCCAGAAAAACAACATCTACAGCCTTCCCTGCGTCCACTATCCGGGTTACCTGGTCATAAAAGGTGATCAGGTTAGTCAGACATGATCTACCCCTCCTAAATCCGTGCTGGGTGGGTCTGATACCCTGGCCATCCTGCAAATTTTACTGTTCCATTATTTTGCCAGGTATAGAGGTCAGACTGACTGGTCTATAATTGCCAGGATCATCCTTTGCACCTTTTTTGTGAATGGGTATCACATTGGCCAGCTTCCAGTCATCCAGAACCTCACCAGTAATCCATGACTGTTGGTAAATGATAGAGAGTGGCTTTGCAATCTCATTTGCCAGCTCTCTCATTACCCTGGGGTAGATCCTGTCTGGTCCCATAGATTTATGAATGTCCAAGCATTTCAATAGTTCTATAACAGCCTCCTCTTGGATAATCTGGGGACCATTCTTTTCCCTAAAACCATCAACCAGCCTAGACAGACGGGAGTCTTGAGGGCAAGTCATCTTCTCATTAAAAACCGAGGCAAAATAGGCATTAAACACTTCTACCTTCTCCTCGTCTGCAAATACTAACTTCCCACCTTTGTCCAGTAAAGAACAAAGGCTGGTCCTACCTTTCTTCCTACTATTAATATATTTATAAAAACATTTTTTATTATCCTTAACAGCAGTCGCTATCCTGAGTTCAAACTGAGCTTTGGCTTCCCTAATTTTTTTCCTGCATACTCTAGCAGCCCTCTTGAATACTTCCTTGGAGACCTGACCCTTTTTCCAACTCTGATACGTCCTCTTTTTATTCCTAAGTTCCTCCAAGCTCTCCTTTCCCAGCCAGGCTGGACGTTTGCCCCGTTGACTGATCTTTCGGGATACAGGAATGGTTTGTTCCTGCACCCTCAAGATCTCTGCCTTGAAGTAAGCCCACCCTTCCTGAACTCCTTTATTTTTAAGGGTGGCTTCCCAAGGGACGCTCTGAATTAATCTCTTAAACAGGCCAAAGTCCGCCCTCCGGAAGTCCAGTGTACGAGTTTTACTGGTGCTCTTCCTAATATCGCCAAGTATTGAAAACTCTATTATATCATGGTCACCCTGCCCCAAACGACCTCCAACCATCACATCCCCCACCAGCCCATCCCTATTTGTAAATAACAGATCTAATGTAGTCCCTTCCCTGGTGGGTTCATCTACCAGCTGTAACAAAAAGTTATCCTCCATAGATTCTAAGAATTTTCTGGATTGCCCCTTTACTGCTGTATTAAGTTCCCAGCAGATATCTGGTAGATTAAAATCACCAACAAGAACAAGGGTTGATGATCTTGAAACATTGCACAACTGCTTATAGAATAAATCGTCTACTTCTTCTTCTTGATCGGGTCGACGATAACAGACTCCCAATATGATGTCGGCGTTGTTGGCCTTCCCCTTGATTCTTATCCATAAACCTTCAACACCTTCTTCCTTTGTTTCAATTTCAATGGCATTGAAGGTTTGCTTAACATAAAGAGCTACGCCACCTCCTCTTCTTCCTTTTCTATCTCTCCTGAAGAGTCTGTATCCAGCCAATGTAGTACTCCAGTTATATGAGTCATCCCACCACGTTTCCGTGATGGCAACTACACCATAGCTTTGCAGTTGTACCATGGCCTCCAGCTCTTCTTGTTTATTGCCCAAACTGCGTGCATTGGTATACATGCACCTCATCTGGGCAACTGAGTTCACCCCTATCTTACACTTGCAATTCTTGGGCCTATTTCCAGTTAGCTCAGCTGGTTCCCTTTCCCCCTTCAAGCTTAGTTTAAAGCAGTTTAAAGCTCGCTCAATGAGGTCTGCCAGTTCATGAGCTAAAATTCTTTTGCCCTTAATGGAGAGGTGTACCCCATCTGATTCCAGCAAAGAAGATGCTGTAAAAGTTTCGCCATGGTCATAAAATCCAAAATTATGTCGATGACACCAACCCTTAAGCCACTTGTTAATGATACGAATTTTTCTATTTCTTTCATCATTATCCTCCACCACCAAAGGGACTGAGCACATCACTACCTGTGCTCCTGCCTTGTCAATTATCTGACCCAGTACCCTGAAGTCCTTCCTGATTTCCTTAATGCTCCTCTTCTCAATCTCATCACTGCCAGCCTGAACTATCAGCAGTGGATAATAATCAGAGGGCTGAATCAGTCCAGGAAGTCTCTCAGTAATATTTTGTACCCGGGCCCCAGGGAGGCAACAAACTTCCCTGTGGGATGGGTCTGGTCGACATATAGGGCCTTCAGTTCCTTTCAGGAGGGAATCACCTACGACGATTACCCTTCTTTTCTTCTTGGTACTAGAGGTAATAACTCGTGTTGCAGGTGAAACATAATTAGGAGGTTCACTAGGCAGACAATTCTCTCCTAAACCATCATGTTGTATCTCTGGATCCAATAACTCATACCTGTTCTGTAGTGGTACTTGGCTGGATGATGGAGGGGGGCAGATTTTTCCATTTTTACCACCCCTCACAGGGACCCATTCCCATTCCTCTTCATCCACCAAATGCCCTTCTAGCGTCTGAGAGTGGGAGGCATATAAATCCTCAGTCTCTTGATTAGTAACCTCCCTTAAAGATGATAGGGCTGAACTCCACCAATCTATTTCCCTTTCACTTTCCCTAATACTCCTTAATCTTTCTACTTCCTCCCTAAGCTCAGCCACCATTAAAAGGAGGTCGTTCACTTGTTTGCAGTGTAAACAGTTCTCCTCCACAGCACTCCCTGATGCCACCAATAAACTCAAACATTCTGGGCAGGGGTGGGTCTGTACACTCACATCCTTTTTGGAGGGCCCAACTTGATCACTTATACCAGCCACAGCTTTTGATCTTGTAGAAACCATTGTTAACAAACACCCCAGAAACAACCAGACAGTAGGGGATTCAAAATCCGGAGGTTCAGCAATCCGGGAATTCAGGAATCCGAGAGTTTAGGAATCCAAGGATTCTAAAATCCGAGGTTACAGGAGTCTAGGGGTTTAAAAATACAGAGATTTGGAAATTAAGGATCTAAAAATCCAGGGTTTCAGAGTTCCAGGAATTCTCCAGCAGTAAGTAGGCACCACAGAGCTGCTAAGGTAGTATAAGGTAGTAGCAGCTTCAAGGGATGCAGAATGCAGGGAAAGGGAGCAAAGCACAGCTCCACAGAACAGCTCCACGACACAGCTCCGCGGTACAGCTCCGAAGCTCACCTCCGGAGCACAACTCCGCGGCACACCCCCACGGCACAGCTCCGCGGCCCAGCTCCGAGGCCCGGCTCCGCGGCACGGCTCCGCGGCACAGCTCCGCAGCGCAACTCCGCGGCCCAGCTCCGAGGCCCAGTTCCGCGGCTCAGCTCCGCAGCACGACTCTGCGGCCCAGCTCCGAGGCCCAGTTCCGCGGCTCAGCTCCGCAGCACGACTCTGCGGCCCAGCTCCGAGGCCCAGTTCCGCGGCTCAGCTCCGCAGCATGACTCCGCGGCCCAGCTCCGAGGCCCGGCTCCGCAGCACAACTCCGCGGCCCAGCTCCAAGGCCCGGCTCCGCGGCACAGCTCCGCGGCAGTACTCCGCGGCCCAGCTACAAGGCCCGGCTCGGCGACACAGCTCCTCGGCACAGTTCCGTACCACAGCTTAGTGCAGGGTCACTGTCTTGTCCGCCATTAAAAAAAAAAAAAAAAAAAATTCTAACTGCAGTTGGAGAAAAACACATCCTACACTTATCCAGGCCACCCACACACATGACTGAACAATGTACAGATGACTTGAAAGCCTAAAAGTTTCAACGACCACAGGATTTGGAAAAGATGCTACAGAATGGAAGAGAAGAGCTGTGTTTAAAAAATGAAAAAGCAAGCAGAACTGCTTGGGCATTGCTTTGGTAGTGGGTTTTTTTCTCTTTTCCTTTTTTGTTAAGTTTTCTTTTTCCTTTTTTCCTATGTTTTCTATGAAATTAAAACTGGGAAGGTCTAACCTCTGTTTCTCAGGATATTTATCACATGTCCACTGAAAAATTCTTGTCCCTCAGAAACAGAGTTCCAACATTGTTCAAAAAACAAGTGGGAAATGTCAGGCATGGCTGGGGGCAAAAATGGCAGGTTTCTGAACTGGTTAGGTTTCTGAACTGCCACTTCCCTTTCTGATACAACCAAAGCTACAGCAGATGATGCTGTGCTGCAGGGGCATTTTTAGAAGGGGACCTTGGTGGAAGTGGTGCCAGCAGATGGCAATGGGATTTTGTCCAATGGCACACACAACATGGGACAGGTGAGAAAGACAGTGGGATCAGTGAGTATTTGCACCTTACCAAGACAGGGGTTGCATTCCAGGAAGGAACTTCTCGTTCTACCATTTCGATGCCCACAATTCCCAAAGACCATATGTCCACTTTGGGGCCACATGGTTGACCTGCCACCACTTCAGGCGCCAGCCACCCAGCAGCGCCGGCCACGGAGCTCCGTCTGCCCTGCTCAGGGCTGAGCTGAGCAAGGAGGCCAAAGTCAGCTGTGGAGAAAACAACAAACCATGAAAGCCAGCTCCAGTTAGGAAACCAAGCAAAAGAATTCCCCACTCTCAGGCTAAGAATGTGCTGTTGGATCTCCTGGAGAACTGTCCATGCTCGATTTCCTTGGGGATTTAGCCAAGGGAGTATGGAATTGGCCACTTCCAAAAAATCCCAGGTTTCTTAACGCTCCTCACAGCAGTGGACTTCATTCCCCTGAAGCTTTAGATTGTAGCTCCCTCTGTCTGGAAGGGACACACACAGAGCAAGGCCACTCTTGACTGCTTGTGGTTCCTTATACCTCTGTGCACATTCCAACTGTGCCCTCAGCTCGCAGCAGGGGTCCCTGCACTGCCACCAGCACCATTTCTGGGGAGCTGGCAGTCACTCCAAGCAGCCCCACACCCACATCCCTGGAACGCTGCACCTGACCAAGAATATACTGACCCAGCTTGACAGAACCATCAGTTCTGAGAAGGATGTTGCTACTCTTCACATCTTGGTGGATGACGTGGTTTGAATGAAGAAAATCCAGTCCTTGCAGGCACTGAGAGAGAAAACAGAAAGAGGAGGGCAAAAATGAGTGATGTGATTTCATCACACAAGAAAGGAAGCAAAGAATCTAAAAGATTCCCTCTCCAGGGGAATGGGGAGTAATGGCAGAACAGTAATGGCCACTGAGAGGAAGAGCTTGCTGCTCCAACACTTGCAGAGCAGGACCTTTCTGAGGAAAGGCATGTCAGCTTTTGAAAGAGCAACAGCACCTGCTGGTGTAGGCTGTCCCCTGCAAACCAGCCAGGACGACTCCTGCTGTAGTGGACGTGCTTTTTCCATGCAGAGGACAAAGGAGGGGTTTGGAAAGGAAAAGTGCCTCCCTTTGGTGTTTAGTGGATCACTTTTGGGAGGGAGGCTGCATGGAAAAGATTTTCTTGCTGGCCTCAGCACAGGCGTGTAAGTATCACACCAGTCACTTCCCAGAAGCAAAGAGCATTTTGGCTGCACTACTATCCTTTTCAGCTGAGGACTGTGAGAAATGAGTCTTTTTTCTTTGCTGGTCATTTCATATCCTGCCACCAGCTCCTTTGCTTTTACTGGCAAGGAATGCAGTGAAGACAGACTCCAGGCAAATGTTTAGAGAGGCAAGGTAGAGAACAGCAAATAAAAATACAAGTACAAATACAAGAGACAGAGTGAGAATACTACAGCAGGAGATAAGAGTACTGGCACAGAGTACAGGGAGTGAAGGGGCAATGGCAGGCCTTTCACTTGAGATGCTTTTACTTGCCCATAGAATAGCAGCAACACAGAAACAAAGCTTGGCACGGGAAATCACTCCAGCTCTGAGCCCCCGTTTCCCAGACAATGCTGCCCAAGCCCCTGGAAACACAGATGGGATTGCTGACCTCCCGACTGATGGCTGCCATCTCATCTTCCGACAGGTAGGTCTGGCTGATGACATTGCTCAGAGTGCCTCCATCCACGTATTCCATAACCAGGGACAGTTCCTCACCCACAAGGCAGCTGAAAGAAGGAAACAAGGGCATGGAGATGAATGTACATGGCTAGGTTGCTGTTTGGAAAAGAAGGGTTGATTCTTCTTTTCAGGTCCCTTTGAGACAAAGACAAAAAAAAGGAATGGACATTCCCTCTTGGCTGTGCATTATTTGCCATCTGTGCAGTCTCAAGGAGAAAGGCACAGCTG
Organism: Melospiza georgiana; assembly: GCF_028018845.1. Classification (NCBI taxonomy): domain Eukaryota; kingdom Metazoa; phylum Chordata; class Aves; order Passeriformes; family Passerellidae; genus Melospiza; species Melospiza georgiana. The sequence continues at coordinate 2,990,364 of NW_026652215.1, forward strand.
CAAAAAAGGAGATGTCTTAGATGGGCAGTAAGCAAAATGTGCAGTTTAGAAACAGCCCAGGTAAAAAACCTGTCATGCATGGTGTTTCTGGAAAAAAGCACCTAGCCTTCCTGGCATGCATAGCAATGAAAACCAGTGGCAACAATCCAAGGGAAATCCTTGCTAGTTTACCTGGACATAAGAAGACACTTGAAAAAAATCAAGCTCTAAAATGAAGTGGTGGCTGTGAATATAGAGATCATTGATTTAGTAAGACACAAATCATCCGGGTTTTTGAACAATTTTCAGATACCATGTGCCAGCAAAGACTCATGCAGACAAAATGCAATCTCTTCCCATCCACTGGAGATGAAAAGAGCAATAATAATTAGCCAATAATTACAGCTCTATTTTCTGCCACTGACCAAAGTGGGATTTTACCTTGCATGTTTGCAATATGTAAACAAACATTCATGGGACAAAAGCACAACTCACCTGTCTAAACAGTTAACCAGGTTGTGATTTCTATTCACCTTCATGACCATGAGTTTGTTGACTTTTAGTTCCTCCTTCCTCAGTCCTTGAAGCTGTATTTTCTTGATGGCCACCTAAAATGACATTGAAAATCAGTAATTTGAGAGGTTGGTGGCACAAGACCACAAGGCACGTGGAGCGAGTGATTTTGCAATGACACAGCTGAGCTGTGCCAAACTGCCTTGTGATCAGGCACTACAGTAATTAGGAACTGACATTCCAACAGCCCATTTCTCTGCTCCCTTGGGAGCCAGTTACAGGACATGTGGGGGCACTGACATTTTGCCTTGACCACTTGGTAACAGCGGTGTCTCAGTTATCATCCACAAACCTCTGACCACACTCTCTGCTGCTTGGTTTGGGATTCAGAAGAAGTAATCCATGTCTTAATACTCTGTGCATACATCTTGTGATATGGGCATGGCTTAGGGCTTTCAGGGACACCTTGCAGATCTCTCCCTATGTGCAGTTCCCAAGTGCAGCACTGCAGGTGGCTAAGGATCTGCCAGTAACTTTCAGATGGATTTGCTGGCAGCCAGAATCGAGAATTCAGGACTCTGAAGCTGTAGCCCCAAAGAGCAGTGAGGTGCTCGAAGGCACCACCTTTGTTTTAGCAATGGAGAGCGAGTGAGTGCGTCCTTCTCTGAAAGGAACCACTGCCCTCCGTGCCTTCCTTCCGGCAGCTGAGGAGGACAAAGTCCCAAATGTGTTTTGTGGGCTGGCACCAGTCTGTGCTTCTTGTGCCTTTTCAGCACAGCTCTGCCCAAAGCTCCAGCCACAGCTCACACCAGAGGGGAAAGCCCTCAAGTGCAGCAGAGTCTGCAGGGGCTGTTGACATTTACCTCTCCTCCTGTGGCAGTGTTGAGTGCTCTATAAACGTCTCCAAAACTCCTAGAAACAAAACAGAAGCAAAGAAAGGAGAAGCCATTTAGATCTTGCAGTGAAAGCCAGCCCACACAGGAGATCTCTGCTGTAAATGCCTGCAGGACACTGGAAGCATGAAGATGTCTTTGACAATGCCTTCTGAGCACACCTAGAAATTCTGATCAGCACTGACAATCTAAGCCCAGTGCCTGAACACATTTGCAGTTTGTCTGACTTCACACTTGATACCTATTCCACCAGCACAACACCTGATGCATAGTTTTGTACCATTAACATTGCTTGGACTCACCCACTGCCAACATTTTCCAGTTCAATGTATTTTAGAATAGGACTTTCCATCTTCACCATTCTCCCTGAGGGAAACAAAATGCAAGATATTCACTTTAAAGCAGAGATCACACCTTTTAGGAGATACAAAAGGCAGCCCCACTGTCTGGAGCTCTGAGCCTCCCTTGGTGGACAGCTGGCTAACAACAACAGGAACAGCAACTGGAACACCAAGAAAAGAACAGCAGGCCCACAGCACAAGTGGCTAGCACAGAGACTGATTTCCAGCATCCTTTGAAGTGAGAGACCTCTTGACAGCAGACACACAGGGAAGCACAGGGAGATACATTCAGAGGAGACTGAGACCAGAAGAGAATACCTACCTAGGCAAGTAAGTTTGTCATCTAGAAACATTAAGGAGAGCTTGAACTAACAGTGCCTTTGTTTTCTTGGGAATAAACACTGTGAGATTTAGAAAAGGTTTCCTACTTGCTAAGATTAAATGCACCTGGACATGTAGAATCAATTCCTCTGAACAGATGTCAAGTACAGAACAGGAGGAATATTGCCAAGTGTTCCCATCTTTTCCACCTTGCAGCAGTTTGCCAGAAGAATGCCTCTGTGTTTGTAAACCAGAGCAGCTCATGCTAGAACCGATCCCCATGGGGCTTTCAGCATCAGGACCCTCACCCTTTATGAGCAGGCTGAGCTCAAAGACGCCCTTGCCCGTGCTCTACGTGAAGAACCGCGCCGCTTCTCTTCACCCTGACAGCGCGGATCAGTCGCTCCCATTGCACTCGCCCTCTCAGCACCGCACACGTCCCCATCTTCCCAACTCGGCACGGCGGGCACGGGCACAGAGGACAGCAGTGCTCCTCAGGCGCCCCTGTGACACAGAGAGCTGCCCAGAGGAGATGCTGACCCTCTTGTGAGTCCAGGCCGTGCGAGGCAGAAGCCGGCCCAGAGCAGGGGCTGCGGCCTCAGGCAGCTCCGCGCTGCAGCAGCCGGGCAGCAGCGGGACCCTCCCAGCCAAGGAAGACTCCAGCCTCTGCATTCCCACAGCCCTCAGGGGCAGGGCAGCGACCACAACAAGGCTGGCACAGCCCCAGCATGAGCACTGACAGGCACTGATGGGAAGAAGCCAGAGTGAGCCTGAGCCCCGGACAAGCTGTTGCCCCCATTCAGGACACAACGGGATGGGCTTTGAGATCAGCCACGCCGAGGCGCAGATCAGTGCCCTTTTTGTCCCAACAGGTGATGGTAGACACAGAATCCACTGGGCTCTCTTCTCAACCCTACGAGATCTTATCTGAGAGCACAGCACTGGCAGCCGTTAAGGGCAAGAAGCAGATTCATTGGGTTGTGCTGCAGAATCACACAGGGCTTGATGTGTTCTCCTAGAGACTGATCTCAGCAGGGCTTCTGTGGGTGGCTGGGACTCAAGCAGTCACAGCCTTCTGCTGATCCAGGAACAATCCCTGCTTCTGCCTTCGGGAGAGGGAAGGGAAGCCCAGGCAAACTCCAGCCAGTCTAAGCTGCTCTCAGAGGCAGCAGGAACACCCAGAGCTCTCTCTTGCTGCCTCGGAGCACTGCCAGCACTTCTGTGACACTAAACTGAGCACTAAACCCTTTGGTACAGCTATGCTGACACGCGCACACAACTCACTGTCCCTCAGATAAGAAAGATACCAGACGCACTCTGCTGCTCCAGGGAGTCACCCGCCATCTCCTGTTGCTGAGCAGCAGCTGGGTCAGCACGGGAGGTGAACCAAGGGCTCAGGCTCCACTTCTTCAGCTGGGGAGCAAAGGCTCCTTGGGATGGCACTGCTGCTTCTGCAGCAGTTTCAGTGTCAGAGTCGGTGTAGATCTGAGACAAGAAATGAGTTGATGTCAGGAAGGTGTGGCAGAGATTGCCCTGAAATGCAAGAGAGATTGCCATTTGAAATGCAAGCCCTTAGGAAGCTGCTGTCAGCCACATGCAGAGCTCTTCAACTGGATTGCTTTGGATGTCCACTTATGAAACCAAATGGTCAAAACCAAAGGCTGGTTTTACTTGAGTTCATAGCCAGTTTCTTGTACTGAAGGATGACTGCAGCAACGACTGCTCCACTTCTCCCAAAGACTCCTTTCCCCCTCCTAGGTCTGCAGATACATTTGCAGCTCCTCATTCTAATGTTCTACCTCCTGCCATGAAATTCTCTTTTTCTGCACCTTCCTCAGGACGTGCTTATCCTGCAGCATCTCTGGATGGGTCAGTTCCTGGGCCTCATGCCAGCCTCCAGGCTCTTGGTTGCCCATCATTTGCTGGAACTCTCTGCAGGCTGCCAGGTAGGAGGGCGACACTTCCACCTCAAGTCAAACAGAACAAAGCAGTCAGAGACTACAGCTTGTGCCCGTCAGCCAGGAGTCATCAACTGGGAAGAAAGTAAAGGACAGGAGCAGATTTGCAAGGGATACAGACAGCTTGTAGCTCGTATTCCAAATCTATGTGAGTGACCATGTTCACCTGCAAAAACACCTCAAGAAACAAGGTCACCTGGAAGAAGCCAGCAGGAGTTCATTCAGATGACTGCTGGCTAAATGGCCAAAGGAGTAATGCCACTGCCTAGAGCATCATCTGAGATCCAGCAGAGAAGGAAGTGTCCTTGAGAGCAGCTCTGACAGAGGCCTCATCAGGATGGCACTCAGAGGCATCACCCACCCGCTGCTGCTGCTCTGCACTGGAAAGGCAGGGCAGGCAGAAACCACCCCTTGGGTGACTGCAGTGCCTAGTGCTATTTCACTCGCTTTTCTAGAGCCTTTTGCTCCTAAAGGAGGTGATTCATTTTCTCTTTGATGATTTTAATTTTTTCATCTAGCCTCTTCTTCCTTGCCTTTATCCTAGTCTCAGTTTCTTGCAGCTGTGCCTCCATCTGTTCGTCAATTTTCTGTAAACAACAATGGAAAGGACTCTCTTTCATGAGTGGAGTGGCTGCCACTCCTTCATTCACCTGTTTTTGTTGATTGCCCCTCTGCATAGGGAGATTCTTCTCCTCTTGGATGTCTTCATTCCTCCTCTTCACTGCCATGATGGCACTCTGAGCTTCAGGCAGCTCTGCTTGTGGCTCTGCCTTGATGTTCTGTGCACACAAAAGCAGAGCAAGTGACTGAGAGCTGCCATCAAGCTCAGCTTTTCCCTCTTTTAGCCTCAAAATCACATTTATTCAGCCCCTTCTTTCTGCTTTTCCACTCAGCTCTGCCTCCACTGTAACCTTCCTGTCCTGGTGCTGATCTCTGCAGATTCCAAGGCTCTGTGCTTCCAGTGCCTGTGGGACTCCTGGCCTCCTCAGTCCCAGGAGCTCTGGTTTATCCCCCTCTTCCTGCCCTTCCCTCTGTCACCTGGCCAGTCAGGCTTACCTGGCCATTCTCCTGTGGCTCTTCCACCTGCTGCCTGAGCTGCTCTTCCTGCTCTCGGGCAGGGAACAGCTCTCCCTGAGTCTGGCATGGCATCTCAGATGAGTCAGTGTGCTCCTGCTCTTTCTCTAGAAGCACCTGCACAGAAAGCAAGAGAAGATGGGTTTCAACTTCCCATACGCCCTTTGTGGGCCAAGACTCACAGACTGCTGGGCTCACAGGCTCCCAAAGCACTGTGCTGCTGCTCTCCTGGGTCGTTCTCTGCCCGAGGGGAGGCACAGATTCCAGAGTGACCCTGGCCCTACAATCAGGGGCCATCTGGGACTGAAGCTCCAACAGCCTCTCAGGCAGCTGACAGGGAAGTGGTGGCATTTCTCAAGGGTCTGGTGAGAGCCTCCCTCTGCTTCTGCCATGTCCTGTTTGTCTTTCAGTAGTGACTGACTCCCCGCCCTGTCCCACAGCTCCATCCTGGCTCTGCAGGTGGCTTCCTGGGTGAGCTCACTCCTTGTGAGAGACACTTATGGAGTTCACCTTCTCTTCAGGCCTGCACCAGCATTCCTCCTTCCTGACATCCACACTCTTGTTAGAAAACCGGGTCATTCAGGAGATGAGGATGCATGCAAAGATCTCTGATGGAAGTCAGAGAACCCCTATGGCCACCTCAGTATATGGAGGAGGACCAAGGTGTTTCTTTTCCCTCTTTTGTCAACTGAGAATTCTGACCAGTACTTACAGAGTTTCTCATAAGGCCCCATTAACGAATGCACTTACACAGCCCTGGGGATGCCAGTGAAGGAAACCATGTGTCATGTAATGCAAACGATGTGTCATGTATGAGCAAAGTGACCAGACCCCAGCTACAGCATGGGATAGTTCTACTCCCTCAGGACATGCAAAAATTTAAAGGATTAAAAGAAGGCTTCAAGGCACAAGAGGCTGGAGGAGGTAAATAGGCAGGGAAAAAACAACCATCTCTGGAGGGGGAAACATCTCTGCCTGCTCAGGATCAGTCAATGGAACTTGTCTCTACTCCTCTCCTGAAAGGATGCCATTAGGTGAGCTTTGCATCTTCCACTGCTTTGGAGCAGAGCCAGGAAGATTCAAATAGATAGATAGATAGACAGATCTCACTTTTTAAATCTCTCTTTGCTGTGCTGTGGCATTTACATTCTTTGAACACAGAGGGATACAATTCTCTCTCCTAGGTTTTTTTTTAAGAGAAGGTAGTGAGAAACTTAGAGAAGAAGAGAAAACAATTATCTCTACTGGCTGTTCTTTTTGTTTAGTACATGTAGAATGTGTTATAGTGATTGTTTACTGAAAGTGATTTGTTAAGTGGATTTTAGTGGTAGTTGTTCAGCTTGATTAGCTAATTAGATAAAATCTGTGTTGTGACTGTCTGGAGACAGTCACAAATTTTTCTTTTGTAGCTTTTTAGTATAGTATCTCAAGAGTATAGTTTTAATATAGTACTAGTGTAATATAACATAGCTTAAGAAAGCATTTGTTTAACCTTCTAAATCATAGAGTCAAAGCACATTATTCACCACGTGGGGGTCACCCTGAATCAATCCTGTCCTTTCTGTCGCTGCACACATCAGCACTCGGTAGCAGTGCCCCAATCAGCAGCCATCCTGAACTTGTTCTCATGTTGCTTCAGTAACCCACACTCTTGGGGAATCTGGAGCGTGTGGGTCCTTATGGAATGCAATCAGACCCAGAGAATTGCACTGGGAACTGCACTCTTTGTGCATCTGTGCTCGGGCAATTCTTCTCTTGGACTCGACCACACTGATTGTGCTAAAGTGGCTGGAATCCGAAATGCAGCCCAGCCCCTCCCAGCTCCTGTGATCTCTGAGCACCAGCTGGAATGCAAGGGCATTGATTTCCTGCTCAGTTCCCAAACACAACACACACTGATTCCCTGGGCTGCCAAAAGAGACGGGAGCTGTTAACCTGAAAGTGATGTGTTTCTGCCAGTGCTGGAAAAGGGCAGAAAAGACTGAGAAAAAGCTCCCTGGAGAAGGAGAAATTATACAAGGCTTCTCCTTCTAGCAAACAAACAAACAAAATATGAAAGTGTTACCCACTCCAGTGTCTAAAGCACTTGGATGCAGTTAAGGGATGTCTGGCAGGCAAACAGCCCTTGTGCTGAGCATTGGCTCTATGGATCCAAGGCAGGGATCAATGGCAGTCTGCCTGAAGGTCCCTCATGAGCCCCCCTTGTCCAGGCTAAAGCTCCCTCAGCCCCTCCTCCCTGGCCTTGTGCTGCACCCCTTGCCCAGCTCCCTTGTCCTTCTGTGCCCACGCTGCAGCCCCTCCATGACTTTCTGCTTCCCAGGGCCCACAGCTGCACACAGCACTCCAGCTGTGGCCGCAGCGCTGCCCAGCACAGGCCACGCTCCCTGCCCTGCTCCTGCTGCCCCACTGCTGCTGGCACAGCCACCGTGCCCTTGGCCTTCTGGGCCCCCTGGCCCCACGCTGCCTCATCTTCAGCTGCTCACGGCCGCCAGCCCTGCGTCCTTTGGGCCCACGCAGCTCCCCAGCCACAAAGGTGCCCATTGCACTTCAGATACTGCAGGCACCATTGCAAGATGGCCTTACTGTTCTATAACCACATCTTCTAAGTAGATATCATAAAGTTTGATCGGAATAGAATTCTAAGGGACTCTGACTAAATTAAAATGGTCTAATTCAACTGTACAGGAAATTGCTCCTAAGTAAATATTCCACCCTATCTGTTGTCAGTAAGCAAGGTTCTCTCTACAACACTAGGTTTGTAGTTCTTCAAAGCTCTGATATAGAAATTTAAAATATCCATTTCGCACTTCGTTATTTTTCTTCAGGCATGAAAATGGATTTTCTTTCAGCCTTCCTAGCTGGCCCTCTACACTCTACTGCTACTGGCCCAGCTCACATCATGTTCTACAATTCTTAAACACCAGGAACTTGAAATGTTCCTTTCTCACTCACCTCAGGATCTTCAGCACTGCTGAATACACGCTTCAGGTGACCTGTAGTGGGAAGGGAAAATGAACCAGATGCTGTCAGAAAACTGCCTGGGCTGCTGAATCCCACAGAACAAGTCAACCCAAACAGAGATGATTTCCCGTTTCACAACATCCCTCCAGCAGACACATTTCATTCACACATCCAGCAAGGAATCAGGACAATATTCTTGCTTGTGCGTACAATTTGGCCTGTTTTGCCAGTAAATGAATACAAATATGACCAAGAAAATGCAAACTGTTCTTTAACACTCAGTGCTCCTGTTCTACCAAAGACATAAAACAGCTTCTGAAATCCTCTCCTTGAGGTTCTTTTTTTTTTTTTTAATCAGTTGCATGCACCGGTTCTCATTAACTTGCTTGAAACAGTTGCTCAGAAAAGCTTCCCTAAAATCCCCCTGAGCTGTGGCAGACACTCACTGCTTTGGAGTTTGCATTTCCTTGCAAAGGGAATCACTATTTTAGTACTTTGAAAAAGGTCAAGTTAGACAGTCAAATCCTTTCATGACAAAATTTAAAAAGAAATAAGCTTTCTCTGAATTCTGGGAACAACTGCAGAGTTTTTAGAAGGCCTTCCAAGAAGCTCTGCCAGTCTACAATCTCAAAGGTGTCTTGCTTGTCCCAGCAAACTGAGGAAATGACAGACACTGCTGCCACAGACTCTCCCGTGGAGGGAACGGAAGCCCTGCAGGTTCCCCTGCAAATGCTGCCCCTGTGGCTACAGACACCCCCTTTTTAGCTGAATGTCATGACAGGAGCTTTACCACACCAGAGGCATCCTAAAGCTCTTTCTCTTTCAAAATCAGAAACTCAGCCACCAGCAGGAAGACATACAAAAGCCAGGTTAGGATACACCCTAACCTAAGCAGAATGGAAAACTCTACTTACGTGCAAAGTGTGTAACGTAATACGTGGAAAAACAAACACCATAAGCAGCAAAAGCTGCTGTGGCCAGATGGTGGATCATATTCCCAGAACTGTGCCAGTCTTCTCCAACACTAGAAAAACAAATGGCCTCTTAGAGTGCAACTACCCACTGACCAATGCTCCAACCAGGAGGGTTCTCCTGATGTGAGCAAGGCTGCTTTGACACTCAGGCCTTCTGTGCACCAAGGCAACCTTCTGATGTCACCACAACGATGTGGCAACCATGACGTGACATCACAAAGCAAAGTATGACAAAGAAAAGCATCACAAAGCATGTTGATCTGTGAATTTATGCAAAGCAATAATCAACCTTCCCTACAGCAAACACAAAAGAGCCTGGGAAGTTCTTCTCTGTCACAAAGCAGCACAAATTCCCCTCATGGGCCAAACCCTGTTGTTCAGGGGATCTAAGAGGAACTCCAAGAGTGCCTCAAGCACCTACAGCCTGTACCCCAGCTGAGCACTCAGATGGGACACAAGCAAAGGAAACCAGACCAAGACAATGGCCCACAGCATTGCACATGTGAGAAATGACCCTCACTTTTAACATTTTCAAGGTTTAGTAAACCTTAACAAAGGACTGAATAAGGAAAAATTGCAGCATTGGAAGTCTCTGTGACTAGCAGCCACGTTCTCATCTACAAAAAGGATGTTCTGCCTTTTATACCCTTAGCCCCTCCAAAAGTTTTGTCAGTCAACTCTTTCTCTGCTGTCCATTGGTGGAGATTACTTTCTTGCATCCTGACTGGAGGTCAGGTGTTGTTACACCCTGCCTGCTGGTCACAAGCCAGCCCTCCCCAAATGCCCTGACTACCAAGGCTGTTACAAGGGGGACTGGAAAGAGGACTATGGGAGGATATATTACAATACCATCACTAGACATTTGAACATCCACATAACATCTACTTCTTAATTGTCAGAGCCAACCATTGCATTACTCGTCCAGAACACACAGAACCAGGAGAGAGGCCACTGTTGGCATCACAGCTGAAATGTTTCCGAACAAATCTCCCCACATATTTGCACCTTTATTGGACATGCCCAGGGCTCCGGTGCGGGTACATCTCTGCCTTTCTTCCCCTTTGGCAGCAGTCGAACCGGAAGCATCTGCCCGCCAGCAGCAGCTGCTCCCAGCTGGGAACGCCGCTGGCGGTGCTGATTTCCAGAGGCTTCTGTGTGCCAGGGGAAGCCAAGGCAGGAGCGGGTTGAACGGTGCTGGCGCTGCTGCTGCTCTGTGCCAGAGAGCCCCGGCTGGGCAGGGCACGGTGCCCACTGCGCTGCGGGCTCCTTCTGCTGCCACAGCTGGGCACACCTGGCAACAAGGCATGACAACTTGTGGGCAAGCCAAAGCGTTTCTGGGGCTGCACTGCTCTGCACACACCCAGCACACCTGCAGCACAGAGTTTTACCCCTCAAACAGGTAAACCAAAGGGAAACAGCTGGAAAAGATTTCATTTCAACCATTCCTTATGCTTCAATAGAAATGACCAAAATCAACATTACCGAGCAGGGCCCGATCCACACTGCCAGCTCAGTGTGAGAAAAGAGGCATTACTTTATTTCAGTGCTGGGTGCGTGAGGAATCACTTCCCTGAAACATGCACACCCACGGGTTAGTATCCACGGAACCAAGACATTTCTTTCATTACTTTTATTCATTCCTTTGCTCAAACTCACAGGCTAAACATTCTCACAAAGTGTTTGACATGTTTAAATCACTTCCCCAAAATTACTGACATTTAGAGTAGGGGTCTCTTGAGGGTCTCTGGTGGTCATGGGGTGAACATCCTGTTCCTCAAATTCTCCTTCCATGGTTAAGAGCCTTCTTCTGCTTGAATGCATTGTAGCTACCTCCTCAGCAGGCCCACTGTCTTTATTCTCAAGGCTAAGACATCCACTTGCACACATTAACCACTGCTGTGAGGGAAGGTACGACTAAGCACTGCCTGTTAAAATAAAGCTTAACAAATTCACAGTTTGTTGCATGTCAAGACTTCCCCAACGTCTCTCGTTCCTTCTCTGGGAATCAAACACAAGCATTTTGTGATCCCTGAGCCCAAGGCCACCTCCAACCCTCCTGTCACCCAGCAGCCCTTCTCTCCTCACAAACAGCAGGCCCAGCAGTGCCTTCCCTCACTGGCTCAGTCACCAGCTGTGTCAGGAGTTCTCTGTCACACACTCCAGGACCATCCTGGACTGGTTGCTCTCCGCTGCACTCTGTTGCCAGCAGACATCCCCACCCTGTTCCATGCCCCTTGCAGAACCCTGCACCTGCTGTCCATGGGCACCTGGCACGGGGAGGCACTCACGGCAGAGATGCACCAGCTGCCCTGGGCAGGAACCAAAACCCTCTGGGGCACAGCTGCTGGCCTGGGTCTGGCACAGCTCTGCACGCCCCACTCCTCACGGGCTCTTGGCTGGAAATGCAACTGCACTTTCTGCCCCATGGAGAAACAGCAGGGCTGCACAAACAATGGCCAGCAGGCCACATCCCAAAGGCACTGCAGCATGGAGCTGAGAAGGAAGAAGACCCTTCCCCAATTCCTAACCACACCAAAACCACCATCATTGGGACTTTTAATCTTCTGAATGTAGAATTGATTCACAGGGTGACAAGGGAATCTTCCAATGGAGTTGAAGTTTGGTAGAGTTTTTATTCTGAGTCCTACTCAGACTGTTGATTTGAAAATTTATTTTAAAATATTTTTTAAAAGGCTGTGCAGTCATATGGTTTTGTTCTAATACCAAAATGGCTAGATGAAATGTACTGGCATTTTAATTACATCCAAACTGATTAGTCTGTAAAAGCTTTCCTGCAGAATAACCACTGAACAAGAAATGAAAATCTGTGGACTTTTGACTTCGCAAATTTCTACTAAACTTATCAGACAATGAGGCATTTTTCAGTCAGATCATAGAGCAAATTAATTCCTATGGATAACTTGATTTGGATAAACCTGTTGATTTCAAATTAAAACTGCCAGCACATACTAAGTGGAAATCTGAATACTCACTTCTATGAGCTCTGAATTATTAGATAGTCATTGTCTGCCATATTAACAAAAATTATCATTCTGGCTATTTTTTTTACTTACAGCCAGCTCTTCAACACTCTTTGTAACACCAGAAAGAGAGTTTGTAGAGATGTGAACCATGGGTTGGTGGAGCATTGCAGAAGGCTCCTATGTCAGCACTAGATGTTCACATTTACCATGGCATCACTTCTTGCCTTTAATTCCAAGCTACAGTTCAGTTCCTGCAGTATAGATTCACACTTGTAGTCTGTATTTGCAGCTTGTTCTTACTTCCCTGTCCAGAAATAAATCATGCTTGGATCTCAAATCAAAATAAAATGAGGAGAGAGTCAGGTTCTGGATAGGCATAGCAAGAACTAAGAGATTTTTTTGCAAATATGTTGAAAAGTTGTTTATACATGCTGCAAAAACAGCAGATTAAAGACTTGCACTCTAACTTGCAAGCTGAGCTTTGCCTGTTCTCTCTGGACTGATTTCTTGAGGCCAGACTCTGAACCTAATCAGTAAGAAAATCAAAACCACAGGAGTAGTTTGGAGAATATTGTAAATTATTCTGTCATGATGCTTTTTGCTAAAAAGTTCTGGCCATCATCCAATTGGAGTAATTAGAGGAGATCGAAGCCATCATACTGTGCCTGTGCACACAATTCCTTCCCAGGAGTAATCCATGAAGCAACGCTGAAAAATCCACGCCAGCAGCTGCTGCCACACAGCCATGAAGCAGAGAATATGTATTCCTGCTACACTTGGACAGCTGAAGATGCCTCTGCTGAGCTAATTTTAGTGACTGCCCACCACAGATGAGACCTTGTGGTCAGTCTCCAGCAAGTCAGGGCAGTTAATATTCTGCCTAGATGAAGTAAGTCTAGCAATACATAGACCATGGAGCCTGAGGAAAGCCAGCAGCTGTGAGAGATTAAATTTGTTTCCGTATCTTTTTTTTTAGTCATTAATTACAATCAATTATTTAAAGAATGGGAACTTTTGGCATACCATTGGCTGGAAGGTTGGTCAGTCTTCCATTCATGACTCCTCTGAAAGCATCACCCCAGTGTTTTTATCAGTAGCTCTTCCATCATCATGGCTCACACAGCATTTCCTGCAGCTCTTGCTGGAGCCAGGGGAAGGCACCAGGAGAAGGGGGAGGAAGCTGTGTGCAGAGACTGTGTCAGCTGAAGAGACATTTGTTTCCTCTGATTTGGCTGAATGGCTGCAGGAACCTTGCTGGCACTGCTGGCGGGGTGGCCTTTGGCAGGGCTGGGCAGAGTTTGGGGCCCAGGATCCCTCCTCTCGGTGGGACACCAGGGTGAGCAGCCCCTGTCCCAGCCAGGAGCAGAGGTTCTGTGGCTCTGCCCCGGGCACAGGGACCTGCCACTGCCATGAGCTCCGGCCGCGGCTCCTCTGGGGCAGCTCCTGCTCTGCAGTGATGATGGGCGCAGCTGGGGGTGGCTGCAATGGAGGGTGGCTTCCAGTGGGCTCTGCTGGTCTGCCACACTGGAGCCAGCAGAGCTTCTGGAAGGAGTCTCCTCTTGTGAGCTGCTGGAGCTGGAGCTGGCACTGGCCACAGAGCCGCTGTGTTCATCCCTGACAGGACCAGAGCACAGCAGCCTCTGGGCCTCCTTGCTGCACGATGGCAGTGAGGAGGCCATGGACCAGAGCTTCAGTATGTGTGACTCAGTTTCCTGATAAACTGTGCTAAGAAAACCCTGCATCCCTCCTGCCAGATCTAAGACACTCCAAGAAATCTGTTGGCACTTTGGGAGCTCAGAATTGTTTGCATTTTGAACAATTTTCCTATGAGCGCTTTTGATGGTTTTTGTAATTTTGTGTTGATTCAGTTGATCCTTCAGAGAAGCTTTCCTAATAATATGAAACATGGTGAACTGTGGAGACCCTGGGGGGGCATTCCCTGGTCTAGGGAGACACAAGAAGCTTCCCCCAAAAAGCTGTTAGACCCCATTGGCTCCTTCCCCTGTTCCTGTCTGTTCCTGTGTTCCTGAGCCACACCTTCCCTATTCCCTGATTGGCCCCCTTATCTTTGTACTGCCCCGAGATCAGGGTCAGCCCCTGGGCCCCTGTGGAGACAAAGTGAGACCCTCTGTGTGTGGCTGCTGGGACCTGAACATCTCCCTGCATGGCTGAATAAAACATCTGTGGAGATTATGCAAAGGTCCTTTTTGCTTCTTTACCCTGGACTATGCTAGCAGCAATTCAGACTGCTACAGAGGAGAAGCTGCAGTACTGGCACCAAGGTTTTGGCTACTTGACCATAGGCAGAGAGGGCGTGCAGGATGCTGCTCTGTGAATTCCTTAACCAGCTATCTCTGGTGCTGACATATTCCCTCCAGCTTCTGCTGCAGCCAGGGCCACCTTTGGTCCAGCAGATGACATTGTTATTTGAAAAATTCGGCCCACTCCTTGGGCAGGAGGCCATCCACAGGCTCTGGTCCTGCAGCCCCCTGCTCAGCTGGGGACAGTGTTCCCTGTGGGGAAGATGGAGCAGCCATCACAGGGTCTGGGGGGCTGCTTTCAGCAAGGTGGCCAGGCTCTGTCCCTGCTGGACTCTAGCAATTGTTTGGGGGAGCTGATGGCAAATTGTATGTAGTCCTGTTCATCCTACTCAGAAAACATGACAGCTTCTATAATTCTTCTGCAGAGTGGGCACGCTGGATTTCTCTTTGCCCGCTGCAGGATGCAGCCCAGGCAGAACTGGTGGTGACAGGGCAGAGAAAAATTCACATCCTTCTTAGTGCCCTGGCAGATGGGGCAGCTCCATTCTGTCCCCATGGCCATGTCTGTCTGTCCCAGCAGCAGGGAAGAGCTGAGGACCATGAGCTGCTCTCATCAGCAATCCTGCTTGGCCAGAGCCCAAGCTCGAGGCAGAGTGGTCCAGGCTCTGTCAGTGCCCAAACATAAGCAGAAAGGGATGTTGTATCACAACCCATTCCTTGGTGAAGGAGGTCCATAGCAGCCTCAAGAGGCACCTCAGACACTCAACAGTCAAGGCAGTAACATATGGACAGGACACAGATGGCAGTTCATGACTGGGAGAGCATTCGTAGGCATATCCAAGGACAAATTTCCCAGGAACTCTCCACAGCTCTGGGATCTGCCCATCAGCTCTGTCAGAAGCTTCAGCAGAACCACCAAATTCCTAAAAAGCAGCTCCCAGACACTTTTCCTACCATCCTGCCTGAGTAGCCGGGTTGCTTGTTGCAAAACACTCTTTTTCTCCTCTTCCCCAATGCCCTGTGGACACTTGCGGCCAAAATAAAAAGCTCCTTGCCCTCTGTGTGATGTGATAATACAGTTTTTATATTTCCATGCTGGGATGAAAGAAAGCTGTGCTGTGGGTCAGGAGAGGCCAGGACCCACTTGGCCTTCCTGCAGGCTGAGGTGGTCCCAGCAGACATCCTGTTGCTTTTTGGGGAATGTGTGAGGGGGAGTGGAGGGGGTGACAGAGAGCCCGAGATCCTAGAGTGGAAACTCAGCTCCAGAGTGGCAGTGCAGACTCTCCCTGCTGAATGCCTGCTGGGGCTGGCAAAGAAGGAAAATGCCCCAATAACAGCCTGGTGGCACTGTGTCTCAGGGACAGGTACAGGGAGGTGACAACAAACAGCAGCATGGCCCGGTCTCACAGTTTCTAGGAAGCAGTGACAGAGGGGCCTCATGTGCCAGAGATTTCAGAAAGGCTGTCTTCTCAAATGGCCACTCTAAAACCCCTCTCTTTGCCTCTTGGGTTTGTGAATGCTTTTGACAGCCACAGCATCCTGGGGCAATGCATTCCATGATTTCATTAAGCACTCCTTGAAAAGCACCTCCCATTGTTCAACTGAGCTGCCAGCCTGGTCATTTCAGAGGGTGCTGCCTTGGTGGAGAGAAAAATCAATCTTCTGCCTTTCCGGGAGCTGAAGGAGAAGGGACTCTTCACCATCCAACACCTGGCTGGGTCCCATTCACAGGTCCTGCTTTGCAGACTTGGTGAGGTTTGCTTGGCAGTTACCAGCGAGGTGAGAACATTGTTCTGAATTGTCCCCCATACTTCATACACAGTGTGTAGAGTAGGTATGTGCTTGCTCATCTCCATGTGTGCTCAGGGTGTGCCTTCATTTCTGTTTTAGACCTGATATTTCTAATGTCTGTCAGCTCTCATGTTACATCTGAAGAAAATTGCACAAGATCATCAAGAATTCTGCTGTCAGGAACAAGACAAGAGCCTTCCGACACACACCTGCAGCTGTCCTGGATTGCTGCAGCCCTTTGTGCAAAGCTGCTGCAGACAGAGTGTTTGGAGTTGGTTTGGGCCTGTATGAAAGATCTGTGGAGCAGTGTGCAGGGCTCTCCTGGCAGGACACTGTTTGTCCAAGCCCAGGGACACGGTGCCGGCAGGAGCGGAGCGGCCCCGCTCCCAGCCCGAGAGTCTGTGAGCTGAGCCACGCCGGGGAGAAAAGGCAGCGAGGGGCTCCAGCCCAGCTGCTTCACTGCCCTGCCCGCCCCACGGAGCTCTGCCGTGGGAGAAAGCCGAGGCCGGACGAGCCCCCGAGCTTCCATCAGCTGCTGGAACTGCTCCGTGACAGCTCCTGTTCTTCCGAGAGAGACCCCAGCGCCTTCTTGTGACGCGTGTCATGGGGGGATTCTGTTTGTTAATAAACTGTTGGGGGTTTTCCACTTTCATCTATTAGTAATAATTTCCTATTGCTGGAAAGGGGTTGTTGGAACCCTTTAGAGGAGACGACTTATTGCACGATATCCTGTTTGAAGTTGTCTGAAACTGTGTGAGACAGATGGCTTCACACAGGAGCATCCCCAAGGCTGCTGAGGGGAAGGCACAGAGGAGGACAAACCCAGTATTTCTGAGGGAGACTCCTTGACAGCAAACCAACCTGAGCTGTCAAACAGCAGACCTGATGTTTCGAGACAGGGGCCACAGGGGAAACCTTTCAGTGTGTTTCGTCTAGGCTGGGTTATGCTCGAGGCAAAGGCGTGTCAGTGCGTTGGATAATACTCTTTTCTTGACCTAGAGATGGGGACACTGAGAGGTGTTTTAAAAACTTTTATTCCATTTTCAGTCTCATGAGAAGGGTGAGACAATACAGATGTTATAATTCACGCCATCACAATCAGAAGCCAACTACTTCCTAATTATAATACATTATAAGCATTTCTTGGTCTATCAGCCTTTTTGCCATGCCATGTTGTAGATGCCTTAAAGCCAATTATTTGAAACTACTCCTTGTGGGTCCCACTACAATGCATCTTTCATAGCTCTGTTTTTCCAAAGTCTAATTTGCAAGGCCATCTTTAGAAACTTTTATCTAGCTCCATTTCTCTCTCAACAATATCTGTCCTATTCCATGGAAATTTTTAGATTACCATTTCTTGTCTCAAGATTTATATACATATTCATATTGTGTGGGCATTCTATTAGGCTCTGAAAACTTTCTACATATCCATTTCCACATCAGTGCACTTGGCTCCTTCTCTCCTCACTGTGCCTGGCAAGCACAGGAGCCCAGAGCTCCTGCAGAACCCATCCCAGCACTCAGTGGGAGCAAACTTGTGTCCAGTCCTCACCTGGAGCTGCGGTGCCCAGCATTCCACCACACTCGAATGAGGAACTGTTCCTGCTCTTTCAGAAGGAGCTGAGGAGGTTTGGCCTTCAGATCAATTGTCTGCAGGCTCCTGCAGTGCCTGGTGCTGCTCCCTTGCCAACGGCACCCCAGGCCAGGGGGGCACATCTGGGCTGCTGTGTCTGCCTCTGGGGCTCCCTGTTCTGGGCAGTGAGGAGGAGCTGCAGAGGCTCTGCAGGACTGACAGGATGGGCTTTGGGGCTGGCAGGAGAAGCTGAGGGACGTGGGCTGCTGGAGCTGCTGAAGAGGAGGCCCAGGGCTCATCCTGAGACTGCTCCAAGGGTGCTTTCAGAGAATCCCAGAATCAGCAAGGGTGGAACAGGCCATGGAGATCATCAAGTCCACCCTGTGCCCTGACACCGCCTTGCCTCCCCTGAGCCTCCTCCAGGATAAACAACCTCAGCTCCCTCAGCTGCTCCTCACAGGACTTGTGCTCCAGACCCCTCCCCAGCCTTGTTGCCCTTCTCTGGACATGCTCCAGCCCCTCCATGTCCTTCCTAAATTGGGGGCCCAGGACTGGAAACAGCACTCAAGGTGCTGCCCAAGCAGTGCTGAGCACAGGGGAAGAATCCCTGCCCTGCTCCTGCTGGCCGCACCATTCCTGAGCCAGGCCAGGAGCCATTGGCCTTCTTGCCCACCTGGACACACTGCTGGCTCATCTCCAGCCTGCTGTCCATCAGTCCCTGCAGGTCCCTTTCTGCCTGGCTGCTCTCCAGACACTCTGGCACCTTGTTGAGGGAGGCATGCAGGGAAGGAACGGGTCCAGATCCAGTCCTTCCTGAAATGTGGTGTTTGCTGGCACTGCCAGTTCCCAGATTTAGATATTTCCCTATTCTGGCACAGCCAAAGTGCAGCAACTTGCTGGCAAAGAAAGCCAAACCCAAGCAAATACAAGGTACGTACAGCAACCCGATCTCGGGTTTGCTGACACTGCCAGTACCCAGATCGGGAATGTTTCAGATGCCTGCACAGCCTAATTCGAGAAGTTTGCTGGCACAGAAAATAATCATCTGGCAATTTCCCAGTGCCGGCACATTCCTCACCCAGATCTGGTGTTGGCTGGCAGCGCCAGCACCCAGATCTGAAAACTTCCTGGTGCCGGCACAGCCCAAGTCCAGTGATTTGCTGGCACAGAAAGTCAAAATTTGGAAATCTGCAGGTTCTGGCACCAGCACCATCCAACTCTGGTGTTTGCTGGGACCGCCAGTGCCCAGATTTGAAATTTCCCGATGCCTTCACAGCCCAGGTCTAGCAATTTGGTTTTAGCTAGCTTAGGAAGCGAAGTTCCTTGGACTGTGGCTTTCCTTTTTCTTGGAACTGTTTAAACCTGCTCTGGACTGAAAACCCAGAAAAACACCGGCAGCAGCTCACACCTGTGGCCCACCAAGCTCTGGGACGCTGCATTCCAGCGCCAGAGGGACTCAGGAGAGACTGAGTGAGCCAACTACAACCCACAAAAAGGACTTTCTGAATTTGCCATCTCTTCACCACTGTCAGAGGTTTGATTTAATATTATTCATTTTTCATGCTTGTGAATACTTCACTTGTTAAATAAACTGGGTTTTTTTTCACTTTTCTCGAGGGAAGTCTTTTCCTGAACTAGTAGGGGGAGGGGCCATTTGAACTTGCTTTCTAGATGGACCCCTTTTGGAGATTTCCTCCCAAAATTTGCCCTAAGCCAGCACAGTCATCATGAAAATTTCACCAGTGGCGTAATTTCCCGGTGGCAATCTTGTGACAGAAGCTTGACCTTGTTCTCCATGAGAGATTCTTGGGAAGAGCAGACAGGAGAAGATTCCTGGAAAACTGAAACAGCTTTCCAGAAGTGAAATGAAAATGAAAAAAACAATCCAAGGTGCTTTCCTCTATTTATTTCTATGCTCCCCTTTTCTATGTTGCATCCCAGTAATTCCAGATGCACCTCACCTCTAAGATTGGTGATTTAGTGATTTTTAGGCACTAAAATACCATGAGCCACACACAGTTTTCCTTCCCCTGTTTTTACAGGAAAGCAACACTGGAGGTGTCAGTGCAGTGCTGGGCTCAGGTAGGAATCCTACCCCAAGGGAAGGTGCCCCGACAGTGTTTGACGCTCAGCAAGGACAATGCACAGCAACAAGCAAGGGGATTGCTGTGCCAGTGTGCAGGAGTCAGGGCTCTGCATCTGCGCTCAGCGCTGCAAAGTTCCCGTGTTTGGGCAGACGGAGGGGCTGTCCCCGGGGCGCGCGGGGCTCGAACGTGGGGCTCGTGGGGCGAGCGGGGAACGGACACGGGGACGAACGGCCCCGGTGCTTCAGTTGCAGCGGCGGCAGCAGCAGCGGCGGCAGCAGTAGCGGCGGCAGAAAAAAGAGATATTTTGATTACTCTCTTTCTCTTCTCTCTTTCTTTCTCTCTCTCTCCCTTTCCCGCTCTCGGGCACCCTTCTCTCGGGGTCCCTTGCCCGGCGTTCCTCTCCTCTCCCCGCCTCCCTCTCCCCTGCAGGGCCGGGCCATGCCCCCGGCCCGCCCCCGGCCCCGGGCGGGGCTGCTCCGTGCCCGGCCCCGGCCGTCCCGCCGCGGTCTCGCCTCCGCCCGGCTCTGGCTGTACTGGCGGTGGCGCTGCCGGGCGGGCATCAGTGCCGGGGGCGGGGACGGCATCGCCGCCTTTTGCCACCGCCTGGCCCGACCCCGGCCCCGGCCCCGGCCCCGGCCCCGGCCCCGACCCCGACCCCGGCCCCGGCCCCGGCTCCTCCCGGGGCCCGCGGAGCACACACGCGGCGCGGCCGCTCCCGCCGCCTCCGCTGCGGCTTCCCCGGCCCGAGCTCCGCCGCTCGGCAGCGCGGCCGCCGGCCCCGAGCCTCCCGTGCCGCGTTCCCGGGAGCGAACGCCTGGGCATGGCCGGCCCGGGGCGGGTGAGGGGCGCTCGGGGGCCGTTGCTGGCCCCGGACCGAGCGCTGACAGCCGCGTCCCGCCCGCAGGGACGGCGCAGGAGGCCCTGCAGGAGCGGTACCGTCTGGGATCGCTGCTGGGGCGCGGCGGCTTCGGCAGAGTCTTCGCGGCCACGAGGCTCTCGGACGGCGCCCCGGTGAGCGGCGGGGCCGGCGGCGGGCGCAGGAGGAGGGGATGGAAGAGGAGGAGGAGGAGGGCGGAGGATGGGGCTCGCAGTGCGGGCGGCGAGCTCACCCCGCTGCTGCCCTTGGCTTGCAGGTGGCCATCAAAAGGGTGCCACGGAACCGCGTCCGGCACTGGGGCGAGCTGGTGAGTGAGCGGGGCCAGCAGCCGGGGCTGCCGGCCGGGGATTAGCCGGGGCCCGGCACGGTGGGAGCCACCAGGACGCCCCGAGGGAGAGCGGGCGTGGGGCCAGCGCAGGGCGCAGAGCATCCCGGGCTGGCTGAGGGCTTCCCCAGGCCTGGCATGGCATCGGCCCCACTGATGGCATCGTGCTCCTCCCGCAGCCCGACGGCACCAGCGCACCCCTGGAGATCGTGCTGCTGGCCAAGGTGTCCACTGGCTTCCCCGGTGTGGTCCAGCTGCTGGAGTGGCTCGAGCTCCCCAACTGCATCGTGATGGTGCTGGAGCGGCCAGAGCAGTGTCAGGACCTGCAGCGTTTCATTCGGGCACGGCGGTTCCTGCCCGAGGAGGAGGCGCGGGAGCTGTTCCGCCAGGTGCTGGAGGCCGTGCGGCACTGCACCAGCTGCGGGGTCCTGCACAGGGACATCAAGCCAGAGAACATCCTGGTTGACATGGACACCGGGCAGGCCAAACTGATTGACTTTGGCTGTGGCACCTACCTGCAGGACACAGTCTACACTCACTTTGCAGGTGAGCCTACACAGGGCTGTGCTCCCGCTGCTGACATCTCATGGCCCAACATCTCCCAGCCCAAGCTGGCTGTGGCAGCGGGGATTCTCCCTTTTGCTGCCAGTCAGGGCACTGAATCTTCAGCTGAGTTGCTTTAGAGCGGGGCTGGGTGGGCAGCCATCTTCCAGCCCTGCTGGCAGCCTTTGCCAGCCACTCTGCCCAGGACTAGGTCTGGGCTGGGGCAGCCAGCCCGACCAAAATCCCCGTGGGTGGGGTAGCAGAGAGGGAGGGCGGAAGCTGTGCCCCAGCCACTTTGGTGTGCAGATGAGAGGAAGGGCTTGGACTGCTCCACTCGCCCTGTTTCCCTTGGCTTCATAATATTTTTGGGGCAATGCAGGCAGGGAGGATAAGGGCAGGTTTTTTCCCCAGCATGGAGTGGGTTTTTCCTTTGCATGTCATGGTCGGGCCTAGCCAGGGCTGCCCTCTTCCAGCACCAGAGGCTTCTTTTCCAACCCTAACTTTGTGCACAAGTCCCAGGTGCTGGCGAGAGGGCAGTGGTCACCCTGTGTGCAGGCGCGGGGATGCTGGGGCCAGGCTCTGGGAGCAGCAGCATCCCCCTGATGAACTCCATCTGTATTCCATAGGAACACTGTCGTACAGCCCCCCAGAATGGAATGACTTTGGCTGGTACCATGGCGAGCCAGCTACCATCTGGTCCCTGGGCATCCTGCTGCACCAGATGGTCTGCGGGGAGCACCCTTTCAGGAGGGGCCAGAACCTCAGCTGGGGCCAGCTCCCGCTGCCACAAAGGCTCTCTCAAGGTGGATCCTCTTCTCTGGGCACGGGGGGAATGCCAGTGCTGGGAGCCAGCAGCGGGGTCGTGGGCATCCTGCTCTGGCAGCTGCTGAGGAGGTGGCACATGTCCTGCTCTCCTCCAAAACAGGGAATTGATGGGAAAGTTTAGGCCCAGCTCTGAGCACATCCAGCATGGCCTGGGCACGGGAATAGTGGGGTAAAGCAGACAGGAGCCTTCTCTGGCTGACCGTCACTTTCTGCTTTCTCTCCCCAGAGTGCAAAGACCTGATCAGGTGGTGTTTATCTGTGAACTCCTTGGACAGACCCGCACTGGAAGACCTGTGCTGTGATCCTTGGGTGTGGGATATTCCTCTGCCATAGAAGAAGGGAGAGAGCCACAGGCACACTTTGATCCAGAGCCCTGGTAAGTTCCTGCTCCACATATGCCTTGGCAGTCAGAAGCAAAGGAACCCAGAGCTTTTTGTGCTGCCAGTGTCACTGCACCGGGGTCATGGGATGGGAACACACAGCCCTTGTGCTGGAGCTGAGCTGCTCTGCCCAGCACTGGTGGCCGCCATCCCAGCTGGTTTTGCTTGTCCTGGTTCCCTGACAGCTGGGGCCCTGGGCAGAAGAGCCCTGAGAGCCTGGTCTGCCCCCAGGGAAGGAGAAGGAACCCCTGGAGAAGCTGTACCAGGTGGGGATGCTGCTGCTGCTGCTGCTGCTGGAGACAGCGAGGGTGACATCAGGGATGACAAGCTCTTCCTCAGCCTGGCCACGGGAGGCTGAAGGTGATGCACTTTGATTCTGGCACCTTCTTCAAAGCCAAACTCCACAGGGAATTTGCAGATGAGTCCCCACCCGAGGAAATTCTGCCAGATGTGGGCATGACCCAATGTGGCGGGGAACCAAAGGCTCTCCCTTTGCTGGGGCAGATGCACCTCATTCTTCAGTGGCTGCCCAGCTGCTTTTGGCAGGGCTGGGAGGAGGGGCTGGGGTGGGTACGAAATGGGAGTGGGCTCCTGGCTCTGCCAACAGCCCCCAGCACCCACCGTGCCCCGGGCTGGGGCTGGGGCAGCCAGCCCAACACAAACAAAGCCCCATGGTGGGAGCAGAGGTGGGGCTCCAGAACATGTGCGCAGCTGCTTTGCTGTGCAGGCAAGGAAGGGCTGGGCTGCTCCACTACCCTTGTATGCTTTGGGGTCACGGTGATTTTGGGGGGCAGTGCAGAGGGGAAGAGAGAAAGTGTGGGTTTCTCACAGCCATGGCTGGGTTTTTCCCTACCATGTAGGGGTTGGGCCTTCCTCAAGGCCCTGACAGAGATAAGAGTTTTTACCGTATTTCTTGTTTTCCCTTTTTGCATCTAATCTCTTTTCAATAATGTGTTGTTTGTTATTCCAGAGGAAGCATTTGAGGTGGTCCAGTGTGGATGGGGAAGTTCTTGGGAGCAGCCGTGGCGTGGATGGGCCGTGCTCTTGGAGAAGGCTGAGGCCATGGTTTGGGAGCAGCTTTTCTTCCAGCCGTGGGTGGTGTGAGGTGGGTCCCTGTGTGCTTGGCAGGGTGGGATCAGAGCTTTTGGGAGCTGGCAGCGAGCACAGGAGCATCCTGCTCTGGGCAGCTGCTGAGGGCTGGATGTGCCCTGGCTGGCTGCAGGCTGGGCACATGTGCTGCCCTCCTGCTCTGCTGCCAAAGACAGCAGGGATGGGCAGCTCTGGGCACAGCTCTGGGCACAGCCAGCATGGCCTGGGCACCGCAGGCCTTGGCACAAGGGCACAGGAGCCCTCAGCTGACGGGCGGTTTCTGCTTTCTCTTCTTGCAGCCGGGCTCTGCGGGTGCTGAGGCTGCCCTGGGCTCTGCCAGGGCTCTGCTGGGCTCAGCCCAGGGCCCAGCTGGGCTGGCTCTGCCCTCACATTGCTCTGACAGCTTTGCATCAGACGAGCTCGTTGCGAGCACAGCGCCTGAGCTTTCTGCTTTGGCAGGTGAGTGAGACTCTGCTGCAGGCCCAGAGATTGCAGCTGGGGACACACATCCAATTGGCAAGGACCCAAACTCTCCACAGTCCCAGCTGAAGGTCGGCATCTGTACAGGGTGTTTTGTCTGTCCCATTCTTCCTTCTTGACTGGCTGGAATTGTGCAATTGCACTTTGTTCCTCCTCTAGCAGTGCCAGGAGTGGGCCAAAGCTGGCGAGTGGGCCGTGCTCCTGAGGCAGTGCAGTCTGGAGCTAATGGATGGAGAATTGCCCTTCTGCACTTCCAAACCAGAGCAAAAAGCCGTAAGTGGGACTTTGTGACTCTAAGAAACTCTTGGCAGTTTCAAAGGGAATGTGCAGCTCATTCCCAGGCTGAGAAGGAAGGTCATCTTCTAAAGGATTTGGGCTTTGACAGAGTTTCCATTCCCAGTCCTGCTTGGAGCTGGAAGGGCACAAAGCAATTTCCTCTTGCTTCGAGCACAATTTCAAATACCAGTGTTGGGGACAAAGCCCCAAATCTTTTAAGAGGCTGCTGAGGTCAGTAAGATGGATCCATGCCATCAGCACATTTACAATGTAAAGAACTGAGTTCTCTTTTGAAAAAGATCATTTACCTCTTAATGCAAAGAATGTATCTTTGCATTTATGTTTTGGTTTTTTCACTAACATTGTGTTATGTTTTTTCACTAACACTTGGATTTTATTCTTATCTTTTACAATTTACCTATTTTTTTCTTTTTTCCTTTTTTTTCCCTCTAAATAGAAAACATGTCCTACAGAAGAAATGTCCTTTGCTCCTGATTCCCATGTGGAGCAGCTCCCTTCCTGCTGGCTGAGCTGCTCAGGCAGAGCCCAGCAGCTCCTGGCCCTGCAGGGCTGAGGCTTTTCCCCGTTGCTGGGCACAGACTGATGGAGCAGCACTGCTGAACACAGAGGGACCAGCAGCAGCTGCCTTTGGCCACCTGAGGCTCCAAGGCCCAAACTCTGAGCAGCCAGGGCTGGAAGAGACTGGCAGGATCTGATCTCTGACTCTGGGCCAGGGCTGCACAAATGACCCCACAGCAGCAGCAGCAGCAGCACATGGAGCTGACTCTGAGCACAGCCCCTGTCCCTCTTCCCTCCCGTGTGCAGCGGTGTCACAGCAGCCTGAGGCACCTGGGAGCCCCCAGTGCCAGCAGGGACTGGAGATGGCAGCCCTGGGCTCCTGGAGGCTGTGCAGGGAACGGAGCTGGGCACTCCCTGTCCATGGGGAGCTTCCAGATGGAAAAGGCTGCTGTGCCCAGGCAGCTGCAAGGGCACAGAAAGGAGGCTCTGGAGCACTGGATCTGTGCCAGTGCCACAGTCCTGGGCAGCAGCCAGTGAGCCCTGGGGGAACAGAGGGCACAGCAAGAGGGACAGAAGCAGGCAAGGGCAGAGACTGGAGAGAGCCAGGCCTGGGAGCAGGAACAGCTCCTCCATTGCGCTCTTGGAGAAAGCTCTTGGCTGGTTCAAAGCAGTGAAAGGCGTGAAGGGCAGAGAGGAGGCCACAGCAAACAATGCTCCTGTTTGCACAGCCTCCTCTCTCCGTGTCCCAGAAGGAATTGCATGGACTGTGTTCTTCTCTTTGAGCCGTCTCATTCAGCATGAGCAGCTCAGCACCAGGAGCTGAAGGAGCTGAAGCCCCTGGCCACAGGAGCTGGGCAAGAGGGAACTTTTGGAGCAAAGTACTGCTGCTAAAATAGCCCCAGCTGAATGCAGTGGATAGAATAATGGAATCACAGAATCCTTTCTGTTGAAAAAGCCCTCTGAGCTCAGCCAGTGCAGCCGCTCACCCAGCAGTGCCAAGCCCAGCACTAAAGCACGTCCCTGAAGTGCCAAGGCCTGGACACCAGCCCTGAGTGAGGCCTGGACAGCAGGCAGGCCCTGAGCCAAAGGTGGCCTCTGGATGAACCTTCCAAGCAAAGGTTATCTTTGTATCTGCTCCCTAATGAAATGGGCATAGTTTTTAGCACTGAGATTGATGTAGCCACTCATTAGTGAAACATGTATTGACCTTTGTGTATTTAGAAGCCAGACAAGGCCATGAAATCTGACATCTGGCCTTGTTTGGGGCTGTATGGTCAAAGTCACCTCCCTTGGTTCCTCCTTGAGCCCTGGCCAGGCTTTGGGAGGGACCCAAGAGGAGGATGAAAGCAGATGTTGCCACACTAGCAGTGCTGTCAGTTTGTTCATTCAGCACTGTCAGAGCTGGGCCCTCTCCCAGCAGGGTTGGAGTCTTACCTGGGGCTGGAGGCACCTGCAGGAATTCCCAGTGCCCAGGAGTGGCTCTGCAGCCCTTGGCTGTGACAGCTTCCCCAGCTGCTGTGTGGGTCTGGGGGATGGTAAAGGCTGAGGGTAAATGCTGCTGGATCTTTCCTAATCACTGCTGCAATCTGTGGTGGGGATGGTTGGGTGCATTGCTGAGCTGCTCCTTTTGTGATTCTTTGCTGCACTGAACTGCAGGAAATGACACTGATTGCTTCAGCTGGTGTCTGTGTCTTTGGTGCTGACCCTGCCCACTGGTAAAACAAAACTGGCCCAGTCTGGCCAGATCGCAACAAAATGTCACTTGTTCAGTGTAAATGTGAGGAATCAGTCCCATCAGAAATTCCCAGCTGGGAAGCCCTTCCCTGGAGTTCCCTGACTCTGGAGTGGGCTGAGGTCGGAGCCCCGTGTGGGCAGTGGGGCAGTCGGGTAAAAGAAGCTGCACTCCTGGATGGCTTCAAATGCATCCAAAAATTGCACATGGAAAAGGAAAAGACCTTGTGGGTTTGGGCAGACAAAGATGAATTTGTTGAGAGTACATAGGAAACAGCACCTTCAGAAGAAACAATTATGGTTGGAATGCTCCCACATGGAGCAAGAGAAGAAGGTTTTAATCTTGAGCTCAGATGCGTTTGTGCAAGTGAAATATCTATATACATAATAATTATATATGTATTTATAGTATAATAAGACCTCTATCTATTTTTATATATTTATTTATGTCTGTATCTATCTATATTTCTATATCACTATCTATTTATAAAATTATATAATAATGTGAAATAGTGCTGACAATACTAATTTGGTATCTTTGGCTGCTCAGGGATGTAACACTAAATACCCTACAAAATAGGATTGGCCAGGACCCTAATGTCAGTGGTCAACTTTGTGAGATTGTATACAATGAAAAAGGGAGAAAGGGAGGAAATTGGCTATTTTTGCAGGGGTTGCTGATACTGTGATGCAGAGTGCTTTGTCTGTTCCTGTGAAAAATACAGTGATTTTGCCTGCAGGGTTTTTCATGTACCAGGTTATGCACAAGCTGCAGGATTGGTTAAAAGGGTGAAGGGGTCGTTAAAAGAGCAGTTGGAAAAATGAGGAGATGGGAGCCTTTGCCCATGGAGAACCATCTCCCAGATGTGCTCCATGCCCTTCACAATGGCCCACTGGGGAAATGGAACCCCCTGGCTGTGCATGGCTGCCCCCAATTTGCAAATCCTGCCATGGGCAGTGAGACTTATGCTGCCTTGGAAATTGTTCTGGCTGTGATGGCCCCTGGCAGGGCCAGCCCAGAGGCTGCAGGGCTGGGCCTTCATGCATTGGAATTCATTAGGAAAAATTTAAAGCAAATGAGAGCTGTCAATTCTGAAACAGGAATTCAGATTCCTCCAGGACACTTTGCTTTGGTAACTGCTCCCTTGGAGCTTGGCCTTGCCAAGTGTTCCTGTCATGGCAGGAGGAAATGATGCAGAATATCCAGGAGAAATTACAGTAATTCTGTAAACAATAACAAACAAGATTGGATTATTCAACCCCATGACAGGGTAGCACAATTATTGATCTTGCAATTTTAAGAACGATTGTGAAAAAAGGAGATCCACCTCCAGTCACCACCATTTGTGGAGATAAAGGGTTTGGATGCAGCAGCCCTAATAATGGAGCCAGAGTGTGGGTCCAGAGGCCAAATGGCCCTCCCAAGGCAGCTGAAGGAGCAGCTCCTAGGAAGGACAACTCTGAGTCCTGAACCCTGGGCAGGAACAATGGGAATGCATCCCTGCAGCCAAGGATTCTGTGTGAGAACAAGTAGATCTGCCAGGATATTGTTTTATACATCCTGCCAGACCAGATCTCCCTGTTTGCCCCGAGGGCCCCTTTGGAACATGCTCTGATCCACGGGGCTCTGTGTGAAGGCTGCTGTGACACTGAGGGACTTGCACAGGAATTCCATCCAGGAGCCTGGGTGCCCCTCAGGGACTGGGACCCGGCCCCTTCCAGCCAGAGGGGAAAGGGCCCCCCAAGCCTTGTTAGCCACAGACAGCATGGTAAAGCTGAACAGCAAAGGGCCTGGGGGCATTATTCTGGAATTAAAAAGGTGCCAGCTCCAGTGACAACAGAATTCTTCTTCCTAACTCGAATGAGATTGAGAAAAAAGAATGAAGAACAGTGTCACTCAAGTACTACTGATGTCTGTAAGGTGTACCTTGATAGTCAGCCAGAATCTTTGTCTGCCACAAACACCTCTGGTGTTTCACCAAGGAATTGGTCATCAAAATGTAATGATGGGTTACGATGGATTGCTGAGCTTCTTTTGTAATTCTTTGCTAATGATGATGTGCTTTGCTGAGCTTATCCTTTTGTAAATCTCTGCAGCTGTGCATGATATAAATGACACAATTCCTTGAGTTGGTGTCTGTGTCTTTGGTAGTGACCCTGCCCACTGGTGAAACCGGGCCCCCTCTTGCCTAAGTGTTCCCTGGGAAG
Source organism: Melospiza georgiana (assembly GCF_028018845.1). Lineage (NCBI taxonomy): Eukaryota > Metazoa > Chordata > Aves > Passeriformes > Passerellidae > Melospiza > Melospiza georgiana. The sequence goes on from NW_026652215.1 coordinate 3,019,327, forward strand.
GCAAAAGCCCTCAGTCCAAAATTCCCCCCTTCCTCCCTGTTCCCCCCTTCATGCCCTGAGCATGATGTGCAGTGGTCTGGGCTATGCCCGGGGTCAGTTGGGGTCCCCTGTCCTGGCTGTGTCCCCTGCCCAGCTCCCCCGCAGCCCCAGCCCCTCCCCAGCGTGGCTGGACGAGGGGCAGGACAGGCCTTGGCTGTGCTGCAGCTCAGCAAGAACAAAACCATCTCTGCGTGCTCAGCGCTGTGCTCAGCACCCGGCCCAGCAGTGTCTCAGTGCCAGGGGCTGTGCCCTCAGTCCCTGCCAGGGGTTTCCATGGCAACTGCCAGGCCAGGTGACCCAGGTGTCCCCCCAGTGCCGGTTGCCATGGAAACAGTGCCCAGCCCCGCCCCTTTCTGTCTGGCTGACCTGGCCTTTGGCCCTGGCAATGCCGGTGGCTGCTGGTTCCTGGTGCCTGAGTGGCCAGCGCGGCACAGGGCAGGTGGCCATGGCACAGCCCCCAGCAAGGGATCCCCTCTGGCTCTGGGCACTGACACCAGCCCTGAGCAAGGGCCCAGGGCAGCTTTCCATGGCCACCAACCATCACAACGGGGCCGGGCATTGGTTGCCATGGCACCAAACCAAGGAAAGGGTCCCCGTGGACGTTGCCATGGCCCCTGGTGGCACCAAGGAGAGTCACTGCAATTGTATCTGGAACAGCCCTGGCACTGCTTTGTCCCAGGGTTGCCATGGCAGCTGAGGACAGACACAGCTGGTGCTCTGCAAGGGCCCTGGGGCAGATGGGAAGGAGCAGCAGAGCAGGGGCTGATCCATCCCCAGTGCGCTGCACAGCCCAGGGCAGTGTCCCAGAGCGTCCTCATGCAGCTGCCAACAACATCCCCCCTCTGCAGCCCTGGCCTCTCCCCCAGCTCACAAAGGTGCCCCATCCTTGCAGGCTCTCACACGGCAGCACTGGCTCAGCAGCCCCTGATTGCATTGCACACAGCAGGGGGAGCACCCCCATGCTGTTGGTGTGGGGACATGAACCTGAGGGAGCACAAATGCCATCAGCCCCTGGGGCCAGCAAGGGCTGGGGGACACCAGGGAAACCACTCAGCTTTGTCCTGGCCTCTGCACTCAGCCAGAAAGTTTGTTCCCGTCAGCTGGGAGTTTCCTGTGCCACAGCAGATGCTGTTGCTCAGAGCCAGGGCTGCCTGGCAGCCACTCCCAAAATGCCCTGAGCATTTCCCTGGCTTCACCTTTGCTTTCTTTACTCTTCCTGATACAAATTTCTTCTAATTCCCCACACCAGGGGACCCAGAACTAGACATAGCACTCGAGGTGCTGCCCAACCAGTGCCCAGCACAGGGAAAGAATCCCTGCCCTGCTCCTGCTGGCCACACCATTCCTGATCCAGCCCAGGAGCCATTGGCCTTCTTGGCCACATGGGCACTCTGCTGCCTCATGCCCAGCCTGCTGTCCATCAGTCCCTGCAGGTCCCTTTCTGCATGGCTGCTCTCCAGCCACTCTGTCCCCAGCCTGTAGTGCTGCAGGGGTTGTTGTGGCCAAAGTGCAGGACCCGGCACTTGGACTTGTTCAACCTCACCTTGTTGGATTTGGTTCCTGGATCCAGCCTGTCCAGGGCCCTCTGCAGAGCCCTCCTACCCTCCATCAGATCCACACTCACACCCAGCTTGGTGTCATCTGCAGATTTGCTGATGTTGGACACAATCCCCTCATCCAGACCATTCCATGCAGACTTTGGAATCCACGCTGGCTGGCTCTGATCCCTCGGCCATCCTGTGGGTGCCCTGTGATGGCACTCAGGGTGATCTGTTCCATAACCTTGCTGGGCACCCAGGGCAGGCTGACAGGCCTGGAGTTCCCCAGCTCCTCCTTCCAGCCCTTCTTGGGGATGGGCTCACACTGGCACCTCCAGCCCTCTGGGACCTCCCCACTGAGCCAGCTCTGATGGTAAATGATGGAGAGCAGCTTGGGGACCTCATCCACAGCTCCCTCATCCCCCTGCGATGGATCCCATCTGATCCCACACACCTGTGAGCATCTGAGTGGCTCAGCAGGTCACCAACTGCTTCCTCCTGGATTCCAGGGGCTGTTCTGCTCCCTGTGCCCATCTACCAGCTCAGCAGAGCACTTGTCCTGAGGACAGCCTGTCCTAATATCGAAAATGGAGAGAAAGAAGATGTTAAGTAGCTCTGCCTTCTCCTTATCTTTAGTTACTATATTCCCCACTGCATCCAATAAAGAGTAGAGGTTCTCTTTATCCCATGTTTTGCTATTAATTTAATTGTAGAAACATTGTCTATTTTTTTTCACAGAAGTGGTCAGGTTAAACTCTAATTGAGATTTCACCTCTTGACTTTTTTTCTGCATGACTTCACAACATCCTTAAACATTTCCTAAGCTGCTTGACCTTCTGTCCAAAGTTAATGCACCTCTTGTTACCCTTGAGTTCCCAGAAAAGCTCCACGGCCAGCCAGGCCAGTCATTTTCCGCACTAGCTCATCTTTTGCCACACTGGAACAGGCTGCTCCTTCCCCTTAAGATTACTCCCTTGAAATGTGTCCATGCTTCCTGAACCCCTTTGTTTTTAAGGGATGTTTTCCTTCAAAAAATCAGGACCTGATTTGGTACTCCCAAAATCAGCATCCTAAACAGGTCAAAGTCTGCCCTTCCTAATTCCAGTGTAGAAGTTTTGTTGCTGCCCCTCCTTCTTTCACAGAACATTGAAAACTTGATTATTTCATGGTCACTGTGCCCCAGGTAACCTCTGAGCCCAACATCTGCCACCAGCCCTTCTCTGTTTGTGAACAGCAGCAGACACAGCTTTCCTTGGCAGTGGGAGTGTTACCAAAAATTCAGTAAAATAGAAAACTCCTTAACGCCAATGCAGCATTAAAAAGCAGCATTATTTATTCAGTGGGATGAACGGGGGACAGCTCCTCCCAAAGCCCTGCAGGCTGAGTAAAGGAAAGTTTCTGTTTATATTCTGTATATTGCACACATATTCATTGATTTTCCCAGACTAAACATAAATATGATAATGGTTTCCCCAAAATCATTCACATATTTCCCCTCCCCTTCACCCATGTGTTGTTCTGTCTTGGGGTCTCTCTGGTGGTGCCTGGTGGTCGTGGACCCCAATGTTCCAGAGGGCCTGGCTGAGCCGGCAGGACACCGAGGCTGGTGAACTTCCAGTTCCCCTTCTCACACAATGGGCATTGTGTGGTTTCTACAGGCCTGGGGTTTTGGAGAACAAGGTCTAGGTGTCAGCTCACCTGGTGGAGACAATTTATCATCTGGTAACATGAGGTCACAGAGTGGGCTTTGACATCACAGAGCAGGTTATGTGAGGTGTTTGAGCAGCTATGACATCGTATACTGCCCCTGTGACATCACAGAGCCATCTGTGACATCAGAGGGCAGATGTCTGACATCACAGAGCAGACTGTGACATCACAGAGTTGGCTGTGACCAGCTGTGACCAACCATCAGAGATCAGCTGTGTGACATTGGAGAATGGGCTGTGACATCACAGAGCAGGCTGTGACGTCACAGACGAGCTGTGTGACATCCCAGAGGGGCTGTGTGACATCCCAGCAGGGCTCTGTCAGGTCACTGGGTTGGTCACTCTGCCCCAGCTCCCCCTCACAGTTTCTCCCAACAAGTCCAATGCTGTTCATGCCGAGCTGGGTCCCTGTCCCCCGGGATCCCCCCGGCCCACCTGGAGCCACAGCCTCCACCAAAGGATGTTCCACAGGATCCACCCCAGAGCCTGACATGGGGACAAGGGGCCAGGACTGTGTGACCAGGACATCAAGGATGTGGGTTCTCCCGTCACTGTGGCCTGGATTTGGTTCCCCAGGCTAGGAAAGATGTCTGGCAGCTGGAGCAGGGTCTGGGAAGGGCCTCCAAGGTGGGGCTGGAGCCCTTGGGCTGTGAGCAGAGGCTGAGGGAGCTGGGCTGGTCCAGCCCAGAGCAGGGAAGGCTGAGGGTCTCCTCATCCCAGCCTGGCCATGCCAGCCAGGACGGGCTGGAGAACACAGAGCCAGGCTCTTCACCAGGGGGCCTGGGGGGAGACAAAAGCCAATGGGTGGAAGGGGAAAGAGGGGGAGATCAGCCAGGGCATGAGGAGATGAAATGAGTCAGGCTGGTTTCAGCATTTCCTCAACACCAAAAGCAGCCTGACCTCCCATCTCCATCCACCACTGACAGCTTTGCAAATCAGGAATTGTTGGAGCTGTTTTTCCCCCACTGCAGGACGAGCATCCTGATACAAGAATTTAATTGTGTTTATATCTACCACAGAACCATGTTTGTCTGAAATTAATTTTAGTATGGAAATCACTTGTGGATGGTGGACTCACCAGATGCTGCTGGGACATTGCACATACCTCAGGGAAGAGCGTGATTGTTATTAAATTCTGTCCTGTTCAACTGTGGTCTGTTTGGCCAAGAAGAGAAACTTTCTGTGCCTCTGAGTCTCATCAGTTCCTGACCCCAAAGGACAGAAACCCTGATGAGCTGTGCTTCCCACTCCTGTGGTGGCACTTCCACCTTCCTCCATAGCCAGAGCAGAGCTCCCTTGTACCAGAAAGTCCCTGGCAAAGGAGGAATGAAGGAAACAGGAGAGGCTGTGGGGATCAGGTGCGGGGTAGATCCAAGGGCAAGACTGACTTCTGCATTTGATGGAGCTGTGCCTTCCCCTGCCTTTGTTGGCTGACAACAAATGAACATCTCTCTGTGTCTCGGGCAGCTCCTTCTCCAAGGAAAGCAGGTGGGAGCTGGAGCCAAGGAGCTGAAAGCTGCAGGTGCAGCCTGGGCTGGAGGGAGCTCAGATTTGCACAAGGCTGCCCTGAGTGCCAGGGCTGGGATGGGGGAAAGGGTGGGGTGGGGGTAGGGACAGAGTCTGATTGATTGTCAGCCATGAAGGGTCTTATGTCACAGAGAACTTTTATGAAAAATCCTTTCTTTAAGATTTTTCCTCCTGAGAAGGTGAGAGACCTCAGGAACCAAATGTAAACAATGATTATCTGCTGCTGTGGAAGGCAACATGTAGATCTGTGATTAGTCTCATGTAGTTGTTTGTAATTAATGGCCAATCACAGCCCTGCTGGCTTGGACATGGAGCTCGAGCCACAAACCTTTGTTATAATTTCTTTCTTTTCTCTTCTTACCTAAGCCTTCTGATGAAACATTTTCTGCTATTCTTTTAGTATCGTTTTAATGAATTATATATCATAATATAATAAATCAAGCCTTCTGAAACATGGAGTCAGATCCTCATCTCTTCCCTCATCCAAGAAACCCTGTGAAAAACGTCACAGTCTTGATTTTCATATCTGTTCCAACTACATGAGGAGGTACTTGGATTCAAAGTCAATTGGAGATTGCTATTAACAGGGAAAAAAAATAAATAGAACCTAAAAAGTGTTTTCTCACTGTCTTTTTAAATAGAACATATTCAGTTGGATGCACTTCTGAAATCTCTCTTTGTTAACCACACAAGATTTGGAAACTGAAATAAAATTATCCCCAGAGGCTTGGCTTGTTAAGGTGTTCTGAATGTTAATGAGCCCTGGGACACTGAATTCCTGCACTCAAGAGCTGAAGGCTGAACAAGCCTCTGGAGCAGGAAAATTCAGCAGCAGCCTCCAAGTTGCTGAGGATGTCAGCAGCCCCCACTGAGGCCATCCCTGCCCAGAGACCGTGGGGGAATGGGCAGACAAGGAGAGCGTCCCTGGGGCTGGGGCAGCACAACTCAGAGGCAGCAGCGACTCCAGCTGGGAAATGGAGTGTGGAATGTGGCTGGGAAAGCCCTGCCTGGGCTGGGCCAAGCAGGATACACAAGCCCTGACCCCTAAACGCCAACAATTCTCTCAAGGAGACATTTGAAAAGAATTACAATTGCTTGTGTACTGTGAGTTGGACTCCCTAGAGATATACGAACTGGAGATTCTCAGGAACTGAAAACAACAAAACAGGCTTTACTGGCAACTTTGGAAAATCAGAGAAACTTTGGCAAAATGTTTTTTATCACACTGTAGTGCTTTTTGCTTGTTAATTATAGATCTTTCTAATCTTGAGATTTCCTAATTAATGTACTGATGAATATGTTGGGTTTTAGTGCTGGTTAATTATTTATGTATTTATCTTGTTGTGAGATAGGATTACAAGAAAGGTATAGGAGGCTTAAAATTTTAATACGGTGTAAATAAAAATTTATTAAAAGTAAAATTAAATAAAAGGAACTAAGAATTAAAATAAATTTTTTAGAATACTTTTTTTTTTCTTTACATCTTTTTCATTTTACTGAAAATGTAAAGAAACTAAACTAGGAATTGCTAGTCAGTTCACTATTTCTAGAATGAATTTTTTTAGTTTACTGAGGGGAGAAGTTTTTCTTGTTAAGGTTATGGAGATTTTTTTACAAGAGGAAAAAATAGGTTGTTTTTTGTTCTTAGTTTTGTCATGGATAACAGTTGTCTGGGGATCTTTGTTATTGTGATGTTTTTATTGCTACAAGCTTTTTTACAGCTTGTTGATGGGTCATGTAAACTTAAGGGATATTGTTTTAAAGATGAGCTGTTTAAAGGTAAAAGTTTTTATTGTTTTCTTTTAAAATTATTTTTATCTCTGACAATGGAGATCTTCTCGTGGGGATACTGGATTACTTTTTTCCCCCCCTGTTTAAACTTTTTGTAAAATTACAGGTATTTTAACATTTATTTATTTAACATGCAGGTTTTTCTTTGATTAATTTGAAATATTTTGAATAATTTGAATTTTTTTAATAGTTTCATGTGTTATTAAGAAAAAGAGTTTTTTCTTTATAGTTTATAAGAAGATTTTAGTTTTAAGATAAAGGTATTTTTTCTTCTTTTTTGTGGGAGGGATTTAACTTTTTACTGACTTTTATGGTTTTATGGTTTTTTGCTTTGGTTTTTATTTTTTTTTTAAGTTGAGGGAGGATTGAATTATTGAAAGGATTTACACCTGACCCGTTGATTGTGGGGGAAGTTGTGGTTGAGTTGTATTAGGATTGCTTTTATGACTGCTTTGGGGCTTTTTATATTGTTTATATTAGTTGTACGGTTATTTTGTGTGGGTTGTAGGTTGTAAATTTTTTAGTTTTAATTGTCTTGGGGGAGGGGACTTGATGGTAAGATTTTAATTGCTGTGGCCAGCTTTGTTCTGGTTGGGGTATTGTAGCCTCTTTTGTTTTCCTGTTTGGGAGTTGTTGGGGTTTGGTTTGGTTAGAATAGGGCCAATGGAGGGGGGCGGTCTGGGGAGGGGGGAAGGGGCTCAGCCCATAGCAGTGTTGCTTGGTTTGGTTTGGTTTGGTTAGTTGGGTTTGATTGGGTTTGGTTTGGTTTGGTTGAGATGGGGGCTGGGGCCAGTGCCTGTTGCTTCTTTGTTGACTGGAAAAGAAAGAGGAGGTTCCTGGGTTTTTTCATCTTTGACATATGTGTTTAACAGAGGCGTGCTCGGTGTCTTTGTGGTTTAACAGATTGTCAGTTACACAAAATTTTTGTATTACTTTTTAAAATTCTTCTCATGTCAAATAACAACCAACATTCAACCAACAAAAAACACATCTCAAAGCATTGAGCTTTGGCCATTTGACTTCACAAACTCTAAGCCCGTCCAAATAATTGTTAATCAAAATTTGCAGGTGTACAGAAACAGAAGAAGAAGACACAGAAGGAGAGAAAGAAAAAAAGATCCAGAGAAGCACAAACACAGATACCAACTCCTGGATTCCAGCACTGAACAGATCGAAATTCCAAGAGGAGGTAGGGTCAAGATGTGTGCTTGCCTTGTGGTCAGCCTAAATATCCCTGGTCTTCCTGGGCCCTTTCCCCAGGTGGGACTTGGGCTCAGTTGGTCCCTCAGGAGCTGGGCTGGGGGCTGCAGAGGTGGCTGTGGAGCATTGCCTGTGCTGTGCCAGGGACTGGCAGCCACTGCTGGGCTGGGATAGAGGCTCTGGGGGGATTGGGGTTCCAGGGCAGGGCCTGGACCTGCCTCTTCCTCCCCTCACACATGAAATGTTTGTATCCAACAATCTCCTCCAGTCTTTCACAACAGGCAATGTTAGAGGGGGAACCCCAATTCTGGGCATGGGCACCTGGCTGAGAAGGACAGTTCCATAGGAAGGAAAGCACAGAGACCCAGTGTTTGGAAAGCAGCTGAAAGGCTCACTAGGCCAAGGCCAGCCAGGCTTGTCAGGAATGGCAGATTTTGTGGGGAAGCAGTCTTTGGATCTAGGGAGTTGTGGAGGTGAAGCACCAATCTCTGCCACGGACACCTGGAGAAGCAGCACAATTCTTTCCTGTAGAAAGGAAAACACGGGGCCTTCCCCAGTGTTTTGGGGAAAGATGGGAGGTGACCCTTGCAAAACCACTGCCAGAAAAACTTGTCCTGGCAATATTCCTATGGGAACAATCCCTGGATAAAAGGAAGTTTGGAGGTGAAATCTCAATTCAGGCCATGGATGCCTGGAGAAGAAGGACAGTTCTTTTCCATCAGAAGGAAAGCACACAGCCCCAGTATTTCAGCATCAGATGAGAAGCAACCTTCCACTTGCCAAGATCAGTTGGACCAGTCAGGCAGTCCATGGGAGGCAAAACCAGCCAGACCTGTTCTGTGTTCCCTTGGCTTTATGGTGCTCCATAGTGTCACAATGGCCCCTTGGTTCCATAAGGCCCCACAGTGTCACAATGGTCCCAATGATTCCATGAGTCCCTGCAGTGTCACACTGGTCTCTGTGGTTCCCTGCCAGGACCCAGGACATCCCTCTGGCTGTCCTGAGCAGCCACGACCCCTGTCAGGGGTCTCAGAGACCCTGGCACAGGGCCCAAAATGCCCCTGTGGTTTTGATTATGACCCGTGGAGCAAATTACCAACCTTGTATGAAGATCAGCAAGCCACAACATTTGAAATAGAATATTAGTGAAGTTTTCACAGGGTGGAAAAGTAGATTTTTGCCTTTTTGGTATGGGGGCAAGATGGAGGGAACTAAGTGTGTCCAGCCTTTCTCCTTCTCGTTGGCCTCCATCTTCTGCTGTGGTGTTGGCACTTACATATTGGTTTAGAGTAGAAGCTCAAGGTCTAACATAGGTGATAGGTTTTGGAAATTGTAAACATTGTATCCATAGTTTTTGTATAAAGACATAACACCGCCCTGTGGGCAGGCAGAATGCCTCGGACTGTCTTTGTGAGCTGACCTCGGCAGGGAACTAGAAAATTTTTATTAGATAAGATAAAATCAACAACCTTGAGACCGAGAAATGAAGAGCCCTGACTCCTCCTTCAAGCACCGGGCTGGGAAAAGAGACTTTCAAACTTTTCTCGGGGTCACTCTGCTAAGCTAATGATCCCGACAGTTCCCCAGGCCATACAATGACACACGATTCCTCTGTTCCAAGCAGCCTGCAATGTTACAATGGACCTTTGGATCCTGGGGGTTTGTGGTGTCACAATGGTCTCCCTTTGGCTCCACAGTGTCACAATGGACCATTGATAACAGGAGGCCACTGTGTGTCACCCTGGAGCTTTGGTTCCATGAAGCCTGCAGTGTCACAATGAACTCTTAGTTCATTGGAGTTCCACAATGTCACCATGGCCCCTCGCTTCTATGCAGCCTGCAGTGTCACAATGGTCTCCTTTGGTTGCCCAGTGTCACAATGGACCACTGAGGTCATGAGGCCTTGCAATATCACCCTGGACTTTTGGTTCCATGCAGCCCTGAAGTGTCACAAAGGCCTGTTGTTTTCACAAGGCCCCACAGTATCACAATGGTCTTCTTGGTTCTGTGAGGATCCCCAGGGTCACAATGGTCTCACTGGTTCCATGAGGCTTCAGAGTGTCACAATGCTTTCCTTATTCCATAGGGCCTCACAGTTTCCCAATGATTATTCCCTCAGTGTCAAAATGGACCTTGGTTCCATGAGGCTCTGCAGTGCCCAAATGGTCTCTCCATTAGGTTCTATGAGGTCTTGCAATGTCACAAGGGACCTTTGGCTCCATGGGGTCTTGCAGTGTCACAATGGCCCCTTGGTTTGATGGGGCCATTGTGTCAGTGTCACAATGATCCCTACATCATGGAGCCACACAGTGTCAGTACTGTCCCTTTGGTTCCATGAGTCTCAGCAATGTCGTAGGGCTCTCTATGATTCCATGAGGCCCCACGGAGTCACAATGATCCCTTGGTCTCACAAGGCCCCACAGTGTCACAATGGTCCCTTGGTCTCACAGGGCCCCACAGTGTCACAATGGTCCCTTGGTTCCATGGGCCCTATGCTGCTGCATTCCCCCTTCCCCTTCCCAGGCCACGCTGCCAGCTGAGAAATGCTCCTTGGGGCTCAGCCTTGGCCAGCAGCCCCTGGGCTCAGCTCCTCTGCAGCTCATCACAAACACTGTCTGCTCCAGGCACTGCTGCTGCCCAACCAGCTCCTGGTTTCTGCAGGAGCAGCCCTGGGAACAAACTGTGTTTGTTCCCTCCGTGGCACAACATCCCTGTTCTCACACTGCCAAAGAAAGCTGTTGATGCCAGTTGCGGCCAGGATGAACCATTGCTGGGACTGAAGCCCCTCTCCTGGGGCCTGCAAACAGCGCTCCAAAAGGAGCCCTTGGAGCTCTCCTGGGCCAGCGACTCCCTCTGAGTGGGGCCTCTCCCAGCCGGGAACTCTCCCGTTTGCTGCACTCGGGGATCCTGAACAACCAAAGAACCTGGGCCAATCCCCCCACTCCTCCAGGCTCAGCCCTTGGTCTGTTGGGGAGATGGCAAAGGATCCACAGTGAGCATTTCCTGCCCTCAGGGGAATTGCTCCCAGGTGCCTTGCACTGTGTCTGTGTCTGTGTACACGCAGGAATGCCTGAAATGTGGCAGAAATGCTGCTCTCTGAGGGGTTGGAGTGCCTTGGATAGCTGAGTCACTCAGATATCCAGATATCAGTAAGTAAGTATAAGTCACGAGGGCTAAACGAAGTTAAATGCAGCTAAGAGTTGCTCTTTTTCTAAGTTGTTACATTTAATTTATTAGCTAAGTTAAGGACTGTTAAATGTAATTCCTCTGTTAAATTTCTAACTCAGAGGTTTTAAGTTAGATTAAATAATGTTAAGTGCTGTTCTTTTGCTAAATTGGGGGGTTGAAGGTACCAGTTAAAGTTAAGATATAAGTAAAGTCCTGTTAGGTTTGAGCTCTGTTAAGCTTTTGGCCCATATTCCTTTTATCTTTGCCCTCAATGTCCTTGTGTCACACACATACCCAGGAAGAGTTCTTGCCTGATTTCTGGTTTGATTGACTGGATTTTGCTTGGTTTGGTTGTTGCTGTGTTTCCTTGCTGTGCCTGAAGTGCCTAGTCAGGAGCAGAGTGACTCCTGCCAAGGAACTTTGTGCTGCTGTCCCTTAATATTAAATCTGGTTTTTGCTGCTCCCTTGCCGGGGATTTTTTCAGCGCTCTCAAGGCCTTGTTCGTAACAGGGTGAAGGAGCCCTGGCCCAGGCTCTGGCCCTGGGGGACACGGGGACACTGCCGGGGCGTCCCTGTCCCTCTGTGCCACCCCAGGGCCCCGGCCCCCGGCCCCGTGTTAGGCTCTGGGGTTGATCTCGTAGAACATCCTCTGGGGGAGGCTGCGGGGCTGGGGGACCCGGGGGGACCTGGGGGGACAGGGGACCCCGCTGTGCACGAGCAGGGTTGGACTGCTCTGGGGGGAGCTGTGAGGGGGGCTGGGGCAGAGTGACCTCCCCAGTGACCTCACACAGCCATCTGTGATGCCACAGCCTCCTATGATGCCACACAGCTCTTTTGCAATGTCACACAGTCATCTGTGATGTCACTGCCCACTCTGGGACATCACGGAGCACCCTTGTGACGTCACAGAGCCAGCTCTGGGATGTCACCCTGGAATGTCATGCACCTGCACTGTGATTTCACAGAATACTCTGTGGTGTCAGAAAGTCACTATGTGATGTCACAGCCCATCCTATGATGTTACATAGCCACCCAGTGATGTCACAACCCACTCTCTGATGTCATAGAGCCAGCCTCAATCATGGCAGGATCTGCTCTGTGTCCGCTCATTCTACCCTGTGATGTCACAGACAGTTGTGTGATGTCACAATCCCCTCAGTGATGTCACAAAACCCTCTCTGTGATGTCATACGGCTACTCTGTAATGGCACAGCACACACTTTGACATCACAGAATGTTCTATGATGTCATCCAGCCATGCCATGATGTCACAGCCTGCTTTGTGATGTCACAGAATCCCCTCTGTGATGCTGTAGCGTCTCATTGACCTCACACAACAAACTCTGTGATGTCATAGCCCTACCTGTGACCTCACACAACCCACTCTGTGCTGGCCTTGGCCTCTTGGGGACCACCTCTCATCTGCTTTCAAAACACCTGAGGGCCTGTGCTTTTCTTCTCATTGAAAAAAACATCTCTCAAGACCAGGCATCCATGGCCAAAATTGAGAATCAGCCTCCAAAATTCCTTATATCCAAAGATATCTCCCAGACAAAAGCTGCCAGGTCTGTCCAGGTTCTCTTGGTTTCCTGAGGGCCAGATCTCATCTGCCTTTGAAACACTGGGGCTCTGCCTTTTCCTTCCCATGGAGAACTGTCATTCCAGTCCAGGAACCCATGGCTGAAATGGAATTCCCCCCCTAAAACTCCCTGAATATCTAAGGGTTACTGTAAGACAAAAACTGCTAGGACAGACAGGTCTGGCTGGCCTTGGCTTCTGGTGACTGCTTCTCGTCTGCTTTCAAACCCTGGGGTTCTGTGGTGTCCTTCCTATAGAAAAGAACTGTGCCTCTTGTCCAGGTGCTCCTGGCCTCAAGCACTTGACAATTTATAGGGACATGGGAGCCCTGTGCTCAGTGGGGTGGGGAGTGAGGACAGCAGAGGAGAGCCCTGGAAGGGATTGAAGGGTGGTTTCAGAGATGGTGGATTCTTTTGACATGGTAGAAAACAGCCAGAGAAAGAAAGAATTAATTCCAAAGGCACCTGAGGAAACCCAGACTGGACACCAGGATAAAGGAATTTCCCTGCCAGGGCAGGGCTGTGGTACAGCACGGCCCCAGAAGGAGCCTGAAGCAGCCCAAGGCTTTGTGTGGGCAGGCAGAGGCAGGCAGGAGGCAGAGCTGGCAGCAAAGGAAGGGCCCAGCCAGGTGGGGCAGCCGGGGGATGCCGACAGCCTGCAGGGACAGAGGCGCAGGGCAGGGACACCGTGGGACAGCCTGGGCTGCACAGGGCACAGGGATGGGCAGCAGCTGCAAGACAGCCCTGCCAGAGCCAACTTGGGCAGCACTTTGGCCATGGCTGCTGGGCCTGGGCCTGAGGCCATGAAGGGACAAGTGACCCTTGCAGGCCTGGGGCCTCATTGTCCCTGCTCAGCAGCCTGGCAGGGGCCGCCCCATGCTCCTGCCCTTGCCATTGCACATCCCCACATGCCAGTGCCCATCCCGGGAAGAGCCCTGAGCAAGGAGGGAGGGACAGGATCTGCCTGGCCAGGGGCTGGGGCTCAGGCCTTGGCCCTTTGCATTCCTGACACACATCCAGGTGTGCTCAGCACCAGAGACACCTTTGCCTTGCTTGTCCCCAGCTGCCATCACTGCCTCCAGTGTTCTGCTCTAACTGGAACCTGGGGACACTTTCACAAGAGTTATGTCTCTTAGTGGACCCCATTTAACTACAAGAAACTTCCATGTTTCAACTTAACTTCAAGTTCTTGAGAAGTTCTTTGATCCCATTCCGAGGGACAGAATCTGATGCAAATAGCACCAAAGGCCCAGAGGATCAATAAAGTCCCTGTGCTGTGTCTGTGCTGCTGAGCTGGGCCGGGCTCCTGGCCCAGAGGCAGCTCCTGGCAGGGGCAGCGCTGCAGAGAGACAGCTCTGGCCAGGAGTAGCTCCTGTGCACAGCCCAGCAGGGCTGGGGCACTGCCAGGGCCCCTCAGGGACACCAGCAGGGCACAGAGAGAGCTCACAGGGGCTCAGCACCGGCAGGGGCTGTGGGATGGCCCAGAGGGGGCTGTGTCACAGCAGCACCTCTATGGCTGTGTCATAGAGGCACAGAGCAGCTGTGATGTCAGCAAGGGGCTGTGTGACAGCACAGAGTGGGTTGTGTGAGGTCACAGATTGGGCTGTGACACCACAGGGTTTGTTGTGTGAGGTCATTGAGCAACTACAGCATCACACAGGGGATTCTATGAAATAACAGAGCAGGCTGTGACATCATGGCATGGATGGATGTCATCATAGAGCCAGCGGTGAGGTCAAAGTGTGTGCTGTGAAATTACAGAGTGGCAGTATGACATCACAGGGAGGGTTTTGTGACATCCCTGAGGGTGTGTAAGGTGTGAGGCCATAGAACAGATGCTGCAATCATAGAGGGTGGTTCTGTGGCATCGCAGAGTGGGTTGTGACCTCACAGGTAGCTGTGTGACATCATAAGGGGTTGTGTGACATCACAGGGGCTGTGTGACATCACAGGAGGCTTTGTGACATCACAGGGCCTGTGTGACATCACAGGGGCTGTGTGAGGTCACTGGGGAGGTCACTCTGCCCCAGCCCCCCTTAAAGTTCCCCCCAGAGCAGTTCAACCCTGCTCGTGCACAGTGGGATCCCCTGTCCCCCTGGGTCCCCCCGGGTCCTCCAGCCCTGCAGCCTCCCCCAGAGGATGTTCCACGAGATCGACCCCAGAGCCTGACACGGGGATGGGGGGATGGGGCCCTGGGGGTGGCACAGGGGGACAGGGAGCCCCCGGCAGCGTCCTTTTGTCCCCCAGGGCCAGAGCCTCGGCCAGGGCTACCAACAAGGCCTTAAGAGCGCTGAAAAAATCCCCAGCAAGGGAACAGCAAAAACCAGATTTAATATTAAGGGACAGCAGCACAAAGTTCCTTGGCAGAAGTCACTCTGCTCCTGACTGAACACTTCAGGCACATGAAGGAAATAAAGCAACAACAAAACCAAACAAAATCCAGGCAATCAAACCAGAAATTACCTGAGAACTGTCCCTCTGTGTGTATGACATAAGGATAATGAGGGTAAGGATAAAAGGAATATGGCCCAAAACCTTACAGAGGTCAAACCTAACGGGACTTAACTTACACTTAACCTTAACTGATACCTTAAAAGAGCAGCACTTAACAGTATTTGACCTAACTTATAACCCATGACACAGCAATTCAATAGAGGAATAACACTTAAAAATATTTAACTTACCTAATAACTTAAATTAAACCCCACAACTTAGCAAAAGAACAACTCCTAGGAGCATTTAACTTAGTTTAGACCTTCTGACTAAACCATACTTACTGATATCTGGATATCTGACTGACTCAGCTATCCAACGCACTCAAGCCCCTCAGAGAGCAGCATTTCTGCCACATTTCCCCAGCACAGGCACTCCTGTGTGCACACAGACACAAAGAGTCAGTCCAAGGTACCTGTGAGCAATTCCCCTGAGGGCAGGGAATGCTCACTGTGGATCCTTTGCCTTCTTCCCAGTGGTTGAAGGGTTGAGCCTGGAGGAGTGGGGGGATTGGCCCAGGCTCCGTCAGTGTTTGGGATCCCCGAGTGCAGCAAATAGGAGAGTTCCCGGCTGGGAGAGGCCCCACTCAGAGGGAGTGGCGGGCCCAGGAGAGCTCCAAGGGCTCCTTTTGGAGCGCTGTTTGCAGGGCCCCAAGAGAGGGGCTTCAGTCCCAGCAATGGCTCATCCTGGCCGCACTTGGCACCAACAGCTTTCTTTGGCAGGGTGAGAACAGGGATGTTGTGCCACTGAGGGAACACAATCAGGTCCCAGGGCTGCTGCTAAAGGAACCAGGAGCTGGTTGGGCAGCAGCAGTGCCTGGAGCAGACAGTGTTTGTGATAAGCTGCAGAGAAGCTGAGCCCAGGGGCTGTTGGCCAAGGCCGAGGCCCAAGGAGCATTTCTCAGCTGGCAGGGTGGCCTGAGAAGGGGAGGGGGGAATGCAGCAGCACAGGGCCATGGAACCAAGGGACCGTTGTGACACTGTGGGGCCCTGTGAGACCAAGGGACCATTGTGACACTGTGGGGCCCTGTGAGACCAAAGGACCATTGTGACACTGTGGGGCCTCATGGAATCATGGAGAGCACTGTGACATTGCTGCGCCTCATGGAACCAAGGGGACCCCCATCAGGGCAGATTCCTGCTGCTCTGGAGATGGTGCTGCATGGCCAGGGCTGCTCTCAGCTTTCTCCTAAAGGGAAGGGAAAGGGGCAGCAAGAAAACCTCTACACTGGAATTAGGAAGGGCAGAGTTTGGCCTGTTTAGGATGCCGATTTGGGGAGTACCAAATCAGGTACTGATTTTTTTAAAGAGAAACAGCCCTTAAAAACAAAGGGGTCCAGGAAGGATGGACACATTTCAAGATAGTAATCTTAAGGGGGAAGGAGCAGCCTGTCCTAGTTTGGCAAAAGATGAGCTGGTGAGGAAAATGACTGGCCTGGCTGTCCATGGAGCTTTTGTGGGAACTCAGGGGAAAAAAGAGAGAGCATCAACTTTGGACAGAAGGTCAGGCAACTTAAGAAATGTTTAAGGATCTTGCTAGGTTAAGCAGAAAGAAAAGTTGAGACATGAAAGCTCAATGAGAACTTAACCTGGCAGCTTCTGTAAATAAATGCAAAATAGTTTTATAAAAAAAATTAAACCAAAGGGAGGGATAAGGAGAACCTATACTCTTTATTGGATGCCGTGGAGAATATAGTAACTAAAGATAAGGAAAAGACTGACCTACTTAACACCTTCTTTGTCTCAATTTTCTATATTAGGACAGGTTTACCTCAAGAAAAGTGTTCTCCTGAGCTGGTAGTTGGGCACAGGGAGCAGAACAGCCACCCTGTAATCCAGGAGGAAGCAGCTGGGGACCTGCTGAGCCACTCAGATGCACACAGGTGTCTCTGGGAGCAGATGGGATCCATCCCAGGGGGATGAGGGAGCTGTGGATGATCGCCCCAAGCTGCTCTCCATCATTTACCATCAGTGCTGGCTCAGCAGGGAGGGCCCAGGGGACTGGAGGTGCCAGTGTGAGCCCATCCCCAAGAAGGGCTGGAAGGAGGAGCTGGGGAACTCCAGGGCTGTCAGCCTGACCTGGGTGCCCAGAAAGGTTATGGAACAGATCACCCTGAGTGCCATCACAGGGCACCCACAGGATGGCCGAGGGATCAGAGGCAGCCAACGTGGATTTCAATATCTGCACTGATGATCTGCATGAGGGGACTGAGTCCAGCATCAGCAAATTCGCAGATGACACCAAGCTGGGTGTGAGTGTGGATCTGCTGGAGGGAAGGAGGGCTCTGCAGAGGGCCCTGGACAGGCTGGATCCAGGGCCCAAATCCAACAAGGTGAGGTTGAACAAGTCCAAGTGCTGGGTGCTGCACTTTGGCCACAACAACCCCTGCAGTGCTACAGGCTGGGGACAGAGTGGCTGGAGAGCAGCCAGGCAGAAAGGGACCTGCAGGGACTGATGGACAGCAGGCTGGGCATGAGCCAGCAGAGTGCCCAGGTGGGCAAGAAGGCCAATGGCTCCTGGCCTGCATCAGGAATGGTGTAGCCAGAAGGAGCAGGGCAGGGCAGGGATTCTTCCCCTCTGCTCAGCTCTGCTTGGGCAGCAACTTGAGTGCTGTGTCCAGTTTTGGCCCCCTAATTTAGGAAGGACATGGAGAGGCTGGAGCGTGTCCAGAGAAGGACAACAAGGCTGGGGGGGGGCCAGCAGCACAAGTGCTGTGGGGAGTGGCTGAGGGAGCTGGGGGTTGTTTGTCCTGGAGAAGAGGAAGCTCAGGGGAGACAAGGCCGTGCCAGGGCACAGGTTAGACTTGATGATCTCCAAGGCCTTATCCGGCCTTGCTGACTATGGGGTTCTCTGAAACCACCCTTGGAGCAGTTGCATGATGAGTCCTGGGCCTCCTCTTCAGAAGCTCCAGCAGCCCAGGTCCCTCAGCTTCTCCTGCCAGCCCCAAAGCCCATCCTGTCAGTCCTGCAGAGTCTCTGCAGCTCCTCCTCACTGCCCAGAACAGGGAGCCCCAGAGCCAGACACAGCAGCCCAGATGTGCCCCCGTGGCCTGGGGTGCCGCTGGCAAGGGAGCAGCAGGAGGCACTGCAGGAGCCTGCAGACAATTCCTGCAGCACTTGTAGGATGATCCTGCTGCCCAAGGGATGTTCCCATGGCGCCAAGTCAGGAACTGCAATGGGGAGTGGGGCCACAGAGGAAAGGGCAAACAGGGATGGGCAGTTTCAGGGCAGGGAATAGGGGTGAGCAATGGGAAGAAATGTGTACCAGTGAAGAGTAAAAAAATGAAAGGTGAAGCCAAGGAAATGCTCAGGGCAGTTTGGGAGTGGCTGCCAGGCAGCCCTGGCTCTGAGCAACAGTGTCTGCAGTGGGACAGGAAAATCCCAGCTGATGGGAACAAACTTTCTGGCTGTCTGCAGAGGCCAGGACAAAGCTGAGTGGTTTCCCTGGTGTACCCCAGGCCTTGCTGGCCCCAGGGGCTGATGGCATTTGTGCTCCCTCAGGTTCATGTCCCCACACCAACAGCATGGGGGTGCTCCCCCTGCTGTGTGCAATGCAAACAGGGGCTGCTGAGCCAGTGCTGCCGTGTCTGTGCCTGCAAGGTTGGGGCACCTGTGTGAGCTGGGGGAGAGGCCAGGGCTGCAGAGGGGGGATGTTGTTGGCAGCTCCATGAGGACACTCTGGGATGCTGCCCTGGGCTGTCCAGCACACTGGGGATGGATCAGCCCCTGCTCTGCTGCTCCTTCCCGTCTGCCCCAGGGCCCTTGCAGAGCCCCAGCCATGCTGTTTGTCCCCAGCCTGCCCATGGCCAGCCTGGGGCTGCTCACGGGGCTTTTCTGTGCTGACCATTGGCCTGGGTGTGTTCTTGAGATAGCCTGGGCAAGGAGCCTGGAGCCCCCAGGCCCTGGCCTGAGGCATCAGCACTGCCCCAGCAGTGCCCATGGCCTGTCCCTGCTGCAGCCCCGGCACTGCCACCCCCAGGGCTGTGCCCAGCCCCGAGAGCACTCAGGCCCTGCAGCAACACCAGGGCCACCAGGGCAGCGGGGCAGGGCCATGGCAGCAGCACTGGCAACACCAAGTGCTGCTGCTGCTGCTGGGCACAGCTGCTGGGCCAGCACTGATCTGCCCCCAGCTCTGCACACAGACATTGCTGCTGCAGCTCCAGAGAAGGCAAAAAAAGGGGGCATCTCCAGGGAAAACTTTGTTGAGAGATGCTTTACTTTGCTTAAGCAATAAGGAGCACAGCTCATCATTGACACAGACAGGGGCCGCAGCAAATTTTGAGAGAAACAAAATGAGAAACGGTACAAACCATTGTATTTCTTTGTGGGCAATACTAAAAATGTAATACACAGTGCAAGAACTTAATGTATCAAAGATGACTTTTATTACAATTGATTTGCATAAAATTTCCAGCAGTTTACTGTTTCTGAAATCATTCAGTCATCAATCTCCACACTGCAGCCTTGAGTTCCTGGTTCCTCAGGCTGTAGATGAGGGGGTTCAGGGCTGGAGGCACCACCGAGTACAGAACTGACACTGCCAGATCCAGGGATGGGGAGGAGATGGAGGGGGGCTTCAGGTAGGCAAATGTGCCAGTGCTGACAAAGAGGGAGACCACAGCCAGGTGAGGGAGGCAGGTGGAAAAGGCTTTGTGCCGTCCCTGCTCAGAGGGGATCCTCAGCACAGCTCTGAAGATCTGCACATAGGAGAAAACAATGAACACAAAACAGCCAAAAGCTAAACAGACAGCAAGCAATGAAATCCAAATTTTTCTGAAGGTGGAGTGTGAGCAGGAGAGCTGGAGGATCTGGGGCACCTCACAGAAGAACTGGCCCAGGGCATTGCCATGGCACAGGGGCAGGGAAAATGTATTGGCTGTTTGCATGAGAGCATTGAGAAAGGCACTGGCCCAGGCAGCTGCTGCCATGTGGGCACAAGCTCTGCTGCCCAGGAGGGTCCCGTAGTGCAGGGGTTTGCAGATGGACACGTAGCGGTCGTAGCACATGATGGTCAGGAGGGAAAGCTCTGTTCCAATGAAGAAGAGAAGCAGAAAGAGCTGTGCAGCACATCCTGAGTAGGAGATGTTCCTGGTGTCCCAGAGGGAATTGTGCATGGCTTTGGGGACAGTGGTGCAGATGGAGCCCAGGTCGCTGAGGGCCAGGTTGAGCAGGAAGAAGAACATGGGCGTGTGCAGGTGGTGGCCGCAGGCTACGGCGCTGATGATGAGGCCGTTGCCCAGGAGGGCAGCCAGGGAGATGCCCAGCAAGAGGCAGAAGTGCAGGAGCTGCAGCTGCCCCGTGTCTGCCAATGCCAGCAGGAGGAAGTGCCTGATGGAGCTGCTGTTCGACATTCCTTAACTCTGGGCATTGTGGACTGTAGAAACAAGACATTGAAAAGCTGAGACCAAGCTCTTGGAATCAACCCCATAGGGTTATTTTAGGAATTCCCTCAAAACTAGTTCTCTACCTGTGGGGAAAATAAACTCAATGTGTTTATTCTTGATCTTTGGTTTATGCTCCAGAGTTCCTGATTCATCGTAAGCACTGCTCTCAGCCTGAACCCTGGGGAAGCTCACAGGGAAAACAGGGCTCACTCAGCCCCATTGCAGTCAGACCTTCTGGTCCCCACACAGGTGCACTTTGCCCATTCCACCTCCCTCTAGTTCAGGGTGATCCAACATAAACTGAGCTTGAAAAATTAAGTAGAGCTTTTAAAGACTCCAGTTTAAAAGTCAATTTCTCTAAGCCCTTCTCTCTTTCCCTATGCAGCTGGACAGGGAGGGATGCCAAGGGTTGGTCTGGCTCTCTGCTGCCTCGAGTTGTGCCTACTGCGAGCTGTTTCTCTCTATCCAAGCCTTGTCCCTGCCAGTGCTGCCAGAGCCCAGCAAAGCCCTGGGGGCTCAGCTCTGCCCTGCAGACCCCTCCAAGCACAGGGCACTGCCCAGGGGCATCTCCCTGGCTGCAGGGGCTTAAGGGCAGGCCAGACAAACAGAGATGCTGCAAGCCAAGGAGCTGCTGCTGCTGTCTGTAGGGAGAGGAGGCTGAGGAGGCACTTTCAGAGGGAGATCTGAGGCCCATCTGCTGATGCCCAGGGTGACAGTGCAGGAGTCTCAGTGACATAGCCATAGCTGACAGCCCCTTTCCCTTCCCTTTAGGAGAAAGCTGAGAGCGGCCCTGGCCATGCAGCACCATCTCCAGAGCAGGAGGAATCTGCCCTGATGGGGGTGGCTCCCTCCATCTCCAACTTCTCCCCAGCAGCGTCTATGGGGAGCTGCCAGGCAGGCTGAGAGCTGCCCCTGGCAGGTGGCACATGCCCTGGGCTGGCCAAGAGCCCTGAGGGCTGCAGGAGCTGCCAGGCAGGACAGCCCTGGGCAGCCCTGGCTGCAGCCCCAGCTTCACCCCCTGCAGCCGCCCCAGGCAGCAGGAGCCGTCCTGCCCTGTCCCTCTGATGGTGCCCAGGGCAGCACTGCTCTACAGCACATCCTCCTCCTGCTCCTCCTGTGACCCAGAGAAACTGGGAGAGTCCTCCTGACACATCCCCCAGGCTGTGGGGTGTGCTGGCTTCAGGAGATCCCTCCAGGAGCACAGGGGACATTGCCCTGCACCCACACACTCACCATGCACAGGGCTGTGAAAATGTTTCCCCAAGTGAAGTCTCAGCTCAATGTCTTCCCAATCCTGATTGCCTTCAGCCTGTCTCTGCCTGGCTCCTGTCCCCTCAGTGCCTGCAGGCAGAGCCCTCAGCCTTGCTGGGCTGAGAGAAGAGCTGGTCCTGGGAAGAGCTGTTCCTTTAAAGCTCAGCAGCACAGACACAGCAGAAGGACCTTAATGAGCATCTTGGGGATTTGGTGTTGTTTACATCAGAGTCAGTCCCTGAGAGAGTGTTCAGAAAACTTCTGAATAACTCAAAATTAAATTGAAACTCTAAAGTTTATTCAAGTTTTAATCGGTCTCACTGAGGAATATGACTGAGAAAGTGTCCCCAGGTTCCAGTCAGAGCAGAACACTGGAGGCAGTGATGACAGCTGGGGACAAACAAGGCAAAGGTGTCTCTGGTGCTGAGCACACCTGGATGTGTTTGAGGAATGCAAAGGGCCAAGGCCTGAGCCCCAGCCCCTGGCCAGGCAGATCCTGTCCCTCCCTCCTTGCTCAGGGCTCTTCCCAGGATGGGCACTGGCATGTGGGGCTGTGCAATGGCAAGGGCAGGAGCATGGGGCGGCCCCTGCCAGGCTGCTGAGCAGGGACAAGGAGGCAATGAGGCCCCAGGCCTGCAAGGGTCCCCTGTCTCCTGCTCCTGCTCAAGGCCCAGGCCCAGCAGCCATGGCCAAAGTGCTGCCCAAGTTGGCTCTGGCAGGGCTGTCTTGCAGCTGCTGCCCATCCCTGT
Organism: Melospiza georgiana; assembly: GCF_028018845.1. Classification (NCBI taxonomy): domain Eukaryota; kingdom Metazoa; phylum Chordata; class Aves; order Passeriformes; family Passerellidae; genus Melospiza; species Melospiza georgiana. Next base: position 3,041,752 of record NW_026652215.1, read on the forward strand.
GCCCTGTGCAGCCCAGGCTGTCCCATGATGTCCCTGCCCTGCGCCTCTGTCCCTGCAGGCTGTCGGCATCCCCCGGCTGCCCCACCTGGCTGGGCCCTTCCTTTGCTGACAGCTCTGCCTCCTGCCTGCCTCTGCCTGCCCACACAAAGCCTGGGGCTGACCCAGGCTCCTTCTGGGGGTTGTGTTGCACCACAGCCCTGCCCTGGGAGGGAAATTCTCATCTCCTCATGTCCAGTCTTGGTCTCCCCTTCTGCATTTGTGGTATAATTTCTCTATCTGGCTGTTTCCCATTATGGAGAAAAAGCTCAACCGTTTCCTAATCCACCCTTCCAGCCCTTCCAGGCCACTGCTGTTCTATCCTCAGTCTCTTCACCGGTGAGCCCTGGCACATCAGCTTCCATACATGAGTTATGTTCTTGAGGCCTGCAAATCCCAGCCTAGGAGATCTTTCTGCCCTCTCCAAGGTGTTTCAGATGAAAACATTCTGCTCATGGTCTTAGAATATCACCAGAGGCCAAGACCAGGCAGAGCTGTCTAACTGGCCAGCTTCTGTCTGGGAGCAATCCCGGGATAGATGGAATTTTGGCAACCAAATTCCAATTTTTGCTATGGCCCTTGGACAAGGCCAGTTCTTTTCCATAGGTAGGCAGGCACAGAGTCCTTGTGCTTCCAAGGAAGATGAGATGTGACCACCAGAAGCCCAGGCCAGGCAGATCTGGCAGGTTTTTCTTCTGCGAATACCCTTGCATACAGGAAATTTTTAGTGGGGAATACCAATTTTGTCCATGGGGTTCATAAAAGAGAGACAGTTCTTTCCATAGGAAGGAAAGCATGGAGCCCCAGTGTTTCATGGGCAGATGAGAGGCAGCCCTTGACATTCCAAGATCTGCCAGACCTGTCAGGTCCCCCCTGGGAGGCCAAATCATCCAGAATTGTTCCATGTTCCCCTGGTTCTATGAGGCCCCACAATGTCCCAGTGTCCCGTTGCTTCCATGAGGCCCTGAGGTGTCACAATGGCCCCGTGGTTACATGAGGCCGTGAAGGGTCCTAATGGTCTCCATGGTCCCACGAGGCCCCACAGAGCCATGGTGGTCTCTTGGTTCCATGAAGCCCCACGGTGTTACCATGGTATCTCAAAGTGTCACAATTGTCTCCATGGTTCCACCAGGTCCTCACAGTGTCACCATGGTCTCCATAGGAAGGAAACAACCAAGCCCCAGTGTTCCAGGGGCAGATGAGGGGAAGCCACCAGAGGCCAAGGGCAGCCAGATTAGATGATGCTGGCAGATTTTGTCAGGGAGCAATCTCTGGATATAGGGAATTTTAGAGGTGGAATACCAGTTTTGGCCTGGAGAAGAAGGACGGTTCTTTTCCATAGGAAGGAAAGCACGGAACACTGGTGTTTCAGGGCCAGGTGAAAGGCGGCCATCAGAGGCCAAGGTCAGCCAGAGCTCTCTGTCCTGGCAGCTTCGGTCTGAAAGCAGCCCTTGGATATAGGGAATTTTGCTGGTGGAATCCCAATTTTGGCCATTTCTGCAAATATCTATGATATCTAGGATGGTTTTTTCCACAGGAAGGAAAGCACAGAGCCCAAGTGTTTCAGGGGCAGAAGCAGAGAGAGAAGGCTCCTGAGAGGCCAACTCAGCCAGACCTTTCTCTCCTGGCACCTTTCATCTGGGGGAAATCCTTCCATATAGGGAATTTTGGAGGTGGAATCTCAGATTTGGCCATGGGCACCAGGATAGGAAGAAGAGTTCTTTTCAGTAAGATGGAAAGTACAGAGCCCCAGTGTTTCAAAGGAAGATGAGAGACAGCTCTTCAGAAACCAAGGCCAGCCAGACCTGTCTCTCCTGGCAGCTTTTGTGTGGGAGAAATCCTTGGATATAGGGAATTCTGGAGGTGGATTCCCAACTTTGGTCATGGGTGCCTGGATGTGAAAGGTGCTTTTTTCCCATAAGAAAGAAAAGCACATTGACCCTGTTGCCTTCTCAAGACGTGGCGACCTGGTTCTTAGTGTGGCACGGTGGCCCAAACCCCAGGGTCACTCAGTCCATATGCTCCTGACACCAACGTGGTGGACAGCAAATGGCGTTTATTGAGGGGTCACAAGGGTTTTTATAACTTGGGCAGTCAGTGTCATTTCCTTCTGCCCACGTCCGGCTGGGTGCGTCCAGGTACGGAGCAAAGGTCTGACTGCAGGGGGGGGATGTCCTGACTGACCGTACAGCCCGATTTCTTCCACACGCATCTCCCTAACTCTCCACGTTTCCCCCCTCCCTCATGATTAGTAAAAATCGTATAAAGTTATAAAATGTAGAGCTTACAAAATTTCATGGGTTAGTAAAATTAGTATAAAATTGTAAGTGTGTTAGTAACTGGCACGCCTTAAAGTAATTGTTGGCGCTCGACAAACATAATGTTAACCGTTTCTAAACGCTTTTTAACGAATAGCACCAGTTTGTTTAATATGCAAGGCCCAAAGTTTAGGGTTAGTAAGATTATAGCGAGTGGGCCAATTAGGGTAGAAATCAGGGTGGTGAGCCATGGGGACCGGTTGAACCACAACTCGAACCAGCCCTGTTGAGCTTCTCTGTCCATTTTTCTTAGGTTTAGTCAGTTTCTCAGTTCGGCCATGGAGTCTCTCACGACTCTGGTGTGGTCCGCATAAAAGCAGCATTCCTCTTTCAAGGCGGCACACAGGCCTCCTTGCTGCATGAACAAAAGGTCCAGTCCTCGCCTGTTTTGGAGGACAACCTCTGAGAGCGAGGAAAGGGATTTTTCTAGGGAAGAAATGGATTTCTCGATCCTCTGCAAGTCCTCGTTGACAGTCATCTGCATTGTGCCAGTCCTTGATGTTGTGTTGCAAGGGCCGAGATGCCTGTGGCAGCGCCGCTAGCTCCTAAACCGAGGAGCATTGCGATGGTGATGCCCATTATCACTTCTCATTTGTGGAGCCGGTCGGGTTCCTCAAACAAGCGGTACACCTCTTCTTCCTGGCCATACAGGACTCTGGGGACAATTAAAACTCGGACACAAAAGTCAGTAGAATGGTCGAATTTGTCAAGGGGTACACATGGGCTTTCCCCGGATCGTTGACAGACCCACATTCCCAATGCAGCTGGGATCACCCACTGGAACTTCCCTCCCTTAACTCTGACGAATTCCCGTGTTATGGTTTGGGCCTGGCAAAGCCAGAGCCCCCATGAGTATACCTCCTCCCTGAGGTCTGCTGTGAGATGTGACCAGGAAATAAGCAAAGCAGGCTCCAACTTAAACATAAAGAAAAGTTTATTAACTAAACTACACACACAATTACTAAACTACACACACACAAAAAAAAAAAAAAAAACACAAGGAGAATGAAAACTACACAGAAACACTTCCCCCTCCTCCTCCAAATCCCCAGTACAATTCATTTCCCAAAATTATCCATACTCGGTCTGGCACCACCCTTTAGGAAATCAAATCTTCAGCTCATGAAGAGTAGACAGAGTCCTTCCTTGTACCACGGACTTCTTGTCACATTAGCGCTGCCTGGAGTCCTGCTATCTTGTGACATCTCCTTTCCATGCCAAGGTGCTCTCACCACCAGGCATGGGATGGGGCAGAGGCCTGCTTTCAGGGTGGGCCTTTTTAAGGATGCCTCGTCTCGTTCCAAGCAGAGCACACTCTCATCTCTGGGACCTTTGTCCCCCCCATTTCTTCTACACCCCCTGGGGCCGAGGGGTCTCAACACCAAACTCTCCTGGCTCCGAGCCTCCGCTTCCCCCTGCAATGCAGCCTCTGTATCACCAGGAAACAGTCCATGGATCTACAACAAAAGAGTCCAGCAAAGTTGCCACTCCATCTTCCCCCATTCCTTCAACATCTCTTTCTCTTTGCCAGACCCCCTTACTGGCCTGTTTCTTCCTTCATCTTCCACTCTTATCCTTTTCCTAGGAAAGGTAATGTTCCGTGAAGTTCTCACTATCCACAAGGGTTAAAAGCTCTCCCAGGCCGCTGGGCTGCTCGCTGCACCCCCCTTCTCCTCCCAGCCGTGCTGCCGGCACATGATATCAAGTTTCAAGATAACAGTTCCAGCATGGGCTGCATTCTCTCCGTCTCCAAAAGGGGGGGGGGGGGGGGGGGGTGGAATAAACAGGTCGCTCGATGCTCCCCCACCCTTCCACCGTTCCACCGAATCCGGGCCTACCGTAGATGGATCACGTGGCTTTCCCCTCCCCCAGCCCAGCCAGCAACTGGGCCGGGGGAGGGAGGCCCAACCCTTCACGCCGGAAATCCCAAGAGAGCTCTGAAGGACAAGAGCCCTGCTTTTAACTCCTTGGGTTTGTGGTCTCTGAGGCGGATCCAATGCCCCACTGGTCAAACCAGGTGCTCATCTTAAAATCTGACCACCCATTGGTGACCACAGCAAAAACAACATATCCCAGATGTCCCATTTCTGGTCAAACCACGACAAGAGGGAAAAATGGGGCAAAAATGGGAGGAATAATAGGAAAAAATGTGGGGAAAATGGGTGGGAAATGGGAGGAAAAAATAGGAGAAAACCAGGGAAAAATGGGGAAAAAATAGGAAAAAAACAGGGGAAAATAGGTGGAAAAAATGTGGAGAAAATGGGGAAAAAATAGGAAAAAAACCATGGAAAAATGGGGGGAAAATGGGGAAAAATTGGGAAAAATTGAGGGAAATTGGGAAAATGGTGAAGAAATGGAAAGAACTGCAGAAAAATAGGGAAAATTGGGGAAAACAGGGAAAAATGGGGGAAACCAGGGAAAATCGGGGGGAAATGGGAAAAACTAGGGGGAAATGAGAAAAAAATAGGGGAAAAGGGGGGAAAAGGGAAGGGGAAAGAGGGAAAAATAGGAAAAAATGGTGAAAATGGAAAAATAGTGAAAAAATGGGGAAAATTGGGTGGAAAGTGGTGAAAATATTGAGGGGAAATGGTGAAAAATGGGTTAAAAATGGTGAAAAATGGGTTGAAAATGGTGAAAATGGGTCAGGGACATCAAGATGGAGCCCGAGGACACCGAGGGTGACAATGCCACCCCAGTAGTGGCCCTGGGGACACCGAGGGTGACAATGCCAGCCCAGGGATGGCCTTGGGGACACCGAGGGTGACAATGCCACCCCAGGAGTGGCCCTGGGGACACTGAGGGTGACAATGCCAGCCCAGGAACGGCCTTGGGGACACCAGGATGGGCTGAGGGACACCAAAGTGGCCTCGGGGAGAATGATGGCCCCGAGGTCTCCTCAGATGTCCCCAAGGTCCCCAAGGTCTCCAATGTCCCCAAGGTCTCCAATGTCCCCAGATGTCCCCAAGGTCCCCAGATGTCCCCAAGGTCCCCAAGGTCCCCAAGGTCCTCAGATGTTCCCAAGGTCCTCAATGTCCCATCACCCCAACATCTCCAATGTCCCCAAGGTCCCCAATGTGCCATCACCCCAACATCTCCAATGTCCCCAGTGTCCCATCACCCCAACATCTCCAGGGTCCCCAATGTCCCCAGTGTCCAAACATCTCCAATGTCCCCAAGGTTTTCCAATGTCCCCAAGGTCCCCATCACCCCAACATCTCCAATGTCCAAACATCTCCAATGTCCCCAAGGTTTCCAATGTCCCCAATGTCCCATCACCCCAACATCTCCAAGGTCCCCAATGTCCCCAACGGCCCCAACACCCTCCATGTTTGCAAGGTCCCCAAGGTCTCCAAGGTCCCAAACATCTCCACTGTGCCCAAGGTCCCCATCATCCCAATGTCCCCAGGGTCCTCAAGGTCCCCATTGCTCCAACATCCCCAATGTCCCCAGTGTCCTCCATACTCCCAAGGTCCTCAAGGTCCCCAATATCTCCAATGTCCCCAATGTCCCCATCACCTCAACATCTCCAATGTCCCCAAGTTCCCATCACCCCAACATCTCCAATGTCCCCAATGCCCTCCATATTCCCAAGGTCCCAAAGGTCCCCAGCTGTCTCCGATGTCCCAAGGTCTCCAATGTCCCCAGTATCCCCAAGGTTCCATCACCACAACATCTCCAATGTCCCAAGGTCCCCATCTGTAGAAGTCCATCCGAAAATCCTTCATTTTTTTTTGCCTCACAATTGTCATGAGAAAAGACTACCGAAGGGTTAAAGCTGCTGAGCCGGTTGGGAAAGAAAGTCTCCTGCTTATCTACTGTGTTCACAAGTGATGTTTGCAGAACACGCCATGCTGTACTCGAAGGGGGCATGCTGCCCTTTTCTGGACAATTGAACTGGACTTTCTTCCAAACTCCTGAGCTGGCTGGACTGAGCTCTGGGGTGGTTCCCCTCCGCTCCATGAGAAGACCCCTCTTGCCTGTCTTCAACCACCATGACAGACTAACAGAGATGCGAATCCCCTTGTCAAGGAACCAAGAACCCCTCTGGCACCCTATTGACACCCCCATGGCACCCCCATGGCAACCTCCTTCCAGAGACTGGGACTGTACTCCCTCCCAACTCAGGGAGGGGGGAAAACTTAACGTACATGTGAGCATTCGGCCATGAAAACAATGGACTTCTCCCCTCCATGGAAACCTAATTTCAGTTACCTTCCCCCAACCAAGAACAGTATATATATTGGGGTTCGGTCCGACTGTCCTTTGAGTACTCCCCAAGACGTGCACCAGCGAGTTTCGGCGGCGGGACCCCGAAGACATCACGTTTTGGTAGCTATACCCCATTCCCTGACCTTCTTTCCTCCCTTTTTCCTTGTTTTACCCTTCTCTTCCCCGGATCCCTTAACCAAACGCATACTTAGCTGTGGTTATAATCAATAAACTATACCTTGTTGATTTGTTACTGCAAAACCCCTGTGCCTCTTGTGTTGGTTATTTTGCACCCAAAAATCATTCGTCACCCGTTTATTTCGGGCGGACCTTCACATAATTGGCGTCACGGACAAGGATTCCAGCAGCCAGTGAGATTTTGCAGGTTTTGTGTGGTTTGTAACCTCTCGCAGACTACACATGCCAAAGCCAAATCTCATGCTCGATTGAGCACACAGGCTCCGGAATTGACACAAAAGATTTTTCGGTGCAAAAGCAGGGGAAATTGTTACTGTCATTTCTGATACTGATTTTACCGGCACGGACACTGACACTGATACTTCTCCTGATCCTGATATTGATGCTGTTACTGATATTGATACTGATATTGATACTGTTGTTGTTGTTGTTGTATTTGAATTGAATCTGAACCTGTTACTGTTGTTTTTGAGTTGAATCTGAACTTGTTACTGTTGTTTTTGAGCTGAATTTGAACCTGTTACTGTTTTTTACTGCTGAATTTTGTGTGCCTGGACTGTCTAAAAGGGAAGGGGCAGACTTGAAGTAATTAAGCAGTGCCTTTTAGACAGATATTGTCCCTTCACCTACACAGGGAGCGAGGGGCGGCACAGCAAAGGCTGAGTGGCTTTTCCCTGTTCTAGGTTTCTCGTCCCCTCACAGAGAAAACATTTGTGTGTGTGTGTGTGAGTGTGTACGTCTAGACTGTCTGGAAAGGAAGGGACAATCTGAAGCAATTAAAACAGTACCTTCCAGACAGATTTGGTTTCTTCAGCTATCTAGGGAGACAGAGTGGAACAAAAGTCTGTATGATTGTGTAACTTGAGTTCGCAAATCAGCTCCCTGGTATAGTCCTAGTCCCTTCACACAAAAATGAGTGAAAATCTCAATCCTAAAGCAAAAGCTGACTTTTACACCTTGCTTGCTAAATACCATGCCAAACCGTCATCTGGCGGAGAAACTTGGGCAGAGAACAATTGGTTTAATTTGGAGAATGTCATTGATAGAATATGTTCTCTGCAACATGAATCAAAATTCAAAATGGGTAAAAATAAAAACATTCTTTGCTCAATTCTTGGAGCATGCCTTACTGCAGCCATAGAAAACCGCTGTAAACGGAGAACTGAGGAAATGGTAATTATAGATTCCCTTCAAAATTTGGTTGAAATTTTGCAAAAACAGTTAAATGAAGACAGAAATGAAATTTACACACTGCGAGCTGCTCTTAGGGAAGAACACACCAAAGCCATACACAAAATCAACTCCTCTACAGAGGAGGAAGAAAAAGTAACACCTTGCATTAAAAAGATTTATCCTTACAAAGAACTTGAGGCAGCAAAACAAAAAGAATCTGAAATAGCTAAAATTTGTGGGGAAAATTGTTGTCCTCATTTGAGACCTTTTATTAAAACTGAATACAATTACATTAATGATGAAGACATGGATCCCCACATAACAACCAAACAAACACCATTCAGCGCTACCGAATTAGCTAAATTGAAAAAGGAATTTGGTCGCCTCCCCCACGAATCAGAAACAGAATATGTGTTCCGTGTTTCTCTCACTGGTGGAGACCAGATTAAGTTAACTGAACAAGAAGCCAGTGGTTACTGGGGACACGGTGTTTTCCTAACAACGGGAGATAAGCGTGACTCCTGGTCTCTAACACAACGTGCAGCCTATTGGGCTGGAGGAATAAATCCCCTGGAAAGGGGTGATCCCTTAGCAATTGCCACTACCCCTGACCAAATCCTAGAAAGTGTACAAAAAGCTGCATGTTTGCAAATGATTCATGAGAAAAAATTAATTCCTGGTTTTGAATCCCCAATGCAATTGCCTGTGAAGCCTGAAATTATGACCCCTTTAATTCGTGGGCTTCCAGAAACACTGAAATCAACCGCAATCACTATTCAGAAAACAGTTATGGCTCTAAGCCCAATAGATAGATTAGAAAGACTTCTTAACAACTCCACTGATCAGTCTGAATCCACTGACACTGCACCTTCACCCTACACACCAACACAGGCTCCCACAACACCATCTGATACATCTAACAGTAACCGCAAGATTTGGACATGGGGTGAGGTAGCAGTTGATTTAATAAACTATTGTAGACAGTATGGGCCTGTAAAAACCCTGGAAGAAAAATCTGAAAAAACAAAAGGTGTCCGGTTTATGGGAACCCCTAACGCTGAAAACATAGAACCAAGAAAACAGATTTCCAACAGACAACGCTGGTGGATGCTGGGAATAAAGAAAGGGGTTCCCCGGGACATAATGGATGGTTTACCACTTGAAAAATTGCAGAAAATCATAACTAACTGGAATTTTAGAAGGACAAATACCCAGCCCAGTGCCCCGATCCCCCTCCCTCACCAGAAACTAACAAATACTCCTACCAGTACACAGTTCAGTACACACAATACATCACAGTCTTTCACACAGAACACAAGCAATGAGCCAAAGTTAACCCTTTCACAGTCTCTTCCTCGGAACCTGGGCAGTGAAGCTGCATCTCAGCCTCTCCCACAGAACACAGCCAGTGAGCCAAAATTAACTCTTTCTCAGCTTCTTTCACAGAACTTGGACAGTGAAACCCTGGCTGCGTGTCTCCTGAAAAGCACCAGCAGTAAGCCGGAAGTAACTCTTTCGCAACTTCTTTCACAGAATCTAAGCAACGTAACTGCCCACCCGCCCGTGCCCCAAATCACAAACAACGAAACTTCACCAACAGAGCTTTCGGGAAACTAATATCTCCACCGCTTACAGGTGAGCGAAGGGGTGGAGATTGGGTTTACTTACGAAGGCTCACAAAAAATAAATCAGGAGACATGTTAATTACAGCAATCACGGGTCCTAAAAAAGTTCTGGTAACCTACATTGTTGATACGGGAGCCCAGATCTCTGCATTAACACATAGAGATGCCCAGAAGTGTGGAGTCGTTCCAACAAAAAAGCAATGCTGCGTTCTTAATGCTTTAGGAACCATAGAACCCATGAACATTGCTTTAGTCAAAATAACACTCCCTGGAGAAGAAAATCAATTGATTATCAAAATGGTAATTGGGGACATACCGAATAATCTGCTAGGGATGGATGTCCTTGCAGGAAGACAGTGGGAAGACACCGAGGGTTTCCTCTGGTCTTTTGGCACTCCACAACTAAACATTAGACTGCTTCAAACTGCACCCGCACTGCCTTACAGTAAAACAATCAATGTGAAACAGTATCCCTTGCCTTCTGGAGCTAGAGAAGGCATCAAACCAGTTATTCAGGAATTGCGTGATCAAGGAATAATTGTTAACACACACTCCCCATACAATTCACCCGTGTGGCCTGTCCGAAAGCCTAACGGGAAGTGGAGGCTTACGGTTGATTACCGTAGGCTGAATGCCAACACTGACCCTCTGACTGCAGCAGTTCCAAATTTAGCTGAACTGATAACATCAATACAAGAAAAGGCTCACACAATCATGGCAACCATAGATGTCAAAGACATGTTCTTCATGATACCTATACAGCCAGAGGACATGGATCGCTTTGCATTCACATGGGAGGGACAACAGTACACATTCACCAGACTCCCTCAGGGATACAAACACTCTCCAACACTAGCACATCATGCTTTAGCAAAAGAATTAGAAAAGATACCTAAACCTGACACTGTAGCTGTGTACCAATACATTGATGACATTTTGGTAGGAGGAGAGGAAATTAAAGAGGTGGGGGATCTCCAGCAGAATATAATCTCTCATCTGGAGAGCCTTGATTTAAAGATCCCTTCAGAGAAAATCCAAAAACCTTCTCAGGAAGTGAAGTTCCTGGGAATTTGGTGGCGATCTGGCAGCACATGCATCCCACCTGACACTCTAACTTCTCTAGAGCAGATGAAAATGCCTGAAAACAAAAAAGACCTCCAGCAAGCCTTAGGACTGTTAGTATTCTGGAGGAAACACATCCCAGATTTCTCAATCATTGCTAGGCCCCTTTACAATTTACTGAGGAAAGGAATAAAATGGGATTGGACTGCTTCTCAGGAGGAAGCACTGCAGTTATTGATTTTTGAAGCCACTGCACATCAGGCATTGGGGCCCATCCATCCTAAAAGACCCTTTCCAAGTGGAATGGGGATTTGCCTCCTCAGGGTTATCAATACACATCTGGCAGCGAGGTCCTGAAGGCCCAACAAGGCCTGTCAGCTTCTTTTCCCGTGGTTTTAAAGATGCTGAAAAAAGATACACTACCTGGGAAAAAGGATTGTTTGTTGTTAGCTTAGCTCTCATTGAAGTAGAGAAAATCACACGGCAGCAAGCTATCATCTTGAGAGGTCCCTTCAAGGTAATTAAAGCTGTCACAAATGGGACCCCTCCACCTGACGGCATAGCTCAAAAATCATCAGTCAGGAAATGGTATGCTCAAATAGAGTATTACTGCAATAGCTTTTCTGTCACAGAAGGTGCTGCAAAATTCTTAGCCATACAAGACACTGAGAGCCTAGATAGTAGCCAAGACAAACCTGCTTCTGTAATAAAAATAGCACCACCATTCTCACCCGAAATAGCAGCAAACTGTTGGTTTACAGATGCTTCCTCAAAGCGGGAAGGAAAAATTTGGAGATATAAGGCGGCTGCCTTACAAATTTCATCTGGTGAAAAGATTATCACAGAAGGGGAGGGCAGCGCTCAGGTAGGAGAACTCATAGCCCTCTGGAGTGTCTTCCAGCGTGAGGCACAAAACACTTCTCCTGTTTACATCTACACTGATTCATATGCGGTATACAAAGGCTGCACTGAGTGGCTCCCTTTCTGGCAACAGAATGGATGGGAAGTTAACAGAATCCCAGTTTGGCAGAAAGATAAATGGAAAGAAATCCTAGAAATCGCCAGTAAAGGAAACTTTTTGGTTGGTTGGGTAGCTTCTCATCAAACTGATGGGAATCAAGCAGGTGAATGGAACAACAAAGCTGATGAACTAGCAAGGCTTAGCCCCCTGAAAAAAGAAACTATTTCAGAGGATTGGAATCAACTGTTAGAATGGTTACATGTAAAAAGGCAGCACACAGGTGCCAAAGATCTGTACCAGGAAGCACACGCCCGCGGCTGGCCAGTCACCAGGGAAATGTGTAAAACATGCATATCGGCCTGCGAACAGTGCCGCAAGCGACTGGAGAGGCATCCTTTAGAGGATGACCCTCTGCATTTGAGGAAAGGCAAAGGCTTGTGGGATGCGTGGCAGATAGATTATATTGGTCCTTTTAAGAAATCAGGAGGTAAACATTTTGTGTTAGTAGGAGTGGAAATTGTATCTGGGTTAGTACAAGCTGATGCTTTTAAAAGGGCCACAGGTGAAAATACAGTCAAAGCTTTGCAGGGGTGGTTTGGAACTTTTCCAAAGCCACAAGAAATTCAGTCTGACAACGGGTCTCACTTTACTGCCAAGGTGGTTCAGGATTGGGCCAAAGCGGAAGGCATAAAGTGGACCTTTCACACTCCTTACTACCCTCAGGCTAACGGGATCGTAGAAAGGACAAATGGCCTTTTAAAGCGGTTCCTTAAGCCCCACAAAGCAAGCTGGGACTGTCGACTGTGGGAGGCTGTTAAAGGGGTAAATAGCAGGTGGGGAGTGAATGGTTGCCCCAAAGTCACTGCCTTTTACCCCACACCTCCAAGCATCATCCCTTCGCTGGAAGGTCCTGACGATGCAAACAATCCATCGCATTACCCTGGACAACCTGTCTTAGTGGACCTCCCCTCGGTGGGCGAGGTACCACTTGTGCTGAAAACCCCTCTGAATAAATATGCATGGGTAGCCTCTGACGCTCTTGGAAAAGAGCACCGCATACACACACGCTGGATAATCCCCTCATTTTAAACTCCTTTCTGCCTCTCAGTGGCAGGATTTTTTGTTGTTCTTGCTTTTACAGGTGAACCCCGAGGGACATGAGAGTCGTCTGAAAACATGATAACCTTGCTAATACTTTTCTGCATTTTACCGCAATTTCATGGACAACCCCCTGGTGAGCAGCTGTGGCTTGAAGCCATTGTTCAGCACACCAGTGCCCTTGGAACCTATCCCAAGGGCCGTTACCCGAGCCTGGCAACCCTAGTGCAGCATGACTCCAAGGTATACCGCCCGAATGAGTGGAGGTGGGACCAGAATGAGTTGATGAGAACCCCTCTGGCACCCTATTGGCACCCCCATGGCACCCCCATGGCAACCTCCTTCCAGAGACTGGGACTGTACTCCCTCCCAACTCAGGAAGGGGGAAAACTTAACGTACCTGTGAGCATTCGGCCATGAAAACAATGGACTTCTCCCCTCCATGGAAACCTAATTTCAGTTACCTTCCCCCAACCAAGAACAGTATATATATTGGGGTTCGGTCCGACTGTCCTTTGAGTACTCCCCAAGACGTGCACCAGCGAGTTTCGGCGGCGGGACCCCGAAGACATCACGTTTTGGTAGCTATACCCCATTCCCTGACCTTCTTTCCTCCCTTTTTCCTTGTTTTACCCTTCTCTTCCCCGGATCCCTTAACCAAACGCATACTTAGCTGTGGTTATAATCAATAAACTATACCTTGTTGATTTGTTACTGCAAAACCCCCTGTGCCTCTTGTGTTGGTTATTTTGCACCCAAAAATCATTCGTCACCCGTTTATTTCGGGCGGACCTTCACACCATCACCCCAACATCTCCAAGGTTCCCAATGTCCCCAAAATCCCAAAGGTCCCCAACATCTCCAATGTCCCCAAGCTCCCCAAGGTCCCCAAGATCCCCATCACCCAACATCTCCAATGTCCCCAAGCTCCCCAACATCTCCAATGTCCCAAAGGTCCCCAACATCTCCATGATTCCCAAAGTCCCCATCATCCCAATGTCCCCAAGGTCTCCAGTGTCCCCATCACCCCAACCTCTCCAATGTCCCCAGTGTCCCATCACCCCAACATCTCCAAGGTCCCCAATGTCCCCAATGTCCAAACATCTCCAATGTCCCCAAGGTTTTCCAATGTCCCCAAGGTCCCAATCACCCAACATCTCCAAGGTCCCCAAGGTTTCAAAGGTCTCCTCACATGTGTCCCCTCTCCCCCAGGCTCCTCCCCAGTGTCCTGCCACCCCGTCCTGGCGGGTGACGCGCTGCTCCTGGTGGTGGCCCAGCTGCCCCGAGTGTTCCTGTGGGGGGCCGGTGGCTTCGCGCCGCATGCGGACATCCCGCACAGGGACATCCCGCACAGGGACATCCCGCACAGGGACATCCCGCACGGGGACATGTGGTTATGGGGTTCCATCAGGGTTATGTGGTTATGGACATCCATCAAAGTAATGGGGTTATGGAGGTCCATCAAGGCCATGTGGTTATGGGGGTCCATCATGGTTATGGGGTTATGGGATTTTATTAAGGCTATGGGGTTATGGGGTTCCATCAAGGCCATGTGGTTATGGAGGTCCATCAGGGTTATGGGGTTATGAAGGTCTATCAGGGTCATGTGGTTATGGGGGTCCATCAAGGTCATGGGGATTTATTGGGGTTATGGGGGTCCATCATGATTATGGGGTTATGGAGTTCCATCATGGTCATGTGGTTCTATCAGGGTCATGGGGTTCCATCATGGTTATGGGATAGATCATGGGGTTATGGGGGTACATCAGGGTCATGGGTCCAGGGGGTTTCATCAGGGTTATGGGGCCATGTGGTTATGCGGTCCCATCATAGTTATGAGGTTATGGAGGCCCATCAAGGTCATGGGGCCATGTGGTTATGGGGGTCCATCATGGTTATGGGATCATGCGGGTCCATCAAGGCTATGGGGTTATGGGGGTCCATCAGGGCCATGTGGTTATGGGGGTCCATCAGGGTCATGGGGTTATGGAGGTCCATCAAGGCTATGGGGTTATGGGGGTCCATCAGGGTCATGGGGGTCCATCAGGGTCATGAGGGTCCATCAAGGTCATGGTGGGTCAGCAGGATCATGGGGTTATGGAGTTCAATCAGGGTCATGGGGTTATGGGGGTCCATCAAGGTTATGTGGTTATGGGGGTCAATCAGGGTCATGGGGGTCCATCAAGGTCCTCGGGGTCCATCAAGGTCATGGGGTTATGGAGGTCCATCAAGGCCATGTGGTTATGGGGGTCCATCAACGTTATGGGGTTATGGAGGTCCATCAAGGTTATGGGGTTATGGAGGTCCATCACGGTCATGTGGTTATGGGGTTCTGTCGTAGGAAGGAGACCAGGACACCAGATGGTTCATCACAGGTCCAGTTTATTGAAGAAAGCATCAAACACTTATACAGCAAATAATAAGCTTATGAATATTCTGTAAGCCAAGCAATCTATTGGTTAAACTATACCATGAACTCTTCCTCATTCCTTAGGGGTTGCATCTCTCTTTTCTCATGTCTCTTTCACTATTTGTTATCCTACTACAGCTAGGCCCAAGGATACACTATCTCACAGGTGCAGGACTTGGAATTAGCCACAGCTTTGTAATTTTCCAATCTCTAGCAGCTAAATTCCCAACATCTCCCCTGTTTTTATTTTTTATGAAAAGCAAAATTCTATGGGCTAACTGTGTCACACTCTTTGCAACACAAAATCAGGCAATTCTAACAACTAAACAGTATTTCAAACAGTATTCTCAGCTAGCAAGGTTTCTCTTACAAGGGATCTAAGCCAGGGAAACAAACCAAAAAGGCTGTCACTTTTTATAGGATATGCTATATAACAGATACAAAAAGAATTCTATGTGCTACAAGGCTCAAACCAAACTCAGGTGTGCTAATACAACCTACAAAAATAAGCTAAAGGAGTAATATGTGCGCAGGTTTCACCCGTGTCAATTGTCTGGTCAGTTTGCTTTCTATTCTCAAACAGCAGATATACTTCAAACAGGAATGGCTCTACTCACAAATGCTTCTGATTGTCCTTTTTTAACTAGAGTTTCTCTGATGTTCACAACAACACTTTACACACAAGTCATAAAAATAAACACCAATCATAAAAGGATAAATCTATCTAACATCACTTAAACTGAATAGTACCTAGACTTAAAATACTTAAACTTAAAACATTTAAACTTAATAGAACTTAACATTACTTAAACATATCTTTACTTAAACTTAACAGATTTTTAAATCAACAGAACTTACATGTAAAATCACTTGAATCTAACAAAACTTAACTGACTTTAAATTCTACATAACTTAAACCTAATATAATTTAAACAGAATCTAGCTCTACTTAAACTTAATAACACTTAAACTTAACAGGAGATAAGCTTAACAAAACTAAACCTTAACAGTATTTAACATTTAATGGCACTTAATAGATAATTTAACTTAAACTACTTAACAACGGATAATACTTACTATAGAAATAAAATATAGCATTTACTATAACTTACTTACAGGCCTGATTCTAAAACACTAAACAAAAACAAGTTTCTTCACGTATTTGCTGCAGCATTTTTATACTTGAATGCACTTAAACATAAGAAGTTTGTTCAAGGTATACCTGTGGAAAAATTCTTTTAAATTCAGTGCTTGCTTTTACTTTTATCACATCTAAACAAAGCTTAAACAATACAAAAAACACACTCATTACATCTTACTTTTACAACCACTTTAACACATTTTTAACATTTTTAAATTTTTTCAAAATATAATTTCAGAGTTTAATGTTCTACTGACTGAGTTAGTTGGGCTTCTGATATTTAAAGTCTCTATCACAGTCTCTGCTACGAAAAACAAAAAGTCCTTTTAACTTAGGTGAAAAACGTCTTGACCATAATGGTCCTCGGTGTCCTTTGTTTATTATCATTCGCTTCTTAATTGCAGTAGAAATCTTTCTTTTGTTGACAAGAGTTACATTTATTAAGCTGTGAGGTCTCACACTGAAGCTTTTGCCGCCTGCGGGGCGGAGGGAGAGCGCTCCCGCTGGAAGAAGCACTCCGGTCCCGCGGTGCTTGTGTCTGAGGGGGCGAGCCCCCCCGCGGCTGCCGCCGCTGCCGCCGCTGCAGCGCAGCATTTCAGGCGGCCGCTCGCCGTGGCTGCTCCCCATGGCGGAGCGCCCATGCCGAGTTCGGAGCAGCACAGCCTCGCAGGCGTCCCGAGCCACAGCTGCTGTTGTGCACTCAGAGACATGCTGAAGTGTATTGTGTATCACCCCCCATGGCTTGCTCGGTTTCTTTGCTGACTTATCAACTTCTAACACTGCTTCCCACAGTATATCCACAGATTTTCTCCATTCCAAAAGTTCACATGGGTTAAGGAAAGTTTCTTCAGCGTATCCGTAGGCTAATAACAAATCTATCCCCTTCATCCCTCGCCATTCTAGATACGTGGCGGATAACTTATATGCTGCTTGCTTTTTCATACCTCTTTCGTGAGCGCTCTTGCAGCTTTCCAGGCTCCGGCAGCACGTATGGATCGGGTCACTGATGTGAACCCCGAGGGTGTTTCAAAATTCTGGCACCTATGATTTAAAATATATTATGTTGTTGTCATTTACAGAATACACCCTGTGGGAAGAGGGATGGAAGTGTTTATTATGCTAATAGCAAGGAGTATGCTAATAATGAGGCAAGGACGGAATTGACAATCAACCATCTAGCTGGAGAAGGACAATACAGCCTACCAGATGACCAAGCAGCAGGTATCCCTAGAGAAGTATTGGATGATATCAAAGAGATGGCTTTGAAAGCTTTAATACAGGTACTGGAGGGTAGCACCCCCAATTTGGACTACCTTGGGTGGCTGCAGCTAAAGCTTTAGGACAATCAGAACATCTTGGGTGCCTGTTAAGTAAGCAAACCAATGCTACTCCCTCACATTGCGTGGCCTGCTCTCAGACATAAAGACCATCAAACACGCCACCTTGCAGAACAGCGATAGAATTTTTATTCTGGGCACATGGGCATGGCTGTGTAGACTCTGAGGGATGTGTTGCATGAACCTCTCCAGCCGCAGCGAGTCAATCAACAAGAGCATTCAAGTACTGAATGAAGAGTTCAAGAAGCTTCAAGTGGAAAACAAAGACTGGTTCAATAAACTTTTCCAATCCAAGGGATAAAAGGGTTGGATGATGTCTATTTAAAACAGGACATTTAATTTTCCTAGTTGTTGTTGTATTGGTAATTGTCTCATGTTTGTTTAGATGCTTTTAGAAAGTCTTACAAAATTCTTTCAGTTTTGTCTTTGTTGTAAAACAGAAAGAGGGAAGATACCCAACACAGGCTCCTCATGGACTCCTTGGAGGAGAGAACTGGAGGTCAGGATGGCACAAAAACCTCTCAGACACTCTATTTTGGAACGAAATTCCTTAAAAGTACTTAAAAGTATACTTAAATCCATAAAGTACCTTAAAAACCTTGAGTATATCAAGGCATTAATGAGCCCCACTGAGTGTCAGTACAAAGCTCCCCAGGGACTCATTAAAGCAGATAATTGGGGCCATGATTGTAAAACCTCTCACACGGTGTGTATCAAAAGGAAAACACCAAGTACCTTAAAATAACTGAAGTACCCTGAAGTATTAATGAGCCCCACTGAGTGGTGTTACTGACAAAGCCTCTCCAGGGAATAATTACTGCAGATAATTGGAGGCCATGATTGCACAAACCTCTCAGAGACTCCAAGGCAAAAGCCAAACCCAAAGTTCTTTCAAAAACCTGCAGTCCCTGGGAGCATGAAGGAGCCCCCAGGGCCATTCCTGAGCAAGGCTCCCCAGGGACTCCTTCCAGCAGATCCTTGAGGCCACTGGGATGTGGGCTGGGGGGGATGCTGAGGGTAGGACAAGGCGCTGACAGTGCCCAGCCTGGCTGGGGCTGTGCCAGGAGGCCCCAGTGCCTCAGGACAAGGTGTCTCCTCACAGCCCTTGGTGGCACAGACCCTGCTGTGCCCCAGGGCACCAAGACTTGGCTTCTCTTTGTCCCCACCTGTCATCACTGCCTCCGGTACTCTGCTCTGCCTGGGGCCTGGGGACACTTTCTCATTTGTACTCCTCAGTGGGACCCATTAAAAGTCCAAGAAAGTTTGGAGTTGGATTCTGACTTGGAGTTCTGGAGAGGTTTCTTCAGCTCCCTCTCAGGGACTGATGTTCAGGGCCTGACCACAAAGCCCCTGATGCTCATTTAAATCCTTGTGCTGTGTCTGTGCTGCTGAGCTGGGCTGGGCTCCTGGCAGAAAGGCAGCTCCTGGTAACCAAGAGGAGCTTCAAAAGCACATTTCTCTTGATGAGCAGCTCTTCTGCCAGCCCAGCAGGGCTGGGGCACTGCCTGCAGCCACCCTGGGCACAGCACAGAGGCACAGAGAGCTTCAATCAGTCAGGGCTGGGAAGGTGCTCAGAAGTGCCTGGGGCAGAATCACTGCCAGCCCTTGGCACAGGAACCTCTGGCTGCAGGATAATGCATCTGCAGCTCCTGGAGCCATCTCCTGCAGCTGGAACATCCCAATGCCTACAGACCCTGTGCGTACATTCTCTGATTGTCTCTTGTGCAGAGCAGCCAGGGGTGCCCAGGGCTATTGTGCAGAGCAGGGTCATGCAGCCCAGGGCGCTGTGCTGGGGCAGCTCTCAGCCAGCCCTGGCAGCTGCTCCCAGCCTGGGGGGACAAGATCTGGGTGGGAGGAGACAGCTGGTCAGGCTTGGAAGTGTTCTCCTTGTGTGGGGTGGATGCTGCATTGTTCAGGACTGCTCCCAGCACGGCATTAAACTGCCGAACATTTGCAAATAGAATATGCACGGAGCACAGCAAGGCAGGGGCTGCATAGAAGAGAAAATCATGCTTTTTATTCTACTACTCTGGGTTACCTGGATGGGAAGTTGCACACAGATATTAATCTCTCAGTTCACATTTAGAAAAAAAAAAGTTATCTCAGATGTGAATAAACAAGACGCTGACGAAAATCAGCACAGGGCCCCTCACAGGCAGCATCTTTGTCACTTTTCCAGTCTCCTCAGGGTTGCTCTGACGTTGCCATCAGAGCTTGCAGAGCCAGAGCTGCCCCTGGGCAGTGCCAGAGCTGGGAGGGGTCTGCAAAGCAGAGCTGAGCCCCCAGGGCTGGGCTGGGCTCTGGCAGCACTGGCAGGGCCCAGCCCTGGGCACAGGGAAGCAGCTGCTGGAAGGGACAGCTCCAGGCAGCAGAGCCCCGGGCAGGCAGTGGGGGGAAAGTGCCCCCAGGCTGTGCTGGAATATTTAAAGTCCTCTCCAAACCCAAGTATTCTATGAGTACTTTTTTTACAGATCCCCATGCCAAGACACAGCAAATGACTAACAGCAGCTCCATCAGGCACTTCCTCCTGCTGGCATTGGCAGACACGGGGCAGCTGCAGCTCCTGCACTTCTGCCTCTTGCTGGGCATTTCCCTGGCTGCCCTCCTGGGCAACGGCCTCATCATCAGCGCCGTAGCCTGCACCTGCACACCTGCACATGCCCATGTTCTTCTTCCTTCTCAACCTGGCCCTCAGCGACCTGGGCTCCATCTGCACCACTGTCTCCAAAGCCATGCACAATTCCCTCTGGGACACGAGGGACATCTCCTACTCAGGATGTGCTGCTCAGGTCTTCCTGATTTTCTTCTTCATCTCAGCAGAGCTTTGCCTCCTGACCATCATGTGCTATGACCGCTACGTGTCCATCTGCAAACCCCTGCACTACGGGACCGTCCTGGGCAGCAGAGCTTGTGCCCACATGGCAGCAGCTGCCTGGGCCAGTGCCTTTCTCAATGCTCTCATGCACATAGCCAATACATTTTCCCTGCCCCTGTGCCATGGCAATGCCCTGGACCAGTTCTTCAGTGAAATCCCCCAGATCCTCAAGCTCTCTTGCTCACAGTCCAACTTCAGGGAACTTGGGCTAATTGCTGTTAGTGTGTGTTTAGCTTTTGGCTGTTTTGTGTTCATTGTTTTCTCCTATGTGCAGATCTTCAGGGCTGTGCTGAGGATCCCCTCTGACCAGGGACGGCACAAAGCCTTTTCCACCTGCCTCCCTCACCTGGCTGTGGTCACCCTGTTCATCAGCACTTCATTTTTTACATACCTGAAGCCCCCCTCCATGTCCTCCCCATCCCTGGATCTGGCCCTGTCAGTTCTGTACTCGGTGGTGCCTCCAGCCCTGAACCCCCTCATCTACAGCCTGAGGAACCAGGAGCTCAAGGCTGCACTGTGGAGACTGATGACGGGATGGTGTCACAAACATTAACCGTCTGGCCAATTTGTGCTACTCACTTGTAATAAAAGCCATCTTTGATACTCTTTTTGGTTTCATTTTGGAGGTTCTTTACTGTTGTTTTCATTTTTTTTAAATTTACACAGAGAAATGTCACTTTTTCTGCTATTTCTCATTTTATTTCTCTCCACCTTCCCTGTGGTCACAGACTGTGCCAATGAGAAGCTATTCCCTTGGTGGGTTTTTAAAGAAACTAAAGGATCTCCCAGCCAAGTTTTCTGCAGAGATGCCTTTTTGTTCCTTCTCTGGAGCTGCAGCGGCAATGTCTGTGTGCAGAGCTGGGGCAGATAAGTACTGGCACAGCAGCTGTGCCCAGCAGCAGCAGCAGCAGCACTTGGTGTTGCCAGTGCTGCTGCTGTGGCCCTGCCCCGCTGCCCTGGTGGCCCTGGTGTTGCTGTAGGGCCTGAGTGCTCTCAGGGCCGGGCACAGCCCTGGGGGTGGCAGTGCCGGGGCTGCAGCAGGGACAGGCCATGGGCACTGCTGGGGCAGCGCTGACGCCTCAGCCCAGGGCCTGGGGACTCCAGGCTCCTTGCCCAGGCTCTCTCAAGAACCAGGCCAATGCTCAGCACAGAAAAGCCCCGTGAGCAGCCCCAGGCTGGCCACGGGCAGGCCGGGGGCAAACAGCATGGCTGGGGCTCTGCAAGGGCCCTGGGGCAGATGGGAAGGAGCAGCAGAGCAGGGGCTGATCCATCCCCAGTGCGCTGCACAGCCCAGGGCAGCGTCCCAGAGCGTCCTCATGCAGCTGCCAACAACATCCCCCCTCTGCAGCCCTGGCCTCTCCCCCAGCTCACACAGGTGCCCCATCCTTGCAGGCACAGACACGACAGCACTGGCTCAGCAGCCCCTGTTTGCATTGCACAGAGCAGGGGGAGCACCCCCATGCTGTTGGTGTGGGGACATGAACCTGAGGGAGCACAAATGCCATCAGTCCCTGGGGCCAGCAAGGGCTGGGGGACACCAGGGAAACCACCCAGCTTTGTCCTGGCATCTGCAGTCAGCCAGAAAGTTTGTTCCCATCAGCTGGGAGTTTCCTGTGCCACTGCAGGCGCTGTTGCTCAGAGCCAGGGCTGCCTGGCAGCCACCCCCAAACTGCCCTGAGTATTTCCCTGGCTTCACCTTGGCTTTCTTTATTTGTCCCTGATCTAGATTCCCTCCTATTGCCCATTGCTGTCCTCTCGCCTGCAAACAGCCCATCTCTGTTTGCCCTTTCCTCTCTGGCCCCACTCCCCATTGCAGTTCCTGACTTGGCACCATGGGAACGTCCCTTGGGCAGCAGGATCGTCCTACAAGTGCTGCAGGAATTGTCTGCAGGCTCCTGCAGTGCCTGGTGCTGCTCCCTTGCCAGAGGCACCCCAGGCCATGGGGGCACATCTGGGCTGCTGTGTCTGGCTCTGGGGCTCCCTGTTCTGGGCCGTGAGGAGGGGCTGCAGAGGCTCTGCAGGACTGACAGGATGGGCTTTGGGGCTGGCAGGAGAAGCTGAGGGACCTGGGCTGCTGGAGCTTCTGAAGAGGAGGCCCAGGGCTCCTCCTGCAACTGCTCCAAGGGTGGTTCCAGAGAGTCACAGAATCAGCGATGTTGGAAAAGACCTTGGAGATCATCAAGTCCAGTCCGTGCCCTGACACTGCCTTGTCTCCCCTGAGCCTCCTCTTCTCCAGGATAAACAACTGCAGGTCCCTCAGCTGCTCTTCACAGGAGTTGGTAGCTTGTGTTCCAGACCCCTTCCCAGCCTTGTTTCCTGTGGAGAGTTTAGTTCAAGCATGGCTTAAAGAAAAAGGCCATGAAGGCATACAGTTGAGAGAGCAATAAAAGGTAGTTGCGAAGCAGTTCCAAAAGCAGTTCCCAGGCTGATTTCTATAAACAATTAGGCTCTCTCATGCATCACTTTATAAACAATAAGGTTCTCAGACAGTCTTCCCATAACAAGCAAAACACCCTCTCTGGGAAAAGATGGCACCCTGGGAACAGATATGGAAGTTTTGGGAACCTTTCATATCATAGTGGGAACACTGGTTTTGTTTTTAAGAAACAATTATAGGAATTGTAAAACAAAGGGAGTGGTTAGAGTTTTCTCTGTTAGCCTATCGTGAACCTGGATTTTGGAATATGCATGAAGTTAATTAGCACTGTTATTTAAAGTGACTGATCGATCAATAAATCGGAGTTCGATGCATTAAAGGAATGTCGTCTCCCCTTCACTTCAATAGTTGCCCTTCTCTGGACGTGCTCCAGCCCCTCCATGGCCTTCCTAAATTGGGGGACTGGACACAGCACTCGAGGTGCTGCCCAAGCAGTGCTGAGCACATGGGAACAATCACTGCCCTGCTCCTGCTGGCCACACCATTCCTGATGCAGGCCAGGAGCCATTGGCCTTCTTGGCCCCCTGGGCACACTGCTGCCTCATGTCCAGCCTGCTGTCCATCAGTCCCTGCAGGTCCCTTTCTGCCTGGCTGCCATCCAGCCACTCTGTCCCCAGCCTGTAGCACTGCAGGGGTTGTTGTGGCCAACATGCAGGGCCCAGCACTTGGACTTGTTAAACCTCACTGTGTTGGATTTGGGTTCTGGATCCAGCCTGTCCAGGTCCCTCTGCAGAGCCCTCCTACCCTCCAGCAGATCCACACTCACACCCAGCTTGGTGTCATCTGCAAATTTGCTGATGCTGGACTCAGTCCCCTCATGCAGATCATCAATGCAGATATTGAAATCCACACTGGCTGGCTCTGATCCCTCGGCCATCCTGTGGGCGCCCTGGGATGGCACTCAAGGTGTTCTGTTCCATAACCTTGCCGGGCACCCAGGTCAGGCTGACAGGCCTGGAGTTCCCCAGCTCCTCCTTCCAGCCCTTCTTGGGGATGGGCTCACACTGGCACCTCCAGTGCTCTGGGACCTCCTTGCTGAGCCAGGACTGATGGTAAATGATGGAGAGCAGCTTGGGGAGCTCATCCACAGCTCCGTCATCCCCCTGAGATGGATCCCATCCTGTCCCATACACCTGTGAGCATCTGAGTGGCTCAGCAGGTCACCAACTGCTCCCTCCTAGATTAGAAAGGCTGTTCTGCTCCCTGTGCCCATCCACCAGCTCTGGAGAACACTCGTCCTGAGGGCAACTTGTACAAATACTGAAAATTGACAAACAAGATATTAAGTAGCTTTGTCTTTTTCTTATTTTCAGCTACGTTATTCTCTCTCCTTCTCCCTCCTGTTGCTATAAATTTTTTTATAAAAACATTTTTCATTCTTTTTAGACAAGCCTCCAGGTTAAACTCTAATTGAGCTTTCACCTCTCAGCTTCACTTTCTTAATAACCTAATGACATCCTTATACACTTCCTGCAATTCTGGTCCTTTCTTCTCCTGAGTTCCCAGAAAAGCTGCATGGGAAGCCAGGACAGTCCTTTTCCTCACTAGATCATATTTTGGCACACTGGGACAGACTGCTACTTCCCCCTTAAGATTACGTTCTTGAAATGTGTCCATTCTTCCTGACTCCTTGGTTTTTAAGGGCTGTTTCCCTTCAAAAAATCAGTACCTGATTCAGTACTCCCCAAATCAGCATCCTAAACAGGCCAAAGTCTGCCCTTCCTAATTCCAGTGCAGAAGTTTGTTTGCTGCCCCTCCTTCTTTCACAGAGCATTGAAAACCTGATTATTTCATGGTCACTGTGCCCCAGGCAGCCTCTGAGCCCCACATCTGCCACCAGTACTTCTCTGTTTGTGAACAGCAGCAGACAGAACTTTCCTTGGCAGTGGGAGTGTTACCAAAAATTTGGTAAAACAGAAAACTCCTTAACCCCAATGTAGCATTAAGAAGTAATATTCTTTATTCAGCTGGATGCACGGGGGATAGCTCCTCCCAAAGCTGTGCATGCTGAGTACAGGGAAGTTTCCGTTTATATTCTGTATATTACACACATATTCATTGATTTTCCCAGACTCAACATAAATATGATAATCATTTCCACAAAATCATTCACATATTTCCCCTCCCATTAACCCATGCATTCTTCTGTCCTGGAGGTCTCTTTGGTGGTCCCTGGTGGTCGTGGATCCCAATGTTCCAGTGGCACTGGCTGTGACATTGGTCACAAGGGTTGCAGGTGAAGAGAGCAGCGAGAACGTTGATCCATGATCAGAAGGCTTGATTTAATTTTTTATGATATATACACTACATTATAACTATACTAAAAGAAATAGAAGAGAAAGGTTCTCAGAAGGCTAGCTAAGCTAAGAATAGAACAAAAAGAATGAATAACAAAGATCTGTGTCTCAGAGAGTGAGCGGGAGCCAGCTCTGCCGTGAGTGGCCAGTAAATCCAAACATCCACAGGAGACCAATCACAGATCCACCTGTTGCACTGCACAGCAGCAGATAACGAATGTTTATATTTGTTGCTGAAACTTCTCAGCTTCAGCAGGAAAAATCTTAATGAAAGGATTTTAATGAAAAGATGTCTGTGACACCTGGCTGAGCTGGCAGGACACTGAGGCTGGTGAACTTCCAGTTCCCCTTCTCACACAATGGGCATTGTGTGGCTTCCAAAGGCCTGGGGTTTTGGAGAACAAGGTCCAGGTGTCAGCTCACCTGGTGGAGACAATTCATCATCTGGTAACATGAGGTCACAGAGTGGGCTTTGACATCACAGAGCGGGTTATGTGAGGTGTTTGAGCAGCTATGACATCATATACTGCCCCTGTGACATCACAGAGCCATCTGTGACATCAAAGGGCAGAGGTCTGACATCACAGATCAGAATATGACATCACAGAGTTGGCCGTGACATCAGAGACCAGCTGTGTGACATTAGAAAATGGGCTGTGACATCACAGGGCAGAGGTTTGACATCACAGAGCAGGCTGTAACATCACAGAGCAGGCTGTGTCATCCCAGAGGGGCTGTGTGACATCCCAGCAGGGCTGTGTCAGGTCACTGGGTTGGTCACTCCGCCCCAGCTCCCCCTCACAGTTTCTCCCAACAAGTCCAATGCTGTTCATGCCCAGCAGGGTCCCTGTCCCCATGGATCCCCCCGGCCCACCTGGAGCCACAGCCTCCACCAAAGGATGTTCCCCAGGATCCACCCCAGAGCCTGACATGGGGACAAGGGGCCAGGGCTGTGTGACCAGGACATCAAGGATGTGGGTTATCCAGGTCACTGTGGCCTGGGTTGGGTTGGCCAGGGCAGGAAAGATGTCTGGCAGCTGGAGCAGGGTCTGGGAAGGGCCTCCAAGGTGGGGCTGGAGCCCTTGGGCTGTGAGCAGAGGCTGAGGGAGCTGGGCTTGTCCAGCCCGGAGCAGGGAAGGCTGAGGGGCTCCTCATCCCAGCCTGGCAGTGCCAGCGAGGAGGGGATGGAGAAAACAGAGTCAGGCTCTTGACAGGGAGTCTGGTGGGAGACAAAAGCCAATGGGTGGAAGGGGAAGGAGGGGAGATCAGCCAGGACAGGAGGAGATGAAATGAGTCAGACTGCTTTCAGCATTTCCTCAACACCAAAATCAGCCTGACCTCCCTTCTCCATCCACCACTGACAGCTTTCCAAATCAGGAATTGTTGGAGCTGTTTTGCCCCCACTCCAGGACAAGCATCCTGATACAAGAATTTAATTGTGTTTATATCTACCACAGAACCATGTTTGTCTGAAATTAATTTTAGTATGGAAATCACTTGGGGATGGTGGACTCATCAGATGCTGCTGGGACATTGCACATAGCTCAGGGAAGAGCGTTATTGTTATTAAATTCTGTCCTGTTCAACTGTGGTCTGTTTGGCCAAGAAGAGAAACTTTCTGTGCCTCTGAGTCTCATCAGTTCCTGACCCCCAAAGGACAGAAACCCTGATGAGCTGTGCTTCCCGCTCCAGTGGTGGCACTTCCACCTTCCTCCATAGCCAGAGCAGAGCTCCTTTGTCCCAGCAAGTCCCTGGCAAAGGAGGAATGAAGGAAACAGGAGAGGCTGTGGGGATCAGGTGCGGGGTAGATCCAGGGACAAGACTGACTTTTGCATTTGATGGAGCTGTGCCTTCCCCTGGCTTTGTTGGTTGACAATAAATGAACATCTCTCTGTGTCTCGAGCAGCTCCTTCTCCAAGGAAAGCAGGTGGGAGCTGGAACCAAGGAGCTGAAAGCTGCAGGTGCAGCCTGGGCTGGAGGGAGCTCAGATTTGCACAAGGCTGCTCTGAGTGCCAGGGCTGGGATGGGGGAAATGGTGGGGTGGGGATAGGGACACAGTCTGATTGATTGTCAGGTCAGCCATGAGTGGTGTTGATTTTTATATCTTCAAACTGCATGAGGAGGTACTTGGTTTCAATGTCAAGTGGAGATTGCTATTAGCAGGGAAAAAAAAACAAAAAACAACTAAACAGGTCCTACAAAATGTTTTCTCACAGTATTTTTAAATAGAACATATTCAGTTGAATGCACTTCTGAAATCTCTCTTTTTAACCACACAAGATTTGGAAACTGAAATCAAATTATTCCCAGAGGCTTTGGTTGTTAAGGTGTTCTGAATGGTAATGAGCCCTGGGACACTGAATTCCTGCACTCAAGAGCTGAAGGCTGAACAAGCCTCTGGAGCAGGAAAATTCAGCAGCAGCCTCCAAGTTGCTGAGGATGTCAGCAGCCCCCACTGAGGCCATCCCTGCCCAGAGACCGTGGGGGAATGGGCAGACAAGGAGAGCGTCCCTGGGGCTGGGGCAGCACAACTCAGAGGCACCAGCGGCTCCAGCTGGGAAATGGAGTGTGGAATGTGGCTGGGAAAGCCCTGCCTGGGCTGGGCCAAGCAGGACACACAAGCCCTGACCCTCATCCCCCAAACGCTTTTTTCAAGGTGACATTTCAAAGGAATTGCATTTGTTTGTCCTCTGAGTTGGACTCCCTGGAGAAGTAAGAACAAGAGATTCTGAGGAGCTCAATAGAACTAAACAGCCTTTACTGGGTATTTTAGTATATCAGAGAAACTTTGGCAGAAGGTTTATTATGACATCGTAGTGGTTTTGGTTTCATAATTTAAGATTTTTCTAATCTTGAGATTTCTTAATTATTGTATTGATGAGTGTGGTGTGTTTTAGTATCGGGTAATTATTTATTTATTTATTTATTTTGTTGTGAGATTGGATTAAGAGTAAGGTAAAGTATGCTGAAAATTTAAAAGGGTATAAAGAAAATTTTATTAAAATCAGATAACATAAAAAATAAGTAAGAATTAAAATAAATTCTCTAGAACACAGTTTTTTCTTTACAACTTTTCTTTTTTTTTAACCTGACAATGTAAAGAAACTAAACTGAAAATTTCTAGTAGTTTACTATTTCTAGATTTGTCTTTTTTTAGTTTTAGGGAGAGATGGTTTTCTTGTTAATTTAACAGAGTTTTTTTACACGATGAAATTTTTTTTTTGTGGTCCTTAATTTTGTCATGGATAACAGTTGTCTGGGGAACTTCGCTACTGTGAAGTTGTTTTTTGCTACAAGCTGTTTTACAACTTGTTGATGGGCCATGTTGACTTATGAGGTATAGTTTTAAATATGAGTTGTTTAAAGGTAAGTGTTTTTATTATTTCTTTTAAAAAATATTTTTATCTCTGGGAATAGCGATCTTCTCTTGGGCGTACTGGATTACATTTTCCCCCCTGTTTAAATTTTTATGAAAGTACAGTTATTTAAACAGTTTTTTTATGTTAGCATGGAGGTTTTTCTTTGGTATGAATTTGAATTTTTTATAGGTTTTTTTTTTTATTGAAAAAGAGTTTTTTCCTTATAATTTATAAGAGGATTTTAGTTTTAAAGATAAAGTATCTTTTCCTTTTTTTTTTTTTTTGGATTTAATTTCTTCTTTACTGACTTAGATGGTTTTTAATTGTTTTTTATATGCTTGTATTTTGTTTTTCTTTTACTCAAGGTAGGATTGAAGTATTAAAAGGATTAACACCTGACCTATCAGTAGCTTGTGGTTGAAGTTGTGTTTGGGTTGTGATAGGGTTTGTTTTATGGTTATGGTTGATTTTGGTGGGGTTTTGTTTTTAAATTTACTTGTAGGGTTATTTTGTGTGGGTTGTAGGTTCTGGGGGTTTTTGATTTTAATTGTCTTGTGGGGAGGGGACTTGATGGTAAGATTTTATTAGCTGTGGCTGGCTTTGTTCTGGGTAGGGTTTTGTAGCCTCTTTTGTTTTCCTTTTTGGTAGCTGTTGGGGTTTGTTTTGGTTAGAATGGGGCCAATGGTGGGGGGAGGGGGCAGCCTGGGGAGGGGGGAAGGGACTCAGGCCACAGCAGGGTGGTTTGGTTTGGTTTGGTTTGGTTGAGATGGGGGCCTGGGCTAGGGTCCGCTACTTCTTTATTGATTGGAAAAGAAAGAGGAGGTTCCTGAGTTTTTCCACCTTTAACATTTGTGTTTCACACAGGCATGTTCAGTATCTTAGTGGTTTAACAGATTGTCGTGGTTTGACCAGAAATGGGACATCTGGGATATGTTGTTTTTGCTGTGGTCACCAATGGGTGTTCGGATTTTAAGATGAGCACCTGGTTTGACCAGTGGGGCATTGGATCCGCCTCTTGAGACTACAAACCCAAGGAGTTAAAAGCAGGGCTCTTGTTCTTCAGAGCCCTCTTGGGATTTCCAGCGTGAAGGAGTTGGGTCTCCCTCCCCCGGCCCAGTTGCTGGCTGGGCTGGGGGAGGGGAAAGCCACGTGGCCCATCTACGGTAGGCCCGGATTCAGTGGAAGGGTGGGGGAGCATCGAGCGACCTGCTTACCCCCCCTCCCCTTTTTTGGAGACGGAGAGAGAATGCAGCCTCTGCTGGAACTTTTACCTTGAAACTTGATATCATGTGCTGGCAGCACGGCTGGGAGGAGAAGGGGGGGGCAGCGAGCAGCCCAGCCGCCTGGATGAGCTTTTAACCCTTGTGGATAGTGAGAACTTCACGGAACATTACCTTTCCTAGGAAAGGGATAAGAGTGGAAGATGAAGGAAGAAACAGGCCATTAAGGGGGTCTGGCAAAGAGAAAGAGAAATGTTGAAGGAATGGGGGAAGATGGAGTGGCAACTTTGCTGGACTCTTTTGTTGTAGATCCATGGACTGTTTCCTGGTGATACAGAGGCTGCATTGCAGGGGGAAATGGAGGCTCAGAGCCAGGAGAGTTTGGTGTTGAGACCCCTCGGCCCCAGGGGGTGTAGAAGAAATGGGGGGGACAAAGGTCCCAGAGATGAGAGTGTGCTCTGCTTGGAACGAGACGAGGCATCCTTAAAAAGGCCCACCCTGAAAGCAGGCCTCTGCCTCATCCCATGCCTGGTGGTGAGAGCACCTTGGCATGGAAAGGAGATGTCACGAGATAGCAGGACTCCGGGCGGTGTGCTAATTGTGACAAGAAGTCCATGGTACAAGGAAGGACTCTGTCTACTCTTCATAAGCTCAAGATTTGATTTTCTAAAGGGTGGTGCCAGACCGAGTGTGGATAATTTTGGGAGATGAATTGTACTGGGATCTGGGGGAAGGGGGAGGTGTTTCTGTGTAGTTTTCATTCTCCTTGTGATTTCTTTTTTTCTCTTTTTTTGTGTGTGTGTAGTTTAGTAATTGTGTGTAGTTTAGTTAATAAACTTTTCTTTATGTTTAAGCTGGAGCCTGCTTTGCTTATTCCTGCTCACATCTCACAGCAGATATCAGGTAGAGGGTATACTCATGGGGGCTCTGGCTTTGCCAGGCCCAAACCATAACAACTTCCATCCCCCTTCCCACAGGTTGTATTCTGTAGGTGACAACATCATGGTCCTAATACATTTTAAATCATAGGGAGTTATGATGTGCTGTAAACATGGCCCTCATTAGGCCATTAAAACAAAGTAAGTCCTTCTTATGGTCTTTAGCTGCCCTACACAGATCCTTGATTTCCCTGTAAACCAATGGCTGATACCTGGGATTCTGCCCCCTTCTTTCATAACATACGAGGGCAATGAGGGGTTTTGAGACTCTTTTCCAGTCTCCTTCCTTAACTGCTTCCTTCCGAATCCTTTTCCTAGGGACCTTCTGGGGTTGAGGGGAAAAGTGGCTCTGGGGAATCCAAACTGTCTTCCAGGGAGGAAGAATAAGTTGGAGGACAAACATTTGGTTTAGAAATGGTGTGACAGTTGGGCTTAGTATCTTTGACCATGGGGTTATATTATTGCTGGAGGGTGAGGCAAAGGGCACTGCCATTTTGTCAGTTGTTGAGGAGGAAGGGACTTGATTTACAATGGAGGAATTCCGGGGTAGAGTTCTGGAGGCATTGCCCAGGGTGAAAGTGGAATGATTGATAGTAGGGACATGACCCACAGTTGTGAGGATGGAGTGTGGGATCTCAGCACCTCAGGATGGAGGTGCAGAGTGGCCGAGAACACCCTTGGTGGCTCAGGCCACCTAAACAGCCGAGAAATCGACAAGTGGCATCCCTGAGCTATCTCCGGTCATAAATCAGCCAGGAGAAACAGAAACCGAGAAGTGGCGTTCGCTGCGTGGGCTACTCCCCACCAACCTTTCGGGGGGGCATCAGCCCTGAAGAGCTGAAGAGCTAAAGAGCTGAAAAGCCAAGAGGGCAGCTCCAATCTAGGACGAGTTCCCAGGAGAGCACTGATAGCTCCTGAGGAGAGAAGCCTGAAGAAAAAAGAAAAAGAAAAAAAACCCAAAAAAACGGCCAGAAGAGTCTGCAAAAAACAGCAGTCACTGAGAATTCCATCTCTCAGCTTCTGCCGAAGACAGTTCGTAGCAGAGCAGTCCGGATCGGAATCGGAAGGCGCCTCGGGATCCTTCTCCCGTGACCTGCTGGACAGAGACGGGAGCCTTCGGACAGCTCTGACGACAGATTCGGTGAGAAGGTCAAAAAATAAGAACATAATTGCACACTCTCCCAGGAACAACGGGAAATTTTGTCCGCCTTACAAGGCGTGGCTCAAGCATATACAGAAGGGATCCCAAAGAAAGAATTAAAACAGCTATTGTTGTGGGCAAGGCTTAACTACCCACTTGCCGAAACATGCCTGCTATTCGAAGTGGGGTTTTGGCAGGAAATCAATAGGCACTTATATTTCTTAGCGGCAAAAAAAGACGAGACAGCGTTAAAGCTGCTCTCGCCGGCAGGAGTAATGCTAGAAAGGCATTTCGGTACAGTCAAAAAGACTGGGAGAGCAACGAAAAGTTGCGGCACCCTCAGAAGGAGGGGGGGAGCAAAGCTCCGGAAAAAAAAAAAAAAAATAGCTCTGGCCTCAAGAAGCCGGGGGAAAGGGCTCTCGAGAAAAGAGAG
Organism: Melospiza georgiana; assembly: GCF_028018845.1. NCBI lineage: Eukaryota > Metazoa > Chordata > Aves > Passeriformes > Passerellidae > Melospiza > Melospiza georgiana. The sequence continues at coordinate 3,074,020 of NW_026652215.1, forward strand.
CAGGAAATAATATTAAAACCCCCGGTCCCAAAACCCAGAAACCCCAGAAAGCTCCTAAAGCGTCCTGAAACTCCGGAGAGTACAGGGGAGTCAGGATCGGAAGGGGGGGTGCAGGGGGCAGAGAAGGGATCGGGGGAGGCGCTTCCTCGCGGGGGACGCGGCGCGGCAGCGGCGGAGCAGGTGGGGAGCGCGGGTGAAGAGATAACAGGAGACACGTGTTCCCGTGCGGCTTTTGTCAGCGCAACGCCGGGGGTGGCGGTCGCCCCGGCCGGCAGAATAGCGGAGACGCGCGCGGCGGGCAAAACTCGCAAGAACCCGTGGGCAAAGTTGGCTCGAATTGCGGGGCGGGCCCGGGTGCCGGCGGGGGCCGGCTGTACACACCGGTGGGAGGAGTGGACACAGCGTCAGAGTCAGGGACAGACTGAGGGAGGAGACCTCGGAGGTGGAACAAGGGGGAGAGAGTGATGTCAGCTCGGGAGAGACAGGGAGCGGCTCGGAGAGCACCCAGACGCAGAGAGTAGAGCGCGGGCGGGGGCGGGCCCGATCTCCTGTGACGTCTTGGGCGAGGAGGGGCCGTGCTCGGGATCCTATATCCCGGGGCCCCACACCCTCTTCAGCCTTGGTACCTCTGGTTGTAACCCAGTCCCTTCCCTTCAAGGGTGACGTTCTGGTGTTCAAGCTCCATTTCCAGCTGAATTAAAAGCCAGGGAGACACGATCTCAAAACCAGATCATGAACACGGCAGTCGACAGGACGAGGGGCAGTCGAGCTCATGCTGTCATCCGAGCTGGGGAGGCCGGTGACAGTGCCACCTAGTGGGGGGCAAGGGTTTCTCTTGTATCTCCACAGATCGAGGTGTGACGTGGGTGTCGGCACGACACGTGAAACCATTTCGAGTGCGAGAACATGAAAACGCGGATCCGAGAAACAAAGATCCAAGAAACAAAGAGACGAGTACTCAGACAGGAGTCGAGACTCAGACTGCACAAGACGACTCGGAAGAGAAATAAAAAGAAACTAAAGACTTTGGGGAATTTTCTGTTAAGGTCCTGAATGAAAAACAGAATAATGATTTCACGCAGAAGCGGAATTATGGGTTTCATGATGCTTATGTGCATCATTCTTTCATTCATTGCAGTAAGCAATGGGGGTAATTTACCTATTACTCAGCCAAGGCAAAATGTATGGGAGACTTTAGCTCAGGCAGCAAATTTAGATAGTATCTGCCTGACACATTCGAGGCCAGGAAAACCATTTTCAGCATGCATGGTTGGATTGCCAGTGAACGAATGGCCAGTTCCAGGGCGCTCCACAGTTAACATTTCGCAGGTCATTAAAGATCCTGTGAAAGAGTGGTGTGCTTGGACACATTTACTTCCTGTGGCTTCTACAGAACCTCAGGAATTGGAGATTTTTGGGTCCATGACAATGGAACTCTGCATGCAGTTTGAGGCTCCGAATGTCACAAAGGCGAAAACTGTCGATTTGACTCCCATTCATGAATTCTATAAGAATGCGCCAGCATGTTGTAAATATACAGAAAAAACTACCAAAGGATCGGTCCAAGTCCCAGTGCAATTGCCACGGGGTTTGTTTTTAATTTGCGGGGACAGAATTTGGCACGGCATTCCTGCTAATGCCACGGGAGGTCCATGCAGCATTGGGGAAATTTCAATGTTGTCGCCTGATTTGAACTCGCTAAGAGAGAAAAAGCGCAAAGAAAAAAGATCAATAGAACAATATGCGGCAGATTGCAATGATAAAATATTTTCTTGGGACAAGAAAGCGAGTATTGCTATAGCAATCTTCTCACTTCAAGCAGCATCAGGGGTAGCCTTGACTCAAGTCGACCGCATGGGTTGTTGGTTGAGCAAACATGCACGGTCTGTGTCTGTCGCATTGGATGACATGTTAAAAGACATCAGTGGTGTAAGACAGGCGACTCTTCAAAACAGAGCGGTGATCGATTATCTATTGCTCACTCATGGACATGAATGTGAAGAGTTTGAAGGGATGTGCTGCATGAATCTCTCTGATCATTCAAGGTCAATTCATGAAAGTATCAAAAATATAAAGGACAGCATAAATAAGCTTGGCGAGATCACAGGATCATGGATCAATCAGCTGGTAGACTTCTTTGACATCTCTCCCATTTGGAGAGGAATTTTAAGGGTAGGATTCTATGTTTTAATAGTTCTCCTAGTCCTCATACTTGTCGTCCCATGCATATTTGCATGTTTAAAACACGCTATGAATCGGATAGCAAAAGGGGTCTTCCTGGTGCAAACAGAAGGGGGAGATGTGGGATCTCAGCACCTCAGGATGGAGGTGCAGAGTGGCCGAGAACACCCTTGGGGGGCTCGGGAGTCCTGGAATGTTGCCAGAAGTGTCTGGTGGCAGGACTTTGATCCTATACAGAAGACGACACCTGTATGAGGATGGGGGGATTCCATTAGGGTAAATGGTGAAGGGATAAGTTAATTAGAGTGTAAAACACAGGGTTTAGGATTTCTGTACAGGGGGGTCTAAAGAAGTAAGATGGAGGAATTGGGGCATGTCCTGTCCTTCTTCTTCTTCTTCTTGGCCTCCATCTTCTGTTGTGAGGGTGGCACTTTGGGATTGGTTATTACTAAAAGTGCACTGGTTAATAAGGGTAGAAGGTATTGGGGAAAAATTATAAATATTGTATACGTAACTTTGGGTATAAAGATAAGTGACCGCCCCGGGGGCTCGCAGTGTGCTCATGGCTGGCTTGCTGTGCAGACCTCTGTTGGGCTGAAAGAAAATCTTTTAGATAAACAATTAATAAACACCGAGACCGAGAAAAGATCAGAAGTCTCTTCTCGTCCTTTGAAGCACCAGGCTGTCCAAGGCCACCCTGGGCCTTTCCAGGTCACCTAAACAGCCGAGAAACCGACAGCTCTGTCTCTCAGCAGTCTGAAAATTTCTGCTTTCCTTACATGGAAAAGAAAAAACCTTTCATGGTCAAATCAGAAGGAGAGCTTCCATCCGTACAGTCACCCTCTGCTCAATTGGCTACTCAAGTCAATGCATGAATGGTAGGCCCATCCCAGAAAGTGCCAGGAAACAAAGGGGGGGTTCTGGCAGGCTCTCCACGTCACCAGGCTCTGGCTTGGTGACGGGCAGAATGTGGCTTGGGCTAGGAGAGAAACATGGTCACTGAGTGTTTCAGCAGCACTGCACAAGAAGCAGAAGAGACTCTGTAGCCTTTACACCCTCATGCCCAGGTTTCAGGCATGTTTCCCAGTGAGAAGAAATTGCACAGGGGGTTAAGTTCCTCCCTAAAAACCAGTGCCTTAGCAACTTTCTTGTGTTTGGGCTTCTTTTCTTCATTTCTGCAAATGTAACACCACTTCTGAGAGGCTTGCATTGTGGTTTGAGGGGCATCTTCACAGACAGACAAGTGGGAACAACTTGAAACCCAAAGCAAATGTTGCCTGAGAAGAGCTGGGGAGTGTTTGCCTGTGGGGAGGCTTGAGCTGTCTGGCAGTCCCCTTCCATGATGTGCACAAACATCCAGCTGCTCCCCAGAACTCAGTCCCTCTGGGCACGCAGGCCTCTGGAAACACCTGACGATTCCAGCCTTTCTCCTGCTCAAGAGCATCTAACCTAAGCTGAGCTCCAGTGTCTTCAGCAAGGCCAAGGATGCTCACTTCCATGCAGCTGACAGTGTCCATGGAGCTCAGCAGGTCTTTCTGATACTCCTCAGGCCAAGGAATTACAGTGTAGATTGGCAAGACATTGGCTGATCATTATCCAGTGTGGTTCATGTGGAACCAAGCTCTAACACGCTGACAAGTCAGAGGGAGAGAGCTCATTCTGCTTTTGCAAGATGGTATTTAGAAACATAAGACACCGACTTGGAACTATTCAAACCTCAACTTGCAGAATCCATCTCAAATAGACAAAAATAAAAATGGCAAGAGGCCTTGGAGTCTCCATAAAAATGCCCACCACTGTCATGATAACTCTGTGCTCGTGGCGCTGAAATAGATGGTGACCAAAGAGACTTTGCTATTATCCTCTTTAACCCAAAGGAGAATTTCAAAGCCAGAAATGGCAATGCACTCTCCTTGTGTACAAATAATTGATGCGGCTTCCTGTCCTTTTCCCACATCACCAGAGGTGACAAAGAGGGTTTTATCCTGACTCTCAGCTGAGCTCAGCCACTGGCCATGGTGGGGAGCTGGAGCCCTCCCTGTCATTAGAACTGTGCAGGCCAGGGATGGCCCTGCTCCTGTGGTAAAGAAACACAGCACCAGTGTCAACTGCCCACGCTGGATCCCTGCCCAGGCACCTGCCTGCGAGCTCATCAACTTGTTAAAGTACCAAGAAACAGCCAAGGGTTTGGCAAACAATTCTAACTGCAGTCAGAGAAAAACACATCCTACACTTATCCAGGCCACCCACACACATGACTGAACAATGTACAGATGACTTGAAAGCCTGAAAGTTTCAACGACCACAGGATTTGGAAAAGATGCTACAGAATGGAAGAGAAGAGCTGCGTTTAAAAAATGAAAAAGCAAGCGGAACTGCTTGGGCATTGCTTTGGTAGTAGGTTTTTTTCTCTTTTCGTTTTTTGTTTAGTTTTCTTTTTCCTTTTTTCCTATGTTTTCTATGAAATTTAAACTGGAAAGGTCTAACCTCTATTTCTCAGGATATTTATCACATGTCTACCCTGTCCACTGAAAAATTCTTGTCCTTCAGAAACAGACTTCCAACATTGTTCAAAAAACAAGTGGGAAATGTCAGGCATGGCTGGAGGCCAAAATGGCAGGTTTCTGAACTGGTTAGGTTTCTGAACTGCCACTTCCCTTTCTGACACAACCAAAGCTACAGCAGATGCTGATGTGCTGCAGGGGCATTTTTAGAAGGGGACCTTTGTGGAAGTGGTGCCAGCAGATGGCAATGGGATTTTGTCCAGTGGCACACAGAACATGGGACAGGTGAGAAAGACAGTGGGATCAGTGAGTATTTGCGCCTTACCAAGACAGGAGTTGCATTCCAGGAAGGAACTTCTCGTTCCACCATTTCGATGCCCACAATTCCCAAAGACCATATGTCCACTTTGGGGCCACATGGTTGGCCTGTCACCACTTCAGGCGCCAGCCACCCAGCAGCGCCGGCCACGGAGCTCCATCTGCCCTGCTCAGGGGTGAGCTGAGCAAAGAGGCCAAAGTCAGCTGTGGAGAAAACAACAAACCATGAAAGCCAGCTCCAGTTAGGAAACCAAGCAAAAGAATTCCCCACTCTCAGGCTAACAATGTGCTGTTGGATCTCCTGGAGAACTGTCCATGCTCGATTTCCTTGGGGCTTTAGCCAAGGGAGTATGGAATTGGCCACTTCCAAAAAATCCCAGGTTTCTTAACGCTCCTCACAGCAGTGGACTTCATTCCCCTGAAGCTTTAGATTGTAGCTCCCTCTGTCTGGAAGGGACACACACAGAGCAAGGCCACTCTTGACTACTTGTGGTTCGTTATACCTTTGTGCACATTCCAACTGTGCCCTCAGCTCGCAGCAGGGGTCCCTGCACTGCCACCAGCACCATTTCTGGGGAGCTGGCAGTCACGCCAAGCAGCCCCACACCCACATCCCTGGAATGCTGCACCTGACCAAGAATATACTGACCCAGCTTGACAGAGCCGTCAGTTCTGAGAAGGATGTTGCTACTCTTCACATCTTGGTGGATGATGTGGTTTGAATGAAGAAAATCCAGTCCTTGCAGGCACTGAGAGAGAAAACAGAAAGAGGAGGGCAAAAATGAGTGATGTGATTTCATCACACAAGAAAGGAAACAAAGAATCTAAAAGATTCCCTCTCCAGGGGAATGGGGAGTAATGGCAGAACAGTAATGGCCACTGAGAGGAAGAGCTTGCTGCTCCAACACTTGCAGAGCAGGACCTTTCTGAGGAAAGGCACGTCAGCTTTTGAAAGAGCAACAGCACCTGCTGGTGTAGGCTGTCCCCTGCAAACCAGCCAGGGTGACTCCTGCTGCAGTGGACGTGCTTTTTCCATGCAGAGGACAAAGGAGGGGTTTTGAAAGGAAAAGTGCCTCCCTTTGGTGTTTAGTGGATCACTTTTGGGTGGGAGGCTGCATGGAAAAGATTTTCTTGCTGGCCTCAGCACAGGCTTGGATGTATCACACCAGTCACTTCCCAGAAGCAAAGAGCATTTTGACTGCACTTCTATCCTTTTCAGCTGAGGACCGTGAGAAATGAGTCTTTTTGCTTTGCTGGTCATTTCATATCCTGCCACCAGCTCCTTTGCTTTTACTGGCAAGGAATGCAGTGAAGACAGACTCCAGGCAAATGTTTAGAGAGGCAAGGTGGAGAACAGCAAATACAAATACAAGAGACAGAGCAAGAATACAACAGCAGGAGATAAGAGTACTGGCACTGAGTACAGGGAGTGGCAGGGGCACTGGCAGGCCTTTCACTTGAGATGCTTTTACTTGCCCATAGAATAGCAGCAACACAGAAACAAAGCTTGGCACAGGACATCACTTCAGCTCTGAGCCCCCGTTTCCCAGACAATGCTGCCCAAGCCCCTGGAAACACAGATGGGATTGCGGACCTCCCGACTGATGGCTGCCATCTCATCTTCCGACAGGTAGGTCTGGCTGATGACATTGCTCAGAGTGCCTCCATCCATATACTCCATAACCAGGGACAGTTCCTCACCCAAAAGGTAGCTGAAAGAAGGAAACAAGGGCATGGAGATGAATGTTCATGGCTAGGTTGCTGTTTGGAAAAGAAGGGTTGATTCTTCTTTTCAGGTCCTTTTGAGACAAAGACAAAAAAATGGAATGGACATTCCCTCTTGGCTGTGCATTGTTTGCCATCTGTGCAGTCTCAAGGAGAAAGACACAGCTGCAAAAAAGGAGATGTCTTAGATGGGCAGCAAGCAAAATGTGCAGTTTAGAAACAGCCCAGGTAAAAAACCTGTCATGCATGGTGTTTCTGGAAAAAAGCACCTAGCCTTCCTGGCATGCATAGCAATGAAAACCAGTGGCAACAATCCAAGGGAAATCCTTGTTAGTGTACCTGGACATAAGAAGACACTTGAAAAAAATCAAGCTCTAAAACAAAGTGGTGGCTGTGAATATAGAGATCATTGATTTAGTAAGACACAAATCATCCGGGTTTTTGAACAATTTTCAGATACCATGTGCCAGCAAAGACTCATGCAGACAAAATGCAATCTCTTCCCATCCACTGGAGATGAAAAGAGCAATAGTAATTAGCCAATAATTACAGCTTTATTTTCTGCCACTGACCAAAGTGGGATTTTACCTTGCATGTTTGCAATATGTAAACAAACATTCATGGGACAAAAGCACAACTCACCTGTCTAAACAGTTAACCAGGTTGGGATTTCTATTCACCTTCATGACCATGAGTTTGTTGACTTTTACTTCCTCCTTCCTCAGTCCTTGAAGCTGTATTTTCTTGATGGCCACCTAAAATGACATTGAAAATCAGTAATTTGAGAGGTTGGTGGCACGAGACCACAAGGCACGTGGAGCGAGTGATTTTGCAATGACACAGCTGAGCTGTGCCAAACTGCCTTGTGATTAGGCTCTGCAGTAATTAGGAACTGACATTCCAACAGCCCATTTCTCTGCTCCCTTGGGAGCCAGTTACAGGACATGTGGGGGCACTGACATTTTGCCTTGACCACTTGGTAACAGTGGTGTCTCAGTTATCATCCACAAACCTCTGACCACACTCTCTGCTGCTTGGTTTGGGATTCAGAAGAAGTAATCCATGCCTTAATACTCTGTGGATACATCTTGTGATATGGGCAGGGCTTAGGGCTTTCAGGGATGCCTTGCAGATCTCTCCCTATGTGCAGTTCCCAAGTGCAGCACTGCAGGTGGCTAAGGATCTGCCAGTAACTTTCAGATGGATTTGCTGGCAGCCAGAAATGAGAATTCAGGACTCTGAAGCTGTAGCCCCAAAGAGCAGTGAGGTGCTCGAAGGCACCACCTTTGTTTTAGCAATGGAGAGCGAGTGGGCGCGTCCTTCTCTGAAAGGAACCGCTGCCCTCCGTGCCTTCCTTCCAGCAGCTGAGGAGGACAAAGTCCCAAATGTGTTTTGTGGGCTGGCACCAGTCTGTGCTTCTTGTGCCTTTTCAGCACAGCTCTGCCCAAAGCTCCAGCCACAGTTCACACCAGAGGGGAAAGCCCTTGAGTGCAGCAGAATCTGCAGGGGCTGTTGACATTTACCTCTCCTCCTGTGGCAGTGTCGAGCGCTCTATAAACGTCTCCAAAACTCCTAGAAACAAAACAGAAGCAAAGAAAGGAGAAGCCATTTAGATCTTGCAGTGAAAGCCAGCCCACACAGGAGATCTCTGCTGTAAATGCCTGCAGGACACTGGAAGCATGAAGATGTCTTTGACAATGCCTTCTGAGCACACCTAGAAATTCTGATCAGCACTGACAATCTAAGCCCAGTGCCTGAACACATTTGCAGTTTGTCTGACTTCACACTTGATACCTATTCCACCAGCAAAACACCTGATGCATAGTTTTGTACCATTAACATTGCTTGGACTCACCCACTGCCAATATTTTCCAGTTCAATGTATTTTAGAATAGGACTTTCCATCTTCACCATTCTCCCTGAGGGAAATAAAATGCAAGATGTTCACTTTAAAGCAGAGATCCCACCTTCTAGGAGATACAAAAGGCAGCCCCACTGTCTGGAGCTCTGAGCCTCCCTTGGTGGACAGCTGGCTAACAACAACAGGAACAGCAACTGGAACACCAAGAAAAGAACAGCAGGCCCACAGCACAAGTGGCTGGCACAGAGACTGATTTCCAGCATCTTTTGAAGTGAGAGACCTCTTGACAGCAGACACACAGGGAAGCACAGGGAGATACATTCAGAGGAGACTGAGACCAGAAGAGAATACCTACCTAGGCAAGTAAGTTTGTCATCTAGAAACATTAAGGAGAGCTGGAACTAACAGTGCCTTTGTTTTCTTGGGAATAAACACTATGAGATTTAGAAAAGGTTTCCTACTTGCTAAGATTAAATGCACCTGGACATGTAGAATCAATTCCTCTGAACAGATGTCAAGTCCAGAACAGGAGGAATATTGCCAAGTGTTCCCATCTTTTCCACCTTGCAGCAGTTTGCCAGAAGAATGCCTCTGTGTTTGTAAACCAGAGCAGGTCATGCTAGAACCAATCCCCACAGGGCTTTCAGCATCAGGACCCTCACCCTTTATGAGCAGGCTGAGCTCAAAGACGCCCTTGCCCGTGCTCTACGTGAAGAACCGCGCCGCTTCTCTTCACCCTGACAGCGCGGATCAGTCGCTCCCATTGCACTCGCCCTCTCGGCACCTCACACGTCCCCATCTTCCCAACCCGGCACGGCGGGCACGGGCACAGAGGACAGCAGTGCTCCCCAGGCACCCCTGTGACACAGAGAGCTGCCCAGAGGAGATGCTGACCCTCTGGTGAGTCCAGGCCGTGCGAGGCAGAAGCCGGCCCAGAGAAGGGGCTGCGGCCTCAGGCAGCTCCGTGCTGCAGCAGCCGGGCAGCAGCGGGACCCTCCCAGCCAAGGAAGACTCCAGCCTCTGCATTCCCACAGCCCTCAGGGGCAGGGCAGCAACCACAACAAGGCTGGCAAAGCCCAAGCATGAGCACTGACAGGCACTGATGGGCAGAAGCCAGAGTCAGCCTGAGCCCCGGACAAGCTGTTGCCCCCATTCAGGACACAACAGGATGGGCTTTGAGATCAGCCACACCCAGGCGCAGATCAGTGCCCTTTTTGTCCCAACAGGTGATGGTAGACACAGAATCCACTGGGCTGTGTTCTCAACCCTACCAGATCTTATCTGAGAGTCAGCACTGGCAGCTGTTAAGGGCAAGAAGCAGATTCATTGGGTTGTGCTGCAGAATCACAAAGGGCTTGATGTGTTCTCCTAGAGACTGGTCTCAGCAGGGCTTCTGCCAGTGGCTGGGACTCAAGCAGTCACAGCCTTCTGCTGATCCAGGAACAATCCCTGCTTCTGCCTTCGGGAGAGAGAAGGGAAGCCCAGGCAAATTCCAGCCAGTCTAAGCTGCCCTCAGAGGCAGCAGGAACACCCAGAGCTCTCTCTTGCTGCCTCGGAGCAATGCCAGCACTTCTGTGACACTAAACTGAGCAGAACCCTTTGGTACAGCTATGCTGACACGCACACACAACTCACTGTCCCTCAGATAAGAAAGATACCAGACGTACTCTGCTGCTCCAGGGAGTCACCCGCCATCTCCTGTTGCTGAGCAGCAGCTGGGTCAGCACGGGAGGTGAACCAAGGGCTCAGGCTCCACTTCTTCAGCTGGAGAGCAAAGGCTCCTTGGGATGGCACTGCTGCTTCTGCAGCAGCTTCAGTGTCAAAGTCGGTGTAGATCTGAGACAAGAAATGAGTTGATGTCAGGAAGGTGTGGCAGAGATTGCCCTGAAATGCAAGAGAGATTGCCATTTGAAATGCAAGCCCTTAGGAAGCTGCTGTCAGCTACATGCAGAGCTCTTCAACTGGATTGCTTTGGATGTCCACTTGTGAAACCAAATGGTCAAAACCAAAGGCTGGTTTTACTCGAGTTCATAGCCAGTTTCTTGTACTGAAGGATGACTGCAGCAATGACCGCTCCACTTCTCCCAAAGACTCCTTTCCCCCTCCTAGGTCTGCAGATACATTTGCAGCTCCTCATTCTAATGTTCTACCTCCTGCCATGAAATTCTCTTTTTCTGCACCTTCCTCGGGATGTGCTTATCCTGCAGCATCTCTGGATGGTTCAGTTCCTGGGCCTCATGCCAGCCTCCAGGCTCTTGGTTGCCCGTCATTTGCTGGAACTCTCTGCAGGCTGCCAGGTAGGATGGCGACACTTCCACCTCAAGTCAAACAGAACAAAGCAGAGACTACAGCTTGTGCCCGTCAGCCAGGAGTCATCGACTGGGAAGAAAGTAAAGGACAGGAGCAGATTTGCAAGGGATACAGACAGCTTGTAGCTCATATTCCAAATCTATGTGAGTGACCATGTTCACCTGCAAAAACACCTCAAGAAACAAGGTCACCTGGAAGAAGCCAGCAGGAGTTCATCCGGATGACTGCTGGCTAAATGGCCAGAGGAGTAATGCCACTGCCTAGAGCATCAGCTGAGATCCAGCAGAGCAGGAAGAGTCCCTGAGAGCAGCTCTGACAGAGGCCTCATCAGGATGGCACTCAGAGGCATCACCCACCCCCTGCTGCTCTGCACTGGAAAGGCAGGGCAGGCAGAACCACCCCTTGGGTGACTGCAGTGCCTAGTGCTATTTCACTCGCTTTTCTAGAGCCTTTTGCTCCTGAAGGAGGTGATTCATTTTCTCTTTGATGATTTTAATTTTTTCATCTAGCCTCTTCTTCCTTGCCTTTATCCTAGTCTCAGTTTCTTGCAGCTGTGCCTCCATCTGTTCGTCAATTTTCTGTAAACAACAATGGAAAGGACTCTCTTTCATGAGTGGAGTGGCTGCCATTCCTTCATTCACCTGTTTTTGTTGATTGCCCCTCTGCATAGGGAGATTCTTCTCCTCTTGGATGTCTTCATTCCTCCTCTTCACTGCCATGATGGCACTCTGAGCTTCAGGCAGCTCTGCTTGTGGCTCTGCCTTGATGTTCTGTGCACACAAAAGCAGAGCAAGTGACTGAGAGCTGCCATCAAGCTCAGCTTTTCCCTCTTTTAGCCTCAAAATCACATTTATTCAGCCCCTTCTTTCTGCTTTTCCACTCAGCTCTGCTTCCACTGTAACCTTCCTGTCCTGATGCTGATCTCTGCAGATTCCAAGGCTCTGTGCTTCCAGTGCCTGTGGGACTCCTGGCCTCCTCAGTCCCAAGAGCTCTGGTTTGTGCCCCTCTTCCTGCCCTTCCCTCTGTCACCTGGCCAGTCAGGCTTACCTGGCCATTCTCCTGTGGCTCTTCCACCTGCTGCCTGAGCTGCTCTTCCTGCTCTCGGGCAGGGAACAGCTCTCCCTGAGTCTGGCATGGCATCTCAGATGAGGCAGTGTGCTCCTGCTCTTTCTCTAGAAGCACCTGCACAGAAAGCAAGAGAAGATGGGTTTCAACTTCCCATACGCCCTTTGTGGGCCAAGACTCACAGACTGCTGGGCTCACAGGCTCCCAAAGCACTGTGCTGCTGCTCTCCTGGGTTGTTCTCTGCCCGAGAGGAGGCACAGATTCCAAAGTGACCCTGGCCCTACAATCAGGAGCCATCTGGGACTGAAGCTCCAGCAGCCTCTCAGGCAGCTGACAGGGAAGGGGTGGCATTTCTCAAGGGTCTGGTGAGGGCCTCCCTCTGCTTCTGCCGTGTCCTGTTTGTCTTTCAGTAGTGACTGACACCCCGCCCTGTCCCACAGCTCCATCCTGGCTCTGCAGGGACTTCCTGGGTGAGCTCATTCCTTGTGAGAGACACTTCTGGAGTTCACCTTCTCTTCAGGCCTGCACCAGGATTCCTCCTTCCTGACATCCACACTCTCGTTAGAAAACCGGGTCATTCAGGAGATAAGGATGCACGCAAAGATCTCTGATGGAAGTCAGAGAACCCCTATGGCCACCTCAGTATATGGAGGAGGACCAAGGTGTTTCTTCTCCCTCTTTTGTCAACTGAGAATTCTGAGCAACAGTAACAGAGTTTCTCATAAGGCCCCATTAATGAATGCACTTACACAGCCCTGGGGATGCTGGCAAAGGAAACCATGTGTCATGTAATGCAAACCATGTGTCATGTATGAGCAAAGTGACCAGACCCCAGCTACAGCATGGGATAGTTCTACTTCCTCAGGACATGCAAAAATTTAAAGGATAAAAAGAAGGCTTCAGGGCACAAGAGGCTGGAGGAGGAAAACATGAGGGGAAAAAACAACCATCTCTGGAGGGGGAAACATCTCTGCCTGCTCAGGATCAGTCAATGGAACTTGTCTCTACTCCTCTCCTGAAGGGATGCCTTTAGGTGAGCTTTGCATCTTCCACTGGTTTGGAGCTGAGCCAGGAAGATGCAATAGAAAGATAGATAGACAGATCTCACTTTTTTAATCTCTCTTTACTGTGCTGTGGCATTTACATTCTTTGAATACAGAGAGATATAGTTCCTCTCTCTCTCCTAGGTTTTTTTTAAAAGAAGGTAGTGAGAAACTTAGAGAAGAAGAGAAAACAATTATCTCTACTGGCTGTTCTTTTTGTTTAGTACATGTAGAATGTGTTATAGTGATTGTTTACTGAAAGTGATTTGTTAATTGGATTTTAGTGGTAGTTGTTCAGCTTGATTAGCTAATTAGATAAAATCTGTGTTGTGACTGTCTGGAGACAGTCACAAATTTTTCTTTTGTAGCTTTTTAGTATAGTATCTCTATAGTATAGTTTTAATATAGTACTAGTGTAATATAACATAGCTTAAGAAAGCATTTGTTTAATCTTCTAAATCATAGAGTCAAAGCACATTATTCACCACGTGGGGGTCACCCTGAATCAATCCTGTCCTTTCTGTCACTGCACACATCAGCACTCGGTAGCAGTGCCCCAATCAGCAGCCATCCTGAACTTGCTCTCCTGTTGCTTCAGTAACCCACACTCTTGGGGAATCTGGAGCGTGTGGGTCCTTATGGAATGCAATCAGACCCAGAGCATTGCACTGGGAACTGCACTCTGTGCATCTGTGCTCGGGCAATTCTTCTCTTGGACTCGACCACACTGATTGTGCTAAAGTGGCTGGAATCCGAAATGCAGTCCAGCCCCTCCCAGCTCCTGTGATCTCTGAGCACCAGCTGGAATGCAAGGGCATTGATTTCCTGCTCAGTTCTCAAACACAACACACACTGATTCCCTGGGCTGCCAAAAGAGACGGGAGCTGTTAACCTGAAAGTGATGTGTTTCTGCCAGTGCTGGAAAAGGGCAGAAAAGACTGAGAAAAAGCTCCCTGGAGAAGGAGAAATTACACAAAGCTTCTCCTTCTAGCAAACAAACAAACAAAATATGAAAGTGTTACCCACTCCAGTGTCTAAAGCACTTGGATGCAGTGAAGGGATGTCTGGCAGGCAAACAACCCTTGTGCTGAGCATTGGCTCTATGGATCTAAGGCAGGGATCTATGGAAGTCTGCCTGAAGGTCCCTCATGAGCCCCCATTGTCCAGGCTAAAGCTCCCTCAGCCCCTCCTCCCTGGCCTTGTGCTGCACCCCTTGCCCAGCTCCCCTGTCCCTCTGTGCCCACGCTGCAGCCCCTCCATGACTTTCTGCTTCCCAGGGCCCACAGCTGCACACAGCACTCCAGCTGTGGCCGCAGCGCTGCCCAGCACAGGGCCACGCTCCCTGCCCTGCTCCTGCTGCCCCACTGCTGCTGGCACAGCCACCGTGCCCTTGGCCTTCTGGGCCCCCTGGCCCCACGCTGCCTCATCTTCAGCTGCTCATGGCCGCCAGCCCTGCGTCCTTTGGGCCCACGCAGCTCCCCAGCCACAAAGGTGCCCATTGCACTTCAGATACTGCAGGCACCATTGCAAGATGGCCTTCCTGTTCTATAACCACATCTTCTAAGTAGATATCATAAAGTTTGATCGGAATAGAATTCTAAGGGACTCTGACTAAATTAAAATGGTCTAATTCAACTGTACAGGAAATTGCTCCTATGTAAATATTCCACCCTATCTGCCGTCAGCAAGCAAGGTTCTCTCTGCAACACTAGGTTTGTAGTTCTTCAAAGCTCTGATATAGAAATTTAAAATATCCATTTCGCACTTTGTTATTTTTCTTCAGGCATGAAAATGGATTTTCTTTAGGCCTTCCTAGCTGGCCCTCTACACTCTACTGCTACTGGTCCAGCTCACATCATGTTCTACAATTCTTAAACACCAGGAACTTGAAATGTTCCTTTCTCACTCACCTCAGGATCTTCAGCACTGCTGAATACATGCTTCAGGTGACCTGTAGTGGGAAGGGAAAATGAACCAGATGCTGTCAGAAAACTGCCTGGGCTGCTGAATCCCACAGAACAAGTCAACCCAAACAGAGATGATTTCCCGTTTCACAACATCCCTCCAGCAGACACATTTCATTCACACAGCCAGCAAGGGATCAGGACAATATTCTTGCTTGTGCGTACAATTTGGCCTGTTTTGCCAGTAAATGAATACAAATATGACCAAGAAAATGCAAATTGTTCTTTAACATTCAGTGCTCCTGTTCTACCAAAGACATAAAACAGCTTCTGAAATCCTCTTTTTGAGGTTCTTTTCTTTTTTTTAATCAGTTGCATGCACCGGTTCTCATTAACTTGCTTGAAACAGTTGCTCAGAAAAGCTTCCCTAAAATCCCTCTGAGCTGTGGCAGACACTCACTGCTTTGGAGTTTGCATTTCCTTGCAAAGGGAATCACTATTTTAGCACTTTGAAAAAGGTCAAGTTAGACAGTCAAATCCTTTCACGACAAAATTTAAAAAGAAATAAGCTTTCTCTGAATTCCGGGAACAACTGCAGAGTTTTTAGAAGGCCTTCCAAGAAGCTCTGCCAGTCTAAAATCTCAAAGGTGTCTTGCTTGTCCCAGCAAACTGAGGAAATGGCAGACTCTGCTGCCACAGACTCTCCCGTGGAGGGAACGGAAGCCCTGCAGGTTCCCCTGCAAATGCTGCCCCTGTGGCTACAGACACCCCCTTTTTAGCTGAATGTCATGACAGGAGCTTTACCAAACCAGTGGCATCCTAATGCTCTTTCTCTTTCAAAATCAGAAACTCAGCCACCAGCAGGAAGACATACAAAAGCCAGGTTAGGATACACCCTAACCTAAGTAGAATGGAAAACTCTACTTACGTGCAAAGTGTGTAACATAATACGCAGAAAAACAAACACCATAAGCAGCAAAAGCTGCTGTGGCCAGATGGTGGATCATATTCCCAGAGCTGTGCCAGTCTTCTCCAACACTAGAAAAACAAATGGCCTCTCAGAGTGCAACTACCCACTGACCAATGCTCCAACCAGGAGGGTTCTCCTGATGTGAGCAAGGCTGCTCTGACACTCGGGCCTTCTGTGCACCAAGGCAACCTTCTGATGTCACCACAACGATGTGGCAACCATGCCGTGACATCACAAAGCAAAGTATGACAAAGAAAAGCATCACAAAGCATGTTAGTCTGTGAATTTATGCAAAGCAATAACCAACCTTCCGTACAGCAAACACAAAAGAGCCTGGGAAGTTCTTCTCTGTCACAAAGAAGCACAAATTCCCCTCATGGTTCAGGGGATCTAAGAGGAACTCCAAGAGTGCCTCAAGCACCTACAGCCTGTACCCCAGCCGAGCACTCAGATGGGACACAAGCAAAAGAAACCAGACCAAGACAATGGCCCACAGCATTGCACATGTGAGAAATTACTCTCACTTTTAACATTGTAAAGGTGTAGTAAACCTTAACAAAGGACTGAATAAGGAAAAATTGCAGTATAGGGAGTCTCTGTGACTAGCAGCCACGTTCTCATCTACAAAAACGATGCTCTGCCTTTTATACTCTTAGCCCCTCCAAAAGTTTTGTCAGTCAACTCTTTCTCTGCTGTCTATTGGTGGAGATTACTTTCTTGCATCCTGACTGGAGGTCAGGTGTTGTTACACCCTGCCTGCTGGTCACAAGCCAGCCCTCCCCAAATGCCCTGACTACCAAGGCTATTACAAGGGGGACGGGAAAGAGGATTATGGGAGGATATATTACAATACCATCACTAGACATTTGAACATCCACATAACATCTACTTCTTAATTGTCAGAGCCAACCATTGCATTACTCGTCCAGAACACACAGAACCAGGAGAGAGGCCACTGTTGGCATCACAGCTGAAATGTTTCCTAACAAATCTCTCCACATATTTGCACCTTTATTGGACACGCCCAGGGCTCCGGTGCGGGTACATCTCTGCCTTTCTTCCCCTTTGGCAGCAGTTGAAATGGCAGCATCTGCCCGCCAGCAGCAGCTGCTCCCAGCTGGGAACGCCACTGGTGGTGCTGATTTCCAGAGGCTTCTGTGTGCCAGGGGAAGCCAAGGCAGGAGTGGGTTGAACGGTGCTGGCGCTGCTGCTGCTCTGTGCCAGAGAGCCCCGGCTGGGCAGGGCACGGTGCCCACTGCGCTGCAGGCTCCTTCTGCTGCCACAGCTGGGCACACCTGGCAACAAGGCATGACAACTTGTGGGCAAGCCAAGGGGTTTCTGGGGCTGCCCTGCTCTGCACACACCCAGCACACCTGCAGCACAGAATTTTACCCCTCAAATGGGTAAACCAAAGGGAAACAGCTGGAAAAGATTTCATTTCAACCATTCCTTATGCTTCAATAGAAATGACCAAAATGAACGTTACTGAGCAGGGCCCGATCCACACTGCAAGCTCAGTGTGAGAAAAGAGGCATTACTTTATTTCAGTGCTGGGTGCGTGAGGAATCACTTCCCTGAAACATGCACACCCACGTGTTAGTATCCACGGAACTAAGACATTACTTTCATTACTTTTATTCATTCCTTTGCTCAAACTCACAGGCTAAACAATCTCACAAAGTGTTTGACATGTTTAAATCACTTCCCCAAAATTACCGACATTTAGAGTAGGGGTCTCTTGAGGGTCTCTGGTGGTCATGGGTGCCCAGCAAGGTTATGGAACAGATGACCTTGAGTGCCACCACAGGGCACCCACAGGATGGCCAAGGGATCAGAGCCAGCCAGCGTGGATTTAGGGGTGGCAGGTCCTGCCTGAACAACCTGGTCTCCTTTTATGACCAGGTGACCCGCCTGTGGATGCAGAAAAGGCTGAGGGTGTTGTGTGCCTGGATTTCTGCAAAGCCTTTGAAACTCTCTGACAGCATTCCCTGGAGAAGCTGCAGCCCACGGCTTGGGAGATTGAAGAGCTGGCTGGAGGCTGGGCCCAGAGAGTGGTGGGGATGGTGCTGCACCCAGCTGGTGTCCAGGCACTGGTGGATTCCCCCAGGGATCTGTACTGGGCCCAGTCCTGTTTAATATCTTCACTGATGATCTGGGTGAGGGGATCGAGTCCACCATTCACAAATTGCAGATGGCACCAAGCTGGGTGTGAGTGTGGATCTGCTGGAGGGCAGGTAAAGAAGACACAGCCTTAAGCTGCACCGGCGAGGTTCAGGCTGGACAAGAGGAAGAAGTTCTTCACAGAAAGGGTGAGTGGGCGTTGGAATGGGCTGGCCAGGGTGGAGGTGGCAGAGTCACTGTCCCTCTCCAGTGGCATTTAGTGGCATGGTCTGGGTGACAAGGCAGTATTAGGGCATTGGTTAGACATGATCATCTCAAAGGTCTTTTCCAGCCTATAAGATTCTGTCATTCTGTGATGATTGGGACACTCTGGGGCCATTGTGACACTGCAGGGCCTAGTGGAACTAAGAGGACTGTGCAGCCCCATAGAACCAGGGGTCCACTGTGGTGCTCTGGAGCCCCATAGAACCAGGGAGTGCACTGTGACACTCTGGGTCCTCATGGAACCACAGAGGCCATTGCGACATTGCAGGGCCTTGTGTAACCAAGGGGTTTCACCATTTTGGCACTGCAAAACCAAAGATACCTTTGGGAGACTCCAGGGCCCAGTGGAATCAAGGGGCTGTTCTGACACTGCGGGGCCTCATGGAACGAAGGGGACATTGTGACACTGCACAATGCTGTGTAACCAAGGGGCCACGGTGACATGATGGGGCCTCCAGGAATCTGGAAGAACGTTGTGACACTGTGTGGCCTCATGGAAACAAAGAGTCCATTGTGACACTGAGGGGACTTGTGGAGCCACAGAGACCTTGGTGACAGTGTGGGACCTCATGTAACCATGGGGCCATTGTGACACTCTGGGGCCTCATGGAACCAAGGGCCCACTGTGGAACTGCAGCACCAATGAGAACATTGTGACACTGTGAAGCCCCATGGAACCAAGGAGTCCATTGTCAAATATTGGGGCCCTATGGAACCCAGGAGACCAGTGTGACAGTGCAGGGCCTGGTGTAACAAGGAGGTCATTGTGACAATGAGAGGCCTCATGGAACCAAGGACATCTTTGCAGATGACATCAAGCTGGGTGTGAGTGTTGATTCTTTGGAAGCATAAGAGGGCTCTGCACAGGGACCTGGACAGGTGGATCTAGGGGGTGAATCCAACAAGGTCAGGTTTAACAAGTCCAAGTGCCGGGACCTGCACTTTGGCCACAACAACCCCTGCAGCGCTACAGGCTGGGGACAGAGTGGCTGGACAGCAGCCAGACAGAAAGGGACCTGCAGGGAGTGATAGACAGCAGGCTGGGCATGAGGCAGCAGCGTGCCCAGGTGGCCAAGAAGGCCAATGGCTCCTGGCCTGGATCAGGAATGGTGTGGCCAGCAGGAGCAGAGCTGCTGTGCCAGCACTGATCTGCCCCCAGCTCAGCACACAGACATTGCTGCTGCAGCTCCAGAGAAGGGAACACAAGGACATCTCTGGAAAAAAACTTGGCTGGGAGATCCTTTAGTTCCTTTAAAGCCAAAAGAGTGTGGCCCCTCATTGACACAGCCTCTGGCCACAGGGAAGTTGGAGAGAAACAAAATGAGAAAAGGCAAAAACAATGACATTCCTTTGTGGACAATAAGAAAAACTAATACAAAGGAAAAAAACAACAAACCACAACCAAAGCAACAAGAAGTATGAAAGATGTCTTTTATTAGAAGTGATTGGCAGAAACTGGCCAGCAGTTTAATGTCCCTGGAAGCATCCAGTGATCAGTCTCCACACTGCAGCCTTGAGCTCCTGGTTCCTCAGGCTGTAGATGAGGGGGTTCAGGAATGGAGGCACCACCGAGTACAGAAATGACACTGCCAGATCCAGGGATGGGGAGGAGATGGATGGGGGCTTCAGGTAGGCAAATTCTGCAGTGCTGAGGAACAGGGAGACCACAGCCAGGTGAGGGAGGCAGGTGGAAAAGGCTTTGTGCCGTCCCTGCTCAGAGGGGATCCTCAGCACAGCCCTGAAGATCTGCACATAGAGAAAACAACGAACACAAAACAGCCAAAACATAAACAGACACTAACTGCAATGAGCCCAAATTCCCTGAGATAGGATTTGGAGCAGGAAAGCTTCAGGATCTGTGGGATTTCACAGAAGAACTGGCCCAGGACATTGCCATGGCACAGGGGCAGGGAAAATGTATTGGCTATGTGCAGCAGTGAATAGAGGAAGGCACTGGCCCAGGCAGCTGCTGCCATGTGGGCACAGGCTCTGCTGCCCAGGAGGGTCCTGTAGTGCAGGGGTTTGCAGATGGACACGTAGCGGTCGTAGCACATGATGGTCAGGAGGAAATAATCTGCTGAAATGAAGAGCAAAAAGAAAAACACCTGTGCAGCACATCCTTCATAGGAGATGTCCCTGGTGTCCCAGAGGGAATTGTGCATGGCTTTGGGGACAGTGGTGCAGATGGAGCCCAGGTCACTGAGGGCCAGGTTGAGCAGGAAGAAGAACATGGGCGTGTGCAGGTGGTGGCCGCAGGCTACGGCGCTGATGATGAGGCCGTTGCCCAGGAGGGCAGCCAGGGAGATGCCCAGCAAGAGGCAGAAGTGCAGGAGCTGCAGCTGCCACGTGTCTGCCAATGCCAGCAGGAGAAAGTTCCTGATGGAGCTGCTGTTGGACATTTGCTGGGGCTGCACATGGGGACCTGTTCATGGAGAAAGGACAGTGACAAGTCAGGAGAGGCTGCTTGGAGTCAAACCTGGACAATTCCCTGCAGACTGTCTTGCTAGGACTCACCCACCCTTGTTCTTTCTCTGGGAAAACCTTCACCCAGGTCCCTGCCTGAGCTTCAGTTATGCAGGCTGAGTTTGCCAGGAGCAGCCAGGCTTGTGCCTGGAGGCTCTTGAGGAGCCATCCCTGCCCCACTGCCCTGGGTTTGTGGCCATGGGGCACAGGGACAAGGCTGGATATTCAGGATTTTTCAGGGGAATCACTCAGAATGGACATAGGCTTGGTAGCATCTGCACTCCTAGGTTTTCAGGACATGGATTACAGGAGCTGTTTTAAGGACTTTTTTCCTAAAAACAGATCATTCTTGGCTCTCTGAGGTCAAAAATCCCCAGCATTTCTGCTGCACTCAGATTTTGCCACTGCCAGATGAGAGAGGCAAAGGATTGCCTGTGGCTCAGGGAAGGTGAGGGGCTGTATGGGCTTGTTCCCAGCTGCCCTGGCTTTGCACCTTAGGCTGCAATCAGAGCACAATCACACTCCTGGGTCTCCCTGGGATAAACCAGCCCCTGCCCAGAGTAGAGGGATCCCTGAATGTCTCACCCTCTCTAAAGGTCTCTGGGCAAGGTCTCAGCACCCCCTTGTGCCAAGGACACTCACGGCTCCCTTGGCAAACCCAACAGCATTTCCTCAGCTCTGGCAGCTCTGCCCTTCCCCGTGGGACATTCAGGGAACTCCCAGAGGCTCTGGCACAGATTTGCACCCAGGAGGGCAGCTCAGAGCTTGGAAGGGCACAGCAAGGAGATCCCTGGCTGTGCCCATGATGGGATCTCAGGGAGGGGGCTCAGCTCATTCCCCTTTCCCATGGACTGCTTTGCCCACAGCCCCACAGGTGTCAGGGAAGCTTGGACACCCCATTCCCATGGACAGCCCTGCCTGGCAGGAATGCCAAGGGCAGTGCCTGACTCAGCTGCTGCAAATGCCAGAGCCTCCCTGAGAGCAGCAGATAACAGTGACAATATCAGGGCAGGGCAGAACCAAGAGAAGATGTTGTGGTGCTGTGCCTGAGAGGGCAGGGCAGAGACAGCCGGGCACTCAGGACAGTGTTCCCCTGCCCAGCTGTGCCTGGCACCTCCCACACACCAACCGTGCCCTCATCCTGCCCCAGCACCGCTCTCTTCAGCCCCCTCTCCTTCCCTGAGCATCTCCCTGGGCCTGGGCATTCCCTCCTGAGAGGAGCCTTGTCCCTGCCAGGGCTCACAGAGCCCATCCCAGCCTGTGTGCCCTGGCCGGGGCCCTACAGAAACCTGCCTGTGTGCAGGGCCCTGGCTGGGGCAGGCTCTGTGTGCAGCTTGGCAAGGGCAGCTCAGGAGAGCCCTGCTGGGCCCTGCAGAGGTGATGCTGCTGCTGTCCAGGGCTGAGGAGTGGCTGAGGGCCTTTGGGAGGCTCCCAGCAGAGATACTGACCAGCTTAAGCCACAGTTCTGGAGTCTGTGTAAATGTTCAAACATTCCTTTGATGATCCTCTGTGTCCCTTTCAACTCAGAATGTTCTGTGATTCTGGGATTACAATTCCTGTTCTGCTTCTCTCATCCCCCTGTTGTCTATAATCCAAAGAGAAAAAAAAACCCCTTGCAGCAGTGTTAGAACAGTAAAGTAAAGTAAAAGCCAGACACTTATTGGAAGCTTCCAGGTGTCCCAGTGGGAAAGGGCACACCCACGTCCTGATTTCAACAATTTATTAAGGTTGATAATTAGGATATTTAACAGGAACATCCAAAAGGAGATTCAGTTTCCCCAGTTACACACCCCTGGGTCAACCCATTGGAGTAGGTCCAAAGGCTTCTTTGCCTTCACTTTTTATAATGACTGCTCATATTCTGCTCATTCTCAAAACCCAAAATGCTCCTATATGTCCAGTTCCTAGAAGACTATATAGCATTTCAGGACTATATAAAAGAATAGGACTATACAGCATTTTAGGAATATATTTAGACAGTCAGGTTATTAAGAGAAAGGTAAGGAAACATACTAGATTTAATTCAGGATTAAAGCTATATGGGAATATAATAGTGGTTTAATACAGTTAAGAGTTTAATAGAGTTAAGTAAGGATTATAGTATTGTAACTATATAATAGTAATTTAGAGAGCTATGAATATATAAAAATGCAAAAAGCACAAAAAAACTTTTTGTCTCCACCCCAACATTCCCATCTTTCTCTAAGTAGGAAATTGAAACACTCTCAGGAAAGCTCCTGATCTTTACAGCAATCCCAGGCTTACCTTCTTTGGGAAGTGTCCTCCGGAGCTGCGCCCAGGCTGGTCTGGAGCAGGGAGCAGCCCTGCCCCACCCAGCCCCTCTCAGCAGCAGCCCCTGCCCTGCTCAGGGTGGCTCCTTCCCCCCACAGCTTCTCCCCAGCACTCGGAGCAGCTCCCCGGGCCGGCTGAGAGCTGTCCCTGGCAGGCAGCAGAGTCCCTGCCCCAGCACAGCGCCCTGGGCTGCAGGACCCTGCTCTGCAGGACAGCCCTGGGCACCCCTGGCTGCAGCCCCGGCTGCTCAGCCCTGCAGCAGAGCCTGGCAACAGGAGCTGCCTTGGGCTGTGCCTGGGCTGGGGCAGCAGGGAAAGCCAGCCCTGCCCTGGGGCCACAGCCCTGCCCTGGAGCAGCTCTGAGAGCCCTCCTGAAAGGTCCTCAAAGCTGTGGGATGTGCCAGCTCCAGGAGATCCCTGCAGGAACGGCAGCTTCTCTTCCCACAGCCAGGGAATGACTGTTTCAAAGCTGGGCTGATTTCTGCTCTAGTGAGCCCTGAGTGAGCTCTGCTCTGTGCTCCCAGCCCAGGCTGAGTTTAACCCCTCTGTGCCCTGTGCTGTGCCCAGGGTGGCTGCAGGCAGTGCCCCAGCCCTGCTGGGCTGTGCACAGGAGCTGCTCCTGGCCAGAGCTGTCTCTCTGCAGCGCTGCCCTTGCCAGGAGCTGCCTCTGGGCCAGGAGCCTCTGTGCAGGTTTTTCAAAGGACTTTGGGTTTGACTTTTGCCTTGGAGTCTCTGAGAGGTTTGTGCAATCATGGCCTCCAATTACTGCTGTACTTAGTCCCTGGAGAGGCTTTGTCAGTAACAACACTCAGTGGGGCTCATTAATGCTTCAGGGTGCTTGAGTTTTTTCAAAGTACTTGATGTTTCCCTTTTGATAGAGACTCTGTGAGAGGTTTGTGCAATCATGGCCCCAATTATCTGCTTTAACAAGTCCCTTGAGAGCTTTGTACTGAAACTTAGCAGGGCTCATTAATGCTTTGAGATACTCAAGGTTTTTAAGGTACTTTATGGATTTAAGAGTACTTTTAGGTACTTTTAAGGATTTTCATTTCTTCACTGAGTCTCTGAGAGGATTTTGTGCCATCCTGGCCTCCAATTCTCTCTTCCAAGGAGTCCGTGAGGAGCCTGTGTTGGGTATCTTCCTCCTTTCTGTTTTACAACAAAGATGGAACTGAAAGAATTTTGAAAGACTTTTTAAAAGCATTCCAACAAACATGGGACAATTAACAATACAACAACAACCACTAAGAGAATTAATAGTCCTGTTTCAGTAGACATCATCCAACCCTTTAGTCCCTTGGATTGGAAGAGTTTATTGAACCAGTCATTGTTTTCCACTTGAAGCTTCTTTAACCCTTCCTTCAGTACCTGAATGCTCTTGTGGATTGACTCGCTGTGGCTGGAGAGGTTCATGTAACACATGCCCTCAGAGTCTACACAGCCATGCCCATGTGCCGAGAGTAAAAACGCCATTGCTGTTCTGAACGGTGGCATGTTTGATGGTCTCTGTCTCTGAGAGCAGGCCACTCAGTGTGAGGGAGGTAGCACTGGTTTGCTTACTTAACAGGCACCCAAGATGGTCTGATTGTCCTAAAGCCTTAGCTGCAGGCACCCAAGGTAGTCCGAACTGGGGGTGCTACCATCCAATACCTGGATTAAAGCTTTCAAAGCCATCTCTTTGATATCATCAAATACTTCTTTGGAGATAGCTGCTGCATGATCGTCTGGTAGGCTGTGTTGTCCTTCTCCAGCTAGATGGTTGATTGTCAATTCTGTCCTTGCCTCATTATTAGCATAGTCTGCTATTAATTGATTTAGTAAACACTTCCATCCCCCTTCCCACAGGGTGTATTCTGTAGGTGACAACAACATGGTCATAATATATTTTAAATCATAGGGGGTTAAGACATGTAAACATGGCCCTCATTAGACCATTAAAACAAGATAAGTCCTTCCTATGATCTTTAGCTGCCCTGCACAGATCATTTTTTTCTCCATAAACCAATGGCTGATACCTGGGATTCTGCTCCCTTCTTTCATAAGGGGGCAAATAGGTGTTTCAAGGTTATTTGCCAGTCTCCTTCCTTAACTGGAGGCATGGCCCAGGGTGGAGAGGATGATTGACAGTTGGGGCATTACCCACAGTTGTAGGGGTGGAGTCTGGAGATTTTTTCGGGGCGTAAGAGGAGGTCGTGGTAGTAGGAAGTGGAGGACCCAAGATGGAGGGAGGATGATTGGGATCCTGAGCCACATTCAGGCTCCTTCCATCTTGAGTCTCCAGGGCAGGATGCTCCAAGTCCGTGTTGCCATTGCCATTCAGGACCATCGTGGAAGGTCTGAAAAAAAGCAGATTTGAGGGGAGATACCAAATTAGGAGTGACCAACAGATTGAGTTTTTGACACACTGCTTGCTGGTGAAGGATCTCAAGGATGGTGTGGAAGATGGGGAGCATGTGGGCTGCAATGGGCTCCCTTTTGATCAAAAGGTTGCACAATTTAACTCCCTCTGAGTCCCAAAATTCAGTGGTATGGATTTCACCAGCAGAGGCATCTGGAAAATTTTTAACAATCCATCACATGATTGATTTTAATTCATTCTTTGAAAATATTATGTCATGATCAGTGACAATTAAAGCATCCATTTATGCTCCTTTCTACTTTGGACATCTGGCTGCCCATTTTTCTCTTGTTCTGCCTGATGTGAGAGGGCCACCGGAACACCCCAAATCAATTATGGGATGTGGGGGCATATTGTAAAAACACAGTGGCAAAATAGGCAATAAATGTCTTGCATTTCCCCAAACCCACCTGCAATCCTATGCAGGTGAAACCGTTGTTGTCCCTGCTGATCCTGGGCAAGGTCCCTTGAAGAAATGATGAATCCGCCGGGCCCGGCACAATGCAAAATCCCAGGGAGCACTGGCCTATCCATCAGCTAACCCCAGCTGATGTGACTGACACAGGCAGCCCTTGATGTCATGGTCCCTGTTTGGGTGCTAAATGTCACAATGAAGGTGGCTGCAACAAACCTCTCTGGTTCCCTGACTTCAGGACGAGGGTGGCGAAAGTGTAAAGGATCAGGATCAACCGAGTTGTTTAAAAGGAACTTTAACAACAGAGGGAAAAACAATAAACATGGAGAAGTCGAGAACCGTATGAGGGGCAGGATCCAAAGACCTGAGACAAAGGAGAAGACACAACATGTACACTTGGGGGTAGAACACTCTAGAACAATAACCATATAGGGAAGCAAGCAACCAATAGGGGAATAGAACTTGGACAAGTTAGCACAGCAACACTAAAGGCTTATGGGAGAACTCTCAAGCTCACCCTAAGTTAAACAAATAATTCCCAGGGCTTGAAACTCACACCCAGTTCTTTTAGGGTAAAATCTGTCTGACTCTGAGTTACAGCCGGGCTAACTCTCAAAACGCTGCTTTGTACTGGTCCCTTGGGACCATGTGGCCCAACAGAGCTACAATGATGTCCTTGGTTCCATGAGGCTCTGCAGGGTCACAATGGTCCCTTGGATTGATGGTGCTCTGCAGTGTCACAATGGCCCCTTCATTTCACAAGGCTCCCAAATGTCACATCGGTCTCCATAGGAAGGAAGGCCCAGACCCCCATGTTTCAGCAGCTGATGAACGGCAACCACCAGAGGCCAAGACAAGCCTGACCTGTCTGTCCGGGAAGGTTTGCTTGGACCAACCCTTGGATATCCAAAATTAGGAATGTGGAATCCAAAATGTCAGACATTTGTGCCTGGAGAAGGATGATTTTTTTCCATACAAAGAAAAGCACAGAGCTGTTTCCAGTCCTTGGAAAACAGGTGAGTTCTGGCACTCAGGAGTTAAAGACCAGCCAAATCTGTCTCTCCTGGCAGCTTTTGTCTGGCAGCAATCCTTGGATATAGGAAATTTGGAGGTAGAATCCAAATTTTGTCCATGGCTATCTGGAAAAGATGGACAGTTCTTTTCCATACAAAGGAAAGCCCAGAGCCCCAATGTTTCAGGGGCAGATGGGAGTGGCCTTCCACATTCCAAGGCCAGCCAGACCTGTCAGATGACCACTGGGAGACCAAGGCAGCCACACCTATTTGGTGTTCCCTTGCTTCCACAGGGCCCTGCAGTGTCACAATGGCTCCTTGCTTCCATGAGGCCTTGCAGTGCCACAATGGTTCTCTTGCTTCCATGATGCCCTCAGGTGTCATAATGGATCCTTGGTTGCACAAGTCATTAGGGATCTTAATGGTCTCCATGGTTCCACAAGGCCCCACAGTGTCACAATGGTCTATTGGTTCCATGAAGCCTTGCTGTGTCCAATGGCCTCTTGGTTCCATTGGAGCCCAGTAGTGCAACAATGATCCCCTTTGTTCCACAAGTTCCCATAGTGTCACAATGTCCCCCTTGCTTCCATGAGGCCCTGCAGGGTCACAATGGCCCTTTGGTTCCATGGGGCCCCACAGAGTCCGAATGGTCTCCATGATTCCATGGGGCCTTGCAATGCCACAGTGCTCTCCATGGATCCATGGTGCCCTGCAGGATCGCAACGGCCCTTTGGCTCCACGGGGCCCTGAAATGCAGCAATGGCCTCTTGGTTCCACAAAGCCCTGCTGCTTCATACTGGCCCCTTGTGATCATGCGGCCCAACAGACCCACAAGCGTTTCCTTGGTTCCGTGAGGCCCCACAGTGTCACAGTGGCCCTTGGATCCATGATACCCTGCAGGGTCACAATGTTCCCCTTGGTTCCACAAGGGCCTGCAGTGTCACCATGGGCCATTGGTTCCACAATGCCCTGCAGTGTTAAATGGTCTCCATAGGAAGGAAACAAGTGAGCCCCAGTGGTGCAGAGGCAGATGAGAGGCAGCCGCCAGAGGCCAAGTCTAGCCAGACTTGACTGTATGGGCAGATTTTGTCTGGGAGTAACCCTTGGATATAGAGAATTTTAGATGCAGAATCCCAGTTTTTGCCATGGGTGCCTAGACAAGAAACACCGTTCTTTCCTATAGGAATAAAAGCACAGAGCCCCAGTGCTTCACAGTCAGATGGGAAGTAGCCCTTGACATGTCAAATTTAGTGGGACCTGTCAGACAGCCCCCAGGAGGCCAAACCAGGCAGACTTGTTCCATGTTCCATTGACTTCATGGGTCCTCACACTGTCACAGTGGTCTCCTTGATTCTATGAGGTCTGGCAATGTCACAATGGCTTCTTGGTTTCATGAGCCCCAACAGAGTCACAAAGGTCCATTGGCCCCACTCAGCCCTGCTGTGAAACAATGGCCCCTTGTTTCTATTTTAAATTAATCACAATCAAACCACAGTTTGATCATTGATCCTTGCTTCCATAGGGCCCATGATTTGCACAATGGTCTCCTTGATTCCATGATTCCTAGATTCCACAGTCTCACCATAGTTTCCTTGGATCTCCATTGTCACAAGTGACCCATGGTTCCATGAGGTTCCATACTGTCACCATGGCTGCTGTCAGAGGCTGGATGAGATCGATTTCCCAAGAAACCTTGGGATACTCAAATGCCGTGTGGGGCCAGGGCTGGGTCAGGCCTTGGTTTGTGGTGGATCAGAGCCCCACCCTCAGCCCTGGCCTGGCAGAGCTGTCAATCACACAGCAGGGAGTGATGTTAACCCAGCTCTGATTAGCCCAGCTGTTAATCAATCAATCATACACCAGCAGCTGGTGCTACCCTAGATCTGATTGGACAAACAACTAGCAGTCCCACCCCAGGGACGGGCTCATGAAGGCCCAGGGGGTTAAAGCCAGAGCACAAGGCCAGCCCAGGGTCTGGATCCTGCCTTCTCCTGGGGTTCCTCTGTTGGCGATTCTGGAACCCCAGCAGTTGGTGCCTATGTGCGTGTCTTTCTATGGATCTTCTTTCTGTTGTTCTCTATTTCTTCTCCTTCTAATCCTACTTACCTGGAACATTTTTGGCTAACTATACATGTTAAGGGTTAAAGGATTTTAGGTTAAATGTGTGGGAATCCAAGGCACAGGGAATATTTCTCTGTCTGCTCTGAGGCATCCTGCCTCCCAGAGAAACACTGTCTTTCACATTTGCCCGTGGAGAGGACTTCCAAGTCTTTGACTTAGATTAAAATTTACCAAAGTGTGAAATAGATAATAAGAATGGTATAGTATTTCACTTGGGTGAGAAATTTAGGTTTTGGGATTTTTAGTATGGTGTAGATATGAAGCAAGATGGAGGAATTGGGGTGTAGTCCTGTCTTCTTCATCTACTCCATTTTCTGCAGTGTTGGTGGCAGAGGGTGATTGGTCAAGGAAAGCACAGCGCACATGTTATATGGAGAGTCAAGGGATGAAGTATTGTTCGATAAGTAGAAATAACATAAGTTTTAAGAGTTAATTGGATGAGACAATTTTAAAAGAGCTTGAAACGGTACGTTTTGGGGCCATTTTGCAGTGCTTTTCCAGTGCACTGAGCCTGGTGTGGACAGCAATGCAAAACTTCATATAAGATGACAATAAACAAGAAGCTGAAGACTGAAAAAATCCTGTACATCTCTTTTTACTTGGCACAGAACTGCTGCAAGAGGGTTTCCCCCATCCAGGGAGCCCCCAGAAAGCCCAACATAAAAGAAACATCAATAAATGGTGTTATCCAAGTGGATTTTTGAAGAAACACTTGGCTGACAATGTTTGGAATAAGTTGGCTTTTTTCCAAATAATTGTTTACTGAAAGGTGTTGTCTTAATTGGCCAATCATGTGAAATGTGTGGATTAAAGGACCAGTGAGGTCCACCTGTAGCAAAGCAAGGTATAAAAGAAGAGGATTGAAAAGGCAGCCCTTTAGCTGTGTTTTAGCCCTTAGCCTTTTGATCTGAGTCTATGTCATCTCTGATTCAACAGTGACATTTGGGGATCTCTGGGGGCTATTGGGAATCCCTTCTGCACCCTGTGACCCAACAGGAGATTCTGTAATAAATTTTGCCTGAAGGTCCCACTGTGCCCATGACAGGAACCCCTGTGAATGTCTGGGACATCCCGGCTCTTTGGCAGCCTGGGGACTCCTGGGATGTCACTGTGGAGCCCCCGTGAGTGCCTGTGACAGATCAGTGCCTTTGCAGCCCAAGGTCCCCTGGGATGTCACCATGGGATGTCTGTGACTGCCTCTGACCACAGGGCTCTTTACCATCCCCAGAAAGCCCTGGGAAATCTCCATGGAGCCCCTGTCTCTGCCTGTGACATTCCAGCTCTGGAAGAGCCTGGAGACTCTTGGAAAGTCCCCAAGGAACCCCTCTGAGGGCCTGTGACAAATCTGACCCTTAGCAGGCAAGCATCACCAGGACCCTGTTGCTATGGTCAGTTTCCATGGCAACCCATGTTGCTATGGTCAATTTCCATGGCAACCATCACCAGCTCCCTGTCGCTATGGTCAGTCCTTGGAAGCTCCATGGAGACCCCATGCCAAGGGTGGTTGCCATGGACACCAGCTCAGGCCTGCAGCCAGAGCCTGTTGCCATGGCAACCATTGGCAGCCCCATCCCCAGGCTCATGGGATCCCAGAATCACAGAATTGGCTGAGCTGGGAGGGACCCATCAGGATCCTCCAGTCCAACTGCTGGCCCTGCACAGGACACCCCAACAATGCCAGCCTGGGCCTGGCAGCGCTGTCCAAACGCTGCTGCAGCTCAGAGAGCCCTGGAGCTGGGACCCTTCCCTGGGGAGCCTGGGCAGGGCCCCAGCAGCCTCTGGGCATAAACCTTTTCCTGACATCCAACCTGAGCCTGCCCCGACTCAGCTGCAGCCGTTCCCTCCACTGCTGTCCCTGGGCACCAGAGGGAAGAGGTTCCCACAGCCCCAGCCAGGGACCCGCTCCCAAGGCTGTTGCCATGGCCACCAGGGCTGGGACCAGCTGGGATGCTCGGTTTCCACGGGCCGGGGTTCAGGAATGGGATTCCCCAATTTCCTGCTCCCGCTAAAACCACACTGCCCTCGCTGCCCTCCCACCTCTTGTGGAAAGAACAAAAGGCAAAGATCCCAGGCTGGGATAAGAACAATTTATTGGGAACACCAACGAGATAAGAAACATACAGAACAGAAACAATATTGATAACAGAAGGGATAAATAAAACTTTACAGGGAAAACTAAAACACAACTTATTGGGTCTCCCTGGCCACAATTTCCCCCTGCCTGGAAAGGGCACTCCTCTCCTCAGGGAAAGAGACATAGAGAGTTCCTTTCCTGCCCCTGGCAATAACCTGAGGTGGGAGTGAATGTAATGACAGGGCCATGGCCAGACCCTCATGTTCTTCAATCCCACATCATGTCAAGGGCAGGGGCAGGACGACAGGCAGGTGTCTTCCCAGCATGGATCACAGGGAAAATGGATCACAAGGGCTCTTCTCAATGTGGGTTCTCCTATGGGTGATGAAGATAGAGCAGTGCATGAAGCTGTTCCTGCAGCTGGGGCATTTGCAGGGCCTCCCTTACTGGTGGCTCTGTTGGTGTCTTGTCAAGTGAGAGCTCTGGGTGAAGCTCTTCCCACACTGGGGACTCTTGAAGGGCCTCTCCCCAGTGTGGATGCGCCGGTGCCTGACGAGGGTGAAGTTGTGCTTGAAGCCCTTCCCACAGTCGGGACAGAAAAATGGCCTCTCATCTGTGTGAATCCGCTCATGCAGGAGGAGATGGGAGCTGGTGTGAAACCTCTTCCCACATGTGGCGCACTGGTAGGGCCTCTCCCCAGTGTGGATGCGCTGGTGCCTGATGAGGTGGGAGCTGTGGTTGAAGCCCTTCCCACAGTCAGGACAGCAGAAGGGCCTCTCCTCCGAGTGAATCTGTGGGTGCTGGAGGAGCCTGGAGCTGGTGTGAAACCTCTTCTGACACTGGGGACACCCATAGGGCCTCTCCCCAGTGTGGATGCCTTGGTGGGTCACAAGGGTGGATCTGTAGCTGAAGCCCTTCCCACATTGCCCACACTCGTAGGCCCATTCCCCGGTGTGGATCATCTGGTGGCTGACCAGGTGCTTGCTCTGTTTGAAGCTCTTCCCACACTGCAAGCACTTGAGGGGCTTCTCCCCATCACGAAGCTGCTCATGAACCACCATCTCTGAGCTCTGCCTAAAGCTCTGTCCCCCTTCCTGGCTCTGGGTGGTTCTTTCTTCCTCAGAGAATCCTGGGCTGGCTTTGGAGCCCCTCCTCCTGTGGGATCTCTGTGGCATTTCCTCCATGTTGGATTCCTCTGCACTAGAGTTGCTCAAAACGGCCTCTTTCACAAGGTTCTGATGTGGAGATTTTTCCTCCCTGGTCTCCATCCTCAGCTCCTTACCTGGGGAAGGAAGGAGAAAGAGAGGATGGGATTTGCCTCCGTGCCAGAGGGAAGGCGAAGGAGATCCCCGCAGTGCATCACTGGCAGGATGGCATTGGCACCAGGGTTGTCCTGCAGCTGGGGGCCGACCTGGGCTGGAAGATGGAGCAGGAGACAGGGGGAAAGGAGCACTGACTTCCTCCTCACCTGCCTGGGTGTCCCAGGGCATCTTCCTCTTCCTCGCAGCTTTCTCCTCCATCAGGTGAAGGTTTGGGAATGGGAAATTTTATTTTGGGAGGAAAACAAGGGATGAGCACATTGAGTTTTGTACTGGTTTGACGGCAAACATGAGGGAAGGTCTATGTCAGAATTACAATTTAATAAGAAAATTAGGACCAAGGCAATGATACAGAAACACTGCCTTAAACTGACAGAGTCAGGATATAAACTGACACCCTGTTGGTCAAGGTGGTGGTAGCAGTCCCAATAAATGGTGCCTGCAGTCCTGTTGGAGTGATGAACGTGATTTTGTCAAAGCAGTGATCCTGCAGAAGGGTCTGGTCTTCCTCTGAAGGTCCAGTGCTGGTTATGCAGATCTTGTCCTCTGGGAATCCAGTAGGCAAGCAGCTCCTGGTCTTTCATACCTCAGCTTATATCCAGGTAGGAATGCTTGGATCCTCCCCCTGGGCAGAGCATCCCACAATGGGATGATGGAATTTTATCACTCCTGCAGTGACACTCAATGGCCCATTCACAGAAGATGTCTCCCCTGGAGAGCGTTATCAGGGCTGAGTCATGGAAGAGATAAAGAACACTGCCCCACCTGTTTATACCAGTTGATGAAGATGGGGATTGAAAACATGCATTTGGTTACATCTTACATTGCACCCTGAAACAGTGGGGTAATCCCTGCTCAGGGGGTGAACACCACCCCCTTACCCAAACTGGCTCAGCTGTAAACCCCCACCGTGGGATGGCAACACACACACAGGGGACAATGTCACACTTGCCCTGCTCCACTCTGTCCCTGTCACTCCCTTGCTCTCCCCTCCTTTTCCCTTTTTTCGATATCTCTCTCTACCTCACATTTACTGTTTAATAAAATCTACTTTGGATTTGGTCTCGTTAGCACCTTAATTGGGGCAGAGGCATCTCTCTACCAGTATTCTTAACCATATTGCAACAATATTTTGGCACAGTGAGTTCAGGCACTGTTCTTTGACCCCAAGTGCCTTTGACAACAGCATGGTTCCTTCCTCTGAGGAGATTGTGGTTCTTTCTGGAAGAACTCTTGGAAACTTGGACACAGTCCCTCCTTCATCCTGGGGAACTTATGGGAGAACTTAGGAGGAAAATGGCTTTTGTGGATGGCCAGTGAAAAAGAAAATATTTTCTTGTCCTTCCTTGAAAAGTTTGCTAAAATCACTGGAGGAAAGGGAGCAAATGATACCAGCAAGACTGACAAGGTTCATTCACTCCAAGGTGAGGAACACAAGGCTGCTGAAAGTCCCAGAAGAAGCCCAGCTAAAGTAGCTAAATTCCCAAATAACTCCAGCCAGGGGTCTCCTGGAGGATTTTTTTGGTGAGTGTTCAGAGCCAGCAGAACCCGGACTCGAGACCCGGATATCTTTGGGCTCCCTAAGAAGAGCTTTTTTGGGGTGAGAGGAGCTGCGATCACCCCTCAGGAGGGTCCTGACGGGTCCACGTGGGGATGGCCCGGTACAAACGGGGCAGGACATTGGTTTTGGGGATCCCCTTGAGAGCCGAGGCTGTGGAACGGGGGACCCCTGGGGTGGGGAGAGGGGAAGGGGCGATACCGGAGCTGGGGGACCCCCGGCAGCCCGGAGATGAGGAGGGGACGGAACCCCCTGACCCTGACACGGGCGTGTCCTGGGGTGACTTCATGGTGTTTGTACCACATCGGTCCGTTTAGCCCAGAAATGAGTTCTGCACCTTGAAGGCTGGCTCTGAGAGTGAAGGGCAGGAGGAAGAAGCTGCAGTTTGTTTTCAGATACTGCACTCACTCCTCCACATTCCGGCTCCTGGAGTGTTGTGATGCCTTAAGGAGCTGGAATAGAGGCCAGACGGAGTTAAGTGGAGTAAATGAGATATTTATTGTAGTGCCTTCAAAGGTCACACCCTGGGAGTACTGGAGCCACAGATGTGGCTCTGCCTGGATGGCTCTGAGATGGGAGCAAAAGAGGGCTTGGTCACGAGATCTCACATTTTTGTAAATTTTAGTACATTTATATATAGGAGTTAACTGCCCAATTAATAGCTTCAATAGCTTCAAATTATGAAGTTTTGTCTTCCTTGCTTGCTTGCCTGTTTTCCTCTTTTCATGTTGTTTATGCTTTGGGCCTGAAGTTTGAAGAGATTGTCCTTGAGTCTCCAGCTAGAACAGGATTGTTTTGTCTTCACCACTCTGTGAAAAGATATTAGTAACACTTAATATACAGCTAAAATCTGCACACCAAGACACAATAGAAAAACTTAAAACCTAAGGTATCAATTGTCTGCTGACAGACAGACAGCAGGAAAGAGCTCTCCTTTGCTTTTAGTTAGTTTTTAGATCACTTGAGGCAGAGAAGTTCCCTGGACTGTGGTTTTTCTTTTTCTTTGGAGTTGTTTAAACCTGCTCTGCACTGAACACCCCGACCGCACCAGCAGCTTGCACCTGCGGCCCACTAGGCTGAGCCTGGGCTGTGGCATTTCCAGTGCCAGAGGGACTGATAAGAGACTGATAAGAGACTGAGTGAGCTGAGCTACTGCCCACAGAATGACTTTCTGAGTTTGTCATCTCTTTTGTAGCGGCAAGAGGTTTTATTGTTTAATATTGTTCATTTTTTGTGCTGGTGAATGCTTTGCCTGTTAAATAAACAGGTTTTTTTTCCCGTTTTCTCCGAGGAAATCTTTTCCTGATCTGGTTGGGGGAGTGGCTGCTTGAATTTGCTTTTTAGAGAAAACCCTTTTGGAGGTTTTCTCCCAAATTTGCCCAAATCCAGGACAGGGTGGTGGGAAGACAGAGGACCCCCAAGTGGCTGGAGTGGGGGGACGCTGGAGAGGGGGACCCTGAAATTCCCCCAGCATCCCTAAGCAGGACCCTGGAGAGAGGGATCCTCAGGACCCATGGGATTCCCAGCATCCCTGAGGAGGGGAACCACCAGAAACCCAGAGGGATGAGACTGGAAATGGGACACTCCTGGTGGCTTTTTTTTTTCTTGATTTTTGGAAGTTTTTATGGACACCAAATGACTTCTGGAGATGGATTTGGTTGGGAGGAATTCCCAATCCAAGGGATTCACACCTTGTTTTTCCCAAACCAGGATTTCCCATTCCCAAACCTTGGCTGAATGGAGGAGGAGAAGGCTACAAGGAAGAGGAAGATGCCCTGGGACACCCAGGCAGGTGAGGAGGAAGTCAGTGCCCCTTTCCCCCTCTCTCCTGCTCCGTCTCCCAGCCCAACATAGCCCCCGGCTGCAGGACAACCCTGCTGCCAACACTGTCCTGCCAGGGATGCACTGGGGGGGATCTCCTTCGCCTTCCCTGTGGCATGGAGGCAAATCCATTCCTCTCCTTGTCCTTCCTACCCCAGAGAAGGAGCTGAGGATGGAGACCAGGGAGGACAAATCCCTGTACCAGAACCTCATGGAAGAGGCTGTTTTGAGCAGTGCCACAGTGCAGAATTCCAATGGGGAGGAAAAGTTCCAGAGATCCCACAGGAGGATGGGCTCCAAACCCAGCCCAGGGTTTTCTGGGAAGGAAAGACCCACCCTGAGCCAGGAAGGTGGACAGAACTTCAGCCAGAGCTCAGAGCTGGCGGCCCATGAGCAGCTTCAAAATGGGGAGAAGCCCTACAAGTGCTTGGAGTGTGGGAAGAGCTTCATGCAGAGCAACCACCTGATCAGCCACCAGATGATCCAGACCAGGGAATGGCCCTACAGGTTTGGGGAGTGTGGGAAGGGCTTCAGCTGCAGCTCTGTCCTCGTCACCCACCAATGCACCCACACTGGAGAGAGGCCCTACGAGTGTCCCCAGTGTCAGAAGAGGTTTCAAACCAGCTCCAATCTCCTCCTGCACCAGCGCATTCACACAGAGGAGAGGCCTTTCCACTGCCCTGACTGCAGGAAGGGCTTCAAGCACAACTTTACCCTCATCAGGAACCAGCGCATCCACAACAGGGAGAGGCCCTACGAGTGTCCCCAGTGTGGGAAGAGCTTCTCAGACCGCTCGTTCTTTACCTGACACCAACAGAGTCACCAGTAAGGGCAGCCCTGTGAGTGCCCCAACTGCAGGAGGAGCTTCATGCACTGCTCCAGCTTCATCCCCCATGGGAGGACCCACAATGGTCAGAACCCTGGCAATCCACATTCCCTGTGATCCATGTTGGGAAGACACTGGGCTGGTTATTCTTTTATTTTGGCCCTAATTTTCTTTGGATTCATCTTCATCCCTTTAAACCAGAGGAAATTGGGGTAAAAATCAATAAATTCATCAAAGGCATCTAAAGCCTCACTTTTTACTTGTGTTTCAGGGGAATCTGAGATTCAGGGAAATAATTGGGAGAATTTGGGGTTTTGGGGGGTATTTGGTGTACTCGTTTCCCTTTTCTTGGCACTCAAATAGACAAGAGGGGATGTTGGGAATTTAGCTGCTAGAAACTGGAACAGTACAAAGCCGTGGTTAATTCAAAGTCCTGACCTGTGAGATAGCGTGTCCTTGGGCGTAGCTGTAGTATAATAACAAATAGTGAAAGAGACATGAGAAAAGACAGATGTAACCCCTAAGGAATGAGGAAGAGTTCATGGTATAGTTTAACCAATAGATTGCTTGGCTTGCAGAATATTCATAAGTTTATTATTTGATGTATAAGTGTTTGATGCTTTCTTCAATAAATGGGACCTGTGATGAACCACCTGGTGTCCGGGTCCCCTTCCTTCGACAATCTGTTCAATCTGTCACCTCAATGCCACTGAAAACTACTCAATCCCACCCCAAAATTCCTTGATTCCACTGCTCTTTGGTGTGGAATGGGGTTGGAAGGGGATTGAGCAAAGATGGCTTCAAATCAGGAGGGTTGAGATGGGCATTGGGTGGGGCAGGATGGGTGGGATGGGGTTTGGGAGGTGGAAAATGGGGCAAATATGGCTTGGGAAGGGGGTGTTGATGTCCAGGAGTGGTGGGATGAGTTGGGGTTGGGATTGGGGAGGTGGGTTGGGGTCTGAAATGAGACAGCCAAAGTTTGGGTATGATGAAGGGATGGGGAGCCCATTACTGAATGAGTTTTTTAATAATCCACATTCCTGAAGAGATTTTGAGGTATCTCACATTTCTGAGGCAGTTTTGGGGCACTCCCCAGCTTATGGGAGTTTTCTGAGAGCAGCTCCATGGACCCCCATTGCCAGGGGTGGTTGCCTTGGGCACGAGCTCAGAGTTGTAGCCAGAGTCCGTTGCCTTGGTGCTGGAGAGCAGAGAAATGATGAATGGCCCCAGACATCTCCAGTCTGTGTTTGGGGCAGGGAGAGTTCTGCATAGGTGGGGTGGTCACTGCCCCACCCCAGCCACTGCAGTCTCTGGCCCAGCCCCAAAGTGCCAGCCAAGCCCCTGGCACCCCGAAAACCCCACCTGGAAGAGGGACAAGAGCAGGTCAGGCTGTGACAGGGGTGTGACACTGACATGCCCCACGGCCCCAGAGCTCACAGCTGAGATCCAAGGCTGACTGTGGATCTCTCTCTCCCTCTCTCTCTTCTCCTGACTTCCTCTTCTCAAAATCTGGTTAACTTGCAATTGGACAGGTTAGAGTTTGCTAAGTCAGTGCTATATGAAGTGCTTTACTATAATTCAATGCTGTTTAAGATTTCCCAAGTACCTCATTCTCTGAAGTTTGCAACTACAAGTTTGTTCTCCACCCTCCTGAGAAGTTTGTTTTTTCTCCCCTTGGCCATCTGTCCTGCAGGCTGTGCCCCCTGGGCGTGCTGCTCCTCTGCCCTGGCCGGCTGCACTCGCCCATCTCGCTGTGCCCCAGCATTTCTCACCCAGCGTTTCTGTGCCCTCCCTGGGCTCCCTGCACCCAGCGCTGCCGGCTCCTGGCACACAGAGCCAGGGCAGGAGCCCACCCTGCCAAGGGGCTCTGGGGCAGGGCGGGGGCTGCGATGGCTTCTGAGCTCAGCAGCTGCTCCTGGCATGGTTCCATGGAGACCAAGCACAGCAACGCTGCTGAGCATTGTCCCTGCTGAGGGTCACACACTGCCGGGGCACATTCTCTGCCTGCAGGATTGCTGAGCATTGTCCCTGCTGAGGGTCACACACTGCCGGGGCACATTCTCTGCCTGCAGGATTGCTGAGCATTGTCCCTGCTGAGGGTCACACACTGCCGGGGCACATTCCCTGCCTGCAGGATTGCTGAGCATTGTCCCTGCTGAGGGTCACACACAGCCGGGGCACATTGCCTGCCTGCAGGATTGCTGAGCATTGTCCCTGCTGAGGGTCAAGCACTGCCGGGGCACATTCTCTGCCTGCAGGATTGCTGATCATTGTCCCTGCTGAGGGTCACACACTGCCGGGGCACATTCCCTGCCTGCAGGATTCGTGCCCAACCCAAGCACTGCACTGATGGCTCCAGCATTGCTTTCCAACAAAAACAGGGGAAGGCAAACTGTGTGCAACTCATGGTATTTTAGAGTGTCTAAAAGTCACTATGTCATCGATCTGTGAGGTGAGATCCATTTGGAACTCATGGCATGGAGAAGTAGTGCAAGATGGAAAAGGGGAGCATAGAAATAAATAGAGAAAAACATTTCAGATGGATTCTTTCCATTTTCATTTCACTTCTGGAAAGCTGGTTCAGTTTTCCAGGAATCTTCTCCACAGTCCTGTCTGCCCTTTCCAAGAACCTTTCCTGGAGAATGAGGTCAAGCTCCTGTCAAGATGTGCCACCACCTGCAGCTTATCTTAGCTTTCCACAATGTGCCTGCAGCAGGACTGTTGCAGCAAAGCAGGACAAATGTTTGGAGAACTGGACAACTTGTCCTTCCTTTTCCTGGTGGACTGGGGAGTTGTCCCATTGGTGAGGTTTTCATTGTGACTGTTCCAACCTTGGAAAACAGGAGGTGGTACCAGGACTCATTGGGGAATGCAACCCTGACTGAATTCAGAGAAAGAATCTCCAGAAGTTGCAGCCAGAAATGGAGAGTTGTGTGATAATCATTCACCTGGAAAGTAATCTATAATATGAAAATTGATTGTCAGAGGCAGTTTCTTTCTGTTTTCAGTTTAGATGATTCTACATCTCTTGTGCTGGTATAAATCAAGAGCATGAAAACAATCAGTTCATGATAAGCAGCAGAACAAGCTGCATCTCCCAGAGTAGAAGACTGAAAGAATCTGGAAAGGAGAAATGCAGGGAATTACTTGGTGAACTTTGTCTGTAAGAAGGGTTATTTTTTCTAAGAATTTCTAATCCATTTCTTCTTCTTTTCACATTCTTAATATGGCCATTTCCATGCCAGATTCCTCATGAAATGAGAAGCCTGAGCTTGCAGAAGTGCATGAAACATGGCTTGTTCCTCTGCAGGGACAGTCAGGGTGGAACAGGAAGCAGTTTTGAAATAATTGTGATATAGATGAGTAATGCGATGGTTGAGTCTCACAATTAAAAGGCACATATTATGGATATCCTAAGACAAGTTTCATAGTTTTATAGTTATGTTTTACTCCCCCCTTGTTTTGTTGTTTCCTGGTAGTTGGGGTATTTGGGAGGGTTGGCTTGTTACTATGACAACACCTGACCCCCAATCAAGATGTAAGGAAATGACTTCTACCACTGGACAGTGAAGAAAGAGTTGATTAGCAAGCTTTTGAGAGGGGCTAAAGGGTTAAAAGGTGAAACATCCATTGTGTGGACGACCACATGGTTGAAAAAATCCTTTGCTTCCTGTGCCGTAATATTTTCTGCATTCAGTCTTCTGCTGTACTTTTTGGTAAGGTTTCAATAATCCTTTTAAATTTTTGGAAGTGAGCATCATTTCTCACAAATGGGGACTCGTCTGGGAAATACATCTGGTGTCCTTAGGAGTTTTCAAAAGGGGCACCCCCTATCACAGATTTGGCAGAGTCTATCGGACTCTCCCAGTTCCACCAATGGTTGCAGGTTGGAAGCCCAAAGACACCAGGAGACTTTGGGATAAAGAAAAGAGGGGAAGGGGGGTGAGCACCTGTTGTGGTGTGCTGTATTGTTCCATTTTGGCCTTCCAGGTCACTTTCCCAGGTGTGCCTATGTCTCTCTCCCTTCCCCCTTACCCCCATGCTGAGTGAGTCCTGTCACTCAGACCTAACATTCCAGCAAGGCGTCGTGTGGTTGGTCAAGTTCAAAGGATGCCCCTATGCCCAGAGGTCATTGGCCTGTCTGGGTGTCATCTTCCCCTGAGACCCTGCCCCTCTCACCTGGTTGGTGGCTCACCTGTACCTCCCCTCCCCCTGTCCCGGAGCTTAAAAAAGTGATCAGACCATGCGGTCAGCGGTTCTGTTGGAGCAGGTCCTCACGTTCAGACCTCTGTAACCATGGAATAAACCTCTGGACATTAAACCCTCCAGCAGAATCCTCTCCTTTTTCTCTTCACCATCGCCTGAAGCTATCCTCCTGAGGTAACGGGGTCCCTTACAAGCCTGGACTTGTTCAGTGCCCAGCTGCAACCACCAGCAAGCCGAGGTATCTCTGGGGTGACACACCGCAGTTGCTGCCTTTGGCCCAGCAGCGAGGGTCAGACTGGCCCAGGCACAATCTAACTGGTAATATTGGGAGCCTTTTTTTCCAATATTTGGCGTCCCTGAGGCGGGCAAAGCGACTCTGCAGCCCAAGACGGACCCGCAGCACCTTGGAGAAGCTTCTGGCAGCTGTGCATCCAGCTGAAAGGGGCTTTGGTTGCAAGACCCTCGGCTAGAGACTTTGGGAATATTCCCAGAAGAAGTTTCGTGGACTGTTCGGCACCTCTGGAAAGCCCAGCTCCTTTCTGGTGAGCAGATTTTCCAGATGGAGGACAGGGTAGCCTCTCTCGCCCAATAGAGGTCCTGTTCCGGTGAAGAGACCTGCCTGTACCCAGCCAGCTACAGCTTCCATTTTGGGTGAGTATCTCTGCTCTCGGTAGGGCAGGAGCTCAAAAACAGACTCTGCCGTGAGTTCTGTTCCTTTTTGCCTTTGTATTTTTGGCTGCGCAGCCCCACAGACGGGAATTCATTGATTTCTAGCTATTAGCTTTCTGCCGCGTGTTTTGCTGTCTTTTGGAATTCGCGCGGGAGCTCTCTGCCCTTCCCTCCCGGGTCTGCAGGCTCGGCTCTCTCCACGTGGTCGGGGGATCTCTCTCTCTCTCTCTGTGCAGGGGAGGGGGGGTTCTCGGCTCTCTTGCCGCGGGGGACTCTCTCTCTCTCTCTCTGTGGAGGAAGGGGGGTTCTCTGCACACGCGGCGCGGGGGGCCCCGGTTTCCGCTTGCCACGTGGTGTAGCTGCTCTCTCTGCTCCGCGGGGGGGGGTGCATTCCACGGCGGGGGGAGGCTTTGTTTCCACCTCAGCTCGGCAGGGCGTGCCCTGCTGCTGCTGCCCGGGAATTTTAAAAGCAGTATATACAGCTGCATTGTGAAGCTTTTGTCGGCTCGTTATCCCTTTCCATCTGTGGTTTTTTTTTTTTTTAGAAATCGGTAGCTGATTTTAGCTTTGTTTTTGGTCAGGCGGGCTTTAGTACTTTGCTTTTAACATCTAACATGGGTTTGAAACTCAGCATTGTACAAAAAGGAGTGTATTATAATATTGTAAGCATTTTGGACAGTGGTAATGTGAAGTTCTCAAAGGGAAAATTGAAACAGTTTATAAGATGGCTTTTCCTCCACTTCCCACAAATCTCCCCTGAAGAAATCCACAATATTCAATTCTGGGATAAAGTTGGAAATGAATTGATAACCTTAGGACAATCTGGCAATGCCCCCTCGGCTAAATTTGTGTTTTGGAGTTTACAAATTCGTACAGCATTGCTCAAACAAAAGGAAATGGAGAAAAAGCCAAATGTAAAGCCATGTACCTCTGCTCTCCCTGTTTCTCCCTCTCCTAGCTCTAAAACCCCTAAACCTCTTTCCCCAAAACTTGGTATTTTAAACAGATCAAACTCATTGGGAAGTCGACGCCCAAAGTCTGTTGAAATGCCTGAGTTGCCCTGTCCACAAGGCCCTGGCCAGGCTGCGTGGAACCTTTCCCAATCCCCTGTGTCCCATCCTCAGAAACCCACAGCACGTGTTAGCTTTGCAGAGAGTAGTGTTACCCAAAATGGCCCCCAGCCCCTAGGGGGTCCACAAGATGGTGGATGCCACGTGGCATCTTCCCAAACCTGGTCTTCTTCTTCCCAAAATCCCCTTAAGCATCCTGAAACTCCAGCCCCATCCCCCTCTCCTCCTGTTCCTCGTGACACCTTCCCCCCTCCCCCTCCCTTTCCCGCAATACCCTCAGCTCCACCCCTCTACTCCCCCCAGGGGGCGTCTGCTGACGTGATGTCACCAGGCGTCCCCTCCCGCTGCTTGCCCCCTGACCCCGCCCCCTGTTCCCACGGTTTCCCCGCCCCTTGCAGGCCCCCTGTCCCCGCCCCCTCCCCGGGTTCCCACGGTGGGGACATACCCACTGCCTGTCCTCAAACCTGTACCTGTGATCCCAATGCTTACAATTCAAGGGATACAGAGCAGGGAACAGCAGATTCAATGCATAGTCCCATGTTGTCACTGGCTCCTGTTACCTTTCAGCCTGCAGCTCAGGGGGGAGCAGCTCCAACTGCTCATTGGAGTTCTTTTGGACGGCAATTGATTAAAGAGATCTGTAAGTCTCATAAAGAATATGGTCCACACAGTCCATATTTCTGTGGCCTTTTAAATTCTGAATTGAGTAGGACTGTAGTGACTCCACATGATTTAAAACATTTTTTTCCTGTTTAATGACCTCCACGGAATTTAAATTATGGGAAATAGCATGGAAACAAATGCTAAAAGATGCTCTCCCAGGCTTGCATGCTGATCCAAACACAGCCAAAGACAACAGTGGTAACCCTATCACCATTGAGCACCTCTGTGGTGAGGGCCAATGGTCCTCTCCCTCGATCCAAGCTACTGCAATTCCTGCAGAAACTCTCGAAAAGGTAAAAGAAGCAGCTAAAAAAGCATTCTTTTCCCTACCACCTGAGGGGCCTTTTGAGCCCTATAGTAAAATTAAACAGCTACCATCAGAGCCTTTTTTGAAATTTGTAGAAAGGTTAACTAGAGCTATTGAAATACAAGTTAAAAAAGAGAATGCTAGGGAAGCAATTTTAGAAGAAATGGCGTTTACAAATGCAAATGAACAGTGTCAAGCGGCAATCCTGAGCCTTCCTATCGAACCGCCTCCTACGTTAAAAGATATGCTCCTAGTGTGTAACAGGAAAGTGCCTCTGATGAGTGTGGCTGAAGACACCAGACCAAGGCTGCTGCCAAGACCACCTCAGCATGTTGCTGTTGCCGGCCCTGCGCCTTTTCCCTCAGCACAGCAGTACCCTGGGCAGCAGCAGAGACCAGCAATGGCTGAGCCCACAAAACCATGCCTGCTTTATAACAACCTAGGGCACTGGAGTAACCAGTGCCCCCTGAAAAGGGAATTTGATGAATTTAGAAATGGCAGGGGAGGAGAACTACAAGCCCTCCCTGGGGGTCAACAACAACAAAAAAACTGAAGAGCCAGCGCCGGCCTGCCAGGCGCGCAGACACAAAAAGAGCAGGCCAAGGGAATAAGGGTAGCAAAACAAATCAAGCGCGTGATAATATTAATGTTTGTGTAAGTGAAGCAGGTGCTTCAAAGACTGTGTATGATTTAAGTGATCCTGTGTTAACCACGTCTTCTGTCAATGAGCCTTACAGGTTGCAGCTGACTGAGTCACTCCATCTGGAGGACACTGATTGGCATTTTGTGTCTGTAAATCCTGAACAGAAAGGTACTTGGAACCGGATTCGTTGTAAGTACATCGTCATTGGGGACACCAAACACACACCACAAGAGATCAGAATTGCTCCGGGAATGACAACATCAGATCCTGAGCAATTCATTCTTGGCCTGCATTGTTTCCACCCACCCCTGTTTCTTCCCAAGGGACAAATTGTTGCACAAGCTATCCCTGTGCCATCTTTACCTGAAAATATCAAAAAACAAGGGCCCACAGTCGCCCGAGTACAAGTTATTGGGAAAGACAAACCCAAATTATGGTGTAATGTCAGTGGGGGTGGGGAGTCAAAACGCATTGAGATGCTTGTAGACACAGGTGCAGACTGCACAGTGATTCCAGTACAAGACTGGCCAGCACATTGGCCTTTGCAAGATGTTGCCGGTCACCTTCAAGGTGTAGGAGGTTTGCAATTGGCAAGACAATCCAAAAGCATTATTCAATTTGAGGGACCAAACGGAAAACTGGCAAATATCCGTCCATTTGTGTTGGATTATTCAGGACCTTTGTTAGGGAGAGATTTAATGGCCCAGTGGGGTGTCACAATTGATATTCCAGACTCTCCACAGCATATTTGTACAGCAGTCATTGA
Source organism: Melospiza georgiana (assembly GCF_028018845.1). Classification (NCBI taxonomy): domain Eukaryota; kingdom Metazoa; phylum Chordata; class Aves; order Passeriformes; family Passerellidae; genus Melospiza; species Melospiza georgiana. The sequence goes on from NW_026652215.1 coordinate 3,118,909, forward strand.
ACAACAGCGCTCCACCCAAAAACTGAAGTGGAAAACAGACAAACCAGTTCAGGTGAAACAGTGGCCGCTCAGTAAACAAAAAATAAAGGTGCTTGAGGAACTAGTGGAAGAGCAACTAAAAAAGGGCCACATTTTGGAGACCATGTCCCCATGGAACTCTCCAGTGTTTGTCATCCAAAAAGCTGACAAAAAGAGATGGCGGCTCCTCTGTGACCTCCGACAAATTAATAATGTAATTGAAGATATGGGTTCTTCTCAACCTGGTATGCCATCCCCAACAATGCTTCCCCAAGATTGGAAATTAGCTGTTATTGATATTAAGGATTGTTTTTTCCAAATCCCCTTGCACCCTGATGATGCACCGCATTTTGCATTCTCAGTTCCTTCTATTAATATGGAATCCCCTATGAAAAGGTACCATTGGACCGTTCTTCCTCAGGGATTAAAGGTCTCTCCAGCTATCTGCCAGTGGTATGTGTCTTCCCTGCTTTCCCCAGTACGTGCAGCCGCAGAGAAGGCCATTATCTATCATTATATGGATGATATCCTTGTGTGTGCCCCCAATGATGATTTACTCACACATGCGCTTGACCTAACGATCGATGCATTGATTGTTGCAGGGTTCGAGCTCCAGGAAAAGAAAATTCAAAAGATGCCACCTTGGAAGTATTTGGGCTTAGAAATTGGAAATAGGACCATTTCTCCTCAAAAACTAGAAATCAATCCAAAGATCAAGACCCTTGCGGATGTCCACAAGTTGTGTGGGTCTTTGAATTGGGTAAGACCATGGCTCGGTCTGACTAATGAAGACCTTGCCCCTCTTTTCAATTTATTGAAAGGGGGAGAGGACCCAGGTGCTCCTAGGTCTGTTACCCCAGAGGCACGGAAAGCTCTAGAAAAGGTTCAGATTGCAATGTCCACAAGACAGGCCAACCGATGCCGGCCTGACCTGCCATTCAAATTTATCATCCTAGGTAAGTTGCCACACCTCCATGGAATTATTTTCCAGTGGGAGGAAAAACAAACACCTAAGGCAAAGAACACACCAAAAAAGGACCGGGACCAGAGGGACCCTCTCTTGATCATAGAATGGGTTTTCCTCAGTCACAAAAGGTCCAAGAGACTGACAAAGCCTCAGGAGCTGGTAGCAGAACTGATCCGGAAAGCAAGGACCCGGATCAGGGAGTTAGCAGGATGTGATTTTAAGTGCATTCACATTCCAGCTGAGTTAAAATCAGGTCAAAATACTATGAAAATACTGGAACAATTGTTTCAAGAAAATGAAGTGTTGCAGTTTGCTCTGGATTCCTACTCAGGACAAATTTCGGTAGCGCGGCCCGCTCACAAATTGTTCGAACAAGATGTTCAATTTACCTTAAAACTGAGAAGTGCTCTAAGTAGGAGACCTTTAAAAAGGGCTCTAACTGTCTTCACAGATGCATCTGGGAGGTCCCACAAGTCTGTTATGACTTGGAAGGATCCTCAAACCCAGCAGTGGGAGACAGACATTGCTGAGGTGGAAGGTTCACCTCAGGTTGCTGAATTGGCTGCGGTTGTTAGGGCCTTTGAAAGGTTCTCAGAACCATTTAATCTGATTACAGACTCTGCATACGTGGCAGGAGTAGTATCCAGGGCAGATCAAGCAATACTGCAAGATGTGTCTAACATCACACTTTTCGAATTGCTCTCAAAACTGGTAAAGTTAGTTACTCACCGAGAGCAACCCTTTTATGTGATGCATGTCAGGTCACACACTGACATGCCAGGGTTTATCGCTGAAGGCAACAGAAGGGCAGATGCTCTTGCTGCACCTGCAGTGATGGCCACTCTCCCAAATGTTTTTGAACAGGCAAAAATCAGCCACCAGCTTTTCCACCAAAATGCACCTGGCCTGGTTCGTCAGTTTAACATCACTCGAGAACAGGCCAAAGTGATTGTGGCCACATGCCCAAATTGCCAACAACATGCACTCCCTACAGTGAGTACGGGAGCAAACCCAAGGGGACTGAACAGTTGTGAACTGTGGCAAACAGATGTAGCACACATACAGTCTTTTGGACGGCAGAAATATGTTCATGTTAGTGTAGATACCTTTTCTGGAGTGGTCTATGCTTCTGCCCACACAGGAGAATCATCTATTGATGCTATTAAGCACCTCTTACAGGCTTTTTCTTTCATGGGCATCCCCAAGGAGCTGAAAACTGATAATGGGCCTGCTTACAAATCCAAGGAATTCGGGAGCTTCCTGCAGCAATGGGGAGTAGAGCACAAAACTGGCATCCCCTACTCCCCTACAGGTCAAGCCATTGTAGAAAGAACTCACCGTGATATTAAAAGGGTCCTGGACCAGCAACAACAGGTTCTGAAGGTAGAACCTCCCCACATCCGGTTAGCCAGGGCGCTATTCACAATCAATTTTCTGAATTGTTCTTTTGACAGCCTGAACCCACCCATCCTACGCCACTTTGGGGGGAGCAATCATAAGTTAATGAAAGAAAAACTTCCAGTTTTAGTAAAGGACCCTGAGACTTGGAAAATGGTGGGACCCTACAAATTGGTTGCTTGGGGACGTGGATATGCCTGTGTGTCCACCCTCTCTGGTTTAAGGTGGGTTCCTTCCAAATAGGTAAAGCCCTATGTTCCCAAGGTCTCAGAGAAATCTACAGAAGCACCCCAGGTTGCTCATGCTGCCTGGAGAAGAAAACGCCGCACGTGTTTTCTGGAGGAAATTCCATTTAAGCCTCCTATCTGGAATAGTTTATAATATATGTTTGTTTCAAGTTTTTGTACCAGTTTAGATCCCGCTGTTCGTGTGTAGCCTCGAGACACCATGAGACTGAGCCTGCTTCTCGTCCTACTCGTGATCATCCCACCTGTGACCTCCTGCATAGTGCCTCAGCCCAAAGTACATATGGACTACCTTGACAAAGGCTCTCAGACATCAACAGAGAAACTGACAACTGGCTGAATGGACTGTTCAAAGGCTGGGGACTCTCGGGCTGGTTGGGATCTATTCTGAAAACTGTGTTTTTAGTGCTGTTTATTTTAGTTATAGTTATTGTAGTTGTCAGCATTGGTTTTGGATTAATCAAACGCATGGTTCTCAAGTTAATTTCAAGCTCATCTCCCCCTCCTGAGGTCTACCATTTTTGAAGCCCTCAGTGCTCCAATGGATGACCTAGAAGCCTCAGTGGAAAACACTGACCCTCCTGTAGAGGAAGAACTGATTTACCAGCCATGCTTTGGCAATCATTCTGCACCACAAACACAGTCCTCTTCTTTTTAAACAAAACTAGGGGGAGATGTTGTGGTGTGCTGTATTGTTCCATTTTGGCCTTCCAGGTCACTTTCCCAGGTGTGCCTATGTCTCTCTCCCTTCCCCCTTACCCCCATGCTGAGTGAGTCCTGTCACTCAGACCTAACATTCCAGCAAGGCGTCGTGTGGTTGGTCAAGTTCAAAGGATGCCCCTATGCCCAGAGGTCATTGGCCTGTCTGGGTGTCATCTTCCCCTGAGACCCTGCCCCTCTCACCTGGTTGGTAGCTCACCTGTACCTCCCCTCCCCCTGTCCCGGAGCTTAAAAAAGTGATCAGACCATGCGGTCAGCGGTTCTGTTGGAGCAGGTCCTCACGTTCAGACCTCTGTAACCATGGAATAAACCTCTGGACATTAAACCCTCCAGCAGAATCCTCTCCTTTTTCTCTTCACCATCGCCTGAAGCTATCCTCCTGAGGTAACGGGGTCCCTTACAAGCCTGGACTTGTTCAGTGCCCAGCTGCAACCACCAGTAAGCCGAGGTATCTCTGGGGTGACACACCGCAGTTGCTGCCTTTGGCCCAGCAGCGAGGGTCAGACTGGCCCAGGCACAATCTAACTGGTAATATTGGGAGCCTTTTTTTCCAATAAGCACCACCCACATAACTATGTTTGGCCAGTTTGTGACTCTGTAATTCCAGTGTATGAAAGTGAGCTTCACATTAGTAATATACTGGATCCATCCTGGTCCCTTGAAGTGTCAGGATATTGGACGGTAGAGAGGAAAAAGGAACAGTGGAACGCATGGTGGGGGAGGCGAGCAGGGATCCCATAGACAAGGACCCCATGGCCGGTGGGACATGTAGGATTGAAGGGTTTGTGGGGACTTGGGAGCTGGGTTCACCCATCAGGGAAACCCTGTTTGTGCCAGGACGGGGACCCAGGGTGGGATTCCCATCCAGCACACACCAAGGGAGCCAGTGAGCTCCACATGTCACGGTGGCTCCTGCATCGCTCAGAGTGGGGGCAGCCTCTGGGGCGCAGCCAGTGCTGTAATTTCCAGGGCCAGCCAGAGCCAGGCTGGAGTGGGGTGGCCACCGAGGGGTTTGCTGCAGGGGGTCACCCAGGAGCCGGTGCAGCAGTTCATGTGCTGCTGAGCCAAGAGGGTCGGGGCAGTCTGGCCGCCAAGCCAAGTCACGTCAAGGTGGAGCTGCCAAACCGAGGGTGTTGGGCTGGGCCGGCTGCTGAGCTGAGCCAAATCAGGGCAGGCAGAGCCGCTGAGGCTGAGCCAAGTCAGGCACGGAGCAGGAACTCCTGAACTGGGGCAGGCTGAGCCTCTGAATTGAATTGTGGTGAGCGGAGCCACTGAAGCCAAATCAAGTTGGGTCAGAAGTTGGATGGAAGCCGCATAGTCGAATAGGGGCCTGCAGAGCTGCCGAAGCCAAGCCAGGTTGGGCCAGGGGTGAGACGGCAGCTGCCCAGGTGAATTGGGCCGGGGCAGGCCACAGCCAAGCTGAGCCAGGCGGGACAGAGAGCAGAGTTCGACCGTGGGACCAGATCATTGAACCAAGGAGAGGAAGGGCAGGGACCAATCCAGTGATATGGAAGCCCCTGGATCATAAGATTTTTTTTATTTTTACTTGTTAAAAGAGAAGTACCGTTTTTTTGTTTTTTCTCTCTCTTCCCTTTCCTTCTCTTTTCTCTTTTCCTTTTTTCTTTTTTTTCTCACTCCCCCTTCTCTTTTCCCTTCTGAGAGAGGCAAGGTCTGTCCAGAGGGCCTGTGGCTGGAAAGGTGGGCTCTGTCAGAGGAGGGCCTGTGATCGGCCAGTCAGGATGAGACAATGGGCAAATCCCCAAGGAGAGGAGTAGAAATTGAGGCAGTACCAATAGTTATACCCCTAGATGGCCCACTGGGAAGGAAACTAGACCTGTGGAAATATGACCAGAGATAAGGATGAGCCCAAAATGATTCAGTATTGCATGGTAGAATGGACCAGAAGGGAAATTAGGAGCAATCATGTATACTGGCCGAGATATGGGTCAGATGAAGGATGGATGTGTCAGGCATTAAACATCCATGTAAGAGCTAAGAAACCGTTCAATCCGGAAGAGAATGACTACCCTGCCTGCTGGGAGGGGGAGACCTCACCCTCAAAGGTGAGCATGTTTAAGGTATCAGAAAATAAAGAATGGGACCCAATAGAAGACTTACCCCCTCCACCTCCAATAGCCCCAGATGCACCTCCCCTATCCGAGATGGGCCTACTCAAAACACCAGAAACAGGGTGGCACAATGAGAGGAAAGCAGATCAGGGGATGGGAACCAAGCAGCAGGATTATATCCCCTGAGGGAATGTGTACCCCACTGTGTGGGGTGCGGGGAGGAATTAGATTTGTAACCGTGCCTCTCAGTTCTTCTGATGTGACAATGTTCAAGAAATAATTGAAAGGATTACTAGAGGACCTCACTGGATTAGTGGAACAGTTAGACCAGTTTCTGGGGCCCAATATTTATACATGGGAAGAGATGCAATCAATAATGACCAAGCTATTCACACCAGAAGAAAGACAGATGATTTGAGTGGCTGAGATATGGATATGGGAAAGGAAGCATGTGCAGGGACCTCCTGGGAATCTGACAATGCCCATAGTGCACCCCACCTGGGACCACAACAGCACTGGGGGGAGGCAAGACATGGAGGAATATAGAGCATTGATTTTAAGAGGTAGCAAAGAGGCAGCTCCATGTAATTAAAATCTCATAAAGCTTTTGATGAGCAGCAAAGGAAGGAAGAAACCAGCACAGAGTGCTAGAAAGATTGAGAAAGAATATGAGGCAATATTCAGGGTTTGACCCTGATACAGTTGCTGAACAGATCTTACTAAAGATAAATTTCATCACTCACATTTGGCCAGATATATGGAGAAAGTTAGAAAAGTTAGATGGTTGGCAAGAAAAGAGGGTAGAGGATCTTTTAAGGGATGCAGAGAAGGAGTATGTAAAAAGGGACTAAGAGAAGGCCAAGTCAAAAGCCAAAGTAATGGTAACTGCCATTAGAGAAGGAAACCATCATGTAAAGAACAACTCAGGTAAGGCAGGAGGATTCCGAGTGCAGGAAGACAGATGGAGGGAGGATGCAGCTCCTTGGGACTGGGCACAAAAAGGAGAGTTTGGGAAACAGGGGAACCTATGACCAGTTTGATTTTACTGTAAAGAGAGTGGGCATATCAGAAAGAATTTCCCCCAGAGGTAAAAGGAGCTGAGGGTCTATGACACTGAGCAAAAAGGAGAAACGGAAGACTAGGGGTGTCAAAAGCTCTACCTCCTGGGGACAGGATATCATCAGGAGCCATTGATAACTTTAAAAATAAATACCCAGGAGGAAGCATTTGAATTCTTAGTAGACATGGGGCTGAAAGAACTTGTGTTTGTAGAATCCAAAGGGGTGCAAAAAGGGTAAAGATACTGTGCAAGTAGTAGGTGCTAAAGGAGAAGGGTTCCAGGTCCCAGTTATAAAGCAAATAAAGCTTGAAGGAACAAATAAAATAGGATTTGGGGATGTTTTATAAGTTCCAGAAGCAGGGTGAAAATTATTAGGACGGGATTTACAGGTGCAGTTTGACATTGGCGTGCTTCCAGAGGAAGGGAAAATGGTAGTTAAGCTTCTCCAATTAAGGGAAGAGGATGAGGACAACATTAATGAGAAGGTGTGGGCAAAACCAAAAAAAACCCTGGTAAACAGAACATGAAACCTATAGTAATAAAAATAGTTAATGTGAACCATCCAGTTTGGGTACGACAATATCCACTCTCCCTGGAAGGGAGATGAGCGCTGCAGCCACTGATCCAGGACCTACCTGAGGATAGACCTTAGAACCATGTATGTCCCCCCATAATACACCCATATTACCAGTAAAGAAGTCAGATGGGACTTACAGGCTTGTTCAAGATTTGAGAGAAGAGAACAAAAGAACAGTGAATCCATACCTAGTAGTGCCTAACCCCTCTACACTACTGAGTAATATCCCCCCAGCACAGCAGTGGTTCAGTGTGATAGACCTAAAAGATACTTTTTAGGCATGTCTACTGGCAGAGAAAAGTGGGATATATTTACCTTTGAATGGGAGGACCCTGATTCTGGGAGGAAGCAACAGCTTCGGTAGACTAGGTTACCCCAAGGGTTTTCCAACTCCCCAAACCTCTTTGGTCAAGCCCTAGAAGAATACAGCTCTTCTCCATCAAACCTGAGATAAAGCTCATCCAATGTGTAAATTATTTGCTTTTCTCAGGACAGGAAGAAAAAGAAGTTTGGGAATCCACTATAGTATTGTTAAATTTTCTGAGGGACCAAGGACTTCAGGTATCAAAAGGGAAACTTGAATTTGTGGAATGGGAAGTAAAATTCCTAGGACATGTGATTTGTCAAGGGAGCTGGCGGCTGAACCATGAGAGAATTACGGGGATAGTCTCACTCCCATGGCCAAAAATTAGGAGGGAAGTCAGAAGGATTTTATGTCTGTTGGGATATTGTGGGCTATGGATTGAAGGCTGTCCAATTCTTGTAAGAAAAGTTAGTTGAAGAAGAGATAAGTGGGAAAAAGATGATGAACAAAGTTTGAAGCTTTTAAAGCAAAAATTAGTGCACTGGCACTGTGTCTTCCTGCCTTAGACAAACCCTTCTATTGTTTGTGGATATAGAAAAAGGGGTTGCACATGGAATATTAGCCCAGGACTGGGGAGGATCCAGGAAACCAGGGGCCTATTTATCAAAATACTAGACCCTGTCAGCTAGGGGTGGCCAACTTGCATTCAGGCTGTGGCAGTGACTGCCCTACTCATAGCAGAAAGCAAAAAATTAACCTTTTGGGGGAAAATTGAAAATATATATCCCAAACTCAGTAAGGAGTATCCTGAGCCAAAAGGCTGAGAAATCGCTCACTGATTCCTCAGTGCTAAAGTATGAAGCCATCTTAAGAGACAATGGTTTAGAGCTAATTGTGAGTAACCAACTCAACCTTGCCCAGATTTTATATGGAGAACCAGATGAGGAATTAATACATAATTGCCTGGAGGTTATAAACTATCAAACTAAAGTAAGAGAGGACCTAACAGATCCGCCACTCCAAGGTACATTGATTGTACATCAATGGATCTTCACAGATAATAAAGGGACAAAGGGTATCGGGGTACGCTATGGTGCATGAAGGGTTGGCAGCCTTATAAAAGGAAAAGTCACCTTCCAACTGGTCAGCCCAGGCATATGAGTTGTATGCCCTAAAATGAGCTCTGGAAATATTGGCACAGGAAAGGGTTACAATCCATACAGGACTCAAAATACACTTTTGGCATAGTGCAAACCTTTGGAAAATTTTTGGAAGAGAGTGGGCTATTAAATTCAAAGGGAAAGGAACTGAATAATGAAAAAATTCTTTCAGAAGAGTTAGAAACCTTACAATTAGCAGAGGAAGTAGCAGTGGTATATGTTAAAGGACATCAAAAAGGGACAATACAGGAGCAGCGAGGGAACAATGAGGCTGATCTAGAGGCTAAAAATGCAATTGAATCAGAGACAGAAAAACTAATAATAGTATTAACACCCATGAGAGAAATGCAAAAAGTCCCTGTATTCAGTGGGACAGAAGAGGAAGAACTTCTTAAAAGAGGAGCCAAGAAAGATAACAAAGGGAAGTGGAGATGAGCAGATGGGAGGCAGATGTTGAATAAACCCCTTGCCGGGAAAATGCTAGAAGGCATACATGGAACAACACATTGGGGTAAAAAAGCACTAAGTGATCAGTTTCTAAGGGTTTGGGGCTGCATAGGAATTTTCAGAATACCTAAGCAAGTAACTGAACGGTGTGTGATATGTCAAAAAGTGAATAGGAAAATCGTGAGGAAAACACCCAGGGGAGAGTGAGAACTAGCCTTAAGGCCCTTTCAAAACATCCAAGTAGACTTTACTGAGCTTCCCAGGTACAAGAGTGGAAGTTTTTGCCAGTGATAGTAGATCACTTGACTCATTGTGTAGAGATGGTATCCACTGTGAATGCACATGCCAATGTTCTGAGTAAAACACTTGTAGAATCAATCATTCCCCAATGTGGGATGGCCAACAGGATCAATTCAGACTGGGGAACTCATTTCACATCAAAGATATTGCAGAAAGTTGTTCAGGCCCTAGGAATAAAATGGGAATTACACACTCCATGGCATCCACAGAGTTCTGGTCGTGTAGAGAGAATGAATCAAATTCTTAAAAGATCTCTAGTTAAGCTCATGATTGAAACCTGAATGTCATGGATAAAATGTCTCCCTTTGGCCTTATTAAGAATTAGAACCCAACCCCAGTCAGATCTGGGGGTGTCACCCTATGAAATTATGTTTGGGTTACCCTTTCTGACCTCACCCCAGAAGGTTGCCGCCTATGAGGAAGGGGAAGCCAATGCCAAGAAATAAGTTACGTCTATAACACAAACCTTAGAAGGCCTAAGGCATGAAGGGGCAATTCCTCAAACTACCACCCTGGATTTCAGAATCCATAATATTAATCCTGAGGATTGGGTGATGATCAAGTCATAGAGAGATCAGCCTCTAACTCCTCAGTGGGAAGGTCCCTTTCAGGTACTGCTCACCACTGAATCAGCCGTGCAAACTGCAGAGCAGGGATGGACTCATGGCAACAGAGTCAAAGGCCCAGTAGGAGAACCCAAAGAGTAGACTGTAACATCAAGGCAGGGTAAAACAAGATTGACTCTCAAGCAGAGACTGAGAGACAACCAGAAAAACACCAAGAAGCCCAAAAAGTAGAGTCAAGCTTCCACCAACCAGCTCAAAAACTGTCTTCCTGTTTTCATGGGTGAGAATTACCAGCATCTGTTGAGGAGAAGTACACAAGGGACTGTAAAATGTAATGGGAAAGCTTCTTTAAGAAAATAAGACAAAGTAAGGAGGGCAAGGCTGGATTGGTCCCTTTGTTTGCTACCAAGAAGGCTCCATCGCCCTGCCATGGGCAGCAACCCCGTAGGCATGGACAAAAGGCCATACCAGACCTCTATAATTCCTCATTTTTCAAAGGGACAAAAGGCCATACCAGACCTCTGTATTTCCTCAGTTGTCTTTTAATTCAACAAGGACTGGAGGGCAGTACCGAGCTGGCCTCTGTACTCACCCCTAAGATACACCAACTATGGGTAGCAGCCACATAGGCATGGTAGATGGGAGTCAAAGCCATACTGGGCCCCTGGGATGCCCTTTTGTCCGTTCCAAATTAGTCTAAGGAAAACCTGAGATTTTTTCTCCTGTTCCCACTGTCCTTGCCCACATCAACAGATGCTGGTATGAATCATTCAAGAGAAAGAGAGAAAATGTTTTACTTAACTGTTTGAGCAAAATGACTTATAGGAAAAGGTAATGGTGTTATAGATGAGTAATCCAGTGGCTGACTCTCACAATTAAGGGGTGAATATTAAATATATGTTAAGAGATATTTTGTAGATGTATAGTTATCCTTCCCCTCCCCCTTGCATTGTTATCACAGGATGGCCTCAGTAGTCAGGGCATTTGGGAGGGTGGGCTTGTTACTATGGCAGCACCTGACCTCCAATCAAGGTGTTAGACAGTGATCTTCACCACTGGACAGAGAAGGAGTCGATTGACAAGACTTTGGGAGGGGCTAGAGGTATAAAGGACAGAACATCCATTTTGTAGATGAGCACGCAGTGACTGAATTCTTTGCTCCCAGTGCTGTATTCTTTTCTTTATTCAGTCTTCTGTTGTATTTTGAAAAGGCCTTAATAAAGCATTTAAATTTTTGAAAGTAAAAATAGTTTCTCACATGGGGTTTGAGAATGTGAGGCAAGGTTGTCTACACTGAGTCAGCTCCAAGGTACAACTTCACTGACCTGGCGAGACCTCCTTTGGAGCAGTCCTACATCAATATCAATTACAGAATGCTGCAATCACATCTTCTTTAAAAAGAACAGCAATAAAATACACTCTTTAAAAAAGAATTGCCTATTTCATTGTCCTGGTTTAGGACAAATTAGGGGAAATCTCCAAAAGGGAGCCCCCCAAAACAAAACAAACCTCCAACCACCCCTCCCCCAACACCGGGTTCGGGAAGGAATTTCTCGGAGGAGCAAAGTGGAAAACAAAACCTATTTATTTACAAGTAACAAAAGAACACTCCCCAACACAAGAAAAGGAAAGAAACAGACTGTGTATGGTGAGGGCTTCAAGCTTCTCTTGCAAGCTCCAGGTGTCCTGGATGTCTCAGGTCAGGTCCGGAACCGGTCCAGTATCTTCAGGGGAGGGTAAGAAAGAGGGAACAAAAGAAAAGAAAAAAAAAAAGCGCAAAAAGCAGAAAGCAAGCAAGCAAAGCGGCTAGCCAAGCCAAGCAGCCAAAAGCCAAAAGCCAAAAAGGCCTGGTCAAACACTCCCCCCCTCTCTTCCCCGCCCCGCCACAGCAAGACGGCCGGGGGGGGGGGAAGAGAGAAAAGGCACAGCTGCCAGACACAACACACGATATTGGGATAAAGGCTCTCACCCCACGACACTCCACCCCTTATCCCATATCGTGAATATACAATAAAACTTTCATTTCACGTACTCACACCTTTGACACTTACGCATTCCTCTCATCTTACTTGCTCAGACCTTTGACACTTACAGTTTCCTTCTGTCTCACATTCAACAAACAATGACATTCATATATGAGTCTCATCCCACAATCAGGTCTCCCTGAGGTACACACCGTGTTGTTCCATCTTTCTGCATTATCCACCATGTATAACCTGGTCCTTGAGCAAAGACAATCCCACGGATGGGTTTGTCTGTACTCGAGGCAGGGTTGATCCATACTGTCTTTCCCAACAAACCTCTGACATGGGCCACTGGGGCTTTATCCCCATCTACTATATTAAGGAGCTCAGACTGAGCAGGACCTGCTCGGTTGGTGGAACCTCGAGTGTTAACTAACCAGGTAGCCTTTGCTAAATGCTGCTCCCAGTTTTTAAAAGACCCCCCACCCAATGCTTTTAAGGTGGTTTTTAACAATCCATTATACCTTTCCACCTTCCCTGCAGCTGGTGCATGATAGGGGATATGGTATATCCACTCGATGCCATGTTCCCTAGCCCAAGTATTAATAAGATTGTTTTTAAAATGAGTCCCATTATCCGACTCGATTCTCTCGGGAGTACCGTGCCTCCAAAGGACCTGCTTTTCAAGGCCCAAGATAGTGTTACGGGCTGTGGCATGAGACACAGGGTAGGTTTCCAACCATCCCGTGGTGGCTTCTACCATGGTCAGTACATAGCGCTTGCTCTGGCGGGTCTGAGGCAGTGTGATGTAATCAATCTGCCAGGCCTCCCCGTATTTGTACTTAGACCACCGCCCCCCATACCAGAGGGGCTTCACCCGCTTGGCCTGCTTAATGGCAGCACACGTCTCACAGTCACGAATAACCTGAGAGATACTGTCCATGGTTAGATCCACCCCTCGGTCTCGTGCCCACTTATAGGTGGCATCTCTACCCTGGTGGCCTGAGGCATCATGGGCCCATCGTGCTAAGAATAACTCTCCCTTATGCTCCCAGTCGAGATCTATCTTCAACTCCCCTATCTTTGCAGCCTGATGTACTTGCTGGTTGTTTTGCTGCTCTTCATTAGCTCTACTTCTGGGGACATGGGCATCTACATGGCGAACCTTCACAGGTAACTTCTCTAACCGAGTAGCGATATCTTTCCACTCTTCCGCAGCCCAAATTGGTTTTCCTCTGCGCTGCCAGTTCGCCTCTTTCCATCTCTTCAGCCATCCCCATAGAGCGTTGGCTACCATCCAAGAATCGGTACACAAATAGAGCCTTGGCCACTTCTCTCTCTCTGCAATACCTAGGGCCAGTTGAATAGCTTTGATTTCAGCAAATTGACTGGATTCGCCTTCTCCTTCAGTAGCCTCTGCAACCCGTCGAGTGGGACTCCATACAGCTGCTTTCCACCTCCGTTTCATCCCTATGACGCGACAAGAACCATCGGTGAATAGAGCGTAACGCGTTTCTTCTGCTGGTAACTGTATGGCGGAGCTTCCTCAACCCGGGTCACTGGCTCTTGTTCCTCATCCGCGACACTAAAGCTTTCACCTTCGGGCCAATTTGTAATTATTTCCAGGATCCCAGGGCGATTTAACTTCCCAATTCGAGCGCGCTGCGTAATGAGGGCAATCCACTTACTCCAAGTAGCATTGGTGGCATGGTGGGTAGAGGGAACCTTTCCTCTGAACATCCATCCCAGCACCGGTAGTCGGGGTGCCAGAAGGAGTTGTGCCTCTGTACCAATCACCTCTGAGGCAGCTTGGACTCCTTCATAGGTGGCCAAGATTTCCTTTTCTGTTGGAGTATAGTTATCTTCAGACCCCCTGTAGCTCCGACTCCAAAATCCCAATGGTCGGCCTCGGGTCTCGCCAGGCACCTTCTGCCAAAGGCTCCAGGACAGACCATGGCTCCCGGCTGCAGAGTAGAGCACGTTCTTCACATCTGGTCCCGTCCTGACTGGACCAAGGGCTACAGCATGAGCGATCTCCTGCTTGATCTGGATGAAAGCTTGCTGCTGCTCAGGGCCCCAATGGAAGTTGTTCTTCTTGCGGGTAACCAGATAAAGGGGTCTCACAATCTGACTATACTCAGGGATGTGCATCCTCCAGAAACCTATAGCACCTAAGAAAGCTTGTGTTTCCTTCTTATCAGTTGGTGGGGACATAGCAGTGATTTTGTTAATAACATCTGCAGGAATCTGACGCCGTCCATCTTGCCACTTCACTCCCAAAAACTGAATTTCTCGGGCAGGTCCCTTGACTTTGCTCTTCTTAATGGCAAATCCGGCTTCCAAGAGAATATGAATTATCTTCTCTCCTTTCTCGAACACTTCTATTGCCGTGTTCCCCCAAACAATGATATCATCAATATATTGTAAATGTTCTGGAGCCTCACCCTCTTCTAGTGCAGCCTGGATCAGTCCATGACAGATGGTAGGACTGTGTTTCCACCCCTGGGGCAGTCGGTTCCAGGTATACTGCACTCCCCTCCATGTAAAAGCAAACTGGGGCCTGCATTCTGCTGCCAGAGGGATGGAGAAAAACGCGTTAGCAATATCGATGGTCGCGTACCACTTTGCTGCCTTGGACTCCAGCTCGTACTGCAGTTCCAGTATGTCCGGTACAGCCGCACTCAGTGGTGGAGTCACTTCATTCAAGGCACGATAGTCCACAGTCAATCTCCATTCTCCGTCAGATTTTCGCACGGGCCAGATAGGGCTGTTGAAGGGTGAGTGGGTTTTACTGACCACCCCTTGGCTCTCCAGCTCTCGGATCATTTTGTGGATGGGGATCACGGCATCTCGATTCGTCCGGTACTGCCTGCGGTGCACTGTTGAGGTGGCAATTGGCACTCGTTGTTCCTCTACCTTCAAGAGTCCTACTGCAGATGGGTTCTCTGATAGTCCAGACAAGGTATTCAATTGTTTAATACCCTCTATCTCCACTGCAGCTATTCCAAAAGCCCACCTGAATCCCTTAGGATCTTTGTAATAGCCATTCCGGAGGAAGTCTATGCCCAAAATACACGGAGCCTCTGGACCAGTCACAATCGGATGTTCCTGCCACTCCTTCCCAGTCAAGCTCACCTCAGCTTCCAACAAAGTCAACTGTTGTGATCCCCCTGTCACTCCAGCAATGGAAACAGGTTCTGTCCCCACGTGTTCCGATGGCATTAAGGTACACTGTGATCCAGTGTCAACCAATGCTTCATAGTCTTGTGGCTCTGATGTGCCAGGCCATCTGATCCACACCTTCCAGAAAACCCGGTTCTCCCGTGCCTCTTCCTGGCTGGAGGCAGGGCCCCTCTAAGCCAGATTGTCCTTCTTTCCTTGGGCATATGCCTTAGAAGTTCCTTCAAGGGGATCGGACATGTCATCGTCATCAGCATACTTAACATCTCGGCTACGAGCGACCGGAGCTGCTATCCTTTTGGTGATACTTTCTCTTTTCTTCAAATCATGCACCCGTTGTGCCAAAGCAGCGGTGGGTTTTCTGTCCCATCTCCTCATGTCTTCTCCAGACTCACGCAGAAAAGCCCATAACTCAGCCCGTGGGATGTACCTTCTCTCCCCATCAAAGGAGCGCCAGCGTTGGACACCAGGGCCTCTAATTTGTACAGCTGAGATTTGAATAAGGTCCTCCTTAATCTCTTCCCGGAGTTTCTTATGATTCTCCTCTATTTTGTCCTCTAGTTTCTGCAGTCGGGTTTCCACTGCTGCAATTGTGGCATGAGTTGGGCCATGCACAGCATCTGCATACGCTCGAAGCTTCTTTGCCATATCGAGCACAGTCTCATATGTATCATCCCGCTTCATTATTGCTAGGGCAGAAGCGTATTCAGGTGGCCCAAGTCGCACAAGTTTCCTCCACATTATAGGTGTGCATGGTACCAGGTCTGGATTCCTAGTTGTTGTATCATCTGAGAAAATGAGCTCTGCCACCGCCATCTCTCTCAGGCGTTGGATCGCCTGTTCTATGGTCTTCCACCGTGTCTGCTGCATATAGAGATCATCCGTACACAGGTATCGTTCTGCTACGCTTCTTAGGACCCGTTCCCAGAGGCTGTGAGGGTTAGCCCCCCTCATCATACCTTGATCAATGACAGGATCATGTGACAGGGATCCCAAATGCCTTGCTTCAGTACCATCCAAAATTGTAACCTCCCCTGCAGCATCCCAAAGGCGGACTAACCAACTAATTATAGATTCGTCAGGTTGTCGTCTGTAATCCTTTCTTAGGCCTCTGAGGTCCTTCAGAGAAAAGGAGTCAATATTAGCTCCAGATTCTGTGCCCCTTGATGTGGCCTCTGATTTTGGTGAGGGTCCTTCTCCTGCATCATCATCATCATCCTCCACCTTTCAATCAGTCTTGCCTTTACACTTTCCACCTCTTGTATTAGCTGCAACAGCCATGGGTTGGGGCCTATTGTCTGATTCAGCTGCTAGCCTGGAGCCTGGGATGTTAGCTGCAGCCTGGGTCACTGGGATGGTAACTAACTTATCTCCCTGTTCCCTTTCTGCTATCTGCTGCTCCACAGTATCTAGCAGAGTACGGTAAACAAACGCCAAGGCCCAGCTCACTGCAGTAACCCTTTCCTCCTTAGTATTACCATGGCACTTCTCCCTCAAATACTTTGCCACCTCGACTGGATCCTGAATTTGATCAGATGGAAAGTCCCAATCTATAGGATTGGAAAATTCCTTTAAAGTCTGGCCCATGTCCTCCCATTTCCCACTCCAGTCAAGATTTTTCCTGCTTTGTTTTACTCCTAAGTCAGGAGTGTCTCTAACCCCTCTAGAAATCTCAATCTTCATTTTATACACACTCCAGACAGTATAGAAAAGGCTTAATAAATTAAATGCCAGAAAGATGGTTTCTTTCAAACTCAGGGGAAATTCAGTATTTTCTAATAGAGATGTCAACAATTTGGACGACAAGAAGGAGGACAAAGGCTGAAAAGCCCCTTCCCCTTCTTCTCCCCAAACAAACTGAGTAAACAACCATAACAGCAATCCATACATTCCTGAAATAAAGTCCAGCATTTTTATCCGACACATCATCACACATAAGACCAGCACAATGACTATTCTGGTTAGTGCCCCCCGCTTACAAAAGCTACTTATTAGGGACAACATCAGAGCTATTTTTGGGTAAGGAAATAACCCCAGGGACCACAAAAGTATTAAAACTTCAAAAACCCCTAGGGACCAGAAATACCGGCAAGCTTCCACTCCAAATGACATTATGAATCACCAATATGCCCACCAAAATAGCCAAAACCAAAATATTATTGTTATAGGTTTTTTTTCCACTGTTTTTTTTTTTTGGCCTCCGTTTCCCGGCCAACGCACCAAAAAGTATATTGTCCTGGTTTAGGACAAATTAGGGGAAATCTCCAAAAGGGAGCCCCCCAAAACAAAACAAACCTCCAACCACCCCTCCCCCAACACCGGGTTCGGGAAGGAATTTCTCGGAGGAGCAAAGTGGAAAACAAAACCTATTTATTTACAAGTAACAAAAGAACACTCCCCAACACAAGAAAAGGAAAGAAACAGACTGTGTATGGTGAGGGCTTCAAGCTTCTCTTGCAAGCTCCAGGTGTCCTGGACGTCTCAGGTCAGGTCCGGAACCGGTCCAGTATCTTCAGGGGAGGGTAAGAAAGAGGGAACAAAAGAAAAGAAAAAAAAACAGCACAAAAAGCAGAAAGCAAGCAAGCAAAGCGGCTAGCCAAGCCAAGCAGCCAAAAGCCAAAAGCCAAAAAGGCCTGGTCAAACACTCCCCCCCTCTCTTCCCCGCCCCGCCACAGCAAGACAGCCGGGGGGGGGGGAAGAGAGAAAAGGCACAGCTGCCAGACACAACACACGATATTGGGATAAAGGCTGTCAACCCACGACATTCATAGAGGCTCTTTGAAATATTCTCCATAACTGTAAAAGGAGAACTTCTTGCTGAACTGAACTAGACCAGAGGGAAATAAAGGCAGATCCATGGTTTGTCAGAAATTTCTTGACCCTAATGAGCATTTGGAGGTGAGCCCTTCAAGCTCAGGGCCTGAGAGTAGATTGCACAAATCTTTCCTGGAGTCAGAGTTGGAAGAAAACCCCAAAGAGTCTTGAGGAATCGATGGGTCCCACTGAGGTCCATCCCAAACACAAGCTCCTCATGGACTCCTTGGAGGAGAGAATTGGAGGCCAGGATGGCACAAAAACTGCTTGGACACTCAGTGTGGAAAGGAAAATCCAAAGTACCTTAAAAAACTTTGAGAATCTGAAAGCATTAATGAGCCCCACTGAGTGTTGTTACTCACAAAGCCTCTCCAGGGACTAATTACAGCAGAAAATTGGAGGCCATGATTGCACAAAGCTCTCAGAGACTCCAAGGCAAAAACCAAACCCAAAGTCCTTTGAAAAACCTGCAGTCCCTGGAAGCATTCAGGAGTCCCCAGGGCCATTCCTGAGCAAGGCTCCCCAGGGACTCCTTCCAGCAGATCCTTGAGGCCACTGGGATGTGGGCTAGGGGGGCATGCTGAGGGCAGGACGTGGGGCTGACAGTGCCCAGCCTGGCTGGGGCTGTGCCAGGAGGCCCCAGTGCCTCAGGACAAGGTGTCTCCTCACAGCCCTTGGTGGCACAGACCCTGCTTTGCCTGGGGCACCAAGACTTGGCTTCTCTTTGTCCTCACCTGTCATCACTGCCTCCAGTTCTCTGCTCTGCCTGGGGCCTGGGGACAGTTTCTCAGTCGTGTCCCTCAGTGGGACCCATTAAAAGTCCAAGAAATTTTGGAGTTGGATTCTGCCTTGGAGTTCTGGAGAGGTTTCTTCAGCTCCCTCTCAGGGACTGATGTTCAGAGCCTGAGCACAAAGCCCCAGAGGCTCATTAATGTCCTTGTGCTGTGTCTGTGCTGCTGAGCTGGGCTGGGCTCCTGGCACTGAGGCAGCTCCTGGTAACCAAGAGGAGCTTCAAAACACATTTCTCTCGATGAGCAGCTCTTCTGCCAGCCCAGCAGGGCTGGGGCACTGCCTGCAGCCACCCTGGGCACAGCACAGAGGCACAGAGAGCTTCAATCAGTCAGGGCTGGGAATGTGCTCAGAAGTGCCTGGGGCAGAATCACTGCCAGCCCTTGGCACAGGAGCCTCTGGCTGCAGGACAATGCAGCGGCAGCACCTGGAGCCATCTCCTAAAGCTGGAACATCCCAATGCCTACAGACCCTGTGAGTACATTCTCTGATTGTCTCTTGTGCAGAGCAGCCAGGGGTGCCCAGGGCTATTGTGCAGAGCAGGGTCCTGCAGCCCAGGGCGCTGTGCTGGGGCAGGGACTCTGCTGCCAGCCAGGGACAGCTCTCAGCCAGCCCTGGCAGCTGCTCCCAGCATGGGGGGACAAGGTCTGGGTTGGAGGAGACAGCTGATCAGGCTTGGAAGTGTTTTCTTTGTGTGGTGAGGGTGCTGCATTGTTCAGGACTTCTCCCAGCATGACATTTAGCTGTACAATATTTCCAAGTAGGTTTTACAGGGAGCACAGAAAGGCTGGGGCTGCATAAATTGGAAAATCTTGCTTTTTAAATCTACTGCTTTCTGTTGCCAGGATGAAAAATTGAACATTGATATTAATCTCCCAGTTAAGATTCAGAAAAAGAAAATAGCTTTTTCTCAGATCTTACTAAGCCAGGCAGTGACAGAAACCTGCACAGGGCCCCCTAGAAGCTGCATCAGTTTTGCTTTTTCAGCCTCCTCAGGGTTGCTCTGACAGAGCCATCAGAGCCTGGAGAGCCAGAGCTGCCCCCGGGCAGTGCCAGAGCTGGGAGGGTTCTGCAGGGCAGAGCTGAGCCCCCAGGGCTGGGCTGGGCTCTGGCAGCACTGGCAGGGCCCAGCCCTGGGAACAGGGAAGCAGCTGCTGGCAGGGACAGCTCAAGGCAGCAGAGCCCTGGGCAGGCAGTGGGGGGAAAGTGCCCCGAGGATGTGCTGGGATATTTCAAGTCCTCTCCAAACCCAAGTATTCCATAGTTACTTTTCTTACAGATCCCCATGCCAAGACACAGAAAATGTCCAACAGCAGCTCCATCAGTCACTTCCTCCTGCTGGCATTGGCAGACACGCGGCAGCTGCAGCTCCTGCACTTCTGCCTCTTGCTGGGCATCTCCCTGGCTGCCCTCCTGGGCAACGGCCTCATCATCAGCGCCGTAGCCTGCGGCCACCACCTGCACACACCCATGTTCTTCTTCCTGCTCAACCTGGCCCTCACTGACCTGGGCTCCATCTGCACCACTGTCCCCAAAGCCATGCACAATTCCCTCTGGGACACCAGGAACATCTCCTACTCAGGATGTGCTGCTCAGCTCTTTTTCTTTGTGTTCTTCATTTCAGCAGAATTTTCCCTCCTGACCATCATGTGCTACGACCGCTACGTGTCCATCTGCAAACCCCTGCACTACAGGACCCTCCTGGGCAGCAGAGCTTGTGCCCACATGGCAGCAGCTTCCTGGGCCAGTGCCTTTCTCTATTCACTGCTGCACACAGCCAATACATTTTCCCTGCCCCTGTGCCATGGCAATGCCCTGGGCCAGTTCTTCTGTGAAATCCCACAGATCCTCAAGCTCTCCTGCTCCAAATCCTACCTCAGGGAACTTGGGCTCATTGCAGTTAGTGTCTGTTTAGCTTTTGGTTGTTTTGTGTTCGTTGTTTTCTCCTATGTGCAGATCTTCAGGGCTGTGCTGAGGATCCCCTCTGAGCAGGGACGGTACAAAGCTTTTTCCACCTGCCTCCCTCACCTGGCTGTGGTCTCCCTGTTTGTTAGCACTGCAGCCTATGCCTACCTGAAGCCCCCCTCCATCTCCTCCAAATCCCTGGATCTGGCCCTGTCAATTCTGTACTCAGTGGTGCCTCCAGCCCTGAACCCCCTCATCTACAGCCTGAGGAACCAGGAGCTCAAGGCTGAAGTGTGGAGACTGATGAGTGGATGCTTTCAGGAACATTAATTTGATGGCCAATTGCTGCAAACCACTTGTAATAGAAGTCATCTTATTGTTGGTTTGACTGTAGGTTTTTTTTTTTCCTTTATATTAGTTTTCTCATATTGTCCACAAATAAATGTCTTTGTTTCTGCCATTTCTCATTTTGTTTCTCTCCAACTTCCCTGTGGCCACAGACTTTGTCAATGAGGGGTTGTGCTCTGGGTGACTTTAAAGGAAATAAAGGATGTCCCAGCCAAGTTTTCTGCAGAGATGCTCCTTTTGTTGCCTTCTCTGGAGCTGCAGCAGCAATGTCGGTGTGCAGAGCTGGGGGCAGATCAGGGCTGGCCCAGCAGCTGTGCCCAGCAGCAGCAGCACTTGATGTTGCCAGTGCTGCTGCCATGGCCCTGCCCCACTGTCCTGGTGGCCCTGGTGTTGCTGCAGGGCCTGAGTGCTCTCGGGGCCGGACACAGCCCTGGGGGTGGCAGTGCCGGGGCTGCAGCAGGAACAGGCCAAGTAATATAAATAATTTGTAATATAAATCATCTTGGATAGTTCTTTTGGATTTGTCCTTTTTTTCCCTGTGTTTTAGTTTTTAATTATTGTCCACAAAGTAAAACCATTGTTTGTACCATTTCTTATTTCGTTTCTCTGCACCTTCCCTGTGTCCACAGACTGTGTCAATGAGGGGCTGTGTGCTTGGTGTCTTTAAAGGAGCTAAATGATCTCCCAGCAAAGTTTTCTGCAGTGATCCCCTTGTGTTCCCTTCTCTGGAGCTGCAGCAGCAATGTCTGAGTGCAGAGTGTGGGCCAGATCAGTGCTGAGTCCATCAGCTCTGATCCTGCTGGCCACACCATTCCTGATCCAGGCCAGGAGGCATTGGCCTTCTTGCCCACCTGGGCACACTGCTGCCACATGCCCAACCTGCTGTCCATCAGTGCCCCCAGGTCCCCTTCTGTCTGGCTGCTCTCCAGCCACTCTGTCCCCAGCCTGTACTGCTGCAGGGGTTGTTGTGGCCAAAGTGCAGGACCCGGCACTTGGTCTTGTTCAACCTCAGCTTGTTGGATTTGGGCCCTGGATCCAGCCTGTCCAGGGCCCTCTGCAGAGCCCTCCTACCCTCCAGCAGATCCACACTCACACCCAGCTTGGTGTCATCTGCAAATTTTCTGATGCTGGACTCAGTCCCCTCATCCAGGCCATCAATGGAGATATTGAAATCCACGCTGGCTGGCTCTGACCCCTCGGCCATCCTGTGGGTGCCCTGTGATGGCACTCAAGGTGATCTGTTCCATAACCTTGCCGGGCACCCAGGTCAGGCAGACAGGTCTGGAGTTCCCCAGCTCCTCTTTCCAGCCCTTCTTGGGGATGGGCTCACACTGGCACCTCCAGTCCTCTGGGACCTCCCTGCTGAGCCAGGACTGATGGTAAATGATGGAGAGAAGCTTGGGGAGCTCATCCACCGGCTCCCCCACCCCCCTAGGACGGATCCCATCTAGTCCCAGAGACACCTGTGAGCATCTGAGATGATCAGCAGGTCACCAAATTCTTCCTTGTGGATTACAGGGGTTGTTCTGCTCCCTGTGCCCATCTACCAGTTCAGGAGAACACTTGTCCTGAGGAAATCCTGTGCTAATATCGAAAATCGAGAGAAACAAGGTGTTAAGCAGCTTAGCCTTTTCTTTATCTTTAGTTACTGTATTCTCCACTGCATCCAAAAAAAGAGTAGATGTTCTCCTTATCCCATGTTTTGCTATTAATTTTTTTGTAATAACATTTTTTATTATTTTTTACAGAAGTGGCCAGGTAATGCTCTAATTGAGCTTTCGCCCTTCAACTTTTCTTTCTGCATGACCAAATAACATTCTTAAACACTTCCTAATTTTCATGACCTTCTGTCAAAAGTTGCATCCTCTTTTTTCCCCTGAGTTCCCATAAAAGCTCCATGGGCAGTCAGGCCAGTCATTTTCCTCACCAGCTCATCTTCTGCCACACTGGGACAGGCTGCTCCTTCCCCCTTAAGATTACTTCCTTGACATGCGTCCATGTTCCCAGTCCCCTTTGTTTTTAAGGGCTGTTTCTCTTTCAAAAAATCAGTACTTATTTGGTACTCCCCAGTTCTGCATCCTAAACAGGTCAAAGTCTGCCCTTCCTAATTCCAGTGTGGAAGTTTGGTAGCTGCCACTCCTTCTTTCACCGAACATTGAAAACTTGATTATTCATGGTCACAGGCAGCCTCTGAGCCCCACATCTGCCACCAGCCCTTCTTTGTTTGTGAACAGCAGGAGATAGATCTGTCCTTGGCAGTGGAAATGTTACCAAAAATTCGGTAAAACAGAAAACTCCTTAACCCCAGTATAGCATTAAGAAGCAGCATTCTTTATTCAGCTGGATGCATGGAGGATAGCTCCTCCCAAAGCCCTGCAGGCTGAGTGCAGGAAAGTTTCTGTTTATATTCTGTATATTGCACACATATTCATTGATTTTCCCAGACTAAACATAAATATGATAATAATTTCCCAAAAATCATTAACATATTTCCCCTCCCCTTTTCCCATGTGTTCTTCTGTCCTGGGGTTTCTCTGGTGGTCCCTGGTGGTTGTGGACCCAAATGTTCCAGTGGGGCAGGCTGAGCTGGCAGGAGGCTGGTAAACTTTTAGTTCCTCTTCTCACACAATGGGCATTGTGTGGCTTCCATAGGCCTGGGGTTTTGGAGAACAAGCTCCAGGTGTGAGCTCACCTGGTGTAGACAATTGATCATCTGGTAACATGAGGTGACAGAGTGGGCTCTGACATCAGAGAGTGGAGGATAGGATGTCATGGAGAAGCTACAGCATCATAAGTTGCATTTATGATATCACAGAGCAAGCTGTAACAGCACAGGGCAGCAGTCTGAAATCACAGAGCAGCTGATGACATCACAGATTTAGCTGTAACATCAGAGACCAGTTGTGTGACATTAGAGAATTGGCTGTGACATCGCAGAGAAGGCTGTGACATGACAGAACAGGCTGTGACATCATAGAGTGTTGCCACCACTACAGGGGCTATGGTGTGGTGTCCTGGGTCGAGCACGGCTCTGTGGCAGCACCCGTGCCACACGGACCAAGACACGCTGATACCAATGTGGTGGACAGTGAAATGGCCCTTATTAACTGCCAACAGGGGTAATTTATAACGGGGGGTAACGGCAGGGCAACGGTAAAGGGAGAGGGGTTAGGCGTAATATCGCGAGATCTCCCAGATAACACGATACCTTAAGCCCGCAAGAGAGAGGCTGTGTGACATCCCAGCAGGGCTCTGTCAGGTCACTGGGTTGGTCACTCTGCCCCAGCTCTCCCTCACAGTTTCTCCCAACAAGTCCAATGCTGTTCATGCCCAGCAGGATCCCTGTCCCCCGGGATCCCCCTGGCCCACCTGGAGCCACAGCCTCCACCAAAGGATGTTCCACAGGATCCACCCCAGAGCCTGACATGGGGACAAGGGGCCAGGGCTGTGTGACCAGGACATCAAGGACGGGGATTATCCAGGTCACTGTGGCCTGGTTTGTGTTGGCCAGGGCAGGAAAGATGTCTGGCAGCTGGAGCAGGGTCTGGGAAGGGCCTCCAAGGTGGGGCTGGAGCCCTTGGGCTGTGAGCAGAGGCTGAAGGAGCTGGGCTTGTCCAGCCCGGAGCAGGGAAGGCTGAGGGGCTCATGCCAGCCTGGCAGTGCCAGCGAGGAGGGGATGGAGAACACAGAGCCAGGCTCTTGACAGGGGGCTGGGGGGAAAAAAAAGCCAATGGATGGAAGGGGAAAGAGGGGAGATCAGCCAGGACAGGAGGAGATGAAATGAGTCAGGCGGCTTTCAGCTTTTCCTCAACACCAAAAGCAGCTTGACTTCCCTTTTCCATCCACCACTGACAGCTTTCCAAATCAGGAATTGTTTGAGCTGCTTTGCACCCAATCTAGGTGAGCATCCTGATACAAGAAATTAATTCTGTTTACATCAATCATAGAACCATTTTTGTCTAAATAATTCTGGTACGGAAATCACTTGTGGATGGTGGACTCATCAGATGCTGCTGGGGTGTTGTACATAGCTCAGGGAAGAGTGTGATTGATAATAAATTGTGTCCTGTTCCACTATGGTCTGTTGGCCATGAAGAAAAACTTTCTGTGCCTCTGAGTCTCACCAGTTCCTGACCCCCAAAAGGACACAAACATGATGAGTTGTGATTCCCACTCCAGTGGTGGCACCTGGACCTCCCTCCATAGCCACAGCTGAGCTCCCTTGTACCACAAAGTCCCTGACAAAGGAGGGATGAAGGAAACAGGACAGGCTGTGGGGATCTAGGGCAGGGTAGAGCCAGGGAGAAGAATGACTTTTGCATTTGATGGAGCTGTGCCTTGCCTTGGCTTTGTTGGCTGAGAAGAAATGAACATCCCGCTGTGTCTCGAGCAGCTCCTTCTCCAAGGAAAGCAGGTGGGAGCTGGAGCCAAGGAGCTGAAAGCTGCAGGTGCAGCCTGGGCTGGAGGGAGCTCAGATTTGCACAAGGCTGCTCTGAGTGCCAGGGCTGGGATGGGGGAAATGGTGGGGTGGGGATAGGGACAGAGTCTGATTGATTGTCAGCCATGAATGGTGTTGATTTTTATATCTTCAAACTGCATGAGGAGGTACATGGTTTCAATGTCAAGTGGAGATTGCTATTAACACAAAAAAAAAAAAAACAAAAAAACAAACTAAACATGTCCAAAAAATGTTTTCTCACAGTATTTTTAAATAGAACATATTCAGTTGAATGAATGCACTTCTGCAATCTCTCTTTTTAACCACACAAGATTTGGAAACTGAAATAAAATTATTCCCAGAGGCTTTGGTTTTTAAGGTGTTCTGAATTTTAATGAGCCCTGGGACACTGAATTCCTGCACTCAAGAGCTGTAGGCTGAACAAGCCTCTGGAGCGGGAAAATTCAGCAGCAGCCTCCAAGTTGCTGAGGATGTCAGCAGCCCCCACTGAGGCCATCCCTGCCCAGAGACCGTGGGGGAATGGGCAGACAAGGAGAGCGTCCCTGGGGCTGGGGCAGGACAACTCAGAGGCAGCAGCGGCTCCAGCTGGGAAATGGAGTGTGGAATGTGGCTGGGAAAGCCCTGCCTGGGCTGTGCCAAGCAGGATACACAAGCCCTGACCCCTAAACGCCAAACAATTCTCTCAAGGAGACATTTGAAAAGAATTAGAATTGCTTGTGTACTGTGAGTTGGACTCCCTAGAGATGTACAAACTGGAGATTCTCAGGAACTCAAAACAACAAAACAGCCTTTATTGGCAACTTTGGAAAATCAGAGAAACATTGGCAAAATGTTTTTTATGACACTGTAGTGCTTTTTGTTTGTTAATTATAGATCTTTCTAATCTTGAGATTTCCTAATTAATGTACTGATGAATATGTTGGGTTTTAGTGCTGGTTAATTATTTATGTATTTATCTTGTTGTGAGATAGGATTACAAGAAAAGTATAGTAGGCTTAAAATTTTAAAAGGGTGTAAATAAAAATTTATTAAAAGTAAAATTAAATAAAAGGTAGTAAGAATTAAAATAAAATTTTTAGAATACTTTTTTTTTCTTTACATCTTTTTCATTTTACTGAAAATGTAAAGAAACTAAACTAGAAATTGCTAGTCAGTTCACTATTTCTAGAATGAATTTTTTTAGTTTACTGTGGGGAGAAGTTTTTCTTGTTAAGGTTATGGAGATTTTTTTACAAGAGGAAAAAAAGGAAAAAATAGGTTGTTTTTTGTTCTTAGTTTTGTCATGGATAACAGTTGTCTGGGGATCTTTGTTATTGTGATGTTTTTATTGCTACAAGCTTTTTTACAGCTTGTTGATGGGTCATGTCAACTTAAGGGGTATTGTTTTAAAGATGAGCTGTTTAAAGGTAAAAGTTTTTATTGTTTTCTTTTCAAATTATTTTTATCTCTGACAATAGAGATCTTCTCTTGGGGATACTGGATTACTTTTTTTTCCCCCTGTTTAAACTTTTTGTAAAATTACAGTTATTTTAACATTTATTTATTTACCATGCAGGTTTTTCTTAGATTAATTTGAAATATTTTGATTAATTTGAATTTTTTTATAGTTTCATGTGTTATTAAGAAAAAGAGTTTTTTCTTTATAGTTTAAAGGAAAATTTTAGTTTTAAGATAAAGGTATTTTTTCTTCTTTTTTGGGGGAGGGATTTAACTTTTTACTGACTTTTATGATTTTATGGTTTTTTGTTTTGGTTTTTATTTTTTTTTCAGTTGAGGGAGGATTGAATGATTGAAAGGATTTACACCTAACCCGCTGATAACTTGTGGAGGGAAGTTGTGGTTGAGTTTTATTAGGATTGCTTTTATGACTGCTTTGGGGCTTTTTATTGTGTTTAATATTAGTTGTAGGGTTATTTTGCATGGGTCAAAGGTTGCAGAAGTTTTTAGTTTTAATTGTCTTGGGGGAGGGGACTTGATGGTAAGATTTTAATTGCTGTGGCCAGCTTTGTTCTGGTTGGGGTTTTGTAGCCTCTTTTGTTTTCCTGTTTGGGAGTTGTTGGGGTTTGGTTTGGTTAGAATAGGGCCAATGGAGGGGGGCGGTCTGGGGAGGGGGGAAGGGGCTCAGCCCATGGCAGGGTTGCTTCATTTGGTTTGGTTTGGTTTGGTTTGGTTTGGTTTGGTTTGGTTTGGTTTGGTTTGGTTTGGTTTGGTTCGGTTTGTTTGGGTTTGGTTTGGTTTGGTTGAGATGGGGGCTGGGGCCAGGGCCCGCTGCTTCTTTGTTGACTGGAAAAGAAAGAGGAGGTTCCTGGTTTATTTAATCTTTAACATATGTGTTTAACAGAGGCATGTTCAGTGTCTTTGTGGTTTAACAGATTGTCAGTTACACAAAATTTTTGTATTACTTTTTAAAATTCTTCTCATGTCAAACTACAACAGACATTCAATCAACAAAAAACACATCTCAAAGCATTGACTTGGCCCATTTGACTTCACAAACTCTAAGCCTGTTCAATTTCATGTTATTCAATATCTGCAGAAGCAAAGAAACATAAGAAGACATGGAAAGAGAGAAAGACAAAAAAGATGTAGAGAAGCACACACAGAGCTACCAACTCCTGCATTCCAGCAGTGTTCAGATGGAAATTCCAAGAGGATGCAGGGTCAAGATGTGTGCTTGCCTTGTGGTCAGCCTCAAATACCCCTTGGTCTTCCTGGGCCCTTCCCCCAGGTGGGCCTTGGGCTCATTTGGTCCCTCAGGAGCTGGGCTGGGGGCTGCAGAGGTGGCTGTGGAGCATTGCCTGTGCTGTGCCAGGGACTGGCAGACACTGCTGGGCTGGGATAGAGGCTCTGGGGGGATTGGGGTTCCAGGGCAGGGCACGGCTGGACCTGCCCCTTCCTCCCCTCACACATGAAAAGTTTTGATCCAACAATCTCCTCCAGTCTTTCACAACAGGAAATGTTAGAGAGGGAACCCCAATTCTGGCCATGGGCACCTGGCTGAGAAGGACAGTTCCATAGGAAGGAAAGCACAGAGACCCTGTGTTTGGAAAGCAGCTGCAAGGCTCACTAGGCCAAGGCCAGCCAGACTTGTCAGGAATTGCAGATTTTGTGGGGAAGCAGTCTTTGGATCTAGGGAGTTGTGGAGGTGAAGCACCAATGTCTGCCACGGACACCTGGAGAAGCAGCACAATTCTTTCCTGTAGAAAGAAAAACACGGGGCCATCCCCAGTGTTTTGGGGAAAGATTAGTGGTGACCCTTGCAAAACCACTGCCAGAAAAACTTGTCCTGGCAATAATCCTATGGGAACAATCCCTGGATAAAAGGAAGTTTGGAGGTGTTAAGGTTTGGGCCTGGCAAAGCCAGAGCCCCCATGAGGACACCTTCTCCCCGGTGTCTGCTGCGAGATGTGACCAGGAATAAACAAAGCAGGCTCCAACTTCAACATACAGAAAAGTTTATTAACTAAGCTACATACAAACAATTACTAAACTACAAACAAACACTAAACTACACATACACAAAGGAAAAAAAAAAAAGAAATCACAAGGAGAATGAAAACTACACAGAAACACTTCCCCCTCCTCCTCCAGATCCCCGTACAATTCATCTCCCAAAATTATCCACACTCCCAAAATTATTCACACTCCGTCTGGCACCACCCTTTAGATTGGTCAAACTTTCAGCTCCTCAAGAGGAGAGGGAGTCCTTCCATGTGTCGTGGTGGCCTTTTCCGTCCTTGTTCCGGTGCTCTCACCACCGAACAGGGATCAGGGCTGCTTCCAGGGTTGTCTTTTTAAGGATCTTTGTCCAGTTCCAGAAGAGCACAATATCTCACCTTCTCATCCTCTGGGACATCCGTCCCCCCCATATTTTATATACCCCCTGGGGCCGAGGGGTCCACACACTGACTCTTCTTTGGCTCTGGGACATTTCTCCCCCTGGACTCAGTCTCTGTATCTCACGGAAACATAGCTCTGTCCATGACTACACAAAAGAGTCCAGCATTAAATGCCACTCCGTCTTCTCCATTCTTTCAACATCTCTTACTCTCTCTCTCTCTGGTCCAGACCTCCATCAGTCGTTCATTTCCTTCATCTTCCTCCTCTCTTATCACTTGTCTAGGAAGGGTTAATGTTCTGTAAGGCCTTCATTGTCCAAAAAAAGGGTTAAAAAACTCCTCCAGGCCGCTGGACTCCTGGCTGCACCCCCCCCCATCTCCTCAGCTGGGCTGCCTGCTGCCCGCACATATTTACTGAATTTCAAGGTAACACAGGCTGCACTCTCTCTCTCTCTCTCTCTCTGTCTGTCTCCAAAGGGGGAAGGGGGGGGGGGGAATGGCTGCCCGATGTCTCTTGTTGCTCTCCACCCTTCCATCCTCAAGGGCCTCCTCACTCCCATCTCTGTCCAGGCCCAGGCCTACCGCATGGCTGCCCCTCCCCCGCCCAGCAGCAGCGGCTGGACAGGGGAGAGCTCCGACCTGCGTCCCTCGAAGTCCCAAGAGAGCCTCCCAGGGCCGAAGCTCTGCTTTTAACCCCTGGGTGTTCTCGGAGGTGTGTCCTAAAACCCACTGGTTATCCCAGGTGCCAATATCAAAATCCAAGCACCCATTGGTTTGACCACAACATCCCAGAATTCCCACTTCTTCCTGGTCAAACCACCACATTCCACCCTTCACCTCCGAGAACACCCTTTCTAAAATTATCAACAAAATTACAAAACACTTCTACACAATAAACCAACTTAATACATGCTTTGTTCTTATTCCTTTTTAGTCCCATCTCACAGCTTCATCCCATCACTCTCTTAAAACTCGATTCCCGGTCAGGGGAAACCAAATAATGTTATGGTTTGGGCCTGGCAAAGCCAGAGCCCCCATGAGGACACCTTCTCCCCGGTGTCTGCTGCGAGATGTGACCAGGAATAAACAAAGCAGGCTCCAACTTCAACATACAGAAAAGTTTATTAACTAAGCTACATACAAACAATTACTAAACTACAAACAAACACTAAACTACACATACACAAAGGAAAAAAAAAAAAGAAATCACAAGGAGAATGAAAACTACACAGAAACACTTCCCCCTCCTCCTCCAGATCCCCGTACAATTCATCTCCCAAAATTATCCACACTCCCAAAATTATTCACACTCCGTCTGGCACCACCCTTTAGATTGGTCAAACTTTCAGCTCCTCAAGAGGAGAGGGAGTCCTTCCATGTGTCGTGGTGGCCTTTTCCGTCCTTGTTCCGGTGCTCTCACCACCGAACAGGGATCAGGGCTGCTTCCAGGGTTGTCTTTTTAAGGATCTTTGTCCAGTTCCAGAAGAGCACAATATCTCACCTTCTCATCCTCTGGGACATCCGTCCCCCCCATATTTTATATACCCCCTGGGGCCGAGGGGTCCACACACTGACTCTTCTTTGGCTCTGGGACATTTCTCCCCCTGGACTCAGTCTCTGTATCTCACGGAAACATAGCTCTGTCCATGACTACACAAAAGAGTCCAGCATTAAATGCCACTCCGTCTTCTCCATTCTTTCAACATCTCTTACTCTCTCTCTCTCTGGTCCAGACCTCCATCAGTCGTTCATTTCCTTCATCTTCCTCCTCTCTTATCACTCGTCTAGGAAGGGTTAATGTTCTGTAAGGCCTTCATTGTCCAAAAAAAGGGTTAAAAAACTCCTCCAGGCCGCTGGACTCCTGGCTGCACCCCCCCCCCATCTCCTCAGCTGGGCTGCCTGCTGCCCGCACATATTTACTGAATTTCAAGGTAACACAGGCTGCACTCTCTCTCTCTCTCTCTCTCTGTCTGTCTCCAAAGGGGGAAGGGGGGGGGGGGAATGGCTGCCCGATGTCTCTTGTTGCTCTCCACCCTTCCATCCTCAAGGGCCTCCTCACTCCCATCTCTGTCCAGGCCCAGGCCTACCGCATGGCTGCCCCTCCCCCGCCCAGCAGCAGCGGCTGGACAGGGGAGAGCTCCGACCTGCGTCCCTCGAAGTCCCAAGAGAGCCTCCCAGGGCCGAAGCTCTGCTTTTAACCCCTGGGTGTTCTCGGAGGTGTGTCCTAAAACCCACTGGTTATCCCAGGTGCCAATATCAAAATCCAAGCACCCATTGGTTTGACCACAACATCCCAGAATTCCCACTTCTTCCTGGTCAAACCACCACAGGAGGTGAAATCTCAATTCAGGCCATGGGTGCCTGGAGAAGAAGGACAGTTCTTTTCCATCAGAAGGAAAGCACAGAGCCCCAGTATTTCAGCAGCAGATGAGAAGCGACCTTCAACATGCCAAGATCAGTTGGACCAGTCAGGCAGTCCATGGGAGGCAAAACCAGCCAGACCTGTTCTGTGTTCCCTTGGCTTTATGGTGCTCCATAGTGTCACAATGGCGCCTTGGTTCCATAAGGCTCCACAGTGTCACAATGGTCCCAATGATTCCATGAGTCCCTGCCGTGTCACAATGGTCTCTGTGGTTCCCTGTCAGGACCCAGGACATCCCTCTGGCTGTCCTGAGCAGCCAAGACCCCTGTCAGGGGTCTCAGAGACCCTGGCACAGAGCCCAAAATGCCCCTGTGGTTTTGATTATGACCGTGGAGCAAATTACCAACCTTGTATGAAGATCAGCAAGCCACAACAGTTTAAATAGAATATTAGTGAAGTTTTCACAGGGTGGAAAAGTAGATTTTTGCATTTTTGGTATGGGGGTTCAGGAGGCAAGATGGAGGGAACTAAGTGTGTCCAGCCTTTCTCCCTCTTCTTGGCCTCCATCTTCTGCTGTGCTGTTGGCATTTACAGATTGGTTTAGAGTAGAAGCTCAATGTCTAACATAGGTGATAGGTTTTGGAAAGTAATTGTAAACATTGTATCCATAGTTTTTGTATAAAGACATAACACCGCCCTGTGGGCAGGCAGAATGCCTCGGACTGTCTTTGTGAGCTGACCTCAGCATGGCACTAGAAAATTTTTAATAGATAAGATAAAATAAACAACCTTGAGACCAAGAATTGAAGAGCCCTGACTCCTTCAAGCACCGGGCTGGGAAAAGAGACTTTCAAACTTTTCTCGGGGTCACTCTGCTAAGCTAATGATCCCAACCGTTCCCCAGGCCCCACAATGACACACGATTCCTCTGTTCCAAGCAGCCTGCAATGTTACAATGGGCCTTTGGATCCTGGGGGTTTGTGGTGTCACAATGGTCTCCCTTTGGCTGCACAGTGTCTCAATGGACAATTGATAACAGGAGGCCACTGTGTGTCACCCTGGAGCTTTGGTTCCCTGAAGCCTGCAGTGTCACAATGAACTCTTAGTTCAATGGAGTTCCACAATGTCACCATGGCCCCTCGGTTCTATTCAGCCTGCAGTGTCACAATGGTCTCCTTTGGTTGCCCAGTGTCACAATGGACCACTGATGTCATGAGGCCTTGCAATATCACCCTGGACCTTTGGTTCCATGCAGCCCTGAAGTGTCACAAAGGCCTCTTGGTTTCACAAGGCCCCACAGTATCACAATAGTCTTCTTGGTTCTGTGAGGATCCCCAGGGTCACAATGGTCTCACTGGTTCCATGAGGCTTCAGAGTGTCACAATTCTTTCCTTATTCCATAGAGCCTCACAGTGTCCAAAAGATTCTATGAATTCTCTCAGTGTCAATATGGACCTTGGTTCCATGAGGCTCTGCAGTGCCCAAATGGTCTCTCCATTAAGTTCTATGAGGTCTTGCAATGTCACAAGGGACCTTTGGCTCCATGGGGTCTTGCAGTGTCACAATGGCCCCTTGGTTTGATGGGGCCTCTCAGTGTCACAATGATCCCTACATTCCATGGAGCCACACAGAGGCAGTACTGTCCCTTTGGTTCCATGAGGCTCAGCAATGTCGCAGTGCTCTCTATGATTCCATGAGGCCTCACGGAGTCACAATGGTCCCTTGGATTCACAGGGCCCCACAGTGTCACAATGGTCCCTTGGTGTCACAAGGCCCCACAGTGTCACAATGATCCCTTGGTTCCATGGGCCCTGTGCTGCTGCATTCCCCCCTTCCCTTCTCAGGCCACGCTGCCAGCTGAGAAATGCTCCTTGGGGCTCAGCCTTGGCCCACAGCCCCTGGGCTCAGCTCCTCTGCAGCTCATCACAAACACTGTCTGCTCCAGGCACTGTTGCTGCCCAGCCAGCTCCTGGTTTCTGTAGGAGCAGTTTTTGTTCCCTCCGTGGCACAACATCCCTGTTCTCACACTGCCAAAGAAAGCTGTTGGTGCCAAGTGCAGCCAGGTTGAGCCATTGGTGGGACTGCAGCCCCTCTCTTGGGGCCCTGCAAACAGCGCTCCAAAAGGAGCCCTTGGAGCTCTCCTGGGCCAGCCACTCCCTCTGAGTGGGGCCTCTCCCAGCTGGGAACTCTCCCGTTTGCTGCACTCGGGGATCCTGAACAACGACGGAGCCTGGGCCGATCTCCCCACTCCTCCAGGCTCAACCCTTCACCCACTGGGGAGATGTCAAATGATCCACAGGCATTTCCTGCCCTCAGGGGAATTGCTCACAGGTGCCTGGCACTGACTCTTGGTGTCTGTGTGCACACAGGAGTGCCTGTGCTGGGGAAAGTGGCAGAAATGCTGCTCTCTGAGGGGTTGGAGTGCCTTGGATAGCTGAGTCAGTCAGGCCTGTAGGGAAGGTTAAATCACAAGGCCTAACTTAAATTAAATGCTGCTGAGAGTTTTTCTTTTGCTAAGCGGTTACATTTAGTATAAGTTATATGTTAAGTTCAATATTGTTAAGTGTTATTCCTCTGTTAAATTGCGAAGTCATAGGTTTAAGTTAGGTTACATGCTGTTACCCTCTGCTCTTTTGCTAAATTGTGAGGTTGAAAGTATCAGTTAAGGTTAATGTATAAGTAAAGTCCTGTTAAGTTTGAGCTCTGTTAAGCTTTCAGACCGTGTTCCTTTTATCCTTGCCCTTGCTGTCCTTAAGTCTCACACACACACACACATAGGGACAGTTCTCTGATGATTTCTGGTTTGATTGCCTGGATTTTGTTTGGTTTTGTCATTGCTTGTTTCCTTGCTGTGCCTGAAGTGTCCAGCCAGGAACAGAGTGACTCTTGCGGAGGAATTTTGTGCTGCTGTCCCTTAACATTAAATCTGGTTTTTGCTGATCCCTTGCAGGGAATTTTTTCAGCGCTCTCAAGGCCTCGTTGGTACCAGGGTGAAGGAGCCCTGGCCCAGGCTCTGGCCCTGGGGGACACGGGGACGCTGCCGGGGGGTCCCTGTCCCCCTGTGCCACCCCCAGGGCCCCGGCCCCCCGGCCCCGTGTCAGGCTCTGGGGTTGATCTCGTGGAACATCCTCTGGGGGAGGCTGCAGGGCTGGGGGACCCGGGGGGACCCGGAGGGACAGGGGACCCCACTGTGCACGAGCAGGGTTGGACTGCTCTGGGGGGAGCTGTGAGGGGGGCCGGGGCAGAGTGACCTACCCAGGGACCACACACAGCTCCCGTGATGTCACACAGCCCCCGTGATGTCACAGAGCCCCTGTGATGTCACACAGCCTTCTCTGTGATGTAACACTGCCCCTGTGATGTCACAGAGCCAACTCGATGTCACCTTGTGATGTCATACAGCAGTGCTGTGACATCACAGAAGACTGATGTCAGAAAGTCACCCTCTGATGTCACAATCTATTCTGTGACGTCACAGCCTGCTCTATGATCTTCCACAGCCACCCGGTGATGTCACAACCAACTCTCTGATGCCACAGAGCCACTGTCTACGACGGCAGACACTGCTCTATGGCATCACACACTGCTCTGTGATGTCACAGCCAGCTCTGGGATGTCACAGAACCTTCAAGAACCCTCAAGAACTCAGTTCTGTATAAACACTGAAGTTTCTTGTACTTTGAAGAGATTCCTGTAAGGGACACAACAGAGAAAGTGTCCCCAGGCCCCAGGCAGAGCAGAGAACTGAAGGCAATGCTGACAGGTGGGGACAAAGAAAAGCCAAGTCTTGGTGCCCTGGGGCACAGCAGCAGGGTCTGTGCCACCAAGGGCTGGGAGGAGAAACCTTGTCCTGAGGAACTGGGGCCTCATGGCACAGCCCCAGCCAGGCTGGGCACTGTCAGCCCCTTGTCCTGCCCTCAGCATCCCCCCCTAGCCCACATCCCAGTGGCCTCCAGGATCTGCTGGAAGGAGTCCCTGGGGAGCCTTGCTCAGCAATGGCCCTGGGGGCTCCTGAATGTTCCCTGCAGGGACTGCATGTTTTTCAAAGGACTTTGGCTTTTGCCTTGGAGTCTCTGAGAGGTTTGTGCAATCATGGCCTCCAATTATGTGTTGTAATTAGTCCCTGGAGAGGCTTTCTCAGTAACACCACTCAGTGGGGCTCATTAATGCTTCAAGGTACTTCAGTTCTTTTAAGGTACTTGGTGTTTCCCTTTGGATACACACTGTGTGAGAGGTTTGTGCAATCATGGCCCCAATTATCTGCGTTAATGTGTCCCTTGAGAGCTTTGTACTGACACAAAATGGGGCTCATTAATGCTTTGAGACTCAAGGTGTTGAAGGTACTTTGGATTTTCCTTTCCACACTGAGTGTCTGAGAGGTTTTTGTGCCATCCTGGCCACCAATTCTCTCCTGCACGGAGTCCGTGAGGAGCCTGTGTTGGAGAGGGACCTCAGTGGGAGCCATGAATGCCTGGAGACACCTTGGGTGTTTCCTCTGCCTTTGACTCCTGGCAAGGTTTGTGCAATCTCCTCCCAGGCCCTGAGGTTCAAGGGCTCAGCTCCAAATGCACAGTGAGGCTCGTGAGGATCAAGCACGTCCTGAGAAACCCTGGCTCTGCCTTGATTTCCCTCTGCTCCAGTGTAGTCCATTAGGAGGTTTTCCTTTGACAGTTATGGACTAATAGTTCAAAGAGCTTCCAGGAAAGATGTATTCCTATTTTAAAGGGTGTCTTTTATTGCTGTTCCTATTACACAAGAGGTGATTGCAGCATTCAGTGACTGATATTGATGCAGGGACTCTCCTAAGGAGGTCTGGCCTGCTCAGAGAAGCGGTGCCTTGAGCTCTGAGCCAGTGTGGACAGCCTTGCTCCACTTTTCCCAAGCCCATTGTGTCTCTCCTCACTCACCTGGAACCTGCTTTGCTTGGAGAAGTGGCTGCACACAGCCAAAGAGGGATTTGCCTTCTTTGATTTTTGAAGCAATCTAAAACTCCTGAGTTTCCCCATTGCAAACAGACATCCTCCTCAAGTGTGTGCCAAGCCCAAGCTGCCACCAGGAGCACTCCAGACCTGCCCTGGGCCAGCTGTGAGGGTGGATCATCATCCCAACATGCAGTGGTGCCATTGCAAGGGATTGTTGCCATGGACAGTGCAAGGACCCCACTGCTGGGTTTGGGTGCCATGGCAACCCCCATCAGTTCAGGTTTCCTTGGAAACCAGCCCAAGGAGCCATTTCTGAAGCCAGGTTCCATGGCCACTTGCCCGCAGAGTTGTTGCTGTCCTCGGCTGCCGTGGCAACCCTGGGACAAAGCAGTGCCAGGGCTGTTCCAGGTAAAATTCCAGTGACAATTGTACCTGGAATTGGTGCCCCCAGGTGCCATGGCAACAGCCACGGGGACCCGGTCCTTGGTTTGGTGCCATGGCAACCAATGCCCGGCCCAGTTGTGATGGTTGGTGGCCATGGAAAGCTGCCCTGGGCCCTTGCTCAGGGCTGGTGTCAGTGCCCACTGCCAGGGGGGATCCCTTGCTGGGGGCTGTGCCATGGCCACCTGCCCTGTGCCGCGCTGGCCGCTCAGGCACCAGGAACCAGCAGCCACCGGCACTGCCAGGGCCAAAGGCCAGGTCAGCCAGACAGAAAGGGGCGGGGCTGGGCACTGTTTCCATGGCAACCGGCACTGGGGGGACACCTGGGTCACCTGGCCTGGCAGTTGCCATGGAAACCCCTGGCAGGGACTGAGGGCACAGCCCCTGGCACTGAGACA
This sequence comes from Melospiza georgiana, assembly GCF_028018845.1. Taxonomy (NCBI): domain Eukaryota; kingdom Metazoa; phylum Chordata; class Aves; order Passeriformes; family Passerellidae; genus Melospiza; species Melospiza georgiana. Next base: position 3,156,161 of record NW_026652215.1, read on the forward strand.
CTGCTGGGCCGGGTGCTGAGCACAGGGCTGAGCACGCAGAGATGGTTTTGTTCTTGCTGAGCTGCAGCACAGCCAAGGCCTGTCCTGCCCCTCGTCCAGCCACGCTGGGGAGGGGCTGGGGCTGCGGGGGAGCTGGGCAGGGGACACAGCCAGGACAGGGGACCCCAACTGACCCCGGGGTACCCCAGACCAGAGCACATCATGCTCAGGGTATGAAGGGGGGGAACAGGGAGGAAGGGGGGAATTTTGGAGGGAGGGCTTTTGCCTTCCCAGGGAACACTTAGGCAAGAGGGGGCCCTGTTTCACCAGTGGGCAGGGTCACTACCAAAGACACAGACACCAACTGAAGGAATTGTGTCATTTATATCATGCACAGCTGCAGAGATTTACAAAATGATAAGCTCAGCAAAGCACATCATCATTAGCAAACAATTACAAAAGAAGCTCAGCAATCCATCATAACCCATCATTACATTTTGATGACCAATCCCTTGGTGAAACACTAGAGGTGTTTGTGGAGACAAAGATTCTGGCTGACTATCAAGGTACACCTTACAGACATCAGTAGTACTTTAGTGACACTGTTCTTCATTCTTTTTTCTCAATCTCATTCCAATTAGGAACAAGAATTCTGTTGTGCATGGAGCTGGCACCTTTTTAATTCCAGAATAATGCCCCGAGGCCCTTTGCTGTTCAGCTTTACCATGCTGTCTGTGGCTAACAAGGCTTGGGGGGCCCTTTCCCCTCTGGCTGGAAGGGGCTGGGTCCCAGTCCCTGAGGGGCACCCAGGCTCCTGGATGGAATTCCTGTGCAAGTCCCTCAGTGTCACAGCAGCCTTCCCTTGGAGCCCTGTGGATCAGAGCATGTTCCAAAGGGGCCCTCGGGGCAAACAGGGAGATCTGGTCTGGCAGGATGTGTAAAACAGTCTCTTGTCAGATCTACTTGTTCTCACACAGAATCCTTGGCTGCAGGGACACATTCCCATTGTTCCTGCCCAGGTTTCAGGACTCAGAGTTGTCTCTCCTAGGAGCTGCTCCTTCAGCTGCCTTGGGAGGGCCTTTTGGCCTCTGGACCCACATTCTGGCTCCATTATTAGAGTTGCTGGATCCAAACCCTTTATCTCCACAAATGGTGGTGACTGGAGCTGGATCTCCTTTTTTTACAATTGTTCTTAAAATTGCAAGTTCAATAATTGTGCTAGTCTGTCATGGGGTTGAACAATCCAATCTTGTTTGTTATTGTTTACAGAATTACTGTAATTTCTCCTGGATATTCTGCATCAATTCCTCCTGCCATGACAGGAACACTTTGCAAGGCCAAGCTCCAAGGGAGCAGTTACCAAATCAAAGTGTCCTGGAGGAATCTGAACTCCTGTTTCAGTATTGATAGCTCTCATTTGCTTTAAATTTATCCTAATGAATTCCAATGCATGAAGGCCCAGCCCTGCAGCCTCTGGGCTGGCCCTGCCAGGGGCCATCACAGCCAGAACAATTTCCCAGGCAGCCCAAGTCTCACTGCCCATGGCAGGATTTGCAAACTGGGGGCAGCCGTGCACAGCCAGGGGGTTCCATTTCCCCAGTGGGCCATTGTGAAGGGCATGGAGCACATCTGGGAGATGGGTTCTCCATGGGCAAAGGTTCCCATCTCCTCATTTTTCCAACTGCTCTTTTAACAACCCCTTCACCCGTGCAACCAATCCTGCAGCTTGTGCATAATCTGGTACATGAAAAACCCTGCAGGCAAAATCACTGTATTTTTCACAGGAACAGACAAAGCACTCTGCATCACAGTATCAGCAACCCCTGCAAAAATAGCCAATTTCCTCCCTTCCTCCCTTTTTCATTGTATACAATCTCAAAAAGTTGACCACTGACATTAGGGTCCTGGCCGATCCTGTTCTGTAGAGTATTTAGTGTTAGATCCCTGAGCAGCCAAAGCTACCAAATTAGTATTGTCAGCACTATTTCACATTATTATATAATTTTATACATAGATAGTGATATAGAAATATAGATAGATGCAGACATAAATAAATATATATAAATAGATATATTGAAGTCTTATACTATAAATACATATATAATTATTATGTATATAGATATTTCACTTGCACAAATGCATGTGAGCTCAAGATTAAAACCTTCTTCTCTTGCTCCATGTGGGAGCATTCCAACCATAACTGTTTCTTCTGAAGGTGCTGTTTCCTATGTACTCTCAACAAATTCATCTTTGTCCGCCCAAACCCACAAGGTCTTTCCCTTTTCCATGTGCAATTTTTGGATGCATTTGAAGCCATCCAGGGCTGCAGCTTCTTTTACCCGACTGCCCCACTGCCCACACAGGGATCCAACCTCAGCCCACTCCAGAGCCAGGGAACTCCAGGGAAGGGCTTCCCAGCTGGGAATTTCTGATGGGACTGATTCCTCACATTGACACTGAACAAGTGACATTTTATTGGGATCTGGCCAGACTGTGCCAGTTTTGTTTTACCAGTGGCCAAAGTCAGCACCAAAGACACAGACTCCAACTGAAGGAATCAGTGTCATTTCCTGCAGTTCAGAGCAGCAAAGAATCACAAAAGGAGCAGCTCAGCAATGCACCCAATCATCCCCACCAAAGATTGCCTGCAGTGATTAAGAAAGATCCAGCAGCATTTACCCTCAGCCTTTACCATCCCCCAGACCCACACAGCAGCTGGGGAAGCTGTCACAGCCAAGGGCTGCAGAGCCACTCCTGGGCACTGGGAATTCCTGCAGGTGCCTCCAGCCCCAGGAGAGGCTCCAACCCCGCTGGGAGAGGGCCCAGCTCTGACAGTGCTGAATGAACAAACTGACAGCACTGCTAGTGTGGCAACATCTGCTTTCATCCTCCTCTTGGGTCCCTCCCAAAGCCTGGCCAGGGCTCAAGGAGGAACCAAGGGAGCTGACTTTGATCCTTCAGCCCCAAACAAGGCCAGATGTCAGATTTCATGGCCTTGTCTGGCTTCTAAATACACAAAGGTCAATCCATGTTTCACTAATGAGTGGCTACATCTATCTCAGTGCTAAAAACCATGCCCATTTCATCAGGGAGCAGATACAAAGATAACCTTTGTTTGGAAGGTTCATCCAGAGGCCATCTTTGGCTCAGGGCCTGCTGTCCAGGCCTCACTCAGGCCTGGTGTCCAGGCCTTGGCACTTCAGGGACGTGGTTTAGTGCTGGGCTTGGCATTGCTGGGAGAGCGGCTGCACTGGGTGAGCTCAGAGGGCTTTTCCAACAGAAAGGATTCCGTGATTCCATAATTCTATCCACTGCATTCAGCTGGGGCTATTTTAGCAGCATTCCTTTGCTCCAAAAGTTCCCTCTTGCCCAGCTCTTGTGGCCTGAGGCTTCAGCTCCTTCAGCTCCTGGTGCTGAGCTGCTCATGCTGAACAAGACGGCTCGGAGAGACGAACACAGTCCATGCAATTCCTTCTGGGACACGGAGAGGGGAGGCTGTGCAAACAGGAGCATTGTTTGCTGTGGCCTCCTCTCTGCCCTTCACGCCTTTCACTGCTTTGAACCAGCCAAGAGCTTTCTCCAAGAGCGCAATGGAGCAGCTGTTCCTGCTCCCGGGCCTGGCTCTCTCCAGTCTCTGCCCTTGCCTGCTTCTGTCCCTCTTGTTGTGCCCTCTGTTCCCCCACGGCTCGCTGGCTGCTGCCCAGGACTGTGGTACTGGCACAGATCCAGTGCTCCAGAGCCTCCTTTCTGTGCCCTTGGGGCTGCCTGGGCACAGCAGCCTTTTCCATCTGGAAGCTCCCCATGGACAAGGAGTGCCCAGCTCTGTTCCTTGCACAGCCTCCAGGAGCCCAGGGCTGCCATCTCCAGTCCCTGCTGCCACTGGGGGCTCCCAGGTGCCTCAGGCTGCTGTGACACCGCTGCACACGGGAGGGAAGAGGGCCAGGGGCTGTGCTCAAAGTCAGCTCCATGTGCTGCTGCTGCTGCTGCTGTGGGGTCCTTTGTGCAGCCTTGGCCCAGAGTCAGGGATCAGATCCTGCCAGTCTCTTCCAGCCCTGGCTGCTCAGAGTTTGGGTCTTGGAGCCTCAGGTGGCCAAAGGCAGCTGCTGCTGGTCCCTCTGTGTGCCCGTGTTCAGCAGTGCTGCTCCATCAGTCTGTGCCCAGCAACGGGGAAAAGCCTCAGCCCTGCAGGACCAGGAGCTGCCAGGCTCTGCCTGAGCAGCTCAGCCAGCAGGAAGGGAGCTGCTCCACACGGGAACCAGGAGCAAAGGATATTTCTTCTGTAGGACATGTTTTCTATTTAGAGGGAAAAAAAAGGAAAAAGGAAAAAAATAGGTAAATTGTAAAAGATAAGAATAAAATCCAAGTGTTAGTGAAAAATCATAACACAATGTTAGTGAAAAAACCAAAACATAAATGCAAAGATACATTCTTTGCATTAAGAGGTAAATGATCTTTTTCAAAAGAGAACTCAGTTCTTTACATTGTAAATGTGCTGATGGCATGGATCCATCTTACTGACCTCAGCAGCCTCTTAAAAGATTTTGGGCTTTGTCCCCAGCACTGGTATTTGAAATTGTGCTCGAAGCAAGAGGAAATTGCTTTGTGCCCTTCCAGCTCCAAGCAGGACTGGGAATGGAAACTCTGTCAAAGCCCAAATCCTTTAGAAGATGACCTTCCTTCTCACCCTGCGAATGAGCTGCACATTCCCTTTGAAACTGCCAAGAGTTTCTTAGAGTCACAAAGTCCCACTTACGGCTTTTTGCTCAGGTTTGGAAGTGCAGAAGGGCAATTCTCCATCCACCAGCTCCAGACTGCACTGCCTCAGGAACACGGCCCACTTGCCAGCTTTGGCCCACTCGTGGCACTTCTAGAGGAGGAACAAAGTGCAATTGCACAATTCCAGCCAGTCAAGAAGGAAGAATGGGACATAAAAAAAACCCTGTGCAGATCCAGGTGTTCAGCCCAGACTGTGGAGAGTTTGGGTCCTTGCCAATTGGATGTGTGTCCCCAGCTGCAATCTCTGGGCCTGCAGCAGAGTCTCACTCACCTGCCAAAGCAGAAAGCTCAGGCGCTGTGCTCGCAACGGGCTCGTCTGATGCAGAGCTGTCAGAGCAATGTGAGGGCAGAGCCAGCCCAGCTGGGCCCAGGGCTGAGCCCAGCAGAGCCCTGGCAGAGCCCAGAGCAGCCTCAGCACCCGCAGAGCCCAGCTGCAAGGAGAGAAAGCAGAAACCGCCCGTCAGCTGAGGGCTCCTGTGCCATTGTGCCAAGGCCTGCGGTGCCCAGGCCATGCTGGCTGTGCCCAGAGCTGTACCCAGAGCTGCCCATCCCTGCTGCCTTTGGCACAGAGCAAGAGGGCAGGACACGTGCCCAGCCTGCAGCCAGCCACGGCACATTCAGCCCTCAGCAGCTGCCCAGAGCAGGATGCTCCTGTGCTCGCTGCCAGCTCCCAAAAGCTCTGATCCCACCCTGCCAAGCACACAGGGACCCACCTCACACCACCCACGGCTGGAAGAAAAGCTGCTCCCAAACCATGGCCTCAGCCTTCTCCAAGGGCACTGCTCATCCACGCCACAGCTGCTCCCAAGCACTTCCCCATCCAGACTGGACCACCTGGAATGCTTTCTCTGGAATAACAAACAACACATTATTGAAAAGACATTAGATTCAAAAAGGGAAAACAAGAAAAACGGTAAAAACTTTTCTCTGTCAGGGCCTTGAGGAAGGCCCAACCCCTACATGCTAGAGAAAAACCCAGCCATGGCTGTGGGAAACCCACACTTTCTCTCTCCCCCCCTGCACTGCCCCCCAAAATCACCGTGACCCTGAAGCAAACAAGGGCAGTGGAGCAGCCCAGCCCTTCCTTGCCTGCACAGCAAAGCAGCTGTGCACAGGTTCTGGAGCCCCACCTCTGCTCCCACCATGGGGCTTTGTTTGTGTCGGGCTGGCTGCCCCAGCCCCAGCCCGGGGCACGGTGGGTGCTGGGGGCTGTTGGCAGAGCCAGGAGCCCACTCCCATTTTGTACCCACCCCAGCCCATCCTCCCAGCCCTGCCAAAAGCAGCTGGGCAGCCACTGAAGAATGAGTTGCATCTGCCCCAGCAAAGGGGGAGCCTTTGGTTCCCCGCCACGCTGGGTCATGCCCAAATCTGGCAGAATTTCCCTGGGTGGGGACTCATCTGCAAATTCCCTGTGGAGTTTGGCTTTGAAGAAGGTGCCAGAATCAAAGTGCATCACCTTCAGCCTCCCGTGGCCAGGTTGAGGAAGAGCTTGTCATCCCTGATGTCACCCTCACTGTCTCCAGCAGCAGCAGCAGCAGCAGCAGCATCCCCACCTGGTACAGCTTCTCCAGGGGCTCCTTCTCCTTCCCTGGGGGCAGACCAGGCTCTCAGGGCTCTGCCCAGGGCCCCAGCTGTCAGGGAACCAGGACACGCAAAACCAGCTGGGATGGCGGCCACCAGTGCTGGGCAGAGCAGCTCAGCTCCAGCACAAGGGCTGTGTGTTCCCATCCCATGACCCCGGTGCAGTGACACAGGCAGCACAAAAAGCTCTGGGTTCCTTTGCTTCTCATTGCCAAGGCATATGTGGAGCTGGAACTTACCAGGGCCCTGGATCAAAGTGTGCCTGTGGCTCTCTCCCTTCTTTTACGGCAGAGGAATATCCCACATCCAAGGATGACAGAACAGGTCTTCCAGTGCGGGTCTGTCCAAGGAGTTCACGGATAAACACCACCTGATCAGGTCTTTGCACTCTGGGGAGAGAAAGCAGAAACTGACAGTCAGCCAGAGAAGGCTCCTGTCTGCTTTACCCCACTATTCCCATGCCCCGTGCATGCTGGATGTGCTCAGAGCTGGGCCTAAACTTTCCCATCAATTCCCTGTTTTGGAGGAGAGCAGGACATGTGCCACCTCCTCAGCAGCTGCCAGAGCGGGATGCCCACGACCCCGCTGCTGGCTCCCAGCACTGGCATTCCCCCCGTGCCCAGAGAAGAGGATCCACCTTGAGAGAGCCGTTGTGGCAGTGGGAGCTGGCCCCAGCTGAGGTTCTGGCCCCTCCTGAAAGGGTGCTCCCCGCAGACCATCTGGTGCAGCAGGATGCCCAGGGACCAGATGGTAGCTGGCTCACCGTGGTACCAGCCAAAGTCATTCCATTCTGGGGGGCTGTATGACAGTGTTCCTACGGAATACAGATGGAGTTCATCAGGGGGATGCTGCTGCTCCCAGAGCCTGGCCCCAGCATCCCTGCGCCTGCACACAGGGTGACCACTGCCCTCTCGCCAGCACCTGGGACTTGTGCACAAAGTTAGGGTTGGAAAAGAAGCCTCTGGTGCTGGAAGAGGGCAGCCCTGGCTAGGCCTGACCATGACATGCAAAGGAAAAACCCACTCCATGCTGGGGAAAAAACCTGCCCATATCCTCCCTGCCTGCATTGCCCCAAAAATATAATGAAGCCAAGGGAAACAGGGCGAGTGGAGCAGTCCAAGCCCTTCCTCTCATCTGCACACCAAAGTGGCTGGAGCACAGGTTCCGCCGTCCCTCTCTGCTACCCTACCCACGGGGGTTTTGGTCGGGCTGGCTGCCCCAGCCCAGCCCCAGTCCTGGGCAGAGTGGCTGGCAAAAGCTGCCAGCAGGGCTGGAAGACGGCTGCCCACCCAGCCCCGCTCTAAAGCAACTCAGCTGAAGATTCAGTGCCCTGACTGGCAGCAAAAGGGAGAACTCCCGCTGCCACAGCCAGTTTGGGCTGAGACATGTTGGGCCATGAGATGTCAGCAGCGGGAGCACAGCCCTGTGTAGGCTCACCTGCAAAGTGAGTGTAGACTGTGTCCTGCAGGTAGGTGCCACAGCCAAAGTCAATCAGTTTGGCCTGCCCGGTGTCCAGGTCAACCAGGATGTTCTCTGGTTTGATGTCCCTGTGCAGGACCCCGCAGCTGGTGCAGCGCCGCACGGCCTCCAGCACCTGGCAGAACAGCTCCCGCGCCACCTCCTTGGGCAGGAACCACCGTGCCCGAATGAAACGCTGCAGGTCCTGACACTGCTCTGGCCGCTCCAGCACCATCACGATGCAGTTGGGGAGCTCGAGCCACTCCAGCAGCTGGACCACACCGGGGAAGCCAGTGGACACCTTGGCCAGCAGCACGATCTCCAGGGGTGCGCTGGTGCCGTCGGGCTGCGGGAGGAGCACGATGCCGTCAGCGGGGCCGATGCCGTGCCAGGCCTGGGGAAGCCCTCAGCCAGCCCGGGATGCTCTGCGCCCTGCGCTGGCCCCACGCCCGCTCTCCCTCGGGGCGTCCTGGCGGCTCCCACCGTGCCGGGCCCCGGCTCATCCCCGGCCGGCAGCCCCGGCTGCTGGCCCCGCTCACTCACCAGCTCGCCCCAGTGCCGGACGCGGTTCCGTGGCACCCTTTTGATGGCCACCTGCAAGCCAAGGGCAGCAGCGGGGTGAGCTCGCCGCCCGCACTGCGAGCCCCATCCTCCGCCCTCCGCCCTCCTCCTCTTCCATTCCCTCCTCCTGCGCCCGCCGCCGGCCCCGCCGCTCACCGGGGCGCCGTCCGAGAGCCGCGTGGCCGCGAAGACTCTGCCGAAGCCGCCGCGCCCCAGCAGCGATCCCAGCCGGTACCGCTCCTGCAGGGCCTCCTGCGCCGTCCCTGCGGGCGGGACGCGGCTGTCAGCGCTCGGCCCGGGGCCAGCAACGGCCCCCGAGCGCCCCTCACCCGCCCCGGGCCAGCCATGCCCCGGCGTTCGCTCTTCGGAACGCGGCACGGGAGGCTCGGGGCCGGCGGCCGCGCTGCCGAGCGGCGGAGCTCGGGCCGGGGAAGCCGCAGCGGAGGCGGCGGGAGCGGCCGCGCCGCGTGTGTCCCCCGCGGGCCCTGGGAGGAGCCAGGGCCGGGGCCGGGGCCGGGGCCGGGGCCGGGGTCGGGACCGGACCCTGCGTCGGGTCTGGGGCCGGGCTCGGGCCAGGCGGAGGCAAAAGGCGGCGATGCCGCCCCCGCCCCAGGCACTGATGCCCGCCCAGCAGCGCCACCGCCAGTACAGCCAGAGCCGGGCGGAGGCGAGACCGCGGCGGGACGGCCGGGGCCGGGCACGGAGCAGCCCCACCCGGGGCCGGGGGCGGGCCGGGGGCATGGCCCAGCCCGGCAGGGGAGAGAGAGGCGGGGAGAGGAGAGGGACGCCGGGCAAGGGACTCCGAAAGAAGGGTGCCCGACAGCGGGAAAGGGAGAGAGAGAGAAAGAGCGAGAGAAAGAACGATTTTTCTAGTCTATCTGCTTTTGCTGCTGCCGCCGCTGCTGCTGCCGCCGCTGCAACTGAAGCGCCGGGGCCGTTCGTCCCCGTGTCCGTTCCCCGCTCGCCCCACGAGCCCCACGTTCGAGCCCCGCGCGCCCCGGGGACAGCCCCTCCGTCTGCCCAAACACGGGAACTTTGCAGCGCTGAGCGCAGATGCAGAGCCCTGACTCCTGCACTCTGGCACAACAATCCCCTCGCTTGCTGATGTGCATTGTCCTTGCTGAGGGTCAAACACTGTCGGGACACCTTCCCTTGGGGTAGGATTCCTACCTGACCCGAGCACTGCACTTACATCTCCAGTGTTGCTTTCCTGTAAAAACAGGGGAAGGAAAACTGTGTGTGGCTCATGGTATTTTAGTGTCTAAAAATCACTAAGTCACCGATCTTAGAGGTGAGGTGCATCTGGAATTACTGGGATGCAACATAGAAAAGGGGAGCATAGAAATAAATAGAGGAAAACATCTTGGATTGTTTCTTTCATTTTCATTTCACTTCTGGAAAGCTGTTTCAGTTTTCCGGGAATCTTCTCCTGTCTGCTCTTCCTAAGAATCTCCCATGGAAACAACGTCAAGCTTCTGTCACAAGATTTGCCACCGGGAAATTACGCCACTAGTGAAATTTTCATGATGACTGTGCTGGCTTAGGGCAAATTTTGGGAGGAAACTCCAAAAAGGGTCCGTCTAGAAAGCAAGTTCAAATGGCCCCTCCCCTTACTAGTTCAGGAAAAGACTTCCCTCGAGAAAAGTGAAAAAACCCCCAGTTTATTTAACAAGTAAAGTATTCACAAGCATGAAAAATGAATAATATTAAATAAAACCTCTGACAGTGGTGAAGAGATGGCAAATTCAGAAAGTCCTTTTTGTGGGTTGCAGTTGGCTCACTCGGTCTCTTCTAAGTCCCTCTGGCGCTGGAATGCAGTGTCCCAGAGCTTGGTGGGCCACAGGTGTGAGCTGCTGCTGGTGTTTGTCTGGGTTTGCAGTACAGAGCAGGTTTAAACAGTTCCAAGAAAAAGGAAAGCCAGGAGTCCAAGGAACTTCTCTTCCTAAGCTAGCTAAAACCAAATTGCTAGACCTGGGCTGTGAAGGCATCAGGAAATTTCCAAATCTGGGCACTGGCGGTCCCAGCAAACACCAGAGCTGGATGGTCCTGGAGCCAGAACCTGCAGATTTCCAAATTTTGGCTTTCTGTGCCAGCAAATCACTGGACTTGGGCTGTGCCAGCACCAGGAAGTTTTCAGATCTGGGTGCTGGTGCTGCCAGCCAACACCAGATCTGGGTGGTGTCATTGCCAACGACAGAAATCTGCCAGATTTGGGCTCTGCTGGCACTGAGAAATTTCCAAATCTGGGTTCTGGTGCAGGAAACACAAGATGTGGGAGCGGTTCCAGACCCAGTAGCAGGAAGCTGCCGCAGGTTTTGGATTTCTGTGCCAGCAAATTGCTGCACTTGGGATGTGTCAGAATAGGGACATTTCCAGATCTGAGCACTGGCAGTGGCAGCAAACACCAGGTCTGGGCACCTGTATTGGCATCAGGAAATTGCCAGATTTTGGCTTTCTGTGCCAGCAAATTGCTGGACTTGGGCTGTGCCAGCACTGGGAAATTTCCAGATCTGAGCACTTGTCCAGCAAACACCATACCTGGGCGGTGCTGGTGGCAGTGCCGGGAAGCTGCTGGGTTCTGGCTTTCTTTCCAGAAAATTGCTGCATTTTTTGCAGCCAGGTTTTGCTGGCACTGAGAAATTGCCAGATGCTTATTTTCTGTGCCAGCAAACTGCTGGAATTAGGCTGTGCAGGCATCTGAAACATTCCCGATCTGGGTACTGGCGGTGTCAGCAAATCTGAGATCGGGTTGCTGTAGGTACCAGGTCTTTGCTTGGTTTTGGCTTTCTTTGCCAGCAAGTTGCTGCACTTGGGCTGTGCCAGAATAGGGAAATACCAAGATCTGGGACCTGGCAGTGCCAGCAAACACCACATTTCAGGAAGGACTGGATCTGGACCCGTTCCCTCCCTGCCTCTCTCCCTCAACAAGGCGCCAGAGGGGCTGGAGAGCAGCCAGGCAGAAAGGGACCTGCAGGGACTGACGGACAGCAGGCTGGGCATGAGCCAGCAGAGTGCCCAGGTGGGCAAGCAGGCCAATGGCTCCTGGCCTGGATCAGGAATGGTGTGGCCAGCAGGAGCAGGGCAGTGATTCTTCCCCTGTGCTGGGCGCTGCTTGGGCAGCACCTCGAGTGCTGTTTGTAGTTCTGGTGCCCCCAATTCAGGAAGGACAAGGAGGGGCTGGAGTGTGTCCAGAGAAGGGCAACAAGGCTGGGGAAGGGTCTGGAGCACAAGAGCTGTGGGGAGCGGCTGAGAGAGCTGGGGTTGTTTATCCTGGAGGCGAGGAGGCTCAGGGGAGACAAGGCGTTGTCAGGACACAGGTTGGACTTGATGATCTCCATGGCCTGTTCCACCCTTGCTGATTCTGGGATTCTCTGAAACCACCCTTGGAGCAGTTGCAGGAGGAGCCCTGGGCCTCCTCTTCAGAAGCTCCAGCAGCCCAGGTCCCTCAGCTTCTCCTGCCAGCCCCAAAGCCCATCCTGTCAGTCCTGCAGAGCCTCTGCAGCTCCTCCTCACTGCCCAGAACAGGGAGCCCCAGAGCCAGACACAGCAGCCCAGATGTGCCCCCCTGGCCTGGGGTGCCTCTGGCAAGGGAGCAGCACCAGGCACTGCAGGAGCCTGCAGACAATTGATCTGAAGGCCAAAGCTCCTTAGCTCCTTCTGAAAGCGTAGGAACAGTTCCTCATTGCAGTGTGGTGAAATGCTGGGCACCACAGCTCCAGGTGAGGACTGGACACAAGTTTGCTCCCACTGAGTGCTGTGATGGGTTCTGCAGGAGCTCTGGGCTCCTGTGCTTGCCAGGCACAATGAGGAGAGAAGGAGCCAAGTGCACTGATGTGGGAAATGGCTTTGTAGAAAGCTTTTAGGGCCTAGTAGAATGCCCACAGAGTATGAATCTGTATATAATCCTTGAGACAAGAAATGCTAACTTAAAAATGCCATGGAATAGGACAGATATTGTTGAGAGAGAAATGGAGCTGGAAAAAAGTTCCAAAAGATGGCCTTGCAAATAAGATTTTGGAAAAACAGAGCTATGAAAGATGCATTGTAGTGGGACCCACGAGGGGCAGTTTTAATAATTGGCTTTAAAGCATTCACAACGTGGCATGGCAAAAGGCCGATAGACCAAAAAACCTAATTATAATGTATTATAATTAGGAAATAGTTGGCTTCTGATTGTGACGGCATGAATTATAACATCTGTATTGTCTCACCCTTCTCATAAGACTGAAAATTGAATAAAAGTTTTTAAAACACCTCTCAGTTGCCCCATCTCTAGGTCAAGAAAAGAGTATTATCCAACACACTGACACACCTTTGCCTCGAGCATAACCCAGCCTGGACCAAACACACTGAAAGGTTTCCCCTTTGGCCCATGTCTCGAAACATCAGGTCTGCTGTTTGACAGCTCAGGTTGGGTTGGTGTCAAGGAGTTCCCTCAGAAATACTGGGTTTGTCCTCCTCTGTGCCTTCCCCTCAGCAGCCTTGGGGATGCTGCTGTGTGAAGCCATCTGTCTCACACAGTTTCAGACAACTTCAAACAGGATATTGTGCAATAAGTCGTCTCCTCTAAAGGGTTCCAACAACCCCTTTCCAGCAATAGGAAATTATTACTGATAGATGAAATTGGAAAACCCCCAACAGTTTATTAACAAACAGAATCCCCCCATGACACGCGTCACAAGAAGGCGCCGGGGTCTCTCTTGGGAAGAACAGGAGCTGTCACGGAGCAGTTCCAGCAGCTGATGGAACCTCGGGGGCTCGTCCGGCATCGGCTTTCTCCCTCGGCAGAGCTCCATGGGGCGGGCAGGGCAGTGAAGCAGCTGGGCTGGAGCCCCTCGCTGCCTTTTCTCCCCAGCGTGGCTCAGCCCACAGACTCTCGGGCTGGGAGCGGGGCTGCTCTGCTCCTGCCGGCACCGTGTCCCTGGGCTGGGAAAAACAGTTTCCTGCCAGGAGAGCCCTGCACACTGCTCCACAGATCTTTCATAAAGGCCCAAACCAACTCCAAACACTCTGTCTGCAGCAGCTTTGCACAAAGGGTTGCAGCAATCCAGGACAGCTGCAAGTGAGTGTCGGAAGGCTCTTGTCTTGTTCCTGACAGCAGAATTCTTGATGATCTTGTGCAATTTTATTCAGATGTAACATGAGAGCTGAGTTTTTTTGTTAAAATACTTTATGATGAGTAACAAGCCTTGGGAGCATGAGGTACAGGACTGACATGCAAAAGCATGAGCATATCCTCCAAAGCGGCCAGTCTAATTGTCCATTTAATTACACTTGTATTTACTCCACACTAATAAGGAAAACCAAGCTCTGCTTGGAGGTAAAACAGGCATGGGATACACTCTGGTCCCTCGCAGGCTCAGCAGGGCTGGCAGTGGCACAGCAGGCAGTCTGCTTCATTGTGAATCACTACAGAGCTACATCCCAATCTGGTTTAAGTGGCGTGGTATTATTAAGAGCTCCTTTTCTGCATGAGATACAAAAAGGAGATCCCAAATGATCTTCATGCAAGCATGCAGTAAAGAACTGCTCCTGCTGTCCTAACAGAGCATTTGCTTTAGCAATTACACTCTTCCCATGCATCTTTTGATGCAGACACCTCAGGTTTTCCCCTACACCCTTGCAAGGCTGGCAGTCGCTGTTTCCCATTTCCTGTTCTTCCCTAGAGATGGTGCAGTGGCTGCTTTGAAACAAAAAGCCCTGAGATCTGGACAGCTTGAAGGAGTATGAAATGCTAACTAAGTGCTCATATTGGTAATACCCAGGTCTGACCTTCCCAGTGCTCTGCAGCAGCAGCAGCAGGACCATGCATCATTCCTGTTGGTGGATGTTCATGTTTCTCATGTGCAAGAGCAATGACTTTGAGGAGGGACAAAAATGCCCCTCTTCAAACAGTGGGTGTGCAAGGAGATGTGAAGTTTCACAGCCTTTTCTAGGATATTTTAGAAAGATCTAAGAGAATATTGTGGCATGGAGTAGGTCTCTAATTTTGTCTCCAGAGGAATCCCCACAGGGCACATTGACTCTGCTGCTGATGGCAACCCCATAAGCTCATGGACCAATTTTCCCTGCAACGTGCCACCCTGCCTGGGCTTTACTAGGCTGGGACTAGACCCAGAGCTAAGCAAACACATGCAGCCAGGTGACATTGTGTAACATCAGAAGTTGGCAACCATGAGGACTTTGCTGTCAAAAGGTTACAGTTTGCACTGGGCCCAGAAGTGTTTTTCCCTAAGGCAAAGCAAATTGAAATGTGAAGTTTCAAAGCTTCAAATGACTATGAAAGGAAACTGCAGAATAATTTCTGGAAGGGCAGCATTGTCAATGATCATGCAGCCTACCAACAGCTGGAGCTGAATCCAGAATTGCTTCTTCCAGCTGTGCAGGAATTCATTCCACTGGCAAGCACTGGTCCATGGGAACAAATGGTCCCCTAGCACTGGGATGAATGGCACCCAGGCTGCAGTACAGATTTGAGGAACCCTTGTCACTCCCAGTGCACTCATCCTTCTGCAAACAAGGGGCAAACAACACAGCTGCACTGCTGTCCCCGGTAAATATACATACAGGTGATTTCACCAAAGCAGTGCATCATTTCCCAGTGAAATCTGTGACCTCTTCTTACCTATGCAATTGTGATTGAAGACACCTGTGAGCCAGATCTGTGGGAGATTGCAAAGGAGCAAAGCTTTGGGATTTGGGCACACTTCTCTTGGTTTCTTTGCTCAGGCCTTTGGTGAGCACGGAACACACCACGGTAGAAAACCTTTGACTAGACAAGATCTTTTGGATCCATTGTCCCTCAAACAGGTCAACAGGTGACTCTGTTGTAATGCTAAGTAACAAAGAGCAGCACAAATGACACAAAGAAAAGATGGCCAAAGAGAAAGAGGAGAGGCCCAATGAGGAAAGGATGTGGTGAGACACTGGCACATTGAGTGAGCTGCACTCCCATAATCTCTAGGCTGGCAGGTCCTGGTCTCACATTCTCCTCTTGGTTTTTTCAATTTTGTTTATTTATTTACTTTTTTTCATCATCAAAATGAAATATATAGAATTAAAAACATGTCATCAAAACTTAAAGACAGAATCAAAACACATTAGTTCAAAATTACATCTAAAGATCAGAACATATGTACATCTGTAACTATCAAGCCTAATGCATCAATCCTATTCTTCAAACACTCTCCATACAGGCGTCAGCTTCTTCCTGAGCTTGGAGGACAGAGAGCTTTTCTGGACAGGAGGCGAGGACTTTGTGGGTGAGGGAACATCGGAAGTGTCCCAAGGAAACTTCTCAGTAAGACTGTAACCAGTCAGATCTGCAAAATGGAGACACAAAGTTAAACAGAGGCCACAATGCAAACCTAAAGCATCTGAAGCTCCATATTTCCTGGGACACATTTCCTGGAAATGTCCAAACAGCTGCACAGGGAAACATGCTCCTGCTGGCAGACACTGAGGCAGGCCAGGGCAAACCCTGAGCCACTTGCCCAGAGCTGGCACAGGCACAGCCTGGCCTCGGGGCTGCCCTGGGACAGCAGGGAGCCCAGAGCCCTGTGCTCCCCAGGAATGGCTCAGCTGCACATGCACCCTCCTGCTCCTCTGCCTGCCCCACAGCTCAGCAGCCCCACAGCTCCAGGGGCACTGGCACAGCACAGCTCACTGCAGGGGCACATGCAGGGCACAGCTGTTCCCTGGCAATGTGCACAGCCTCTCTGGGCTGCCACAAGACCCTTCCTCCCAGCAGAGATTGGCCCAACTCCCCCCTCACCTCTGTGTGAGGCTCAGCCATGATTGCCTTCACCTTGTCCTCAACCTGGAGTTGCTTCAGGCCCCCCATGCCATGAGTAGGAAGGGCAATGGAGAGAGCAGGGGCAGATGCACACCACAGAGACCTGCAGCAGGACTGAGGCTATTTTCACCCATGTATCCCCAAATCTACAGAACTTTGGAAAACAACAAATGCAGGGAGAACACGTTGTGGGCTATGAAGTTGCAGAATATCCAGCAATGCAGCCTGTTTCTCCTGTGGGGCTTGGCAATGGATCCATCTGAATGTTTTACCCTATTGCAAAGCTGAGGAAAGGGTGGCAGGCAGTTTAGCCGGGCTGTCCTATTCTAGAGAGTGTCTCTTGGGAACTATCAGGCCCAGCACCAACATTTAAGGCAGCATTTGCTTCAACTGTCCCATGGCAGTCAGCCTGTGGAGGTGCCTGTAAAGTGATTCATCATGTCAAGGCTAACATGAAACATCACTTTGAATTGAAAGTAGAGCTCTAAGGCCAGGACAGTCATACAAGGCTCCTTTGGCAGGAGCTGCACCTGCTGTGCAGGCTGTGCCACACCCAGCAGATTGTCCCCCATGTGCTCCATGGGGGCAAAGACCCTCCTAATTTCTCAAGTTAATGGCATCATGAGGAGACATGGTTTTCCCAGGGCTTCTGTGGTTAGCACTGTGAAATACCAAACACTGCTCACAGCTGCAATTGCAATTGTCCCTCTGCCCACAAAAGCACAAGGCTCTATTCTTGGCCTTTGCAGGCACTTTCACTTCCCCATCAGTCACCACATCTAGGAAAATCTGACAGACTGGGAGAACTCCAGGGAGCAGCAGGAAGCTGAGTCAGAGGAGCTTTAGTTTGGATATCAGGAAAAAGGGTTTTTCACCCAGAGGGTGGCTGGGCACTGGAACAGGCTCCCCAGGGCAGTGGTCACAGCACCAAGCCTGACAGGGTTGAAGGAGCATTTGGACAACAATCTCAGGCACTTGGTGTCACCCTTGGGCTGTTCTGGGCAAGGCCAGGAGCTGGACTCGATGGTCCTGATGGGCCCCTTCCAACTCCCCATATTCTACACTTCTGCGATTCTGAGAAGTAATGGGCTGCAGGAGGGCAGAAATAGGTGACAAGAGGGAAGAAGTGAGGTTGGTTGGAGAATCAAGTCACTGAGTCCACAGAAGATGCAGGATACAGGACCCTTCCCTCCCAGCATTCCCATTCTCTGTCTCATCCCTTCTCTCTCCCACACACACGAAGGTGAAGAACATCACTAAAAGAAGAAGAACCTACTTGACTCCCATGTCCATGAGAGCAGTCATTGCTCGTGCAGGAGTCACATTCTCCACCAGGATCCCTAGGCTCTGACTGGCTGCTTTCTGAACAAATTCTGGGGAGTTGGACACCATCTGGAGAAGGACCCGAGCAACCTCATCCACCTCAGAGTCCATGTCCTTCTTCAAGGTCACAAAGAGCTCTCCCAGAGTGACAATGGCAGAGCAGGACACCTTGGAACGGAGGTTGGTCACCTGGGGAAGCCATGAGGGGAAACATAAGAATCACCTTGAAAAGAAAACCAGTTGCCTTCAACAGAAGTCCCAGGAAATGACAACACATCCCATTGTGTCCAGAGGAGCATACAAGGACAGGAAGAGCAGGAGAGCACAAGCACAGAAAGGCACTTACTCTGGCACCAATTTCTGGCTTCAGACCTGCTCACTGCAGGCGTAAATAAAAATTTCATTAAGTGTTCTATTTAATCCTTCTTAAATGTCCACATCTTTGTTTTTAGGCCCTTTTACTAGAAAATAAATAAAGAGCTGCT
The DNA here is from genome assembly GCF_028018845.1 of Melospiza georgiana. Taxonomy (NCBI): domain Eukaryota; kingdom Metazoa; phylum Chordata; class Aves; order Passeriformes; family Passerellidae; genus Melospiza; species Melospiza georgiana. Next base: position 3,174,119 of record NW_026652215.1, read on the forward strand.
TTCAAATCATGAAGGAAAAAGTCATAAAGATAAAAGAGTCAGGTGCTCCTGTTCAAAAAAGCAACACCAGCAGCTCAAGTACTATGCCAGGAAACAGAAAACTCAGGCTCAGGTCTACAGAATAATTTGCAGCGTTGAATTATAGCTTGGGCAGAGACTGGGACTCTGGCAAATAACATCATTAGTGTCTCAGTTTCTGCATTTGCACATTGCATTATAAAGGCTCCACACTCAAAGATGAGTGTCAGATACCCGACCTGCCAGTAAATACAGTTGCATGTGCCCACAGATCCTACAGACAGCTGACAGACATTGGAATTATCAGGTCTAAAACCAGAAATGAAGGCAGACCCTGAGCACACATGGAGATGAACAAGCACATACCTACTCTACACACTGTGTATGAAGTATGGGGGACAATTCAGAACAATGTTCTCACCTCGCTGGCAACTGCCAAGCAAACCTGACGGAGGCTTCAAAGCAGGACCTCTGAATGGGACCCAGCCAGGTGTTGGATGGTGAAGAGTCCCTCCTCCTTCAGTTCCTGGAAAGGCAGAAGATTGATTTTTCTCTCCACCAAGGCAGCACCCTCTGAAATGACCAGGCTGGCAGCTCAGTTGAACAATGGGAGGTGCTTTTCAAGGAGTGCTTAATGAAATCATGGAACGCGTTGCCCCAGGATGCTGTGGCTGTCAAAAGCACACACAAACCCAAGAGGCAAAGAGAGGGGTTTTAGAGTGGCCATTTGAGAAGACAGCCTTTCTGAAATCTCTGGCACATGAGGCTCCTCTGTCACCGCTTCCTAGGAGCTGTGCGACCGGGCCATGCTGCTGTTTGTTGTCACCTCCCTGTACCTGTCCCCGAGACACAGTGCCACCGGGCTGTTATTGGGGCGTTTTCCTTCTTTGCCAGCCCCAGCAGGCATTCAGCAGGGAGAGTCTGCACTGCCACTCTGGAGCTGAGTTTCCACTCTGTGATCTCGGCCTCTCTGTCACCCCCTCCACTACCCCTCACACATTCCCCAAAAAAGCAGCAGGATGTCTGCCGGGACCACCTCAGCCTGCAGGAAGGCCAAGTGGGTCCTGGCCTCTCCTGACCCACAGCACAGCTTTCTTTTATCCCAGCATGGAAATATAAAAACTGTATTATCACATCACACAGAGGGCAAGGAGCTTTTTATTTTGGCTGCAAGTGTCCACAGGGCATTGGGGAAGAGAAGAAAAAGAGTGTTTTGCAGCAAGCAACCCAGCTATTCAGGCAGGATGGTAGGAAAAGTGTCTGGGAGCTGCTTTTTAGGAATTTGGTGGTTCTGCTGAAGCTTCTGACAGAGCTGATGGGCAGATCCCAGAGCTGTGGAGAGTTCCTGGGAAATTTGTCCTTGGATATGCCTACGAATGCTCTCCCAGCCATGAACTGCCATCCGTGTCCTGTCCATATGTTACTGCCTTGACTGTTGAGTGTCTGAGGTGCCTCTTGAGGCTGCTATGGACCTCCTTCACCAAGGAATGCATTGTGATACAACATCCCTTTCTGCTTATGTTTGGGCACTGACAGAGGCTGGGCCACTCTGGCTCGAGCTTGGGCTCTGGCCAAGCAAGATTGCCAATGAGAGCAGCTCATGGTCCTCAGCTCTTCCCTGCTGCTGGGACAGACAGACATGGCCATGGGGACAGAACGGAGCTGCCCCATCTGCCAGGACACTAAGAACGATGTGAATTTTTCTCTGCCCTGTCACCACCAGTTCTGCCTGGGCTGCATCCTGCAGTGGGCAAAGAGAAATCCAGCCCACTCTGCAGAAGAGTGATAGAAGCTGTCATGTTTTCTGAGTAGGATGAACAGGACTACATACAATTTGCCATCAGCTCCCCCAAACAATTGCTAGAGTCCAGCAGGGAGAGAGCCTGGCCACCTTGCTGAAAGCAGCCCCCAAGACCCTGTGATGGCTGCTCCATCTTCCCCACAGGGAACACTGTCCCCAGCTGAGCAGGGGCTGCAGGACCAGAGCCTGTGGGTGGCCTCCTGCCCAAGGAGTGGGCCGAATTTTTCAAATAACAATGTCATCTGCTGGACCAAAGGTGGCCCTGGCTGCACCAGAAGCTGGAGGGAATATGCCAGCACCAGAGATGGCTGGTTAAGGAATTCATAGAGCAGCATCCTGCACGCCCTCTGTGCCTATGGTCAAGTTGGCAAAACCTTGGTGCCAGTACTGCAGCTTCTCCTCTGGAGCAGTCTGAATTGCTGCTGGCATAGTCCAGGGTAAAGAAGCAAAAAGGACCTTTGCATAATCTCCACAGATGTTTTATTCAGCTGTGCAGGGAGATGTTCAGCTCCCAGCACTCACACACAGAGGGTCTCACTTTGTCGCTACAGGGGCCTGGGGGCTGACCCTGATCTCGGGGCAGTACAAAGATAAGGGGGCCGATCAGGGAATAGGGAAGGTGTGGCTGAGAAACATAGGAACAGACAGGAACAGGGGAAGGAGCCAATGGGATCTAACAGCTCTTTGAGGGAAGCTTCTGGTGTCTCCCTAGACCAGGGAATGCCTCCCCAGGGTCTCCACAATTCCTCCTGTTTTATATTATTAGGAAAGCTTCTCTGAAGGATCAACTGAGTCAAAACAAAATGACAAAAACAATCAAAAGCACTCATAAGACAATTGTTAAAAATGCAAACAATTCTGAGTTCCCAATGTGCCAACAGATTTCTGGCAGTGTCTTAGATCTGGCAGGAGGGATGCAGGGTTTTCTCAGCACAGTTTATCAGGAAACTGAGTCACCCACACTGAACCTCTGGTCCATGGCCTCCTCACTGCCATCGTGCAGCAAGGAGGCCCAGAGGCTGCTGTGGTCTGGTCCTGTCAGGGATGAACACAGTGGCTCTGTGGCCAGTGCCAGCTCCAGCTCCAGCAGCTCACAAGAGGAGACTCCTTCCAGAAGCTCTGCTGGCTCCAGTGTGGCAGACCAGCAGAGCCCACTGGAAACCACCCTCCATTGCAGTCACCCCCAGCTGCGCCCATCATCGCTGCAGAGCAGGAGCTGCCCCAGAGGAGCCCCGGCAGGAGCTCATGGCAGTGGCAGGTCCCTGTGCCCCGGGCAGAGCCACAGAACCTCTGCTCCTGGCTGGGACAGGGGCTGCTCACCCTGGTGTCCCACCGAGAGGAGGGATCCTGGGCCCCAAACTCTGCCCAGCCCTGCCAAAGGCCACCCCGCCAGCAGTGCCAGCAAGGTTCCTGCAGCCATTCAGCCAAATCAGAGGAAACAAATGTCTCTTCAGCTGACACAGTCTCTGCACACAGCTTTCTCCCCCTTCTCCTGGTGCCTTTCCCTGACTCCAGCAAGAGCTGCAGGAAATGCTGTGTGAGCCATGATGATGGAAGAGCTACTGATAAAAACACAGCGGTGATGCTTTCAGAGAAGTCATGAATGGAAGACTGACCAACCTTACAGCCAATGGTATGCAAAAAGATTCCATTCTTTAAATAATTGCCTGCAATAAATTAGTAAAAAGAAAGATACGGAAACAAAATAAATCTCCCACAGCTGCTGGCTTTCCTCAGGCTCCATGGTCTATGTATTGCTAGACTTACTTCATCTAGGCAGAATATTAACTGCCCTGACTGGCTGGAGACTGACCACAAGGTCTCATCTGTGGTGGGCAGTCACTAAAATTAGCTCAGCAGAGGCATCTTCAGCTGTCCAAGTGTAGCAGAAATACATATTCTCTGCTTCATGGCTGTGTGGCAACAGCTGCTGGTGTGGATTTGTCAGCGTTGCTTCATGGATTACTCCTGGGAAGGAATTGTGTGCACAGGCACAGTATGATGGCCTCGATCTCCTCTAATTACTCAATCGGATGATGGCCAGAACATTTTGGCAAAAAGCATCATGACAGAATAATTTACAATATTCTCCAAACTACTCCTGTGGTTTGGATTTTCTTACTGATTAGGTTCAGTGTCTGGCCTCAAGAAATCAGTCCAGAAAGAACAGGCAAAGCTCAGCTTGCAAGTTAGAGTGCAAGTCTTTAATTTGCCATTTTTGCAGCATGTATAAACAACTTTTCAACATATTTGCAAAAAAATCTCTTAGTTCTTGCTATACCTATCCAGAACCTGACTCTCTCCTCATTTTATTTTGATTTGAGATCCAAGCATGATTTATTTCTGGACAGGGAAGTAAGAACCAGCTGCAAATACAGACTACAAGTGTGAATCTATACTGCAGAAACTTAGCTGTAGCTTGGAATTAAAGGCAAGAAGTGATGCCATGGTAAATGTGAACATTTAGTGCTGGCATAGGAGCCTTCTGCAATGCTCCACCAACCCATGGTTCACATTGCTACAAACTCTCTTTCTGGTGTTACAAAGAGTGTTGAAGAGCTGACTGTAAGAAAAAAAATAGCCAGAATGTTATTTTTTGTTAATATGGCAAACAATGACTATCTAATAATTCAGAGCTCATGGAAGTGAGTATTCAGATTTCCACTTAGTATGTGCTGGCAGTTTTAATTTGAAATCAACAGGTTTATCCAAATCAAGTTATCCATTGAAATTAGTTTGCTCTATGATCTACCTAAAAATGCCTCATTGTCTGATAAGTTTAGTAGAAATTTGCAAAGTCAACAGTCCACAGATTTTCATTTCTTGTTTAGTGGCTATTCTGCAGGAAAGCTTTTACAGACTAATCAGTTTGGATGTAATTAAAATGCCAGTACATTTCATCTAGCCATTTTGGTATTAGAACAAAACCATATGACTGCACAGCCTTTTAAAAAATATTTTAAAATAAGTTTTCAAATCAACAGTCTGAGTAGGACTCAGAATAAAAATTCTACCAAATTTCAACTCCATTGGAAGATTCCCTTGTCACCCTGTGAATCAGCTCTACATTCAGAAGATTAACAGTCCCAATGATGGTGGTTTTGGTATGGTTAGGAATTGGGGAAGGGTCTTCTTCCTTCTCAGCTCCATGCTGCAGTGCCTTTGGGATGTGGCCTGCTGGCCGTTGTTTGTGCAGCCCTGGTGTTTCTCCATGGGGCAGAAAGTGCAGTTGCATTTCCAGCCAAGAGCCCGTGAGGAGTGGGGCGTGCAGAGCTGTGCCAGACCCAGGCCAGCAGCTGTGCCCCAGAGGGTTTTGGTTCCTGCCCAGGGCAGCTGGTGCATCTCTGCCGTGAGTGTCTCCCCTTGCCAGGTGCCCATGGACAGCAGGTGCAGGGTTCTGCAAGGGGCATGGAACAGGGTGGGGATGTCTGCTGGCAGCAGAGTGCAGCGGAGAGCAACCAGTCCAGGATGGTCCTGGAGTGTGTGACAGAGAACTCCTGACACAGCTGGTGACTGAGCCAGTGAGGGAAGGCACTGCTGGGCCTGCTGTTTGTGAGGAGAGAAGGGCTGCTGGGTGACAGGAGGGTTGGAGGCGGCCCTGGGCTCAGGGATCACAAAATGCTTGTGTTTGAGTCCCAGAGAAGGAACGAGAGACGTTGGGGAAGTCTTGACATGCAACAAATTGTGAATTTGTTAAGCTTTATTTTAACAGGCAGTGCTTAGTCGTACCTTCCCTCACAGCAGTGGTTAATGTGTGCAAGTGGATGTCTTAGCCTTGAGAATAAAGACAGTGGGCCTGCTGAGGAGGTAGCTGCAATGCATTCAAGCAGAAGAAGGCTCTTAACCATGGAAGGAGAATTTGAGGAACAGGATGTTCACCCCATGACCACCAGAGACCCTCAAGAGACCCCTACTCTAAATGTCAGTAATTTTGGGGAAGTGATTTAAACATGTCAAACACTTTGTGAGAATGTTTAGCCTGTGAGTTTGAGCAAAGGAATGAATAAAAGTAATGAAAGTAATGTCTTAGTTCCGTGGATACTAACACGTGGGTGTGCATGTTTCAGGGAAGTGATTCCTCACGCACCCAGCACTGAAATAAAGTAATGCCTCTTTTCTCACACTGAGCTGGCAGTGTGGATCGGGCCCTGCTCGGTAACGTTCATTTTGGTCATTTCTATTGAAGCATAAAGAATGGTTGAAATGAAATCTTTTCCAGCTGTTTCCCTTTGGTTTACCTGTTTGAGGGTTAAAACTCTGTGCTGCAGGTGTGCTGGGTGTGTGCAGAGCAGGGCAGCCCCAGAAACCCCTTGGCTTGCCCACAAGTTGTCATGCCTTGTTGCCAGGTGTGCCCAGCTGTGGCAGGAGAAGGAGCCCACAGCGCAGTGGGCACCGTGCCCTGCCCAGCCGGGGCTCCCTGGCACAGAGCAGCAGCAGCGCCAGCACCGTTCAACCCGCTCCTGCCTTGGCTCCCCCTGGCACACAGAAGCCTCCGGAAATCAGCAGCGCCAGTGGCGTTCCCAGCTTGGAGCAGGTGCTGCTGGCGGGCAGATGCTGCCATTTCAACTGCTGCCAAAGGGGAAGAAAGGCAGAGATGTACCCGCACCGGAGCCCTGGGCATGTCCAATAAAGGTGCAAATGTGTGGGGAGATTTGTTCGGAAACATTTCAGCTCTGATGCCAACAGTGGCCTCTCTCCTGGTTCTGTGTGTTCTGGACGAGTAATGAAATGGTTGGCTCTGACAATTAAGAAGCAGATGTTATGTGGATGTTCAAATGTGTAGTGATGGTATTGTAATATATCCTCCCATAGTCCTCTTTCCAGTCCCCCTTGTAATAGCCTTGGTAGTCAGGGCATTTGGGGAGGGCTGGCTTGTGACCAGCAGGCAGGGTGTAACAACGCCTGACCTCCAGTCGGGATGCAAGAAAGTAATCTCCACCAATGGACAGCAGAGAAAGAGCTGACTGACAAAACTTTTGGAGTGGCTAAGGGTATAAAAGCCAGAGACCCCTTTTTGTAGATGAGAACGTGGCTGCTAGTCACAGAGACTTCCAATGCTGCAATTTTTCCTTATTCAGTCCTTTGTTAAGGTTTACTAAACCTTGAAAATGTTAAAAGTGAGGGTCATTTCTCACATGTGCAATGCTGTGGGCCATTGTCTTGGTCTGGTTTCCTTTGCTTGGGTCCCATCTGAGTGCTCAGCTGGGGTACAGGCTGTAGGTGCTTGAGGCACTCTTGGAGTTCCTCTTAGATCCCCTGAACAACAGGGTTTGGCCCATGAGGGGAATTTGTGCTGCTTTGTGACAGAGAAGAACTTCCCAGGCTCTTTTGTGTTTGCTGTAGGGAAGGTTGATTATTGCTTTGCATAAATTCACAGATCAACATGCTTTGTGATGCTTTTCTTTGTCATACTTTGCTTTGTGATGTCACGTCATGGTTGCCACATCGTTGTGGTGACATCAGAAGGTTGCCTTGGTGCACAGAAGGCCTGAGTGTCAGAGCAGCCTTGCTCACATCAGGAGAACCCTCCTGGTTGGAGCATTGGTCAGTGGGTAGTTGCACTCTGAGAGGCCATTTGTTTTTCTAGTGTTGGAGAAGATTGGCACAGCTCTGGGAATATGATCCACCATCTGGCCACAGCAGCTTTTGCTGCTTATGGTGTTTGTTTTTCCGCGTATTACGTTACACACTTTGCACGTAAGTAGAGTTTTCCATTCTACTTAGGTTAGGGTGTACCCTAACCTGGCTTTTGTATGTCTTCCTGCTGGTGGCTGAGTTTCTGATTTTGAAAGAGAAAGAGCATTAGGATGCCAATGGTGTGGTAAAGCTCCTGTCATGACATTCAGCTAAAAAGGGGGTGTCTGTAGCCACAGGGGCAGCATTTGCAGGGGAACCTGCAGGGCTTCCGTTCCCTCCACGGGAGAGTCTGTGGCAGCACAGTCTGCCATTTCCTCAGTTTGCTGGGACAAGCAAGACACCTTTGAGATTGTAGACTGGCAGAGCTTCTTGGAAGGCCTTCTAAAAACTCTGCAGTTGTTCCCAGAATTCAGAGAAAGCTTATTTCTTTTTAAATTTTGTCATGAAAGGATTTGACTGTCTAACTTGACCTTTTTCAAAGTACTAAAATAGTGATTCCCTTTGCAAGGAAATGCAAACTCCAAAGCAGTGAGTGTCTGCCACAGCTCAGGGGGATTTTAGGGAAGCTTTTCTGAGCAACTGTTTCAAGCAAGTTAATGAGAACCGGTGCAACTGATTAAAAAAAAAAAAAGAACCTCAAGGAGAGGATTTCAGAAGCTGTTTTATGTCTTTGGTAGAACAGGAGCACTGAGTGGTAAAGAACAATTTGCATTTTCTTGGTCATATTTGTATTCATTTACTGGCAAAACAGGCCAATTTGTACGCACAAGCAAGAATATTGTCCTGATTCCTTGCTGGCTGTGTGAATGAAATGTGTCTGCTGGAGGGATGTTGTGAAACGGGAAATCATCTCTGTTTGGGTTGACTTGTTCTGTGGGATTCAGCAGCCCAGGCAGTTTTCTGACAGCATCTGGTTCATTTTCCCTTCCCACTACAGGTCACCTGAAGCGTGTATTCAGCAGTGCTGAAGATCCTGAGGTGAGTGAGAAAGGAACATTTCAAGTTCCTGGTGTTTAAGAATTGTAGAACATGATGTGAGCTGGGCCAGTAGCAGTAGAGTGTAGAGGGCCAGCTAGGAAGGCCAAAAGAAAATCCATTTTCATGCCTGAAGAAAAATAACAAAGTGCGAAATGGATATTTTAAATTTCTATATCAGAGCTTTGAAGAACTACAAACCTAGTTTTGAAGAGAGAACCTTGCTTGCTGACGACAGATAGGGTGGAATATTTACATAGGAGCAATTTCCTGTACAGTTGAATTAGACCATTTTAATTTAGTCAGAGTCCCTTAGAATTCTATTCCGATCAAACTTTATGATATCTACTTAGAAGATGTGGTTATAGAACAGGAAGGCCATCTTGCAATGGTGCCTGCTGTATCTGAAGTGCAATGGGCACCTTTGTGGCTGGGGAGCTGCGTGGGCCCAAAGGACGCAGGGCTGGCGGCCGTGAGCAGCTGAAGATGAGGCAGCGTGGGGCCAGGGGGCCCAGAAGGCCAAGGGCACGGTGGCTGTGCCAGCAGCAGTGGGGCAGCAGGAGCAGGGCAGGGAGCGTGGCCCTGTGCTGGGCAGCGCTGCGGCCACAGCTGGAGTGCTGTGTGCAGCTGTGGGCCCTGGGAAGCAGAAAGTCATGGAGGGGCTGCAGCGTGGGCACAGAAGGACAGGGGAGCTGGGCAAGGGGTGCAGCACAAGGCCAGGGAGGAGGTGCTGAGGGAGCTTTAGCCTGGACAATGGGGGCTCATGAGGGACCTTCAGGCAGACTTCCATAGATCCCTGCCTTAGATCCATAGAGCCAATGCTCAGCACAAGGGCTGTTTCCCTACCAAACATCCCTTCACTGCATCCAAGTGCTTTAGACACTGGAGTGGGTAACACTTGCATATTTTGTTTGTTTGTTTGTTTGTTTGTTTGTTTGCTAGAAGGGGAAGCCTTGTGCAATTTCTCCTTCTCCAGGGAGCAAGGGAGCTTTTATTCAATCTTTCCTGCCCTTTTCCAGCACTGGAAGAAACACATCACTTTCAGGTTAATGACTCTCGTGTCTTTTGGCTGCCCAGGGAATCAGTGTGTGTTGTGTTTGGGAATTGAGCAGGAAATCAATGCCCTTGCATTCCAGCTGGTGCTCAGAGATTAGAGGAGCTGGGAGGGGCTGGGCTGCATTTCGGATTCCAGCCACTTTAGCACCATCAGTGTGGTCGAGTCCAAGAGAAGAATTGCCCGAGCACAGATGCACAAAGAGTGCAGTTCCCAGTGCAATGCTCTGGGTGTGGTTGCATTCCGTAAGGACCCACATGCTCCAGATTCCCCAAGAGTGTGGGTTACTGAAGCAACAGGAGAGCAAGTTCAGGATGGCTGCTGATTGGGGCACTGCTACCGAGTGCTGATGTGTGTAGCGACAGAAAGGACAGTATTGATTCAGGGTGACCCCCACGTGGCGAATAATGTGCTTTAACTCTATGATTTAGAAGGTTAAACAAATGCTTTCTTAAGCTATGTTATATTACACTAGTACTATATTAAAACTATACTATTGAGATACTATACTAAAAAGCTACTAAAGAAAAACTCGTGATTGTCTCCAGACAGTCACAACACAGATTTTATCTAATTAGCTAATCAAGCTAAACAACTACCACTAAAATCCAATTAACAAATCACTTTCAGTAAACAATCACTATAACACATTCTACATGTACTAAACAACAAGAACAGCCAGTAGAGATAATTGTTTTCTCTTCTTCTCTAAGTTTCTCACTTACCTTCCCTTAAAAAAATCCTAGGAGAGAGAGATGAACTATATCTCTCCGTATTCAAAGAATGTAAATGCCACAGCACAGTAAAGAGAGATTAAAAAAGTGAGATCTGTCTGTCTATCTGTCTATCGAATCTTCCTGGCTCAGCTCCAAACCAGTGGAAGATGCAAAACTCGCCTAAAGGCATCCCTTCAGGAGAGGAGTAGAGACAAGTTCCATTGACTGATCCTGAGCAGGCAGAGATGTTTCCCCCTCCAGAGATGGTTGTTTTTTCCCCTCATGTTTTCCTCCTCCAGCCTCTTGTGCCCTGAAGCCTTCTTTTTATCCTTTAAATTTTTGCATGTCCTAAGGGAGTGGAACTATCCCATGCTGTAGCTGGGGTCTGGTGACTTTGCTCGTACATGACACATGGTTTGCATTACATGACACATGGTTTCCTTCACTGGCATCCCCAGGGCTGTGTAAGTGCATTCGTTAATGGGGCCTTATGAGAAACTCTGTTACTGTTGCTCAGAATTCTCCGTTGACAAAAGAGGGAAAAGAAACACCTTGGTCCTCCTCCATATACTGAGGTGGCCATAGGGGTTCTCTGACTTCCATCAGAGATCTTTGCATGCATCCTTATCTCCTGAATGACCCAGTTTTCTAACAAGAGTGTGGATGTCAGGAAGTCGCAAATGTGGTGCAGGCCTGAAGAGAAGGTGAACTCCAGAAGTGTCTCTCACAAGGAGTGAGCTCACCCAGGAAGCCCCTGCAGAGCCAGGATGGAGCTGTGGGACAGGGCAGGGTGTCAGTCACTACTGAAAGACAAACAGGACGTGGCAGAAGCAGAGGGAGGCTCTCACCAGACCCTTGAGAAATGCCACCCCTTCCCTGTCAGCTGCCTGAGAGGCTGCTGGAGCTTCAGTCCCAGATGGCTCCTGATTGTAGGGCCAGGGTCACTTTGGAATCTGTGCCTCCCCTCGGGCAGAGAACGACCCAGGAGAGCAGCAGCACAGTGCTTTGGGAACGTGTGAGCCCAGCAGTCTGTGAGTCTTGGCCCACAAAGGGCGTATGGGAAGTTGAAACCCATCTTCTCTTGCTTTCTGTGCAGGTGCTTCTAGAGAAAGAGCAGGAGCACACTGCCTCATCTGAGCTGCCATGCCAGACTAAGGGAGAGCTGTTCCCTGCCCGAAAGCAGGAAGAGCAGCTCAGGCAGCAGGTGGAAGAGCCACAGGAGAATGGCCAGGTAAGCCTGACTGGCCAGGGGACAGAGGGAAGGGCAGGAAGAGGGGCACAAACCAGAGCTCTTGGGACTGAGGAGGCCAGGAGTCCCACAGACACTGGAAGCCCAGAGCCTTGGAATCTGCAGAGATCAGCACCAGGACAGGAGGGTTACAGTGGAAGCAGAGCTGAGTGGAAAAGCAGAAAGAAGGGGCTGAATAAATGTGATTTTGAGGCTAAAAGAGGGAAAAGCTGAGCTTGATGGCAGCTCTCAGTCACTTGCTCTGCTTTTGTGTGCACAGAACATCAAGGCAGAGCCACAAGCAGAGCTGCCTGAAGCTCCGAGTGCCACCATGGCAGTGAAGAGGAGGAATGAAGACATCCAAGAGGAGAAGAATCTCCCTATGCAGAGGGGCAATCAACAAAAACAGGTGAATGAAGGAATGGCAGCCACTCCACTCATGAAAGAGAGTCCTTTCCATTGTTGTTTACAGAAAATTGACGAATAGATGGAGGCACAGCTGCAAGAAACTGAGACTAGGATAAAGGCAAGGAAGAAGAGGCTAGATGAAAAAATTAAAATCATCAAAGAGAAAATGAATCACCTCCTTCAGGAGCAAAAGGCTCTAGAAAAGCGAGTGAAATAGCACTAGGCACTGCAGTCACCCAAGGGGTGGTTTCTGCCTGCCCTGCCTTTCCAGTGCAGAGCAGCAGCAGGGGGTGGGTGATGCCTCTGAGTGCCATCCTGATGAGGCCTCTGTCAGAGCTGCTCTCAAGGACACTTCCTGCTCTGCTGGATCTCAGATGATGCTCTAGACAGTGGCATTACTCCTCTGGCCATTTAGCCAGCAGTCACCCGAATGAACTCCTGCTGGCTTCTTCCAGGTGACCTTGTTTCTTGAGGTGTTTTTGCAGGTGAACATGGTCACTCACATAGATTTGGAATATGAGCTACAAGCTGTCTGTATCCCTTGCAAATCTGCTCCTGTACTTTACTTTCTTCCCAGTTGATGACTCCTGGCTGACGGGCACAAGCTGTAGTCTCTGACTGCTTTGTTCTGTTTGACTTGAGGTGGAAGTGTCGCCATCCTACCTGGCAGCCTGCAGAGAGTTCCAGCAAATGACGGGCAACCAAGAGCCCCGAGGCTGGCATGAGGCCCAGGAACTGACCCATCCAGAGATGCTGCAGGATAAGCACGTCCCGAGGAAGGTGCAGAAAAAGAGAATTTCATGGCAGGAGGTAGAACATTAGAATGAGGAGCTGCAAATGTATCTGCAGACCTAGGAGGGGGAAAGGAGTCTTTGGGAGAAGTGGAGCGGTCATTGCTGCAGTCATCCTTTAGAACAAGAAACTGGCTATGAACTCGAGTAAAACCAGCCTTTGGTTTTGACCATTTGGTTTCACAAGTGGACATCCAAAGCAATCCAGTTGAAGAGCTCTGCATGTGGCTGACAGCAGCTTCCTAAGGGCTTGCATTTCAAATGGCAATCTCTCTTGCATTTCAGGGCAATCTCTGCCAGACCTTCCTGACATAAACTCATTTCTTGTCTCAGATCTACACCGACTCTGACACTGAAGCTGCTGCAGAAGCAGCAGTGCCATCCCAAAGAGCCTTTGCTCTCCAGCTGAAGAAGTGGAGCCTGAGCCCTTGGTTCACCTCCCGTGCTGACCCAGCTGCTGCTCAGCAACAGGAGATGGCGGGTGACTCCCTGGAGCAGCAGAGTACGTCTGGTATCTTTCTTATCTGAGGGACAGTGACTTGTGTGCACGTGTCAGCACAGCTGTACCAAAGGGTTCTGCTCAGTTTAGTGTCACAGAAGTGCTGGCATTGCTCCGAGGCAGCAAGAGAGAGCTCTGGGTGTTCCTGCTGCCTCTGAGGGCAGCTTAGACTGGCTGGAGTTTGCCTGGGCTTCCCTTCTCTCTCCCGAAGGCAGAAGCAGGGATTGTTCCTGGATCAGCAGAAGGCTGTGACTGCTTGAGTCCCAGCCACTGGCAGAAGCCCTGCTGAGACCAGTCTCTAGGAGAACACATCAAGCCCTTTGTGATTCTGCAGCACAACCCAATGAATCTGCTTCTTGCCCTTAACAGCTGCCAGTGCTGACTCTCAGATAAGATCTGGTAGGGTTGAGAAGAGAGCCCAGTGGATTCTGTGTCTACCATCACCTGTTGGGACAAAAAGGGCACTGATCTGTGCCTGGGTGTGGCTGATCTCAAAGCCCATCCTGTTTGTCCTGAATGGGGGCAACAGCTTGTCCGGGGCTCAGGCTCACTCTGGCTTCTTCCCATCAGTGCCTGTCAGTGCTCATGCTTGGGCTTTGCCAGCCTTGTCGTGGTCGCTGCCCTGCCCCTGAGGGCTGGTGGGACTGCAGAGGCTGGAGTCTTCCTTAGCTGGCAGGGTCCCGCTGCTGCCCAGCTGCTGCAGCACGGAGCTGCCTGAGGCAGCAGACCCTTCTCTGGGCCGGCTTCTGCCTCGCACGGCCTGGACTCACCAGAGGGTCAGCATCTCCTCTGGGCAGCTCTCTGTGTCACAGGGACGCCTGGGGAGCACTGCTGTCCTCTGTGCCCGTGCCCGCCGTGCCGGGTTGGGAAGATGGGGACGTGTGCGGTGCAGAGAGGGCGAGTGCAATGGGAGCGACTGAGCCGCGCTGTCAGGGTGAAGAGAAGCGGCGTGGTTCTTCACGCGGGGCACGGGCAAGGGCGTCTTTGAGCTCAGCCTGCTCATAAAGGGTGAGGGTCCTGATGCTGAAAGCCCTGTGGGGATTGGTTCTAGCATGAGCTGCTCTGGTTTACAAACACAGAGGCATTCTTCTGGCAAACTGCTGCAAGGTGGAAAAGATGGTAACACTTGGCAATATTCCTCCTGTTCTGGACTTGACATCTGTTCAGAGGAATTGATTCTACATGTCCAGGTGCATTTAATCTTAGCAAGTAGGAAACCTTTTCTAAATCTCACAGTGTTTATTCCCAAGAAAACAAAGGCACTGTTAGTTCCAGCTCTCCTTAATGTTTCTAGATGACAAACTTACTTGCCTAGGTAGGTATTCTCTTCTGGTCTCAGTCTCCTCTGAATGTATCTCCCTGTGCTTCCCTGTGTGCCTGCTGTCAAGATTTCTCTCACTTCAAAGGATGCTGGAAATCAGTCTCTGTGCCAGCCACTTGTGCTGTGGGCCTGCTGTTCTTTTCTTGGTGTTCCAGTTGCTGTTCCTATTGTTGTTAGCCAGCTGTCCACCAAGGGAGGCTCAGAGCTCCAGACAGTGGGGCTGCCTTTTGTATCTCCTAGAAGGTGGGATCTCTGCTTTAAAGTGAACATCTTGCATTTTGTTTCCCTCAGGGAGAATGGTGAAGATGGAAAGTCCTATTCTAAAATACATTGAACTGGAAAATATTGGCAGTGGGTGAGTCCAAGCAATGTTAATGGTACAAAACTATGCATCAGGTGTTTTGCTGGTGGAATAGGTATCAAGCGTGAAGTCGGACAAACTGTAAATGTGTTCAGGCACTGGGCTTAGATTGTCAGTGCTGATCAGAATTTCTAGGTGTGCTCAGAAGGCATTGTCAAAGACATCTTCATGCTTCCAGTGTCCTGCAGGCATTTACAGCAGAGATCTCCTGTGTGGGCTGACTTTCACTGCAAGATCTAAATGGCTTCTCCTTTCTCTGCTTCTGTTTTTTTTCTAGGAGTTTTGGAGACGTTTACAGAGCGCTCGACACTGCCACAGGAGGAGAGGTAAATGTCAACAGCCCCTGCAGACTCTGCTGCACTCGAGGGCTTTCCCCTCTGGTGTGAGCTGTGGCTGGAGCTTTGGGCAGAGCTGTGCTGAGAAGGCACAAGAAGCACAGACTGTTGCCAGCCCACAAAACACATTTGGGACTTTGTCCTCCTCAGCTGCCAGAAGGAAGGCACGGAGGGCAGCGGCTCCTTTCACAGAAGGACGCGCTCACTCGCTCTCCATTGCTAAAACAAAGGTGGTGCCTGTGAGCACCTCACTGCTCTTTGGGGCTACAGCTTCAGAGTCCTGAATTCTCATTTCTGGCTGCCAGCAAATCCATCTGAAAGTTACTGGCAGATCCTTAGCCACCTGCAGTGCTGCACTTGGGAACTGCACATAGGGAGAGATCTGCAAGGCGTCCCTGAAAGCCCTAAGCCCTGCCCATATCACAAGATGTATCCACAGAGTATTAAGACATGGATTCCTTCTTCTGAATCCCAAACCAAGCAGCAGAGAGTGTGGTCAGAGGTTTGTGGATGATAACTGAGACACCGCTGTTACCAAGTGGTCAAGGCAAAATGTCAGTGCCCCCACGTGTCCTGTAACTGGCTCCCAAGGGAGCAGAGAAATGGGCTGTTGGAATGACAGTTCCTAATTACTGCAGAGCCTAATCACAAGGCAGTTTGGCACAGCTCAGCTGTGTCATTGCAAAATCACTCGCTCCACGTGCCTTGTGGTCTCGTGCCACCAACCTCTCAAATTACTGATTTTCAACGTCATTTTAGGTGGCCATCAAGAAAATACAGCTTCAAGGACTGAGGAAGGAGGAACTAAAAGTCAACAAACTCATGGTCATGAAGGTGAATAGAAATCCCAACCTGGTCAACTGTTTAGACAGGTGAGTTGTGCTTTTGTCCCATGAATGTTTGTTTACATATTGCAAACATGCAAGGTAAAATCCCACTTTGGTCACTGGCAGAAAATAGAGCTGTAATTATTGGCTAATTATTATTGCTCTTTTCATCTCCAGTGGATGGGAAGAGATTACATTTTGTCTGCATGAGTCTTCGCTGGCACATGGTATTTGAAAATTGTTCAAAAACCCGGATGATTTGTGTCTTACTAAATCAATGATCTCTATATTCACAGCCACCACTTCATTTTAGAGCTTGATTTTTTTCAAGTGTCTTCCTATGTCCAGGTAAACTAGCAAGGATTTCCCTTGGATTGTTGCCACTGGTTTTCATTGCTATGCATGCCAGGAAGGCTAGGTGCTTTTTTCCAGAAACACCATGCATGACAGGTTTTTTATCTGGGCTGTTTCTAAACTGCACATTTTGCTTACTGCCCATCTAAGACATCTCCTTTTTTGCAGCTGTGCCTTTCTCCTTGAGACTGCACAGATGGCAAACAATGCACAGCCAAGAGGGAATGTCTATTCCTTTTTTTTGTCTTTGTCTCAAAGGGACCTGAAAAGAAGAATCAACCCTTCTTTTCCAAACAGCAACCTAGCCATGAACATTCATCTCCATGCCCTTGTTTCCTTCTTTCAGCTACCTTCTGGGTGAGGAACTGTCCCTGGTTATGGAGTACATGGATGGAGGCACTCTGAGCAATGTCATCAGCCAGACCTACCTGTCGGAAGATGAGATGGCAGCCATCAGTCGGGAGGTCAGCAATCCCATCTGTGTTTCCAGGGCTTGGGCAGGATTGTCTGGGAAACGGGGGCTCAGAGCTGGAGTGATTTCCCGTGCCAAGCTTTGTTTCTGTGTTGCTGCTATTCTATGGGCAAGTAAAAGCATCTCAAGTGAAAGGCCTGCAAGTGCCCCTTCACTCCCTGTACTCAGTGCCAGTACTCTTATCTCCTGCTGTAGTATTCTCGCTCTGTCTCTTGTATTTGTATTTGTATTTTTATTTGCTGTTCTCTACCTTGCCTCTCTAAACATTTGCCTGGAGTCTGTCTTCACTGCATTCCTTGCCAGTAAAAGCAAAGGAGCTGGTGGCAGGATATGAAATGACCAGCAAAGAAAAAAGACTCATTTCTCACAGTCCTCAGCTGAAAAGGATAGAAGTGCAGCCAAAATGCTCTTTGCTTCCGGGAGGTGACTGGTGTGATACATCCAAGCCTGTGCTGAGGCCAGCAAGAAAATCTTTTCCATGCAGCCTCCCACCCAAAATTGATCCACTAAACACCAAAGGGAGGGACTTTTCCTTTCAAAACCCCTCCTTTGTCCTCTGCATGGAAAAAGCACGTCCACTGCAGCAGGAGTCGTCCTGGCTGGTTTGCAGGGGACAGCCTACAACAGCAGGTGCTGTTGCTCTTTCAAAAGCTGACATGCCTTTCCTCAGAAAGGTCCTGCTCTGCAAGTGTTGGAGCAGCAAGCTCTTCCTCTCAGTGGCCATTACTGTTCTGCCATTACTCCCCATTCCCCTGGAGAGTGAATCTTTTAGATTCTTTGTTTCCTTTCTTGTGTGATGAAATCACATCACTCATTTTTGCCCTCCTCTTTCTGTTTTCTCTCTCAGTGCCTGCAAGGACTGGATTTTCTTCATTCAAACCACATCATCCACCAAGATGTGAAGAGTAGCAACATCCTTCTCAGAACTGACGGTTCTGTCAAGCTGGGTCAGTATATTCTTGGTCAGGTGCAGCATTCCAGGGATGTGGTTGTGGGGCTGCTTGGAGTGACTGCCAGCTCCCCAGAAATGGTGCTGGTGGCAGTGCAGGGACCCCTGCTGCGAGCTGAGGGCACAGTTGGAATGGGCGCAGAGGTATAAGGAGCCACAAGCAGTCAAGAGTGGCCTTGCTCTGTGTGTGTCCCTTCCAGACAGAGGGAGCTACAATCTAAAGCTTCAGGGGAATGAAGTCCACTGCTGTGAGGAGCGTTAAGAAACCTGGGATTTTTTGGAAGTGGCCAATTCCATACTCCCTTGGCTAAAGCCCCAAGGAAATCGAGCATGGACCGTTCTCCAGGAGATCCAACAGCACATTGTTAGCCTGAGAGTGGGGAATTCTTTTGCTTGGTTTCCTAACTGGAGCTGGCTTTCATGGTTTGTTGTTTTCTCCACAGCTGACTTTGGCCTCTTTGCTCAGCTCAGCCCTGAGCAGGGCAGACGGAGCTCCGTGGCCGGCGCTGCTGGGTGGCTGGCACCTGAAGTGGTGACAGGTCAACCATGTGGCCCCAAAATGGACATATGGTCTTTGGGAATCGTGGGCATCGAAATGGTGGAACAAGAAGTTCCTTCCTGGAATGCAACTCCTGTCTTGGTAAGGTGCAAATACTCACTGATCCCACTGTCTTTCTCACCTGTCCCATGTTCTGTGTGCCATTGGACAAAATCCCATTGCCATCTGCTGGCACCACTTCCACCAAGGTCTCCTTCTAAAAATGCCCCTGCAACACATCAGCATCTGCTGTAGCTTTGGTTGTATCAGAAAGGGGAGTGGCAGTTCAGAAACCTAACCAGTTCAGAAACCTGCCATTTTGGCCTCCAGCCATGCCTGACATTTCCCACTTGTTTTTTGAACAATGTTGGAACTCTGTTTCTGAAGGACAAGAATTTTTCAGTGGACAGGGTAGACATGTGATAAATATCCTGAGAAATAGAGGTTAGACCTTTCCAGTTTCAATTTCATAGAAAACATAGGAAAAAAGGAAAAAGAAAAGTAAACAAAAAAGGAAAAGAGAAAAAAACCTACTACGAAAGCAATGCCCAAGCATTTCCGCTTGCTTTTTCATTTTTTAAACGCAGCTCTTCTCTTACATTCTGTAGCATCTTTTCCAAATCCTGTGGTTGTTGAAACTTTCAGGCTTTCAAGTCATCTGTACATTGTTCAGTCATGTGTGTGGGTGGCCTGGATAAGTGTAGGATGTGTTTTTCTCCGACTGCAGTTAGAATTGTTTGCCAAACCCTTGGCTGTTTCTTGGTACTTTAACAAGTTGATGAGCTTGCAGGCAGGTGCCTGGGCAGGGATCCACCGTGGGCAGTTGACACCAGTGCTGTGTTTCTTTACCACAGGAGCAGGGCCATCCCTGGCCTGCACAGTTCTAATGACAGGGAGGGCTCCAGCTCCCCACCATGGCCAGTGGCTGAGCTCAGCTGAGAGTCAGGATAAAACCCTCTTTGTCACCTCTGGTGATGTGGGAAAAGGACAGGAAGCTGCATCAATTATTTGTACACAAGGGGAGTGCATTGCCATTTCTGGCTTTGAAATTCTCTTTTGGGTTAAAGAGGATAATAGCAAAGTCTCTTTGGTCGCCATCTATTTCAGCGCCATGAGCACAGAGTTATCATGACAGTGGTGGGCATTTTTATGGAGACTCCAAGGCCTCTTGCCATTGTTATTTTTGTCTATTTGAGATGGATTCTGCAAGTTGAGGTTTGAATAGCTCCAAGTCAGTGTCTTATGTTTCTAAATACCATCTTGCAAAAGCAGAATGAGCTCTCTCCCTCTGACTTGTCAGCGTGTTAGAGCTTGGTTCCACATGAACCACACTGGATAATGATCAGCTGATGTCTTGCCAATCTACACTGTAATTCCTTGGCCTGAGGAGTATCAGAAAGACCTGCTGAGCTCCATGGACACTGTCAGCTGCATGGAAGTGAGCATCCTTGGCCTTGCTGAAGAAACTGGAGCTCAGCTTAGGTTAGATGCTCTTGAGCAGGAGAAAGGCTGGAATCGTCAGGTGTTTCCAGAGGCCTGCGTGCCCAGAGGGACTGAGTTCTGGGGAGCAGCTGGATGTTTCTGCACATCATGGAAAGGGATTGCCAGACAGCTCAAGCCTCACCACAGGCAAACACTCCTCAGCTCTTCTCAGGCAACATTTGCTTTGGGTTTCAAGTTGTTCCCACTTATCTGGCTGCGAAGATGCCCCTCAAACCACAAGGCAAGCCTCTCAGAAGTGGTGTTACATTTCCAGAAATGAAGAAAAGAAGCCCAAACACAAGAAAGTTGCTAAGGCGCTGGTTTTTAGAGAGGAACTTAAACCCCTGTGCAGTTTCTTCTCACTGGGAAACGTGCCTGAAACCTGGGCATGAGGGTGTAAAGGCCACAGAGTCTCTTCTGCTTCTTGTGCAGTGCTGCTGAAACACTCAGTGACCGTGTTTCTCTCCTAGCCCAAGCCACATTCTGCCCGTCACCAAGCCAGAGCCTGGTGATGTGGAGAGCCTGCCAGAACCCCCCATTTGTTTCCTGGCACTTTCTGGGATGGGCCTACCATTCATGCATTGACTTGAGTAGCCAACTGAGCAGAGGGTGATCATAGGGATGGAACCTCTCCTTCTGATTTGACCATGAAAAGTTTTTCTTTTCCATGTAAGGAAAGCAGAAATTTTCAGACTGCTGAGAGACAGAGCTGCAGGTGGCTCCTGTGTGTCCAAGCAGGCGTTTTCATGCCAGTACATTTGTGCATGGATCTTAATGTGTCTGTGTTGAAGATGAGATTCCAAAGATTTTATTTCCTTACTTGAGGAATACCCGGTGGATTTCCTTTCTTTCCTTCCAATTCCCATTCTTTTCAAGAACAAAGCAAAAAGATTGATTCGTTTTGTTTTATGGCAGCTGTGCTTAAGGGACAAGAAGCACTGCAGAGATACTTTTCATATACTAACCCTTGGATAGAGTAGAGTTAGTATAGCAAAGTCCTTCTTCCAAAAAGCCTCTCAAGCTGGTATGAATCCTCAGGGAAGGAAAAGTGCTTGTGCTGATGTAGTTCCCACTAACTAGGTCAGTCAATGAAATCAGCTACCAAGGCAAGATCTGTGGGATGTTGGAGAGTCTGTGGTTGCATTGGGGTTTGTGGTTTTGGTTGGTAAAGAAAAGTCATCTCTGGGTCTCTGCCAGGGCAGAAACTGCCACTGCAGAGTGGAGCTTAATCAATGGGATCTGGGAGAGCAGTGGCAGATGGGAAAGAAGCAGGTGGAGCCTGGTGTCTCCTTTTTCCCCAGCCCCAACTCCTGATAGCCACAGGAGGAAGACAAAAGCTGAAGCAGCCCAAGCTATTTTCATCTTGCCTGCGTGCCTTCCTGAGCTGCTGCCTGCAGAGAGACGAGGCGCGGCGCTGGTCTGCCAAGGAGCTCCTGCAGGTAAAATGTGAAGGGGCTGCAGGTGAAACAGGCTCTGAGGGATGGGCTCCTCCTCCACTCAAGCCCAAGGCATCAGATGAGCCCCCTTCCTCCTCACCTCCACTCTTGCTGCTCTTCAAATGAAAATGGTGAGGAATCCTAGACTGGGCTGGGCTGGCAGGGTCCTGTAAAGATCCTCTGGTGCAAGTGTCCTGCAATGAGCAAGGACTTATTTAAAGACATCAAGTTTCTCAGAGCCCTTTGCCACCGGAGCTGGAATGGTTGCAGGGATGGGGCTCCTACAAGCTCTTGGGGCAAGCTGTGCCAGGGTCACACCATGCTCGGAGTAAACAAGTTCTGATTAGATCCTATTTGTGTTAAAAAATATTCACCCCCATCCTATTGTAACTCGCCCTGTTAAAAAAGATGTCGCCCACTTTCTTCAAAGCCACTCTGAAGTCTTGGAAAGTGGCAATAAAGTCTCCCTGGGGCCTGTTCTTCACAAAACTGAATAACTCCAGTTCCCTCTGCATTTCCTGAGTCAGAGAGGTCCTCTGGCTGTTTCTGTCACCTTCTTTTGTAATTTGGTGGGGTGTTCAGTTTTATCTAAAGACAAAAGAATTGAAGTAGAGCAATGCAGGGTTCAGAGACATGAAATGGTGGTGGAGGAGCCCAAGGAAGCCAGTCCCAGCCTAGGGGTCAGAGATTTGGCTGTGGGCAGGAGGGGCTGTGGGGGGCTCACTGTGAGCCTCTGAGGGGCCCTGGTTTGTGCCCCCCAGCCCACCCTCAGAGGTTTCTGCCACGCAAACAGGGACAGCTGGGAGGGACTTGTCCCAGCCCCATCTGCTGCCTGGCACGCTCAAGCAGACGGGAACTGTGCCAGGGTTCCTGCCAGGTTGTGTGGCAGAGAGGGAACTGCAGGGCCCAGTGCCACTGGGCTGGCCCTGCTGGGAAGGAAGGTGCCATCCAGCACACGAGGGGCAGGGCATGGAAAGGCAGACACTGCTTTCTGTCCCTGTGGGAATCAGCACAGTGCCTGTCTTTCAAAGAGAGGGACCAATGAGAGGCTTTGGAGTTTCCTGAAAAGAAGAAACTCCAAGGACAGAAAGCACCATTTCTAGAGCACTGGCAGGGCAAAAATCTCAGCAAGTTGAGGACACCTGGATAAATGGATGAGTGGGATTCTGGGCCAGGTTTGCCTGTGATGGCAAAGTCCTGCACATAAAGTTGGAGGTGTAGATGGTCCCATTGGTCCTCTTCCTGCATCCTTCTAGGAGCCAGAGGAATCCTTTGAAGCACTGAGCTTGGAAAGTCATGGTCCATTGTTTTTTGTTGATTTGTTTTTTTTCCCTTTGGGCAGCATCCATTTGTAACATTTGCTGAGCATGCGTCCAGCCTGGTGCCGCTGATTGTTTCAGTGAAGAAGAGGAGGGAGACAAGAACGTGACAATCACATCAGGACCATTTATTCCTCAATCAGTTTAGACTAGGATTGTAGGTTAGGATTAGGATTAGGATTAGGATTAGGATTAGGATTAGGATTAGGATTAGGATTAGGATTAGGGTTCAGGTTAGGGTTAGGGTTAGGGTTAGGGTTAGGGTTAGGGTTAGGGTTAGGGTTAGAGTTAGAGTTAGAGTAGGATTGTCTAATAGGACTGCAGAGTAGGATTGGAAATGAATAAAGTTTCTAAAACCACACCTCACCTTGAAGATTCCCTTCCTTCTCACTCTGCGAATAAGCTCAAAAATTCCTTCTGAATTGTCTGTTGTTTCTTAAAGGTGACACAGTGTCTTTGGCATGGTGTGAAAGTGGGGAAGGATGTTCTTCATTCATACTCTCCAGACCACACTGCCTTTGGAATATGGCCCACTGGTCTGTTTTTTGCCAGCTTTAGTACTTCTGTTTGAGGCAGAAGGGGCAATGGCATTTGAAGGCAAAACCAAAAGAAGAATGAGGCAGCCCAAACACCCTGTGCAGATGCAGGCCTTCAGCTGTGACTGGAGAGCATTGGGGCTCCTGCCACTTAGATTTGGATCCCTAAATGCAATCATCTCTTTGGCTGGAGGAAAGCCTTGCTCAAGTGAGAAAGCAGAAAGATCAGAAAGGGTGCTCGGGAAGGTCTCCTGTGGCGCAGAGCTCTCAGCGCCTGTGAGGTGAGAGCGGGCCCGGCCTTGCCCGGGCTGGAGCCCCAGCAGAGCCCCGGCAGAGGCCGGAGCAGCCTGAGCCCCAGCAGAGGCAGGCTGGAAGGAGGCCCTTGGAGCTGCAAGAGGCAGCAGCCGGGCCCTGGGTGCCTCTTCCTGGGAGCGGGCGAATCCTCCGCCCTCAGAGCCCAGGTGGCAGCTGGCTGCTGCCGAGGGGAAGCACAGCCGTGCTGGGCACAGCCCAGCCTGGAGGCCATGGCCGTCTGGAGTGTGCCCAGGAGCAGAGAAAGGCCAAGGGCAGCCGCGGGCCACTGGGCTGGCTGAGGATTCCTCCTCTTCTGCCGGCTGCCCTGCAACTCCT
Organism: Melospiza georgiana; assembly: GCF_028018845.1. Lineage (NCBI taxonomy): Eukaryota > Metazoa > Chordata > Aves > Passeriformes > Passerellidae > Melospiza > Melospiza georgiana. Next base: position 3,197,806 of record NW_026652215.1, read on the forward strand.
GGCAAAGGCCAGCAGTGTGTGCAGCACTCTGGGCACCGGGGCAGGGAGCCGGGCTGCTCGGCAGGCTGGAGCACAGGGCAGCTCCCTCAGGCCCGGCATTTGAGCCAGGGGAAGCGAGGCCAGCGTGAGGCAGGGATAGCTTGGCAGGGCCCATGTCGTAGGAAGGGGACCAGGACACCAGGTGGTTCATCACAGGTCCAATTTATTAAAGAAAGTATTGTTATGTTTGCCCAATTATCCCATCACAAAAAGGCCAAACAGTATTAAAAGTAGTAACAATTTTAATTAAATAGTTTAGAAAATATATAAACAAGGGATAATTTGGTTCAAATAATAGCGCATAAGCAAAAACAACCGCGGGGTACGGAGGGCAGGGTTCAATGACCCTTGCCACTTCACGTACAAGCTTGCCAAGTGAAAGTCACCCCTTATATGCCATGTCTCAATGCCATCTCCTCCTATTTTCGGTTCGTCACTTTTCTGTCTCTGCCTTCATTACCACCCTTATCACGCATGCGCCACCACTCGGTTTGGTGGTCGCAAAGTCTTTGGGGGTCGTCAATGATGAAGGCCCTGTAGTCTTCTTCGTTGTCCTTCAATTCACCTTTGGGTTACACATGCGCACCAAGCCAGTACAATGTAAGCCAAGACTAACGTATCACTGCATCTACATATCAAAGCAATAAGTCCCTTATAATTAGCATTTTCTTGGACCCAACCAGGTTCTTGGTCATTTTTAGCAACTGTATCTTCAGCCTCTTTCCTCCTGTCCTTGTGAACATCTGCTGGGAAGGGGGGTTGGGTGGAGCCCCTCCTTTCCCTCTCTTCTTTGGCATTGCAACTTTTAGCTATGAACTATTTTATTATTCTCAAATATTAATTACTGTATCAATATTGATTACTGTTTCAATTTTTATCAGCACAAATCATACCTATTTATCACAGCATCAAACACTTATACAGCAAATAATAAGCTCATGAATATTCTGTAAGCCAAGCAATCTATTGGTTAAACTATACCATGAACTCTTCCTCATTCCTTAGGGGTTACATCTCTCTTTTCTCATGCCTCTTTCACTATTTGTTATCCTGCTACAGCTAGGCCCAAGGACACGCTATCTCACAGGTGCAGGACTTGGAATTAGCCACAGCTTTGTAATTTTCCAATCTCTAGCAGCTAAATTCCCAACACACCCAAAAATAACCCCCAAAAAATCCAAATTTCACCCCAAAATTTACCCCAAAATTATCTCCAAAAACCCCAAATTTACCCCAAAATTCACCCCAAAAATCCCAAATTCACCTCCCAGCACTGACCCTGCTGTGAGTGACCCAAAACCCCCAAAATTCACCCCAAAAACCCCTAAATTCACCCAAAAATGTCCCAAATTCACCCCCATAAAACCCCAGAATTTACCCAAAAATTCACCCCAAAAATGTCATAAAACATCCCAAAATTCACCCCAAAATATCTTAAAATTAACCCCAAAATTTACCCCAAAATATCCCAAAATTCACCCCAAAATATCTGAAAATTCACCCCAAAATTTACCCCAAAATATCCCAAATTCACCCCAAAATATCCCAAATTCATCCCAAAATATCTGAAAGATCACCCCAAAATTTACCCCAAAATATCCCAAATTCACCCCCTGATGCTGAACCTGCAAGGAGTGACCCAAAAATGTCCTCAAATGACCCCCAAAACCCCAAGATTTACCCCAAAAAGTCCCAGAAATTCTCCCAAAATCCCAAATGTCCCAAAATGACCCAAACTCACCCGAATTACTGCAATGACCCCAAAAGGCCCCCAAGTTTCCCCAAAATTAACCCCAAAATGTCCCCAATGGACCCCAAAATATCCCAAAATTGCCCCTCAAATGTCCTCAATTGTCCCCAAATGCCCCCAAATCCCCAAAACTGTCCCCAAAATGTCCCCAAATGTCCCCAAAATGACTCAAATTTGTCCCAAAATTGCCTCAAATTGACCGTGAATTGTCCCCAAATGTCCCAAAATGCCCCCAAAGTTGACCCCAAATTTTCCCCACAATTGTCCCCAAATTGTCCCAAAATTTCCCCAATTTGTCCCCAAATTTTACCCCAAAACGCCCCAAGTTTGTCCCATAATTGTCCCTAAAATGTCCCAAATTCCCCCTAAATTTTACCCCAAAATGCCCAAAATTGACCCCAAATGTCCCCAAAATGTCCCCAAATGTCGCAAATTTGCCCCAAATGATCTCCAAAATGCCCCAAAAATGCCCCAAATTGACCCCAACAGTCCCAGAATTGGCCCCAAATTTTCCACAAAATGCATCAAAATGTCCCCGAATTCCCTCAAAATGCCCCAAAATGCCCCAAGTTTGCCTCAAAATATCCCAGAATGTCCCCAAATATTCTGAAATTTGACCCCAAACTGTCCCCAAAGTTTCCCCAAAACAACCAAGAATTGTCCCCAAAATTGTCCCCAAATTCTGCTTCAAAATTGTCCCCAAAATGTCCCCAAATATCCTGAAAATGTCCCCAAATTGTCCCCAAAATTGTCCCTAAAATTTGGGAGCCATTTTGGAACATCTGGGGACACTTTGGGGACATTGGGGGGAGTTGGTGCCACTTTGTGGCCCCTCGGTGTCACCCTGGTGCCACTCTTTGTGCCTTTGGTGCCACCTGGGTGACATTTGGTGCCATTTGATGTCACTTTAGTGCCACGTGGCGCCACTCTAATGCCACTCTAACACCATTCGGTGCCACTTTGGTGCCACTCAGGTGACACCTGGCACCACTCGGTGCCACTCTGGTGCCATTTGGTGCCACCTGGTGCCACTTGATGTCCCTTTAGTGCCACCTTAGTGCCATTTGGTGCCACTTTGGTGCCATTTGGTGCCATCTGGTGACACTTTGGTGCCACCTGGCACCCCTTGGTGACACTTTGGTGCCATTTGATGCCACTCAGTGCCACTCTAATGCCCTTTAGTGCCACCTGGTGCCATTTGGTGCCATTTTTGTCACTTTGGTGCCACTTGGTGCCACTCTGGTGCCATTTAGTGCCACCTGATGTCCCTTTAGTGCCACTTTTGGCCACTTTGGTGCCGCTTTTTGTCACTCTGGTGCCACTCAGTGCCACTTTAATGCCCTGCACTGACACCTGGTGCCACTCTGGTGCCACCTGGTGCCATTTTTGCCCCTTTAGTGCCACTCAGTGCCACTCTGGTGCCATTTGGTGCCACTTAGTGCCACTCTAATGCCACTCAGAGCCACCTGGTGTCACTTTGGTGCCACTTCAATGCCATTTGGTGCCACTTCGGTGCCACCTGGTTCCATTTTTTCTCCCTTTAGTGCCACTTTGGTGCCACTTTGGTGCCACTCGATGTCCCTTTAGTGCCACTCAAGTGCCATTCGGTGCCACCTGGTGCCACTTTGGTGCCACCTGGGTGACATTTGATGTCACTTCAGTGCCACGTGGTGCCACTCTAATGCCACTCACTGCCATTTGGTGCCACTTTATGCCACTCTGATGCCATCTGGTGCCACTTTGGTGCCACTCAGGTGACACCTGGCACCACTCGGTGCCACTCTGGTGCCATTTGGTGCCACTTGGTGCCACTTGATGTCCCTTTAGTGCCACCTTAGTGCCACCTTAGTGCCACCTGGTGCCACTTTGGTGCCGCCTGGCACCCCTTGGTGACACTTTGGTGCCACCTGGTGCCATTTGGTTCCATTTTTGTCACTTTGGTGCCACTTGGTGCCACTCTGGTGCCATTTGGTGCCACTTGATGTCCCTTTAGTGCCACTCTGGTGCCACTTGGTGCCACTTTTTGTCCCTTCGGTGCCACTCGGTGCCACTCTGGTGCCACGCAGGGACACCTGGCACCCCTGGCACCCCCCGGCTCCCCTTTGGTGCCATTCGGTGCCATTCGGTGCCATTCGGTGCCGTTTGTCCCAATTTTGGGACAGTGCCCTGCGCGGGCTCAGCCCTGGGGCCGCTCCCGCCCCTCCCCCCCTCCCCCCCCCCGGGCCCCTCCCCCCCGGGCCCCTCCCCCCGGACCCCTCCCCCAGCTGGGCGTGGCCCTGGCGAGGCCCCGCCCCCGCGGCTCCAGTGCGCAGGCGCGGGGACTGGGAGGGACTGGGACAAACTGGGACAAAGTGGGATGGACTGGGACAAACTGGGACGGACTGGGAGGGACTGGGGGGAAAAATCCGGGGATTTTAGTGTTAAAAATTGGGGGTTTTAGGGTTAATAATGGAGATTTAAGGGTCAATAATCGGGGCCTTAGAGGGGAAAACGGGACTGGGTTATACTGGGAGGGACTGGGACAAACTGGGAGGGACTAAAGGGAAAAAAATCCGGGGATTTTAGGGTTAAAAATGGGGAATTTACGGGGAAACCATGGGGATTGAAGGGTTAAAAATGGGGATTTCATAGGGGAAAATAGGACTGGGTTATACTGGTTTGTACTGGGAGGGACTGGGGAGAGAAAATCCGGGCATTTTAGGGTTAATAATGGAGATTTAAGGGTCAATAATCAGGGCCTTAGAGGGGAAAATGGGACTGGGTTATACTGGGAGGGACTGGGACAAACTGGGACAAACTGGGATGGACTGGTTTGGACTGGGAGGCACTGGGAAGGACTGGGTTATACTGGGTTATACTGGGAGGGACTGGGGGGAGAATATCCGGGGATTTTAGGGTTAAAAATTGGGGATTTTAGGGTTAATAATGGAGATTTAAGGGTTAAAAATTGGGGCCTTAGAGGGGAAAACGGGACTGGGTTATACTGGGAGGGACTGGGACAAACTGGGAGGGACTGGGGGGAAAAAATCCGGGGATTTTAGGGTTTAAATTTGGGCATTTTAGGGTTAAAAATGGGGATTTTTACAGGGAAACAAATGGGGATTGAAGGGTTAAAAATGGGGATTTTAGGGGTGGAAATGGGACTGGGAGGGACTGGGGAATGAAAATTTGGTGGTTTTAGGTCAAAATTTGGGGATTTTCGGGTTAAAAATGGGGATTTTAGAGGGGAAAATGGGACTGGGAGGGGCTGGGAGTGTCCCCAAATTTTCCCATTTTTCCCCCATTTTGTGTCCCCAGAGCTGCAGCCGTTCTGGTCTCTCAAGAATGCCAAATTCCCCCAAATTTCCCCAAATTTCCCCAAATTTTGCCATTTTTAACCAAATTTTGGTGTGAAAACTTCCAATTTTCCCCATTTTTAACCAAATTTTCCATTTCTTCCCCATTTTGTGTCCCCAGAGATGTGCCCATTCCAGCCTCTCAAAAATCCCAAATTTCCCCAAATTTCCCCATTTTAAACCAAATTTTCCCATTTTTCCCCCATTTCATGTCCCCAGAGCTGCGGCCATTCTGGCCTCTCCGAAATCCCAAATTTCCCCAAATTTCCCCATTTTTAAAAAAATTTTGATGTGAAAAGTTCCAAATTTTCCCATTTTTGTCCCCATTCCGTGTCCCCAGAGTTGTGGCCGTTCCAGCCTCTCCAGAATCCCAAATTTTCCCCAAATTTCCCCAAATTTTCCCATTTTTAACCAAATTTTCCAATTTTTAACCAAATTTTCAGTTTTTTCCCCCATTTTTAACCAAATTTTCTAAGTTTTTCCCCCATTTTGTGTCCCAAGAGCTGGGGCCGTTCCAGCCTCTCAAAAATCCCAAATTTTTCTCAAATTTCCCCAAATTTTCCCATTTTTAACCGAATTTTGGGGTGAAAAATTACAAATTTCCCCATTTTTCACCAGACTTTCCCATATTTGTCCCCATTTTGTGTCCCCAGAGCTGCGGCCATTCCAGACTCTCAGGAATCCCAAATTTCCCCAAATTTCCCCAAATTTTCCCATTTTTAACCGAATTTTGGGGTGAAAAATTACAAATTTCCCCATTTTTCACCAGACTTTCCCATATTTGTCCCCATTTTGTGTCCCCAGAGCTGCGGCCATTCCAGACTCTCAGGAATCCCAAATTTCCCCAAATTTCCCCAAATTTTCCCATTTTTAACCAAATTTTGATGTGAAAAACTCCACATTTTCTGTTTTTTTTCCCCATTTTGTGTCCCCAGATCTGCGGCCGTTCCAGTCTCTCAAAAATCCCAAATTTTCCCAAATTTCCCCAAATTTTCCCATTTTAAACCAAATTTTCCCATTTTTACCCAAATTTTCCCATTTTTAACCAAATTTTCCCATTTTCCCCCCATTTTGTTTCCGCAGAGCTGTGGCTGTTCCGGTCTCTCAAAAATCCCAAATTTCCCCAAATTTCCCCATTTTTAACAAAATTTTGGGGTGAAAAACTACAAATTTTCCAATTTTTGTCCCCATTTTGTGTCCCCAGAGCTGCGGCTGTTCCAGCCTCTCAAAAATCCCAAATTTTCCCATTTTAAACCAAATTTTGGTGTGAAAAACTCCAAAATTTCTGGGTTTTTTCCCCATTTTGTGTCCCCAGAGCTGTGGCTGTTCCAGTCTCTCAAAAATCCCAAATTTTCTCAAATTTCCCCAAATTTTCCAATTTTAAACCAAATTTCCACATTTTAAACCAAATTTCCCCATTTTTAACCAAATTTTCGACCAAATTTCCCATTTTCCCCCTGTTTTTAACCAAATTTTCTGATTTTTGTCCCCATTTTGTGTCCTCAGAGCTGCGGGGAAATTGGGAAAAATGGGGAAAGAATTGAAAAAAATGGAAAAAAGGGGGAAAATCGGGAAAAAATGGATAAAATGGCAGAAAACAAAGGGAAAATGAGGGGGAGGTTCCGGGCTCAGAGCGTGGTCAACGGGGAGAGAAATTGGGGGGAAAAATGGAGAAATTGGGAAAAATGGGGAAAATTTAAAATTGGGGGAAAACGGGGAAAAATGGGAAAAAAAATCGGGAAAAAATGGGAAAAAATGGGAAAAAGAAAGGGAAAATGTGGGGGAGGTTCTGGCACAGAGCGTGGTCAATGGGGAGAGAAATTGGGGGAAAAATGGGAAAATTGGGGAAAATGAAGAAAATTTAAAAATTGAGGAAAAAAATCGGTAAAAAACCAAAAAAATGGGGGGAAAAAAGGGAAAATGAGGGAAAATGACGGGGAGGTTGAGGGCCCAGAGCGTCATCAACGGTGAGAAAAATGGGGGAAATGGGAAAAAATGGGATAAAAAGGAAAAAATGGGGTAAAACAAAGGGAAAATGGGGAAAAACAAAGGGAAAATGGGGAAAAAATAGGAAAAAAACAGGGGAAAAATGGGGGGGGGAAAATGGGAGGAAAAAACAGGAAAAATGTGGGGAAAATGGGGAAAAATAGGAAAAAAACGGGCAAAAATTGGGGGGAATGGGGAAAAAATAGGAAAAAATGGGGGAAAAAATGGGGGGAAACACCAAGGAAAAATGGGGGGAAATGGGGGAAAAATGGGGGAAAAATACAAAAAAATATGAGGAAAATGGGGGGGGGGGAAATGGGGAAAAAATAGGAAAAAAACCAGGGGAAAATGGGGAAAAAATGTGGGGGAAAATGGGGAAGAAATAGGAAAAAAGACAGGGAAAAATGGGGGGAAAATGGGAGGAAAAAACCAGGGTAAAATGGGGAAAAATAGGAAAAAAAAAAAAAAGGAAAAATGTGGGGAAAATGTGAGGAAAAAATGTGGGGAAAATGGGGAAAAATAGGAAAAAATGTGGGGAAAACAGGAGGAAAAAAACAGGAAAAAATGTGGGAGAAATGGGGTGGAAATGGGGAAAAATAGGAAAAAATGTGGGAAAATGGGAAAAATAGGAAAAAACAGGGAAAAGTGGGGAAAAATAGGAAAAAATGTGGGAAAAATGTGGGGGGAATGGGAGGAAAAAATGTGGGAAAAATGGGGAAAAAATAGCAAAAAAACAGGGAAAAATGGGGAAAAATAGGAAAAAATGTGGGAATAATGGGGGGAAAATGGGAGGAAAAAATATGGGAAAAATGTGGGAAAAATGGGGAAGAAATAGGAAAAACAGGGAAAAATGGGGATAAAATGGGGGGCAAATGGGGAAAAAAACCAGGGAAAAGTGGGGGGAAAATGGGAGGAAAAAACAGGAAAAAATGTGGCAAAATGTGGGAAAATAGGAAAAAAACAGGGAAAAATGAGAGGAAAAATAGGAAAAAAAACAGGAAAAAATGGGGGGAAAATGGGGGGAAATGGGGAAAAAATAGGGAAAAAACAGGGAAAAATGTGAAAAAATGGTGAAGAAATCGAAAGAACTGCAGAAAATTGGGGAAGTTGGGGGGAAACAGGGAAAAATGAGGGAAACCAGGGAAAATTGGGGAGGAAATGGAAAAATTGGGGAAATGGGAAAAAAATTGGGGAATGAATGGGGGAAAAAGGGAGGGGAAAAGAAAGAAAATAGGAAAAAATGGTGAAAATGGAAAAATAGTGAAAAAATGGGGAAAATTGGGGGGAAATGGTGAAAATATTGGGGGGAATGGTGAAAAATGGGTTAAAAATGGTGAAAATTGGGGTGGGAAATGGTGAAAATGGGTTAAAAATGGTGAAAATTGGTTGAAAATGGTGAAAATTGGTTGAAAATGGTGAAAAATGGGTGGGAAATGGTGAAAAATGGGTTAAAATGGTGAAAATGGGTGAAAAATGGGTTAAAATGGTGAAAAATGGGCGGGAAATGGTGAAAATATTGGGGTGGGAAATGGTGAAAATGGGTTAAAATGGTGAAATTTGGGTGGAAATGGTGAAAATTGGGGGGAAATGGTGAAAATTGGTGAAAAATGGGGAAAATAGGTGGGAAATGGTGAAAATGGGTTAAAATGGTGAAAATTGGGTTAAAATGGTGAAAAATGGGTTAAAAATGGTGAAAAATTGTCTAAAATGGTGAAAATATTGGGGGGAAATGGTGAAAAATGGGGTGGGAAATGGTGAAAATGGTGAAAAATGGGTTAAAATGGTGAAAATGGGTTTAAAATGGTGAAAATTGGGTTAAAATGGTGAAAATGGGTTTAAAATGGTGAAAATGGGTTAAAATGGTGAAAAATTGGTGAAAATTGGTTAAAAATAATGAAAATGGGTTAAAATGGTGAAAATTGTGTGGGAAATGGTGAAAATTGGTTCAAAAATGGTGAAAAATGGGTTAAAATGGTGGAAAATGGGTGGGAAATGGTGAAAATTGGGTTGAAAATGGTGAAAATGGGTGGGAAATGGTGAAAATGGTGGAAAATGGGTTAAAATGGTGAAAATTTGGTTAAAAATGGTGAAAATTGGGGTGGGGAATAGTGAAAATGGTGAAAATTGGGTTAAAATGGTGAAAATGGGTTCAAAATGGTGAAAATGGGTTAAAATGGTGAAAATGGGTTAAAAATGGTGAAAATTTGGTTAAAAATGGTGAAAATTGGGGTGGGATATGGTGAAAATTGGGTTAAAAATGGTGAAAAATGGGGTGGAAAGGGTGGAAAATGGGTTTAAAATGGTGAAAATTGGGGCAAATGGTGAAAACTGGGTTAAAATGGTGAAAATGGGTTAAAAATGGTGAAAATGGGTGGAAATGGTGAAAATGGGTTAAAAATGGAGAAAATGGGTGGAAAATGGTGAAAATTGGGTAAAAATGGTGAAAAATAGGTTAAAAATGGTGAAATTTGGGTGGAAATGGTGAAAAAAAGGGTTAAAATGACGAAAATGGGTTAAAATGGTGAAAAATTGGTTAAAATGGCGAAAAATTGGTTAAAATGGTGAAAACATTGGGGGGAAATGGTGAAAAATGGGGTGGGGAATGGTTAAAATGGTGAAAAATGGGTTAAAAATGGTGAAAATTGGGTTTAAAATTGTGAAAAACGGTGAAATTTGTGAAAAATGGGTTAAAATAGTGAAAATTGATGGAAAATCGTGAAAATGTGTTAAAAATGGTGAAAAATGGGTTTACATGGTGAACATTTGGTTTAAAATGGTGAAAATTGGGGTGGGAAATGGTGAAAATGGGTTAAAATGGTGAAAAATGGGTGAGGGACATCAAGATGGAGCCCGAGGACACCGAGGGTGGCAATGCCAGCCCAGGAACGGCCTTGGGGACACCAGGATGGGCTGAGGGACACCAAAGTGGCCTTGGGGAGAATGATGGCCCCGAGGTCTCCTCAGATGTCCCCAATGTCCCCAAGGTCTCCAATGTCCCCAAGGTCCCCAAGGTCTCCAATGTCCCCAAGGTCCTCAGATGTCCCCAAGGTCCCATCACCCCAACATCTCCAGTGTCCCCAAAGTTCTCCAATGTCCCCAAGGTCCCCAAGGCCCCATCACCCCAGTGCACCTGATGTCCCCAGTGTCCCCAATGTCCCCAAGGTCCCAAAGGTCCCCAACATCTCCGATGTCCCCAAGGTCCCCAAGGTCCCCATTGCCCCAACATCTCCAATGTCCCCAGTGTTTTCCAAGGTCTCCAATGTCCCATCACCCCAACATCTCCAGTGTGCCCAAGGTCCCCATCATCCCAATGTCCCCAAGGTCTCCAATGTCCCCATCACCCCAACATCTCCAATGTCCCCAACATCTCCAATGTGCCCGAGGTCCCAAAGGTCCCCAACATCTCCAATGTGCCCAACAACCTCCATATTCCCAAAGTCCCCAATGTCCTCAAGATTCCCAAGGTCTCCAACATCTCCAAGGTCCCCAGTGTCCCCAAGCTCCCCAAGGTCCCCAAGATCCCCATCACCCCAACATCTCCACCATCTCCAAGGTCCCCAAGGTCTCCAAGGTCTCCCCACTCGTGTCCCCTCTCCCCCAGGCTCGTCCCCGGTGTCCTGCCACCCCGTCCTGGCGGGTGATGCGCTGCTCCTGGTGGTGGCCCAGCTGCCCCGGGTGTTCCTGTGGGGGGCCGGTGGCTTCGCACCGCACACGGACATCCCGCACAGGGACGTCCCACACAGGGACATCCCACACATGGACATCCCGCACGTGGACATCCCACACATGGACATCCCGCACAGGGACATCCCGCACGGGGACATCCCGCACAGGGACATCCCGCACATGGACATGTGGTCATGGGGGTCCATCAGGGTCATGGGGTCATGTGGTTATGGGGGTCCATCAAGATCATGAGAGTAACCAGGGTCATGGTGTTATGGGGTTCCATCAGGGCCATGTGGTTATGGAGGTCCATCAAGGCTATGGGGTTATGGGGGTCCATCAGGGTCATGGAGGTCCATCAGGGTCATGAGGGTCCATCAAGGTCATGGTGGGTCAGCAGGATCATGGGGTTATGGAGTTCCATCAGGGTCATGGGGTTATGGGGCTCCATCAAGGTTATGTGGTTATGGGGGTCAATCAGGGTCATGGGGGTCCATCAAGGTCCTCGGGGTCCATCAACTTCATGGGGTTATGGAGGTCCATCAAGGCCATGTGGTTATGGGGATCCATCAGGGTGATGTGGTTATGGAGGTCCATCAAGGTTATGGGGTTATGGAGGTCCATCACGGTCATGTGGTTATGGGGTTCTGTCATAGGAAGGAGACCAGGACACCAGGTGGTTCATCACAGGTCCCGTTCATTGAAGAAAGCATCAAACACTTATACAGCAAATAATAAGCTTATGAATATTCTGTAAGCCAAGCAATCTATTGGTTAAACTATACCATGAACTCCTCCTCATTCCTTAGGGGTTACATCTCTCTTTTCTCATGTCTCTTTCACTATTTGTTATCCTACTACAGCTAGGCCCAAGGACACGCTATCTCACAGGTGCAGGACTTGGAATTAGCCACGGCTTTGTACTTTTCCATTCTCTAGTCTCCTAAATTTCCCAACACTTCCCCTGTTTTTATTTTTTATGAAAAGCAAAGTTCTATGGGCTAACTGTGTCACACTCTTTGCAACACAAAAACAGGCAATTCTAACAACTAAACAGTATTTCAAACAGTATTCTCAGCTAGCAAGGTTTCTCTCTTACAAGGGATCTAAGCCAGGGAAACAAACCAAAAAGGCTCTCACTTTTTATAGGATATGCTATATAACAGACACAAAAAGAATTCTATGTGCTACAAGGCTCAAACGAAACTCAGGTGTGCTAATACAACTTACAGAAATAAGCTAAAGGAGTAACATGTGTGCAGGTTTCACCCATGTCAACTGTCTGGTCAGTTTGCTTTCTATTCTCAAACAGCAGATATACTTCAAACAGGAATGGCTCTACTCACAAATGCTTCTGATTGTCCTTTTTTAACTAGAGTTTCTCTGATGTTCACAACAACACTTTACACACAAGTCATAAAAATAAACGCCTATTGTAAAAGGATAAATCTATCTAACATCACTTAAACTTAATAGTACCTAGACTTAAAATACTTAAACTTAAAATATTTAAATTTAATAGAATTTAACATTACTTAAACTTATCTTTACCTAAACTTAACAGATTTTTAAATCAACAGAACTTACATGTAAAATCACTTAAATCTAACAAAACTTTAACAAAACTTAACTGACTTTAAATTCTACATAACTTAAACCTAATATAATTTAAACAGAATCTAGATCTACTTAAACTTAATAACACTTAAACTTAACAGGAGATAAACTTAACAAAACTAAGCCTTAACAGTATTTAACATTTAATGGCACCTAATAGATAATTTAACTTAAACTACTTAGCAACAGATAATACTTACTATAGAAATAAAATATAGCATTTACTTTAACTTACTTACAGGCCTGATTCTAAAACACTAAGCTAAAACAAGTTTCTTCACGTATTTGCTGCAGCATTTTTATACTTGAATGCACTTAAACATAAGAAGTTTGTTCAAGGTATACCTGTGGAAAAATTCTTTTAAATTCAGTGCTTGCTTTTACCTCTATCACATCTAAACAAATCTTAAAAAAAACAAAAAACACACTCATTGCATCTTGCTTCTACAACCACTTTAACACATTTTTAACATTTTTAAATTTTTTCAAAATATAATTTCAGAGTTTAATGTTCTACTGACTGAGTTAGTTGAGCTTCTGATATTTACAGTCTCTTTTACAGACTCTGCTAGGAAAAACAAAAAGTCCTTTTGACTTAGGTGAAAAACGTCTTGACCGTAATGGTCCTTGGTGTCCTTTGTTTATTATCACTGGCTTCTTAATTGCAGTAGAAATCTTTCTTTTGTTGACAAGAGTTACATTTATTACGCTGTTAGGTCTCACACTGAAGCTTTTGCCGGCTGCGGGGCGGAGGGAGAGCGCTCCCGCTGGAAGAAGTGCTCCGGTCCCGTGGCGCTTGTGTCGGAGGGGGCGAAACCCCCCGCAGCTGCCGCCGCTGCCGCCGCTGCAGCGCAGCATTTCAGGCGGCCGCTCGCCGCGGCTGCTCCCCATGGCGGAGCGCCCATGCCGCGTTCGGAGCGGCACAGCCTCGCAGGCGTCCCGAGCCGCAGCTGCTGCTGTGCACTCAGAGACATGCTGAAGTGTATAGTGTATCACCCGCCATGGCTTGCTCGGTTTCTTTGCTGACTTATCATCTTCTAACACTGCTTCCCACAGTATATCCCCAGATTTTCTCCATTCCGAGAGTTCATGTGGGTTAAGGAAAGTTTCTTCGGCGTATCCGTAGGCTAATAACAAATCTATCCCCTTTATCCCTCGCCATTCTAGATACGCGGCGGATAACTTATATGCTGCTTGCCTTTTCATACCTCTTTCGTGAGCGCTCTTGCAGCTTTCCAGGCTTCCGGCAGCACGTATGGCTCAGGTCACCGATGTGAACCCCACGGGTGCTTCAAAATTCTGGCACCTATGATTTAAAATATATTATGTTGTTGTCATTTACAGAATACACCCTGTGGGAAGCGGGATGGAAGTGTTTATTATGCTAATAGCAATGAGTATGCTAATAATGAGGCAAGGACGGAATTGACAATCAACCATCTAGCTGGAGAAGGACAACACAGCCTACCAGATGATTAAGCAGCAGGTATCCTCAGAGAAGTATTGGATGATATCAAAGAGATGGCTTTGAAAGCTTTAATCCAGGTATTGGATGTTAGCACCCCCAATTTGGACTACCCTGGGTGGCTGCAGCTAAAGCTTTAGGACAATCAGAACATCTTGGGTGCCTGGTAAGTAAGCAAACCAATGCTACTCCCTCACAATGAGTGGCCTGCTCTCAGACATAGAGACCATCAGACATGCTACCTTGCAGAACAGTGATAGAATTTTTATTCTGGGCACATGGGCATGGCTGTGTAGACTCTGAGGGCATGTGTTGCATGAACCTCTCCAGCCACAGCGAGTCAATCCACAAGAGCATTCAAGTACTGAATGAAGAGTTCAAGAAGCTTCAAGTGGAAAAAAAAGACTGGTTCAATAAACTCTTCCAATCCAAGGGATAAAAGGGTTGGATGATGTCTATCTAAAACAGGACATTCAATTTTCCCAGTTGTTGTTGTATTGTTAATTGTCTCATGTTTGTTTAGATGCTTTTAGAAAGTCTTACAAAATTCTTTCAGTTTTGTCATTGTTGTAAAACAGAAAGAGGGAAGATACCCAACAGGCTCCTCATGGACTCTTTGGAGGAGAGAACTGGAGGTCCGGATGGCACAAAAACCTCTCAGACACTCAATTTTGGAAGGAAATTCCTTAAAATTACCTAAAAGTATACTTAAATCCATAAAGTACATTAAAAACCTTGAGTATCTCAAGCCATTAATGAGCCCCACTGAGTGTCAGTACAAAGGTCCCCAGGGACTCAATAAACCAGATAATTGGGGCCATGATTGTAAAAGCTCTCACACGGTGTGTATCAAAAGGAAAACACCAAGTACCTTAAAATAACTGAAGTACCCTGTAGTATTAATGAGCCCCACTGAGTGTTGTTACTGACAAAGCCTCTCCAGGGAATAATTACTGCAGATAATTGGAGGCCATGATTGCACAAACCTCTCAGAGACTCCAAGGCAAAAGCCAAACCCAAAGTTCTTTAAAAAACCTGCAGTCTCTTGGAGCATGAAGGAGCCCCCAGGGCCATTCCTGAGCAAGGCTCCCCAGGGAGCCTTGGGACTCCTTCAAGCCCATCCTTGAGGCCACTGGGATGTGGACTAGGGGGGGATGCTGAGGGCAGGACAAGGGGCTGACAGTGCCCAGCCTGGCTGGGGCTGTGCCAGGAGGCCCCAGGGCCTCAGGACAAGGTGTCTCCTCACAGCCCTTGTTGGCACAGACCCTGCTGCTGTGCCCCAGGGCACCAAGACTTGGCTTCACTTTGTCCCCTCCTGTCATCACTGCCTCTAGTTCTCTGCTCTGCCTGGGGCCTGGGGACACTTTCTCAGCTGTGCTCCTCAGTGGGACCCATTAAAAGTCCAAGAAACTTTGGAATTGGATTCTGACCTGGAGTTCTGGAGAGGTTTCTTCAGCTCCCTCTCAGGGACTGATGTTCAGGGCCTGAACACAAAGCCCCAGAGGCTCATTAAAGTCCTTGGGCTGTGTCTGTGCTGCTGAGCTGGGCTGGGCTCCTGGCACAGAGGCAGCTCCTGGTAACCAAGAAGAGCTTCAAAAGCACATTTCTCTTGATTAGCAGCTCTTCTGCCAGCCCAGCAGGGCTGGGGCACTGCCTGCAGCCACCCGGGGCACAGCACAGAGGCACAGAGAGCTTCAATCAGTCAGGGCTGGGAAGTGCTGAGAAGTGCCTGGGGCAGAATCACTGCCAGCCCTTGGCACAGGAACCTCTGGCTGCAGGACAATGCAGCTGCAGCTCCTGGAGCCATCTCCTAAAGCTGGAACATCCCAATGCCTACAGAATCTGTGAGTACATTCTCTGATTGTCTCTTGTGCAGAGCAGCCAGGGGTGCCCAGGGCTATTGTGCAGAGCAGGGTCCTGCAGCCCAGGGTGCTGTGCTGGGGCAGGGACTCTGCTGCCTTCCAGGGACAGCTCTCAGCCAGCCCTGGCAGCTGCTCCCAGCACTGGGGGACAAGATCTGGGTGGGAGGAGACAGCTGGTCAGGCTTGGAAGTGTTCTCCTTGTGTGGTGAGGTTGATGCATTGTTCAGGACTGCTCCCAGCCTGACACTTAACTCCATAACATTTCCAAGTAGATTATACAGGGAGCACAGCAAGGCAGGGGCTGCATAAAAGGGAAAATCCTGCTTTTATATTCTACTACTCTGGGTGGCCATTATAGGAAATTGCCCATAGGTATTCATCTATCATTTCATGCGGAGAAGAATCAAAATATTTTCACTCAGATCTTAATAAACCAGGCAATGCAGAAATAATCACAGGAGCCCTTAGAGGCAGCATCAGTGTCACTTTTCCAGCCTCCTCAGGGTTGCTGTGATGTTGCCATCAGAGCCTGCAGAGCAGAGCTGTCCCTAGGAAGTGCCTGAGCTGGGAGGGTTCTGCAGGGCACGGATGAGCCGCAAGGGCTGGGCTGGGCTCTGGCAGCACTGGCAGGGCCCAGCCCTGGGCACAGGGAAGCAGCTGCTGGCAGGGACAGCTCCAGGCAGCAGAGCCCTGGGCAGGCAGTGGGGGGAAAGTGCCCCCACGCTGTGCTAGGATATTTCAAGTCCTCTCCAAACCCAACTATTCCATGGTTCCTTTCTTTACAGATCCCCATGCCAAGACACAGAAAATGTCCAACAGCAGCTCCATCAGACACTTCCTCCTGCTGGCATTGGCAGACACGCGGCAGCTGCAGCTCCTGCACTTCTGCCTCTTGCTGGGCATCTCCCTGGCTGCCCTCCTGGCCAACGGCCTCATCATCAGTGCTGTAGCCTGCGGCCACCACCTGCACACGCCCATGTTCTTCTTCCTGCTCAACCTGGCCCTCAGCGACCTGGGCTCCATCTGCACCACTGTCCCCAAAGCCATGCACAATTCCCTCTGGGACACCAGGAACATCTCCTACACTGGATGTGCTGCTCAGCTCTTTTTCTTTGTGTTCTTCAATGGAGCAGAGTTTTATCTGCTGACTGTCATGTGCTACGACCGCTACGTGTCCATCTGCAAACCCCTGCACTACGGGACCCTCCTGGGCAGCAGAACTTGTGCCCACATGGCAGCAGCTGCCTGGGCCAGTGGCTTTCTCTATTCGCTGCTGCACACAGCCAATACATTTTCCCTGCCTCTGTGCCATGGCAATGCCCTGCACCAATTCTTCTGTGAAATCCCACATATCCTCCAGCTCTCCTGCTCCAAATCCTATCTCAGGGAACTTGGGCTCATTGCTGTAAGTTCCTGTTTGGTATTTGGCTGTTTTGTGTTCATTGTTTTCTCCTATGTGCAGATCTTCAGGGCTGTACTGAGAATCCCCTCTGAGCAGGGACGGCACAAAGCCTTTTCCACCTGCCTCCCTCACCTTGCCGTGGTCTCCCTGTTCATCAGCACTGGCATATTTGCCAACCTAAAGTCCTCATCCATCTTGTCGCCATCCCTGGATGTGGCCCTGTCATTTCTGTACTCGGTGGTGCCTCCAGACCTGAAACCCCTCATCTACAGCCTGAGGAACCAGGAGCTCAAAGCTGCAGTGTGGAGACTGATAACTGGATGGTTTCAGGAACATTAAACTGCTAACAAATTTTTGCAAACCATTTGTAATACAATTTATCTTTGATAGTTCTTCTTGGTATCATTATGAGGGTTATTTTTTTTTGTTTTACTTTTTAAAGTATTGTCCACAAATAAACGTCATTTTTTGTGCCATTTCTCCTTTTGTTTCTTTGCACCCTCCCTGTGACCACAGACTCCGTCAATGAGGGGCTGTGCTCTCAGTGCCTTTAAATGAAGTAAAGGATCTGCGAGCAGAGTTTTCTGCAGAGATGCCCTTTTGTTGCCTTCTCTGGAGCTGCAGCAGCAATGTCTGTGTGCAGAGCTGGGGGCAGATCAGTGCTGGCCCAGCAGCTGTGTCCAGCAGCAGCAGCACTTGGTGTTGCCAGTGTGGGTGTCGTGGCCCTGCCCCGCTGCCTGGTGGCCCTGGTGTTGCTGCAGGGCCTGAGTGCTCTCGGGGCCGGGCACAGCCCTGGGGGTGGCAGTGCCGGGGCTGCAGCAGGGACAGGCCATGGGCACTGCTGGGGCAGCGCTGACGCCTCAGCCCAGGGCCTGGGGGCTCCAGGTTCCTTGCCCAGGCTCTCTCAAGAACACGGCCAGGCCAATGCTCAGCACAGAAAAGCCCCGTGAGCAGACCCAGGCTGGCCATGGGCAGGCTGGGGGCAAACAGCATGGCTGGGGCTCTGCAAGGGCCCTGGGGCAGACGGGAAGGAGCAGCAGAGCAGGGGCTGATCCATCCCCAGTGCGCTGCACAGCCCAGGGCAGCGTCCCAGAGTGTCCTCATGGAGCTGCCAACAACATCTCCCCTCTGCAGCCCTGGCCTCTCCCCCAGCTCACACAGGTGCCCCATCCTTACAGGGACAGACATGGCAGCACTGGCTCAGCAGCCCCTGTTTGCATTGCACACAGTAGGGGGAGCACCCCCATGCTGTTGGTGTGGGGACATGAAGCTGAGGGAGCACAAATGCCATCAGCCCCTGGGGCCAGCAAAGGCTGGGGGACACCAGGGAAACTGCTCTGCTTTGTCCTGGCCTCTGCACTCAGCCAGAAAGTTTGTTCCCATCATCCGGGAGTTTCCTGTGCCACTGCAGACACTGTTGCTCAGAGGCAGGGCTGCCTGGCAGCCACCCCCAAACTGCCCCGAGCATTTCCTTTGCTTCACCTTTGCTTTCTTTACTCTTCCTGATACAAATTTCTTCTAATTCCCCACCCCAGGGGACCCAGAACTAGACACAGCACTCGAGGCGCTGCCCAACCAGTGCCCAGCACAGGGGAAGAATCACTGCACTGCTCCTGCTAGCCACGCCATTCCTAATCCAGGCCAGGAGCCATTGGCTTTCTTGGCCACCTGGGCACACTGCAGGCTCATGTCCAGCCTGCTGTCCATCAGTCCCTGCAGGTCCCTTTCTGCCTGGCTGCTGTCCAGCCACTCTGTCCCCAGCCTGTAGCACTGCAGGGGTTGTTGTTTCCCCTCCCCTTCACCCATGTGTTGTTCTGTCTTAGGGTCTCTCTGGTGCTCCCTGGTGGTCATGGACCCCAATGTTCCAGAGGGCCTGGCTGAGGTGGCAGGACGCTGAGGCTGGTGAACTTCCAGTTCCCTTTCTCACACAATGGGCATTGTGTGGCTTCCATAGGCCTGGGGTTTTGGAGAACAAGCTCCAGGTGTCAGATCACCTGGTGGAGACAATTTATCATCTAGTAACATGAGGCCACAGAGTGGGCTTTGACATCACAGAGCGGGTTATGTGAGGTGTTTGAGCAGCTCTGACATCATATACTGCCCCTGTGACATCACAGAGCCATCTGTGACATCAGAGGGCAGAGGTCTGACATCACAGAGCAGACTGTGACATCACAGAGTTGGCTGTGACCAGCTGTGACCAACCATCAGAGATCAGCTGTGGGGCATTGGAGAATGGGCTGTGACATCACAGAGCAGGTTGTGATATCAGAGACCAGCTGTGTGACATCCCAGCAGGGCTGTGTCAGGTCACTGGGTTGGTCACTCTGCCCCAGCTCCCCCTCACAGTTTCTCCCAACAAGTCCAATGCTGTCCATGCCCAGCAGGGTCCCTGTTCCCCGGGATCCCCCCAGCCCACCTGGGGCCACAGCCTCCACCAAAGGATGTTCCACAGAATCCACCCCAGAGCCTGACATGGGGACAAGGGGCTGGGCTGTGTGACCAGGACATCAAGGACGTGGGTTCTCCAGTCACTGTGGCCTGGATTGGGTTGGCCAGGGCAGGAAAGATGTCTGGCAGCTGGAGCAGGGTCTGGGAAGGGCCTCCAAGGTGGGGCTGGAGCCCTTGGGCTGTAAGCAGAGGCTGAGGGAGCTGGGCTGGTCCAGCCCAGAGCAGGGAAGGCTGAGGGGCTCCTCATCCCAGCCTGGCAGTGCCAGCGAGGAGGGGATGGAGAACACAGAGCCAGGCTCTTCACTGGGGGCTGGGGGGAGACAAAAGCCAATGGGTGGAAAGGGAAAGAGGACACCCACCTGGGACAGGAGGAGATGAAATGAGTCAGGCTGGTTTCAGCATTTCCTCAAGACCAAAATCAGCCTGACCTCCCTTCTCCATCCACCACTGACAGCTTTGCAAATCAGGAATCGTTCGAGCTGTTTTACACCCACTCCAGGATGAGCATCCTGATCCAAGAACTTGATTGTGTTTACATCAATCATAGAACCATGTTTGTCTAAATAATTTTAGTATGGTAATCACTTGTGAATGGTGGACTCATCAGATACTGCTGGGAGGTTGAACATAGCTGTGATTGTTATTAAATTTTATCCTGTTCAACTATAATCTGTTGGCCATGAAGAGAAACTTTCTGTGCCTCTGAGTCTCATCAGTTCCTGACCCCCAAAGGGCACAAACCCTGATGAGCTGTGCTTCCCACTCCAGTAGTGGCACTTCCACCTCCCTCTGTAGCCAGAGCAGAGCTGCCTTGTCCCAGAAAGTGCCTGGCAATGGAGGGATGATGGAAACAGGACAGGCTGTGGGGATCAGGGGCAGGGTAGAGCCAGGGAGAAGAATGGCTTTTGCACTTGATGGAGCTGTGCCTTCCCTTGGCTTTGTTGGCTGGCAACAAATGAACATCCCTCTGTGTCTCGGGCAGCTCCTTCTCCAAGGAAAGCAGGTGGGAGCTGGAGCCAAGGAGCTGAAAGCTGCAGGTGCAGCCTGGGCTGGAGGGAGCTCAGATTTGCACAAGGCTGCTCTGAGTGCCAGGGCTGGGATGGGGGAAAGGGTGGGGTGGGGGCAGGGACAGAGTCTGATTGATTGTCAGCCATGCAGGGTCTTGACTTTCATATCTATTCAAACTGCATGAGGAGGTACTTGGATTCAGTGTCAGCTGGAGATAGCACGTATCAATAAATTAACAGGGAGAAGAAACCTAAATCGGACCCAGGAAATCTTTTCTCACTGTCTCTTTAAATAGAATCTATTCAACTTGAATGCACTACTGGAATTCATCTAATTAGCCACAAAAGATTTGAAAATAATTCAAATTACCCCCAGAGGCTTGGCTTGTTAAGGTGTTCTGGATGTTAATGGGCCCTGGGACACTGAATTCCTGCACTGAAGAGCTGAAGGCTGAACAAGCCTCTGGAGCAGGAAAATTCAGCAGCAGCCTCCAAGTTGCTGAGGATGTCAGCAGCCCCCACTGAGGCCATCCCTGCCCAGAGACCGTGGGGGAATGGGCAGACAAGGAGAGCGTCCCTGGGGCTGGGGCAGCACAACTCAGAGGCACCAGCGGCTCCAGCTGGGAAATGGAGTGTGGAATGTGGCTGGGAAAGCCCTGCCTGGGCTGTGCCAATCAGGACACACAAGCCCTGACTCCCATCCACTAAAAATCACTTTTAAGGAGACATTCTAAAGGAATTACAGTTATGTGCTCTGAGTTGAACTCAATGGAGAAGTACCATCAAGAGATTCTTCAGAGCTTAAAACTATAAAACAGCCTTTACTGGGAACTTGACAAAATCAGAGAAACTTTGGCAAAACGTTTATTATGACATTGTTGTTAGTTTGTTTATTCAAGATTTTTCTAATCTTGAGATTTCTTAATTATTGTATTGATGAGTGTGTTGGGTTTTATTGTCAATTAATTATTTATGGGGGTTTTTTTGTGAGATAGGATTGCGAGAAAGGTAAAGTAGGCTTAAGATTTTTAAATGGTAGAAAGAAAATTTTATTAAAAGTAACTAAAAGAAAAAATGTAGTAATATTTAAAATAAGCTCTTTAGAAAACTTTTTTTAACAACTTTTTATTTTACTGACAATGTAAAGAAACTAAACTTAAAATTTCTAGTTATTTACTATTTCTAAAATAGTCTTGGTTTAGTTTACTTTGGGAGAGAAGTTTTTCTTGTTAAGGTTATGGAGATTCTTTTACAAGAGGAAAAAATAGCTTTTTTTCTGGTTCTTAATTTTGTCATGGATAACAGTGGTCTGGGGAACTTTGTTATTGTGAAGTTATTTTTATTGCCAGAAGGTTTTGTACAGCTTGTTGATGGGCCATCTTGACTTATGGGGTATTGTTTTACAAATAGTTCTTTAAAGGTAAAAGTGTTCATAATTTACTTTTAAAATTATTTTTATCTCTTGGAATACAGATCTTCTCTTGGGAATACTGGATTACTCTTTTTTCCCCTGTTTAAACTTTTTATGTTATTACAGTTATTTTAACAGTTCTTTTCTTTTAGCATGGAGGTTTTTCTTTGATATTCATTTGAATTTTTTATTAGTTTTATGTATTTTAATGAAAAATAGGTTTTTGGGGATTTAATTTCTTCTTTACTGACTTTGATGGTTTTATGTTTGTTTTTTATATACTTGTATTTTGTTTTTCTTTTACTCGAGGGAGGACTGAAGTATTGAAAGGATTAACACCTGACCTGCCAGTAGCTTGTGGTTGAAGTTGTGGTTGGGTTAGGATTGGTTTTATGGTTCATTTTTGTGGGGTTTTTTGTTTAACTTTAGTTCTAGGGTTGAATTTGTGTGCGTTGTAGGTTGTAGGAGTTTTTTGTTTTAATTGTCTTGGGGGGAGGGGACTTGATGGTAAGATTTTATTAGCTGTGGCTGGTTTTGTTCTGGTTAGGGGTTTGTAGCCTCTCTTGTTTTCTTGTTTGGTAGTTGTTGACATTTGGTTTGGTTAGAATCGGGCTGATGGGGGGGCAGGGGGCAGCCTGGGGAGGTGGGAAGGGGCTCAGCCCGTGGCAGAGTTGCTTGGTTTGGTTTGGTTTGGTTTGGTTTGGTTTGGTTGGTTTGTGTTGGTTTGGGTTGGTTTGGTTTGGGTTGGTTTGGTTTGGTTTGGGTTGGGTTGGGTTGGGTTGGTTTGGTTTGGGTTGGGTTGGGTTGGTTTGGGTTGGTTTGGGTTGGGTTGGTTTGGGTTGGTTTGGGTTGGTTTGGTTGAGATGGGGGCTGGGGCCAGGGCCTGCTGCTTCTTTGTTGACTGGGAACAAAAGAGGAGGTTCCTGGGTTTTTTCGTCTTTAACATTTGTGTTTCACAGAGGTGTGTTCAGTATCTTAGTGGTTTAACAGATTTTCAGTTACACAAAAATTTTGTATTACTTTTTAAAATTCTTCTCATGTCAAACTACAACAGACATTCAACCAACAAAAAACTCTTCTCAAATCATTGACTTGGCCCGTTCAACTTCACAAACTCTATGCCTGTTCAATTTAATGTTAATCAAAATTTGCAAGAGAAACAGAAGAAGAAGACACAGAAAGACAGAAAGACAAAAAAGATACAGAGAGGCCCACACAGAGCTACCAACTCCTGGATTCCAGTGGTGTTCAGATGGAAATTCCAAGAGGAGGCAGGGTCAAGATGGGTGCTTGCCTTGTGGTCAGCCACCAATACCCCTTGATCTTCCTGGGCCCTTCATCCAGGTGGGACTTGGGCTCATTTGGTCCCTCAGGAGCTGAGCTGGGGCTGCAGAGGTGGCTGTGGAGCATTGCCTGTGCTGTGCCAGGGACTGGCAGACACTGCTGGGCTGGGATAGAGGCTCTGGGGGAATTGGGGTTCCAGGGCAGGGCAGTGCTGGGGTCACAGGGCAGAGCAAGGCTGGACCTACCCCTTCTTCCTCCCCCACACATGAAATATTTTGCAGCCAACAATCTCCTCCAGTCTGTCACAACAGGCAGTGTTGGAGGTGAAATCCCAATTCTGGGCATGGGCACCTGGCCAAGAAGTACAGTTCTTTCCCATAGGAAGGAAAGCACAGAGCCCCAGTGTTTGGAAGGCAGGTGAGAGCCTCAGTAGGCCAAGACCAGCCAGACTTTTCAGAAATGACATATTTTGTCTGGGAGCTGTCTTTGGGTGTAGGGAACTTTGGAGGTGGAAGTCCAATCTCAGCCATGGGCACCTGGAGAAGCAGGACAGTTCTTTCCCATGGGAAGGAAAGTGCAGAGCCTTCCCCAATGTTTTGGAGAGAGATGAGAATTGACCCTTGTAAAACCAATGCAAGATAGACTTGTCCTGGCAATATTCCTATGGGAACAATCCCTGGATATAAGGAAATTTGGAGGTGAAATCCCAATTCTGGCCATGGGTGCCTGGAGGAGAAGGACAGTTCTTTTCCGTTGGGAAGGAAAGCATGGAGCCCCAGTGTTTCATTAGCAGATGAGAAGCGACCCTCAACATGCCAAGGTCAGTTGGACCAGTCAGGCAGTCCACGGGAGGCCAAACCAGTCAGACATGCTCTGTGTCTCCTTGTTTTAAAGAGGCCCCATAATGTCACAATGGTGCCTTGATTCCATGGGGTCCAGCAGTGTCATAATGGACCCTTGGTTCAGTGGAGTCGCACAATGTCAAAGTGGCCCCCAGGTTCCAGAAGGCCCCAAGTGTCAGAATGGTCCCAATGATTCCATGAGTCCCTGCAGTGTCACAATGTTCTCTGTGGTTCCCCAGGCCCCACAACAACATGTGACTCTTCTGTTCCATGAGCCCTGAATGTCACAATGGACCTTTGGACCTTGGGGGTTTGCGGAGTCACAATGGTCTCCTTTGACTCAAGAGTGTCACAACGGACAATTGATGACAGGAGGCCCTTCTGTGTCACCCTGGAGCTTTGGTTCCATGCAGCCTTGCAGCATCACAATGAACCCTAGTTTCAATGGGGTTCAACAATGTCACCATGGCCCCAAGGCTCCATGCATCCCTGCAGTGTCACAATGGTCTCCTTTGGTTGCACAGTGTCACAATGGAGCACTGATGACACGAGGCCCTGCAGTGTCACAATGCACCTTTGGTTCCATGCAGCCCTGCAGTGTCACAAAGGCCTCTTGGTTTCATGAGGTCCCACAGTATCACAATGGTCTTCTTGCTTCTGTGGGGACCTGTGGGGTCACAATGGTCTCACTGGTACCATGAGGCCCCACAATGTCACAATACTTTGCTTATTCCATGAGGCCTCATACTGTCACAATGGTCCCCATGATTCCATGAATACCCTCAGTGTCACAATGGCCCTTGGTTCCATGAGGCCTTGCAATGTCACAATGGACCTTTGGATCCATGGGGTCTCACAGTGTCACAATGGCCTCTTGGTTCCAGGACACCCCAAGGTGTCACAATGGTCTCCAAAGTTGCATGAGGCCCCACGGTGTCACAATGGACCCTTGGTTTGATGGGGCCTCTCAGTGTCACAATGGTCCCTACATTCCATGGAGCCACACAGTGTCGGTACAGTCCCCTTGGTTCCATGAGGCTCAGCAATGTCACAGTGGTCTCCATGATTCCATGAGGCCCCAAAGTGTCACAATGGTCCTTTGGTCTCACAAGACCCCAAGTGTCACAATGGTCCCTTGGTCTCACAATGCCCCACAGTGTCACTATGATCCCTTGGTTCCATGGGCCTACACTGCTGCATTCCCCCCTCCCCTTCTCAGGCCATCCTGCCAGCTGAGAAATGCTCCTTGGGGCTCGGTCTTGGCCAGCAGCCCCTGGGCTCAGCTCCTCTGCAGCTCATCACAAACACTGTCTGCTCCAGGCACTGCTGCTGCCCAACCAGCTCCCGGTTCCTTTAGCAGCAGCCCTGGGACCTGTTTGTGTTCCCTCAGTAACACAACATTCCTGTTCTCACAGTGTCAAAGAAAGCTTTTGGTGCCAAACGCGGCAAGGATGAGCCATTGCTGGGACTGCAGCCCCTCTCATGGGGCCCTGCAAACAGCGCTCCAAAAGGAGCCCTTGGAGCTCTCCTGGGCCAGCGACTCCCTCTAAGTGGGGCCTCTCCCAGCCGGGAACTCTCCCATTTGCTGCACTCAGGGATCCCAAACACTGCTCCCTTGCTGGGGATTTTTTCAGTGCTCTCAAGGCCTTGTTCATAGCCCTGGCCCAGGCTCTGGCCCTGGGGGACAAAAGGATGCTGCCGGGGGCTCCCTGTCCCCCTGTGCCACCCCCAGGGCCCCGGCCCCCCGTCCCAGTGTCAGGCTCTGGGATCGATCTCGTGGAACATCCTCTGGGGGAGGCTGCAGGGCTGGGGGACCCGGGGGGACCCGGGGGGACAGGGGATCCCACTGTGCACGAGCAGGGTTGGACTGCTCTGGGGGGAGCTGTGAGGGGTGCTGGGACAGAGTGACCTCCCCAGTGACCTCACACAGCCCCTGTGATGTCACACAGGCCCTGTGATGTCACAAAGCCTCCTGTGATGTCACACAGCCCCTGTGATGTCACACAACCCCTTATGATGTCACGCAGCTACCTGTGAGGTCACAACCCACTCTGCGATGCCACAGAACCACCCTCTATGATTGCAGCATCTGTTCTATGGCCTCAAACCTTACACACCCTCAGGGATGTCACAAAACCCTCCCTGTGATGTCATACTGCCACTCTGTAATTTCACAGCACACACTTTGACCTCACCGCTGGCTCTATGATGACCTCCAGCCATGCCATGATGTCACAGCCTGCTCTGTTATTTCATAGAATCCCCTGTGTGATGCTGTAGTTGCTCAATGACCTCACACAACAAACCCTGTGGTGTCACAGCCCAATCTGTGACCTCACACAACCCACTCTGTGCTGTCACACAGCCCCTTGCTGACATCACAGCTGCTCTGTGCCTCTATGACACAGCCACAGAGGTGCTGCTGTGACACAGCCCGCTCTGGGCCATCCCACAGCCCCTGCCAGTGCTGAGCCCCTGTGAGCTCTGTCTGTGCCCTGCTGGTGTCCCTGAGATGCCCTGGCAGTACCCCAGCCCTGCTGGGCTGTGCACAGGAGCTGCCCCTGGCCAGAGCTGTCTCTCTGCAGCGCTGCCGTTGCCAGGAGCTGCCTCTGTGCCGGGAGCCCGGCCCAGCTCAGCAGCACAGACACAGCACAGGGACTTTATTGATCCTCTGGGCCTTTGGTGCTATTTGCATCAGATTCTGTCCCTCAGAATGGGATCAAAGAACTTCTCAAGAACTTGAAGTTAAGTTGAAACATGGAAGTTTCTTGTAGTTAAATGGGGCCCACTAAGGGACATAACTCTTGTGAAAGTGTCCCCAGGTTCCAGTTAGAGCAGAACACTGGAGGCAGTGATGACAGCTGGGGACAAGCAAGGCAAAGGTGTCTCTGGTGCTGAGCACACCTGGATGTGTGTCAGGAATGCAAAGGGCCAAGGCCTGAGCCCCAGCCCCTGGCCAGGCAGATCCTGTCCCTCCCTCTTTGCTCCAGGCTCTTCCCGGGATGGGCACTGGCATGTGGGGCTGTGCAATGGCAAGGGCAGGAGCATGGGGCGGCCCCTGCCAGGCTGCTGAGCAGGGACAAGGAGGCAATGAGGCCCCAGGCCTTTAAGGGTCACTTGTCCCCTGCTCCTGCCTCAGGCCCAGGCCCAGCAGCCATGGCCAAAGTGCTGCCCAAGTTGGCTCTGGCAGGGCTGTCTTGCAGCTGCTGCCCATCCCTGTGCCCTGTGCAGCCCAGGCTGTCCCTCGGTGTCCCTGCCCTGCGCCTCTGTCCCTGCAGGCTGTCGGCATCCCCCGGCTGCCCCACCTGGCTGGGCCCTTCCTTTGCACCCAGCTCTGCCTCCTGCCTGCCTCTGCCTGCCCACACAAAGCCTTGGGCTGCTTCAGGCTCCTTCTGGGGCCGTGCTGTACCACAGCCCTGCCCTGGCAGGGAAATTCCTTTATCCTGGTGTCCAGTCTGGGTCTCCTCAGGTGCCTTTGGAATTAATTCTTTCTTTCTCTGGCTGTTTTCTACCATGTGAAAAGGATCCACCATCTCTGAAACCACCCTTCAATCCCTTCCAGGGCTCTACTCTGCTGTCCTCACTCCCCACCCCACTGAGCACAGGGCTCCCATGTCCCTATAAATTGTCAAGTGCTTGAGGCCAGGAGCACCTGGACAAGAGGGACAGTTCTTTTCTATAGGAAGGACACCACAGAACCCCAGGGTTTGAAAGCAGATGAGAAGCAGTCACCAGAAGCCAAGGCCAGCCAGACCTGTCTGTCCTAGCAGTTTTTGTCTTACAGTAACTTAGATATTCAGGGAGTTTTGGGGATGGAATTCCATTTCAGCCATGGGTTCCTGGACTGGAATGACAGTTCTCCATGGGAAGGAAAGGGCAGAGCTCCAGTGTTTCAATGGCTGATCAGAGGCAGCCCCAAGGAGGCCAAGGCCAGCCAGACCTGTGGTCAGGGAAGAATCCTTGGAAAGACAGAATTTGGGGGACCAAAGCCCACTTTTGTCTACGGGCATCAGGACAAGAAGGACAGTTCTTTTCCATCGGAAGGAAAGTGCAGAGCCCCAGTGTTTCAAAGGCAGATGAAATCTGGCCATCAGGAAACCAAGAGAACCTGGACAGACCTGGCAGCTTTTTTCTGGGAGATATCCTTGGATATAAAGAATTTTGGAGGCTGATTCTCAATTTTGGTCATGGATGCCTGGACTTGAGAGATATTTTTTTCAATGAGAAGAAAAGCACAGGCCCCCAGGTGTTTTGAAAGCAGATGAGAGGTGGTCCCCAAGAGGCCAAGGCGAGCACAGATTGGGTTGTGTGAGGTCACAGGTAGGGCTATGAGAGCACAGAGTTTGTTGTGTGAGGTCAATGAGCAGCTACAGCATCACAGAGGGGATTCTGTGACATCACAAAGCAGGCTGTGACATTATGGCATGACTGTGTGACATCATAGAGATGGCTATGAGCTGAAAGTGTGTGCTGTGCCATTACAGAGTAGCAGTATGACATCACAGAGAGGGTTTTGTGACATCACTGAGGGGATTGTGACATCACACAACTGTCTTTGACATCACAGGGTAGAATGAGCGGACACAGAGCAGATCCTGCCATCATAGAGGCTGGCTCTATGACATCAGAGAGTGGGTTGTGACATCACTGGGTGGCTATGTAACATCATAGGATGGGCTGTGACATCACATAGTGACTTTCTGACACCACAGAGTCCTCTGTGAAATCACAGTGCAGGTGAATGACATTCCAGGGGGACATCCCAGAGCTGGCTCTGTGATGTCACAAGGGTGCTGCGTGATGTCCCAGAGTGGGCTGTAACGTCACAGATGACTGTGTGACATTGCAAAAGAGCTCTGTAGCATCATAGGGGGTGTGGCATCACAGGGGCTGTGTGAGGTCCCTGGGGAGGTCATTCTGCCCCGGCCCCCTCACAGTTCCCCCCAGAGCAGTCCAACCCTGCTCATGCACTGCAGGGTCCCCTGTCCCCCCGGGTCCCCCCGCCCCCGGCCCCGCAGCCTCCCCCAGAGGATGTTCCACAAGATCGACCCCAGAGCCTGACACGGGGACGGGGGGCCGGGGCCCTGGGGGTGGCACAGGGGGACAGGGACCCCCCGGCAGCATCCCAGTGTCCCCCAGGGCCAAGGCCTGGGCCAGGGCTCCTTCACCCTGCTACCAACAAGGCCTTGAGAGTGCTGAAAAAATCCCCAGCAAGGGAGCAGCAAAAACCAGATTTAATATTAAGGGACAGCAGCACAAATTTCCTTGGCAAGAGTCACTCTGCTCCTGACTGGACACTTCAGGCACACCAAGGAAACAAAGCAACAACAAAACCAAACAAATCCAGGCAATCAAACCAGAAATCAGGCAAGAACTCTTCCTGGGTATGTGTGAGACACAAGGACAGTGAAGGCAAGGATAAAAGGAATATGGGCCAGAAGCTTAACAGAGGTCAAACCTAACAGGACTTTACTTATACCTTAACTTTAACTGGTACCTTCAACTCCCCAATTTAGCAAAAGAACAGCACTTAACACTATTTAATCTAACTTAAAACCTATGAGTTAGAAATTTAACAGAGGAATTACACTTAACAATCCTTAACTTAGCTAATAAATTAAATGTAACAATTTAGAAAAAGAGCAACTCTTAGCAGCATTTAACTTCGTTTAGACCTCGTGATCTATACTTACTTACTGATATCTGGATATCTGACTGACTCAGCTATCCAAGGCACTCCAACCCCTCAGAGAGCAGCATTTCTGCCACATTTCCCCAGCACAAGCACTCCTGTGTGCATGCAGGCACCAAGAGTCAGTGCAAGGCACCAGTGAGCAATTCCCCTGAGGGCAGGGAATGCTCCCTGTGGATCCTTTGCCATCTCCCTGGTGAGTGAAGGGCTGAGCCTGGAAGGAGGGGGGGATTGGCCCAAGCTCTGTCGTTGTTCAGGATCCCCAAGTGCAGCAAACAGGAGAGTTCCCAGCTGAGAGAGGCCCCACTCAGAGGGAGTCGCTGGCCCAGGAGAGCTCCAAGGGCTCCTTTTGGAGTGCTGTTTGCAGGGCCCCAAGAGAGGGGCTTCAGTCCCAGCAATGGCTCATCCTGGCCGCACATGGCACCAACAGCTTTCTTTGGCAGTGTGACAACAGGGATGTTGTGCCACGGAGGGAACAAAAGCTGCTCCTACAGAAACTAGGAGCTGGCTTAGCAGCAGCAGTGCCTGGAGCAGACAGTGTTTTGGATGAGCTGCAGAGGAGCTGAGCCCAGGGGCTGTTGACCAAGGCCGAGGCCCAGGGAGCATTTCTCAGCTGGCAGCGTGGCCTGAGAAGGGAAGGGGGCAATGCAGCAGCACAGGGCCCATGGAACCAAGGGATCATTGTGATACTGTGGGGCCTTGTGACACCAAGGGACCATTGTGACACTGTGGGGCCCTGTGTGACCAAGGGACCATTGTGACACTGTGGGGCCTTGTGAGACCAAGGGACCATTGTGACTCCGTGGGGCCTCATGGAATCATAGAGAGCACTGCGACTCATGGAACCAAAGGGACAGTACTGCCTCTGTGTGGCTCCATAGAATGTAGGGATCATTGTGACACAGAGAGGCCCCATCAAACCAAGGGGCCATTGTGACACTGCAAGACCCCATGGAGCCAAAGGTCCCTTGTGACATTGCAAGACCTCATAGAACTTAATGGAGAGACTACTTGGGCACTGCAGAGCCTCATGGAACCAAGGTCCCTTTTGACACTGAGGGAATTCATAGAATCTTTTGGACACTCTGAGGCTCTATGGAATAAGGAAAGCATTGTGACACTCTGAAGCCTCATGGAACCAGTGAGACCATTGTGACCCTGGAGATCCTCACAGAACCAAGAAGACCATTGTGATACTGTGGGGCCTTGTGAAACCAAGAGGCCTTTGTGACACTTCAGGGCTGCATGGAACCAAAGGTCCAGGGTGATATTGCAAGGCCTCATGACCTCAGTGGTCCATTGTGACACTGGGCAACCAAAGGAGACCATTGTGACACTGCAGGCTGCATAGAACCGAGGGGCCACGGTGACATTGTGGAATTCCATTGAACTAAGAGTTCATTGTGACACTGCAGGCTTCATGGAACCAAAGCTCCAGGGTGACACACAGTGGCCTCCTGTTATCAATGGTCCATTGTGACACTGTGCAGCCAAAGGGAGACCATTGTGACACCACAAACCCCCAGGATCCAAAGGCCCATTGTAACATTGCAGGCTGCTTGGAACAGAGGAATCATGTGTCATTGTGGGGCCTGGGGAACTGTCGGGATCATTCGCTTAGCAGAGTGACCCCGAGAAAAGTTTGAAAGTCTCTTTTCCCAGCCCGGTGCTTGAAGGAGGAGTCAGGGCTCTTCATTTCTCGGTCTCAAGGTTGTTGATTTTATCTTATCTAATAAAAATTTTCTAGTTCCCTGCCGAGGTCAGCTCACAAAGACAGTCCGAGGCATTCTGCCTGCCCACAGGGCGGTGTTATGTCTTTATACAAAAGCTATGTATACAATGTTTACAATTTCCAAAACCTATCACCTATGTTAGACCTTGAGTTTCTACTCTAAACCAATCTGTAAGTGCCAACAGCACAGCAGAAGATGGAGGCCAAGGAGAAGGAGAAAGGCTGGACACACTTAGTTCCCTCCATCTTGCCCCCATACCAAAACCGCAAAAATCTACTTTTCCACCCTGTGATAACTTCACTAATATTCTATTGAAACTGTTGTGGCTTGCTGATCTTCATACAAGGTTGGTAATTTGCTCCACGGGTCATAATCAAAACCACAGGGGCATTTTGGGCCCTCTGCCAGGGTCTCTGAGACCCCTGACAGGGGTCGTGGCTGCCCAGGGCAGCCAGAGGGATGTCCTGGGTCCTGACAGGGAACCACAGAGACCATTGTGACACTGCAGGGACTAATGGAATCATTGGGACCGTTGTGACACGGTGGGGCCTTATGGAACCAAGGGGCGAGTGTGACACTGCTGGACACTGTGGAATCAAGGCGCCATTGTGACACTATGGAGCACCATAAAGCCAAGGGAACACAGAACAGGTCTGGCTGGTTTTGCCTCCCATGGACTGCCTGACTGGTCCAACTGATCTTGGCATGTTGAAGGTCGCTTCTCATCTGCTGCTGAAATACTGGGGCTCTGTGCTTTCCTTCTGATGGAAAAGAACTGTCCTTCTTCTCCAGGCACCCATGGCCTGAATTAGGATTTCACCTCCAAACTTCCTTTTATCCAGGGATTGTTCCCTGGAATATTGCCAGGACAAGTTTTTATGGCAGTGGTTTTGCAAGGGTCACCTCACATCTTTCCCCAAAACACTGGGGAAGGCTCTGTGTTTTCCTTTCTACAGGAAAGAATTGTGCTGCTTCTCTAGGTGTCCATGGGTGAGATTGGTGCTCAACCTCCACAACTCCCTAGATCCAAAGACTGCTTCCCCACAAAATCTGCCATTCCGGACAAATCTGGCTGGCCTTGGCCTAGTAAGCCTTTCAGCTGCTTTCCAAACACTGGGTCTCTGTGCTTTCCTTCCTATGGAACTGTCCTTCTCAGCCAGGTGCCCATGGCCAGAATTTGGGTTCCCTCTCTAACATTGCCTGTTGTGAAAGACTGGAGGAGATTTTTGGATCAAAACTTTTCATGTATGGGAGATGACAAGGCAGATCCAGCCCTGCCCTGGAGCCCCAATCCCCCCAGAGCCTCTATCCCTGCCCAGCAGTGGCTGCCAGTCTCTGGCACAGCACAGGCAATGCTCCACAGCCACCTCTGCAGCCCCAGCTCAGCTCCTGAGGGACCAAATGAGCCCAAGGCCCACCTGGGGGAAGGGCCCAGGGAAACCAAGGGGTATTTGAGGCTGACCACAAGGCAAGCACACATCTTGACCCTGCCTCCTCTTGGAATTTCAATCTGAACACTGCTGGAATCCAGGAGTTGGTAGCTCTGTGTGTGCCTCTCTATATCTTTTTTGTCTTTCTCTCTTTCCATGTCTTCTTATGTTTCTTTGCTTCTGCAGATATTGAATAACATGAAATTGAACAGGCTTAGAGTTTGTGAAGTCAAATGGGCCAAGTCAATGCTTTGAGATGTGTTTTTTGTTGATTGAATGTCTGTTGTAGTTTGACATGAGAAGAATTTTAAAAAGTAATACAAAAATTTTGTGTAACTGACAATCTGTTAAACCACAAAGACACTGAACACGCCTCTGTTAAACACATATGTTAAAGATTAAATAAACCAGGAACCTCCTCTTTCTTTTCCAGTCAACAAAGAAGCAGCGGGCCCTGGCCCCAGCCCCCATCTCAACCAAACCAAACCAAACCAAACCCAAACAAACCAAACCAAACCAAACCAAACCAAACCAAACCAAACCAAACCAAACCAAGTCAAGCAACCCTGCCATGGGCTGAGCCCCTTCCCTCTCCCCAGACCGCCCCCCTCCATTGGCCCTATTCTAACCAAACCAAACCCCAACAACTCCCAAACAGGAAAACAAAAGAGGCTACAAAACCCCAACCAGAACAAAGCTGGCCACAGCAATTAAAATCTTACCATCAAGTCCCCTCCCCCAAGACAATTAAAACTAAAAAATTTACAACCTACAACCCATACAAAATAACCCTACAACTACTATTAAACACAATAAAAAGCCCCAAACCAGTCATAAAAACAATCCTAATACAACTCAACCACAACTTCCCCCACAAGATATCAGTGGGTCAGGTGTAAATCCTTTCAATACTTCAATCCTCCCTCAACTGAAAAAAAAAAATAAAAACCAAAACAAAAAACCATAAAACCATAAAAGTCAGTAAAAAGTTAAATCTCTGCCCCAAAAAAGAAGAAAAAATACCTTTATCTTAAAACTAAAATCTTCTTATAAACTATAAAGAAAAAACTCTTTTACTTAATAACACATGAAACTATAAAAAAAATTCAAATTAATCAAAATATTTCGAATTAATCAAAGAAAAACCCACATGGTAAATAAATAAATGTTAAAATAACTGTAATTTTACAAAAAGTTTAAACAGGGGGAAATAAAAGTAATCCAGTATCCCCAAGAGAAGATCTCTATTGTCAGAGATAAAAATAATTTTAAAAGAAAAAATTAAAAACTTTAAACAGCTCATCTTTAAAAGAATACCCCTTAATTTGACATGACCCATCAACAAGCTGTAAAGAAGCTTGTAGCAATAAAAACATCACAATAACAAAGATCCCCAGACAACTGTTATCCATGACAAAACTAAGAACAAAAAACAACCTATTTTTTCCTCTTGTAAAAAAATCTCCATAACCTTAACAAGAAAAACTTCTCCCCACAGTAAACTAAAAAAATTCATTCTAGAAATAGTGAACTGACTAGCAATTTCTAGTTCAGTTTCTTTACATTTTTGGTAAAATGAAACAGATGTAAAGAAAAAAAATATTCTAAAAATTTTATTTTAATTCTTACTACCTTTTATTTAATTTTACTTTTAATAAATTTTTATTTATACGCTTTTAAAATTTTAAGCCTCCTATACCTTTCTTGTAATCCTATCTCACAACAAGATAAATACATAAATAATTAACCAGCACTAAAACCCAACATACTCATCAGTATATTAATTAGGAAATCTCAAGATTAGAAAGATCTATAATTAACAAACGAAAAGCACTACAGTGTGATAAAAAACATTTTGCCAAATTTTCTCTGATTTTCCAAAGTTGCCAGTAAAGGCTGTTTTGTTGTTTTGAGTTCCTGAGAATCTCTAGTTCGTATATCTCTAGGGAGTCCAACTCACAGTACACTAGCAATTGTAATTCTTTTCAAATGTCTCCTTGAGAGAATTGTTTGGCGTTTAGGGGGCAGGGCTTGTGTGTCCTGCTTGGCCCAGCCCAGGCAGGGCTTTCCCAGCCACATTCCACACTCCATTTCCCAGCTGGAGCTGCTGCTGCCTCTGAGTTGTGCTGCCCCAGCCCCAGGGACGCTCTCCTTGTCTGCCCATTCCCCCACGGTCTCTGGGCAGGGATGGCCTCAGTGGGGGCTGCTGACATCCTCAGCACCTTGGAGGCTGCTGCTGAATTTTCCCGCTCCAGAGGCTTGTTCAGTCTTCAGCTCTTGAGTGCAGGAATTCAGTGTCCCAGGGCTCATTAACATTCAGAACACCTTAACAACCAAAGCCTCTGGGAATAATTTTATTTCAGTTTCCAAATCTTGTGTGATTAACAAAGAGAGACTTCATAAGTGCATTCAACTGAATATGTTCTATTTAAAAAGACAGTGAGAAAACATTTTTAGGTCCTATTTATTTTTTTTTCCCCTGTTAATAGCAATCTCCAATTGACTTTGAATCCAAGTACTTCCTCATGTAGTTGGAACAGATATGAAAATCAAGACTGTGACGTTTTTCACAGGGGTTCTTGGATGAGGGAAGAGATGAGGATCTGACTCCATGTTCCAGAAGGCTTGATTTATTATATTATGATATATAATTCATTAAAACTATACTAAAAGAATAGCAGAAAATGTTTCATCAGAAGGCTTAGGTAAGAAGAGAAAAGAAAGAAATTATAACAAAGGTTTGTGGCTCGAGCCCCGTGTCCAAGCCAGCAGGGCTGTGATTGGCCATTAATTACAAACAACTACATGAGACTAATCACAGATCTCCATGTTGCCTTCCACAGCAGCAGATGATCATTGTTTCCAATTGGTTCCTGAGGTCTCTCAGCTTCTCAGGAGGAAAAATCTTAAAGAAAGGATTTTTCATAAAAGTTCTCTGCGACATAAGACCCTTCATGGCTGACAATCAATCAGACTCTGTCCCTACCCCAACCCCACCATTTCCCCCATCCCAGCCCTGGCACTCAGAGCAGCCTTGTGCAAATCTGAGCTCCCTCCAGCCCAGGCTGCACCTGCAGCTTTCAGCTGCTTTGCTCCAACTCCCACCTGCTTTCCTTGGAGAAGGAGTTGCCTGAGACACAGAGGGATGTTCATTTGTTGTCAGCCAACAAAGCCAAGGCAAGTCACAGCTCCATCAAATGCAAAAGCCATTCTTCTCCCTGGCTCTGCCCTGCCCCTGATCCCCACAGCCTGTCCTGTTTCCTTCATCCCTGCATTGCCAGGGACTTTTGGGACAAGGGAGCTCTGTTCTGGATGTGGAGCGATGTCCAAGTGCCACCACTGGAGAGGGAGCCACAACTCGTCAGGTTTTTGTCTTTTGAGGGATCAGGAACTGGTGAGACTCAGAGGCACAGAAACTTTCTCTTCATGGCCAACAGACCACAGTGGAACAGGACAGAATTTACTAACAATCACGCTCTTCCCTGAGCTATGCATAGTGTCCCAGCAGTACCTGATGAGTCCACCATCCATAAGCGATTTCCATACTAAAAAGTAATTTTAGACAAATGTGGTTCTGTGATAGATATAAACACAATTAAGTTCTTGTATCAGGATGCTCATCCTGGAGTGGGAGAAAAACAGCTCAAACAACTCCTGATTTGCAAAGCTGTCACTGGTGAATGGAGAAGGGAGATCAGGCTGCTCTTGGTGTTGAGGAAATGCTGAAACCAGCCTGACTCATTTCATCTCCCCATGCACTGGCTGATCTCCCCTCTTTCCCTTTCCACCCATTGGCTTTTGTCTCCCCCCAGCCCCCAGTGAAGAGCCTGGCTCTGTGTTCTCCATCCCCTCCTCGCTGGCACTGCCAGGCTGGCATGAGGAGCCCCTCAGCCTTCCCTGCTCAGGGCTGGACAAGCCCAGCTCCCTCAGCCTCTGCTCACAGCCCAAGGGCTCCAGCCCCGCTTTGGAGGCGCTTCCCAGACCCTGCTCCAGCTGCCAGACATATTTCCTGCCCGGGGCAACCCAACCCAGGCCACAGTGACCTGGATAATCCCTGTCCTTGATGTCCTGGTCACACAGCCCTGGCCCCTTGTCCCCATGTCAGGCTCTGGGGTGGATCCTGTGGAACATCCTTTGGTGGAGGCTGTGGCTCCAGGTGGGCCGGGGGGATCCCGTGGGACAGGGACCCTGCTGGGCATGGACATCATTGGACTTGTTGGGAGAAACTGTGAGGGGGAGCTGGGGCAGAGTGACCAACCCAGTGACCTGACACAGCCCTGCCAGGATGTCACACAGCTGGTCTCTGATGTCACAGCCTGCTCTGTGATGTCACAGCCCATTCTCCAATGTCACACAGCTGATCTCTGATGGTTGGTCGCAGCTGGTCACAGCCAACTCTGTGATGTCACAGCCTGCTCTGTGATGTCAGTCCTCTGCCCTCTGATGTCACAGATGGCTCCGTGATGTCACAGAGACAGTATATGATGTCATAGCTGCTCAAACATCTCACATAACCCGCTCTGTGATGTCATACCCCACTCTGTGACCTCATGTTCCCAGATGATAAATTGTCTCCACCAGGTAAACTGATACCTTGACCTTGTTCTCCAAAACCCCAGGCCTATGGTAACCACACAATGCCCATTGTGTGAGAAGGGGAACTGCAAGTTCAGCAACCTCAGTGTCCCCCCAGCTCAGCCAGATCCACTGGAACACTGGGATCCACAACCACCAGGGACCACCAGAGAGACCCCCGGGAGAGAAGAACGCATGCAAAAAGGGGAGGAGAAATGTGCTAATGATTTTTGTGAAATTATTATCATATGTGTGTTCAGTCAGGGAAAATCGACGAATATGTGTGCAATATACAGAAAATAAACAGAAACTTTCCTGTGCTCAGCCTGCTTGGCTTTGGAAGGAGCCATCCCCCATGCATCCAGCTGAATAAAGAATGCTGCTTCTCTAATGCTGCATTGGGGTTAAGGAGTTTTCTGTTTTACAGAATTTTTGGTAACACTCCCACTGCCAAGGAAAGCTCTGTCTGCTGCTGTTCACAAACAGAGAAGGGCTGGTGGCAGATGTGGGGCTTGGAGGCAGCCTGGGGCATAGTGACCATGAAATAATGAAGTTTTCATAGTTCTGTGAATGAAGGAGGGGCAGCAAAAAACTTCCGCACTGGAATTAGGAAGTGCAGACTTCTGCCTATTTAGGATGTAGTTTTGGGGAGTACCAAGTCACGTACTGATTCTTTTAAGGGAAACAGCCCTTAAAAACAAAGGGGTCCAGGAAGGATGTACATATTTCAAGATAGTAATCTTAAGGGGGAAGGAGAAGCCCTTCCCAGTGTGCCAAAAGTTGAGCTATAGAGGAAAATTACTGTCCTGGCTGCCCATGGAGCTTTTGCAAGGATTCAAGAGAAAGAAGAGGATGCATCAACTTTGGAGAGAAGGTCAGTCAACTTAGGAAGTATTTAAGAATGTTGTTAGGCCATGCAGAAAGAAAAGTTGAAGTGTGAAAGCTAAAATTGAGCTTAACCTGACCACTTCTGTGAAAAATAATAGAAAATATTTCTGCAAATAAATTTAAAGCAAAACATGAGATAAGAATCTCTGCTCTTCATTGGATGCAGTGGAGAATATAGAAACTAAAGATAAGGAAAAGACTGAGATGCTTAACACAATGTTTGTCACAATTTTTAATATTAGGACAGGTTGCCCTCAGGACAGGTGTTCTCCACCAGGTGCTGATGGCATTTGTGCTCCCTCAGGTTCATGTCCTCACACCAACAGCATGAGGGTGCTCCCCCTGTTCTGGGCAATGCAAACAGGGGCTGCTGAGCCAGTGCTGCCGTGTCTGTGCCTGCAAGGATGGGGCACCTGTGTGAGCTGGGGGAGAGGCCAGGGCTGCAGAGGGGGGATGTTGTTGGCAGCTCCATCAGGACGCTCTGGGACGCTGCCCTGGGCTGTGCAGCACACTGGGGATGGATCAGCCCCTGCTCTGCTGCTCCTTCCCGTCTGCCCCAGGGCCCTTGCAGAGCCCCAGCCATGCTGTTTGCCCCCAGCCTGCCCACGGCCAGGTGTTCACTGGGCTTTTCTGTGCTGAGCATTGGCCTGGCCATGTTCTTGAGAGAGCCTGGGCAAGGAGCCTGGAGCCCCCAGGCCCTGGGCTGAGGCGTCAGCGCTGCCCCAGCAGTGCCCATGGCCTGTCCCTGCTGCAGCCCCAGCACTGCCACCCCCAGGACTGTGCCCGGCCCCGAGAGCACTCAGGCCCTGCAGCAACACCAGGGCCACCAGGGCAGCGGGGCAGGGCCATGGCAGCAGCACTGGCAACACCAACTGCTTCTGCTGCTGGGCACAGCTGCTGGGCCAGCACTGATCTGCCCCCAGCTCTGCACACAGACATTGCTACTGCAGGTCCAGAGAAGGAACAAAAAGGCATCTCTGCAGAAAACTTGGCTGGGAGTACTTTAGTTCCCTAAAAACCCAGCAAGGGAATAGCTCCTCACTGGCACAGTCTGTGACCACAGGGAAGGTGGAGAGAAATAAAATGAGAAATAGCAGAAAAAGGGACATTTCTCTGTGTAAATATGAAAAAAATAAAAATCAACAGTAAAGAACATCCAAAATGAAAACAAAAAGGAGTATCAAAGATGGCTTTTATTACAAGTGAGTTGCACAAATTGGCCAGAAGGTTAATGTTTGTGACACAATCCCGTCATCAGTCTCCACACGGCAGCCTTGAGCTCCTGGTTCCTCAGGCTGTAGATGAGGGGGTTCAGGGCTGGAGGCACCACCGAGTACAGAACTGACAGGGCCAGATCCAGGGATGGAGAGGATATGGAGAGGGGCTTCAAGTATGTAAAAAATGAAGTGCTGATGAACAGGGTGACCACAGCCAGGTGAGGGAGGCAGGTGGAAAAGGCTTTGTGCCGTCCCTGCTCAGTAGGGATATTCAGCACAGCCCTGAAGATCTGCACATAAGAGAAAACAATGAACACAAAACAGCCAAATGCTAAACACACACTAACAGCAATTAGCCCAAGTTCCCTGAAGTTGGACTGTGAGCATGAGAGCTTGAGGATCTGGGGCACCTCACAGAAGAACTGGCCCAGGGCATTGCCATGGCACAGGGGCAGGGAAAATGTATTGGCCGTATGCAACAGAGCATTGAGAAAGGCACTGGCCCAGGCAGCTGCTGCCATGTGGGTACAAGCTCTGATGCCCAGGAGGGTCCCGTAGTGCAGGGGTTTGCAGATGGACACATAGCGGTCGTAGCTCATGATGGTCAGGAGGCAAAGCTCTGCTCCAATGAAGAAGAAAATCAGGAAGACCTGAGCAGCACATCCTGTGTAGGAGATGTTCCTGGTGTCCCAGAGGGAATTGTGCATGGCTTTGGGGACAGTGGTGCAGATGGAGCCCAGGTCGCTGAGGGCCAGGTTGAGCAGGAAGAAGAACATGGGTGTGTGCAGGTGGTGTCTGCAGGCTATGGTGCTGATGATGAGGCCGTTGGCCAGGAGGGCAGCCAGGGAGATGCCCAGCAAGAGGCAGAAGTGCAGGAGCTGCAGCTGCCGCGTGTCTGCCAATGCCAGCAGGAGGAAGTACCTGATGGTGCTGCTGTTGGACATTTGCTGTGTCTTGGCATGGGAATCTGTAAAAAAAGTACTCATGGAATAATTGGGTTTGGAGAGGACTTGAAATATCCCAGCACAGCCTGGGGGCACTTTCCCCCTACTGCCTGTCCAGGGCTCTGCTGCCTGGAGCTGTCCCTGCCAGCAGCTGCTCCCTGTGCCCAGGGCTGGGCCCTGCCAGTGCTGCCAGGGCCCAGCCCAGCCCTGGGGGCTCAGCTCTGCCCTGCAGAACCCTCCCAGCTCAGGCACTGCCCAGGGGCAGCTCTGGCTCTGCAGGCTCGCATGGCAACATCAGAGCAACCCTGAGGAGACTGGAAAAGTGACAAAGATGCCGCCTGTAAGGGGCCCCTTTGCTGATTTTCGTGAGCGTCTGGTTTATTCACATCTGAGATAACTTTTTTTTTTCCTAAAAGTGAACTGAGAGATTAATATCTGTGTGCAACTTCCCATCCAGGTAACCCAGAGTAGTAGAATAAAAAGCATGATTTTCTCTTTTATGCAGCCCCTGCCTTGTAATGCTCCCTGTCTATTCTATTTGCAAATGTTCAGCAGTTTAATGCCGTGCTGGGAGCAGTCCTGAACAATGCAGCATCCACCCCACACAAGGAGAAAACTTCCAAACCTGACCACCTGTCTCCTGCCCCCCATATCTTGTCCCCCAGTGCCGGGAGCAGCTGCCAGGGCTGGCTGAGAGCTGTCTCTGGCAGACAGCAGAGTCCCTGCCCCAGCACAGCACCCTGGGCTGCAGGACCCTGCTCTGCAGGACAGCCCTGGGCACCCCTGGCTGCTCTGCACAAGAGACAATCAGAGAATGTACTCACAGGGTCTGTAGGCATTGGGATGTTCCAGCGTTAGGAGATGGCTCCAGGAGCTGCAGCTGCATTGTCCTGCAGCCAGAGGTTCCTGTGCCAAGGGCTGGCAGTGATTCTGCCCCAGGCACTTCTCAGCCCCTTCCCAGCCCTGAGTGATTGAAGCTCTCTGTGCCTCTGTGCTGTGCCCCGGGTGGCTGCAGGCACTGCCCCAGCCCTGCTGGGCTGGAGAAAAGCTGCTCATCGAGAGAAATGTGCTTTTGAAGCTCTTCTTGGTTACCAGGACCTTCCTCTGTGCCAGGAGCCCAGCCCAGCTCAGCAGCACAGACACAGCCCAAGGACTTTAATGAGCCTGTGGGGCTTTGTGCTCAGGCCTTGAATATCAGTCCCTGAGAGGGAGCTGAAGAAACCTCTCCAGAACTCCAAGGCAGAATCCAACTCCAAAGTTTCTTGGACTTTTAATGGGTCCCACTGAAGGACACAACTGAGAAAGTGTCCCCAGGCCCCAGGCAGAGCACTGGAGGCAGTGATGACAGGTGGGGACAAAGAGAAGGCAAGTCTTGGTGCCCTGAGGCACAGTAGGATCTGTGCCGCCAAGGGCTGTGAGGAGACACCTTGTCCTGAGGCCCTGGGGCCTCCTGGCACAGCCCCAGCCAGGCTGGGCACTGTCAGCCCCTTGTCCTGCCCTCAGCATCCCCCCCTAGCCCACATCCCAGTGGCCTCAAGGATCTGCTGGAAGGAGTCCCTGGGGAGCCTTGCTCAGGAATGGCCCTGGGGGCTCCTTCATGCTCACAGAGATTTTCAAAGGACTTTGGGTTTGGCTTTTGCCTTGGAGTCGCTGAGAGGTTTGTGCAATCATGGCCTCCAATTATCTGCTGTAATTAGTCCCTGGAGAGGCTTTGTCAGTAACAACACTCAGTGGGGCTCATTAATGCTTCAAGGTACTTCAGTTATTTTAAGTTACTTGGTGTTTCCCTTTTGATACAGACTCTGTGAGAGGTTTCTGCAATCATGGCCCTAATTATCTGCTTTAACATGTCCCTGGAGAGCTTTGTACTTACATTTAGTGGGGCTCAATAATACTTTGAGATACTCAAGTTTTTTAAGGTACTCTGGATTTTCCTTTCCACACTGAATCTCTGAGAAGTTTTTGTGCCATCCTTGCCTCCAGTTCTCTCCTGCAAGGAGTCCATGAGGAGCCTGTGTAGCAGATGGACCTCAGTGGGATGCATCCATGGTTTGAGACACTTTGGAATTTTCTTCTGACTTGGACTCCTGGAAAGGTTTGTGCAGTCTCCTCTCAGACCCTGAGGTTCCAGGGCTCAGCTCCAAATGCACCATAGGGCTCATTAGGATCAAGCAAGTCCTGACAAACCATGGCTCTGCCTTGATTTCCCTCTGCTCTAGTGCAGTTCCTCAGAAATGTTTCTGTAGTGATTTTGGTTCACCAATTTGAGATTTCTTGGAGAATGCAGCAATTATTGTGGTGGCTTCAGTGTTGGCTAATTACCAGTGCACTCACTAGAATATACTTGCTCATTTCCTCCTGTGTGATAAGATTAGGAGAATGGCAAAGCAGGCTCAAATCTTTAAGAGGGAATAAAGAAAATTCATTAATAGCAACTAAAAGAAAGAGTAATAACAACACAACTTTCAGAAGACTTCTCCTCTCCCTACAACCTTTTCTTTCTTACTGACAATATAAATAGACAAACCTAATATTTTCAGTCAGTTTACCCCAACCAGAACAGTCTTTCTTGAGTTCACTTAAGGAGAGGAGTCTCTCTTTCATGCTATGGAGACTTCTCCAGAAGAGACACTTCTCTTGTCGCTCTCAATTTCCATGAAAAGCGACTGCCCAGAAAAATCTGCAGTTGTGACATCCCTCCCAGTTGTTCAAAGCTCTTTTACAGTGTGTTTATGGGCCATGTCAACTTATGGAGTATTAGTTAAAAGATGAGCTGTGTAAGAGCAAAGGTTCTCCTCATCTATTTCTGAAATCATCTTCATCTCTGAGAACAGAGATCTTTTTCTTCTCCCTTTGAAGGCACAGGATCTCATCACGCTTCCCTTTTTTCATGTTCAAACTTCTCATGGGATCACAGCTACTTTGACATTTGGTATTTTAGCATGGAGGCCTTTGCTGAACAAGTCATCTCCCCAAATTTTCAATGTGATACAGTGAAAAAGAGAGTCTGATGTATCAGTTATATCCTTCTCCATAGCTTTACTAGAGGACTGCAGCCCCAAGATGAGGATATCTCCTCATCCCTCCCATTTGGGACTCAACTTCCTCTTTGTTGCCCTCGGTGTCTTCATGTTACTCCTCTATGTGCCTGCACTTTGTCCTTTTCTCTCACTCGAGGGAGGATGGAAGCACTGAAAGAGTTCATATCTCACCTGGGGCCTGCAGATGGTTCCGTGACCCCAGCTGGGCTCAGTACTTGAAGCCAGACCTGCTCCATGTTCCCTTGGTTCCATGGGGCCCCACAGTGTCCCAGTGGTCCCTTGCTTCCATGAGGACCTGAAGTGTCATAATGCCCCCTTGGTGACATGAGGCCCTGAAGGGTCACAATGGTCTCCATGGTTCCATCAGGCCCCACAGAGTCATAATAGTCTCTGGGTTCCATGAAGCTTTGATGTGTCACCATGGCCCCTTGGTTCCATGGGCTCCAATGGTGCCACAAGGATCCCCTTGGTTCCATGAGGTCC
Organism: Melospiza georgiana; assembly: GCF_028018845.1. Lineage (NCBI taxonomy): Eukaryota > Metazoa > Chordata > Aves > Passeriformes > Passerellidae > Melospiza > Melospiza georgiana. The sequence continues at coordinate 3,241,926 of NW_026652215.1, forward strand.
CCACAGTGTCCCAGGGATCTTCCTTCTTTCCCAAGGAAAGAACCCAGCCCCAGTGTTGCAGGGGCATCCACCAGGTGCCAAGGCCAGCCAGACTTGATGGTACTGACAGATTTACCTGGGAGCAACCCTTGGATATACAGAATTTTGGAGGTGGAATCCTGTGGAGAGTTTTGTCAAAGAGTGGCTCAAGGGGAGGGGACACAGCCGAATCAATTTGGTAAAGATGTCCTAACTAGGGCAGAGGCCCTTTCGCGGGCAGGGTGTCCTTGTTCACAAAGAAAATGCTGAAGTTATACAAGAACGGGATGTGGAATGCAGAAGTTGCTTTTCTTGCTAACCACAGGAATGTAGCTAAAGGCTAAATTAGGCGGGGTTGACATGTAGCTGAATAGCCAACCCTTAGCTCAGCTTTTGCAATATGCATGATGCTCATTATGTACTGTATTTAAGTTGCCAAATCAATCAATAAATTAGACCTGTTGATGACCATCTGGTGTCCTGGTCTCCTTCTTTCAAAAAATGGTGACCCCGACGTCTGCCTCCGTGTCTTGCTGAAAAAGAAAACGGGGGAGGGCACGCTATGGTCGAGGGAAGTTGGAGTTGGGTCCTGATCGCAGCCGGAACAGTGCTGGAATTTTGAAGCACCCTCAAAGTTCACATCCGTGACTCGGGTCATACGTGTCTGCCAGAGCCTGGAAAGCCACAACAGCGCTGACGTATACAAATAGGTATGGATAGGCAAGCAGGATATGATCTTTTCGCCATGTATTTAGAAAGGCGAGGAGCAAAGGGGATAGATCTAAAAAAGGAGCTACCAGGGTTGTTAGCCTACGGCTATGCTAAGGGGGTTTTCCTTAACCCACATACGGTCCATGAGCTCGCAGAATGGAGAAAATTTAGGGATATACTGTGGGAAGCGGTGTTAGAAGATGATAAGACAGCAAAGAAATTGGGCAAGCCATGGCGAGTGGTGCACAATACACTGCTTCAACATGTCTCTGAGCGCAAGGCAGCAGAAAGGGTGACAGAAGCTCATAAGAGGAATATAGGGTATGGTCGTGAGGACAATCCTCTTGCGCCTTCAGTAAACAAGGTGTTAATACCAAAGGGTTCACAACAGTGTGGTATGGAGGATCTTGTTACAGGTGCGGGGGGGCCATCTGCACGGAGGAGAAGGACGAGTTGGAGGACGGCAGAGAGAGCGAGCTAAGCCCGCCGCCCCTCCACAGAGAGAGCGAGCTAAGCCCGCCGCCTCCCCACAGAGAGGGCGAGCTGAGCCTGCCGCCTCCCCCACCCAAATGGCCTGCGCAGAAGTGCTAACAGCGCAGAACTCTCAGAGAGTCAGATCCTATCCCGGGGCACTCAAAGACCTGTGGGAGGAGATGGCTAAACAGAGGAGGGAGGCTTGGGCTGCTCTGGCAAAAGAGGCAATGCAAGTGGGGGATGGTGAGGCAATGGAGGCCGCTTCTGCTCTTGCCTGTCCGGTTACATACACGCCACAGTAGGATGCTCAGGGGAACCACACACAGGATCTGGCGGAGTATACCCCTTTAGACTGGAAGTTGTTATCCCAGTTGTGGTCCACAGTTAGTCAGTTTGGTGTAAAAAGCAAACCTGTTAGGCAGATGCTGGATTATCTCTTTAATACGCAGATTTTGTGCCCAAATGATTTGAGGGGAATAGTACTTCTAATATTTACTCAGCATCAGCAATTGTTGTTTAATGCGCATTGGCAAGCCTTGGTTAATGAGTTGGTTGCGACACAGCGAGCTCAGGGGAATCTGCTGCGTGGAGTGATGATAGATGAGCTCATGGGCTTAGGGGCATATTTGCGCACAGAGGCACAAATGATAGCAGGAGCAGATAAGCGTAGAGAAGCCATGCAGTTGGTACGTGCTGCCATAGAGAGGGTTAAAGAGCCAGGAGGGCTGCCGGCGTACACGGGCATAAAACACAGTAGAGAGGAATCGTCTGGGAGTTTTATTGACAAAGCAGCTGCGGCCATAGACCGGGCGGGAGTCGAAGAATATATGAAGGGGGCACTATTAAAGAAGTGCACCTTATAAAATAGCAATCCGGCAATGCAAAGGGTGCTAGCCACTCTGGGAGCAAATTGGACCATTGAGGAAGCACTAGAGCGAATGGTATTACAGCCAACAGCCCCACAGGCATTTTCAGTAGATGCCTTAAAGGAATTAGGATTAGGGCTGCAAAAGCAAGCAGAATCCACTCAAAATCAGGTGTTAGCTGCTCTTGTTCCTCTCCGAAACGGCTCAATGGCAGTCACGCAGGGAGGCTCGAGATCACACCTCAAGTGCTACCGATGCGGCAATGGGGAAAACATGCACCGAGAATGCAGTGCGACTGGCATGTGGTGCCAAAGCTGCCAATCCAGCTCCCAAAACACCACAGCTTGCCGGCGCCGATCAGGAAACGGTCAGCAGAGCGCAATTGCCGGCTGCGCCCAGACACAAGTTGCCGCTGCGACATCAGTGCCACCTCCTTTCTGCAGCCAGCAACAGCAGGGAGCCTCGGCTTGGACATATCAGCAGCAGTAGATGTCACATTAATGACGAACCGGCCTGAAAGGATACCAACTGGAGTAAACGGTCCTCTCACGCTACAAGGACAAAGATGTGGAGCCTTATTGCTGGGACGCTCCTCGACATCCATGCTGGGACTATTTGTATTGCCAGGGGTCATAGATGCAGACTATACAGGAGAAATACAAATCATGGCTTACACCCCTTATCCCCCGCTAAAGATAACATAAGGTCAACGCATTGCGCAATTGGTACCGTTACTGCAGATGACATCGGGTATTCCATCGCTTACTGGACAGAAGTGGGATGGAAAGGGTTTTGGCTCCACCGGCATTACAGTCCTGACTGTAGATCTACAGGAGAGGCCAAAACAGAGAGTTGAGATCACCCATGGACATCAGAGTATAACTCTTTATGGACTATTGGATACGGGAGCAGACACCAGCATTATATCTCCAGAAGCATGGCCACAGCATTGGCCCTTGCTCCCATCAACAAATATGCTCACAGGAGTAGGAGGACTTACCTTGGCAAGCAGAACACCGCCTGTGTCAGTGCGCATTGATGGGCAACAGGTATCTGTTGTGTTTTCAGTTGTTCAGTTGCCTCCTACAGTCTCTTGCCTGATAGGCAGGGACATTTTAACACAGCTGAGGGTGGCGTTGACCAATCACCACCCTTTGGGGTAACTGCCATTGCTTGGACTTTCCCCATTCCACTCACCTGGAAAACAGATACACCGGTAATGGTTAAGCAATGGCCCTTGAAAGGGGAGAGTCTTATGCATGCCCATGAATTGGTGAAGGAATAATACGCGCAAGGACATTTACGACTCTCAGCGAGTCCGTGGAACACGCCCATTTTTGTGATTAAGAAGAAATCAGGAAAATACCGCCTGGTACTGTTGCCCGATTGATAAATGACACAAAACTCGGATAAGTTTTGTGGGTGCTTTATTAAGGGCCCGGGGAACTGGGGGACTCACGTCCCAAAGTCCGAGCCCCCAAATTCACGTATGGGTGCTTCCCTCTTATACATGAGATTCACAACAAAGTCTCCAAGGAACAGTTTCCCGTTCCCCTTGCCTGGTCACAGACCCCTTGTGATACATTCCTTGGTTCACAAACAAGATCATTAATCCTCTGCTTATCTTATTCTAAGAGCATTGTATGCTGCCTCTAGACAGGTTAGCATTCTTACTTTCTTGCACTAGTTTAATTATTTATTAAATCTCTAAGACTACCTGCTAAGTAACACACAAAACCCAACACACACTTTCAACGGCTACAAAACTACTTTTTAACAAACCAGTTCACACACAACTCACTATAATTAAATATTTTGCCAAATTTCATTTCTTTTCCAACATTTCCCCCCTTTTGAGCATCCTTCAGTCCTGCTGCAAGGATGCTCAATCAACAGTATTGACAGTAACATCTTCATAACGAGGTGGGGAGTGTTCCTCATTCTGCCGCCCGCGGGTCATCGCCTTCAGCAAACGGAGAGATCGCCTCTTTTCCTTTTCGATTACACCTAAGAGGCATCTATATACAATCCATATAGTCACTAAAAATACTAAAAACATTAGTACATACTGTATAGCAGATGTAATCCAGCCAGACAGGTGAAGCCCCAAAGAATCAAATACTGCTCCTATCCAATTATGCTGTGCTTCCCTTTCAATTTCCTTGTTTTTTGTTTCCACTTCTGCCAGTTGAGAAATATCTTTCTCAACTTCAAGTGTAACATTTGGAATGTGTACACAGCAATGATCTATTCTCCTACTCAGGTAACCACAAACTCCATGTTCCTTTAACAGTAGCAAATCCAATGCCATTCTGTTTTGTAGGGTCATTCTTGATGTAGCTTGCAATTGCAAATTTAGATCTTTAAATCCCTTCTTAGTAGCTGCTGCCAACCTTTCTGTCTGTCCTAACAAATTGTTGAGCATTTCCCTGTTTCAATATGTCGCTACCGGAGGGAATAATGGCTCCAATATCCATCCAAATTGCACTCCTGAGCCAGGTTCATGCCACTGCTCCTCTAGGGATTCTTCCCTCTTTCTGAGTCCTTTCCTTTGGATCAATCTATTCTGTTTCCAGTATGGACACAATGTGGGAACCCCTAGGGTGATTTGTGTTACTGATCCATCTAGAGGTAAATGTGTGGTCCACTGTCCGTGTCCCAACACCCAGACTAGATTTCCAGGGCTATGCACAGTAGTACATCTGCAATCTATAGGCCCATCCATGGACTCTCTGCTAACCGTGTGATCATACCCCCTACACTCGCATCCCCACTTTAATGCTATTTTCACCGGTACCAATCCGATTCGGTCTTCCGGTGTATCACATGTAAAAACCTCAGTACAATTCCAATCCTCTTTCTGTGGTCTGAACTCTCGGGAAGATGTAGACGTGATAAGGGCCCTATAATGTGACTGATTCTTTACTCCTGACCATTGGATGCACCATTGTACCTCCCCAAGGTAATTATAGTGTTCCAAAACACTAGGTCCCCATAATGTCTTCCAACTATTCCAGGTGTCAAAATTCTGTGTGACATTCTGACAACTCATCTCGTTTTGTTGGGATTTCGTTCTTATTCGTACTGTATTGCATGGCTCATCTATTGGGGTTGCAATTAAACACCTCCTGGTATTTTGAATCCAACCATAATGATTGGATTTCTTTTCACATTCCTCTCTAGTCATAGCCCGAGTGGTCATACACAAATCCCTCCATACATCTACTGGTTTGGGAACTGACTGGCAGGACCATGAAACATTCTTGAATGTTTCAGGCATTTTGGTTACTGGTATTATTGCCCAGGGAACTGGTTCACCTGCAGCCTGTGGCAATGGCAGGCAAGCTGTTATTTTAGTCACATTCTGCATGATCCCAAAATCTCTGATTAATCCTACCACTAAATTTTCCTGCTCAGTATTTCGTTCTATTGTATCATTAACCTCCCGTCTACTCCTACCGTGTCTCTGTAAGGATAACATCATTCTGTCATGCCTCCACCATGCATTTCCTATTCTAGGATTAGTGACACTCGACCACCCACAACCTTTGCCTTCCTTCCCCCACCAGCTGGTCCCATCCTCTATTCTGTCCCAGGTCAGTTCCCTATTTTGCTTCCACCATTTGACCCAAAGGTTCCTTTGATATCTTGATCTTACTAGGAAGGAACAATTTATTCTGAGAGGTGGCCCCATCCCACATGTCCACTGCCATTGATACTGGATTAACCTTTATGTTTTCAGCACGATCCCCTGTCCATGGCAAAACCCTCATACTCACTCTTTTGTAATCAAAACTATCCATATTTTGACCAAACATGTATGTTCTCCCGTATCGTTTGTGGTTACCTTGGTAAGATTCAGTACCGTGTTTCCTTGTTGTTTATCCTGATCCCAACCGACTCCTATCTTGCCTCGGCTTCTTTCAGCCCCCCGTTGCCATATTGCAATAACTTCACCGGCCTCAACATTCTGGCTGTCAAAGATAACACAAGTTAATTGAACATCCATCCCTTCCATGACTGTAACCTTTGTTTCTTCAACCTGTACTAGAGTAGACCCTTGAACGCGTAATAGTCTCATGATCACTAGAAGTAATATAATTAAGAAGGCGGCTTTGCGCGGAAGATCATCCGGGTTGGAGACACTATCTGGGTTTCCCACTGGAACAGTGCCTTCTTTTCCCTGGTGTAATGGATCCAAGCATCCATCTCCTGGACCTTCACCGCCGTGTAGGTCGTCATCATCACCTGGTGGGGTCCGCTCCATGATTCCCGTAGCGGATCCGTGATCCACTTCTTGACGTACACCTGGTCTCCAGGCTGGATGTCGTGGACAGAATTCTCCAGCGTGAGCGGTCTATTCCACTGTAACGTATTTCTTAAAGAATTCAAGATCTTATTAAGTGACATAACATACTCTGCAATCGCCTGGTCCCCACTCACATGTACCTCCCCTTTTAATACAGTTGCATGATATGGTTTGCCATATAATATCTCATATGGACTTACGCCTACCTTTTCCCTTGGTTTAATTCGAATCCTGAGTAGGGTCAAAGGCAAAGCTTGAGGCCAGTGCAGTTTAGCTTCCTGGCAAATCTTTTTGATTTGTCCTTTCAGGGTTTGATTCATCCTTTCCACCTGCCCACTAGACTGAGGTCTCCAGGGGGTATGCAAATTCCTGGTTATATCTAACATTCCTGCTAATTCCTGCACTACCCTGGCTACAAAATGCGGACCCCTATCTGATGACAATCCTAAAGGTACTCCAAATCTTGGCATTATTTCTTTTAACAAGGTTTTTACCACCTCCTTAGCCTGATTAGTTCTACATGGAAAAGCTTCCGGCCACCCTGAGAACGTACATACGTACACTAACAAGTATCTGTATCCCTGTGCCCTAGGCAATTCAGAAAAATCAACTTGCCAGTAATCTCCTGGTTGTGGCCCGACTTGCAACTTTCCCATTTGTATTTGTCTCCTGACTACTGGATTATTTTTCAAACATACCGGGCACATTGCATTAACTCTTTTTGCCATTTTTAACATCTGATTAGAGATTATCTAATTCTTCAAAAATTTTACCAATACTACTGCCCCCCAATGACATTTATTATGTTCTGATTCCAAAATAAATTTCATTATGCGGGTAGGTACCACTATTTGTCCCATTGGTGTAACGTACCACCCAAGTTGATTCTTCTGTGCCCCTAGCAAGTTTATTAGTTTTCCATCTTCTATTGAATATTTGGGCTCCTGATTCAGGTATGGGGTAGCCGGATTTGTTCTTACCGGTACCAATGCCATTTGAGTCCATACTTCCCGTGCCACTTGCCGAGGTGTAACATCAGCAAATCGATTTCCTCTGTAAACGTCTCCTTCCGCAGTCTGATGTCCTCTAACATGCATTACTGCAACTGCTTTGGGACTGTGTACCGCATGCAGTAGGATCCCACCTTCTGGGTGAGGACCCCCAATGCCAGTTTTTGCCTCTCATTCACGTACAACTGGAATTCCTTGGTCAGGTCAGGGAGTCCTAGGGCTGGGGCCTCCTTTAGTGCCTGCTTCAATTCCTGGAAGGCCTTCTTTTGCTGTGTCGTCCACTCCAACCGATGCTGCTTCAAGGCCTCATATAGTGGCTTGGCTAGGAGACCGAAATTCATGATCCACAGTCGACACCATCCCACCATTCCTAGAAAAGATCTCAATTCCTGATGGTTACGAGGCAAAGGAATAGCACATATTGCCTCTATTCGGTTTACTCCCAAACGTCTCTGCCCTTGTGTGATCTCACAACCGAGGTAAATAACGCTATTTTTGACCAATTGAGCTTTTTCCTTAGAAACCCGATACCCTGCTTGGCCAAACATGTTGAGTAATTTAATTGTTAATTCCACGCACATTTCCCTTTCCTTAGTAGCCAGAAAAATGTCGTCCACGTACTGCAGGACTACATACAAGGATGGGGATATTGTTACCTGGGTTATCTTCCATTCCTCCAGCTCCTTGGCCAGTTGGTTTCCAAAAATAGTAGGGGAGCATTTAAATCCCTGTGGGAGTCTCGTCCACATAAGCTGCTTCTTTCTCCCAAAATCAGGACTCTCCCACTCGAAGGCAAAATATTTCCTACTCTCTACTGCCAGTGGGATGCAGAAGAAGGCATCTTTAAGGTCAATCACTGAGAACCATTTAAACTCCTCCAATACAGATGTTAACAAGGTATAAGGATTAGCAACTACTGGATGTATGTCTTTCACTATTTCATTAATAGCCCTTAAGTCCTGTACCAAACGGTACTTACCATTAGGTTTCTTTACTGGAAAAATTGGAGTATTATACTCTGATTCACATTCTTGTAATATTCCTTGAGCCAAAAATTGTTTAATTAACGGGGCTACTCCCCTCCTTGCCTCAAGCTTCAAGGGGTATTGCTTTATCCTCACTGGTCGGGCCCCTTCCTTTAGTTCCACCTTTACTGGCTGCGCAGCTTTAGATTTTCCGGGGACCCCTGACTCCCATACCCAGGGTACTACAGCCTGCTCAATTTCTTCTGGAATAGGAGAGGCATCCACTTCCTTGATTACAAAAATGCCTGCTATTTGTTCCTCAGGTATTTCCAATTTCACCCTTCCCCCTTCAAATATTATTTTCACATTAAGTCGGGACAACAGGTCTCTGCCAAGAAGGGGTGTGGGGCAGTTTGGCATATACAAAAATTGGTGATCTAATTCCTTCCCCCCAAACCTAAGATTTAAAGGTTGTAAAAATGGTTGTTCCTCTAGCTTCCCTGTTGCCCCCACCACCTGTACCGTTGTGTCACTCAAAGGTCCCAATCGTCTATTGAGTACAGAATAAGTAGCTCCAGTGTCTACCATAAATTCTTGATCCTTTCCATCTATTTCTAAAACTACCCTTAAATCCTTTTCTAGTCAGCTTTGATTCTGATAGTTTCCCAAAACTAGTGCTTGAGCGACTTCTGCTGGTCCTCCCGTGAATCCTCCCACAGGGGCATTTCCCATTGGGGCTGTCCTTAATCCCATGTTTCCCATGCCCATACCTCCTCTAACCGGGCATTCATTTTTCCAGTGTCCCAATTGTCGGCAAAACGCACACTGGTTTGGATCCAACCTCCCCATGTTAGGTGCAAACCCAAATCCTCCCCGACCTCTTGGCAACCCCCTCTGTCCGTGATTAGCTCCTCCCCGACCTCGACCCCTAATGGGTCTTCCTCCTGCCCCTGCCTGTTGCATTACAGCCAGAATACTAGCTTGTTGTTTTTTTGCAGTTTCTTTTTCCCTGTTGTTGTATACCTTCCACGCTACCTCCAGCATTTTATCCAAACTTCTAGTATCCTCTCCTTCCAGCTTTTGTAACTTTTTCCTAATATCCTCTTGTGATTGCCCCATAAACAACAATGCCAATTGAAGTTTTCCTGATTAATCTTCTACATCTAAATTAGTAAACTTCCAAGCCATGTCTTTTAATCGCTCTAAAAAGGCAGACGGAGACTCATTCTTGTCCTGCTTGACCGAATACAACTTAGACCAGTTCATAGTCTTAGGTATTCCTGTCCTAATTCCTTCCACCAACAATTCCTGATATCGTTTTACAGCCCTTATTCCTCCCGTAGAGTTTGGGTCCCACTTAGGTTCCTCACTTGGTACCAATTCATCAACTGTCTCATTTAGTTGTCTCAACCGAATTTCCTCACGAGCCTTTTCTCTAGTGGCTCTAATAACCATTTCCTTTTCCGTGGAATCCATTATAGTATCTAATAATACCTGTAAATCATTCCAGTCTGGATTCTGAGTCTTTATTACCATTTTAACCACCCTTGCCACCCTTTCAGAATCCTCCCGATAACTCCCCGCTGATTGCTTCCATATTACCAAATCCCCGGGGGAGAAAGGCACCTTTATAAGTATCCTTTCTCCCTGTGGTCCCACAGCTTCCCTCAATGGCGCAATTAACTGTGGCCCCTTCTGCCCCTTCCTTCCCTTGCGAGTCCGCCCTGCTAACGGAGTTCTTTTAACACTCTCATTCTTTTCACCATCACCACCATCACTATCACTCTCACTAGATCCCGTTTTTATAGCTATATCCGCAGGGGGAGCAGGGGGCACATTAGGAGCAACCGGAACCCTTAGAAGTGCTATACAATAAGACAAATCTTCCTCGACTGAAGGATACAAATTACGCTCCTTTCTTTCTTTACATCCCACACACTCCCTTTCATCATTCACTTCTAAAACAAAAATACCGCATTCCTTTTGCCATTCCTCTTTCCGATATAAAACGAAAAACAAATGCAAATATGGTATTTCATCCCATTTCTCATTTCTCCTTAAAAATTGCATCAAAGATTCCATTATCTCCAATTCCAGTGTACCATTCACCGGCCATCCCGCTTCCCCAGTCTCATATTCAGGCCACCAATGATTACAATAATCTATCATTTTGCTTTTATCCAATTCTTGATAATACCCCTCACTTTTCCACCGTTTCAATATACAACCTAATGGTGTATTTCCAGGTATTTTACCGTTGGCTTGCACTAAGGTTTTAAAAGTTTTAAAAGACATCATATTACAACCTTTAATTCCACTATTAATCCCAATAAACCAATATACCTTAAACCAATATACCTTCTCCTCGCCGTCCTTTCCTAAAACAAAACAGGAGGCGAGTTCCGGTCCTGCGTCCTTAGACGTCTTATGGCCGGAGCCTAGGCTTTTTACCAACCACCAAATCCAAATCCAATCATCACCTTTTTTTTTTTTCCAATATAAAGCACCTTCGGGCTTACCTTAATGCAGTTTGTCCGACAGGCGCGGGGGTCGGGCACGACCGATGACTCCCTGAGAAGTGCTCGGTGCCGGCTTGGAGTGGATCAGGACGCGAACCGCCCCAGCAGCCCTCGGAGTCCTGCCGCGGTCGCCAGAAAACTGTTGCCCGATTGATAAATGACACAAAACTCGGATAAGTTTTGTGGGTGCTTTATTAAGGGCCCGGGGAACTGGGGGACTCACGTCCCTAAAGTCCGAGCCCCCAAATTCACGTATGGGTGCTTCCCTCTTATACATGCGATTCACAACAAAGTCTCCAAGGAACAGTTTCCCCGTTCCCCTTGCCTAGCCTCCAAGAAACAGTTCTCCGTTCTCCTTGCCTGGTCACAGACCCCTTGTGATACATTCCTTGGTTCACAAACAAGATCATTAATCCTCTGCTTATCTTATTCTAAGAGCATTGTATGCTGCCTCTAGACAGGTTAGCATTCTTACTTTCTTGCACTAGTTTAATTATTTATTAAATCCCTAAGACTACCTGCTAGGTTACACACAAAACTCAACACACTTTTCAACGGCTACAAAACTGCTTTTTTAACAAACCAGTTCACACACAACTCACTATAATTAAATATTTTGCTAAATTTCATTTCTTTTCCAACACCCCTTCCTCCCTCCCACACAAAATGTTTAGAGTCAACAATCTCCTCCAGTCTGTCACAACAGGGAATGCTGGAAGTGAAATCCCAGTTGTGGCCATGGGCACCTGGCTGAGAAGGACAGTTTTGTTCCATAGGAAGGAAAGCACAGAGCCTCAGTGTTTGGAAGGCAGGTGAGAGTCTCACTAGGCCAAGGCCAGCCAGACTTGTCAGGAATGGCAGATTTTTTTTGGGAGCAGTCTTTGGATTTAGGGAATTCTGGAGGTGGAAGACCAATCTCAGCCATGCATGCCTGGAGAAGTAGGACAGTTCTTTCTCATAGGGAGGAAAGCACGGAGCCTTCCCCAGTGTTTTGGGGACAGATGGGAGGTGACTCTCCTGAAAACATTGCCTGCCACACTTGTCCTGGCAATATTCCTATGGGAAAAATTTGGAGTTGAAATCCCAGTTCTGGCCATGAGTAATTAGAAGAGATTGACAGTTCCTTTCCTAGCAAGGAAAGCACAGAGCCGCAGTGCTCCAGGAGCTGATGAAAGGCAGCCTTTGACATTCCAACATCAGCCAGAGCTGTCCAGTGGCCCCTGGGAGGCCAAGCCAGCCAGGCCTGTTCCATGTTCCCTCAGTTCCATGAGACCCAATGGTCCCTTGCTTCCATGTGTCCCTGAGGTGCCATAATGCCCCCTTGGTGACACGAGGCCCTGAAGGGTCCCAATGGTCTCCATGGTTCCATCAGGCCCCACAGAACCATAATGGTCTCTGGGTTCCATGAAGCCCCGCTGTGTCACCAAGGCCCCTTGGTTCCATGGGCTCCAGTGGTGCCACAATGATCCCCTTGGTTCCATGAGGTTCCATTGTATCACCACGGTGTCCTTGGACCTGCTGGGACTCTCAGTGTGTTCCCAGACACCCCCAGCATGGTTACAGACACTCCCAGTATATCCCAGTTGCCTTCAGCATACTCACAGTCATTCCCAGTCACATCCACTTGGCCCAGTAAGATTCCACTTTCCACCAGTATGATCCCAGTCACTCCCAGTGAAGGGAACGGACCGGGATGGACTGGGACAGGCTGGGATGGACTGGGACACCGGGATACACCAGGCAGGATACACTGGGATACACCAGGATAAACTGGGATACACTGGGATACACCGGGACACACTGGGATACACTGGGACACACTGGGATATACTGGGATACACCGGGACATACCAAGACACACCAGGATATTCCAGGATACACCAGGACACCCTGGGATTCACCGTGCCCAGCACTGGGACCCACTGGGAGCAGGATCAGAGCACATTGGGACTCAGCAGGGCCAGAACTGGGGCAAAAGGGATCATAGTGGGACCCACTGGGATATACTGGGAGTTACTGCAACCATACTGGGGATGACTGGGAACACACTGAGAGTGACTGGAGTCACTGAGTCTACATTGGGGGCAACTGGGAAGACTGGGATCACAGTGGATTCCTACCGGGGTCATACTGGGAGTGACTGGGTCTGTGCTAGGGTGTCGTGGTTTTGGTTTGCTAATATAAGATCTCTTTAATTTTGAGATTTTTTTTGGCTAATGCACTAAAGAATGTGGTGGGTTTGGTGTTGGTTAATTACTAATACACTTATTTTTGGTTGTGAGATAGGATTAGGAGAAAGGTAAAGCAGGCTCAAAACTTTAAAAGGGTAGAAAGAAAAATTTTAATAATAGTAAGTAAAAAGAAAAAAAAAAGGTAGTAAGAATCAAAGCAAACTTTTTAGAATACTTCTCCCCACAACTTTTTCTTTCTCACTGACAATGTAAAGAAACTAAACTTAAGATTTCTAGTCAGTTTACTACCTCTCAAAGAGTCTTTTTTTAGTTCACTTAGGGAGAGAAGTCCCTCTTGATAAAGTTATGGAGACTTTTCTACAAAAGGAAAAAACCAGTTTTCTCGTGGTTCTCAATTTTGTCATGAATAACAACTGCCAGGGGAACCTTGCTATCCTGAAATCTTTCTTATTTCTACAAACATTCCCACAGCTTGGAGACGGGCTATGTTGATTGATGGGGTATTGTTTTAAAGATGAACTGTTCAAAGGCAAAAGTTCTCATTATCTATCTCTAAAATCATCTTCATCTCTGGGAGCACAGATCTTCATTTTTAGAAGCACAAGACTGCGCTCTTTCTTTGTGCCAACTTCTCATGAGATTACAGCTATTTCAACATCTGCTTACTTTAACATAGAAGCCTTTACCTAATATCAATTCAAACACTTTCATTTCCTTATAGTTTTATGTGTTATAAGGGAAAAAAGTCTATTCTTTATAGCTTACAAGAGGATTTCAGCTCTAAAAACAAAGCATCTTCTCCCCCTCCCATCTGGGACTTACTTACCTTCTTCTTTATTACCTTTAATATCTTCATCTTGTTTTTAATATACTTGCATGTTGTTCTTTTCTCTCACTCAGAAGAAGACTGAAGCACTGAAAAAGTTAACATCATGCCTGAAGCCTACCTAACCCACCAATAACTACTAACAGAAAGCTGTGGCTCAGTTGTGTTCAGATTAGCTTTGTAGTTAGTGTTTAGTTTTCTACACCAGCCACAGAAGTCTCTGGTCTCAGCCATGCTAGGAAGAAGAAGAAGCAGCAGCCTGACAGCAAGATCTTCACAGCCACAGCCAGCCCTGCTCTGGCTAAAGCTCCGCAGCCTCCCCTGTCTCCTTGCCCAGCAGCTGCTGAAGCCCAGCCCGGCCAAACCAGAGCCCATGGAGAGAGAAGCCAGAAAGCAGCCCAGAAAATAGAAAAGAAGCCCAGCCTGCAGCAAGACGGCCCAGCCCAGCCCAGACACAGAGCTGAAGCCCAAACCGAAACCCAGCACCTCCCTGCCGACCAACAAAGAAAAGAAAAGTTTCTGAATTTTTTCATCTTTACCATGTGTGTTTCACAAAAGCGTGTCTAGCTTTTCAGCAGCTCAACAGACTGTCAGATACACAAAAAACTTTGCATCACTTCCCTACATTTCCTCCCATTCCCAAACATAACACAGGGGCCACTGGGAACAACTGGGATCAGACTGGGAGCAACTGGGAGCAGCTAGGACCAAGCTGGGAGCAACTGGGATCATCATGGCATCAGAGTAGAATCATACTGGGAGGGACTGGGTCTGTGCTAGAGGCAACTGGGATCACACTGGGAGGAAATGGGGACATGCTGGGGACCAATGGGATCATACTGGGAGCAACTGGCACCACACTGAGGGTGACTGGGATCCTTCTGGAATCATACTGGAAGTGACTAGGGGCAGGCTGAGGGCAATTGGGACCATGTTGGGGCAACTGGGATATACAGGAAGTGACAGGAATCATGCTGGAGTGGCTGTGAGCAAATGGAATCATACTGGAAGCTACTGGGAGCAACTGGGAGTGAGTGGAAACACATTAGGGACAACTGGGATGTACTGGGAGAGACCAGGAGTGACTGGAATCACAAAAGAACCATAAAGGAAGTCACTGGAATAATACTGGGAGTATCTGGGATTGACTGGAATCCTACTGGGCGTGACTGGAATCCTACTGGGTGACTTGGAGTGACTGGGACCATCCTGGGGGCAAATGGCACTGTACTGAGAGTGACTGGGTTCATCCTGGAATCATACTGGGAAGGACTGGAACCATACTGGGAGTGTCTGGAACTATAGTAGGGGTGAATGGGAACACCTGGGATCATACTGGGAGTGACTGGGATGATACTGGGATCACACTGAGTGTAACTGGAAGTGACTGGGACCATCCTGGGGGTGACTGGGAGCCACAGGGCCCATGCTGGGAGTGACCTGGGGGGAACTGGGGGAACTGGCCCGGCTGGGGCTCAGGGTTGTTCTCCCCCAGGGCTGCCCTGGGTCCTGCTGCTGTCCCTGGCCCCACAGAGCCGAGGGACAGGGGACAGCTGGGGGACAGGAGACAGGGGCAGGGACGTGGAGAGGTAGAAGGGAGTTCCAGGGGGTCCTTGAGCCCAGGAAAGGGGAGTCCAGGGTTTCCCAAAAAGGGGGGACAAGGGTGGGGACACCAGGGATGTTCGAGAACGAGGAGTTCAGGGGGTCTCTGGTTTTGCACACAGCTGGGGCTGGGGACTGGGAAAGGCAGGAATGGGGGACCAAGGCATTCCAGGGCATCCCAGGGTCAAGCCAATGGCCAGTCTGGAGGCTGGGAGCCATGGGATGGCTGGGAAAAGGGGAGCAGAGAGCCCTGATGTCCAGGAATGGGGTGTGAAAAATGCATGTATTTTATGATTGGCTTTTCACAAATATTAAAATGAATATTATATGTGTTGTATTAGAAAGCAATGCTGTATTAATTTTCTTAAGTACTGTGTTAAATATAGTTTTAGGTTATAAAAATTGTTAAAATAGAACTATGCTATGTAAGATGCTTTGTTTAAAAGAAAGGACTTGCAGCGAGATAACTTGCAGCCACAGGAGACCTAGATCTTTCAGAGAAAAAGAATTTATGGCCTTCTTATCAGAAGAAACAAACTTCTTCCCACCTTGGAGGTGCTATTAGGATTAGAGGGAAGAAGTTGACACTGGTCAGACAGAATCCTGTGTTTGAATGGAATTTATGCATCATGTATGAAGTGTATGAATATGCAACGGGCTGTTGTTTTTAAGGGTTAATCCTTTGTTACCAGGGGTCCTTTTTTGGGCCCGTGATGCCCAGAAAAAGGTACCTGGACGTCCATAACTCTTTGTTTTTATTGTCTCATATTGTCTTAATTCAATTTGTCCAAATTGTTATTACTCTAATTGTGTTACTATATAACCATCTTATTACTATTAAACTTTAAAAATTTTAAAAACAAGTGATTGGCGTTTTTCACAATTTGGTAGCAGAGGATGGTTACTAACTCCTCGCTGCCGGTGCTTTGGGAGAGTCAGAGTGGGGAAGGCGCGCCCTGCCCCATTGGCAGCCTCGCTCTGTTTCCCCCGAAGTGACCAACAGACGCAGGTTATGATCTGTGGACAAAAGGAGACAATAAAACAAAGAGAACGGGAAAAGGGTCCCTACAACTGCTGTAATTTGCCCCCTAAGAGTAGTAGTGCGCACGAAGAACCCGGGAAGGAAAAAGGATTGGTAAGTATTTCTCGGGGGGCGGGTACGGGGGGATGAATGCGTGTGAATGAGAGGCGGGCCAGTTGTCCCAGACCTGCCAAGTGAGTGCGGAGTCTCCCACGCTGCGTTTCCGACTTTGCGCTGGAAAAGCGGCCAGTAAAGAGACAAAGCGAGTGATAAGAGAGTGAAAGAATCCCCGGGGGTGACTGGGACTGGGTCTCAGGGAGGGGTTGGACCCCTCGGTGGTGGGGAGCAAGGTTTCCTAGCCCAATCCACTAGGAAACGGGACAGGAGGGGCTCCTAAAACCTGCTGGGTTGAGGGATTTATATTCCAAGAGCATCCAAGAGCAGGGTTGAGCAGAATTCTGTCCGAGTGAGGATATGCCCGAGAACACTCAGGGTGGGACAACACAGCTAGATTGGGGGATAAAAAAATGCCCAAGAACATCCAGGGCTGGACAACACAGCAGAACAAATTAAATGCCAAAGAGCATCTGTAGTTGTACCACACCGCTGGGTTGAGGGACAGAAAATGCCCAAGAGCATCTGAGGTTGAACAACACAGCTGGATTGAAGGAAAATTACCCGAGAGCATCTGGGGTTGGACAACACGACAGGATTGAGGGAAAAATTGCCCAAGAGCATTTGGGGTTGGATAACACAGCTGGGTTGAGGGATATCCAATAGCACCGGGACTGGCCAGTAACACCTAAACTTGTAATAGGTGATGTGAAAGTAAAAGGTACCTTATTGTTGTTTTGCGGTGTGTGAGAGTGAGACCCACACAGAGTCAGCCTCAACTTCCCAGGCAGGTGGGAAGGGGGAGGTGTGGAAAGAGCGAGTGACCTGCACACCAGGCTGCAGCTCCCGGGTGGGTGGGGGCTTCTGGGCTGAAGAGGAGTGAGTGACCTGCGAACCAAGCTAGCGTTCCCTGGGCGTGTGAGGGGCCGTAGCTGAAGAGTGTGAAAGACACGCAGACAGCCTCACAGGTGAACGGACACCAGAGGCAGCCAGAGTCAGGGCCCTTCTAGGGGGCCTGGTGACACTGAGACCTGGAGGTAAACCCCAAAGCGAAAGAGGGGGCCACAAGGACCTGTGATTTCCTAGCAATAAGGATCCACTTTGTGTCTTGAGAGTGTGAAGGAATGTGTGAAAGTGAATGAGAAATAAAAGTGAGTGAATGTAGATGAATGAAAGTATAGGTAATGTCGATTGTGCATTTTAAGCCTTACCATATCTCCTTGGCGGGAGTTGGATTGTATTGAAAAGCAGTGTGAGAAAAAGGGGTTTTTTTTGGGTGTAAGTAGTTGAAAGAAAAGTGGTATTTAAGTTGTTAGTAAAAAGTGAAAAACAGAAGCAGGGGACGAATAGATAGAAAACTGAAAAATGAGACAGAAATTCAGTAAGGTGGATACAGGAAAAGAAAAGCAGAAAAAAATACCAACAGAAATACCCCAAGACAGCACTTTGGGAGTTATGTTAACAAACAGAAATACAACTCATTGCAAAATACAGGGTATGCAGAAGTTGATGAGAAAAAACATGCAAACTTGTGAATTATATACTTAAAAACAGCATTAGAAAATTTAACACAAAAGAGTTATATATTGATTCAAGGTATGCCTTTAGAGTAGCACATACCTTAAGAAAAATTTTAAAAGGGAGATTGCTTAATTAAAGAAGAAAAAGAGTAGTACATGAGAAACTTATTTTCGAGGTTTTAGAGGCATTACAATTACCTAAGAGAGATAGCAATAGTACATATTAAACGACACCAAAAGGTAAAGACCTAGAAATAAGAAGAAATAAAATAAATAATTGGCAGATCAAGAAGCTAAAGATGCAGCAGAAAATAGAGCTGAAAGAGTTAATATTAACTACAAATGAAGAAAAAAAAAGGGGGGGGGAATTAAGATTGTGGCGAACAAGATAAATCGGGGAAATAGAAACATCTTGATGGAAGACAATTAGATAATAAAACGCTTACGAGGGAATAGCAGAGGACGTGTATCAAAAAGCCCGGTGGGATACACAGGCTAGGTGTGATCATTTTTTTAAAAGAACTATGGGTGCATTGAGACTTTTAGAGTAAAAAAAACAAGTACCTGAAACATGTATAATTTGCCAAAAGATAAATAAAAGGGTGATGAGAAAAACAATATGAGAAGGTCGTCAGTTAGCTCGTCGACCATTTCAAAGCATCCAAAAAGCAAAACGGGGAAAGTATAGAGCTGAGAACAAATTACCTCATCCATTCCCTTCGTTCCCCCACTCGTTCGCACCAGCCCTCCCAGCCCCTGTGCCGGCTCCGGCACAGTCCGTCTGTCCCGGTCCGTCTGTCCCGGTCCGTCTGTCCCAGTCCGGCCGCCTGGGGGTCTGTCCTGCCCTGTGCACCGTGGTTACCGCGCTGATCGCACCGAGGGGGGTCCCGTCTGTCCCATCCCCGGCTGCCCGGACTCTGTCGGCTCCCGCCGCTGCAGCCGGGGTCAGTCCCGGCTTTTGTCTCTGCCGGATCAGCCACCGTGAGCCGAGTGAGGGCGATCCCCGCTCCAGCTCGGTCTGCACCGGAACAGCCCCTCGGGCGATCCCAGCCACAGACCCCGCCTTTGGAGCCCCCAGACCCTGAGCTGTGCCGATCCCCTCGGGCCATCCCGGCTGCAGACCCCGCCTTTGGAGCCCCCAGACCCTGAGCTGTGCCGATCCCCTCGGGCCATCCCAACCACAGACCCCGCCTTTGGAGCCCCCAGACCCTAAGCTGTGCCGATCCCCTCGGGCCATCCCGGCTGCAGACCCCGCCTCTGGAGCACCCAGACCCTAAGCTGTGCCGATCCCCTCGGGCCATCCCGGCTGCAGACCCCGCCTCTGGAGCCCCCAGACCCTGAGCTGTGCCGATCCCCTCGGGCCATCCCGGCTGCAGACCCCGCTTCTGGAGCACCCAGACCCTGAGCTGTGCCGATCCCCTCGGGCCATCCCGGCTGCAGACCCCGCCTTTGGAGCCCCCAGACCCTGAGCTGTGCCGAGCCTCCCCGTCCTGCCCTGAGCTCCATTCCCTTGGTAACCACAGCTCCGGCTGCTTAAGGAAACTCTCTAAAGGAATCACTTTATTGAAACACTAAAAAATCAGTTAGAAGAAAGCCCTCTCCTGATTCTTCCTAAAAATACGTGAGAAAGGCTGTAGAAGATAAAAATCCAAAAAGAATGGGATAAAGAGATTGGTCTATTTCCATTAAGAGAGGTTCTCAAAGGGGGGTGATGGATCAGAGTTTGTAAATGCTTCTTTGACTTTGTCTGAGGTCTGAAATTTTAAGAAATAAATAAAAGAGATATTTGGAGAATCCCATAGGCATAGCTGAACAATTAGACCAACTTTTAGGTCCAAACATGTATACTTGAGAACAGATATGGTTGGTAATGAAAATAATATTTTTCTCAGGAAGAAAAGCAATTAATCAGAGCAACTGAAATAAAAGCTTAAGAAAAAGATAATCTGCAGGGACCCCCAGAGAAGACAAAATGCCAACTGTACCTCCTGAATGGGGTTAAAATAATGAGGAGGGGAGTAAACACATGAACAGTTATTGTAATTACATAACCAAGAGAATAAATGAGACAGCATATCAAAGGCGAAATGTGAAAACAAAAGATTTTTGAGAGACAGCTTTTAGAGGGGAAAGAAAAAACTCCAACTAAATAGATAAACAAACTTTAGAGAAAAAGGAAAATGGTCCTAAGTAAGCAGAAGATCTGAAAATCTTTAAAGAAATGGGCCCATAAAAAAAAAAAAAAAGTCATAGGCTTTAATTTTTTTGGGGGGGAACAAATACCATCAGGAGCCTGTGATAACTTTAAAAGTGGGTCCCCAAGAAGAAGAATTGGAATTTGTTATAGACACAGGGGCAGAGAAAACCTGCCTGTTAAACGTTCCAAAAGGTTATAGTGTGAGCAAACATATAGTGAAAGTAACAGGGGCAAAAAGAGGAAGTTTTACATTTCTGGTCATTAAAGATGTGGTAATTGAGGGAAGAAACTAAAATTTAGATGGGAGATGTGTTATTGGTCCCAGGGGCAGGTAGCAATTTATTGGGAAGAGTCTTACAAGTGCAACTAAGAGTAAGAGTTATATCAGAAAATAAGAAAATGACAGCTAGAGTTTTGAAATTAAGCCAAGAGGATGAAGAAAAAAAATCAACAAAGAAGTTTGGGCTGGAGAAAGAAATAGGGGAAGAATAAATATCGACCCCATAAGGGTTACAACTGAGAGAGGAGAAAGAGAGAAGTTGAAGTAGAGAAGTAGTTAGGAAACTCTGAGATGTTAGAATGTGAAGTGATGACATCTTGGTGCTAGAAGAGAGCAGAAGTGTGAATGCAAGTTTTTTGCATGAAAGGCAGAGAAGTATCTTAACACATGGTTGTTAAGAGGTTATTCAATGCCACACTGGGGTCCAGAAAAGCCTTAGCAGAACGGGCCCTCCTTGAAGAGAAAAGAGGATAAGTTGACGAGAGAAAGAGAAAGAATGTCAGGAGCACCTGAGCACGCCAGGTTTGGAGTTGTCAGGGCTGGGAGGTGTCTGAGCGCTCCCTAGAGCGGCGGGGTCTCGGGGGCTGCGGCAGGGACCCTTCCATGGAGGTGCCCCGGGCGGTGCTGGCAGCAGAGGACACAGGTTTGCGGCCAGGAGCGGGCTGGCTCCGGGGCAGAGCTGCCGGGGGGCTCCCAGACTGTCGGGGCCCCGAGCCCAGGATGGCAGCGTCAGCCTGGGAAGTAGGCCGAGAGAGAGAAGGGGAGAGAGAGAGAGAGAGAGAGAGAGGGAGAGGGCAAAAGAGACCCAGGGCAGCCCCCAGGGTCCCCATGCCCGGGGCTGCTCTCCCCTGCCCCGGCCCTGCAGCCAAGGGGCCGCACCGGGGGAAGGGCCAAGAACAGCATTGACAGCAGGGCTGTGAAAAGAGGGGCAGGGGGGACTAGCACTAAAAGATAAAATCAAAGCAGAGATTGCTGACTCTCCAAACCTCACAAAGCGGTTTGTTTTTCTTAAGTAAGAAGTTTTTTGGTTTTTTTTTCTTTTGTGTGTTTTGTTTGCCGTTAACGAGAAGGGACCGATCCCCTTTTTCCTGAAGAAGAGGCTGCTGTAGAGAAAGCTTTTAGCTAAACCCAGAAAGTTTAGAAGGAAAGCGAATAGTAAAAGTTAATGCAGTATTATCTTTCTTTTATTATCTATGCTATTAAGAAGTCCTTTCCAGGTACTACTGAAGCAACAATCAAAATCACGGAAAGAGAGTGAATTCATGCCAGCAGAATCAAAGGACTTGTGAAGAAACTTGAGGAACGGACTATCATATTTAAACCGGGTGATACTGAACTGACTTTCCAATGGGGACTGAGTGGTAATGGTTTGAGAAAACCCAAATGATCCAAGAAATGTACAAAGAATAACACTGAATTAAGAAATAAGATAATGCTTATATCACTGGATTTGAGCACTGCCTGAATAAAACATCTCCTTGGGGGAGGAATACCTCAGATAGAAAGATCAAGAACGTTTTTGTATTCTGACCTTAGCCCTAGAATTGTACAAGGGAGAAGGGGAATTACTATTTCCATTAGTAAACTTTACTTGATTCATTCCAATACTGGACATGCTAGGTGGGTTATGAGTAAATGCTTAAATTGTAAGAGTAATTAGTGTTGTGATTCGCAAAATTTATGCTCTTATTGCAAAAAGTGTTAAAGTACTGACTTGGTTTTGTGGATGGGAATTATTAGTGCCTGTTAAATGAGAGATACCTGAGGAACAGTAAGAGACCACAGTTAAAGAGTGTCAAAAACAATTTGCCTAGCAATTAGTTAAGAGAAAGTGACAAGAAAATAGAGGGCAAGACCAGATTGGCCTCTGTATTTCACCACCAAGAAGATCAAATAAACCTGCTGTGGGTTGCAACCTCACAGGCACGGGAGGTGGGAGTATAAGGTGTACTGGACCTCTGTTATTCCTGTTTCTGGCACTCATTTGTTGTCTTTTCCCTTTCGGGATACCAGCAGGATTGTGTCACAAATGCTACAGAAAGCATCACATAGAAAGAAACCAAAGTTCCTCCTTTATTACACACACCTATGTCAACAGCCACTGTTATAACCCATCCAAATTAACAACCTGTAGGCAAAACTGAGTAAATTATTGGATTACAAGAAACTTAAGAAAAAGTGGCAATAGATTTAGAACTGAATGTCCAAAAGGAGAGAGATGGATTTGTTTTAAATTTAATCTTGAAGATGCGGTTCAAGATTTGGAAAAAAAACCCCAAATAATAAAGGAAAAGGTAAAACCAGCACAGCAATCTAACTCTGTATTGACTCCAAATTATCTGTTGAATTGTATTACAAGACTCCAAGCAGTTATAGAAATGATAGCAAATAAGGCTGCCCAGGCATTAGAGTTAACATTAAGTCAGCTAAGCCAAACAAAAACTGTAGGGTATCAGAAAGGTTTGCTTTAGACTATTTATTGGCCAAAGAAGGGGGTGTTTGTGGAAAGTTCAATATATCAGATCGTTGAAAATTGATGACCACAGAAAAGTCATTCTAGCAAAAGCAAAAGAAATCAAAAAGAAAAATATATACGGATATAACAACCCAGGTACCAGTCCAAAAATTAGAAAACAATGTTAAAATCTAGCTGGTGGGGTAATGTATTAGAAGAAATTAAGATCTTTCATTTGTGTTACAACTGTTTTTATATTTCTTTCTTGTGTAATCCTGTGTTTTATTTTACCAGCATAGTACAGAAGATATAGGTAGAAAAAAAATATTGCTCAAGCCAAATGATTTACAAAGAATAAGAGTGGGGATTGTGAAAAATGCATGTATTTTATGATTGGCTTTTCACAAATATTAAAATGAATATTATATGTGTTGTGTTAGAAAGCAATGCAGTATTAATTTTCTTAAGCACTGTGTTAAATACAGTTTTATGTTATAAAAATAGAAACTATGCTATGTAAGATGCTTTGTTTAACAGAAAGGGCTTGCAGCGAGATAGCAGCCACAGGACATCTAAATCTTTCAGAGAAAGGGAATTTATTGCCTTCTTATCAGAAAAAATGAACTTCTTCTCACCTTGGAGGCACTGTTAGGATTAGAAGGAAAGAAGTTGACAATGACCAGACAGAATCCTGTATTTGAATGGAATTTATGCATCATGTATGAAGTATATGAATATGCAACAGGCTATTGTTCTTAAGGGTTAATCCTTTGTTAATGGGTGTCCTTTTTCAGGCTCCTGATGCCCAGAAAAAGGTACCCGGACATCCATAACTCTTTGTTTTTATTGTCTCATATTGTCTTAATTCAATTTATCCAAATTGTTATTACTCTAATTGTGTTACTATTTTTATAACTATTTTATTACTATGAAACTTTTTAAAATTTTAAAAACAAGTGATTGGCGTTTTTCACACTGACTGTTCACCGCTGCCAATGCTCACAGTATTCTCCTAACACACTTGAGCTTCCTGTCTTTCAGTGAGAGAAAGATTCAGCTAAAGTCAAGGAAAGAGGGCAGGGGAGATGGAAACCTTCCCTTGAGATGCTTTTAGGAAGGCCTGAAGGGACCCTGCCTTTCCTTGGAACAGAGGTGGTCACCATGCATGGTGTTGCCTGACCTGCCCTAGGTGCTCCTCTATTCCAGAAGGACTTTTGCCCACTTCATCACTTGTCTGTCCCTCCAATTCCAGGGCCTCAAACCTGCTCTGTGAGATACTAAACCTGTAAGTCAGCTGTAAGTTTTCAGAATATGGCACTGACCATGGCTCTAAGTAAGTTTTTTTAATCAGGCTTACAATATATTTTGAGAAGAAGAAGGAACAGAAGGGGTAGATACCACACAAGAATCCAGCAGAGTCTTCCCAGCTTTTTTGTCTGGGTTCTATGAAGCACAATGCCCAGTGCTTGCATTATGCTGTCTTTTCATGTGTTCTGGTGACCAGAACCATCCCATGGCCAGGCTCAGGATAATTTGGGGGCCAAAGTCCCATTGCCTGCAAACATCACACTCTTTTTTACCCAGCTGGTGCTCAGCTCAGCATATTTGCTGAGACGACTTTAGGACTGTTTTCCTTAACTTGGCAGTTCTAGCAGATGTCCTTATGGCCCCTAAATTCTGCATCCTTTGTGTCCACTATCAATGGGCATCCTTCTTCCCAAGCTTTGTCAACCTCCCTCTGGGTCTGAGATCAGTGAAACGGGCCCAGCCCTGTGTCTTAAAGACAATTCTAGCAACAACTACTTTGCTTTTCTAATACCTGGCCATCACTTCGAGCTTGTAGGCTGCTATGTGTGTCACAGGTTAAATGTCTCTTCCTGTTGATCAGGCTTGGAAGCGTGGACAGCCCAGGCATGACAGGATATGTTTTCTTCAGGAAATGGGACGTAGGGCCCAGCTTGCACCAGGTCCAGGCCCGCGCCTTCCAGAGCGCCAGAAGGTTCGCGGCGCCATTGCAGGGCTCAGGGCGCCTCCTTGTGGGCAAGAGTCGCCTCGACAGCGCGGGCGCCGCGCGGCGGGGCCAGAGGGCGGGAAAGGGCGGGCGGGTGTGAGGGGCGGGGCGGTTCGTGCCTAGAGCCGAGCCCGCGCTGTACCTCGGCGCCTTCCCGGCTCGGGGTTGGGAGCGAGCCGCCGCTGCTCGGGCTCTGGGAGAAGCGTGCGGCCGCTGCGGAGTCCCAGCCCGCAGATCTGGCTGCTGGCCGAGGCTGCAGTGCAGAGCTGCCATGCCAGAGCTGCCGTGCGCCGTGGCACTGCCAGAGCCCCTGGCAGAGCCGGGCTGGAAGTGCCGACAGCTGAGGGAAGCCCTGCCATGGCAGCGCCCCAAGCTCTTGTTTATCCCACAGAAAGAGAGGATCAGCACCTGGAGGTGACTGCGTCATTCCTGGAAAGGGACTATCTGCTTACAGTTGCGTTGTCTGGCAGCAAGCAGGACGGCGCTGGTGCCAGGGAGCCAAGTGAGGGCAAAGCAGCCCTGTGACAGCCTGGCCCAGGGGCTCTTGTGGCAGAAGGCAGCGTGGGGATCAGAACAGAGGCAGGAGGAGGCAGGAGCTGCTCGGCCATGCCAGGGCTGGGAGCCTCCTTCCTGCCCAAGTGGGGCCCAGCTGGGCCAGGGGGCAGCTCCTGGGACAGCCGTGCCCGCAATGGCCCCTGCTCTGCAAGGCCTCCAGCGCTGCCCATCAGCCAGGCAGGGACAGAGCAGCCTTGGGGCCGATGCTGCTGCAGGCTCAGAGCCCCGCACAGCTGCTCATGCCCGGTGCAATTGGCTCTGTCCCCTGCAGCCTGCATGCTGTGTCGCCGTGCAGAGGCTGAGCCCTGTGCCTCCCCTGGCCCTGGCAACTGTTCCTGTGCTGCTCCTGCACTGCCCAGGGCACCCACGGGCCCTGCTTGGGCCGCACACAGACCAGAAGCAGCTGGGGCTGTGACAGCTCTGCTGCTCTGGGCCCAGCCCTTGGGCAAAGCACCCGCCTGTCCCTGGGCTGGGGGCAGTGCCCAGGCTGGGCTTGGCAGAGCCCATCCGCTCCTGGAGGGCTGGGGGCACTGCTCTGGCCTGGCCTGGCCCGGCCCTGGGGTCCCTTGGCATTCCTGCTTGCCCTTGCATCCACCACGGATGGTCTGCAGCTCAATGGCGCCGGCCTGGCCGCACACTCAGGCCTGGAGCCTTCCCATGGCTCCCCAGGGCACGAGAGCCTCAGCCCCAGCTCCCAAACACGACCTAACAGGGTTTGCTGATATTGATCCCTGTTAGACCTTTGAAAGCATTTTGAAAGTAACCTTGTTTGGCAACTCCTTCAAGGAACAAACGTGATTCGCTTCTAATCAGTAAAAACTTTATTGGTTTGCTTGCACTTCCTATAGGGTATCCTAATGCTTCCTTTGGCGTTCCAGAAAATAATGAAAATCTAACAAATTCTAAAGAGAAGTTCTTGAATCCACTATGAGGAGAAGTCTCTACATTCACTATCCTTACATACACTTAAGTAGCTGCTCCTGTAACACACAAAGATGTAGTGGTTTACCTGAGTGGACCACACAACAGGATGTTATACACACCGCTACACTAAAAAACTTCTCTTCCCTGTTCATCACAAATTTAAAGCTCTTCTCGAGGTCCTGACTTAATTTTGCATGCACATTCATACCTGCAATCCCTCCCCATGCTCAGTTTTCACCTAGACTTACCGGGGAACAGATGTTCCATACTCACCTCAAGCAATAATCTACGTCTGTCTTCCTAACCCTCTTTTTCTTCACTGACTTCTACTAATCTACAAAATAACTGTGGACCCTCTGCACAAAAGAAACATCCAATTAATAGCCTTAAACACTTGTGATTGTGCTGCTACTTCTAACAATCTTGACCACCACAGCACTAAAATCAGAAATCAATTCTTCACATCCTTCCTGTTCTCCTGCCCCCACCACGCCTTGGCTCCAGCAGAAATGTTCCCTACTGCAGCCTGGTGTGCTAAGAACAATCAAAGGCAGCAGCACTTTTCCTCAACATGCTGCAATCTGAATTGCAGTGAAATTGCAGCTGTTGCATTAGAAGCTCAGCACCAGCACCCCACATCTTCCCCCAGAACTGAGGCCTGCTGAGGCCTGAGCTCTCCATTTCAACACACCCTGTAAATCAGGCTGCCTGGAAGATTGCAGGCTGGTAACTGTGTGAACACAGCAGTGCATTTCAGCAGAGTTATGGAATCAGTCTCATGGAAGGCACATCCTTTAAGCTTAAGACTCTATTCTACAAAATCTAGCCAGCAATTGTTTTGGTGGCCTGTGCAGGTTTTGGGGACTGTGCATGTTTCCTTTGGATGTTGTTTTCTTTGTTTCTAAATACAAAATTCACTGGATTCAGAAGCAAAACCCCAGATTCATTAGAACAAAGAACCACAGGGACATATGTGGCTGACAAGAACACTCCTCATTTCTAACGGTAACACCAGAAAGAGAGGAAAAAGATAAAGATGATTTAAATACCTGAAAGGATCCGAAATGTCTACATAAGCTGTCAAGTGACTAAGTTTTTGGTAAACTCTAAAAGTCCAGATTCCTATTCGGTAATTGTCTGAAAGAAAAGAAAGCCAGAAATCTGGTTGACCTTTATTTTGCCAGGACTTTCTCACGGGATTCTACCACAACTTGGATCACAAGTGAGGGTGGCAAATTTTGACTAGAAAACTTTGATAACTAGGCAGCATTTTTTCCTCCTCACTGAATTACAGGAAGGGTTTAAAAGGAAAAAAAAAAATAAAAGAGCGTAAAGAAATTCTATCATACCTCTTAGGCATTCATCATCTTTGGAGAACAAAAAAAAAAAAAAAACTCTAGCACTTCCTGTGCATGGTAAAGAAAGAAACCTAGAAAAGGACAAAGGGATTTGAGCATCCTAATTGTACTATCAAATTTCATGAACACAAGTTAATCCTGTAGTGCTTCAGAGAAATGCCATACATTGAAAAGCTTTATTCCCTAGAAACCAAATAAATCTTTTTATTTTCCAAATCCTCTTTTAAAGAGAAAACTGACTGTGTCTTTGGCTTTTGGCCAAACTCAGTTTGGAGTTGGTCAAACCAAAATGACCCAGTTAATTTCCTGTGCTCTGCTCTTTCGTTCCATATTCACATTCACATCCAATGGGTTGCTGGGAGTTTTGACTCTGTGCAGCACAAACGGTTTTCTAAGATGACTTTCATTGCTCAGAGGTGTGCAATGTCAGTTTCCCATTCCCTGAGTGCTGCTATTAATATTCCCACAGCATCCAACTACTACAGCCAAGTAGACAACAAAGAGAAATGCAACTTGCATTTCTTGGTCCTGTTCCATTTCTGTCATCTCAGGCTCATCGTCACCCTCAGAACTGCTGTCCTGGAAACGTGGATCCTCTTGCCATGTGGCTTTTACTGGCTTTATTGTCCCAAGCGCGTGAGGCTCTGCAATGACAGCACCAATAGAGAAAAAAAGCCAAAACCAGATTATTCCTCTAATCATCAGGAAAAATTCCTCCTTTCAAGTGAAATACTTACAGTGGAGAAGAGAGATTTAGGAAGGACAGAGTCTGCCCCTGCCAGATTTTCTAAGCTACATTTCTGCTCCAGTATTTTCCACTTTGTTCCAGGGATCCCTTATGTATTCTTAAACATTTCTCATTGCATTCAGAAGACACTGAATACCTTCTCAGTTCAGCACAAGTCTGGGGGGCTCATTGCTTTGTGCTGTTGCATTGGGTTTTTTAATATTTGGGATAACTTCATGGGGTTTCTTTTCTCTCCTACATGACTGGGACTTGAGTTAATGTTGTTTCATCTTCATTTCAGATGGCCTAATTTTATCTAAGGTTAGGACACCCCAATGATCATGTGTCATTCCATTTCCTTTTTCTAAAGGTCCAAGAGTAGAATTCAGTAACAAACAGAATGTTCATGGATCTTGGGGCCAGCTCTCGGACTTTGCTCCTCCCTCTACATTAATGCACATTTCCTTAAAAGCATTGTGAGTTCCTATGAAACTTGATATGACTGGTGTGTCACCTTTTTCCCTGCTTGAGGAATTCAGGGCATGAGAACAAGCTTTTCCACCACTCAGCAAAAACCCCCAATGCCTTCTCAAAGCATGCCTTTCAGAATTCCTGAGATGCAAGCATGAGGCACCTCTCAATAATCTACCACAACCCTAGCAAGCAGAAATGAAGATCAAAATGCTTCTGCCTAATTACTGACTTCTGTTGCTGAAAATCCCCTGCATCCTGACCTTTTTTACACCATATTGCCCTACAGTGCCTGCCAGAAGCTCTTCCTTAGCAATGGCACTGTTAGAAGGGTTCTGCTGTTACCTTCTTTGATGCCCAACTCCTCTGTGCCTCCAAAGAAAGAAAACTTGAAGTAACTCGTCTCCTGAGCTGCATCATCCTCAGGCAAAGGTCCCAAATGGTCATCTGGGGCAGAGTCCTGTGCATCCTCTTTGTCCCAGGGTATTTCCTCAGTCTATTCTGGTTTGCTCTTTGAAGGTCTTTCAAAGAATAAACCAGAATAGACAGAGGAAATACCGTCTATTCTGGTTTGTTCTTTGAAAGGCCTCTTTCAAATCCGCAGCAATGGTGTAGGAGTTGTCTTCAGACAGTGAGGCAGTGTCTCACTCTCCTTCTTCCTTTTTTGGCTTTACTGAAATGAGATTGTTCAAGGATAGCAACACAGCACACGTCCTTTTCAGACACAGCTTCCCTAAGAGCCACCTTGCTCTGAATGTCTCCCTAAGCATATCCAAGCGCATTAAGGAGTGGTTCATTATCAAGGGTAAGCAGTGGGGAAACATCTGAGGTTGAAGTCTAAAGGCAGGAACAAGAGTCCTTTTTAATTAGCCACATCCTTAAGTGACTTTTCACTGAATACACAGTTACACAGAAATCAAGGTATTTAGCCCAGACTTCTTCCTGCCAGTAGAAACATCAAGAGCTAATAGGGTTTGCCCACAGAGCTGCACATCTCAGGGTCCCTGCACTGACCGTTCTCACCTTCACTTCTGGCAAGGAACACACGGCCTAGAAAGAAAAGATGACGGCGCTACGTGCTGCTGTTGGAGGTCCCAGTTGAGGTCCGACGTCGCTGGTGGGAGCGGCTGCTCCTGCGGGATGTCCCCGACCATGTCCCCCTACGCCTGGGCCTCTCAGCACTCGCTGCTGTCCTCCTGCTCCTGTCCTGGCAACTCCTGGACCGCACAGTTTGAGTCGAGGCCCGGCGCTGCTGGCGGGAGCGGCTGCGTCTGGGGAATGGCCCTGACCATGTCTCCCTTCGCCTGGGCCTCTCAGACCTTGTCCCTGTCCCACTGCTGCTGCGGCGACTCCTGGAGCGGACAGGTGGACTCTGGGCCCAGCCTTGCTGGCGGGAGCGCCTGCGTCTGGGGGATGGCCCTGACCATGTCTCCCTTCGCCTGGGCCTCTCAGTCCTTGGCCCTGTCCCACTGCTGCTGCCACGGCGACTCCTGGAGCGGACAGGTGGACTCTGGGCCCAGCCTTGCTGGCGGGAGCGCCTGCGTCTGGGGGATGGCCCTGACCATGTCTCCCTTCGCCTGGGCCTCTCAGTCCTTGGCCCTGTCCCACTGCTCCTGTCACAGCAGCTCCTGGAGCGGACAGGTGGACTCCGGGCCCAGCCTTGCTGGCGGGAGCGCCTGCGTCTGGGGGATGGCCCTGACCATGTCTCCCTTCGCCTGGGCCTCTCAGTCCTTGGCCCTGTCCCACTGCTGCTGCCACGGCGACTCCTGGAGCGGACAGGTGGACTCTGGGCACGACCTTGCTGGCGGGAGCACCTGCGTCTGGGGGATGTCCGTGATGGTGTCTCCCTTTGCTTGGGCCTCTCAGCCCTTGGCCCTGTCCTACTGTTCCTGTCACGGCGACTCCTGGACCGGACAGGTGGACTCTGGGCGCGACTTTGCCGGCGAGAGTAGCTTCGCCTGCGGCTGGGCCCAGCACGTCTGGAATGGACCCTGTCCTCAGGGTCAGGGGACGTGCTGCGTGTTGCCCTTGATCTGCTGATGCTGCTGGTGTCCAGTGAGGAAGATGGCAGCGCCTGCTGCCATGCTGCGTGTTGGGGCCTGCTGTGGCTGCCCGTCTCCGGAGATGGAGGTGGGGAAACCAGCACCAATGGCACAGGGCTGTGGGAGCTGGGGCTGATGGCCTCAGATTCTGACCAGCCACGAGCAGATTGTAGTCCTGACTGTCTGGCCGGCCTGGGGCCATTGAGCTCTGTCTCATCCCTGGAGGCTGTAAGGGCAAGCAGGAATGTCAAAGATCACCCAGGCCCCGGCCAGGCCAGGCCAGAGCAGTGCCTCCAGCCCTCCAGCAGTGGATGCTGCACTCTGCCAAGCCCGGCCTGGGCACTGCCCCCAGCCCAGGGACACCGGGGACTTTGACTCATACATGTTCTGAGCCCAGCACAGCTGTCACACTCCCATATGTGTGTGCTGTTCCTCAGGCCAGAGCAGCGCCTGTGGGTGCCCTCAGCAGCACAGGAGGAGCACAGGAGCAATTGCCAGGGCCTGGGGAGGCAAACAAGCTCATAGCACTGAGAACAAAAAGTGTACCAGCACGTGGTTGTCTAGCCAAGCGTTTCTGCTTCTTCCTGCTTTGAGCCCTTGTCGAGACACAGGTTCCCTGCAGAGCCCCAGGTGCAGCTTCCCAACTTACCCCTGTTCCTCTGCCTCCTCCCTGCCCCCAGGGTAAAGGCAATCCCTGGCATTGCATTGGCCGTGCCTCACTCCTAGATCTGCGAAGGCATCGTTGTCCTCCCACGTTGGCTGTCTGATGGAGAAAGGAAGAGATGATGAATTTCTGCTGCTCTCCCTCACGGAGGTCCAGGGTGTCCCAGCTCTTTCTCCAGCGCTTTTCCAAGTTGGGGGTGAAGCTGAAGCCCAGACTCACAGGACAGGGCAGGGCCAGGGCTCCTGGGGCAGGGCCTGGCACAGCACAGCATTTGCACCCTCCTGGCTGGTGGGCCAGGCAGAAGGACACCAACCTGAAGGGGACTCGGATCCCCAAGATGAACATTTCAACAGGGAATTCCCCACTGTCTCTGCACAGGGGGCACTGGAAATAGAAAGCACCAGTGCGCAAGGCCTGTCCCTGCAGGGCAAACACAGGCAGGGTGAGCGAGGCCCTGCTGCTGCTGCTGCTGCTGCTGCTGAGCACCTGCTGTGCCCCGGGGCTCAGGGGAGGGCTCCTACCTGGATGCAGTCCCTGTGGAACCAGGCCTTTTTGCACGTTGGGCACACCAATGTTGTGAAGGTCTTTCTGTCCTCCACAGGTTCCATGCAGATGGGGCAAACGGTGTCCGGCTCAGGAGTCGCCTCCACCTCCTGCTCTGGACGGTGCTCAGGGCAGAAAGAGCTGGGGGCAAAGGGATGAGGAAAGTGAGAAATGCTGGATCATTCCCCAGGGGTGGCTATAAAGAGAGATGAGGTACCTGAACGGAGTAACGTATAGATTGACACAGCCGCCCTCCTTGGAACAGGGCAAGTGGAACCATCTGTCACAGTTCTCCATGCAGCACATGATGGTTGCCCCGCTCTGGCCGCAGACGCAGCAGCGCTGGAAAGAGCCAAGCAGCCCCATCAGCAGCAGCAGCATCAGCAGCAGCCTCGAGGCCTCCCCAGGCAGCCCCAGGGCTAAGGGCAGGGCGCAGGACGTGGCCACTGCCGGCTCCCAGCCCACAGAGCCGCCTGCTGGAGGAGGGAGGCTGCTGTGCCAGGGCCTCTGTGCCAGAGCTGCTGGGAGCCAGACTTTGTCCCGACTGTTGGGCCGGCCTTTCTTTCCTGCTGTCTGGGCTAAGCTCTGGCAAACCTCGCCTGGCACAAATCTCCCTGCTCTTGTCAGGCTCTCACCTTCTGTGCCGCCCGCCGCACTGCAATTAGGAGATCTCGAGGGAGAAAGTCCATGAGTCCCCTGCGGTCCGTCTCTTGCTGAAATAGTAGAGTGGCGAAGAACTGCAGCCAAGGGGAGAAGCTGATGAGGAGGGGGCGGGAGGAGCTGCCCATTGCAAAGGTGGAGGGAGCACCCGGAGCCACTCACCATGCAGAACACGTGGGCACAGAGCCCACCCTTCTGCAGTTTGTCACCACACATGTCCGGGTCAGCCTCGGCACGGCGACACAGCATGCAGGCTGCAGGGGACAGAGCCAATGGCACCGGGCATGAGCAGCTGTGCGGGGCTCTGAGCCTGCAGCAGCATCGGCCCCAAGGCTGCTCTGTCCCTGCCTGGCTGATGGGCAGTGCTGGAGGCCTTCCAGAGCAGGGGCCATTGCGGGCACGTCTGTCCCAGGAGCTGCCCCCTGGCCCAGCTGGGCCCCACTTGGGCAGGAAGGAGGCTCCCAGCCCTGGCATGGCCGAGAAGCTCCTGCCTCCCCCTGCCTCTGTTCTGATCCCCACACTGCCTGCTACCACAAGACCCCCTGGGCCAGGCTATCAGAGAGCTGCTTTGCCCTCACCTGGCTCCCTGGCACCAGGACCCTCCTGCTTTCTGTCAGACATGGCGGCTGTCTACGCTGAGTCTATCTCCTCGAGGGACGTGATCACTTCGAGGTGCTGTTCCTCTCTGTCTATGGGAGAAAGAAGGGGGGGGGGGGGTGGAGTTTGCAGAACAGGCCCAGAGCCACGAGGCTCTACTCCCTGCTCAGCCCTGCGTGAGCCCTGCTCCTGTCTGTTTCTCCTCCCGTTGTCGCCTTGAGTAACACTGCAGTGTCCTCTGGCTGTTCCTCTGCTGATTCTCTGATTTTGGGAAGGGAGAGGCAGGTGAGCCTGCAGCACAGGCCCAGAGCCCCGTGTAGTGGGGTCCCTCTGGTCCCTGGGCAGCCACATCCCCGCCCTACCTTCTCCTCCCGTTGTCAGGTCGCACTGACACTCGGCTTGAGCCCCGCGTTCCCTTTTGTGGCCTTGGTGGCACAGGTCACAATGGCCACTCTGACATCAGCACTGTGTACCCAGAATCGGGGCAGCCATGGCCCCAGGTCCCTGGCAACCACTTGTGGTGGCCCCCTTGGGCACCGAGCTTCTAAAATGGTCCGAGCGTTTGCTCAGGGTGGAAGCAGGGCCAGGACTCCTGCAGCAAGTGCAGGGTCAAATGCCAGGCCCTGGGGCAGCCATCCAGGGTGGCACTGTAGGCAGGGAGGTGCTGTTCAGGCACTGCCACACTAGGGCTCCGGCCCCGGCCAAGGGAAATTTATGCTCCTGCCCCTGGCAGGCAGTGGCCCATAGAGCCCGTGCGGAGTCAACTGCACTACAGGGATTCAAACCCTGCTCTAGGTGAACTGATGTTTTCATCAAGACCTGTCTGCAGAAAACTAAGATGAACCTGATTTGATGCTGCTGCTGATCACCATTGGGTACAGGAGATAAACCTGGACACCACCACAGCTGCCTCCGTTATCCTGCCATCATATGAACTAACAACTTTGACTTTCCATATAAATGGAAAAATTAGTATTAAGCTTCTGAGAAACGTCATCTTTTATACTGACTCAGCAGAAAGACAGAAAATTCACTGAGAATTTTCTGTGTACATTTGACAGGAGAGCTTGCAACTGTCCTCAACTCAAGTCAAATAGAGGAGGATGCTTTTCCTACATTATAGGAACTTTGCCAGTTTGGTCCATGCTTTCCTACTAGAAAATACATTGGAAAAAATTAGGAAGAGAAGCACAAACAATTCTTGTCAATTTTTCTCTTTCGTGTCTTTGCAAACATGCTCCTGGAAATGCAGATCCATGACTTCTGGAACAATCAGTGGCATCTCTGGGAAGCAGGGCAGGGACTGACAGGCAAGGACACACTGCACCTGCCTGATGCTGGGGCAGCAGGAGTTTGCCCATTTTCCTGTCTCCATGGGAGAGCCACCTTGGCTGGGAAACGATGCCTTCACTGGTCTAGGAGGGAGGCACAGCCAGTGCAATGCCAGGGAGTGCCTTTACCCTGGAGGCAGGGAGGAGGCAGAGGAAGAGGGGGGAAGTTAGGAAGCTGAAGCTGGGGCTCTGCAGGGCTCCCGGCTAGGTCTCGAAGCACAAGGAGCCAGAAGAGCTTGGCCGGACAATCCCAAGCTCTGGACACCTTGTCCTCAGCACCGGGAACCCGTTTGCTTCTCCAGGCCCTGGGCACTGCTCCCGTGCTGCTCATGCAAGTTACACACAGACACAGAGCTACCTGCTCTGTCTCAACCCTCTTCAGCACTGAACAGCACAACACATTAACATGTTCTCTTCAGTACATGGTCTAATTATTAATAGTCCTGCAAAGACTCACATTCAAAGCACACACAAAAACCCCAAACCCTGGTACAAACCTTGCATCAACACAAAATGCATGTTGCTGTTCAGAAACACAGGGCAGCACTTTTGGCCAATGCTTTTTCCTATAAGATCTTTCAAAGGATTGCAAAAGTGACATTGTTTGGCAACTTCTTCAAGGAACAGACAGGAGAGGCTTCTGAGTTTTTAAAGATTTATTGGTTTGCTTTCACTTTCCTTTTGGCATCCTTACACTTCATCCAGCATTCCAGAAAATCGTGAAAATCCAAAATAATATCAGGGGAAGCTTCTGAATTCATTCATGTTTCTCCCAAAGACTTTCTTGACATACATACAAGTGACTGGTCCTATGACATACAGAGACGCAGTGGTTTCCCTGACTGGACATTACAAGACAACGTTATAGACTCCACTATACTAAAACACTTCTGTTGCCTGGTAATTACAAAGCCTGAAGCTCTTCTAGAGGCTTTTCCCAGTGCAACTTCATTAGGTTCCTCTCTGCCCAACTCTCGAGCCTCTCCAGGTCTCACTGAAGGGCAGCAGAGCCTTGTGGTGCTTCAGGCCCTGCTCCCAATTCTGTCCCATCAGCAAACACTGAGGGAACACTCTGTCCCTTCTGCCAAGTCACTGGGGAATAAGGCAAACAAGGCTGGGCCCAGCACGGCGCCCTGAGCTCACAGCTACCTGAGTTTGGAGCTCCCCTGTCCACTTCTCTGCCCCACTGTCCCTGAGCTGCCTCAGGGGCCTGTTATGGGAGGCAGGGACAAAGCCTTGCTGAAGTCCCAGCTGGCATCAACCACTGCTCTCCCCTCACAAGCCCAGCCAGTCACTGCAGCACAGGTGGCTATGGGATTGGTCAAGCATGGTTTCCATTCCTGTTATTCCACAGGCTTAGAGATGGCATCCAAGAGGAGCTGTTCTGTCACCTTTCTGGGGATGGAGCTGAGGCTGATGGCCCTGCAGTTTCCTGGCTCTTTCTTGGTGCCCTTTTGCAAGACTGCAGTGATGTTAGCTTTCCTCCACTGCTCATGCCTCTCTCCAGGGCTGTCTCCTTCCCTGACCTGCTGGCAGAGCACCCTGTGCCAGAGGCAGGAGCAGAGATTTCCCTTGACCCCAAAAGGGAACACTGGGCTCAGGCCGAGTGTCAGTGTGACCTGACAACGGGAGGAGAAGGCATGAAGGAGCAGAGCTCACACAGGGCTGAGCAGGCGGTAGAGCCCTCGTGGCTCTGGGCTTGCTCTGCAAGCTCCTTGGCCTCTACTTTCTCCACAGAGAGAGAGGAACAGCACCTCAAAGCGACCAGGAAACCCTGCCATGGAGCGAGGCTGGGGCTGTGACACCTCAGGGAAACCGGACACGGAGCGGGACTGGGGCTGTCAGCCCTCAGGGAAACTGGCAATGGAGCGGGGCTGGGGCTGAGACACCTCAGGGAAACCGGCCATGGAGTGGGGCTGGGGCTGAGACACCTCAGGGAAACCGGCCATGGAGTGGGGCTGGGGCTGTGACACCTCAGGAAAACTGGCCATGGAGCGGGACTGGGACTGTGACACCTCAGGAAACCGGCCATGGAGTGGGGCTGGGGCTGTGACACCTCAGGGAAACCGGCCATGGAGTGGGGCTGGGGCTGTGACACCTCAGGGAAAGCGGCCATGGAGCGGGGCTGGGGCTGTGACACCTCAGGAAACCGGCCATGGAGCGGGACTGGGACTGTGACACCTCAGGGAAACTGGCCATGGAGCGGGACTGGGGCTGTCAGCCCTCAGGGAAACCGGCCATGGAGTGGGACTGGGGCTGTGACACCTCAGGAAACCGGCCATGGAGCGAGAGTGGGACTGCCAGCCCTCAGGAAACCCGGCCATGGGGCTGGGGCTGCGGCTGTGACACCTCAGGGAAAGCAGCCATGGGTATGGCTTGGCCTTTGACACCTCAGGGAACTCACCATGGCAGCCACCTCCAGGGGTTTTGAAGTACTTGTTTCTTGGTTTAATGCCCTTCCAAGATCAATTTTCCTGATCCTTATCCATGTTTTGGACAAGTATTGCCTCCTGAACAGGCCACCTCCTGGATGTGCAATGATTCCATCTGGTCCAGCTGTGCCTCTTCCTTTCTCAAGGGATGGACAGAGGGGCTCTATTGAAGGTGGCATTTCCTGCAGGAAGGGAGGCGATGCCAGACAAAGCCACAGGAGGTAATTGCTCTGCTTCTGGGCCTGAGCCCTGCTGAGGCTTGAGCTGCCCTCTCAGCTGCTTGGCACTGCGGGCACAGCCCGGATAAGATGGGCACAGCCCAGAGGAATTGTCCCGAGCAGGCTCAGGGCACTCGGGTACTGAGCTGTCCTGCTGGGCTCCCTCCGTGGGAGACATGTCCCGAAACCTGGGAGCGGCTGCACAGGGTGCCTGTGGTGGGGAAAGGGCAGAGGGGGAGAGCAAGGCTCCAGTGTGTCCTGAGAGGGCCTGGCTATGTGCCCGTGGGCTGTGGGAGCTGTTCCATGGGCAGGTGGGCAAGCAGGAGGGAGGGACGGAGGTTGGGAGTGACAGCTGTGGCACTGCAGATTTCCCCAAGCATTTAGTGAGGGTTTCCTGTGTGGGAGGGAGAGAGCCCCAGGGCCCTGGGCTGCTCCAGCTGCCCCTCCAGGCATGTTGCACAGGACCTGCAAAGAGCGTGAAGAGTGACCAGGAGCCACAGGCTTCCACAGCCTTACCCCACCCCCTTGCAGTCCCCAATTCCCCAAGGGAGAAGGGGATCCCAACACACCATGGAAATGGTTCTGTAGCATCTGTGATCCCTCCTCGACTGGGATCATGACTTGGATTACTTGGAAATGCTGGTGAATGGTGCTTTGAAGACCTTGCCAGATGTTGGAGGCATGTTCTGAATGTACCTTTCCTGACAGAATAATCTGTGTCAGTATGCCAAGAGCTTACCATGAGCCTGTTCCCTTAAATTTCACTGAAGGTAGATCAGTTCTGGAAACCTTACCCTGCTCCCTTCTGGAGCCTTGAGGGATCCCACAGGATCACAGTCAGTGGGAGGAAGGAGCGTTTAGCTGTCCATCCTCCTCCCGTGTGCAATGCCACTGTGTCCTTCTGTGTGCTCTGTGCAGCCACAGAGAAGAGCAGAGAGGGAAGGGGCTGGGCCCAGGGCTGTGCCTGGGGGCTGAGCCTTTCTCAGCTCCTTTGCAGCCCCCAGGGAGCCCGAGCTGCTTCTGCTGCCACTGCTAAGCCCTGGCCCTGCCTGGGGCTGGGTTTGGAGCTGCTGGCTGCTCCAGGGAGTCCTTTCTGCCCCACAAGGGGCTCCTTCCATCCCAGTGTGGGGCCACTTCAGGCAGGAGGTCCCCCTGGCCCTGCTCCTGAGTGGAAGGCAGAGACAAGGGAATGCCTTGGAGGGCACCAATCACCCAGGTGCCCTCACTGCCACTCGGGCCTGAAGGAGAATCTTCAGCAGTGCCATTGGAGCTGTTCTGTCCTGCCTTTCTTTGCAGCTTAGCCTGTTTCTAAAGATGATCTGGCTTCCCAGCCCACGTACAGGATTGAGCCTCTGGGAGATGGTGAGGGTAGGTCAAGGCCTTTCCCCTGGGAGAGCTGCCAGCTGAGAGCCCAAAGCTCGGCCAGGGGGGCATCGCTGCAGGTGCCAGGACAGAGCCATGGCTGTGTGTGCCCTCGCCCTGCACGATCCACTCACAACTTCTGCTCAGCACTGGCAGCTGTTTGGAGGAAGGTGGGCCCTGGCCCAGCGGAAAAAGCCTAGATGAGTTGTTGATTTTACCAGATTTTGCATAAGCATGACGTCCTGAACATGCCATCAAAGTAATGGAGAACACTTCCATCTTTTAAGGTGTACTTTTTGTTTCTCAAGTGATGGGCCAAAAGGCAGGACAGAAGGAGGTGTTTTCCCAACGAAGCAGAGGCCGATTGGCAGCCCCTGCTGCAGGACAGAAGGCCAAGCTAAACACAGACATGGGCATGGGCACAGGCTCAGAAGGTAATTGCTGTGCAGGGCTCAGCAGGGCTCAGCCCTTGGCGGGGCTGTGTGACTGCAGCTCTTCTCCCAGGGCCTGCCCTTGCACGGCCCGGCAGCAGCCAAAGCTGTGGGCACCTCTGGAGCTCGTTCACAGCCCTGGGGAAAGGGGACACGTGCACCACCGTCCCTCCCACTGCAGCTGCTCCGGAGCTGGCCCTGAGTGCCCAGAGGCCCAAGGCAAGAGAGCAGCCCCACGCGGGAGCCCTGCCACAAGCCCAGGGCCAGAGCCAGCCTTGGCTCCCGACTGGGCAGGGGCTGCACTGGGTCCTGACAGGGCCTGACTCTGTGCCCTGGGGCTGGGGGAGCTGTCACGGGGCAGGGAGGGTCAGGGCTGGCAGGGGCTGCCCAGGGATGGGTTTGGCCCGTGTCCCTCCAAGCAGCGACTGCCCAAGAAGCTCTGCTGCCCCCGGGTGTCGATTTTCTGGTGTTTTTCTTAGCTGATTTAGGTTGATTTATAGTTGATTTATGCTTGTCGGTTTTCTGTTTCTCCTGCTGGCTGATTTATGTCCGGTTTATGTCCGGAGATAGCTCAGGGATGCCACTTGCTCGGTTTCTCGGCTGTTTCAAAGACCTGGAAAGGCCCAGAGTGGCCTTGGGCAGCCCGCGCTTCAAAGGACGAGGAGAGACTTCTGATCTTGTTTCGGTCTCGGTGTTTATTAATTGTTTATCTAAAAGATTTTCTTTCAGCCCGACAGAGGTCTGCACAGCAAGTCAGCCATGGGCACACTGCGAGCCCCTGGGGCGGTCACTTATCTTTATACCCAGAGTTACGTGTACAATATTTATGATTTTTCTCCAATACCTTCTACTCTTATTAACCGGTGCACTTCTAGTAAAGACCAATCCCAAAGTGCCACCATCACCACAGAAGATGGAGGCCAAGAAGAAGAAGAAGGAGGACAGGACATGCCCCAATTCCTCCATCTTACTTCTCTAGACCCCCCTGTACAGAAATCCTAAACCCTGTGTTTTACACTCTAATTAACCTATCCCTTCACCATTCACCCAGTGAAATCCTCCCAGTCCTCATACAGATGTCATCTCCTGTGTAGGATCAAAGTCCAGCCACCAGACACTTCTGGCAACATTCCAGGACTCCCGAGCCCCCCAAGGGTGGTCTCGGTCGCTCTGCACCCTCATCCTGAGGTGTTGAGATCCCACACCCGGGCTCTCCTCCCAGGCTGCGGGGCTTTGTTGGGTGGCACAGCCTGTGCCAAGGAGCGGCAAGTTGCCTGCAGGTCCCAGCTCTGGGGGAAACGGAGAACGTCCTGCCCACATCCACTGTGCTGCCAGCTCAGCAGTGCAGCACAGCACGGGCTGACATTCCCCATTGCTCCCACAGGTGCAGCTGGAACCACAGCTCATGTTCCTGATGCCCAGAAGAGCCTTGGAAGGGGTTTCTGTAAGGGAACAGGCTTCTGGTTAGGGTTACTGGCAGGCCTGCTTGTTTTGGAGCTGATCTTCATCTTATGCTGTGTCATAATATGGACTTGCTGGAAGAGAAATGGGTGAGTGCTTAGTTCACCTTTCCCTCAAACAGCTTCTTTTGAAATTGTACTTCAGACAGAAAACATTCCCAGTGAGGCTGCAGCGTAGGTGTGGCCAGTGCATGATTGTCCAAAGAACTCTGCTGAGGGTTCTGCTGCTGCTCAGAGCTTTCATTGGCCTCCTAATTGCTGGGCCTTGTTCTGGGGGACCCGCTGGGCCTGCAGCCAGTGCTGGCTCCCACTGAGGCTGCCTGGCCAAGAGCAGCCCCAGGGGCACTGGGCAGAGGCAAAGCACGGTGGGGAGGAGAAAGAGCAGGGACGAGATTGCCCTTGAAAGGCAGAGGCGCTCTGGGGCCCGCTCCTGGCCCGGGAGCCTGCCCAGAGCCATGCCCTGCTGGCCGGGGCCTTGAGGGACAGCTGTGCAGCTGGGCCAAGCTGTGCCAGCAGCTCCAGCCGTGCTGGGGAGCCTTGCCAGCTCTGGGCCCGGCTGTGCAGGAGGCTCCCTGTGTGCCACTGGCGGCTGGGGCCTCAGCCACCTCCTCTTTCCACTGTTCCACCTCTGGAGAAGAGTTGTAAGACAGTGGCTGCACCTCACACCCAAACAGAAGGAGCAGCTCTTCCTGCAGTTAGAAGGGCCTGGGCATCCCTGTCAAGAGTTCTGAGAAGAAGACTGCAGAACAGCCATAGACAAGGAAATCTCCTGTTCTCCTGGAGATCCCACTGACACCTCCTCTCTCCATGTATATCCCCAAGCTACTTCCATCTCCTTTTTAATCCTCTTCTGTCCCGTCCCGACTTCTTCTATAGACCCCAGGAGCAGCCCAGCACCCTACAGCCCCTTCTGAGACTAACATGTTGTTTCATCTTCCCCTGAACCCCCTGGTCCTGCCCTCTAAAAAACACTGAAGTTAACCCTGCTCTCTGCCAGGCTAGGTGATGGCCCTTTCTTTAGTTGCACTACAGGGAAGGTGCCGTCACCCCAGTGTTTGGGTGGCAGCAGCAGCAAAGCCCAGATGGCAGCAGCACTGGCTGAGCTCCATGGCCAGGAGCAGCCGTGGATGCCCACGGTGTGGGCAGGCAGGAGCCAGGCAGGGGCTGCTGTGACCAGCGGTGGGGTCCCGAGGGCTGGGGGAGCCCAGGGGTCAGGCAGCAGCATGGGGCCCCCAAGACAAAGAAACCCCATTTGCTTAGTTTTTCAGTTTTAGAAATTAGAAATTTGTAGAAATATTTCAAAATATATTTTCTGTAGAGAGACATCCCCAAATAAATCTTCCCAATTAGTATAGTGTTTAAAGATTTTTGTAAGTAGTTTTAGAATCGAGAGAACAAGTGACCACATTTTGTCTTCACTTCTCATTCTTAGAAATATTTAGAAGTATCTTTTGTAGAGAGAAATCCCCAAATGTTTCGTTTATGTCTCCACAACACATCTCTATTTTTGAAACTAGTTTTAGAGTTCTGGAAAATATTTCCCCCTTATACAATAAAAAATAAAATTGCATTTTAGTGGTAATCTTTATTCTAGGAAGAAGTAAGACCCCTTCAGCCAGCCAGCCTGCTGCAGAGGCTCTTTTCCCACAGGAACTTTGTACCTAGTCACAACCAACATACATAAAACCCTATCCCAGATATTTCCTGGGATTTTTGACAAGCTCACGTCTTAGTCTTCTCAGACAAACTATGAGCACAGTGGGAATCTCTTCAAGTTACCGTCTTTGTTTGCTTCTGGTGGAACTCCCTCAGTTCTAGAGCAGGGCCTTCTCTCAGCTTCTTGCTGGCCCCGGGCTCTCCTCCCGGCCTTCTGGGCTTTGTTGGGTTGCACAGCCTGTGACGTTGCTCCCACATGTGACTGAGGGCACTGCTTAAGCAGAACCTATCCATCCTCTGCAAAAACATTTATCACTGAAAGACACCATTTTCTGAAATAATTTGGGGAAAAGCTTGGTCATGAAGCTTCTCCACCAAAGGTGGGGCTTTCCAGGTGATATCAGCAC
The DNA here is from genome assembly GCF_028018845.1 of Melospiza georgiana. NCBI lineage: Eukaryota > Metazoa > Chordata > Aves > Passeriformes > Passerellidae > Melospiza > Melospiza georgiana. The sequence goes on from NW_026652215.1 coordinate 3,284,854, forward strand.
ACCTTTCAGGGTGGGCAGGTGCCTTACTGCGCAGAGAACTGTCTCCCAACCCACTGGGCCTGAGGGGCATTTACTCTACCACAATGCCAAGATTTCGGCTGCAGCAGGAGGAGGAGCTGTGCTGAGTGAGAAGCTGAATCAGAAGCTTCAGAGTGCTCAGAAAGTCCTCACAAATACGTACCTGTCAGTGGGGATGCGGATCATTCCTCTTGGGTTCAGATGTAAACAGGGCATTTTGAGTAACATTTGCAACCTGTACTGGCTCTCTCAGGCCTTACACAGCCCGAGGCAGCAAAGGAAACTTGGAAAAGAGCATTAATTCCATAAAAGTGGTGTTGGGAAAGCAGGAGATAGCAAAGCACTGCTGAAAGCACGCAGTGTATATGATGTAAAATTATTGTTTTATTGATATACTGCAACATATTTTTCGAATGGTAGGAGGAAAAAGAAATAATGATCAGTTATCTCATTATTAATGTTAATTTTCTCTTCCAGTATTGCCCGCGGGTTGAGTTATTTATTAAGCATGACAGTTGGGCTTTAATGTATCAGCTGTAGATTCCAGTCACAGCAGTCTAGTTTAATAATTGGATTTCTTTCTCTGTCGGCGGAAGGGAACCAGGACATCAGTTTGATCATCACAGGCTCAATTTTATTGATCAGTACGGCGGGTTAAATACAGTTAATAATGAGCTTCATACATATTGCAAAAGTTGAGCTCAGGATTGGTCAGCTTACATATCAGCACCTACGCCTACTTCTACATTCCTATGGTTCTACTTTTGATACTTTCTACATATTCTTAGGATATATTCAGGACTAATCTCAACTCCCTATCCTCATGTTGCAGCAAGGTCACTGCTGACTCTTCCTTTCAGCTTGCTGACTGCTGACTTTTCTCCTTCAGCTTAACCAGCAGCATTATGTCAGTATGGCCTTTCTCAGCTAACCAATTATTAATAATGCTCTCCACATTTCCCCCGTTTTCTTCTTGTGCAAGGAGATTAGTTTGCCATGTTTTTGCTATTGTACGGCTGACCATGTTTTGGATACAGTTAAAGATACAAGGCAAAATAAGCAAAAACAGTAAAATTACACCCAGCAGTCCTATAGCATAGATCACAAGGTTCCTCAGCCACGGTCCAAGTCCTAAGCCTTTAAGCCATTCGTCAATTCCTAAACCGTCTTCTTCCTTAAGTTTGTGAAGTCCCTGTTGCAGTTCTTTTATCTTAGTGTGAATGGACACCGAATGATCAGACAGATTCATGCAACACATTCCCTCGAACTCTTCACATCCATGTCCTTGTGCTAAGAGCAAAAAATCTACAGCAGCTCTATTTTGCAAAACAGCATGGTTAACACTTTGCACATCTGTAGTTAGCATGTCTAGAATTTGTGATGTCTTGTTCAGCTCATCCCTTGCCCAGCATCCTAATTGTTTTGCCAAATTCATGGCTTTATTGGCAGATCCTCCTGGTAAGATAGTTGAAACCACCACCTGTTTGAATGTGCCCCAAAACCGTGGATCTCCTATCTTGCTGCAGTCTAAGTCATGTATGCTACGTTTTCTCCTGTTTGAATTTTGACTCAGCTGCATTAGCAAGGACACATTAGGATGAAACAGTGACAATTTTCCCAAAAAACAGGGTCCACCCTGTGGTTTAGCTGGTATACCATTCCATGCCCTGTCTCCACAAATCAAAAATATTCCTGTGGGTAATTTCATTGGTGCTGTGATATTTGTGCCGTTACATTGACTGTAATGCTGTGGAGAGAATTCACTCACATTCAGGGATGAATCTAGGGTGGCCCATGTTTCTTTAGGTTGGTTTAAATTCTGAGCACCCAAAAGTTTGAAGCTAAACCATCCACCAGCTGTAGTGTTAGATATGCTGGCATTTGTACTTCCAAAAAGATCCAATTCTTCAGGAGGAGAATGCAAAGAGGTGTTAAGTGATTGGATTAGTAAGCATTGACGATAGCCATCACTCTGACCTGCAGTATACCCTTGTTGCGCTGGCAATGTGATGTTTGACATGTTAGACATACATAAGGTTTGATTGTTTATCAAACTGCAAAATTCTCCAGGAGACCACACTGGAAGTCCCACCAGGCATGTTCGAAATGGGTTAGTGACTCCTCCAAGACTAAGACAAAGTGATGATTGGTTAGTTTGATTAGCAAGCGTTACCCATAAATTTTCCCTTGGTTGACTAAAGTGTGTTACTCCTACTGCTTCACTTGCTACAGCATTGAGCAGTATTACAAAAACAAACCTCATTTTTCTTTCTGCTTGCTTTGCTTCTCCTTTTCTTCCTTCTGCTTACGTTGTTTTTCCTTTCTTCGCTGTCTTTTCCCTGGTTTGCTAGATTGTCTATTGTAAGGCTGAGTCAATTCTTGAATATACTGATCTAATTCTAAATCAGCATCCTTGCTCACAAGTATAGCACGAGGTAAGTTTGAAGGCAAATCAGCTTTGCAGCGAGCTGCTATGATGCGTGAGGCTTTAGTAATTTCAAATATTCTAAGGTTTTCCTGTAACTTCCACCTAAGATATGCTATAACCACTTGTTCTGCACTCTCAAAGAGCTGTAATCCTGTCCGTCCTGGCAGGCCAGTACTTTGTTCAAGAGCTCTAACCCAGATATGATTTCGAATCCACTTTCCAAAACAAGATGTACACCATAAATATCCCAATGACTTCTGTGAATACCAATAAACCTGATTACAATCTGCACAATGCAAAGCTACCCATGCATAGCATTTATCTTTATCCTTTTTGCAAACATAACAAGGAAGCGAATGTAAGTAAGGACCAGTATAAAATTCTGGTTCTTCAATCCAAAGAAACCAATTCAATGGTGGTGATCGCAAAGCCTCTTCAGCCTTTTTACTATATGAGGCTAACAGCTCAAGGTCTTTCTTTAACACAAGGTGTATCTTATTTCGTAATCGTAGTTCTTGTTCGTTTTCCTCCTCAACAACTATATCCTCCTGAGGGTCCCACAACTGTAAAAGTGTTCTAATCATAGAAAATCAATTAGCAATCACTGATACCCCTATTCAAATGAGACCGTTCCCTTTTTTGCCTTCTTTTTCTTATCTGTCTTCAATCTTGCTGCTCCTAATTTCACTGGTCCTGCCACTTTCAAACTTAATTTTTGCAACTTATCAATGCAGCAATCTAATGCTCTATCAGGATCCCCTTGGAAGGGTCCTATAACTGAATGCTGTGTTAAAGGCACTAATTTCCTACACCTTATAGAAACTATACGTGATTTACTTTGAACCTTAATTCTATTTACAATACATTGTATTTCCCATCGATAATAAGCAAGAACTTTCTGTTCAGGAGACTCATAAAGATTTAAAGCTATATATGCGTTTTGCCCTGTTTGTCTCCATTATTCATCTTGCCAGCTTTTTCCCCACGTATGCTCGTGTTCACAAGTATGACACCACAAATCCCGTAATAATGATTGTTCTATCCAAAAAGTTCTTTTACAACCCCCACAACGTAGAGCTATCCAGGCAGCACAATGTGGATTGTGACAGTCAAGGCAATGTAGTTTCGCTGGATTTGTTAAGCGAAAAGTTGATAATGAGTCAATGAAACCAATCAACTCGTGGACCGTCCGGTAGTGACGTGTCAGTGCTCTGTCTACCGCTTCCGAGTACCCCTTCAATTGTAACAGTAGTGGTCGTAGGACTAGAAGCAGTTTCTTCCCCAGTCGCTCCCTGTCCTCCTCCATAAGGCGATCCACCAGAGGCTGCATCAAAAACAGGTTTAGTCCACTTAGCAGGCACCCACAAAGGTCCTGTAGGTGAGGAAACACAAAGATACCCCCTGTGGGATCTCAGCACCTCAGGACTGAGGTGCAGAGAGACCGAGACCACCCTTGGGGGGCTTGGGAGTCCTGGAATGTTGCCAGAAGTGTCTGGTGGCAGGACTTTGATCCTACACAGGAGATGACACCTGTATGAGGACTGGGAGGATTTCACTGGGGTGAATGGTGAAGGGATAAGTTAATTAAGGTGTAGAACACAGGGTTTAGGATTTCTGTACAGGGGGGTCTAAAGAAGTAAGATGGAGGAATTGGGGCGTGTCCTGTCCTTCTTCTTCTTCTTCTTGGCCTCCATCTTCTGTGATGATGGTGGCACTTTGGGATTTTTCTTTACTAGAAGTGCACCGGTTAATAAGAGTAGAAAGTATTGGAGAAAAATTATAAATATTGTACACGTAACTTCGGGTATAAAGATAAGTGACCGCCCCAGGGGCTCGCAGTGTGCCCATGGCTGACTTGCTGTGCAGACCTCTGTCGGGCTGAAAGAAAATCTTTTAGATAAACAATTAATAAACACTGAGACCGAAACAAGATCAGAAGTCTCTCCTCGTCCTTTGAAGCGCGGGCTGTCCAAGGCCACTCTGGGCCTTTCCAGGTCTTTGAAACAGCCGAGAAACCGAGCAAGTGGCATCCCTGAGCTATCTCCGGACATAAAACAGCCAGCAGGAGAAACAGAAAACCGAGAGCGTAAATCAGCCTAAGAGGGCTAAGAAAAACACCAGAAAATCTACATAGAGTGACAAAAAGTGGCACCAAAGTGGCACTAAAGGGACGTCAAATGGCACCGGGTGGCACCAAATTGCAGCAAATTGGAGAAGAGTGGCACTGAATGGCACCAGAGTGGCACCAAAGTGACAAAAAGTGGCACCAGGTGGCACCAAATGGCTCCAAATGGCACCAAAGCGGCATCAAAGGGACACCAAATGGCACCCAGGTGGCACCAGGTGGCACTAAAGGGCACTAGCGTGGCACTGAGTGGCACCAAAGTGGCAAAAATGGCACCAGAGTGGCACTAAAGGGACATCAAGTGGCACCAGGTGGCACCAAGTGGCACCAGGGTAGCACTAAGTGGCCAAAGTGACACCAGGTGGCTCTGAGTGGCATTAGAGTGGCACCAGGTGGCACCAAATGGCACCAGAGTGGCACTGAGTGACATCAAATTGTCACAAATGGCACCAAAGTGGCACCAGGCGGCACTGAGTGACACAAAATGGCACCAAAGTGGCACCAAAGTGACACAAAATGGCACCAGGTGGCACCAGGTGGCACTAAAGGGACATGAAGTGGCACCAAAGCGTCACCAGGGGGTGCCAGGTGGCACTGAGTGGCACCAGAGTGGCACCAAATGGCACTGAATGGCATTAAAGTGACAAAGAGTGGCACCAAATGGCACCAAAGTGTCACCCGGGGGGTGCCAGGCGACACCAAAGTGGCACTAAAGTGGCACCAGGGTGGCACTAAAGGGACACCAAGTGGCACCAGGTGGCACTAAGTGGCACCAGAGTGGCTCTAAGTGGCACTAAATGGCACCAGATGGCACCAAAGTGTCACCAGACAGTGCCAGGTGGCACCAAAGTGGCACCAAGTGGCATCAGAGTTGCACTGAGGGGCACCCAGGGACACCAAGTGGCACCAAAGTGACAAAAAGTGGCACCAAATGGCACCAAAGTGGCACCAAAGTGACAAAAATGGCACCAGGTGGCACCAAATGGCACCTAAAGGGGCATAAAAGTGACAAAAATGGCACCGGGTGGCATTAAAGGGACATCAGGTGGCACCAAATGGCACCAGAGTGGCACCAGGTGGCACCAAGTGGCATCAAATGTCACCAAAGTGTCACCAAGGGTTGCCAGGTGGTGCCAGGTGGCATCAAAGTGGCACCAGGTGGCACCAAAGGGACACAAAAACGGCCACGGGTGGCACCAGGGTGGCACCAGCCCCCCCCAGTGTCCCCAAAGTGTCACCCACAAGTGTCTGAGTGTCCCCAATGTCCCCAAAGTGTCCCCAAATGTCCCAAAATGGCCCCCAAATTTAAGGGACAATTTTGGGGACAAATTGGGGACATTTTGGGGACAATTTTGGAGCAGAATTTGGGGACAATTTTGGGGACAATTCTTGGTGGTTTTGGGGAAACTTTGGGGACAGTTTGGGGTCAATTTTCAGAATATTTGGGGCCATTCTGGGATATTTTGAGGCAAACTTGGGGCATTTTGGGGCATTTTGAGGGAATTTCGGACATTTTGGGTCCATTTTGTGGAAAATATGGGGCCAATTCTGGCACTGTTGGGGTCAATTTGGGGCATTTTGGGGCAAATTTGGGACATTTGGGGGCATTTTGGGGACATTTGGGATCAATTTTGGGCATTTTGGGGTAAAATTTAGGGGGAATTTGGGACATTTTAGGGACAATTATGGGGCAAACTTGGGGCGTTTTGGGGTAAAATTTGGGGACAAATTGGGGAAATTTTGGGGACATTTTGGGGACAATTGTGGGGAAAATTTGGGGTCAACTTTGGGGGCATTTTGGGACATTTGGGGACAATTCAGGGTCAATTTGAGGCAATTTTGGGACAAATTTGGGTCATTTTGGGGACATTTGGGGAAATTTTGGGGACAGTTTTGGGGATTTGGGGGCATTTGGGGACAATTGAGGACATTGGAGGGGCAATTTTGGGATATTTTGGGGTCCATTGGGGACATTTTGGGGTCAATTTTGGGGAAACTTGGGGGCATTTCGGGGTCATTGCAGGAATTCGGGTGAGTTTGGGACATTTTGGGACATTTGGGATTTTTGGGGGAATTTTGGGATTTTTTGGGTTCACGCACAGTAGGGTCAGTGCCAGGAGTTCAATTTGGGGTTTTGGGGAATTTCTGGGACTTTTTGGGGTAAATCTTGGGGGTTTGGGGTCATTTGGGGACATTTTTGTGTCACTCCCTGCAGGTTCAGCATCAGGGGGGGAATTTGGGGTGAATTTGGGATATTTTGGGGTAAATTTTGGGGTGAATTTTCAGATATTTTGGGGTGAATTTTGGGATGTTTTATGACATTTTTGGGGTGAATTTTTGGGTAAATTGGGGGTTTTATGGGGGTGAATTTGGGATATTTGGGGGTGAATTTGGGGGTTTTTGGGTCACTCACAGCAGGGTCAGCACTGGGAGGTGAATTTGGGGTGAATTTGGGATTTTTGGAAATAATTTTGGGTAAATTTTGGGGTGAAATTCTGATTTTTTGGGGGTAATTTTTGGGTGTGTTGGGAATTTAGCTGCTAGTGATTGGAAAATTACAAAGCTGTGGCTAATTCCAAGTCCTGCACCTGTGAGATAGCATGTCCTTGGGCCTGGCTGTAGTAGGATAACAAATAGTGAAAGAGACATGAGAAAAGAGAGATGTAACCCCTAAGGAATGAGGAAGAGTTCATTGTATAGTTTAACCAATAGATTGCTTGGCTTACAGAATATTCATAAGCTTATTATTTGCTGTATAAGTGTTTGATGCTGTGATAAATAGGTATGATTTGTGCTGATAAAAATTGAAACAGTAATCAATATTGATACAGTAATTAATATTTGAGAATAATAAAATAGTTCATAGCTAAAAGTTGTAATGCCAAAGAAGAGAGGGAAAGGAGGGGCTCCACCCACCCCCTCCTTCCTAGCAGATGTTCACAAGGACAGGAGGAAAGAAGCTGAAGATACAGTTGCTAAAAATGACCAAGAACCTGGTTGGGTCCAAGAAAATGCTAATTATAAGGGACTTATTGCTTTGATATGTAGATGCAGTGATACGTTAGTCTTGGCTTACATTGTACTGGCTTGGTGCGCATGTGTAACCCAAAGGTGAATTAAAGGACAACGAAGAAGACTACAGGGCCTTCATCAGTGACGACCCCCAAAGACTTGTGCGACCACCAAACCGAGTGGTGGCGCATGTGTGGTAAAGGTGGTAATGAAGGCGGAGACAGAAAAGTGACGAACCAAAAATAGGAGGAGATGGCATTGAGACATGGCATATAAGGGGTGACTTTCACTTGGCAAGCTTGTACGTGAAGTGGCAAGGGTCATTGAACCCTGCCCTCCGTACCCTGCGGTTGTTTTTGCTTATGAGCTATTATTTGAACCAAATTATCCCTTGTTTATATATTTTTTAAACTATTTAATTAAAATTGTTACTATTTTTAATATTGTTTGGCCTTTTTATGATGGGATAATTGGGCAAACATAACAAGGGGAAGAATCACTGCCCTGCTCCTGCTGGCCACACCATTCCTGAGCCAGGCCAGGAGCCATTGGCCTTCTTGCCCACCTGGGCACTCTGCTGGCTCATGCCCAGTCTGCTGTCCATCAGTCCCTGCAGGTCCCTTTCTGCCTGGCTGCTGTCCAGCCCCTCTGTCCCCAGCCTGTAGCGCTGCAGGGGTTGCTGTGGCCAAAGTTCAAGATCCGGCACTTGGACTTGTTAAACCTCACCTTGCTGGATTTGGGCCCTGGACCCAGCCTGTCCAGCGCCCTCTGCAGAGCCCTCCTTCCCTCCAGCAGATCCACACTCACACCCAGCTCCGTGTCATCTGCGAATTTGCTGATGCTGGACTCAGTCCCCTCATGCAGATCATCAATGCAGATATTGAAATCCACACTGGCTGGCTCTGATCCCTCCAGCCATCCTATGGGTGGCCTGGGATGGCACTCAGGGTGATCTGTTCCATAACCCTGCTGGGCACCCAGGTCAGGCTGACAGGCCTGGAGTTCCCCAGCTCCTCCTTCCAGCCCTTCTTGGGGATGGGCTCACATTGGCACCTCCAGTCCTCTGGGACCTCCCTGCTGAGCCAGCACTGATGGTAAATGATGGAGAGCAGCTTGGGGAGCTCATCCACCAGCGCCCTCATCCCCCTGGGATGGATCCCATCTGCTCCCAGAGACACCTGTGAGCATCTGAGGGGCTCAGCAGGTCCCCAGCTGCTTCCTCCTGAAATACAGGGGGCTGTTCTGCTCCCTGTGCCCATCCACCAGCTCAGGAGAACACTTTTCTTGCGGTAAACCTGTCCTAATATTGAAAATTGAGACAAAGAAGGTGTTAAGTAGGTCAGTCTTTTCCTTATCTTTAGTTACTATATTCTCCACTGCATCCAATAAAGAGTAGAGGTTCTCCTTATCCCTCCCTTTGGTTTAATATTTTTTATAAAAATATTTTGCATTTATTTACAGAAGCTGCCAGGTTAAGTTCTCATTGAGCTTTCATGTCTCAGCTTTTCTTTCTGCTTAACCTAGCAAGATCCTTAAACATTTCTTAAGTTGCCTGACCTTCTGTCCTAAGTTGATGCTCTCTCTTTTTTCCCCTGAGTTCCCACAAAAGCTCCACAGCCAGCCAGGCCAGTAATTTTTCTGAATCGCTCATCTTTTGCCACACTAGGACAGGCTGCTCCTTCCCCCTTAAAATTACTATCTTGAAATGTGTCCATCCTTCCTGGACCCCTTTGTTTTAAGGGCTGTTTCTCTTTAAAAAAATCAGTACCTGATTTGGTACTCCCCAAATCGGCATCCTAAACAAGCCAAAGTCTGCCCTTCCTAATTCCAGTGTAGAGGTTTTCTTGCTGCTCCTTTCCCTTCCCTTTAGGAGAAAGCTGAGAGCAGTCCTGGCCATGCAGCACCATCTCCAGAGCAGGAGGAATCTGCCCTGATGGGGGTCCCCTTGGTTCCATAAGTCTCAGCAATGTCACAGTGCTCTCCACAATTCCATGAGGCCCCACAGTGTCACAATGGTCCCTTGGTCTCACAGGGCGCACAGTGTCACAATGGTCCCTTGGTTCCATGGCCCTGAACTGCAGCTCATCACAAACACTGTCTACTCCAGGCACTGCTGCTGCCCAACCAGCTCCTGGTTCCTTTAGCAGCAGCCCTGGGAACTGTTTTTGTTCCCTCCGTGGCACAACATCCCTGTTCTCACACTGCCAAAGAAAGCTGTTGGTGCCAAGTGCGGCCAGGATGAGCCATTGCTGGGACTGCAGCCCCTCTCTTGGCGCCCTGCAAACAGCGCTCCAAAAGGAGCCCTTGGAGCTCTCCTGGGCCAGCGACTCCCTCTGAGTGGGGCCTCTCCCAGCCGGGAACTCTCACATTTGCTGCACTTGGGGATCCCGAACAACGACGGAGCCTGGGCCGATCCCCCCACTCCTCCAGGCTCAACCCTTCACCCACTGGGGAGATGGCAAAGGATCCACAGGGAGCATTTCCTGCCCTCAGGGGAATTGCTCACAGGTGCCTTGCACTGACTCTTTGTGTCTGTGTGCACACAGGAGTGCCTGTGCTGGGGAAATGTGGCAGAAATGCTGCTCCCTGAGGGGCTTGAGTGCCTTGGATAGCTGAGTCAGTCAGATACCCAGATATCAGTAAGTATGGTTTAGTCAGAAGGTCTAAACTAAATTAAATGCTCCTAGGAATTGTTCTTTTGCTAAGTTTTTAGGTTTAATTTAAGTTATTAGGTAAGGTAAATATTGTTAAGTGTTATTCCTCTGTTAAATTGCTATGTCATGGGTTATAAGTTAGGTCAAATACTGTTAAGTGCTGCTCTTTTAAGGTATCAGTTAGGGTTAAGTGTAAGTTAAGTCCCGTTAGGTTTGACCTCTGTAAGGTTTTGGGCCATATTCCTTTTATCCTTACCCTCATTATCCTTATGTCATACACACAGAGGGACAGTTCTCAGGTAATTTCTGGTTTGATTGACTGGATTTCGTTTGGTTTTGTTGTTGCTTTATTTCCTTCGTGTGCCTGAAGTGTTCAGTCAGAAGCAGAGTGACTTCTTCCAAGGAACTTTGTGCTGCTGTCCCTTAATATTTAATCTAGTTTTTGCTGCTCCCTTGCTAGGGATTTTTTCAGCGCTCTCAAGGCCTTGTTGGCAGCCCTGGCCCAGGCTCTGGCTCTGGGGGACACGGGGACACTGCCGGGGTGTCCCTGTCCCCCTGTGCCACCCCCAGGGCCCCAGCCCCCCGTCCCCGTGTCAGGCTCTGGGGTCGATCTTGTGGAACATCCTCTGGGGGAGGCTCCGGGGCGGGGGGACCCAGGGGGACAGGGGACCCCACTGTGCACGAGCAGGGTTGAACTGCTCTGGGGGGAACTGTGAGGGGGGCTGGGGAAGAGTGACCTGCCCAGGGACCTCACACAGCCCCTGTGATGTCACACTGCCCCTGTGATGTCACACAGCGCCTGTGATGTCACACAGTCCCTGTGATATCACACAACCCCTTATGATGTCACACCGCTACCTGTGATGTCACAGCCCTCTCTGGGATATCACAAAGCACCCTTGTGATGCCACAGAACCAAATCTGGGATGTCAGCCTGGAATGTCATGCAGCTGCACTGTGATGTCACAGAAGGTGCTGTCATGTCACAAAGTCACCATGTGATGTCACAGTCTTTTCTGTGATATCACAGCCTCTTCTATGATGTTACACAGCCACCAAGTGATGTCGCAACCCACTCTGTGATGCCACAGGACCACCCTCTATGATTGCAGGATCTGCTCTATGGCCTCACACCTTACACATCCTCAGGGATGTCACAAAACCCTCCCTGTGATGTCATACTGCCACTCTGTAATTTCACAGCACACACTTTGACCTCACCGCTGGCTCTATGATGACCTCCAGCCATGCCATGATGTCACAGCCTGCTCTGTTATTTCATAGAATACCCTGTGTGATGCTGTAGCTGCTCAATGACCTCACACAACAAACTCTGTGGTGTCACAGCCCAATCTGTGACCTCACACAACCCACTCTGTGCTGTCACACAGCCCCTTGCTGACATCACAGCTGCTCTGTGCCTCTATGACACAGCCACAGAGGTGCTGCTGTGACACAGCCCCCTCTGGGCCATCCCACAGCCCCTGCCAGTGCTGAGCCCCTGTGAGCTCTGTCTGTGCCCTGCTGGTGTCCCTGAGAGGCCCTGGCAGTGCCCCAGCCCTGCTGGGCTGTGCACAGGAGCTGCTCCTGGCCAGAGCTGTCTCTCTGCAGCGCTGCCCTTGCCAGGAGCTGCCTCTGGGCCAGGAGCCCAACCCAGCTCAGCAGCACAGACACAGCACAGGGACTTTAATGATCCTCTGGGCCTTTGGTGCTATTTGCATCAGATTGTGTCCCTCAGATTGGGCTCAAAAAACTTCTCAAGAACTTGAAGTTAAGTTGAAACATGGAAATTTCTTGTAGTTAAATGGGGCCCACTGAGGGACATAACTCTTGTGAAAGTGTCTCCATGTTCCAGTTAGAGCAGAACACTGGAGGCAGTGATGGCAGCTGGGGACAAGCAAGGCAAAGGTGTCTCTGGTGCTGAGCAAAGCTGGATATGTTTGAGGAATGCAAAGGGCCCAGGCCTGAGCCCCAGCCCCTGGCCAGGCAGATCCTGTCCCTCCCTCCTTGCTCAGGGCTCTTGCCAGGATGGGCACTGGTATGTGGGGATGTGCAGTGCCAAGGGCAGGAGCATGGGGCGGCCCCTGCCAGGCTGCTGAGCAGGGACAAGGAGGCAATGAGGCCCCAGGACTGCAAGGGTCACTTGTCCCTTCGTGGCCTCAGGCCCAGGCCCAGCAGCCACGGCCAAAGTGCTGCCCAAGCTGGCTCTGGCAGGGCTGTCTTGCAGCTGCTGCCCATCCCTGTGCCCTGTGCAGCCCAGGCTGTCACACGGTGTCCCTGCCCTGTGCCTCTGTCCCTGCAGGCTGTCGGCATCCCCCGGCTGCCCCAATTGGCTGGGCCCTTCCTTTGCTGCCAGCTCTGCCTCCTGCCTGCCTCTGCCTGCCCACACAAAGCCTTGGGCTGCTCCAGGCTCCTTCTGGGGACGTGCTGTACCACAGCCCTGCCCTGGCAGGGAAATTCCTTTATCCTGGTGTCCAGTCTGGGTCTCCTCAGGTGCCTTTGGAATCAATTCTTTCTTTCTCTGGCTGTTTTCTACCATGTGAAAAGGATCCACCATCTCTGACACCACCCTTCAATCCCTTCCAGGGCTCTACTCTGCTGTCCTCACTCCCCACCCCACTGAGCACAGGGCTCCCATGTCCCTATAAATTGTCAAGTGCTTGAGGCCAGGAGCACCTGGACAAGAGGCACAGTTCTTTTCTATAGGAAGGACACCACAGAACCCCAGGATTTGAAAGCAGATAAGAAGCAGTCACCAGAAGCCAAGGCCAGCCAGAGCTGTCTGTCCTAGCAGTTTTTGTCTTACAGTAACCCTTTGATATTCAAGGAGTTTTGGGGGTGGAATTCCATTTCAGCCATGGGTTCCTGGACTGGAATGACAGTTCTCCATGGGAAGGAAAGGGCAGAGCCCCAGTGTTTCAATGGCTGATGAGAGGCAGCCCCAAGGAGGCCAAGGCCAGCCAGACCTGTGGTCAGGGAAGTATCCTTGGAAAGACAGAATTTGGGGGGCCAAAGCCCACTTTTGTCTACGGGCATCAGGACAAGAACGACAGTTCTTTTCCATCGGAAGGAAAGTGCAGAGCCCCAGTGTTTCAAAGACAGATGAGATCTGGCCCTCAGGAAACCAAGAGAACCTGGATAGATCTGGCAGCTTTTCTCTGCGAGATATCCTTGGATATAAGGAATTTTGGAGGCTGATTCTCAATTTTGGCCATGGATGCCTGGACTTGAGAGATGTTTTTTTCAATGAGAAGAAAAGCACAGGCCCCCAGGTGTTTTGAAAGCAGATGAGAGGTGGTCCCCCAGAGGCCAAGGCCAGCACAGAGTGGGTTGTGTGAGGTCACAGGAAGGGCTATGAGAGCACAGAGTTTGTTGTGTGAGGTCAATGAGACGCTACAGCATCACAGAGGGGATTCTGTGACATCACAAAGCAGGCTGTGACATTATGGCATGACTGTGTGACATCATAGAGATGGCTATGAGCTGAAAGTGTGTGCTGTGCCATTACAGAGTAGCAGTATGACATCACAGAGAGGGTTTTGTGATATCACTGAGGGGATTGTGACATCACACAACTGTCTTTGACATCACAGGGTAGAATGAGCGGACATAGAGCAGATCCTGCCATCATAGAGGCTGGCTCTATGACATCAGAGAGTGGGTTGTGACATCACTGGGCGGCTATGTAACATCATAGGATGGGCTGTGACATCACATAGTGACTTTCTGACACCACAGAGTCCTCTGTGAAATCATAGTGCAGGTGCATGACATTCCAGGGTGACATCCCAGAGCGGGCTCTGTGATGTCACAAGGGTGCTGCGTGATGTCCCAGAGTGGGCTGTAACATCACAGATGACTGTGTGACATTGCAAAAGAGCTATGTGGCATCATAGGGGGTGTGGCATCACAGATGGCTGTGTGAGGTCCCTGGGGAGGTCACTCTGCCCCGGCCCCCCTCACAGTTCCCCCCAGAGCAGTCCAACCCTGCTCGTGCACAGCGGGGTCCCCTGTCCCCCCGGGTCCCCCCGCCCCCAGCCCTGCAGCCTTCCCCAGAGGATGTTCCATGAGATCGACCCCAGGGCCAGACACGGGGACAGGGGGCCGGGGCCCTGGGGGTGGGACAGGGGGACAGGGACCCTCCGGCAGTGTCCCTGTGTCCCCCAGGGCCAGAGCCTGGGCCAGGGCTCATTCACCCTGTTACGAATGAGGCCTTGAGAGTGCTGAAAAAATCCCCAGCAAGGGATCAGCAAAAACCAGATTTAATATTAAGGGACAGCAGCACAAAGTTCCTTGGCAAGAGTCACTCTGCTCCTGACTGAACTCTTCAGGCACATGAAGGAAACAAAGCAACAATAAAACCAAACAAAATCCAGTCAATCAAACCAGAAATCAGGCATGAACTCTTCCTGGGTATGTGTGAGACACAAGGACAGTGAGGGCGAAGGTAAAAGGAATATGGGCCAAAAGCTTAACAGAGCTCAAACTTAACAGGACTTTACTTACACCTTAACTTTAACTGGTACCTTCAACTCCCCAATTTAGCAAAAGAACAGCACTTAACACTAATCTAACTTAAATCTTATGAGTTAGAAATTTATCAGAGGAATTACACTTAACAATCCTTAACTTAGCTAATAAATTAAATGTAACAACTTAGAAAAAGAGCAACTCTTGGCAGCATTGAACTTCGTTTAGACATCGTAACTTATACTTACTTACTGATATCTGGATATCTGACTGACTCAGCTATCCAAGGCACTCCAACCCCTCAGAGAGCAGCATTTCTGCCACATTTCTCCAGCACAGGCACTCCTGTGTGCACACAGATGTCGAAGGAAGGAGACCAGGACACCAGCTGGTTCATCACAGGTCCGGTTTATTGAAGAAAGCATCAAACACTTAGACAGCAAAAAATAAGCTTATGAATATTCTGTAAGCCAAGCAATCTATTGGTTAAACTATACCATGAACTCTTCCTCATTCCTTAGGGGTTACATCTCTCTTTTCTCATGTCTCTTTCACTATTTGTTATCCTACTACAGCTAGGCCCAAGGACACGCTATCTCACAGGTGCAGGACTTGGAACTAGCCACGGCTTTGTACTTTTCCAGTCTCTAGCAGCTAAATTCCTAACACACAGACACAGAGTCAGTGCAAGGCACCTGTGAGCAATTCCCCTGAGGGCAGGGAATGCTCCCTGTGGATCCTTTGCCATCTCCCCAGTGGGTGAAGGGTTGAGCCTGGAGGAGTGGGGGGATTGGCCCAGGCTCCGTTGTTGTTCAGGATCCCTGAGAGCAGCAAACGGGAGAGTTCCCGGCTGGGAGAGGCCCCACTCAGAGGGAGTCGCTGGCCCAGGAGAGCTCCAAGGGCTCCTTTTGGAGCGCTGTGTGCAGGGCGCCAAGAGAGGGGCTTCAGTCCCAGCAATGGCTCATCCTGGCCGCACTTGGCACCAACAGCTTTCTTTGGCAGTGTGAGAACAGGGATGTTGTGCCACAGAGGGAACAAAAACAGTTCCTAGGGCTGCTCCTACAGAAAGCAGGAGCTGGCTGGGCAGCAGCAGTGCCTGGAGCAGACAGTGTTTGTGATGAGCTGCAGAGGAGCTGAGCCCAGGGGCTGTTGGCCAAGGTCGAGCCCCAAGGAGCATTTCTCAGCTGGCAGGGCGGCCTGAGAAGGGGAGGGGGGAATGCAGCAGCACAGGGCCCATGGAACCAAGGGATCATTGTGACACTGTGGGGCCTTGTGAGACCAAGGGACCATTTTGACACTGTGGGGCCTCATGGAATCATGGAGAGCACTGTGACATTGCTGAGCCTCATGGAACCAAACGGACAGTACTGACACTGTGTGGCTCCATGGAATGTAGGGATCATTGTGACACTGAGAGGCCCCATCAAACCAAGGGGCCATTGTGACACTGCAAGACCCCATTAAGCCAAAGGTCCCTTGTGACATTGCAAGACCTCATAGAACCTAATGGAGAGACCATTTGGGCACTGCAGAGCCTCATGGAACCAAGGTCCATTTTGACACTGAGGGAATTCATAGAATCATTGGGACACTGTGAGGCCTTATGGAATAAGGAAAGCATTGTGACACTCTGAAGCCTCATGGAACCAGTGAGACCATTGTGACCCTGGGGATCCTCACAGAACCAAGAAGACCATTGTGATACTGTGGGGCCTTGTGAAAACAAGAGGCCTTTGTGACACTTCAGGGCTGCATGGAACCAAAGGTCCAGGGTGATATTGCAAGGCCTCATGACATCAGTGGTTCATTGTGACACTGGGCAACCATTGTGACACTGCAGGCTGAATAGAACCGAGGGGCCATGGTGACATTGTGGAACTCCATTGAACTAAGAGTTCATTGTGACACTGCAGGGCTGCATGGAACCAAAGCTCCAGGGTGACACACAGTAGCCTCCTGTTATCAATTGTCCATTGTGACACTGTGCAGCCAAAGGGAGACCATTGTGACACCACAAACCCCCAGGATCCAAAGGCCCATTGTAACATTGCAGGCTGCTTGGAACAGAGGAATCGTGTGTCATTGTAGGGCCTGGGGAACTGTCGGGATCATTAGCTTATCAGAGTGACCCCGAGAAAAGTTTGAAAGTCTCTTTTCCCAGCCCGGTGCTTGAAGAAGGAGTCAGGGCTCTTCATTTCTCGGTCTCAAGGTTGTTGATTTTATCTTATCTAATAAAAATTTTCTAGTGCCCTGCCGAGGTCAGCTCACAAAGACAGTCCGAGGCATTCTGCCTGCCCACAGGGCGGTGTTATGTCTTTATACAAAAGCTGTGTATACAATGTTTACAATTTCCAAAACCTATCACCTATGTTAGACCTTGAGCTTCTACTCTAAACCAATCTGTAAGTGCCAACACCACAGCAGAAGATGGAGGCCAAGGAGAAGGAGAAAGGCTGGACACACTTAGTTCCCTCCATCTTGCCCCCATACCAAAACTGCAAAAATCTACTTTTCCACACTGGGATAACTTCACTAATATTCTAATGAAACTGTTGTGGCTTGCTGACCTTCATACAAGGTTGGTAATTTGCTCCACGGGTCATAATCAAAACCACAGGGGCATTTTGGGCTCTGTGCCAGGGTCTCTGAGACCCCTGACAGGGGTCTTGGCTGCTCAGGACAGCCAGAGGGATGTCCTGGGTCCTGACAGGGAACCACAGAGACCATTGTGACACTGCAGGGACTCATGAAATCATTGGGACCATTGTGACACTGCTGGACACTGTGGAACCAAGGGGCGAGTGTGACACTATGGAGCACCATAAAGCCAAGGGAACACAGAACAGGTCTGGCTGGTTTTGCCTCCCATGGACTGCCTGACTGGTCCAACTGATCTTGGCATGTTGAAGGTCGCTTCTCATCTGCTGCTGAAATACTGGGGCTCTGTGCTTTCCTTCTGATGGAAAAGAACTGTCCTTCTTCTCCAAGCACCCATGGCCTGAATTGAGATTTCACCTCCAAACTTCCTTTTATCCAGGGATTGTTCCCATAGGAATAATGCCAGAACAAGTTTTTATGGCAGTGGTTTTGCAAGGGTCACCTCTCATCTTTCCCCAAAACACTGGGGAAGGCCCCGTGTTTTCCTTTCTACAGGAAAGAATTGTGCTGCTTCTCCAGGTGTCCATGGGTGAGATTGGTGCTCCACCTCCACAACTCCCTAGATCCAAAGACTGCTTCCCCACAAAATCTGCCATTCCTGACAAGTCTGGCTGGCCTTGGCCTAGTGAGCCTTTCAACTGCTTTCCAAACACTGGGTCTCTGTGCTTTCCTTCCTATGGAACTGTCCTTCTCAGCCAGGTGCCCATGGCCAGAATTTGGGTTCCCTCTCTAACATTTCCTGTTGTGAAAGACTGGAGGAGATTGTTGGATCAAAACTTTTCATGTGTGAGGGAGGAAGGGGCAGGTCCAGCCGTGCCCTGCCCTGGAACCCCAATCCCCCCAGAGCCTCCATCCCAGCCCAGCAGTGTCTGCCAGTCCCTGGCACAGCACAGGCAATGCTCCACAGCCACGTCTGCAGCCCCCAGCCCAGCTCCTGAGGGACCAAATGAGCCCAAGGCCCACCTGGGGGAAGGGCTCAGGAAGACCAAGGGGTATTTCAGGCTGACCACAAGGCAAGCACACATCTTGACCCTGCCTCCTCTTGGAATTTCCATCTGAACACTGCTGGAATCCAGGAGTTGGTAGCTCTGTGTGTGCTTCTCTAAATCTTTTTTGTATTTCTCTCTTTCCATGTCTTCTTATGTTTCTTTGCTTCTGCAGATATTGAATTACATGAAATTGAACAGGCTTAGAGTTTGTGAAGTCAAATGGGCCAAGTCAATGCTTTGAGATGCGTTTTTTGTTGATTGAATGTCTGTTGTAGTTTGACATGAGAAGAATTTTAAAAAGTAATACAAAAATGTTGTGTAACTGACAATCTGTTAAACCACAAAGACACTGAACACACCTCTGTTAAACACATATGTTAAAGATGAAAAAGCCCAGGAACCTCCTCTTTCTTTTCCAGTCAACAAAGAAGCAACAGGCACTGGCCCCAGCCCCCATCTCAACCAAACCAAACCAAACCAAACCAAACCAAACCAAACCAAACCAAACCAAACCAAACCAAGCCAAGCAACCCTGCCATGGGCTGAGCCCCTTTCCCCCTCCCCAGACCGCCCCCCTCCATTGGCCCTATTCTAACCAAACAAAACCCCAACAACTCCCAAACAGGAAAACAAAAGAGGCTACAAAACCCCAACAGAACAAAGCTGGCCGCAGCAATTAAAATCTTACCATCAAGTCCCCTCCCCCAAGACAATTAAAACTAAAAAATTTACAACCTACAACCCATACAAAATAACCCTACAACTACTATTAAACACAATAAAAAGCCCCAAACCAGTCATAAAAGCAATCTTAATACAACTCAACCACAACTTCCCCCAAAAGTTATCAGCGGGTCAGGTGTAAATCCTTTCAATACTTCAAACCTCCCTCAACTGAAAAAAAAAAAATAAAAACCAAAGCAAAAAACCATAAAACCATAAAAGTCAGTAAAAAGTTAAATCTCTGCCCCAAAAATGAAGAAAATTCATTTTAAAACTAAAATCTTATAAACTATAAAGAAAAAACTCTTTTACTTAAAAACACATGAAACTATAAAAAAATTCAAATTAATCAAAATTATTCAAATTAATAAAAGAAAAACCTACATGGTAAATAAATAAATGTTAAAATAACTGTAATTTTACAAAAAGTTTAAACAGAGGGAAAAAAAAGTAATCCAGTATCCCCAAGAGAAGATCTCTATTGTCAGAGATAAAAATAATTTTAAAAGAAAATAATAAAAACTTTAAACAGCTCATCTTTAAAACAATACCCCTTAAGTTGACATGACCCATCAACAAGCTGTAAAAAAGCTTGTAGCAATAAAAACATCACAATAACAAAGATCCCCAGACAACTGTTATCCATGACAAAACTAAGAACAAAAAACAACCTATTTTTTTCCTCTTGTAAAAAAATCTCCATAACCTTAACAAGAAAAACTTCTCCCCACAGTAAACTAAAATAATTCATTCTAGAAATAGTGAACTGACTAGCAATTTCTAGTTTAGTTTCTTTACATTTTCAGTAAAATGAAAAAGATGTAAAGGAAAAAAAAAGTATTCTAAAAAATTTATTTTAATTCTTACTACCTTTTATTTTATTTTACTTTAATAAATTTTTATTTATACCCTTTTAAAATTTTAAGCCTCCTATACCTTTCTTGTAATCCTATCTCACAACAAGTTAAATACATAAATAATTAACCAGCACTAAAACCCTACATACTCATCAGTATATTAATTAGGAAATCTCAAGATTAGAAAGATCTATAATTAACAAACAAAAAGCACTACAGTGTCATAAAAAACATTTTGCCAAAGTTTCTCTGATTTTCCAAAGTTGCCAGTAAAGGCTGTTTTGTTGTTTTGAGTTCCTGAGAATCTCTAGTTCGTATATCTCTAGGGAGTCCAACTCACAGTACACTAGCAATTGTAATTCTTTTCAAATGTCTCCTTGAGAGAATTGTTTGGCGTTTAGGGGGCAGGGCTTGTGTGTCCTGCTTGGCACAGCCCAGGCAGGGCTTTCCCAGCCACATTCCACACTCCATTGCCCAGCTGGAGCCGCTGCTGCCTCTGAGTTGTGCTGCCCCAGCCCCAGGGACGCTCTCCTTGTCTGCCCATTCCCCCACGGTCTCTGGGCAGGGATGGCCTCAGTGGGGGCTGCTGACATCCTCAGCACCTTGGAGGCTGCTGCTGAATTTTCCCGCTCCAGAGGCTTGTTCAGCCTTCAGTTCTTGAGTGCAGGAATTCAGTGTCCCAGGGCTCATTAACATTCAGAACAGCTGAACAAGCCAAGCCTCTGGGGATGATTTTATTTCAGTTTCCAAATCTTGTGTGATTAACAAAGAGAGATTTCATAAGTGCATTCAACTGAATATGTTCTATTTAAAAAGACAGTGAGAAAACATTTTTTAGGTCCTATTTATTTTTTTTCCCCCTGTTAATAGCAATCTCCAATTGAATTTGAATCCATGTACCTCTTCATGTAGTTGGAACAGATATGAAAATCAAGACTGTGACGTTTTTCACAGGGGTTCTTGGGTGAGGGAAGAGATGAGGATCTGACTCCATGTTCCAGAAGGCTTGATTTATTATATTATGATATATAATTCATTAAAACTATACTAAAAGAATAGCAGAAAATGTTTCATCAGAAGGCTTAGGTAAGAAGAGAAAAGAAAGAAATTATAACAAAGGTTTGTGGCTCGAGCTCCGTGTCCAAGCCAGCAGGGCTGTGATTGGCCATTAATTACAAACAACTACATGAGACTAATCACAGATCTACATGCTACCTTCCACAGCAGCAGATAATCATTGTTTACATTTGGTTCCTGAGGTCTCTCAGCTTCTCAGGAGGAAAAATCTTAAAGAAAGGATTTTTCATAAAAGTTCTCTGCGACATAAGACCCTTCATGGCTGACAATCAATCAGACTCTGTCCCTACCCCCACCCCACCCTTTCCCCCATCCCAGCCCTGGCACTCAGGGCAGCCTTGTGCAAATCTGAGCTCCCTCCAGCCCAGGCTGCACCTGCAGCTTTCAGCTCCTTGGCTCCAACTCCCACCTGCTTTCCTTGGAGAAGGAGTTGCCTGAGACACAGAGGGATGTTCATTTCTTGTCAGCCAACAAAGCCAAGGGAAGGCACAGCTCCATCATATGCCAAAATCATTCTTCTGCAAGGTATTAAATCCACTTTGCACAGCAGACATCTCAGAGCAATGGAAAACACCTTCTGTGCCCAGCACAGATCCCAACAGATCCTCCCGTGAAAACCCTCCCTGCCCCAATTCTGCCCAGATTTGCTCTTTGCACACATGAGTCACACACTGAAGTCAGGAGCTCCCTCCATACCCAGAGGGAGGAAAAGAGAGAAAGGAGATGAAGAGCTCCCCTGTGCAGAGCCAAGGTCCAAGTGCCCCTGCAGTGGGAGCCACAACTCATCAGGTTTGTGTCCTTTGGGCTCAGGGCCTGGTGATACTCAGAGGCACAGGAAGGTTTCTTGCCAAAAAACAGAAGTTGAACATTTGAACAGTTTAATAACCATCACAGCTCTTCCCTTGGATCTCTGGGATGTCCCAGCACCATCTGACATGTCCACCATTCCCCATGGATTGTCGTATAGCAAGAGTTTTGGACAAAGACATAAGAAATGGTAATTCTATGATAGATATAAACACAATTAGGATGCTGTCTAATGTGATATTTATTTAAACTTCAGAAAGATTTGACAACTCCCTGATGTTCAATGCATGAAATGAGTTAGTTGAGAGGTACTTGAATGACCAGAGAGCATCTGGATGAGAAAATCTGGGAGCGATGGAAAGGACATAGATGGAGCTGCTCTAAATGAAGAGATGTTCTTACACAGGGCCATTTCAACAGGACAGCTGGAAACACCTGAAGGGAAGGGGTGATTAAATATTAGAGTGAATGTTTGTGGCAAAGGCAGAGGGGAAGATGAGTATTTCTTCTCCTGCCTTCAGAAGAAGAATCTAGCACATCCAGGAAATTCCTGTTCCAGGAGAGAAAATGTTTACATTTCTCAAAAGTTCTCAAAAGACCCAGAAAATAAAGATTTGCTTGTATATTATGAAACTAACAGGTATTAACACCTGTGCCCCTTTCCAGACATCAGCTGTGTGCCCATGAACAGGCAGTGCCACTTGTGCCCTGAGGTGCCCAGCTGGGACTGGATCTCTCTGAGAGCACCTGAAGGAGAGCAGAGCACTTTGCAATCTGCAGGTCCCTGACAGCCCCGCAGGGCTCCTGTCCCATCAACATCTGCTCTGCTCCAGTGTGAAACAGGGCCCAGCATGGTGCTGGGATCATCAGAGAGCTGAGGTGTGTGCTGGAATTCAATGCCCTCCCTATCCCGCAGCAGCCCTGCATTTCCCTCCTGCAGCCTTGGTCTCCAGCACAGCCATGGAGGCTCTTTGGGCTCTGGACTGTTCCTGCAGCCCCCAAGGGCAGCTGAACTCTGCCTTTGGCACAGTCAGGCCTGGCCAGCACAGGCCATACTCAGCAATTGCTTCTGTGTGCCTGGCCTTGCTGTCAGCCCCGGCAGCGGCTGCGTGGCCCCTTTGTGGCCCTGTGATGGCCCAGCCATGGTGGCCCAGGCCCTGTGCAGGCCCAGGCCAGGCCAGGAGCATTGCGGCTGGATACAGCCCCTGTGCCATGGTGCCCACAGCAGCCTTGGGGCTCTGTGCTCCATGGCCTCCCTGCTGGGCAGCCTCTGCCAGCTCCTGCAGAGCCCGTGGCACCTGTGGGACTGCACAGACAGCCCTGCTCCGGGTTCTGCCGGCCTCTGGGCCAGAAGAGAGACTGGCCAGGGCTGGCCATGGCCGGGAACAGGCCCTGAGCCCCACAGGAGGATGGAGCTGGGCCACAGCCAAACTCAGCCCAGGCCAAAGCTGGGCTCAGCAGCCAGGGCTGCCAATGTATGGGCACAGAGGCTGGCACTGACAAATGTTGTGGGCCCCCTCCCTGCTCTGTCCATGCCACCAAGGGCACAGAGCAGCCTCCTCTCTGGGACACTTGCCTGTTTGCAATGCCTTGCACAGGTGCTGGCCCTGCCCCACAAGGCCTGGCCTGAGTCCTGCCCCTGCACGCTCAGCCAGGCTGAGCTGGACACTGATGGTTTCTGGGCCAGGCTCTCTGAGCCCAGCCCAGCTCCCTGCAAGCTCTGCCACCTGCCCTGAGCTCTGGGCAGCACCAAGGGCCTCTCCCCAACCCAGCTCAGCCGGCTCTGGCCCCACAGCTCTGCTCAGGCCAGGCTGCTCTGGGCACTGCCCCACGGCCTCAGCCCCTGGCAAGGGCACAGCAGCAGCTGCAACTGCCACAGGACTCAGCCCCAGCTATGGGGGAAGGTGCTTGGCCAAGGCCAAAGGAGGCTCCCTGGCTGCCCTGCTCCCCTCGGGCTGAGGTGCTGAGAGCTCTGCAGCCCCTGCTGCCATCCCATCTGCCCAGGGCAGCACAAGAGCTGCGGCCTTGGGGCCCTCAAGAGCTGCTCCTGCTCCAGGCCCAGGGCCCATGCCAAAGCTGGGGCAGCCACAAAGCTGTGCCCATTTCTGTTCATTGTTGCTCTGATGGGGATGGATCCTCAGCCACTTGGATTTTACTCCTCCAGAGGCTTCTTCTTTCTTCAGCACTTCATTTCAGGAATTCAGTGAGGAAAGCTCATAAACATTTGCTCAAAACACTAGAACAATACAAGCCCCACGGAAAAAAATCTAATTTTTCAATATTTCTGATGTTAATTCACAGGTGTATTAAAAGTGAAACTACTATATTGAAAAAAAAAAAAAAACAGAACTGTTTTGTCCTGTTTTCTTTTACTATTTATGTATTGATATCAGCAATGTCCAGTTGGTATTTACCCCCAGAACCTTCTAATGCATTCTGAACATATATGAAAATCAAGACCCTTCATGGCTGACATTCAAACAGACTTTTTCCACACCTCCTCCCCACCATTTCCCTCATCCCATGCCTGTAACTCCTATGGATCAGGAATGGTGTGGCCAGCAGGAGCAGGGCAGGGATTCTTCCCCTGTGCTCAGCACTGGTTGGGCAGCCCCTTAAATGCTGTGTCCAGTTCTGGCCCCCAATTTAGGAAGGACATGGAGGGGCTGGAGCATTTCCAGAGAATGGCAACAAGGTTGGGGAGGGGTCTGGAACACAAGAGCTTTGAGGAGTGGCTGAGGGAGCTGGGGTTGTTTATCCCTGAGAAGAGGAGGCCCAGGGGCGACAAGGCAGTGTTGGGACACAGGTTGGACTTGATGACCTCCAAGGTCTTTTCCCACCTTGCTGACTCTGGGATTCTCTGAAACCACCCTTGGAGCATGAACTGGGAGTTCATGAGAAGTTCCAGCAGCCCAGGTCCCTCAGCTTCTCCTGCCAGCCTCAAAGCCCATCCTGTCAGTCCTGCAGAGCCTCTGCAGCTCCTCCTCACTGCCCAGAACAGGGAGCCCCAGAGCCAGACACAGCAGCCCAGATGTGCCCCCCTGGCCTGGGGTGCCTCTGGCAAGGGAATAGCACCAGGCACTGCAGGAGCCTGCAGACAATTCCTGCAGCCCTTGTAGGATGATCCTGCTCCCCAAGGGACGTTCCCATGGTGCCAAGTCAGGAACTGCAATGGGGAGTGGGGCCAGAGAGGAAAGGGCAAACAGGGATGGGCTGTTTGCAGGGGAGGGAACAGGGGTGGGCAATGGGAAGAAATCTGAACCAAGGAAGAGTAAAGAAAGCAAAGATGAAGCCAAAGAAATGCTGAGGGCAGTTTGGGAGTGGCTGCCAGGCATCCCTGGCTCTGAGCAACAGCGTCTGCAGTGGCACAGGAAACTCCCAGCTCATGGGAACAAACATTCTGGCTGAGTGCAGAGGCCAGGACAAAGCTGAGTGGTTTCCCTGGTGTCCCCCAGCCCTTGCTGGCCCCAGAGGCTGATGGCATTTGTGCTTCTGGATCATGTCTCCACACCAACAGCAATGGGCTGCTCATGGGACTTTACTGTGCTGAGCATTGGCCTGGCTGTGTTCTTGAGAGAGCCTGGGCAAGGAGCCTGGAGCCCCCAGGCCCTGGGCTGAGGCATCAGCGCTGCCCCAGCAGTGCCCATGGCCTGTCCCCGCTGCAGCCCCGGCACTGCCACCCCCAGGACTGTGCCCAGCCCCGAGAACACTCAGGCCCTACAGCAACACCAGGGCAGCGGGGCAGGGCCATGGCAGCAGCACTGGCAACACCAAGTGCTGCTGCTGCTGGGTACAGCTGCTGTGCCAGCACTGATCTGCCCCAGCTCTGCACACAGACATTGCTGCTGCAGCTCCAGAGAAGGCAACAAAAGGGCATCTCTGCAGAAAACTCTGCTGGGAGATCCTTTAGTTCATTTATAGCCACCGAGAGTGCAGCCCCTCATTGACACAGTCTGTGACCACAGGGAAGATGGATAGAAACAAAATGAGAAATGTCTTTAATAATGACATTTCTCTGTGAACAATATAGTGGGGCTTGACAGCTGGCTTACAAGGAAAACTGAATTCATAGATGAAATAACAATTGATGATTTAAGAGTCTATCCATAGCAAGGAAGAAAACAAGGCATCTGCATGAGAACAGATTATAAAAGATACATGCAAATTTTTATAAGCTAGACTAGGTGCATATGTAAATGTGTATATGGGCCTTATTAAATTTCTGTAAAACTTTTGCGAATATATTGATACTAATAGCTTTACTCCAATGAATATAAGAAGTTTTTGTGATGTAATTAAGGACTTAAGATGATGCTTTGTTAAAAGCATATAAACTAGAGAACACACAATATAAAAACGTTTTCTTCTTTGACGCAAATCACGTGTGCGTAGGTCACATCCAATCCAACAATATCAGACATGATTAAAAAAGTAAAACAAAGAGAAAGAACCTCCAAAATGAAACCAACGAGAAGTATCTAAAATGACTTTTATTACAAGTGATTGGCAGAAATGGGCCAGAAGTTAAATGTTTCCAAACCCATCCAGTCATCAGTCTCCTCACAGCAGCCTTGAGCTCCTGGTTCCTCAGGCTGTAGATGAGGGGGTTCAGGGCTGGAGGCACCACTGAGTACAGAACTGAAAGGGCCAGATCCAGGGATGGGGAGGAGATGGAGAGGGGCTTCAGGTAGGCAAATGCTGCAGTGCTGATGAACAGAGAGACCACAGCCAGGTGAGGGAGGCAGGTGGAAAAGGCTTTGTGCCGTCCCTGCTCAGAGGGGATCCTCAGCACAGCCCTGAAGATCTGCACATAGGAGAAAACAATGAACACAAAACAGACAAATGCTAAAGAGATGGAAAAAACAATAACCTTAAGTTCCCTGAGGTATGAATTCGAGCAGGAGAGCTTGAGGATCTGGGGGATTTCACAGAAGAACTGGCCCAGGACATTGCCATGGCACAGGGGCAGGGAAAATGTATTGGCTGTGTGCATGAGAGCATAGAGAAAGGCACTGGCCCAGGCAGCTGCTGCCATGTGGGCACAAGCTCTGCTGCCCAGGAGGGTCCCGTAGTGCAGGGGTTTGCAGATGGACACGTAGCGGTCATAGCACATGATGATCAGGAGGAAAAGCTCTGCTGAGATGAAGAACAGAAAGAAAAAGAGCTGAGCAGCACATCCTGTATAGGAGATGCTCCTAGTGTCCCAGAGGGAATTGTGCATGGCTTTGGGGACAGTGGTGCAGATGGAGCCCAGGTCGCTGAGGGCCAGGCTGAGCAGGAAGAAGAACATGGGTGTGTGCAGATGGTGGTCGCAGGCTACGGCGCTGATGATGAGGCCGTTGCCCAGGAGGGCAGCCAGGGAGATGCCCAGCAAGAGGCAGAAATGCAGGAGCTGCAGCTGCCGCGTGTCTGCCAATGGCAGCAGGAGGAAGTGGCTGATGGAGCTGCTGTTGGACATTTGCTGTGCCTGGCCATGGGGACCTGTTCATGGAGAAAAGGATAGTGAAGGGTTAGAGGAGATCCCTGTATCCAAAAGCAAAGCCAATTCCCATACACCATCGTCTGTAATACACAGACAGTGTCTTTAGTTTTTTTAGTTAGGAGGTTTTCTATATATGCTCCCCCATATCTCTGCTGCTGCTCCTGCATATCAGAAACCCTCAGCATTTCTGAGGCACTCTGGGAGAGCAGAGAAAATGGAGACGGGGGGGGAGATGGTCTGTCACTTTATTCTGTTTGGAGTTTGTCTGGGCTTTCACTGTTCTCAAATGGAGAATGTTCACACTCCCACGTTTTCCTTAAAATTCCTCAGGTACTGCAGAGAGCAGATGGATGCACCACAGCCCAGCTCCACGTTTGTAGACAAGGACTCACATTGCTCATTTCAACAACCCAGCATCATTTCAGTGTCAGAACACCTCTGCCTTTCCCCATCAATCCTATAACCCAGAGATGTTACAGGACAGGTTTGCACCCTGCTTGGAGCATTGAAGCTCCAAGCTTGGACTGAAATCTCAGAGGGACTTCCAAGTGTCCTTATGATGGCATTGGATGAGGGAGATGCAGCTCCTTCCCTGGCTGCACTGACAGCATGGACCAGAGCTGGGCACTGGGGACAGCATCACCCTGAGCCAGCTCTGCCCCCTGCCAGAACCCCCAGGGCGGAGAAGCTGCTCTCAGCCCTGTGCTCTGCAGAGGGAACTGGGCCCAGGGCTGCAGAGCTGCCCCACGGCTCTGCTGCAGCTCTGCCTGCACAGGAGGGGCTGCACGCCTTGGAGCCCCGGCCCTGAGGGCAGAGGCTTGACTGGGGGCACAGGAGGGAGGGGGCTTGTTCAGAGGGAGGGGCTGCACAGGTGGGGATCCTGTGGACATCTCTTAACTCTCCCTGCCACAGCATCTCTGGGTTTTGTTTTCTCTCCTTGCCTGCTCTTCTCTCTGCTTCCTGGGGATTTTCCTCCTGCAGGTGTTTCCCTGTGCCTGATCTCTCCCTGTCAGCACTCACAGACCCCAAATCTCTGGGCACTCTCCCTGGCCTGACAGAACCCTGCCTCTTTGCAGGGCACTGGCTGGGAGCAGGTTTTGTTTGCAGCTTGGAGAAAAGACAGCTCAGACTGAGCCTGACGGGTCCAGCAAAGGCGATGGTGGTGCTGTCCATGGGCAGAGTGGCTGAAAGAAAATTAGATATCTCCTTTTGATCACTAAAACGTATAGTTTGCATTGTCTCAGGCACTTGGCAAAATTAATAATAAATAATTAATAATCAACCTTTAATATTTACCTCCCCCTCCCTGCCATTGTCCAATATTAGGAAACTGAATACAATGTCTTAGGAAATTATCCTCATTTTTTACAAAGTCCTTGTCTTGGAAATATTCTATGACGGATCAGAAACCATCAGCATGTCAGAGATTCAAGAGCATTTCACCTCCCCTGCACCAGAAATATGCAGAGTTGTACTCACAGAGTCTGTAGGCACTGGGATGTTCCAGCTTGAGGAGATAGCTCCAGGAGCTGCAGCTGCATTGTCCAGCAGCCAGAGGTTTCTGTGCCAAGGGCTGGCAGTGATTCTGCCCCAGGCACTTCTCAGCACCTTCCCAGCCCTGACTGATTGAAGCTCTCTGTGCCTCTGTGCTGTGCCCAGGGTGGCTTCAGGCAGTGCCCCAGCCCTGCTGGGCTGGCAGAAGAGCTGCTCATCAAGAGAAATGTGCTTTTGAAGCTCCTCTAGGTTACCAGGAGCTGCCTCTGTGCCAGGAGCCCAGCCCAGCTCAGCAGCACAGACACAGCACCAGGACTTTAATGAGCCTCTGGGGCTTTGTGCTCAGTCCCTGAACACCAGTCCCTGAGAGGGAGCTGAAGAAACCTCTCCAGAGCTCCAAGTCAGAATCCAACTCCGAAGTTTCTTGGACTTTTAATGGGTTCCTCTGAGGGACACAACAGAGAAAGTGTCCCCAGGCCCCAGGCAGAGCAGCAAACTTGAGGCAGTGATGAGAGGTGGGGAAAAAGAGAAGCCAAGTCTTGGTGCCCTGGGGCACAGCAGCAGGGTCTGCGCTACCAAGGGCTGTGAGGAGACACCTTGTTCTGAGGCCCTGGGGCCTCCTGGCACAGCCCCAGCCAGGCTGGGCACTGTCAGCCCTTTGTCCTGCCCTTAGCATCCCCCCCTAGCCCACATCCCAGTGGCCTCAAGGTTTTGCTGGAAGGATTCCCTGGGGAGCCTTGCTCAGGAATGGCCCTGGGGGCTCCTTCACGCTCCCTGCAGGGACTGCAGATTTTACAAAGGTCTTTGGGTTTTGCTTTTGCCTTAGAGTCTCTGAGAGGTTTGTGCAACCCTGGCCTCCAATTATCTGCTGTAATTATTCCCTGGAGAGGCTTTGTCAGTAACAACACTGAGCGGGGCTCATTAATACTTCAAGGTACTTCAGTTATTTTAAGGTACTTTCTGTTTCCCTTTTGATACAGACTCTGTGAGAGGTTTGTGCAATCATGGCCCCAATTATCTGCTTTAACCAGTCCCTTGAGGGCTTTGTACTGACACTCAGTGGGGCTCATTAATGCTTTGAGATACTCAAGGTTTTTAAGGTAGTATGGATTTTTCCTTTCTACACTGAATTTCTCAGAGAATTTTTTGCCATCCTGGCCTCCAATTCTCTCCTCCAATGAGTCCATGAGGAGCCTGTGTTGGGGATGGACCTCAATGAGACCTATTCATGCTTTGAGACACTTTGGGGTTTTTCTCTGACTTTGACTCCTGGAAAGGTTCGTGCAATCTCCTCTCAAGCCCTGATGTTCAAGGGCTCAGCTCCAAATGCACCACGGGGCTCATTAGGATCGAGCCTGTGCTGACAAACCATGGCTCTGCCTTGATTTTTTCCTGGTCTGGAGCAGTTCTTTAGGAAGTATTCCTTTTACAGTTATGGAGAATTATTTTAAACAGCTTCTAAGAAATATGTATTCCTTTCTTAAAGGGTGTCTTTTATTGCTGTTCTTACTATACAAGAGGTGATTGCAGCATTCTGTGATTGATATTGATCCAGGGTGTCTCCTAAGTTGGTCTGGCCAGATCAGGGAAATTGTACCTTGGAGCTGACCGAGTGTGGACAACCTTGCCCCACATTCCCCAACCCCATGTGAGAAACAATTTTTAATTTCAAATATTTTAAATGGTTTATTAAGGCCATATCAAAATACAACAGAAGACTGAATAAAGAAAAGAATGCAGCACCAGGAGCAAAGGATTCAGTCACTGTGTGCTCATCTACAAAATGGATGTTCTGTCTTTTACACCTCTAGCCCCTCCCAAGGTCTTTTTATCGACTCCTTCTTCACTGTCCAGTGGTGGAGATCACTGTCTAACATCTTGATTGGAGGTCAGGGGCTGCCATAGTAACAAGCCAACCTTCCCAAATGCCCCAACTACTGAGGCCATCCTGTGATAACAATGCAAGGGGGAGGGGAAGGATAACTATACATCTAAAAAACTTTTCTTAACATATATTTAATATTCACCCCTTAATTGTGATAGTCAACCATAGAATTACTCATCTATAACAAGCTCCCCTTTTCTTTTTCTGTAAGTCCTTTTGCTTGAACAATTAGGTAAAAACTTTCTCTCTCTCTTGAATGAGTCATACCAGCATCTGTTGATGTGGGCAAGGACAGTGGGACAGGAGAAAAAATCTCAGGTTTTCCTTAGACACACTTATTTGGAATGGACAAAAGGGCATCACAGAGGTCCAGTATGGCTTTGACTCCCATCTACCGTGCCTATGTGGCTGCTACCCATAGTTGGTGTATCTTAGGGGTGAGTACAGAGGCCAACTCGGTCCTGCCCTCCAGTCCCTGTTGAATTAAAAGGCAACTGAGCAATGATAGAGGTCTGGTATGGCCTTTAGTCCCTTCCTTACCATGCCTTAGGGGTTCCTACCCACAGCAGGGCTATGGAGCCTTCTTGGTAGTGAACAAAGGGGCCAACCTGATCTTGCCCTCTATTCCTTGTCTTACTTCTTAAGGATGCTGCCCCATTATGTTTTACAGTCCTTTGTGTACTTCTCAACAGATGCTGGTAATTCTCACCCACTAAAACAGGAAGACAGTTCTCGAGCTGTTTGGTGGAAGCTTAACTCTACTTTTTGGGTATCTTGGTGTTTTTTTCTGGTTGTCTTTCAGTCTCTGCTTGAAAGTCAATCTTGTTTCACCCAGCCTGGATGTTATACTCCATTCTTTCAGTTCTTCTACTGGGCCTTTGACTCTGTTGGCATGAGTCCATCCCCACTCTGCAGTTCATACGGCCCATTCGGTGGTGAGCAGTACCTGAAAGGGACCTTCCCACTGAGGAGTTAGAGGCTGATCTCTCCATGGCTTAATCATCACCCAGTCCCCAGGATTAATATTATGGATTCTGAAATCCAGGGTGGTAATTTGAGGAATTGTCCCTTTATGTCTTAGCCCTTCTAAGGTTTGTGCTATAGACATAACTTATTTCTTGGCGTTGGCTTCCCTTTCCTCATAGGTGGCAACCTTCTGGGGTGAGGTCAGGAAGGGAAACCCAAACATCATTTCATAGGGTGACACCCCCAGATCTGACTGGGGTTGGGTTCTAATTCTTAATAAGGCCAAAGGGAGACATTTTATCCATGACATTTGGGTTTCAGTCATTAGCTTAACTAGAGCTTTTAAGAGTTTGATTCATTCTCTCAACCCAACCAGAGCTCTGTGGATGCCGTGGAGTGTGTAATTCCTAATTTTCTTCCAAGGCCTGAACAACTTTTTGAAATATCGTAGATATGAAATTAGTTCCCCGGTCTGAATCAATCCTGTTTGCCATCCCGTATGGGGGAATGATTGATTCTAGAAGTGTTTTCCTCACAACACTGGCATTGGCTTTCACAGTGGCTACCACCTCTACCCAATGAGTCGCGTGATCTACTATCACTGGCAAAAACTTTCCCCGTTGTACCTGGGGAAGCTCAGTAAAGTCTACTTGGATGTTTTGAAAGGGCTGTAAGGCAGTTCTCACCCTCCTCTGGGTGTTTTCCTCATGATTTTCCTATTCTCTTGTTGATTATCACACACTGATCAGTTACTTGCTTAGCTATTCTGAAAATTCCTATGCATCCCCAGTCTCTCAGAAACCAATCACTTAGCACTTCTGTACTCCAATGTGTTGTTCCATGTATGCCTTCTAGCATTTTCCTGGCAAAGGGTTTATTCAACATTTGCTCCCATCTGCTAATCTCCACTTCCCTTCATTATCTTTCTTCTCTCGTTTTGAGGAGCTCTTCCTCTTCTGTCCCACTCAATACGGGGACTTTTTGCATATCTCTCATTGGTGTTAATACTAATCTTAGTTTTTCTGTCTCTTAAAACTGGTGGCAGACCCAGAACTGCCCCAAATGGGCCCCAGAAATGTCACCAGGGACCCCAAAGTGGCGTCTTTTACCCTGTCTGTTCAAATGATATAAAAGATAACAAAAGGATTTAATATAGGACTGATTAGCATAAAGAAGGAAAAATCAATAGCCACACTGCTCAATTAATTAATGAAGGGAATTGTGTTACTTAGAAACAATGACCAATAAATTTTTTGCTTGCTAAAAAGGTATGGACTTTATAAATTAATTATAAAATTTGGTATTACAAATAGAGGTGCTGCATGGAACAAAGGGACCATGGTGACACCGTGGTGCTTCTTGGAACCAAGGGGCTTCATGGAACCAAGGGGCCATTCTGATTCTGCTTTGCCTCATGGAATCAAGGGGCCACTACGACACTGCAGGGCCTCATTGAACTAAGGCAGCCTTGTGACACTGCAGAGCCTTTGAAACCAAGGGTCCATTGGGATATTGCAGGGCCTCATGGAACTACAGAGACCATTATGAGCCTTCAGACCCCATTGGAACGAAGGGGCCATTGTAGCACAGCAGGGCCTCATGGAACCAAGGGGAACACAGTGACACTATGGGGTTCCATGGAACAAAGGGACCATTCTGACACCATGGAACCAAGGAGACCATTGCTATGCTTCAGGGCCTCATGGAACCAAGGAGGCCATTGTGACACATGGGGCCTTGTGAACCAAAGGACCATTGTGACACATGGGGCCATGTGGAACCAAAGAACCATTCTGGCACTGCAGGGCCTCATGGAATGAAGGGCACAACAGTGACACTGTGGGGCTCCAAGGGACCAAAGGAGCATTCTTAAAGTACAGAACCAAGGAGACCGTTGTGACACTCTGGGGCATCATGGAGTCAAGGGTCCATTTTGACACAGCACAGCCCCGTGAAACCATGGAGGCCATTTTTACACTTTGAGGCCTTGTGAAACCAAAGGGGCATTGCGGCACTTTGTGTCCCCAAGGAACCAAGGAGTCCATTGGGGCAGTACAAGGCCTCATGGAACCAAGGATTCCCTTGTGACACTATGCGGCCCGGTTGGGCTAAAGGGCAATTGTGGCACTGTGTGGCACCCTGGAACCAAGGAGAAAATTGTGACACTACAGGGCTCCATGGAACTAAGGATTGATGGAACAATGTGGGGCTCAAGGAACAAAAGGATCATTGTGACATTGCAGGGCCTCATGGAATACTGGAGCCCATTGTGACATTTCAAAGCCTCATTGAACCAAGGGGCTCTGCAGGACCTTGTGGAACCAAGGAGACCATTTTGACACTGCAAAATACACTATGGAAAACAATACAGAGAGAATTGTCTTGTCTTGTATTCTTTTCTAGTTTATAGACTGATGCCAGCAATGTCCAATTGATATTGACCTCCAGAACCTCCTAAAGCAGTCTGAATAGACATGAAAATCAAAACCCTTCATGACTGACAATGAATCACACTTTATGCCTAACCCCTCCATACCATTTCCCTTGTCCAAGCTCTGGGACTTCTATGGATCAGGAATGGTGTGGCCAGCAGGAGGAGGACAGGGATTCTTTCCCTGTGCTCAGCACTGCTGGGGCAGCACCTCGAGTGCTGTGTCCAGTTCTAGGTCCCCAATTTAGGAAGGACATGGAGGGGCTGGATTGTGTCCAGAGAAGGGCAACAAGGCTGGTGAGGGGTCTGGAACACAAGTCCTGTGAGTAGCAACTGAGGGAACTGGGGTTGTTTATCCTGGTGTCCTGGTTTGAAAAGGAAGTGAGATTTTGGGATGCTGTGGTCAAACTAATAGGAGCTTAGATTTGAATATTGGCACATGGTGTGGCCACTGAGGGCATGGATACGCCTCTGAGGACACAGGGGGTTAAAAGCAGAGAACTGCCAAGAAAACTTTCTTTTGGTTCCGGTGGGTGAAAGAGGTCAGAGCTCCCCTGCCCAGCTGCAGGCTGGGTGGGGAAGGGGAAGCCATGGGGCCGGGTGAGGTAGGCCGAGGCCTTGGACAGAGAAAGGAGGTGAAGGCTCCTGCAGGATGGAAGGGTGGAGGAGGACTGAGAGGCAGCAGGCAGCCCCCTGGCCCCCGAGACAGAGAAAGAGCGAGCCTGTGCCTGTGCTTGTGCCACCTTGAAATTTGATATCATGTGCTGGCAGTGAGGCTGAAGGAGAAGGGGAGCATGCAGCAAGGGTGCGGGGAGCAGGTGCCCGGCAGGGCCAGCGTGGGAGTCCTGGACAGGCAGAGCCTGAGATTTGAACCCTTTTCTTGGATGATGAAACCTTACAAATACTGATCCTTCTGGATTTGAATGATGAGAGATTGAGATGAAATAGAAGGAAATGGACAAGTGTGATGAAAGTCCATGCAAGTGAAAGATATCAGGAAAGTTGAGAAGAATCCTAGGTGGGAGGAGATGATGGAATGGCCTTTGGCTGGACTTCTCTTGTGTAGCCATGGACAGAACCATTTTTCTTGTGACACAGAGACTGCATTTAGGGGGAGGGAATGCCTTGGAGCCAAGAGAGTATGGTGGTGTTATGTGAAGGAGTGTGTGAACAGAGGCAACGGGTGAGGAGGGTGGTGGTGCCCTCCGTCTTCAGGGAAGAGATCTCTGTTCTCAAGACCCCTCAGCCCTGGGGGGTGAATTTGGGGGGGGGGGGCAGGTGTCCCAGAGTGAGAGACTGTGCTTTTTCTGGAACTGGGCAAAGCATCCTTAAAAGAGGAGCCCTAGAAGCAGCTCTGGTCCATGTGCAGTGGTAAGAGCACTGGGCATGGAAAGAAGATGTCACCATGGCAAATGATCTCCGGGTGGTGCTACATGTGACATGGAAACACAAGAGGTCTCAACTGTGTTTCCAGGGGAAGCCTATGGCACAAGAGGGACTCCTCTCCTCTTGATGAACTGAGAATTGATTATCTAAAGGGTGGTGATGGACTGAGAGTTGGCGATCTGAGGGGTGGTAACTGAATTGAGAGTCCAAGGTGTTGCTTACTGTGATGTATTGGGAATTTGGTCAGGGGAGGAGGAATGTTTGGAAGGTTTTAATCCTGAGTTCTGTGTGTTTCTTTTATATATTCCAAGTTAATAAAGTGGTTTTTTTCCCCTTTTATTCCTAAGCTGGAGCCTGCTTTGCCCTATTCCTGGTCACGTCTCACAGCAGACACCAGGGAGAATGTATTTTCATGGGGGCACTGGCATTGTGTCAGCGTCAAACCGGGACACCTTTTTAGCAGACGCCTGGCCCGTCTATAACTCAGAGCTCCTCTGCACCACAGGTAAGAGAGCCAACCTGGCAGATACTTGGGACAGGTGGACAAAAATACTGCCCAATGCTGTAGAGGAATCCGAAGAATTGGACCTGTTGGGGTCCTCCAAGGCCACATCCTATGTCAAATTTTACTTTAGACATCTGAAAAACAATTGGCCAGAAATTGACCGGACACAAAACACATACCAAAAAGACATATCAGCAATTAACAAAGCCTGTAACTATCCCTATGGATAACTATCAACTATACTGAAAAGCGGTAAATGCAATGCCTTATTACCTATCAAATTTTAACATGGTCTGATTTCTTTAACAAGAATGCTAACAAGTTTGCCATATAAAATGATGCCAGATGCAGTCACAAAAAGCTGTTGGGCTGTTAAGCAATATGCTAAATTGCATGTTATTATGTTTATTTTCCAGTAAACCTGCACTTTAAAAAGTCTTACTGAATTTCTCTTTCCATGGAATTTGCAGTTACCATGGGTTTTTCTCATAAATGATTTACTTATAATTCTAATATGCTTGTTACAACTTGAATCCCTCCAGTACATCATCATGCGGTTATTTCACTTCGTGCTTATTCACCTTCAAGTAGTCTTTTTGTGTTAATAACCTTGGACAAAATTACATCATGTCATAATCTATAACTTTTAAGGATGTTTATTTTAATTCTGTTAAATTAAAGCCCAATATTTTGATGCTCAGTTACCTTCTGTTAAATTAAATAAGGCAAAGTTTTATTTGGTTAATTTTGGTAGATTTTATTTCTGTTAAGTTTCAGTATTACTAAGTTTGAACAATGTTCTATTCCAGTTTTTATGCATCCAGGTATGTTTGGTATTAAATAGGAATTAACTTTGAGTTCTCTTGAGTGTGTTTTTTGTACTACCAAGGTGATTATGAAATTATGTTTATTAATTTGAAATCCTTTTAGGGCTGAGTTTAAGTTCCTCTTGTTAAGTTCTAGCGCTGTCCAAATAAATTTCTATCAGGTTTGAGTGTTATTTAATCTGAAGTATCATCAATTTTACTAGTGAGCTGTTCAGTGGTTTCCTTTGATGCATTTATTCTGTCATAAATACATAAATGTTTGTATTACTGTTTTTATAGCCAGCTTTTCATATGCCTTACCACCTTTTGGTGTAATTATCTACAAGACACGTGTCATTTCAGAATCCTCCTTTTGTTCACTAGCTGCTTATGTATCTCTCAGACCAGACTACCCCTCTAGCTGGGCTTCACACTGTGGCTTTATGCTTTGATCCAGTGCTGTCTCATCATTTTTAAGTATTTTTCAGAGTTCCAAGAAATAAGATCTCAGCTTTGTCGAAAGCCTCCTCTAAACTGATGGTATTGTGACATCTACTCTCAGTAATCAGATGCAGCCCCAATTATTATTACAGAACCACTCCAACAGTTTTCTGGGTTTAAAGCATCTCTGTGCTGAGGTAATTTTGGAGGAGACAGCTCTTGGATGGTTCATTAGTCTGTCACCCCTAGACCTTTACTCCTAAGTGCTATTCCCAAGATCCTTGTTTTAAATTACGTTTAAGGAATTCTCTCCCACTTAGAGCTTGGGTGGTGGCCAGACCTTAGCTCTACCTGGATGGGAATTTGCCAACAGACCCAGATGTTTTCTGCATCAAAGCTAGATTTGAGTTGCTTTGACTTGGCAATTTGACCCTCTAGACATGACAGTTGAACTGTTTTGAAAGGGAGTTTGGGAATTATTATCTGGAAATAATGATCCAAGTCTCCACTGAATCGAGGTTTGTCAGCTGTTTGCAGACTCTGGGATGTTGTTACGTTATTGCAGAGATTGCTATTTACCTAATTCTACCTATGTTGTTAGCTTTGTTTGCTACTTGAAATATTCCTGATTGTTGTATCCAAATTATTCCTAATTGCTGTAAGTTTCTTGTTCACTGCATGTATTATTTTGCTATGATGTTTCATCATACTTGTAATAAAAGACATGCATCTCATTCTTAAAAAACAAAAAAGAAGAGGAATGATCGCCTTAAGAACGTTCAAGTAATTCAATATGTACAAGAGAAGTTTGGACAAATAATCATTTTGAATAATGCAATATTTACATTAGAAATTTGGAAAAAAGATCATCACATCTAAATCCCAATTGGCTGTACCACAGTGAAGCCTAATTGATTCATTAACTTCAGGAGAAGATGTGCCTGTGTTTTATCATCAGCAGCTCAAAGCAGTCACCTGTTCATTCCATCAGATACTGATCAGCTCTGAAAAATTGAGGCCCAGTGAAAGGAGAAATAACCTCATCACCTTGCAGCCTTTGTGGCCAGAGCAGGAGCAGAAGGAGGACTGCCAAGACATGGCTGTGGCTGCAAACTGACAGAGGCAATTTGCCAACAAAAACCTCATGGCATCCTCATGGTACAGTGCTCCTATGAACCTTCTGCAGTTATTCCCTGTTCCAGCTCCCAGGAGGACATTCAGTGATGTCAAAGATTAACATTTCCAGCTCACAGACTTTCTCATCCTTCTCAACTCATTGGAAACAATGGTCATTTCTTTCCATTTCCCTAAGAGACATTGGACATTATTCTTTTGTTTTCTCATGCTGCAAAACCCTGTGTCAATGACTTGATAGAATTTGGTAGGTTTTGTTGATTGTAATTGGTCTTTTATCTGTCTCATCCCATATCTAACAGATAACCAATGATAACCTTGATGAGATAATACCCTCACAAGAGTGAGCTGTTTCAACATCAGAACATAGGAGCCTTTTTTAAATGAACGAAAAGGGGGAGATGTCATAGACAGGTACAATAATGATAAAAGAAAGGCCTTTTGAAATCAGGCCTTGTTCTGCCATATTAATAGCTGGCCTGTCATCTCTTCTGAGTGCAGCTAAGCAGTTACAAGTTCCCGTGTGAAGCTATTTTGAGAATGAGACTTTGTGAACAATCTATTCTGAGGGTGAAAAACAAATGCACCTGCAACAACAAGGGATTTGTCCCATGAGAATCAGTGAAGAGGTAAAAAATACAATAGAGAGATTTGATGCACAAGTAAAATCTATTTTATTAACCAATAATAAAATAACTGGAAAGAAATCTATGAACTAACTAAAGTTGCATACAAGGTCTGTCAAACTGTGTAAAATTAGTTGTGTGAATAAAAATCAAAGAGTTCTCCAGCTCAGGTGGTTCCTCTTGGATTTCAGTTCCCCCCTTCTTTGAGGCTTTAGGTTCCGCCTTCTTTGGGGCTTTGGTTTCCTTCTTCTCTGGGATTGTGGTTTGCTTTTCTGGGATTTTGGTTTCCTTCCTCTCTGATGCTTTGGTGTCCTTCTTCTCTGATGCTTTGGTTTCTTTCATCTCTGGGATTTTGGTTTTCTTCCTCTCTGATGCTTTGGCTTCTTTCTTCTCTGGGGATTTGGTTTCCTTTTTGGGGATTTTGGTTTCCTTATGCTCTCGAGTCTTGATTTTCCCCTTTGCTGGTTTTGGAGGTTGCTTCCCAACAGAGACACCCTTCTTTTCCTTCTTCTGCCTCTCTTCCTCCTCTAAGGCTTTTGCCTCCTGCTCAAGCTTTTGAGCTTGCTGCTTCAGCTCCCTTCTGCAGACAAAACAGAAAACATGGCTGAGAGTCCCACCAGAACCTTGGGCTCCCTAGTCCTGGCTGGCCCTGCACTTTATTCCTTGACCCTGAGGCCATTTCTGTGAATTCTCCTCAACCCACAGAGGCTGGGAACATCCCAAGTGACGACATTGGTTCAAGGCGACCTCCAGGACCAGCCAAACCTGAGCTTTGCCATCATAAGCTCTTGACGGTGCCAGCTCTCTCTGAAGGCACAGCCAGACCCCTCCAGCCCCTGCCAAAGGCTGATCCAGCAGCTCTCTGCACTGGTGCCTGGAAACACCCTTTGTCTCTTGGCTTCCCAGTTTAAAGCAGAGCACAGATTGCTGACATCTGCTTAGCTCTCCTACAGTTCTTACTCAGCTCATTCAGCCCCCTTCTCCCTGTGCATAGCTGAAGCATGATTTTTAAGAGTTCAGATTTCAGCTGAGGCTTAGAAGCAATTGCCATTGATCAGGATGTAGATTAGATAGGCAGACCATAGGTTAATGATCATGAGATGCTTAAGCTGGAGCTGATTGTTCTATTGTTTACCATTAGGAGCTTCTTTCTAGAAGGAAGTGGAGAAAGTGAACTGTCATAAGAACATCTTGAAACCAGTAGAACAATGCTTTGGCACTTGGGCTTGATGTCAATCAATCACTAAGCAGGGGACCTTGGATGGTGCCAGAGGGTCACAGAGACCTGATGAAGACATTCCTGACTTCATCCCCTAAGACCACTGACCCAATTTGAGACCATTGACCCAATTCAAGGGAAGAATTGCACAGGAGTGAAGGACCAATGACCTCATTTGAATACAGAGCAGGGATGGGAGGTGCTGGGGTTGTGCAGATGTATTGTATGTAAGAACTTGGGCAATAAAGAGAGGGCAAAGCACCTTGGACAGCACGGTCATGCCTTTTAGGGATGACTCTGGTGCTGCCCGCCAGAGTTAATAAACATCCCACTGTCTAACTTTAATTAGTTAGAGACTCTCTGCCCGTGATCTTTGAGTTTAATGACTCCTAGCCTGCTCCTTCATGAGAACAATCCCATCAGTCAGAAAGCAAAGGCTGCAGGAACTCCTCTCCTGCAAGACAGACTCTTGTAAGGCAGATTTCCTGCTGGAACCCAGCTGGGACCAAGAAACCAGTGCTGGCTGCCATGGAAACCATTGGAAGCAGCCTCATCCGTCTCCTCCCCATGAAACCAACTTCAGCCTGGCCTGAAGAAATCCTGATGCACAGGCTTGCTTTAAGCACCTCCACTCCCAGCTCCACACTTGGCCTGTGTGTCCTGAGCTGGGCTGCCTTGCTGGAGCTGAGCTTCCCCTGTGCTTGCCTCCTGCTGCAGCTGCAGGGGAGCCTAAAGGACATGAGCTTTTCTGGCTGCTGTCCCACCATAAGGAGAACCCTGGCAGATCAGTAGTGCAAAGACTTCATCTGTGGCAGGAGCAGGACCCAAAGCAAGGTTTGCTCTGTGCCCCACTGGTGCCCACACTACAATCCCACTGTTCTGGTGGAGAAGGCAGATGATGAAGAAGAGGCCACTTAACACCACGGATTTCAAGACACCTCTAGAGGCGGTGCCAAGCCCAGAGCCCAGCTCCCTGAAGGCAGCAGCTAAGCCAGCAGGGCTCAGCACTCAAATAGAGAAGAAGATGTTCTGTCTCAACAGAAGAAGGTCCTTCCTCTCTTGGCAGCCAGGGAGCTCAGAGTGGCCATCCCTGTGTTGCTGCTGGCCTTTGCTTTGCAGCTCCTCTGAGCTCAGAGGCCTTGGAGCAGGGAAGCCCTGCAGGGACAATAACCCATGGCAGAGCAGGAATCCATGGAAGGCTGACTCACCTGTCCCTGAGAGGGGCCTGAGAGCCACAGTTGATCTCCTGGGGGCTCAGGGAGGAGCTGACATGTGAGGCTGCCCTGGGCACCAGCACCTCGGAGGTGGAGCCTCCCTCCATGTGGCACAGCTCCGGGACATTGCAGGTGGTGTTGAGGTGGCCAGAGAAGGTGGAGGAGACCTGCTGGCTCTCTTCTGGCTGCAGCACACCTGGCAGTGGCAGGATACTGAAAGCCTGGACGGAAGACAGGAGAGATTGAGGTGTTGAGCATGGAAATGGATGAAGAAGAGCATCTTGGAGCAAAGTGCCGCTGTAGCCAGAGGGGCCTATTCCCCAAACACTGCCAGAATCACCCTCACCTCATCCTGCATCCATGCTATTGACCAGTGCAGGGACCACGGGGAAAATCTCCCATACTCACGGGGCAATGCATTAATTAGTACATCACATGAAAGTTAACTGGGATGTCTTCTGGCAGTAGAAATTCTCTCTGATGCACAACTTGCCTTTACAAAGTTTCAAAACTTCCTGCTTTTAGAAAAGGAGGAGACTCAGAGTGAGAGCTCTTGGAGCTGAGGGAAGGAGTCCAGCCCAGCTCATCTGACTCCTAAGGCTCTTCCCCTCTCTCTCTGATTTAAATGCTTCTTTCTCAAGGTGCTACAGCAAAAGCTCCTGCAAAAATTTCCTGTGGAGCACCTGAGGAGTTCCAGGGAGAGCAGTGCCCTCCACAGGTGCTGCACAGCATCCTTGGGCAGCCCTACAACGTGTCCTGCACAGCCTCACCAACAAGCAGCTGCCCCAGGAGCACTTTGTGATGGGCCTGCAGGGATGGGAGACCCCTCCGTGGCCAATGCTGAGGGCCCCCAGTGGCACTGGTAGCTCCAGTCCTGCTTGCCACACTGACAATGGGCAAGGGGGACAGATTCTCTCTTGCCTTCTCCCCTCCCAGGGGAGTGTGCGCCACGTCCAGGAAGCACCAGAATCCCTCCAAGCCTTGAGGCAGGTGAGGGTGCTCAGGAGTTGTTGCTGGCACCCGACAAACAAGCCATTTTCTATGCTGGGGGGAAGAGACAACCCCTCTGCAAAGTCTCCCTTTGTCAGACAGCGCCAGGGCCAGCAGTGCAACAGCAGCTCTGGGTGAAAGCAGAGCCCTGCAAACAGGGAGTCTGGCTGCCTTGGGAAGAGGCTCCATGGAGATCATGATCATCCCAGCTTGCTCTGGGAGGGAAGCTGGAGGTGTTACCATGATGATGCAGAGAGAAGCCTCATTTTACATGGGGAAGGAAACAAGGCAAAAAATCCCACGCTCAGCACAGGCCTGTAGGATCTGAGTCAGCTTCTCCAAAGAAAACTGTGGAGAGCTTTGTTCAAACACAGCTTATAGAAAAAGGCCATGAACATATATAGCTGGTTAAAAAGTAAAAGGCAACTGTAAGCAGCAAGTTCTCAGGCCTTTTCCTTAACAACAATAAACACCATGTCCTTGAGTAAGTGATGAGAAAAACATGGTGGAAAACATGGAGGCCTTGAGAATGTTCAATAACAAGTCAACAACAGGATGAGAAAAAACAAGTATTAGCCTCAACAAGAAAACCACAGGTATTGACAACAAAGGAGGGGTTGGTGTGTAATCTGTAACCACTGATGAGCTTGGATTTTGTAATGTGTATGAGCTTAATTAACACTACTATAAAAGTGTGTAAGCTGGATCAATAAATCGGAGTTCGATGCTCATCAATCAGATGGTCGTCTCCCTTCACTTTGTCAGAAAACTCTCCTGTTTCTCCCTCCCCTGACCCAGAAGCAGATGCAGGCATGAAAAATCCTGAGTGGTGTGGACAATGGGAAAATATAGGCCAAACCCAGAAGGAATTTTCTGATCCTGTAGACTGGGATTTTCCATGGGAACAAATTCAGAACCCAACTGAGGTGGGAAAATACCTAAAAGAGAAGTGCCATGACGATTCTAAGGAGAAAAGGCTCATTGCAATAAGCTGGGCCCTGGCCTATGCTTATCACACTCTGTTAGATAGTGTAGGGCAGCAGACAGAGGCAGGGGGTCAGGGAGATAAATCAGCTATCTCAGTCACTCAAGCTGTAGCCAACAGCCCAGGCTCGAAGCCAGCAGCCAAACCAGACAGTGAGCCTAAGCCAGCATCTAAACCCATGGCTGTTGCTACCAGTACTAGCAGTGGGAAATGCACGGAAAAAACTAATCAACCAGTGGATGATGATGATGATGATACAGGAGAAGAAACCTCGATGCCTCCTGACATAAAATCAGGAGTCAAAGCAGCAGGTGCAAGATGAGATGCAAATATTGAGTCCTTTTCCCTGAAGGACCTTCGTGGCTTACGAAAAGATTACACCCGACGACCTGATGAATCCATAATTATTAGTTGGTTAGTTCAGCTCTGGGATGCTGCAGGCGAGGCTACAATTCTGGATGGCACTGAAGCCAGGCATTTGGGATCCCCATCACAGGATCCTGTCATTGGCCAAGAAATGATGAGGGGGGCTAACCCTCACAGCCTCTGGGAGTGGGTCCTAAGAAGTGTACCACAAAGATACCTGTGTGCAGAAAATCTCTATATGCAGCAAACCCAGTGGAAAACCATAGAACAAGGGATTCAACGCTTGAGAGAAATGGCAGTGGCCGAGATTGTCTTCTCAGATGATGGAAACACTGTAAATCCAGACTTGGTACCATGCACATCTCTGATGTGGAGAAAACTTGTATGACTTGGGCCACAAGAATACGCTTCTGCTTTAGCCATAATGAAGCGGGATGATGGTGAGGAGACTGTGCCGGATATGGCAAAGAAGCTCCGAGCATATGCAGACACTGTGCATGGCCCAACACATGCCAGAATGGCAGCAGTGGAAACATGTCTGTAAAGGTTGGAAGACAAGATGGAGGAGGGTCACAAGAAACTGAGGGAGGAGATTAAAGAGAGCTTTCTCCAAATCTCAGCAGTACAGATCAGAGATTCTGGTACCCAACACAGATGTTCCCCAGATGGCGACAGAAGGTACATCCCATGAGCTGAGCTGTGGTTCTACCTGCGTGATTGTGGAGAAGACATGGGGAGATGGCATAGAAAACCTACCACTGCTCTGGCACAACGGGTGCGTGAACTGAAGACTCAGAGAGGAAGGTCCAAAAGGGAAGCAGCTCCAGTGGCCAGTAACCGAACTGTCACATATGATGGTAATGACAATATTTTTGATCCCCTTGAAGGAACCTCCAAGGCATGTGCCCAGGGAAAAAAGGATAACCAGGCTTAGAGGGGTCCTGCCTCTAGCCAGGTAGAGGCTGGGGAAAACCGTGGGTTTTGGACTGTGTGGATTCATTGGCCTGGCA
The DNA here is from genome assembly GCF_028018845.1 of Melospiza georgiana. Classification (NCBI taxonomy): domain Eukaryota; kingdom Metazoa; phylum Chordata; class Aves; order Passeriformes; family Passerellidae; genus Melospiza; species Melospiza georgiana. Next base: position 3,329,612 of record NW_026652215.1, read on the forward strand.
AATCTGAACCACAAGAATACAAAGCTTTGGTTGACACTGGTGCACAATGCACATTAATCCCATTGAGACATGTGGGGACAGAGTCTGTTTCTATTGCTGGTGTGACAGGGGGATCACAGGATTTTACTTTGGTGGAAGCTGAGGTGACCCTGACTGGAAATGAGTGGAAGAAACACTCTATTGTGACTGGCCCAGAGGCCCCATGTATTTTGGGCATAGACTACCTTCGAAGTGGCTATTTCAAAGACCCAAAGGGACTCAGATGGGCATTTGGAATAGCTGCTGTAGAGACAGAAGGTGTCAAGCAGTTGAACAGCTTGCTTGGACTGTCAGAAAGCCCATCTGCAGTAGGTCTCCTGAAGGTGGAAGAGCAATGAGTGCCAATTGCCACCTCAACAGTGCACCACCGACAGTACTGTTTTGCAGAGAAAAGAAGAAACTTCACAACTTTGTAAAAGTTGTAAAGCTTGGTATGCTTTTATTACGATGGGCGCAGGACGCAAGTCTTCTAAAAAGGCATGTGTACTTCTGAAGACTTCGGGTCTTCTTTTATTTCTCTTCTAAATGCATATAGTTTCACAATAAGTTCATACATATTTATTTTGTGTGACATTTAGCACTAGTTCTTCTTTATTAAAGGAATTTCTAAGTCAGGGGCAAATCGACTTTGTGGTCTTTTCTGTTTTTCTTTTTCTGTCTCTGCTGTTTCGGCATGCGAGTTTTTCTTTTAGCTTTGGCTTTACAGACTTTTCACTTTTCTTAAACACTTCACTTAATTTAGAATGGATCTTTACTTTGTTTTATTCTCTCTTTTCTTAGGAAATAAGTAAATTCTTTTACTTAATGAAAACTTTTACGACAGTAAGTGTCTTTTAGTGCTTCACTATGTAGGCTTGACAAAGAGGTTAGTACAGCTATTTGTTGTAGCATCTTTTAGTTCTAAATTAACAATATAATAGATTATTTTAAGCTTATTTTAACTAATATTAGTAAAACTACAATGGGGTGGCACAACTTATTAAAGATTCTATTTGCAGTTGGTGACTACTCAAAGATCACATCTCACTAGTGATGATCTATATTTTGTTTTAGTCTTTGTAGAACTCTGGTTATCTCTTTTATATTATGTTGGACAGTAATTAAGGTTTTCTTTCTGCTTCTTTGGATTCTTTTTAAGCTTTCTAATAGGTCTTGGTGCTTAATTAATTGTTTTACTAATGTAAGGTTTATCTTATTAGGGGTAGGTGGCAGTTTGTGATACATTGTGTAATTGGCTTAAATCAGCTGGTGAGATGTTACTGGTACTAAATACAAAAAACCACACTTAATAATTTTAACAAAATTACAAATACAGAGATTAGAATGGTTTCTACTAGACAGAATAACATCATTGCTATCAATTTGTACAGCAGCACAAGCAGTTCTCAAGCATACATTTTTTTTAGTATATACGAGCACAGATTTTTGGTCAGTGACTGGATGAATTTCAAAGTGACAAATACTTTGTTCAGTGTCTAAACACACATTTTGAGCTTTAATAGTATTGCTTTCACAAATGAATCTTATTTGTTCTCTAGTAATGCAGGATTTTAAGTTTACTGTCTGCTACTTTCTATTTATCTTTTGTGTGTACACTTTATGTTCTGAAGGACAGAGTATTGTTTTTTCATGGTTTAATCTTAGAGCAACGATGGGATGGATAACATAAACAGTGGCATTACGTATGGTAGGAACAAAGGCAGTTGCTACATTAGAAACAGGATCATAGGTGAAATTCACTATAGTCTGCTGGATTGAAACTTCTTTTCAATATTTATTGGAAAAAGGCTCCCAATATTACCAGTTAGATTGTGCCTGGGCCGGTCTGACCCTCGCTGCTGGGCCAAAGGCAGCAACTGCGGTGTATCACCCCAGAGATACCTTGGCTTGCTGGTGGTTGCAGCTGGGCACTGAACAAGTCCAGGCTTGTTAGGAAACCCCGTTTACCTCAGGAGGATAGCTTCAGGCGATGGTGAAGAGAAAAAGGAGAGGATTCTGCTGGAGGGTTTAATGTCCAGAGGTTCATTCCATGGTTACAGAGGTCTGAACGTGAGGAACTGCTCCAACAGAACTACGACCGCATGCTCTGATCACCTTTTTAAGCTCAGGGACAGAGGGAGGGGAGGTACAGGTGAGCCACCAACCAGGTGAGAGGGGCAGGGTCTCAGGGGAAGATGACACCCAGAAAGGCCAATGACCTCTGGGCATAGGGGCATCCTTTGAACTTGACCAACCACACGACGCCTTGCTGGAATGTTAAGCCTGATTGACAGGACTCACTCAGCATGGGGGCAAGGGGGAAGGGAGAGAGGTATAGGCACACTTGCGGAAATGACCTGGAAGGCCAAAATGGGACATTACAGCACACCACAACATCTCCCCCTAGTTTTGTTTAAAAAGAAGAGGACTGTGTTTGTGGTGCAGAATGATTGCCAAACCATGGTTGGTAAATCAGTTCTTCCTCTACAGGAGGGTCAGTGTTTTCCACTGAGGCTTCCAGGTCATCCATTTGAGCACTGAGGGCTTCCAAATGGTAGACTTCAGGAGGGGGAGTGAGCTTGAAATTAACTTGAGCACCATGTGTTTGATTAGTCCAAACACAATGCTAAAAACTACAATAACTATAACTAAAATAAATAGCACTAAAAACACCATTTTCAGAATAGATCCCAACCAGCCCGAGAGTCCCCAGCCATTGAACAGTCCATTCAGCCAGTCATCAGTTTCTCTCTTGACGTCGCTCACCATGGTTTTCATCTTGTCAATTGTGGCATGTACGTTCTCTGCCTTTGATTACAAGTCAAGACAGCAGAGTCCTTCAAATTCTTCACAGCGATGGTTGTGCAGAAGGAGCAGATAGTCTATGGCTGCCCTATTTTGAATGGTGGCTTGCCTGGTAATTTCCTCATCTGATAAGAGGTCACTCAGGGCAGTAGAAGTGAGGTTTGCCTGTTTTGCAACCCAACATTCCAATCGGCCTAATTCTCCCATGGTTTTTGCTGCCGAGATCCACGGCAGAAGGACTGTAATTGCGGTGGCCTTAAGTCTGGACCAGTGAATAATTTCTGAATTACAGTCAGGGTCTAATTGCCTTAGGTCTCTTTTTTTGATAGCCAATGTATGTGTGTTGTTTTTAGTTTGCCAATGTATTAGGTTTGTTCGATTTGGTGTTAACAGGCTCAGCTTGCCAAAGGTACATGGACTTCCGAGCAGACAAGGAGGGAGACCTGCCCATGCTCTGTCTCCACATATTAAAAACACACCCTTTGGGAGTTCACGAGGCTTGTAATCACCACCAGATGAGTGCATGACTAAGACTGAATTTTCACACCATTTCTTGTCTGTGTAGTGTGGGTTGCTAGGGTCAGAATAGGTGTTTGGTTTAGCTTCATGATATGGTAAGCGGGAATTGAATTTAAAGTGAATGCAAAAGGTTGCATTCATGGAGCCTAAGAGATGGAACTCTTGTGTCTCCCTTTTTGATACTGGTAACTTTCTCGCCCACTCCTGCCAAAACAGTAAAGGATTGTCAGCAGGGTAACGGCCAGGGGAAGGTGCGAGTAAGTTAACTTCATTTAAGGCACTCCACATTTCATTTGGGAACTCTGAGGATTTAAAAGGAACTCCCACCAGGCAAGTTGACAGAGGGTCAGAGGCTGTCGCGGTGGAGAGGCAAATGTGATCTTGTCCAAGGGCTCTGGCCAGAGTGGTCCATACATTCGCTTTGGGCTGAGGGACTAACCAGGAGGTTGCTGGAGAAATGATCGCAAGTAGGACGAGAAGCAGGCTCGGTCTCATGGCGTCTCGAGACTGCACACGAACAGCAGGATCTAAACCGGTAAAAGGAAACTTAAGACAAACATATATTACAAGCTATTCCAGATAGGAGGCTTAAATGGAATTTCCTCCAGAGAACGTGTGCGGCGTTTTCTTCTCCAGGCAGCATGAGCAACCTGGGGTGCTTCTGTAGATTTCTCTGAGACCTTGGGAACATAGGGCTTTACCCATTTGGAAGGAACCCACCTTAAACCAGAGGGGGTGGACACACAGGCATATCCACGTCCCCAAGTAACCAATTTGTAGGGTCCCACCATTTTCCAAGTCTCAGGGTCCTTTACTAAAACTGGAGGTTTTTCTTTCATTAACCTATGATTGCTCCCCCCAAAGTGGCGTAAGATGGGTGGGTTCAGGCTGTCAAAAGAACAATTCAGAAAATTGATTGTGAATAGCGCCCTGGCTAACCGGATGTGGGGAGGTTCCACCTTCAGAACCTGTTGTTGCTGGTCCAGGACCCTTTTAATATCACGGTGAGTTCTTTCTACAATGGCTTGACCTGTAGGGGAGTAGGGGATGCCAGTTTTGTGCTCTACTCCCCATTGCTGCAGGAAGCTCCCGAATTCCTTGGATTTGTAAGCAGGCCCATTATCAGTTTTCAGCTCCTTGGGGATGCCCATGAAAGAAAAAGCCTGTAAGAGGTGCTTAATAGCATCAATAGATGATTCTCCTGTGTGGGCAGAAGCATAGACCGCTCCAGAAAAAGGATCTACACTAACATGAACATATTTCTGCCGTCCAAAAGACCGTATGTGTGTTACATCTGTTTGCCACAGTTCACAACTGTTCAGTCCCCTTGGGTTTGCTCCCGTACTCACTGTAGGGAGTGCATGTTGTTGGCAATTTGGGCATGTGGCCACAATCGCTTTGGCCTGTTCTCGAGTGATGTTAAACTGACGAACCAGGCCAGGTGCATTTTGGTGGAAAAGCTGGTGGCTGATTTTTGCCTGTTCAAAAACATTTGGGATAGTGGCCATCACTGCAGGTGCAGCAAGAGCATCTGCCCTTCTGTTGCCTTCAGCGATAAACCCTGGCAAGTCAGTGTGTGACCTGACATGCATCACATAAAATGGTTGCTCTCGGTGAGTGACTAACTTTACCAGTTTTGAGAGCAATTTGAAAAGTGTGATGTTAGACACATCTTGCAGTATTGCTTGATCTGCCCTGGATACTACTCCTGCCACATATGCAGAGTCTGTAATCAGATTAAATGGTTCTGAGAACCTTTCAAAGGCCCTAACAACCGCAGCCAATTCAGCAACCTGAGGTGAACCTTCCACCTCAGCAATGTCTGTCTCCCACTGCTGGGTTTGAGGATCCTTCCAAGTCATAACGGACATGTGGGACCTCCCAGACGCATCTGTAAAGACAGTTAGAGCCCTTTCTAAGGTCTCCTACTTAAAGCACTTCTCAATTTTAAGGTAAATTGAACATCTTGTTCGAACAATTTGTGAGCGGGCCGCGCTACCGAAATTTGTCCTGAGTAGGAATCCAGAGCAAACTGCAACACTTCATTTTCTTGAAACAATTGTTCCAGTATTTTCATAGTATTTTGACCTGATTTTAACTCAACTGGAATGTGAATGCACTTAAAATCACATCCTGCTAACTCCCTGATCCGGGTCCTTGCTTTTTGGATCAGTTCTGCTACCAGCTCCTGAGTCTTTGTCAGTCTCTTGGACCTTTTATGACTGAGGAAAACCCATTCTATGATCAAGAGAGGGTCCCTCTGGTCCCGGTCCTTTTTTGGTGTGTTCTTTGCCTTAGGTGTTTGTTTTTCCTCCCACTGGAAAATAATTCCATGGAGGTGTGGCAACTTACCTAGGATGATAAATTTGAATGGCAGGTCAGGCCGGCATCGGTTGGCCTGTCTTGTGGACATTGCAATCTGAACCTTTTCTAGAGCTTTCCGTGCCTCTGGGGTAATAGACCTAGGAGCACCTGGGTCCTCTCCCCCTTTCAATAAATTGAAAAGAGAGGCAAGGTCTTCATTAGTCAGACCAAGCCATGGTCTTACCCAATTCAAAGACCCACACAACTTGTGGACATCCGCAAGGGTCTTGATCCTTGGATTGATTTCTAATTTTTGAGGAACAATGGTCCTATTTCTAATTTCTAAGCCCAAATACTACCAGGGTGGCATCTTTTGAATTTTCTTTTCCTGGAGCTCGAAACCTGCAACAATCAATGCATCGATCATTAGGTCAAGCGCATATGTGAGTAAATCATCATTGGGGGCACACACAAGGGTATCATCCATATAATGATAGATGATGGCCTTCTCTGCAGCTGCACGTACTGGGGAAAGCAGGGAGGAGACATACCACTGGCAGATAGCTGGAGATACCTTTAATCCCTGAGGAAGAACGGTCCAATGGTACCTTTTCATAGGGGATTCCATATTATTGGAAGGGACGGAGAATGCAAAATGCGGTGCATCATCAGGGTGCAAGGGGATTTGGAAAAAACAATCTTTAATATCAATAACAGCTAATTTCCAATCTTGGGGAAGCATCGTTGGGGATGGCATACCAGGTTGGGGAGAACCCATATCTTCAATTATATTATTAATTTGTCGGAGGTCGCAGAGGAGCCGCCATCTCTTTTTGTCAGCTTTTTGGATGACAAACACTGGGGAGTTCCATGGGGACATGGTCTCCACAATGTGGCCCTTTTTTAGTTGCTCTTCCACTAGTTCTTCAAGCACCTTTATTTTTTGTTTACTGAGCGGCCACTGTTTCACATCAACTGGTTTGTCTGTTTTCCACTTCAGTTTTTGGGTGGGGCACTGTTGTGCAATGACTGCTGCACAAATATGCTGTGGAGAGTCTGGAATATCAATTGTGACACCCCACTGGGCCATTAAATCTCTCCCTAACAAAGGTTCTGAATAATCTAACACAAATGGATGGATATTTGCCAATTGTCCGTTTGGTCCCTCAAATTGAATAATGCTTTTGGATTGTCTTGCCAATTGCAGGCCTCCTACACCTTGAAGGTGACCGGCAACATTTTGCAAAGGCCAATGATCTGGCCAGTGTTGTACTGGAATCACTGTGCAGTCTGCACCTGTGTCTACAAGCATCTCAATGCGTTTAGACTTCCCACCCCCACTGACATTACACCATAATTTGGGTTTGTCTTTCCCAATAACTTGGACTCGGGCGACTGTGGGCCCTTGTTTTTTGATATTTTCAGGTAAAGATGGCACAGGGATAGCTTGTGCAACAATTTGTCCCTTGGGAAGAAACAGGGGTGGGTGGAAACAATGCAGGCCGAGAACGAATTGCTCAGGATCTGATGTTGTCATTCCCGGAGCAATTCTGATCTCTTGTGGTGTGTGTTTGGTGTCCCCAATGACGATGTACTTACAACGAATCCGGTTCCAAGCACCCTTCTGTTCAGGATTTACAGACACAAAATGCCAATCAGTGTCCTCCAGATGGAGTGACTCAGCTGCAACCTGTAAGGCTCATTGACAGAAGACATGGTTAACACAGGATCACTTAAATCATACACAGTCTTTGAAGCACCTGCTTCACTTACACAAACATTAATATTATCACGCGCTTGATTTGTTTTGCTACCCTTATTCCCTTGGCCTGCTCTTTTTGTGTCTGCGCGCCTGGCAGGCCGGCGCCCCCTTTTCAGTTTTTTTGTTGTTGATGACCCCCAGGGAGGGCTTGTAGTTCTCCTCCCCTGCCATTTCTGAATTCATCAAATTCCCTTTTCAGGAGGCACTGGTTACTCCAGTGCCCTAGGTTGTTACAAAGCAGGCATGGTTTTGTGGGCTCAGCCAGTGCTGGTCTCCACTGCTGCCCAGGGTACTGATGTGCTGAGGGGAAAGGCGCAGGGCTGGCAACGGCGACACGCTGAGGTGGTCTTGGCAGCAGCCTTGGTCTGGTGTCTTCAGCCACACTCATCAGAGGCACTTTCCTGTTACACACTAGAAGCATATCTTTTAGGGTGGCGGGAGGTTCGATAGGAAGGCTCAGGATTGCCGATTGACACTGTTCATTTGCATTTGGAAATGCCATTTCTTCTAAAATTGCTTCCCTAGCATTGTCTTTTTTAACTTGTACTTCAGTAGCTCTAGTTAACCTTTCTACAAATTTCAAAAAAGGCTCTGATGGTAGCAGTTTAATTTTACTATAGGGTTCAAAAGGCCCCTCAGGTTGTAGGGAAAAGAATGCTTTTTCAACTGCTTTTACTTTCTCGAGTGTTTCTGCAGGAATTGCAGTAGCTTGGATTGAGGGAGAAGACCATTGGCCCTCACCACAGAGGTGCTCAATGGTGATAGGGTTACCACTGTTGTCTTTGGCTGTGTTTGGATCAGCATGCAAGCCTGGGAGAGCATCATTCAGCATTTGTTTCCATGCTATTTCCCATAATTTGAATTCCGTGGAGGTCATGAGACAGGAAAAAAGCGGTTTTAAATCATGTGGAATCACCACAGTCCTACTCAATTCAGAATTTAAAAGGCCACGGAAATATGGACTGTGTGGACCATATTCTTTATGAGATTTACAGATCTCTTTAATCAATTGTCGTCCAAAAGAACTCCAATTAGCAGTTGGAGCGGCTCCCCCCTGAGCTGCAGGCTGAAAGGTAACAGGAGCCAGTGACAACATGGGACTATGCATTGAATCTGCTGTTCCCTGCTCTGTATCCCTTGAAACAGAAGCATTGGGATCACAGATACAGGTTTGGGGGATGGCAGTGGGTGTGTCCCTACCGTGGGAACCCGGGGTGGGGGCGGAGACGCAACGGGTACCGGGGGTGGGGACAGGGGGCCGGCAAGGGGCGGGGAAACTGTGGGAACAGGGGGCGGGGTCAGGGGGAGAGCAGGGGGCGGGGAAACCGTGGGAACAAGGGGCAGGGTCAAGGGACAGGCAGGGGGCGGGGACACCTGGTGACATCACATCAGCAGACGCCCCCTGGGAGGAGTAGAGGGGCAGAGCTGAGGGTATTGCAGGAAAGGGAGGGGGAGGGGGAAAGGTATCACAAGGAGCAGGAGGAGAGGGGGATGGGGCTGGAGTTTCGGGATGCTTAAGAGGATTTTGGGAAGAAGAAGACCAGGTTTGGGAAGATGCCACGTGGCATCCACCATCTTGTGGACCCCCTAGGGACTGGGGGCCATTTTGGGCATCAATGCTCTCTGGAAAGCAAACACGTGCTGTGGGTTTCAGAGGAGGGGAACAGGGGATTGGGAAAGGTTCCACGCAGCCTGGCCAGGGCCTTGTGGACAGGGCAACTCAGGCATTTCAACAGACTTTGGGCGTCGACTTCCCAATGAGTTTGCTCTCTTTAAAATACCAAGTTTTGGGGAAAGAGGTTTAGGGGTTTTAGAGCTAGGAGAGGGAGAAACAGGGAGAGCAGAGGTACATGGCTTTACATTTGGCTTTTTCTCCATTTCCTTTTGTTTGAGCAATGCTGTTCGAATTTGTAAACTCCAAAACACAAATTTAGCTGAGGGTGCATTGCCATATTGTCCTAAGGTTATCAGTTCATTCCCAACTTTATCCCAGAATTGAATATTGTGGATTTCTTCAGGGGAGATTTGTGGGAAGTGGAGAAAAAGCCATCTTATAAACTGTTTCAATTTTCCCTTTGAGAACTTAACATTACCACTGTCTAAAATGCTAACAATATTATAAAACACTCCTTTTTGTACAATGCTGAGTTTCAAACCCATGTTAGATGTAAAAATCAAAGTACTAAATCCCGCCTGACCAAAAACAAAGCTAAAATCAGCTACCGATTTCTAAAAAAAAAAAACACAGATAGTAAAGCGATAACGAGCCGACAAAAGCTTCACAATGCAGCTGTATATACGGCTTTTAAAATTCCCGGGCAGCAGCAGCAGGGCACGCCCTGCCGAGCCAAGGTAGAAACAAAGCCTCCCCCGCCATGGAACGCAGCCCCCCCCCGGAGCAGAGAGAGCAGCCACGCCACGTGGCAAGCTGAAACCGGGGCCCCCCGCGCCACGTGTGCAGAGAACCCCCCCTTCCCCCACAGAGAGCTGAGAAAGAGAGCCCCCCCTCCCCCGCACAGAGAGAGAGAGAGAGAGAGAGAGAGAGAGAGGGATCCCCCGACCACGTGGAGAGAGCCGAGCACGCTGCGCTGCAGAGCCGGGGGAAAGGGCAGAGAGCTCCCACTCCGGCGCGAATTTCAAAAGAGAGTAACACACGCGGCAGAAAGCTAAAAGCTAGAACGCAATAAATTCCCATCTGTGGGGCTGCGCAGCCAAAAATGCAAAGGCAAAAAGGAACAGAACTCACGGCAGAGTCTGTTTTTGAGCTCCTGCTCTACCGAGAGCAGAGATACTCACCCAAAATGGAAGCTGTAGCTGGCTGGGTCTCTTCACCGGAACAGGACCTCTCTGTGGGCGAGAGAGGCTACCCTGTCCTCCCTCTGGAAAATCTGCTCACCAGAAAGGAGCTGGGCTTTCCACAGGTGCCGAACAGTCCATGAAACTTCTTCTGGGAATATTCCCCAAGTCTCTAGCTGAGGGCGATGCAACCAAAGCCCCTTTCAGCTGGATGCACGGCTGCTAGAAGCTTCTCCAAGGTACTGCAGGTCCGTCTCGGGCTGCAGAGTCGCTTAGCCCGCCTCAGGGACGCCAAGTATTGGAAAAAGGCTCCCAATATTACCAGTTAGATTGTGCCTGGGCCAGTCTGACCCTCTCTGCTGGGCCAAAGGCAGCAACTGCGGTGTATCACCCCAGAGATACCTTGGCTTGCTGGTGGTTGCAGCTGGGCACTGAACAAGTCCAGGCTTGTTAGGAACCCCGTTTACCTCGGGAGGAAAGCTTCAGGCGATGGTGAAGAGAAAAAGGAGAAGGATTCTGCTGGAGGGTTTAATGTCCAGAGGTTTATTCCATGGTTACAGAGGTCTGAACGTGAGCAACTGCTCCAACAGAATCCCGGCCGCATGGTCTGATCACCTTTTTAAGCTCAGGTATAGGGGGAGGGGAGGTACAGGTGAGCCACCAACCAGGTGAGAGGGGCAGGGTCTCAGGGGAAGATGACACCCAGACAGGCCAATGACCTCTGGGCATAGGGGCATCCTTTGAACTTGACCAACCACACGACGCCTTGCTGGAATGTTAAGCCTGATTGACAGGACTCACTCAGCATGGGGGCAAGGGGGAAGGGAGAGACTTATAGGCACACCTGGGGGAATGACCTGGAAGGCCAAAATGGGACATTACAGCACACCACAACACACTGTGAAACTTTGGGGCCTTGTTGAATGAAGTGGCCCTGCAGGGCCTGATGGAACCAATGAGACCCCATAGAACCAAGGGTCCATTGTGACCCTGTGGTACCAAGGTGTCATGGGTTGACTCAGGCCAAATGCCAGGCATCCATGTGGGCTGCTCACTCACTCCCCTCTGCAGTTGGACAAAGAAAATTTAATAAAGGGTTCATGGGTTGAGATAAGGACTGGGCGAGATCACTCATCAAACACTGTCCTGGGAAAAACAGGCTTAGCTTAGAGATGTGAAATTCATTTATTGCTAACAAAGTCAGAGCAGGAAAAGGGGAAATAAAATAAGCCACTCACCTCCCTCCTTCCAGCTCTGCCTCCTACCCCAGCAGTGCAGGGAGATGAGAAATGGGGGTTATGGTCAGTTCATCACCCATGGCTTCTGCCCCTGCTCAGGGAGAGGAGTGGCTCCCCTGCTGCACTGTGGGTCCCTCCCAAGGGAGACAGTTCTGCAGGAGCTTCTCCCATGTGAGTCCATTTCAGGGGCAGCAGCCCTCTGCAAACTGCTGCAGAGTGAGTCCATGCCAGGGACACCAGTCCTTCCCAAACTGCTGCAGCATGGGTCACTCTTCCAGGGGGTGCGTTCCTCCAGGGACAGGCTGCTCCAGCCTGGGAGCAAGGCCCCTCTCTCCATGGCTCTCCTGCAGGGTGCCTGCGTCTCCAGTGCCTGGAGCACCTCCTGCCCCTCCTTCTGCACTGCCCCTGATGTCTGCAGAGTTGTTCTTCTCACATGTTCTCCCTCTGCTCTCCTCTGTCTGCAGTTAAAACTGTGCCACAATCTCTATTTTGATTTCTTTTTCAATCTGTTATCGCTGAGGCATTGCCACCATTTGTAACTAGCCCAGCCTTTGCCAGCAGCAGGTCCATCTTTGAAACCACCAGGAATTGGCTGTGCCAGACACGGTGGAAGCTTCCAGCAGCTTCTCACAGGAGCCATCCCCGTGCCCCCCTGTGATATACAAAGCTGTGTTTCGTGTCAGGTACATACAGGCAACGTGGTATTTGTGATTGTAATATGGGTGGAAACCGACCATGGGACAGTTATAAAGACGAATTCTAATAATTATTGAAGAAAGTAAAGCATGGAAGAAGGCCTTTGAGCCTATCTTTTGTTCGTAATTAACCTTTAGAAGTCTTAAGTTGATTTAGGAACATTCGAATTAAAGCCTTAAGGATGTTGCCTTTTGACAGGAACTTTCTGCTTGTAGTTAAGCCTTAAAGAGTTTTGCAATAATAACCTTTGGAAGTATAATTTTAGAATATTGCTTTTAGTAAGGGTGTTTGAAACTATAGCTTTAGAATATATGAAAGGAAACATGCTTATCTCAAACCTTAACAAAACAGTGAAAAGCAATTTTAGAAAGGAAGATGAACATCAACTCAAGGAATAATAATTTCGACCAAGGGAAGCTGGACATCACTGTTATGAGATTTATAGTCTCTCCAATTAAAAGGTGGGCCCACATCTGGAGAGCTGGACCTCACCATCTGGGATATTTTGTTCCTTCTTTTGGACCTCACCATCTGGGGATACTCCTTTCTGGGATACATCCTGAGAAAAAATACATCACAATAGGTATAGAATTGTGACATAAAAATTGGGAATAGAAACTGCTGAGAAAGCTGAGTACCCCTATAAATACCTGTAAGCCTCAACTATCAGTGTGCAGTTGGAGGGAAAACATCCCCCACTGTACCCAGCGCTGTATTGCTCTTACTTTACCATATTAATTAATTAATTAATTAATTGCTGCTTGAATATTGGCCTAGTCAAGCTTCTCATAACACCCCTGTGGTGGGAGCTGGGAGGGAAGAAGGGGACGCTGGCCTGTCCCTCAGGGGAGGCACGGCTCATTTGCTAACTGCCCGTGCCTCCCAGCTGAAAACTTTCAAACTCAGTGTTTTTCTGGGACACAACATTTTTCACAGGCTGATTCACATTTGGTCAGCGGCTTCTCGCTGGGATTTGGGGTGCCTGACTCCCCTCACATGCACCAGCGGCGTGGGGGATGTGTCTCCCAGAGGCGCTGCCTCTGGCCACAAGCCCGGAGGGGATGGGGATGATGTTGAGGAGCAGAAAACAGGAACACTGGAATGTGAATCGTGGGGTTCGGTGGGGGGGTGGACAGCGAGCATCGCTCACTTTTTCTGGGGAAAGAAGACCCGCAGATCCGGGATGGAGATCCCTGGGAAAGCTTCTCCTTCCCAGCCACCGGTGTGCACTGGTGGTTCTGGGGGAAGAGGGAAAAAGTTCAGTCACTCCTGCTGCCGAGGCACTGGCAGCACAGTGGGAACGGGCTGTGAGAACAAAGACCCTGCCCTGCAGGCCAGATCTGGGCTGTTTGGCCTGCCCACCACCAGGTTTGGGGGCTTTGATCCCCCTACTCAGACCTGGGGCTCTGTTCTGTGGGCCAGGTCTGGGGTCCTTGGTCCGCCCACTCGGACTGGGGCCAGGGACTCTGTCCCACCCAGTGGTGCAGGTAAAAAAAAAAAAAAAATGGTGGCCAGAGCTACCAGCTAAAAGTACTGGAAAGCCACAAGTCAGACTCAGCCCAAGTGATTCAATTAAGGATAGTGGCTAGAGCATTCCAGAAATTTTCTCAATATTGTTTGATAATTATCAATGGATTTTTTAAAATAGTTATTAGTGATTTTTCTTTAGCAGTTCTTTGTTTCAGGATTCTGCAAGTCTCTTTCAGGACCAAAAGGGATCATTCAGGGATGTCAAAGATCAACATCTCCAATGACTGGGATTGTACTGGGATACTACGGGGATCATACTGGCAGCAGCTGGGCCCATGCTGGGGCAGACTGCGATCACACTGAGGGAGACTGGTATCATACTGGGATCACACTGGGATGGAGTAGGAGCCTGCAGGGTGCAATTGAGACCATATTGGGGACAGATGGGATATACTGGGAGTGACTGGGATCATTCTGAGGGTGACCAGGAGAAGCTCCGAGCAACTGGGATCATGCAAGGAGCAACTGGGAGGAACTGGGAGTCACTGGGTGCGTGCTGGGGTGATTGGAAGCCACTGGGTTTATACTGGGATGAACTGGGGTCATGCTGGAGGTGACTGGGATCATACTGGCAGTGAGTGCCACTACACTGAGGCTGACTGGGAGTGGTTGTGAGCAAATAGGATCATGCTGGAAGGAACTGGGAGTGACTGGGAATGTGCTGGAAGGAACTGGGGTACACTGGGAGAGACTGGAAGGGACTGGAACAAAAGTGAGGGTGAAAGGGAACAACTGGAACCATGTGGGGCACAACTGGTTCATACTGGCAGGGACTGGGAGCACACTGGGCTCATCTTTGGGTCATACTGGGAGGGACTGGACTAATACTGGGAGTGTCTGAGAGTGACTGGGAACACACCATGCACATCATTCCCCATACTGGGAGCAACTGGGAGCAACTGGGAGCAAATGGCATCATACTGGGACTGACTGGATTGATCTAGCTGGAGGCAACTGGGACCATACTGGGAGTGATTGGAAGTTACTGGGATTATACTGGGACCATACTGGGAGTGCTGGCATGTGACAAGGATCATACTGGAGCTTCCTAGGCTCCTATTGGTATTGAAAGGGAGCAACTGGGATCACACTTTGGGCCACTGGGAGCAACTGAGAGAAACTGGGATCATGCTGCAAGCAAACTGGAGGAACTGGGAATTACTGGATGCATGATGGAGGCAACTAGGATATGCTGGGCATGACTGAGAACATACTGGGATAACAAGCACCTTACTGGGATCACTGTGAGTGTCTGACAAGGACCATGGACATGCTGAGGGAAACTGGGATGTACTGGGAGTGTTTGTAATCATACTGGGAATGACTGGGAACAAGAGTGACCATGCTGGGGAGAACTGGGACCATGGTAGGGGCAACTGGGAGTGAGTGGGAGTGACTGGGTCTACACTGGGGCAACTGGGCATGACTGGGATCATGCTGGCAGGGACTGGGATCACATAGGGAATGACTGGGACTATAGAAGGGACAACAGGGTTCAACTGGGATCACACTGGGAGGAACAGGGAGCAACTGGAACCATGCTGGGGGCAACTGGGATCATACTGGGTCATACTTGGAGCAACTGGGACTGCACTGAGGGTGACTGGGAGTGGCTGTGAGCAACTGGGATCAGGCTGGAAGCAACTGAGGACAACTGGGACTAAATGGGAACATGCTGGGAGTAACTGGAATACGCTGGGAGTGATTGAAACCACAGTGGGGGTAAATGGGAGCAACTGGAACCCCACTGGATGATAATGGGAGCAGCTGTGCCCATGCTGGGGTCATACTGGAACTGACAGGCATCATACTGGGATTGACAGGAATAGTACTGGGAGTATCTGAGAGTGACTGGGATCTTACTGGAACCAGAGTGGGAGTGACTGGAAAGGTGCTGGCTCTGACTGGAACCATGCTGGAGGTGACTGGGAGCAACTGGGCCCACACTGGGAGTGACAGGGAGTCACTCTGAGCATGACTGGAATCATACTGGGAGGATCTGGGAGTGACTGGGATCATACCGGGGGTGGTTGTAACCATACTGGGAGTGACTGGGTGCAACTGGGATCATCCTGGGAGCCACTGGGATTACAGCAGATGAGAATGGATCCTGACTGGGGGTTACTGGGAGCTACTGGGCCCATGCTGGGAGGAAAATGTGGCACATTGGGAGCAACTGGGATCAACTGGAGGATACTGCAACCATGCTAAGGGGACTAAGGACACAACTGGGGTAACTGGGGCCACACTTTGGGCAAGTGCCAGAAACTGGGATCATGCTAGAGGCAAGTGGGAGTAAGTGGGAAAGACTGGGATCATTTTCAGGAAACCAGAACCTCACTGGGGCAACTGGGATATGCTGGGAGTGTCTGTGACCATACTGGGGGCAATGGAACCACACTGCAAATAGCTGGGACCATGCTGGGGGCCAACTGGAAGTGAGTGGGACCATGCTGAGAGGGACTGGGACTATTCTAGGGACAACTGGGATCATACTGGGAGGAACTGGGAACAACTGGAACTATTCTGGCAGCAGCTGGGGTCATACTGGGATCACAGTGGGAGCAGCTGGGTCCATGCAGGCTGAGACTGGGATCACACTGTGGGTGACTGGAATCATACTGGGATTGACTGGGAGGGGCTGTGGGCAACTGGAATCATGCTGAAAGCAACTGGGAGGAAGTGGCAGTGACTGGGAGCATGCTGGGGGTGACTGGGGTATACTGGGAGAGACTGGGAGGCATGAGGATCATACTGGACACTACTGGGGTCCTGCTGGCATTGACAGGGAACAACTGGGATCCCACTGGGGGCCACTGGCATCATACTGGGAGTGACTGGGATCCGACTGGGACTATAGTGGGTGTCAATAGACCCTGACTGGGGTTACTGGGACCTACCAGGCCCATATTGGGAGCTGCCTGCGCACACACTGGGAGGAACTGGGAACAACTGGGAATGACAGGATGCATGCTGGTGACAACTGGGATTTCCTGGCAGTGACTGGGATGAAACTGGGGGCCGCTGAACCACACTCAGGTAACTGGGAGTGCCTGGCAATGAGTACGAGAATGTTCAGGGCAACTGGGATATATTGGGAGTGTCTGCGACCATGCAGGTTGTGACTGGAACCACACTAGGAGCCACTGGGAATGTGCTGGGGGAACTGGGACCATGCTGGGGGCAACTGGGGGCAAGTGTGAGTGACTGGGGCCCTGCTGGGAGAGACTGGCATCATACTGGGAGGTACTGGGACTATACTATGGGCAACTGGTGGAACTGGGAACACACTGGATGAAATTGGGAGCAACTGGGACCATGTTGGGGACAAATTGCATAACGGGGAATGACTGTGAGTGCCTGGGCTCATACTGGGAAGAGGAGGGATCCTGCCAGGAGTGAGGGGAAGTGACCAGGATCATCCTGGGAGTGACAAGGAAACTGGAAGGACACAGGGGCAGCAACTGGGCTCATGCTGGGAGCAGGGCTCCAGGACATGATAGATGCAGGGGCCAAACCCAACAAGGTGAGGTTTAACAACTCCAAGTGCCAGGTCCTGCACTTTGCCCACAACAACCCCTGCAGCGCTACAGGCTGGGGACAGAGTGGCTGGAGAGCAGCCAGGCAGAAAGGGACCTGCAGGGAGTGATGGACAGCAGGCTGGACATGAGCCAGCAGAGTGCCCAGGTGGCCAAGAAGGCCAATGGCTCCTGGCCCGGATCAGGAATGGTGTGGCCAGCAGGAGCAGGGCAGTGATTCTTCCCCTACACTCAGCACTGCTTGGGCAGCACCTCAAGTGCTGTTTGCAGTTCTGGGGCCCCAAACTTAGGAAGGGCATGAAGGGGCTGGAGTGTGTCCAGAGAAAGACAACAGGGCTGGGGAGGGGTCTGGAACACAACTCCTGTGAGGAGTGGCTGAGGGAGCTGTGGTTGTTTATCCTGGAGAAGAGGAGGCTCAGGGGAGACAAGGCAGTGTCAGGGCACAGCATGGACTTGAGGATCTCCAAGGCCTTTTCCAACCTTGATGATTCTGGGATTCTCTGAAACCACCCTTGGAGCAGTTGCAGGATGAGTCCTGGGCTTCCTCTTCAGGAGCTCCAGCAGCCCAGGTCCCTCAGCTTCTCCTGCCAGCCCCAAAGCCCATCCTGTCAGTCCTGCAGAGCCTCTGCAGCTCCTCCTCACTGCCCAGAACAGGGAGCCCCAGAGCCAGACACAGCAGCCCAGATGTGCCCCCCTGGCCTGGAGTGCCTCTGGCAAGGGAGCAGTACCAGTCACTGCACGAGCCTGCAGACAATTCCTGCAGAACTTGTAGGATGATCCTGCTCCCCAAGGGATGTTCCCATGGTGCCAAGTAAGGAACTGCAATGGGGAGTGGGGCCAGAGAGGAAAGGGCAAACAGGGATTGACTGTTTGCAGGGCAGGGAACAAGGCTGTGTTATAGGAAGAGATTTGTAGTAGGAAGAGTAAAGAAAGCAAAGGTGAAAGCAAGGAAATGCTCAGGGCAGTTTGGGGGTGGGTGCCAGGCAGCTCTGGCTCTGAGAAACAGCGTCTGCAGTGGGACAGGAAACTCCCAGCTGATGGGAACAAACATTCTGGCTGACTGCAGAGGTCAGGACAAAGCTGAGTGGTTTCCCTGGTGTCCCCCAGCCTTTGCTGGCCCCAGGGGCTGATGGCATTTTTGCTCCCTCAGGTTCATGCCCCCACAGCTACAGCATGGGCATGCTCCCCTTGCTTTGTGCAATGCAAACAGGGGCTCCTGAGCCAGTGCTGCCGTGTCTGTGCCTGCAAGGATGGGCACCTGTGTGAGCTGGGGGAGAGGCCAGGGCTGCAGAGGGGGGATGTTGTTGGCAGTTCCATGAGGATGCTCTGAGACGCTGCCCTGAGCTGTGCAGCACACTGGGGATGGATCAGCCCCTGCTCTGCTGCTCCTTCCCATCTGCCCCAGGGCCCCTGCAGAGCCCCAGACATGCTGTTTGCCCCCAGCCTGCCCACAGCCAGCCTGGGGCTGCTCACGGGGGTTTTCTGTGCTGAGCATTGGCCTGGGTGTGTTCCTGAGAGAGCCTGGGCAAGGAGCCTGGAGCCCCCAGGCCCTGGCCTGAGGCGTCAGCGCTGCCCCAGCAGTGCCCATGGCCTGTCCCTGCTGCAGCCCCGGCACTGCCACCCCCAGGGCTGTGCCCAGCCCTGAGAGCACTCAGGCCCTGCAGCAACACCAGGGCCACCAGGGCAGCGGGGCAGGGCCACGGCAGCAGCACTGGCAACACCAAGTGCTGCTGCTGCTGGGCACAGCTGCTGGGCCAGCACTGATCTGCCCCCAGCTCTGCACACAGACATTGCTGCTGCAGCTCCAGAGAAGGCAACAAAAGGGCATCTCTGCAGAAAACTCTGCTGGGAGATCCTTTAGTTCCTTTAAAGCCACCAAGAGCACAGCCCCTCATTGCCACAGTCTGTGGCTAAAGTGAAGGAGGTGAAAAACAAATGAGAAATGGCACAAACAAAGACATTTCTTTGAAGACAATATGAAAGAACAAAACAATGAAACAGGACCTCCAAAATGAAGCGAACAAGGAGTATCAATATGACTTTTATTGCTAGCAATTTGCAGAAACCGATAAGCAATTTAATGTTTCTCAAATGCTTCAGTCATCAGTCTCCCTACTGAAGCCTTGAGCTCCTGGTTCCTCAGGCTGTAGATGAGGGGGTTCAGGGCTGGAGGCACCACTGAGTACAGAACTGACAGGGCCAGATCCAGGGATGGGGAGGAGATGGAGGGGGGCTTCAGGTAGGCAAATATGGCAGTGCTGACAAAGAGGGAGACCACACTCAGGTGAGGGAGGCAGGTGGAAAAGGCTTTGTGCCGTCCCTGCTCAGAGGGGATCTTCAGCACCGCCCTAAAGATCTGCACATAGGAGAAAACAATGAACACAAAACAGCCAAATGCTAAACAGGCAGTAGCAGCAATGAGCCAAAGTTCTCTGAGGTTTGAGTGTGTGCAGGAAAGTTTGAGGATCTGTGGGATTTCACAGAAGAATTGGCCCAGGGCATTGCCATGGCACAGGGGCAGGGAAAAAGTATTGGCTGTGTGCATCAGTGAATAGAGAGAGGCAGTGGCCCAGGCAGCTGCTGCCATGTGGGCACAAGCTCTGCTGCCCAGGAGGGTCCCGTAGTGCAGGGGTTTGCAGATGGACACGTAGCGGTCGTAGCACATGATCGTCAGGAGGAAATACT
Organism: Melospiza georgiana; assembly: GCF_028018845.1. Taxonomy (NCBI): domain Eukaryota; kingdom Metazoa; phylum Chordata; class Aves; order Passeriformes; family Passerellidae; genus Melospiza; species Melospiza georgiana. Next base: position 3,349,504 of record NW_026652215.1, read on the forward strand.
CTGCTCCAATGAAGAACAGAAAGAAAAAGAGCTGAGCTGCACATCCAGTGTAGGAGATGTTCCTGGTGTCCCAGAGGGAATTGTGCATGGCTTTGGGGACAGTGGTGCAGATGGAGCCCAGGTCAGAGAGGGCCAGGTTGAGCAGGAAGAAGAACATGGGCGTGTGCAGGTGGTGGCTGCAGGCTACGGCGCTGATGATGAGGCCGTTGCCCAGGAGGGCAGCCAGGGAGATGGCCAGCAAGAGGCAGAATTGCAGGAGCTGCAGCTGCCGTGTGTCTGCCAATGCCAGCAGGAGGAAGTGGCTGATGGAGCTGGTGTTGGACATTAGCAGTTACTTGGCATGGGAATCTGTAAAAAAGCAATCATGGAATAGTTGGGTTTGGAGAGGACTTGAAATATCCCAGCACAGCCTGGGGGAACTTTGCCACCTCTGCCTGCTCAGGGCTCTGCTGCCTGGAGCTGTCCCTGCCAGGGCCCTGTGCCCAGGGCTGGGCCCTACCAGTGCTGCCAAAGCCCAGCCCAGCCCTGGGTGCTCAGTTCTGCTCTGCAGACCCCTGCCAGCTTTGGCACTGCCCAGGGGCAGCTCTGGCTCTGCAGGTTCTGATGGCATAGTCAGAGCAACCCTGAGGAGGCTGGAGAAGTGATATTGACACTGCCTGTGAGGGGTCCTGTGATGATTTCTGTCACTGCTTGCTTTATTCAGAGCTGAGGTCAAATTATTTATTTTTTCTAAACATGAACCAAGAGATGACTATCTACGTGCAATTTTCCATCCCAGCAACCCAAGGGAGTAGATTAATAAATTTTTCCTTTTTATGCAGCCCCTGCCTTGCTGTGCTCCCTGTATAATCTACTTGCAAATGTTATGGAGTTAAATGTCAGGCTGGGAGCAGTCCTGAACAATGCATCAACCTCACCACACAAGGAGAACACTTCCAAGCCTGACCAGCTGTCTCCTCCCACCCAGATCTTGTCCCCCAGTGCTGGGAGCAGCTGCCAGGGCTGGCTGAGAGCTGTCCCTGGCAGACAGCAGAGTCCCTGCCCCAGCACAGCACCCTGGGCTGCAGGACCCTGCTCTGCAGGACAGCCCTGGGCACCCCTGGCTGCTCTGCACAAGAGACAATCAGAGAATGTACTCACAGAGTCTGTAGGCATTGGGATGTTCCAGCTTTAGGAGATGGCTCCAGGAGCTGCAGCTGCATTGTCCTGCAGCCAGAGGTTCCTGTGCCAAGGGCTGGCAGTGATTCTGCCCCAGGCACTTCTCAGCACTTCCCAGCCCTGACTGATTGAAGATCTCTGTGCCTCTGTGCTGTGCCCGGGGTGGCTGCAGGCAGTGCCGCAGCCCTGCTGGGCTGGCAGAAGAGCTGCTCATCAAGAGAAATGTGCTTTTGAAGCTCTTCTTGGTTACCAGGAGCTGCCTCTGTGCCAGGAGCCCAGCCCAGCTCAGCAGCACAGACACAGCCCAAGGACTTTAATGAGCCTCTGGGGCTTTGTGCTCAGGCCCTGAACATCAGTCCCTGAGAGGGAGCTGAAGAAACCTCTCCAGAACTCCAAGTCAGAATCCAATTCCAAAGTTTCTTGGACTTTTAATGGGTCCCACTGAGGAGCACAGCTGAGAAAGTGTCCCCAGGCCCCAGGCAGAGCAGAGAACTAGAGGCAGTGATGACAGGAGGGGACAAAGAGAAGCCAAGTCTTGGTGCCCTGGGGCACAGCAGCAGGGTCTGTGCCAAAAAGGGCTGTGAGGAGACACCTTGTCCTGAGGCCCTGGGGCCTCCTGGCACAGCCCCAGCCAGGCTGGGCACTGTCAGCCCCTTGTCCTGCCCTCAGCATCCCCCCCTAGTCCACATCCCAGTGGCCTCAAGGATGGGCTTGAAGGAGTCCCAAGGCTCCCTGGGGAGCCTTGCTCAGGAATGGCCCTGGGGGCTCCTTCATGCTCCAAGAGACTGCAGGTTTTTTAAAGAACTTTGGGTTTGGCTTTTGCCTTGGAGTCTCTGAGAGGTTTGTGCAATCATGGCCTCCAATTATCTGCAGTAATTATTCCCTGGAGAGGCTTTGTCAGTAACAACACTCAGTGGGGCTCATTAATACTACAGGGTACTTCAGTTATTTTAAGGTACTTGGTGTTTCCCTTTTGATACACACTGTGTGAGAGGTTTTACAATCATGGCCCCAATTATCTGGTTTATTGAGTCCCTGGGGACCTTTGTACTGACACTCAGTGGGGCTCATTAATGGCTTGAGATACTCAAGGTTTTTAATGTACTTTATGGATTTAAGTATACTTTTAGGTAATTTTAAGGAATTTCCTTCCAAAATTGAGTGTCTGAGAGGTTTTTGTGCCATCCTGACCTCCAGTTCTCTCCTCCAAAGAGTCCATGAGGAGCCTGTTGGGTATCTTCCCTCTTTCTGTTTTACAACAATGACAAAACTGAAAGAATTTTGTAAGACTTTCTAAAAGCATCTAAACAAACATGAGACAATTAACAATACAACAACAACTGGGAAAATTGAATGTCCTGTTTTAGCTAGACATCATCCAACCCTTTAGTCCCTTGGATTGGAAGAGTTTATTGAACCAGTCTTTTTTTTCCACTTGAAGCTTCTTGAACTCTTCATTCAGTACTTGAATTCTCTTGTGGATTGACTCGCTGTGGCTGGAGAGGTTCATGCAACACATGCCCTCAGAGTCTACACAGCCATGCCCATGTGCCCAGAGTAAAAATTCTATCGCTGTTCTGCAAGGTGGCATGTCTGATGGTCTCTATGTCTGAGAGCAGGCCACTCATTGTGAGGGAGTAGCATTGGTTTGCTTACTTAACAGGCACCCAAGATGTTCTGATTGTCCTAAAGCTTTAGGTGCAGCCACCCAAGCTAGTCCAAATTGGGGGTGCTAACATCCAATACCTGGATTAAAGCTTTCAAAGCCATCTCTTTGATATCATCCAATACTTCTCTGAGGATACCTGCTGCATGATCATCTGGTAGGCTGTGTTGTCCTTCTCCAGCTAGATGGTTGATTGTCAATTCCGTCCTTGCCTCATTATTAGCATACTCATTGCTATTAGCATAATAAACACTTCCATCCCGCTTCCCACAGGGTGTATTCTGTAAATGACAACAACATAATATATTTTAAATCATAGGTGCCAGAATTTTGAAGCACCCGTGGGGTTCACATCGGTGACCTGAGCCATACGTGCTGCCGGAAGCCTGAAAAGCTGCAAGAGCGCTCACGAAAGAGGTATGAAAAGGCAAGCAGCATATAAGTTATCCGCCGCGTATCTAGAATGGCGAGGGGTAAAGGGGATAGATTTGTTATTAGCCTACGGATACGCCGAAGAAACTTTCCTTAACCCACATGAACTCTCGGAACGGAGAAAATCTGGGGATATACTGTGGGAAGCAGTGTTAGAAGATGATAAGTCAGCAAAGAAACCGAGCAAGCCATGGCGGGTGATACACTATACACTTCAGCATGTCTCTGAGTGCACAGCAGCAGCTGTGGCTCAGGGCGGCTGCGAGGCTGTGCCGCTCCGAACTCGGCATGGGCGCTCCGCCATGGGGAGCAGCCGCGGCGAGCGGCCACCTGAAATGCTGCGCTGCAGCGGCGGCAGCGGCGGCAGCTGCGGGGGGTTTCGCCCCCTCCGACACAAGCGCCGCGGGACCGGAGCGCTTCTTCCAGCGGGAGCGCTCTCCCTCCGCCCCGCAGCCGGCAAAAGCTTCAGTGTGAGACCTAACAGCATAATAAATGTGACTCTTGTCAACAAAAGAAAGATTTCTACTGCAATTAAGAAGCCAGTGATAATAAACAAAGACACCAAGGACCATTACGGTCAAGACCTTTTTCACCTAAGTTAAAAGGACTTTTTGTTTTTCCTAGCAGAGACTGTGAAAGAGACTTTAAATATCAGAAGCCCAACTAACTCAGTCAGTAGAACATTAAACTCTGAAATTATATTTTGAAAAAATTTAAAAATGTTAAAAATGTGTTAAAGTGGTTGTAGAAGTAAGATGTAATGAGTGTGTTTTTTGTATTGTTTAAGCTTTGTTTAGATGTGATAAAAGTAAAAGCAAGCACTGAATTTAAAAGAATTTTTCCACAGGTATACCTTGAACAAACTTCTTATGTTTAAGTGCATTCAAGTATAAAAATGCTGCAGCAAATACGTGAAGAAACTTGTTTTTGTTTAGTGTTTTAGAATCAGGCCTGTAAGTAAGTTATAGTAAATGCTATATTTTATTTCTATAGTAAGTATTATCCGTTGCTAAGTAGTTTAAGTTAAATTATCTATTAAGTGCCATTAAATGTTAAATACTGTTAAGGTTTAGTTTTGTTAAGTTTATCTCCTGTTAAGTTTAAGTGTTATTAAGTTTAAGTAGAGCTAGATTCTGTTTAAATTATATTAGGTTTAAGTTATGTAGAATTTAAAGTCAGTTAAGTTTTGTTAAAGTTTTGTTAGATTTAAGTGATTTTACATGTAAGTTCTGTTGATTTAAAAATCTGTTAAGTTTAAGTAAAGATAAGTTTAAGTAATGTTAAGTTCTATTAAGTTTAAATGTTTTAAGTTTAAGTATTTTAAGTCTAGGTACTATTCAGTTTAAGTGATGTTAGATAGATTTATCCTTTTATGATAGGTGTTTATTTTTATGACTTGTGTGTAAAGTGTTGTTGTGAACATCAGAGAAACTCTAGTTAAAAAAGGACAATCAGAAGCATTTGTGAGTAGAGCCATTCCTGTTTGAAGTATATCTGCTGTTTGAGAATAGAAAGCAAACTGACCAGACAATTGACACGGGTGAAACCTGCGCACATGTTACTCCTTTAGCTTATTTTTGTAGGTTGTATTAGCACACCTGAGTTTTGTTTGAGCCTTGTAGCACATAGAATTCTTTTTGTATCTGTTATATAGCATATCCTATAAAAAGTGACAGCCTTTTTGGTTTGTTTCCCTGGCTTAGATCCCTTGTAAGAGAGAAACCTTGCTAGCTGAGAATACTGTTTGAAATACTGTTTAGTTGTTAGAATTGCCTGGTTTTGTGTTGCAAAGAGTGTGACACAGTTAGCCCATAGAATTTTGCTTTTCATAAAAAATAAAAACAGGGGAGATGTTGGGAATTTAGCTGCTAGAGATTGGAAAATTACAAAGCTGTGGCTAATTCCAAGTCCTGCACCTGTGAGATAGCGTATCCTTGGGCCTAGCTGTAGTAGGATAACAAATAGTGAAAGAGACATGAGAAAAGAGAGATGCAACCCCTAAGGAATGAGGAAGAGTTCATGGTATAGTTTAACCAATAGATTGCTTGGCTTACAGAATATTCATAAGCTTATTATTTGCTGTATAAGTGTTTGATGCTTTCTTCAATAAACTGGACCTGTGATGAACCATCTGGTGTCCTGGTCTCCTTCCTACGACAGAACCCCATAACCACATGACCGTGATGGACCTCCATAACGCCATAACCTTGATGGACCTCCATAACCCCATAACGTTGATGGACCCCCATAACCACATGGCCTTGATGGACCTCCATAACCCCATGACCTTGATGGACCCCGAGGACCTTGATGGACCCCCATGACCCTGATTGACCCCCACAACCACATAACCTTGATGGACCCCCATAACCCCATGACCCTGATTGAACTCCATAACCCCATGATCCTGCTGACCCACCATGACCTTGATGGACCCTCATGACCCTGATGGACCCCCATGACCCTGATGGACCCCCATAACCCCATAGCCTTGATGGACCTCCATAACCCCATGACCCTGATGGACCCCCATAACCACATGGCCCTGATGGACCCCCATAACCCCATAGCCTTGATGGACCCGCATGATCCCATAACCATGATGGACCCCCATAACCACATGGCCCCATGACCTTGATGGGCCTCCATAACCTCATAACTATGATGGGACCCCATAACCACATGGCCCCATAACCCTGATGAAACCCCCTGGACCCATGACCCTGATGCACCCCCATAACCCCATGATCTATCCCATAACCATGATGGAACCCCATGACCCTGATAGAACCACATGACCATGATGGAACTCCATAACCCCATAATCATGATGGACCCCCATAACCCAAATAAATCCCCATGACCTTGATGGACCTCCATAACCACATGACCCTGATAGACCTTCATAACCCCATAACCCTGATGGACGCCCATAACCACATGGCCTTGATGGAACCCCATAACCCCATAGCCTTAATAAAATCCCATAACCCCATAACCATGATGGACCCCCATAACCACATGGCCTTGATGGACCTCCATAACCCCATTACTTTGATGGATGTCCATAACCACATAACCCTGATGGAACCCCATAACCACATGTCCCCGTGCGGGATGTCCCTGTGTGGGATGTCCCTGTGCGGGATGTCCGCATGCGGCGCGAAGCCACCGGCCCCCCACAGGAACACTCGGGGCAGCTGGGCCACCACCAGGAGCAGCGCGTCACCCGCCAGGACGGGGTGGCAGGACACCGGGGAGGAGCCTGGGGGAGAGGGGACACATGTGAGGAGACCTTGGAGACCTTGGGGACCTTGGAGATGTTGGGTGATTGGGACCTTGGGGACATTGGAAAACCTTGGGGACATTGGAGATGTTTGGACATTGGGGACATTGGGGACCTTGGAGATGTTGGGGTGATGGGACACTGGGGACATTGGAGAGGTTGGGGTGATGGGGACACTAGAGACCTTGGGGACATTGGGATGATGGGGACTTTGGGAATCATGGAGATGTTGGGGACCTTTGGGACATTGGAGATGTTGGGGAGCTTGGGGACATTGGAGATGTTGGGTGATGGGGATCTTGGGGACCTTGGGGAGCTTGGGGACATTGGAGATGTTGGGGACCTTTGGGATTTTGGGGACATTGGGAACCTTGGAGATGTTGGGGTGATGGGGACCTTGGGACATTGGAGATGTTGTGGTGATGGAACCTTGGGGATACTGGGGACATTGGAGACCTTGGGACATCGGAGACAGCTGGGGACCTTTGGGACCTTGGGAATATGGAGGGCATTGGGGACATTGGAGATGTTGGGGTGATGGGAACTTGGGGACATTGGAGATGTTGAGGTGATGGGGACATTGGGGACATTGAAGATATTGGGGACCTTGAGGACCTTGGGAGTATGGAGGACACTGGGGACATTGGGGATGTTGGAGCAATGGGGACCTTGAGGACCCTGGGGACATTGGGATGATGGGGACCTTGGGCACAGTGGAGATGTTTGGGACCTTGGAGACCTTGGGGACCTTGCAAACATGGAGGGTGTTGGGGCCGTTGGGGACACTGGGGACCTTGGAGATGTTGGGGTGATGGGACATTGGGGACATTGGAAACCTTGGGGACATTGGAGATGTTTGGACATTGGAGATGTTGGGGTGATGGGGACCTTGGGGACATTGGAAAACCTTGGGGACATTGGAGATGTTTGGACATTGGGGACATTGGGGACCCTGGAGATGTTGGGGTGATGGGACACTGGGGACATTGGAGATGTTGGGGTGATGGCACCTTGGGGACCTTGGGGACATTGGAGATGTTGGGGTGATGGGACATTGAGGACCTTGGGAACATCTGAGGACCTTGGGGACCTTGGGGACCTTGGGGACATCTGGGGACCTTGGGGACATCTGGGGACATTGGAGACCTTGGGGACATTGGAGACCTTGGGGACCTTGGGGACATCTGAGGAGACCTCGGGGCCATCATTCTCCCCGAGGCCACTTTGGTGTCCCTCAGCCCATCCTGGTGTCCCCAGGGCCACTCCTGGGGTGGCATTGTCACCCTCGGTGTCCCCAAGGCCATCCCTGGGCTGGCATTGTCACCCTCGGTGTCCCCAGGGCCACTACTGGGGTGGCATTGTCACCCTCGGTGTCCTCGGGCTCCATCTTGATGTCCCTGACCCATTTTCACCATTTTCAACCCATTTTTCACCATTTTTAACCCATTTTTCACCATTTCCCCTCAATATTTTCACCACTTTCCACCCAATTTTCCCCATTTTTTCACTATTTTTCCATTTTCACCATTTTTTCCTATTTTTCCCTCTTTTCCCCTCCCTTTTCCCCCCTTTTCCCCTATTTTTTTCTCATTTCCCCCTAGTTTTTCCCATTTCCCCCCGATTTTCCCTGGTTTCCCCCATTTTTCCCTGTTTTCCCCAATTTTCCCTATTTTTCTGCAGTTCTTTCCATTTCTTCACCATTTTCCCAATTTCCCTCAATTTTTCCCAATTTTTCCCCATTTTCCCCCCATTTTTCCATGGTTTTTTTCCTATTTTTTCCCCATTTTCTCCACATTTTTTCCACCTATTTTCCCCTGTTTTTTTCCTATTTTTTCCCCATTTTTCCCTGGTTTTCTCCTATTTTTTCCTCCCATTTCCCACCCATTTTCCCCACATTTTTTCCTATTATTCCTCCCATTTTCGCCCCATTTTTCCCTCTTGTCGTGGTTTGACCAGAAATGGGACATCTGGGATATGTTGTTTTTGCTGTGGTCACCAATGGGTGGTCAGATTTTAAGATGAGCACCTGGTTTGACCAGTGGGGCATTGGATCCACCTCTTGAGACCACAAACCCAAGGAGTTAAAAGCAGGGCTCTTGTCCTTCAGAGCCCTCTTGGGATTTCCGGCGTGAAGGGTTGGGCCTCCCTCCCCCAGCCCAGTTGCTGGCTGGGCTGGGGGAGGGGAAAGCCACGTGATCCATCAACGGTAGGCCCGGATTCGGTGGAACGGTGGAAGGGTGGGGGAGCATCGAGCGACCTGTTTATTCCCCCCCCCCCCCCCCCCCCCCTTTTGGAGACGGAGAGAATGCAGCCCATGCTGGAACTGTTATCTTGAAACTTGATATCATGTGCCGGCAGCACGGCTGGGAGGAGAAGGGGGGTGCAGCGAGCAGCCCAGCGGCCTGGGAGAGCTTTTAACCCTTGTGGATAGTGAGAACTTCACGGAACATTACCTTTCCTAGGAAAAGGATAAGAGTGGAAGATGAAGGAAGAAACAGGCCAGTAAGGGGGTCTGGCAAAGAGAAAGAGATGTTGAAGGAATGGGGGAAGATGGAGTGGCAACTTTGCTGGACTCTTTTGTTGTAGATCCATGGACTGTTTCCTGGTGATACAGAGGCTGCATTGCAGGGGGAAGCGGAGGCTCGGAGCCAGGAGAGTTTGGTGTTGAGACCCCTCAGCCCCAGGGGGTATAGAAGAAATGGAGGGGACAAAGGTCCCAGAGATGAGAGTGTGCTCTGCTTGGAACGAGACGAGGCATCCTTAAAAAGGCCCACCCTGAAAGCAGGCCTCTGCCCCATCCCATGCCTGGTGGTGAGAGCACCTTGGCATGGAAAGGAGATGTCACAAGATAGCAGGACTCCAGGCAGCGCTAATGTGACAAGAAGTCCGTGGTACAAGGAAGGACTCTGTCTACTCTTCATGAGCTGAAGATTTGATTTCCTAAAGGGTGGTGCCAGACCGAGTATGGATAATTTTGGGAAATGAATTGTACTGGGGATTTGGAGGAGGAGGGGGAAGTGTTTCTGTGTAGTTTTCATTCTCCTTGTGTTTTTTTTTTTTTTTGTGTGTGTGTAGTTTAGTAATTGTGTGTGTAGTTTAGTTAATAAACTTTTCTTTATGTTTAAGTTGGAGCCTGCTTTGCTTATTTCCTGGTCACATCTCACAGCAGACCTCAGGGAGGAGGTATACTCATGGGGGCTCTGGCTTTGCCAGGCCCAAACCATAACACGGGAATTCGTCAGACTTAAGGGAGGGAAGTTCCAGTGGGTGATCCCAGCTGCATTGGGAATGTGGGTCTGTCAACGATCCGGGGAAAGCCCATGTGTACCCCTTGACAAATTCGATCATTCTACTGACTTTTGTGTCCAAGTTTTAATTGTCCCCAGAGTCCTGTATCGCCAGGAAGAAGAGGTGTACCGCTTGTTCGAGGAACCCGACCGGCTCCACAAATGAGAAGTGATAACAGGCATGACCATCGCAATGCTCTTCGGTTGAGGAGCTACCAGCGCTGCCACAGGCGTCTCGGCCCTTGCAACACAACATCAAGGACTGGCACAATGCAGATGACTGTCAACGAGGACTTGCAGAGGATCGAGAAATCCATTTCTTCCCTAGAAAAATCCCTTTCCTCGCTCTCAGAGGTTGTCCTCCAAAACAGGCGAGGACTGGACCTTTTGTTCATGCAGCAAGGAGGCCTGTGTGCCGCCTTGAAAGAGGAACGCTGCTTTTATGCGGACCACACCAGAGTCGTGAGAGACTCCATGGCCGAACTGAGAAACTGACTAAACCTAAGAAAAATGGACAGAGAAGCTCAACAGGGCTGGTTCGAGTTGTGGTTCAACCGGTCCCCATGGCTCACCACCCTGATTTCTACCCTAATTGGCCCACTCGCTATAATCTTACTAACCCTAAACTTTGGGCCTTGCATATTAAACAAACTGGTGCTATTCGTTAAAAAGCGTTTAGAAACGGTTAACATTATGTTTGTCGAGCGCCAACAATTACTTTAAGGCGTGCCAGTTACTAACACACTTACAATTTTATACTAATTTTACTAACCCATGAAATTTTGTAACCTCTACTTTTTATAACTTTATACGATTTTTACTAATCATGAGGGAGGGGGGAAACGTGGAGAGTTAGGGAGATGCGTGCGGAAGAAATCGGGCTGTACGGTCAGTCAGGACATCCCCCCCCTGCAGTCAGACCTTTGCTCCGTACCTGGCCGCACCCAGCCGGACGTGGGCAGAAGGAAATGACACTGACTGCCCAAGTTATAAAAACCCTTGTGACCCCTCAGTAAACGCCATTTGCTGTCCACCACGTTGGTGTCAGGAGCATATGGACTGAGTGACCCTGGGGTTTGGGCCACCGTGCCGCACTAAGAACCAGGTCGCCACGTCTTGAGAAGGCAACAGGGTCAATGTGCTTTTCTTTCTTATGGGAAAAAAGCACCTTTCACATCCAGGCACCCATGACCAAAGTTGGGAATCCACCTCCAGAATTCCCTATATCCAAGGATTTCTCCCACACAAAAGCTGCCAGGAGAGACAGGTCTGGCTGGCCTTGGTTTCTGAAGAGCTGTCTCTCATCTTCCTTTGAAACACTGGGGCTCTGTACTTTCCATCTTACTGAAAAGAACTCTTCTTCCTATCCTGGTGCCCATGGCCAAATCTGAGATTCCACCTCCAAAATTCCCTATATGGAAGGATTTCCCCCAGATGAAAGGTGCCAGGAGAGAAAGGTCTGGCTGAGTTGGCCTCTCAGGAGCCTTCTCTCTCTGCTTCTGCCCCTGAAACACTTGGGCTCTGTGCTTTCCTTCCTGTGGAAAAAACCATCCTAGATATCATAGATATGTGCAGAAATGGCCAAAATTGGGATTCCACCTGCAAAATTCCCTATATCCAAGGGCTGCTTTCAGACCGAAGCTGCCAGGACAGAGAGCTCTGGCTGGCCTTGGCCTCTGATGGCCGCCTTTCACCTGGCCCTGAAACACCAGTGTTCCGTGCTTTCCTTCCTATGGAAAAGAACCGTCCTTCTTCTCCAGGCCAAAACTGGTATTCCACCTCTAAAATTCCCTATATCCAGAGATTGCTCCCTGACAAAATCTGCCAGCATCATCTAATCTGGCTGCCCTTGGCCTCTGGTGGCTTCCCCTCATCTGCCCCTGGAACACTGGGGCTTGGTTGTTTCCTTCCTATGGAGACCATGGTGACACTGTGAGGACCTGGTGGAACCATGGAGACAATTGTGACACTTTGAGATACCATGGTGACACCGTGGGGCTTCATGGAACCAAGAGACCACCATGGCTCTGTGGGGCCTCGTGGGACCATGGAGACCATTAGGACCCTTTACGGCCTCATGTAACCACGGGGCCATTGTGACACCTCAGGGCCTCATGGAAGCAACGGGACACTGGGACATTGTGGGGCCTCATAGAACCAGGGGAACATGGAACAACTCTGGCTGATTTGGCCTCCCAGGGGGGACCTGACAGGTCTGGCAGATCTTGGAATGTCAAGGGCTGCCTCTCATCTGCCCATGAAACACTGGGGCTCCATGCTTTCCTTCCTATGGAAAGAACTGTCTCTCTTTTATGAACCCCATGGACAAAATTGGTATTCCCCACTAAAAATTTCCTGTATGCAAGGGTATTCACAGAAGAAAAACCTGCCAGATCTGCCTGGCCTGGGCTTCTGGTGGTCACATCTCATCTTCCTTGGAAGCACAAGGACTCTGTGCCTGCCTACCTATGGAAAAGAACTGGCCTTGTCCAGGGGCCATAGCAAAAATTGGAATTTGGTTGCCAAAATTCCATCTATCCCGGGATTGCTCCCAGACAGAAGCTGGCCAGTTAGACAGCTCTGCCTGGTCTTGGCCTCTGGTGATATTCTAAGACCATGAGCAGAATGTTTTCATCTGAAACACCTTGGAGAGGGCAGAAAGATCTCCTAGGCTGGGATTTGCAGGCCTCAAGAACATAACTCATGTATGGAGGCTGATGTGCCAGGGCTCACCGGTGAAGAGACTGAGGATAGAACAGCAGTGGCCTGGAAGGGCTGGAAGGGTGGATTAGGAAACGGTTGAGCTTTTTCTCCATAATGGGAAACAGCCAGATAGAGAAATTATACCACAAATGCAGAAGGGGAGACCAAGACTGGACATGAGGAGATGAGAATTTCCCTCCCAGGGCAGGGCTGTGGTGCAACACAAACCCCAGAAGGAGCCTGGGTCAGCTCCAGGCTTTGTGTGGGCAGGCAGAGGCAGGCAGGAGGCAGAGCTGTCAGCAAAGGAAGGGCCCAGCCAGGTGGGGCAGCCGGGGGATGCCGACAGCCTGCAGGGACAGAGGCGCAGGGCAGGGACATCGTGGGACAGCCTGGGCTGCACAGGGCACAGGGATGGGCAGCAGCTGCAAGACAGCCCTGCCAGAGCCAACTTGGGCAGCACTTTGGCCATGGCTGCTGGGCCTGGGCCTGAGGCAGGAGCAGGAGACAAGTGACCCTTGCAGGCCTGGGGCCTCATTGCCTCCTTGTCCCTGCTCAGCAGCCTGGCAGGGGCCGCCCCATGCTCCTGCCCTTGCCATTGCACATCCCCACATGCCAGTGCCCATCCCGGGAAGAGCCCTGAGCAAGGAGGGAGGGACAGGATCTGCCTGGCCAGGGGCTGGGGCTCAGGCCTTGGCCCTTTGCATTCCTCAAACACATCCAGGTGTGCTCAGCACCAGAGACACCTTTGCCTTGTTTGTCCCCAGCTGTCATCACTGCCTCCAGTGTTCTGCTCTGACTGGAACCTGGGGACACTTTTTCAGTCATATTCCTCAGTCAGACCGATTAAAACTTGAATAAACTTGAGAGTTTCAATTTAATTTTGAGTTATTCAGAAGTTTTCTGAACACTCTCTCAGGGACTGACTCTGATGTAAGCAACACCAAATCCCCAAGATGCTCATTAAGGTCCTTCTGCTGTGTCTGTGCTGCTGAGCTTTAAAGGAACAGCTCTTCCCAGGACCAGCTCTTCTCTCAGCCCAGCAAGGCTGAGGGTTCTGCCTGCAGGCACTGAGGGGACAGGAGCCAGGCAGAGACAAGCTGAAGGCAATCAGGATTGGGAAGACATTGAGCTGAGACTTCACTTGGGGAAACATTTTCACAGCCCTGTGCATGGTGAGTGTGTGGGTGCAGGGCAATGTCCCCTGTGCTCCTGGAGGGATCTCCTGAAGCCAGCACAGCCCACAGCCTGGGGGATGTGTCAGGAGGACTCTCCCAGTTTCTCTGGGTCACAGGAGGAGCAGGAGGAGGATGTGCTGTAGAGCAGTGCTGCCCTGGGCACCATCAGAGGGACAGGGCAGGACGGCTCCTGCTGCCTGGGGCGGCTGCAGGGGATGAAGCTGGGGCTGCAGCCAGGGCTGCCCAGGGCTGTCCTGCCTGGCAGCTCCTGCAGCCCTCAGGGCTCTTGGCCAGCCCAGGGCATGTGCCACCTGCCAGGGGCAGCTCTCAGCCTGCCTGGCAGCTCCCCATAGACGCTGCTGGGGAGAAGTTGGAGGTGGATGGAGCCACCTCCATCAGGGCAGATTCCTCCTGCTCTGGAGATGGTGCTGCATGGCCAGGGCCGCTCTCAGCTTTCTCCTAAAGGGAAGGGAAAGGGGCTGTCAGCTATGGCTATGTCACTGAGACTCCTGCACTGTCACCCTGGGCATCAGCAGATGGGCCTCAGATCTCCCTCTGAAAGTGCCTCCTCAGCCTCCTCTCCCTACAGACAGCAGCAGCAGCACCTTGGCTTGCAGCATCTCTTTTTGTCTGGCCTGCCCTTAAGCCCCTGCAGCCAGGGAGATGCCCCTGGGCAGTGCCCTGTGCTGGGAGGGGTCTGCAGGGCAGAGCTGAGCCCCCAGGGCTTTGCTGGGCTCTGGCAGCACTGGCAGGGACAAGGCTTGGATAGAGAGAAACAGCTCGCAGTAGGCACAACTCGAGGCAGCAGAGAGCCAGACCAACCCTTGGCATCCCTCCCTGTCCAGCTGCATAGGGAAAGAGAGAAGGGCTTAGAGAAATTGACTTTTAAACTGGAGTCTTTAAAAGCTCTACTTAATTTTTCAAGCTCAGTTTATGTTGGATCACCCTGAACTAGAGGGAGGTGGAATGGGCAAAGTGCACCTGTGTGGGGACCAGAAGGTCTGACTGCAATGGGGCTGAGTGAGCCCTGTTTTCCCTGTGAGCTTCCCCAGGGTTCAGGCTGAGAGCAGTGCTTACGATGAATCAGGAACTCTGGAGCATAAACCAAAGATCAAGAATAAACACATTGAGTGAAGTTTCCCCACAGGTAGAGAACTAGTTTTGAGGGAATTCCTAAAATAACCCTATGGGGTTGATTCCAAGAGCTTGGTCTCAGCTTTTCAATGTCTTGTTTCTACAGTCCACAATGCCCAGAGTTAAGGAATGTCGAACAGCAGCTCCATCAGGCACTTCCTCCTGCTGGCGCTGGAAGACACGCGGCAGCTGCAGCTCCTGCACTTCTGCCTCTTGCTGGGCATCTCCCTGGCTGCCCTCCTGGGCAACGGCCTCATCATCAGCGCCGTAGCCTGCGGCCACCACCTGCACACACCCATGTTCTTCTTCCTGCTCAACCTGGCCCTCAGCGACCTGGGCTCCATCTGCACCACTGTCCCCAAAGCCATGCACAATTCCCTCTGGGACACCAGGAACATCTCCTACTCAGGATGTGCTGCACAGCTCTTTCTGCTTCTCTTCTTCATTGGAACAGAGCTTTCCCTCCTGACCATCATGTGCTACGACCGCTACGTGTCCATCTGCAAACCCCTGCACTACGGGACCCTCCTGGGCAGCAGAGCTTGTGCCCACATGGCAGCAGCTGCCTGGGCCAGTGCCTTTCTCAATGCTCTCATGCAAACAGCCAATACATTTTCCCTGCCCCTGTGCCATGGCAATGCCCTGGGCCAGTTCTTCTGTGAGGTGCCCCAGATCCTCCAGCTCTCCTGCTCACACTCCACCTTCAGAAAAATTTGGATTTCATTGCTTGCTGTCTGTTTAGCTTTGGGCTGTTTTGTGTTCATTGTTTTCTCCTATGTGCAGATCTTCAGAGCTGTGCTTAGGATCCCCTCTGAGCAGGGACGCCACAAAGCCTTTTCCACCTGCCTCCCTCACCTGGCTGTGGTCTCCCTCTTTGTCAGCACTGGCACATTTGCCTACCTGAAGCCCCCCTCCATCTCCTCCCCATCCCTGGATCTGGCAGTGTCAGTTCTGTACTCGGTGGTGCCTCCAGCCCTTAACCCCCTCATCTACAGCCTGAGGAACCAGGAACTCAAGGCTGCAGTGTGGAGATTGATGACTGAATGATTTCAGAAACAGTAAACTGCTGGAAATTTTATGCAAATCAATTGTAATAAAAGTCATCTTTGATACATTAAGTTCTTGCACTGTGTATTACATTTTTAGTATTGCCCACAAAGAAATACAATGGTTTGTACCGTTTCTCATTTTGTTTCTCTCAAAATTTGCTGCGGCCCCTGTCTGTGTCAATGATGAGCTGTGCTCCTTATTGCTTAAGCAAAGTAAAGCATCTCTCAACAAAGTTTTCCCTGGAGATGCCCCCTTTTTTTGCCTTCTCTGGAGCTGCAGCAGCAATGTCTGTGTGCAGAGCTGGGGGCAGATCAGTGCTGGCACAGCAGCTGTGCCCAGCAGCAGCAGCAGCACTTGGTGTTGCCAGTACTGCTGCCGTGGCCCTGCCCCACTGCCCTGGTGGCCCTGGTGTTGCTGCAGGGCCTGAGTGCTCTCGGGGCTGGGCACAGTCCTGGGGGTGGCAGTGCCGGGGCTGCAGCAGGGACAGGCCATGGGCACTGCTGGGGCAGTGCTGATGCCTCAGCCCAGGGCCTGGGGCCTCCAGGCTCCTTGCCCAGGCTATCTCAAGAACACACCCAGGCCAATGGTCAGCACAGAAAAGCCCCGTGAGCAGCCCCAGGCTGGCCGTGGGCAGGCTGGGGGCAAAGAGCGTGGCTGGGGCTCTGCAAGGGCCCTGGGGCAGACGGGAAGGAGCAGCAGAGCAGGGGCTGATCCATCCCCAGTGTGCTTGACAGCCCAGGGCAGCGTCCCAGAGCGTCCTGATGGAGCTGCCAACAACATCCCCCCTCTGCAGCCCTGGCCTCTCCCCCAGCTCACACAGGTGCCCCATCCTTGCAGGCACAGACACAGCAGCACTGGCTCAGCAGCCCCTGATTGCATTGCACAGAGCAGGGGGAGGACCCCCATGCTGTTGGTGTGGGGACATGAACCTGAGGGAGCACAAATGCCATCAGCCCCTGGGGCCAGCAAGGCCTGGGGTACACCAGGGAAACCACTCAGCTTTGTCCTGGCCTCTGCAGTCAGCCAGAAAGTTTGTTCCCATCAGCTGGGAGCTTCCTGTCCCACTGCAGACACTGTTGCTCAGAGCCAGGGCTGCCTGGCAGGCACTCCCAAACTGCCCTAAGCATTTCCTTGGCTTCACCTTTCATTTTTTTACTCTTCACTGGTACACATTTCTTCCCATTGCCCACCCCTATTCCCTGCCCTGAAACTGCCCATCCCTGTTTGCCCTTTCCTCTGTGGCCCCTCTCCCCATTGCAGTTCCTGACTTGGCGCCATGGGAACATCCCTTGGGGAGCAGGATCATCCTACAAGTGCTGCAGGAATTGTCTGCAGGCTCCTGCAGTGCCTCCTGCTGCTCCCTTGCCAGCGGCACCCCAGGCCAGGGGGGCACATCTGGGCTGCGGTGTCTGGCTCTGGGGCTCCCTGTTCTGGGCAGTGAGGAGGAGCTGCAGAGGCTCTGCAGGACTGACAGGATGGGCTTTGGGGCTGGCAGGAGAAGCTGAGGGACCTGGGCTGCTGGAGCTTCTGAAGAGGAGGCCCAGGACTCATCATGCAACTGCTCCAAGGGTGGTTTCAGAGAACCCCATAGTCAGCAAGGCGGGATAAGGCCTTGGAGATCATCAAGTCTAACCTGTGCCCTGGCACCGCCTTGTCTCCCCTGAGCTTCCTCTTCTCCAGGACAAACAACCCCCAGCTCCCTCAGCCACTCCCCACAGCACTTCTGCTGCTGGCCCCCCCCCAGCCTTGTTGTCCTTCTCTGGACACGCTCCAGCCTCTCCATGTCCTTCCTAAATTAGGGGGCCAAAACTGGACACAGCACTCAAGTTGCTGCCCAAGCAGAGCTGAGCAGAGGGGAAGAATCCCTGCCCTGCCCTGCTCCTGCTGGCCACACCATTCCTGATGCAGGCCAGGAGCCATTGGCCTTCTTGCCCACCTGGGCACTCTGCTGGCTCATGCCCAGCCTGCTGTCCGTCAGTCCCTGCAGGTCCCTTTCTGCCTGGCTGCTGTCCAGCCACTCTGTCCCCAGCCTGTAGCACTGCAGGGGTTGTTGTGGCCAAAGTGCAGCACCCAGCACTTGGACTTGTTCAACCTCACATTGTTGGATTTGGGCCCTGGATCCAGCCTGTCCAGGGCCCTCTGCAGAGCCCTCCTTCCCTCCAGCAGATCCAAACTCACACCCAGCTTGGTGTCATCTGCGAATTTGCTGATGCTGGACTCAGTCCCCTCATGCAGATCATCAGTGCAGATATTGAAATCCACGTTGGCTGCCTCTGATCCCTCGGCCATCCTGTGGGTGCCCTGTGATGGCACTCAGGGTGATCTGTTCCATAACCTTGCCGGGCACCCAGGTCAGGCTGACAGGCCTGGAGTTCCCCAGCTCCTCCTTCCAGCCCTTCTTGGGGATGGGCTCACACTGGCACCTCCAGTCCCCTGGGCCCTCCCTGCTGAGCCAGCACTGATGGTAAATGATGGAGAGCAGCTTGGGGCGATCATCCACAGCTCCCTCATCCCTCTGGGATGGATCCCATCTGCTCCCAGAGACACCTGTGTGCATCTGAGGGGCTCAGCAGGTCCCCAGCTGCTTCCTCCTGGATTACAGGGTGGCTGTTCTGCTCCCTGTGCCCAACTACCAGCTCAGGAGAACACTTTTCTTGAGGTAAACCTGTCCTAATATAGAAAATTGAGACAAAGAAGGTGTTAAGTAGGTCAGTCTTTTCCTTATCTTTAGTTACTATATTCTCCACGGCATCCAATAAAGAGTAGAGGTTCTCCTTATCCCTCCCTTTGGTTTAATTATTTTTATAAAACTATTTTGCATTTATTTACAGAAGCTGCCAGGTTAAGTTCTCATTGAGCTTTCATGTCTCAACTTTTCTTTCTGCTTAACCTAGCAAGATCCTTAAACATTTCTTAAGTTGCCTGACCTTCTGTCCTAAGTTGATGCTCTCTCTTTTTTCCCCTGAGTTCCCACAAAAGCTCCATGGACAGCCAGGCCAGCCATTTTCCTCACCAGCTCATCTTTTGCCAAACTAGGACAGGCTGCTCCTTCCCCCTTAAGATTACTATCTTGAAATGTGTCCATCCTTCCTGGACCCCTTTGTTTTTAAGGGCTGTTTCTCTTTAAAAAAATCAGTACCTGATTTGGTACTCCCCAAATCGGCATCCTAAACAGGCCAAACTCTGCCCTTCCTAATTCCAGTGTAGAGGTTTTCTTGCTGCCCCTTTCCCTTCCCTTTAGGAGAAAGCTGAGAGCAGCCCTGGCCATGCAGCACCATCTCCAGAGCAGGAGGAATCTGCCCTGATGGGGGTCCCCTTGGTTCCATGAGGCGCAGCAATGTCACAGTGCTCTCCATGATTCCATGAGGCCCCACAGTGTCACAATGGTCCTTTGGTCTCACAGGGCCCCACAGTGTCACAATGGTCCCTTGGTCTCACAGGGCCCCACAGTGTCACAATGGTCCCTTGGTTCCATGGGCCCTGTGCTGCTGCATTCCCCCCTCCCCTTCTCAGGCCACCCTGCCAGCTGAGAAATGCTCCTTGGGCCTCGGCCTTGGCCAGCAGCCCCTGGGCTCAGCCCCTCTGCAGCTCATCACAAACACTGTCTGCTCCAGGCACTGCTGCTGCCCAACCAGCTCCTGGTTCCTTTAGCAGCAGCCCTGGGACCTGTTTGTGTTCCCTCAGTGGCACAACATCCCTGTTCTCACCCTGCCAAAGAAAGCTGTTGGTGCCAAGTGCGGCCAGGATGAGCCATTGCTGGGACTGAAGCCCCTCTCTTGGGGCCCTGCAAACAGCGCTCCAAAAGGAGCCCTTGGAGCTCTCCTGGGCCCGCCACTCCCTCTGAGTGGGGCCTCTCCCAGCCGGGAACTCTCCCGTTTGCTGCACTCGGGGATCCCAAACACTGACGGAGCCTGGGCCAATCCCCCCACTCATCCAGGCTCAACCCTTCAACCACTGGGAAGAAGGCAAAGGATCCACAGTGAGCATTCCCTGCCCTCAGGGGAATTGCTCACAGGTGCCTTGGACTGACTCTTTGTGTCTGTGTGCACACAGGAGTGCCTGTGCTGGGGAAATGTGTCAGAAATGCTGCTCTCTGAGGGGCTTGAGTGTGTTGGATAGCTGAGTCAGTCAGATATCCAGATATCAGTAAGTATGGTTTAGTCAGAAGGTCTAAACTAAGTTAAATGCTCCTAGGAGTTGTTCTTTTGCTAAGTTGTGGGGTTTAATTTAAGTTATTAGGTAAGTTAAATATTGTTAAGTGTTATTCCTCTGTTAAATTGCTATGTCATGGGTTATAAGTTAGGTCAAATACTGTTAAGTGCTGCTCTTTTAAGGTATCAGTTAAGGTTAAGTATAAGTTAAGTCCCGTTAGGTTTGACCTCTGTAAGGTTTTGGGCCATATTCCTTTTATCCTTACCCTCATTATCCTTATGTCATACACACAGAGGGACAGTTCTCAGGTAATTTCTGGTTTGATTGCCTGGATTTTGTTTGGTTTTGTTGTTGCTTTATTTCCTTCATGTGCCTGAAGTGTTCAGTCAGGAGCAGAGTGACTTCTTCCAAGGAACTTTGTGCTGCTGTCCCTTAATATTCAATCTGGTTTTTGCTGTTCCCTTGCTGGGGATTTTTTCAGCGCTCTTAAGGCCTTGTTGGTAGCCCTGGCCGAGGCTCTGGCCCTGGGGGACAAAAGGACGCTGCCGGGGGCTCCCTGTCCCCCTGTGCCACCCCCAGGGCCCCGGCCCCCCGCCCCCGTGTCAGGCTCTGGGGTCGATCTCGTGGAACATCCTCTGGGGGAGGCTGCAGGGCTGGGGGACCCGGGGGGACCCAGGGGGACAGGGGATCCCACTGTGCACGAGCAGGGTTGAACTGCTCTGGGGGGAACTTTAAGGGGGGCTGGGGCAGAGTGACCTCCCCAGTGACCTCACACAGCCCCTGTGATGTCACACAGGCCCTGTGATGTCACAAAGCCTCCTGTGATGTCACACAGCCCCTGTGATGTCACACAACCCCTTATGATGTCACACAGCTACCTGTGAGATCACAACCCACTCTGCGATGCCACAGAACCACCCTCTATGATTGCAGCATCTGTTCTATGGCCTCACACCTTACACACCCTCAGGGATGTCACAAAACCCTCCCTGTGATGTCATACTGCCACTCTGTAATTTCACAGCACACACTTTGACCTCACCGCTGGCTCTATGATGACCTCCAGCCATGCCATGATGTCACAGCCTGCTCTGTTATTTCATAGAATCCCCTGTGTGATGCTGTAGTTGCTCAATGACCTCACACAACAAACCCTGTGGTGTCACAGCCCAATCTGTGACCTCACACAACCCACTCTGTGCTGTCACACAGCCCCTTGCTGACATCACAGCTGCTCTGTGCCTCTATGACACAGCCATAGAGGTGCTGCTGTGACACAGCCACCTCTGGGCCATCCCACAGCCCCTGCCGGTGCTGAGCCCCTGTGAGCTCTCTCTGTGCCCTGCTGGTGTCCCTGAGGGGCCCTGGCAGTACCCCAGCCCTTCTGGGCTGTGCACAGGAGCTGCTCCTGGCCAGAGCTGTCTCTCTGCAGCGCTGCCGTTGCCAGGAGCTGCCTCTGGGCCAGGAGCCCAGCCCAGCTCAGCAGCACAGACACAGCACAGGGACTTTATTGATCCTCTGGGCCTTTGGTGCTATTTGCATCAGATTCTGTCCCTCAGAATGGGATCAAAGAACTTCTCAAGAACTTGAAGTTAAGTTGAAACATGGAAGTTTCTTGTAGTTAAATGGGGTCCACTAAGAGACATAACTCTTGTGAAAGTGTCCCCAGGTTCCAGTTAGAGCAGAACACTGGAGGCAGTGATGACAGCTGGGGACAAACAAGGCAAAGGTGTCTCTGGTGCTGAGCACACCTGGATGTGTTTGAGGAATGCAAAGGGCCAAGGCCTGAGCCCCAGCCCCTGGCCAGGCAGATGCTGTCCCTCCCTCTTTGCTCAGGGCTCTTCCCGGGATGGGCACTGGCATGTGGGGATGTGCAATGGCAAGGGCAGGAGCATGGGGCGGCCCCTGCCAGGCTGCTGAGCAGGGACAAGGAGGCAATGAGGCCCCAGCACTGCAAGGGTCACTTGTCCCTTCATGGCCTCAGGCCCAGGCCCAGCAGCCACGGCCAAAGTGCTGCCCAAGTTGACTCTGGCAGGGCTGTCTTGCAGCTGCTGCCCATCCCTGTGCCCTGTGCAGCCCAGGCTGTCCCATGGTGTCCCTGCCCTGTGCCTCTGTCCCTGCAGGCTGTCGGCATCCCCCGGCTGCCCCACCTGGCTGGGCCCTTCCTTTGCTGACAGCTCTGCCTCCTGCCTGCCTCTGCCTGCCCACACAAAGCCTGGGGCTGCTTCAGGCTCTTTCTGGGGCCGTGCTGTACCACAGCCCTGCCCTGGCAGGGAAATTCCTTTATCCTGGTGTCCAGTCTGGGTTTCCTCAGGTGCCTTTGGAATTAATTCTTTCTTTCTCTGGCTGTTTTCTACCATGTCAAAAGAATCCACCATCTCTGAAACCACCCTTCAATCCCTTCCAGGGCTCTCCTCTGCTGTCCTCACTCCCCACCCCACTGAGCACAGGGCTCCCATGTCCCTATAAATTGTCATGTACTTGAGGCCAGGAGCACCTGGACAAGAGGGACAGTTCTTTTCTATAGGAAGGACACCACAGAACCCCAGGGTTTGAAAGCAGACGAGAAGCAGTCACCAGAAGCCAAGGCCAGCCAGACCTGTCTGTCCTAGCAGTTTTTGTCTTACAGTAACCCTTAGATATTCAGGGAGTTTTTGGGGGGGAATTCCATTTCAGCCATGGGTTCCTGGACTGGAATGACAGTTTTCCATGGGAAGGAAAAGGCAGAGCCCCAGTGTTTCAAAGGCAGATGAGATCTGGCCCTCAGGAAACCAAGAGAACCTGGACAGACCTGGCAGCTTTTGTCTGGGAGATATCTTTGGATATAAGGAATTTTGGAGGCTGATTCTCAATTTTGGCCATGGATGCCTGGACTTGAGAGATGTTTTTTTCAATGAGAAGAAAAGCACAGGCCCCCAGGTGTTTTGAAAGCAGATGAGAGGTGGTCCCCAAGAGGCCAAGGCCAGCACAGAGTGGGTTGTGTGAGGTCACAGGTAGGGCTATGACATCACAGAGTTTGTTGTGTGAGGTCAATGAGACGCTACAGCATCACAGAGGGGATTCTGTGACATCACAAAGCAGGCTGTGACATCATGGCGTGGCTGGATGACATCATAGAACATTCTGTGATGTCAAAGTGTGTGCTGTGCCATTACAGAGTAGCAGTATGACATCACAGAGAGGGTTTTGTGACATCACTGAGGGGATTGTGACATCACACAACTGTCTGTGACATCACAGGGTAGAATGAGCGGACACAGAGCAGATCCTCCCATCATAGAGGCTGGCTCTATGACATCAGAGAGTGGGTTGTGACATCACTGGGTGGCTATGTAACATCATAGGATGGGCTGTGACATCACATAGTGACTTTCTGACACCACAGAGTCTTCTGTGAAATCACAGTGCAGGTGCATGACATTCCAGGGTGACATCCCAGAGCTGGCTCTGTGACGTCACAAGGGTGCTCCGTGATGTCCCAGAGTGGGCAGTGACATCACAGATGACTGTGTGACATTGCAAAAGAGCTGTGTGGCATCATAGGAGGCTGTGGCATCACAGGGGCTGTGTGAGGTCACTGGGGAGGTCACTCTGCCCCAGCCCCCCTCACAGCTCCCCCCAGAGCAGTCCAACCCTGCTCGTGCACAGCGGGGTCCCCTGTCCCCCCAGGTCCCCCCGGGTCCCCCAGCCCTGCAGCCTCCCCCAGAGGATGTTCTACGAGATCAACCCCAGAGCCTAACACGGGGCCGGGGGCCGGGGCCCTGGGGTGGCACAGAGGGACAGGGACCCCCCCAGCAGTGTCCCCGTGTCCCCCAGGGCCAGAGCCTGGGCCAGGGCTCCTTCACCCTGTTACGAACAAGGCCTTGAGAGCGCTGAAAAAATCCCCGGCAAGGGAGCAGCAAAAACCAGATTTAATATTAAGGGACAGCAGCACAAAGTTCCTTGGCAGGAGTCACTCTGCTCCTGACTAGGCACTTCAGGCACAGCAAGGAAACACAGCAACAACAAAACCAAGCAAAATCCAGTCAATCAAACCAGAAATCAGGCAAGAACTCTTCCTGGGTATGTGTGTGACACAAGGACATTGAGGGCAAAGATAAAAGGAATATGGGCCAAAAGCTTAACAGAGCTCAAACCTAACAGGACTTTACTTATATCTTAACTTTAACTGGTACCTTCAACCCCCCAATTTAGCAAAAGAACAGCACTTAACACTATTTAATCTAACTTAAAACCTCTGAGTTAGAAATTTAACAGAGGAATTACATTTAACAGTCCTTAACTTAGCTAATAAATTAAATGTAACAACTTAGAAAAAGAGCAACTCTTAGCTGCATTTAACTTCGTTTAGCCCTCGTGACTTATACTTACTTACTGATATCTGGATATCTGAGTGACTCAGCTATCCAAGGCACTCCAACCCCTCAGAGAGCAGCATTTCTGCCACATTTCAGGCATTCCTGCGTGTACACAGACACAGACACAGTGCAAGGCACCTGTGAGCAATTCCCCTGAGGGCAGGAAATGCTCACTGTGGATCCTTTGCCATCTCCCCAACAGACCAAGGGCTGAGCCTGGAGGAGTGGGGGGATTGGCCCAGGTTCTGTGGTTGTTCAGGATCCCCGAGTGCAGCAAACGGGAGAGTTCCCGGCTGGGAGAGGCCCCACTCAGAGGGAGTCGCTGGCCCAGGAGAGCTCCAAGGGCTCCTTTTGGAGCGTTGTTTGTAGGGCCCCAAGAGAGGGGCTTCAGTCCCAGCAATGGTTCATCCTGGCCGCAACTGGCATCAACAGCTTTCTTTGGCAGTGTGAGAACAGGGATGTTGTGCCACGGAGGGAACAAACACAGTTTGTTCCCAGGGCTGCTCCTGCAGAAACCAGGAGCTAGTTGGGCAGCAGCAGTGCCTGGAGCAGACAGTGTTTGTGATGAGCTGCAGAGGAGCTGAGCCCAGGGGCTGCTGGCCAAGGCTGAGCCCCAAGGAGCATTTCTCAGCTGGCAGCATGGCCTGGGAAGGGGAAGGGGGAATGCAGCAGCACAGGGCCCATGGAACCAAGGGAACATTGTGACACTGTGGGGCCCTGTGAGACCAAGGGACCATTGTGACACTGTGGGGCCTTGTGAGACCAAGGGATCATTGTGACTCCGTGGGGCCTCATGGAATCATAGAGAGCCCTATGACATTGCTGAGACTCATGGAACCAAAGGGACAGTACTGACACTGTGTGGCTCCATGATGTAGGGATCATTGTGACACTGACACAATGGCCCCATCAAACCAAGGGGCCATTGTGACACTGCAAGACCCCATGGAGCCAAAGGTCCCTTGTGACATTGCAAGACCTCATAGAACCTAATAGAGAGACCATTTGGGCACTGCAGAGCCTCATGGAACCAAGGTCCATTTTGACACTGAGGGAATCCATAGTATCATTGGGACACTGTGAGGCCCTATGGAATAAGGAAAGCATTGTGACACTCTGAAGCCTCATGGAACCAGTGAGACCATTGTGACCCTGGGGATCCTCACAGAACCAAGAAGACCATTGTGATACTGTGGGGCCTTGTGAAAACAAGAGGCCTTTGTGACACTTCAGGGCTGCATGGAACCAAAGGTCCAGGGTGATATTGCAAGGCCTCATGACATCAGTGGTCCATTGTGACACTGGGCAACCAAAGGAGACCATTGTGACACTGCAGGCTGCATAGAAGCGAGGGGCCATGGTGACATTGTGGAACTCCATTGAACTAAGAGTTCATTGTGACACTGCAGGCTTCATGGAACCAAAGCTCCAGGGTGACACACAGTGGCCTCCTGTTATCAATGGTCCATTGTGACACTGTGGAGCCAAAGGGAGACCATTGTGACACCACAAACCCCCAGGATCCAAAGGTCCATTGTAACATTGCAGGCTGCTTGGAACAGAGGAATCATGTGTCATTTTGGGGCCTGGGGAACTGTCGGGATCATTCGCTTAGCAGAGTGACCCCGAGAAAAGTTTGAAAGTCTCTTTTCCCAGCCCGGTGCTTGAAGGAGGAGTCAGGGCTCTTCATTTCTCGGTCTCAAGGTTGTTGATTTTATCTTATCTAATAAAAATTTTCTAGTTCCCTGCCGAGGTCAGCTCACAAAGACAGTCCGAGGCGTTCTGCCTGCCCACAGGGCGGTGTTATGTCTTTATACAAAAACTATGGATACAATGTTTACAATTTCCAAAACCTATCACCTATGTTAGACCTTGAGCTTCTACTCTAAACCAATATGTAAGTGCCAACACCACAGCAGAAGATGGAGGCCAACGAGAAGGAGAAAGGCTGGACACACTTAGTTCCCTCCATCTTGCCCCCATACCAAAAACGCAAAAATCTACTTTTCCACCCTGTGAAAACTTCACTAATATTCTATTTCAAATGTTGTGGCTTGCTGATCTTCATACAAGGTTGGTAATTTGCTCCACAGGTCATAATCAAAACCACAGGGGCATTTTGGGCCCTGTGCCAGGGTCTCTGAGACCCCTGACAGGGGTCTTGGCTGCTCAGGACAGCCAGAGGGATGTCCTGGGTCCTGGCAGGGAACCACAGAGACCAGTGTGACACTGCAGGGACTCATGGAATCATTGGGACCATTGTGACACTGTGGGGCCTTATGGAACCAAGGGGCGAGTGTGACACTATGGAGCACCATAAAGCCAAGGGAACACAGAACAGGTCTGGCTGGTTTTGCCTCCCATGGACTGCCTGACTGGTCCAACTGATCTTGGCAAGTGGAAGGTTGCTTCTCATCTGATGCTGAAATACTGGGGCTCTGTGCTTTCCTTCTGATGGAAAAGAACTGTCCTTCTTCTCCAGGCATCCATGGCCTGAATTGAGATTTCACCTCCAAACTTCTTTTATCCAGGGATTGTTCCCATAGGAATATTGCCAGGACAAGTTTTTCTGGCAGTGGTTTTGCAAGGGTCACCTCCCATCTTTCCCCAAAACACTGGGGAAGGCCCCGTGTTTTCCTTTCTACAGGAAAGAATTGTGCTGCTTCCCCAGGTGTCCGTGGCAGAGATTGGTGCTTCACTTCCACAACTCCCTAGATCCAAAGACTGCTTCCCCACAAAATCTGCCATTCCTGACAAGCCTGGCTGGCCTTGGCCTAGTGAGCCTTTCAGCTGCTTTCCAAACACAGGGTCTCTGTGCTTTCCTTCCTATGGAACTGTCCTTCTCAGCCAGGTGCCCATGCCCAGAATTGGGGTTCCCCCTCTAACATTGCCTGTTGTGAAAGACTGGAGGAGATTGTTGGATACAAACATTTCATGTGTGAGGGGAGGAAGAGGCAGGTCCAGGCCCTGCCCTGGAACCCCAATTCCCTCAGAGCCTCTATCCCAGCCCAGTAGTGGCTGCCAGTCCCTGGCACAGCACAGGCAATGCTCCACAGCCACCTCTGCAGCCCCCAGCCCAGCTCCTGAGGGACCAACTGAGCCCAAGTCCCACCTGGGGAAAGGGCCCAGGAAGACCAGGGATATTTAGGCTGACCACAAGGCAAGCACACATCTTGACCCTACCTCCTCTTGGAATTTCCATCTGTTCAGTGCTGGAATCCAGGAGTTGGTATCTGTGTTTGTGCTTCTCTGGATCTTTTTTTCTTTCTCTCCTTCTGTGTCTTCTTCTTCTGTTTCTGTACACCTGCAAATTTTGATTAACAATTATTTGGACGGGCTTAGAGTTTGTGAAGTCAAATGGCCAAAGCTCAATGCTTTGAGATGTGTTTTTTTGTTGGTTGAATGTCGGTTGTTATTTGACATGAGAAGAATTTTAAAAAGTAATACAAAAATTTTGTGTAACTGACAATCTGTTAAACCACAAAGACACCGAACACGCCTCTGTTAAACACATATGTCAAAGATGAAAAAACCCAGGAACCTCCTCTTTCTTTTCCAGTCAACAAAGAAGCAACAGGCACTGGCCCCAGCCCCCATCTCATCCAAACCAAACCAAACCCAATCAAACCCAACTAACCAAACCAAACCAAACCAAGCAACACTGCTATGGGCTGAGCCCCTTCCCCCCTCCCCAGACTGCCCCCTCCATTGGCCCTATTCTAACCAAACCAAACCCCAACAACTCCCAAACAGGAAAACAAAAGAGGCTACAAAACCCCAACCAGAACAAAGCTGGCCACAGCAATTAAAATCTTACCATCAAGTCCCCTCCCCCAAGACAATTAAAACTAAAAAATTTACAACCTACAACTCACACAAAATAACCGTACAACTAATATAAACAATATAAAAACCCCAAAGCAGTCATAAAAGCAATCCTGATACAACTCAACCACAACTTCCCCCACAATCAGCGGGTCAGGTGTAAATCCTTTCAATAATTCAATCCTCCCTCAACTTAAAAAAAAAATAAAAACCAAAGCAAAAAACCATAAAACCATAAAAGTCAGTAAAAAGTTAAATCCCTCCCCCAAAAAAGAAGAAAAAATACCTTTATCTTAAAACTAAAATCTTCTTATAAACTATAAAAAAAACCTCTTTTTCTTAATAACACATGAAACTATTAAAAAAATTCAAACTAATCAAAATATTTCAAATTAATCAAAGAAAAACCTGCATGTTAAATAAATAAATGTTAAAATAACTGTAATTTTACAAAAAGTTTAAACAGGGGGGGAAAAAAGTAATCCAGTATCCCCACGAGAAGATCTCCATTGTCAGAGATAAAAATAATTTTAAAAGAAAACAATAAAAACTTTTACCTTTAAACAGCTCATCTTTAAAACAATATCCCTTAAGTTTACATGACCCATCAAAAAGCTGTAAAAAAGCTTGTAGCAATAAAAACATCACAATAACAAAGATCCCCAGACAACTGTTATCCATGACAAAACTAAGAACAAAAAACAACCTATTTTTTCCTCTTGTAAAAAAATCTCCATAACCTTAACAAGAAAAACTTCTCCCCTCAGTAAACTAAAAAAATTCATTCTAGAAATAGTGAACTGACTAGCAATTCCTAGTTTAGTTTCTTTACATTTTCAGTAAAATGAAAAAGATGTAAAGAAAAAAAAAAGTATTCTAAAAAATTTATTTTAATTCTTACTTCCTTTTATTTAATTTTACTTTTAATAAATTTTTATTTACACCGTATTAAAATTTTAAGCCTCCTATACCTTTCTTGTAATCCTATCTCACAACAAGATAAATACATAAATAATTAACCAGCACTAAAACCCAACATATTCATCAGTACATTAATTAGGAAATCTCAAGATTAGAAAGATCTATAATTAACAAACAAAAAGCACTACAGTGTCATAAAAAACATTTTGCCAAAGTTTCTCTGATTTTCCAAAGTTGCCAGTAAAGCCTGTTTTGTTGTTTTGAGTTCCTGAGAATCTCCAGTTCGTATATCTCTAGGGAGTCCAGCTCACAGTACCCAAGCAATTGTAATTCTTTTCAAATGTCTCCTCGAGAGAATTGTTGACGTTTAGGGGTCAGGGCTTGTGTATCCTGCTTGGCCCAGCCCAGGCAGGGCTTTCCCAGCCACATTCCACACTCCATTTCCCAGCTGGAGCCGCTGCTGCCTCTGAGTTGTGCTGCCCCAGCCCCAGGGACGCTCTCCTTGTCTGCCCATTCCCCCACGGTCTCTGGGCAGGGATGGCCTCAGTGGGGGCTGCTGACATCCTCAGCAACTTGGAGGCTGCTGCTGAATTTTCCCGCTCCAGAGGCTTGTTCAGCCTTCAGCTCTTGAGTGCAGGAATTCAGTGTCCCAGGGCTCATTAACATTCAGAACACCTTAACAAGCCAAGCCTCTGGGGATAATTTTATTTCAGTTTCCAAATCTTGTGTGGTTAACAAAGAGAGATTTCAGAAGTGCATTCAACTGAATATGTTCTATTTAAAAAGACAGTGAGAAAACACTTTTTAGGTTCTATTTATTTTTTTTCCCTGTTAATAGCAATCTCCAATTGACTTTGAATCCAAGTACCTCCTCATGTAGTTGGAACAGATATGAAAATCAAGACTGTGACGTTTTTCACAGGGGTTCTTGGATGAGGGAAGAGATGAGGATCTGACTCCATGTTTCAGAAGGCTTGATTTATTATATTATGATATATAATTCATTAAAACGATACTAAAAGAATAGCAGAAAATGTTTCATCAGAAGGCTTAGGTAAGAAGAGCAAAGAAAGAAATTATAACAAAGGTTTGTGGCTCGAGCTCCATGTCCAAGCCAGCAGGGCTGTGATTGGCCATTAATTACAAACAACTACATGAGACTAATCACAGATCTACATGTTGCCTTCCACAGCAGCAGATAATCATTGTTTACATTTGGTTCCTGAGGTCTCTCAGCTTCTCAGGAGGAAAAATGTTAAAGAAAGGATTTTTCATAAAAGTTCTCTGTGACATAAGACCCTTCATGGCTGACAATCAATCAGACTCTGTCCCTACCCCCACCCCACCATTTCCCCATCCCAGCCCTGGCACTCAGGGCAGCCTTGTGCAAATCTGAGCTCCCTCCAGCCCAGGCTGCACCTGCAGCTTTCAGCTCCTTGGCTCCAGCTCCCACCTGCTTTCCTTGGAGAAGGAGTTGCCTGAGACACAGAGGGATGTTCATTTCTTGTCAGCCAACAAAGCCAAGGGAAGGCACAGCTCCATCATATGCCAAAATCATTCCTCTGCAAGGTATTAAATCCACTTTGCACAGCAGACATCTCAGAGCAATGGAAAACACCTTCTGTGCCCAGCACAGATCCCAACAGATCCTCCCGTGAAAACCCTCCCTGCCCCAATTCTGCCCAGATTTGCTCTTTGCTCACACGAGTCACACAGTGAAGTCAGGAGCTCCCTCCATACCCAGAGGGAGGAAAAGAGAGAAAGGAGATGAAGAGCTCCCCTGCACAGAGCCAAGGTCCAAGTGCCCCTGCAGTGGGAGCCACAAGTCATCAGGTTTGTGTCCTTTGGGCTCAGGGGCTGGTGATACTCAGAGACACAGAAAGGTTTCTTGCCAAAAAACAGAAGTTGAACATTTGAACAGTTTAATAACCATCACAGCTCTCCTCTCGGGCCTCTGGGATGTCCCAGCACCATCTGACATGTCCACCATTCCCCATGGATTGTCGTATAGCAAGAGTTTTGGACAAAGACATAAGAAATGGTAATTCTATGATAGATATAAACACAATTAGGATGCTGTCTAATGTGATATTTATTTAAACTTCAGAAAGATTTGACAACTCCCTGATGTTCAATGCATGAAACGAGTCAGTTGAAAGGTACTTGAATGACCAGAGAGCATCTGGATGAGAAAATCTGGGAGCGATGGAAAGGACATAGATGCAGCTGCTCTAAATGAAGAGATGTTCTTAAACAGGGCCATTTCAACAGGACAGCTGGAAACACCTGAAGGGAAGGGGTGATTCAATATTAGAGTGAATGTTTGTGGCAAAGGCAGAGGGGAAGATGAGTATTTCTTCTCCTGCCATCAGAAGAAGAATCCAGCACATCCAGGAAATTCCTGTTCCAGGAGAGAAAATGTTTACATTTCTCAAAAGTTCTCAAAAGAGCCAGAAAATAAAGATTTGCTTGCATATTATGAAACTAACAGGTATTAACACCTGTGCCCCTTTCCAGACATCAGCTGTCTGCCCATGAACAGGCAGTGCCACTTGTTCCCTGAGGTGCCCAGCTGGGATTGGATCTCTCTGAGAGCACCTGAAGGAGAGCAGAGCACTTTGCAAGCTGCAGGGCCCTGACAGCCCCGCAGGGCTCCTGTCCCATCAACATCTGCTCTGCTCCAGTCTGAAACAGGGCCCAGCATGGTGCCGGGATCATCAGAGAGCTGAGGTGTGTGCTGGAATTCAATGCCCTCCCCATCCCTCAGCAGCCCTGCATTTCCCTCCTGCAGCCTTGGTCTCCAGCACAGCCATGGAGGCTCTTTGGGCTCTGGACTGTTGCTGCAGCCCCCAAGGGCAGCTGAGCTCTGCCTTTGGCACAGTCAGGCCTGGCCAGCACAGGCCATGCTCAGCAATTGCTTCTGTGTGCCTGGCCTTGCTGTCAGCCCCGGCAGCGGCTGCGTGACCCCTTTGTGGCCCTGTGATGGCCCAGCCATGGTGGCCCAGCCCCTGTGCAGGCCCAGCCCAGGCCAGGAGAATTGCGGCTGGGAAAGGCCCCTGTGCCGTGGTGCCTACAGCAGCCTTGGGGCTCTGTGCCCTATGGCCTCCCTGCTGGGCAGCCTCTGCCAGCTCCTGCAGAGCCCCTGGCACCTGTGGGGCTGCACAGACAGCCCTGCCCCGGGCTCTGCCGGCCTCTGGGCCAGCAGAGACGCAGCCAGGGCCGGCCATGACCGGGAGCAGGCCCTGAGCCCCGCAGGAGGATGGAGCTGTGCCACAGCCAAACTCAGCCCAGGACAAAGCTGGACTCAGCAACCAGGGCTGCCAAGGGCTGGGCACAGAGGCTGGCGCTGACAAATGTCCTGGGGCCCCTCCCTGCTCTGTCCATGCCACCAAGGGCACAGAGGAGCCTCCTCTCTGGGCCACTTGCCTGTTTGCAATGCCTTGCACAGGTGCTGGCCCTGCCCCACAAGGCCTGGCCTGAGTCTTGCCCCTGCACGCTCAGCCAGGCTGAGATGGACACTGATGGTTTCTGGGCCAGGCTCTCTGAGCCCAGCCCAGCTCCCTGCAAGCTCTGCCAGCTGCCTTGAGTTCTGGACAGCACCAAGGGCCTCTCCCCAGCCCAGCCCAGCCCAGCCAGCTGTGGCCCCACAGCTCTGCTCAGGCCAGGCTGCTCTGGGCACTGGCCCATGGCCTCAGCCCCTGGCAAGGGCACAGCAGCAGCTGCAGCTGCCACAGGACTCAGCCCCAGCAGTGGGGGAAGGTGCTTGCCCAAGGCCAAAGGAGGCTCCCTGGCTGCCCTGCTCCCCTCGGGCTGAGATGATGAGAGCTCTGCAGCCCCTGCTGCCATCCCATCTGCCCAGGGCAGCACAAGAGCCGTGGCCTTGGGGCCCTCAAGAGCTGCTCCTGCCGCAGGCCCAGGGCCCATGCCAAAGCGGGGGCACCCACCAAGCTGTGCCCATTTCTGTTCATTGCTGCTCGGATGGGGATGGATCCTCAGCCACTTGGAGGTTGCTGATGAATTTACTTACTCCAGAGGTGTCTTCTTTCTGGATCTCTTCATTCAGTTCAGGAACTCAGTGAGAAAAGCTCATAAACATTAGTGAAAAAACACCCAAACAAGAAAAGCCCCTGAGAATAATTCTAAGTTTTAAATTCTTCTGTGCCTATTTAGAGAGATTTCTGAAGTTTACTGAAAGTGAATATACTATATCAAATAAAATGAACAAAGAATTTTTTTGTCCAGTTTTCTTTTCTGGTTTATAGATTGATACCAGCAATGTCAAATTGATGTTGATCCTCTGAACCTTCTAATGCAGACTGAATAAATATGAAAATCAAGACCCTTCATGGCTGACAATCAATCAGACTTTGTCCCTACCCCGTCCCCACCAGTTCCCTCATCCATCCCCTGGGATTTAAAGAAGCTGATGAATGGAGTCACATCCAGAGGTGTCCCCAGGGCTCAGAATTGTGGCCCGGTCAGTGAAATCTCTTTATTGCTGATCTGGACGAGGCCATCGAGGGCACTGTCAGTCAGTTCCCAATTGAGCCCAAGCTTCGTGGCAGTGTGGCTGTGCTGGAGGGTAGGAAGCTCTGCAGAGGGATCTGGCCAGGCTGGAGCCATCCATGGGCCCAGGACAATGGGATGAGGTTCACCAAGGCCAAGGGCCGGGTCCTGTCCTGGGCTCACTACGTGGTTCTGTGATAGATATAAATATAATTAAGTTCTTGGATCAGGATGCTCAACCTGGAGTAAGGTCAAAATAGCTCAAACAATTCCTGATTTGGAAAGCTGCCAGTGGTGGATGGAGAAGGGAGGTCAGGCTGCTCTTGGGGTTGTGGAAATGCTGAAAGCAGCCTGACTCATTTCATCTCCTCCTGTCCTGGCTGATCTCCCCTCTTTCCCCTTCCACCCACTGGCTTTTGTCTCCCACCAGGCCCCCTGGTGAAGAGCCTGGCTCTGTGCTCTCCATCCCCTCCTCGCTGGCACTGCCAGGCTGGGATGAGGAGCCCCTCAGCCTTCCCTGCTCTGGGATGGACAGGCCCAGCTCCTTCAGCCTCTGCTCACGGCCCAATGGCTCCAGTACCACCTTGGAGGCCCTTCCCAGACACTGCTCCAGCTGCCAGACATCTTTCCTGCCCTGGGGAACCCAAACCAGGCCACAGTGACCTGGATAACCCACGTCCTTGATGTCCTGGTCACACAGCCCTGGCCCCTTGTCCCCTGTCAGGCTCTGGGGTGCATCCTGTGGAACATCCATTGGTGGAGGCTGTGGCTCCAGGTGGGCCAGGGGGATCCCGGGGGACAGGGACCCTGCTGGGGTGAGGGGGAGCTGCGGAAGAGTGATCAACCCAGTGACCTGACGCAGCCCTGCTGGCATGTCACACAGCCCCTCTGGGATGTCACAGCCTGCTCTGTGATGTCACAGCCCCTTCTCTAATGTCACACAACTGGTCTCTGATATCACAGCCAACTCTGTGATGTCATATTCTGCTCTGTGACGTCAGATCTCTGCCATGTGGTGTCACAGTCTGCTCTGTGATGATGTCTATGATGTCATACCTGCTCAATAACCTTACATACTGCACTCTGTGATGTCAGAGCCCACTCTGTGACCTCATGCTACCAGATGATCAATTGTCTACACCAGGTGAGCTGACACCTGGAGCTTGTTCTCCAAAATTCCAGGCCTATGGAAACCACACAATGCCCATTTTGTGAGAAGGGGAACTGGAAGTTCAGCAGTCTCAGTGTCCTGCCAGGTCTGCCAGGCCCACGGGAACATTGGAGTCCATGACCACCAGGGACCACCAGAGAGACCCCCAGGACAGAAGAATGCATGCAAAAGGGGAGGGGAAATATGTTAATGATTTCAGGGAAATTATATCATACGTATGTTTAGTCCTGGACAATCAATGAATATGTGCAAAATACAGAATATAAACAGAATCATTCCTGTACTCACCATGCACAGCTTTGGGAGGAGCTATTCCCCATGCATCCAGCTGAATAAAGAATGCTGCTTTTTAATGCTGCATTGGTGTTAAGGAGTATTCTATTTTACTGAATTTTTGGTAACACTCCCACTGCCAAGGAAAGCTCTGCCTCCTGATGTTCAAAAAAGAGAAGGGCTGGTGGCAGATGTGGGGCTCAGAGGTTGCCTGGAGCACAGTGACCATGACATAATCAAGTTTTCAATGTTCTGGGAAAGAAGGAGGGGCAGCAACAAAACTTCTGGACTGGAATTAGGAAGGGCAGACTTTGGCCTATTCAGGATGCAGATTTGGGGAGTACTGAATCAGGCACTGATTTTTTTTAAGGAAAACATCCCTTAAAAACAAAGGGGTCCAGGAAGGATGGACACATTTCAAGATAGTAAACTTAAGGGGGAAGGAGCAGCCTGTCGCAGTGTGGCAAAAGATGAGCTAGTGAGGAAAATGACTGGCCTGGCTGGCCGTGGAGATTTTGTGGGAACTCAAGGGTAACAAGAGGTGCATCAACTTTGAACAGAAGGTCAAGCAGTTTAGGAAATGTTTAAGGATGTTGTGAAGTCGTGCAGAAAAAAAGTCAAGAGGTGAAAGCTCAAATAGAGTTTAACCTGACCACTTCCATGAAAAAAAAAATAGACAATGTTTCCACAATTAAATTAATTGAAAAACATGG
This sequence comes from Melospiza georgiana, assembly GCF_028018845.1. Taxonomy (NCBI): domain Eukaryota; kingdom Metazoa; phylum Chordata; class Aves; order Passeriformes; family Passerellidae; genus Melospiza; species Melospiza georgiana. The sequence continues at coordinate 3,385,314 of NW_026652215.1, forward strand.
GATAAGGAGAACCTCTACTCTTTATTGGATGCAGTGGGGAATATAGTAACTAAAGATAAGGAGAAGGCAGAGCTACTTAACATCTTGTTTCTCTCAATTTTCGATATTAGGGCAGGCTGTCCTCAGGACAAGTGCTCTGCTGAGCTGGTGGATGGGCACAGGGACCAGAACAGGCCCTGGAATCCAGGAGGAAGGCGTTGGTGACCTGCTGAGCCCCTCAGATGTTCACAGGTGTCTATGGGAGGAGATGGGATCCATCCCAGGGGGATGAGGGAGCTGTGGATGAGCTCCCCAAGCTGCTCTCCATCATTTACCATCAGTGCTGGCTCAGCAGGGATGTCCCAGAGGACTGGAGGTGCCAGTGTGAGCCCATCCCCAAGAAGGGCTGGAAGGAGGAGCTGGGGAACTCCAGGCCTGTCAGCCTGCCCTGGGTGCCCGGAAAGGTTATGGAACAGATCACCTTGAGTGCCATCACAGGGCACCCACAGGATGGCTGAGGGGTCAGAGCAAGCCAGCATGGATTCCAATGTCTGCATTGATGGCCTGGATGAGGGGATTGTGTCCAACATCAGCAAATCTGCAGATAACACTAAACTGGGGGTGAGTTTGGATCTGATAGAGGATGGAAGTAGGAGGGCTCTGCACAGGGCCCTGGACAGCCTGGATCCAGGGCCCAAATCCAATAAGGTGAGGTTTAACAAGCCCAAGTGTCAGGTCCTGCAATTTGGCCACAACAACCCCTGCAGCAATACAGGCTGGGGACAGAGTGGCTGGACAGCAGCCAGGCAGAAAGGGACCTGCAGGGACTGATGGACAGCAGGCTGGACATGAGGCAGCAGTGTGCCCAGGTGGCCAAGAAGGCCAATGGCTCCTGGGCTGGATCAGGAATGGTGTGGCCAGCAGGAGCAGGGCAGGGATTCTTTCCCTGTGCTGGGCACTGGTTGGGCAGCACCTCGAGTGCTGTGTCTAGTTCTGGGTCCCCTGGGGTGGGGAATTAGAAGAAATTTGTATCAGGAAGAGTAAAGAAAGCCAAGGTGAAGCAAGGGAAATGCTCAGGGCATTTTGGGAGTGGCTGCCAGGCAGCCCTGGCTCTGAGCAACAGCATCTGCTGTGGCACAGGAAACTCCCAGCTGACGGGAACAAACTTTCTGGCTGACTGCAGAGGCCCGGACAAAGCTGAGTGGTTTCCCTGGTGTCCCCCAGCCCTTGCTGGCCCCAGGCGCTGATGCCATTTGTACTCCCTCAGGTTCATGTCCCCACACCAACAGCATGGGGGTGCTCCCCCTGCTCTGTGCAATGCAAACAGAGGCTCCTCAGCCAGTGCTGCCGTGTCTTTGCCTGCAAGGATGGGGCACCTGTGTGAGCTGGGGGAGAGGCCAGGGCTGCAGAGGGGGGATGCTGTTGGCAGCTGCATGAGGACGCTCTAGGACGCTGCCCTGGGCTGTGCAGCGCACTGGGGATGGATCAGCCCCTGCTCTGCTGCTCCTTCCCGTCTGCCCCAGGGCCCTTGCAGAGAACCAGCTGTGTCTGTCCTCAGCTGCCATGGCAACCCTCAGGACAAAGCGGTGCCAGGGCTGCTCCAGGTACAATTCCAGTGACACTCGTTGGTGCCACCAGGTGCCATGGTAACGGCCACGGGGACCCGTTCCTTGGTTTGGTGCCATGGCAACTAATGCCCAGAGCCGTTGTGATGGTTGGTGGCCATGGAAAGCTGCCCTGGGCCCGTGCTCAGGGCTGGTGTCAGTGCCCAGAGCCAGGGGGGATCCCTTGCTGGGGGCTGTGCCATGGCCACCTGCCCTGTGCCGCGCTGGCCGCTCAGGCACCAGGAACCAGCAGCCACCGGCACTGCCAGGGCCAAAGGCCAGGTCAGCCAGACAGAAAGGGGTGGGGCTGGGGACTGTTTCCATGGCAACCGGCACTGGGGGGACACCTGAGTCACCTGGCCTGGCAGTTGCCATGGAAACCCCTGGCAGGCACTGAGGGCACAGCCCCTGGCACTGAGACACTGCTGGGCCGGGTGCTGAGCACAGGGCTGAGCACGCAGAGATGGTTTTGTTCTTGCTGAGCTGCAGCACAGCCAAGGCCTGTCCTGCCCCTCGTCCAGCCACGCTGGAGAGGGGCTGGGGCTGCGGGGGAGCTGGGCAGGGGACACAGCCAGGACAGGGGACCCCAGCTGACCCCGGGCATACCCCAGACCAGAGCACATCATGCTCAGGGTGTGAAGGGGGGAACAGGGAGGAAGGGGGGAATTTTGGAGGGAGGGCTTTTGCCTTCCCAGGGAACACTTAGGCAAGAGGGGGCCCTGTTTCACCAGTGGGCAGGGTCACTACCAAAGACACAGACACCAACTGAAGGAATTGTGTCATTTATATCATGCACAGCTGCAGAGATTTACAAAAGGATATGCTCAGCAAAGCACATCATCATTAGCAAAGAATTACAAAAGAAGCTCAGCAATCCATCATAACCTATCATTACATTTTGATGACCAATTCCTTGGTGAAACACCAGAGGTGTTTGTGGCAGACAAAGATTCTGGCTGACTATCAAGGTACACCTTACAGACATCAGCAGTACTTTAGTGACACTGTTCTTCATTCTTTTTTCTCAATCTCATTCCAATTAGGAACAAGAATTCTCTTGTCCATGGAGCTGGCACCTTTTTAATTCCAGAATAATGCCCCCAGGCCCTTTGCTGTTCAGCTTTACCATGCTGTCTGTGGCTAACAAGGCTTGGGGGGGCCCTTTCCCCTCTGGCTGGGTCCCAGTCCCTGAGGGGCACCCAGGCTCCTGGATGGAATTCCTGTGCAAGTCCCTCAGTGTCACAGCAGCCTTCACATGGAGCCCTGTGGATCTGAGCATGTTCCAAAGGGGCCCTTGGGGCAAACAGGGAGATCTGGTCTGGCAGGATGTGTAAAACAATATCCTGGCAGATCTACTTGTTCTCACACAGAATCCTTGGCTGCAGGGACACATTCCCATTGTTCCTGCCCAGGGTTCAGGACTCAGAGTTGTCTTTCCCAGGAGCTGCTCCTTCAGCTGCCTCGGGAGGGCCTTTTGGCCTCCAGACCCAGACTCTGGCTCCATTATTAGGACTGCTGGATCCAAACCCTTTATCTCCACAAACGGTGGTGACTGGAGGTGGATCTCCTGTTTTCACAATTGTTCTTAAAATTGCAAAATCAGTAATTGTGCTACCCTGTCATGGGGTTGAACAATCCAATCTTGTTTGTTATTGTTTACAGAATTACTGTAATTTCTCCTTGATATTCTGCATCATTTCCTCCTGCCATGACAGGAACACTTTGCAAGGCCAAGCTCCAAGGGAGCAGTTACCAAATCAAAGTGTCCTAGAGGAATCTGAATTCCTGTTTCAGTACTGATAGCTCACATTTGCTTTGAATTTTTCCTAAGGAATTCCAATGCATGAAGGCCCAGCCCTGCAGCCTCTGGGCTGGCCCTGCCAGGGGCCATCACAGCCAGAACAATTTCCCAGGCAGCCCAAGTCTCACTGCCCATGGCTGGATTTGCAAACTGGGGGCAGCCGTGCACAGCCAGGGGGTTCCATTTCCCCAGTGGGCCATTGTGAAGGGCATGGAGCACATCTGGGAGATGGGTTCTCCATGGACAAAGGTTCCCATCTCCTCATTTTTCCAACTGCTCTTTTAACAACCCCTTCACCCGTGCAACCAATCCTGCAGCTTGTGCATAATCTGGTACATGAAAAACCCTGCAGGCAAAATCACTGTATTTCTCACAGGAACAGACAAAGCATTCTGCATCACAGTATCAGCAAACCCTGTAAAAATTGCCAATTTCCTCTCTTTCTCCCTTTTTCATTGTATACAATCTCAAAAAGTTGACCACTGACATGAGGGTCCTTGCCAATCCTGTTCTGTAGGGTATTTAGTGTTACATCCCTGAGCAGCCAAAGCTACCAAATTAGTATTGTCAGCACTATTTCACAATATTATTATTTTAAATATAGATACACATATAGATATACATATAGACAGATAGATACACATATATATATATAAATATATATATAAAGACATATATATTAATGCCTTCTTATTCTATAAATACATATATTGTTATTTATTATATTGATATTTCACTTGTACAAATGCATCTGAGCTCAAGATTTAAACCTTCTTCTCTTGCTCCATGTGGGAGCATTCCAACAATAATTGCTCCTTCTGAAGCTGCTGTTTCCTATGTACTCACAACAAATTCATCTTTGTCTGCCCAAACCCACAAGGTCCTTCCCTTTTCCATGTGCAATTTTTGGATGCATTTGAAGCCATCCAGGGGTGCAGCTTCTTTTACCCGACTGCGCCACTGTTCCCACAGGGCTCTGACCTCAGCCCACTCCAGAGCCAGGGAACTCCAGGGAAGGGCTTCCCAGCTGGGAATTTCTGATGGGACTGATTCCTCACATTGACACTGAACAAGTGACATTTTGTTGGGATCTGGCCAGACTATGCCAGTTTTGTTTTACCAGTGGCCAAAGTCAGCACCAAAGACACAGACTCCAACTGAAGGAATCAGTGTCATTTCCTGCAGTTCAGAGCAGCAAAAGGAGCAGCTCAGCAATGCACCCAACCATCCCCACCAAAGATTGCCTGCCGTGATTAAGAAAGATCCAGCAGCATTTACCCTCAGCCTTTACCATCCCCCAGACCCACACAGCAGCTGGGGAAGCTGTCACAGCCAAGGGCTGCAGAGCCACTCCTGGGCACTGGGAATTCCTGCAGGTGCCTCCAGCCCCAGGTGAGGCTCCAACCCCGCTGGGAGAGGGCCCAGCTCTGACAGTGCTGAATGAACAAACTGACAGCACTGCTAGTGTGGCAACATCTGCTTTCATCCTCCTCTTGGGTCCCTCCCAAAGCCTGGCTAGGCTCAAGGAGGAACCAAGGGAGCTGACTTTGACCATACAGCCCCAAACAAGGCCAGATGTCAGATTTCATGGCCTTGTCTGGCTTCTAAATACACAAAGGTCAATCCATGTTTCACTAATGAGTGGCTACATCTATCTCAGTGCTAAAAACCATGCACATTTCATTAGGGAGCAGATACAAAGATAACCTTTGCTTGGAAGGTTCATCCAGAGGCCACCTTTGGCTCAGGGCCTGCTGTCCAGGCCTCACTCAGGGCTGGTGTCCAGGCCTTGGCACTTCAGGGATGTGGTTTAGTGCTGGGCTTGGCACTGCTGGGAGAGCGGCTGCACTGGGTGAGCTCAGAGGGCTTTTCCAATAGAAAGGATTCTGTGATTCCATTATTCTATCCACTGCATTCAGCTGGGGATATTTTAGCAGCATTCCTTTGCTCCAAAAGTTCCCTCTTGCCCAGCTCCTGTGGCCTGAGGCTTCAGCTCCTTCAGCTCCTGGTGCTGAGCTGCTCATGCTGAACGAGATGGCTTGGAGAGAAGAACACAGTCCATGCAATCCCTTCTGGGACACGGAGAGGGGAGGCTGTGCAAACAGGAGCATTGTTTGCTGTGGCCTCCTCTCTGCCCTTCACGCCTTTCACTGCTTTGAACCAGCCAAGAGCTTTCTCCAAGAGTGCAATGGAGCAGCTGTTCCTGCTCCCTGGCCTGGCTCTCTCCAGTCTCTGCCCTTGCCTGGTTCTGTCCCTCTTGCTGTGTCCTCTGTTCCCCCAGGGCTCGCTGGCTGCTGCCCAGGACTGTGGCACTGGCACAGATCCAGTGCTCCAGAGCCTCCTTTCTGTGCCCTTGGGGCTGCCTGGGCACAGCAGCCTTTTCCATCTGGAAGCTCCCCATGGACAGGGAGTGCACAGCTCCGTTCCCTGCACAGCCTCCAGGAGCCCAGGGCTGCCATCTCCAGTCCCTGCTGCCACTGGGGGCTCCCAGGTGCCTCAGGCTGCTGTGACACCGCTGCACACGGGAGGGAAGAGGGGCAGGGGCTGTGCTCAAAGTCAGCTCCATGTGCTGCTGCTGCTGCTGCTGTGGGGTCATTTGTGCAGCCCTGTCTGCCCAGAGTCAGGGATCAGATCCTGCCAGTCTCTTCCAGCCCTGGCTGCTCAGAGTTTGGGCCTTGGAGCCTCAGGTGGCCAAAGGCAGCTGCTGCTGGTCCCTCTGTGTGCCCGTGTTCAGCAGTGCTGCTCCATCAGTCTGTGCCCAGCAACGGGGAAAAGCCTCAGCCCTGCAGGGCCAGGAGCTGCCGGGCTCTGCCTGAGCAGCTCAGCCAGCAGGAAGGGAGCTGCTCCACACGGGAACCAGGAGCAAAGGACATTTCTTCTGTAGGACATGTTTTCTATTTAGAGGGAAAAAAAGGAAAAAGGAAAAAAAAATAGGTAAATTGTAAAAGATAAGAATAAAATCCAAGTGTTAGTGAAAACACATAACATGTCAGTGAAAAAAACAAAACATAAATGCAAAGTTACATTATTTGCATTAAGAGGTAAATGATCTTTTTAAAAAGAGAACTCAGTCATTTACATTGTAAATGTGCTGATGGCATGGATCCATCTTACTGATCTCAGCAGCCTCTTAAAAGATTTTGGGCTTTGTTTCCAACACTGGTATTTGAAATTGTGGTGGAAGCAAGAGGAAATTGCTTTGTGCCCTTCCAGCTCCAAGCAGGACTGGGAATGGAAACTCTGTCAAAGCCCAAATCCTTTAGAAGATGACCTTCCTTCTCAGCCTGGGAATGAGCTGCACATTCCCTTTGAAACTGTCAGGGATTTCTTAGAGTCACAAAGTCCCACTTACGGCTTTTTGCTCTGGTTTGGAAGTGCAGAAGGGCAATTCTCCATCCATTAGCTCCAGACTGCACGGCCTCAGGAGCACGGCCCACTCGCCAGCTTTGGTGCACTCGTGGCACTGCCAGAGGAGGAACAAAGTGCAATTGCACAATTCCAGCCAATCAAGAAGGAAGAATGGGACAGACAAAACACCCTGTGCAGATCCAGGCATTCAGCCGGGACTGTGGAGAGTTTGGGTCCTTGCCAATTGGATGTGTGTCCCCAGCTGCAATCTCTGGGCCTGCAGCAGAGTCTCACTCACCTGCCAAAGCAGAAAGCTCAGGCGCTGTGCTCGCAACGGGCTCGTCTGATGCAAAGCTGTCAGAGCAATGTGAGGGCAGAGCCAGCCCAGCTGGGCCCAGGGCTGAGCCCAGCAGAGCCCTGGCAGAGCCCAGAGCAGCCTCAGCACCCGCAGAGCCCGGCTGCAAGGAGAGAAAGCAGAAACCGCCCGTCAGCTGAGGGCTCCTGTGCCCTTGTGCCAAGGCCTGCGGTGCCCAGGCCATGCTGGCTGTGCCCAGAGCTGTTCCCAGAGCTGCCCATCCCTGCTGCCTTTGGCACAGAGCAGGAGGGCAGCACATGTGCCCAGCCTGCAGCCAGCCACGGCACATCCAGCCCTCAGCAGCTGCCCAGAGCAGGATGCTCCTGTGCTCGCTGCCATCTCCCAAAAGCTCTGATCCCACCCTGCCAAGCACACAGGGACCCACCTCACACCACCCACGGCTGGAAGAAAAGCTGCTCCCAAACCATGGCCTCAGCCTTCTCCAAGGGCACGGCCCATCCACGCCACAGCTGCTCCCAAGCACTTCCCCATCCAGACTGGACCACCTGGAACGCTTCCTCTGGAATAACAAAAAACACATTATTGAAAAGAGTTTAGAGACAGAAAGGGAAAACAAGAAAAATGCTAAAAACTCTTATCTCTGTCAGGGCCTTGAGGAAGGCCCAGCCCCTGCATGCCAAGGAAAAACCCACCCACTGGTGAGGGAAGCCCACACTTTCTCTCTTCCCCCCTGCACTGCCCCCCAAAATCACGGTGACCCCGAAGCAAACAAGGGCAGTGGAGCAGCCCAGCCCTTCCTTGCCTGCACAGCAAAGCAGCAGTGCACATGTTCTGGAGCCCCACCTCTGCTCCCACCATGGGGTTTTGTTTGTGTTGGGCTGGCTGCCCCAGCCCCAGCCTGGGTCACGGTGGGTGCTGGGGGCTGTTGGTAGGGCCAGGAGCCCACTCCCATTTCGTACCCACCCCAGCCCATCCTCCCAGCCCTGCCAAAAGCAGCTGGGCAGCGACTGAAGAATGAGCTGCATCTGCCCCAGCAAAGGGGGAGCCTTTGGCTCCCCGTGATGCTGGGCAATGCCCAAATCTGGCAGAATTTCCCTGGGTGGGGACTCATCTGCAAATTCCCTGTGGAGTTTGGCTTTGAAGAAGGTGCCAGAATCAAAGTGCATCACCTTCAGCCTCCCGTGGCCAGGCTGAGGAAGAGCTTGTCATCCCTGATGTCACCCTCGCTGTCTCCAGCAGCAGCAGCAGCAGCAGCAGCATCCCCACCCGGTACAGCTTCTCCAGGGGCTCCTTCCTTGGGGGCAGACCAGGCTCTCAGGGCTCTGCCCAGTGCCCCAGCTGTCAGGGAACCAGGACACGCAAAACCAGCTGGGATGGCGGCCACCAGTGCTGGGCAGAGCAGCTCAGCTCCAGCACAAGGGCTGTGTGTTCCCATCCCATGACCCTGGTGCAGTGACACTGGCAGCACAAAAAGCTCTGGGTTCCTTTGCTTCTGACTGCCAAGGCATATGTGGAGCAGGAACTTACCAGGGCTCTGGATCAAAGTGTGCCTGTGGCTCTCTCCCTTCTTCTATGGCAGAGGAATATCCCACATCCAAGGATGACAGAACAGGTCTTCCAGTGCGGGTCTGTCCAAGGAGTTCATGGATAAACACCACCTGATCAGGTCTTTGCACTCTGGGGAGAGAAAGCAGAAACTGATGGTCAGACAGAGAAGGCTCCTGTCTGCTTTGCCTCACTATTCCCATGCCCAGGCCATGCTGGATGTGCTCAGAGCTGGGCCTAAACTTTCCCATCAATTCCCTGTTTTGGAGGAGAGTAGGACATGTGCCACCTCCTCAGCAGCTGCCAGAGCGGGATGCCCACAACCCCGCTGCTGGCTCCCAGCACTGGCATTCCCCCCGTGCCCAGAGAAGAGGATCCACCTTGAGAGAGCCGTTGTGGCAGCGGGAGCTGGCCCCAGCTGAGGTTCTGGCCCCTCCTGAAAGGGTGCTCCCCGCAGACCATCTGGTGCAGCAGGATGCCCAGGGACCAGATGGTAGCTGGCTCGCCGTGGTACCAGCCAAAGTCATTCCATTCTGGGGGGCTGTACGACAGTGTTCCTATGGAATACAGATGGAGTTCATCAGGGGGATGCTGCTGCTCCCAGAGCCTGGCCCCAGCATCCCTGGGTGTGCGGGGGCTGCATCAGGGGCACACAGGGTGACCACTGCCCTCTCGCCAGCACCTGGGACTTGTGCACAAAGTTAGGGTTGGAAAAGAAGCCTCTGGTGCTGGAAGAGGGCAGCCCTGGCTAGGCCCGACCATGACATGCAAAGGAAAAACCCACTCCATGCTGGGGAAAAAACCTGCCCTTATACTCCCTGCCTGCATTGCCCCAAAAATATAATGAAACAAGGCAAACAGGGCGAGTGGAGCAGTCCAAGCCCTTCCTCTCATCTGCACACCAAAGTGGCTGGGGCACAGATTCCAGCCCCCCTCTCTGCTACCCCCACCCACGGGGGTTTTGGTCGGGCTGGCTGCCCCAGCACAGCCCCAGTCCTGGGCAGAGTGGCTGGCAAAGGCTGCCAGCAGGGCTGGAAGATGGCTGCCCACCCAGCCCCGCTCTAAAGCAACTCAGCTGAAGATTCAGTGCCCTGACTGGCAGCAAAAGGGAGAACTCCCGCTGCCACAGCCAGCTTGGGCTGGGAGATGTTGGGCCATGAGATGCCAGCAGCGGGAGCACAGCCCTGTGTAGGCTCACCTGCAAAGTGAGTGTAGACTGTGTCCTGCAGGTAGGTGCCACAGCCAAAGTCAATCAGTTTGGCCTGCCCGGTGTCCAGGTCAACCAGGATGTTCTCTGGCTTGATGTCCCTGTGCAGGACCCCACAGCTGGTGCAGTGCCGCACGGCCTCCAGCACCTGGCGGAACAGCTCCCGCGCCTCCTCCTCAGGCAGGAACCGCCGTGCCCGAATGAAACGCTGCAGGTCCTGACACTGCTCTGGCCGCTCCAGCACCATCACGATGCAGTTGGGGAGCTCGGGCCACTCCAGCAGCTGGACCACACCGGGGAAGCCAGTGGACACCTTGGCCAGCAGCACGATCTCCAGGGGTGTGCTGGTGCCGTCGGGCTGCGGGAGGAGCACGATGCCGTCAGTGGGGCCGATGCCGTGCCAGGCCTGGGGAAGCCCTCAGCCAGCCCGGGATGCTCTGCGCCCTGCACTGGCCCCACTTCTGCTCTCCCTCGGGGCGTCCTGGCGGCTCCCACCGTGCCAGGCCCCGGCTCATCCCCGGCCGGCAGCCCCGGCTGCTGGCCCCGCTCACTCACCAGCTCGCCCCAGTGCCGGACGCGGTTCCGTCGCACCCTTTTGATGGCCACCTGCAAGCCAAGGGCAGCAGCGGGGTGAGCTCGCCGCCTGCACTGCGAGCCCCATCCTCCGCCCTCCGCCCTCCTCCTCCTCCATCCCCTCCTCCTGCGCCCGCCGCCGGCCCCGCCGCTCACCGGGGCACCGTCCGAGAGCCTCGTGGCCGCGAAGACTCTGCCGAAGCCGCCGCGCCCCAGCAGCGATCCCAGCCGGTACCGCTCCTGCAGGGCCTCCTGCGCCGTCCCTGCAGGCGGGACGTGGCTGTCAGCGCTCGGCCCGGGGCCAGCAACGACCCCAGAGCGCCCCTCACCCGCCCCGGGCCGGCCATGCCCAGGCGTTCGCTCCCGGGAACGCGGCACGGGAGGCTCGGGGCCGGCGGCCGCGCTGCCGAGCGGCGGAGCTCGGGCCGGGGAAGCCGCAGCGGAGGCGGCGGGAGCGGCCGCGCCGCGTGTGTGCTCCGCGGGCCCCGGGAGGAGCCGGGGCCGGAGCTGGGGTCGGGGCCGGGGCCGGGGCCGGGGCCGGGCCAGGCGGAGGCAAAAGGCGGCGATGCCGCCCCCACCCCAGGCACTGATGCCCGCCCAGCAGCGCCACCGCCAGTACAGCCAGAGCCGGGCGGAGGCGAGACCGCGGCGGGACGGCCGGGGCCGGGCACTGGGCAGCCCCGCCCGGGGCCGGGGGCGGGCCGGAGGCATGGCCCAGCCCTGCAGGGGAGAGGGAGGCGGGGAGAGGAGAGGGATGCCGGGCAAGGGACCCCGAGAGAAGGGTGCCCGAAAGCGGGAAAGGGAGAGAGAGAGGAAGATAGAGAGAAGAGAAAGAAAGAGAGTAATCAAAATATCTCTTTGCTGCCGCCGCTTCTGCTGCCGCCGCTTCTGCTGCCGCCGCTGCTGCTGCCGCCGCTGCAACTGAAGCGCCGGGGCCGTTCGTCCCCGTGTCCATTCCCCGCTCGCCCCACGAGCCCCACGTTCGAGCCCCGCGCGCCCCGGGGACAGCCCCTCCGTCTGCCCAAACACGGGAACTTTGCAATGCTGAGCCCAGATGCAGAGCCCTGACTCCTGCACTCTGGCACAGCGATGCCCTCGCTTGCTGCTGTGCATTGTCCTTGCTGAGCGTCAAACACTGTCGGGCCACCTTCCCTTGGGGTAGGATTCCTACCTGAGCCCAGCACTGCACTGACACCTCCAGTGTTGCTTTCCTGTAAAAACAGGGGAAGGAAAACTGTGTGTGGCTCATGGTATTTTAGAGCATCTAAAAATCACTAAGTCACCAATTTTAGAGGTGACGTGCATCTGGAATTATTGGGATGGAGAAGCAGTGCAACATGGAAAAGGGGACTATAGAAATAAACAGAGGAAAACATCTTGGATTGTTTCTTTCATTTTCATTTCACTTCTGGAAAGCTATTAAAGTTTTCCAGGAATCTTCTCCTGTCCGCTCTTCCCAAGAACCTCTCATGGAGAACAAAGTCAAGCTTCTGTCACAAGATTGCCACCAGCTGCAGCTTCTCTTGGCTTTCCACACTGCGCAGTGTGTGCAGCAGGACTTTTGCAGCAAAGCAGTGTGAGATGCAAAGCTGTGTTTCATGTCAGGTACAAACAGGCGATGTGTGTATTTGTGAATGCAAAATGTGTGGACCCCGACAATGGGAGAGCTGTGAATTCTAATAATAACTGAGGAAAATAAAGCATGGAAAAAGGCCTTTGAACTTATCTTTTGTTTGCAATTAACCCTGGTTGATTTAAGAGCATTGGAATTAAGGTGTTAAAGATGTTGCTTTTTGCTTGCATTTAATCAATAAAAAGCTCTGCAATAATAACCTTTTGAAGTGTAATTTTAGAATATTACTTTTATCCTTGAAACTATAGCTTTGGAATATATATAAAGGAAATATGCTTATCTCACGCCTTATTGAAGCAGAGAAAAACAGCTTGAGAAAGGAAGATGAACATCACCTCAAGGATTTATGGTTTCGACCGTGGGAAGCTAGACATCACTGTTATGAGATTTAGAGTCTCTGCAGTTATAAGGTGGACACATCTGGGAAGCTGGACTTCACCAGATGGGATTCGTCTTTCTTCTTTTGGAAACTGGACCGTCACCATCTGAGAATACTCATTTGAGATACATCCTGAGAAATTAAAATCACAATAGTGTATAGAATTTTGATGTAGTAATTTGGAATAAAAATTGCTGATGAGTAAAGGTTGGAAATAAAAATTGCTGAAAAAAACCTGATGAGTACCCCTATAAATACCTGTAACCTTCAATTATCGGTGTGCAGTTTGAGGGAAAACTTCCCCCACTGTACACAGAGCTGTATTGCTCATACTTTACCATATTAAATAATAAATTGATTGCTGCTTGAATATTGGCCTAGTGAAGCTTCTTATTCATAACAGTGCTGAGCAACCACATCACAGACTTCCCTCTCCAGCTTATGTGAAAGGGGCTCATGAGTAACACCCCTGAGCATAGGGAAAGCCTGGGAACCCCCTGGCAAAGCCACCGCACCTGCTGTGTCCTGGTCCTTGGGCCCCACAGGGACAAGAGGCGATGACTGACTGGGAGCCAGGTCAACACCACTCCCCCCTGCACCCCCTGCAGCACCGGCAGAGCCAGAGGAGGCCGCTCCACGACCCAGCAGATGCCATGAAGAGACAGGCTCAGTCATCTCGTCAATCTTAGTTTTGGCTTCTCGCCAGAAACGCTCAGGGTTCCTCAGACACACAGTCACCTGGCACGAGGGAAGCGTCCACAATATCAAAGAGGAGGGGCCACGGCCCCGGGAACCCACTGGCCTCTCACCGGCCATGTCGGCATTCACGCTAAAGGTAAATACCTCAGCGTCCTGTCATGCCACAGTCCTTGCAGGGGCGCCTTGGTGGGCACAGGTTCCAGCATGGTCTGCAAACCCACTGCGGACTGGGACGATGTGATGGTGGTCACAGTGGTTTTCAGGATGAGAGAGAGACGAGAATGTTGACTCCATGATCAGAAGGCTTGATTTATTATTTTATTATATATATACTACATTATAACTAAACTAAAAAGAAATAGAAAGCAAAAGGTTTCTCAGAAGGCTTAGCTAAGAATAGAATCGAAAGGAATGAATAACAAAGATCTGTGTCTCGGCAGAGAGCGAGACCCACCTCTGCCGTGAGTGGTCAGTAAATCCAAACATCCACAGGAGACCAATCACGTATCCACCTGTTGCATTGCACAGCAGCAGATAACCATTGTTTACACTTTGTTTCTGAAAGGTCTCAGCTTCAGCAGGAAAAATCCTAATGAAAGGATTTTAATGAAAAGATGTCTGCAACAGGACGAGACTGGCGTGGGGCCCTATCCCCGACACGGAGGAGGGGAGGGGTGCCGAGAAAGGTGCAGCCCGTGGAGCCGCATCACTGCAGAGCGGCACAAGGGAGCCTGGCACAGCCAAATCCACCCTGGGGGAACCATCACCATCCCCCAGTGGGACCCATCCCCTAGCACACTGTCCCAGGGTGGGGAGAGAGCTCCACATCACACAGAAACTCAAACTCCCCCTTGCCCATGTCCGAGACAGAAGGGCTCCATTGGGAACTCCGAGGGGTACGAGAACCAGACTCCCGCCAAAGATCCTCACACTTTTTCCACTGCACCAGCAGCAATCCCACGTCTACGGTGCAATCATCAAAGAGAGCCTCCATGCGGCGGACCCCCACAAGAGACCACTCCTCCTTGGAGAACACCTTCCCAGAGTCCGAAAAGAGCCCTCGCTCTCGGGCCCACAGAAACAATCGCTCAAAATCATACCAGGAAATAGAAACCTGTTTCCACTCCAGGACCCCCTCCAGAGGTCCAAAATGAGGAAATCCTTCTCGAAACCCACAGAGGTTGCCATCACCCCAAGAACAGCGGGCAAAGCACCAAAGAGGGGGGACAATACCGGCAATCCAGACTCTGTCTCAGCCTAGGCTGCAGTACACTTTGGCAGTCACCAGGATGTCACTAGAGGACAGGAAAGAACAGAAGCGCACACCGCTGTTCTCAAGGTCAAAGAAAAAATGTGAAGTTTATATTCTGACTCCAACATTTATAGTTTTCCAAAAGTGACAGTGGATCGGAAGGTGACAGTGCCACCTCTCCAATGATACTGGTCAAACCAACAGCCCTTCAACTCTCTCGTCCTCCATAAAGGAATGCAAAACAGTGAGTTATTTATAGAAAGTGTGTAAGAAAGTTCACTACAAGAATGTCAACATCAGAAGGCTTGAAAATCTTAAAAAATCAGGATGACACAAGTCTGGCTAGGCTTGGCCTCTTGTGACTGCCTCTCTGGTGACTGCCCCTGCACCACTGGGGCTCACTTGTTTCCTTCCTATGAGACCATTGTGACACTGCGGAGCATTGTGGAAACAATGGACCATGGTGACACTGCAGGCCCTTGTGGAACCTGTTACACTGTAGGCCCTTAAGGAACCAAGAGGAACATTGTGACCCTGCAGGGTATCGTGGATCCCAGGGGCCAACAGTGACACTGTGGGGCCTTGTGGAACCAAGGATATCTTTGTGGGTCTGTTGGGCTGCATGGTCCCAAGGGGCCAGTGTGAAGCAGCAGGGCTTTGTGGAACCAAGAGGCCATTGCTGCATTTCAGGGCCTCGTGGAGCCAAAGGGCCATTGTGATCCTGCAGGGCACCATGGATCCATGGAGAGACCTGTGGCATTGCAAGGCCCCATGGAATCAGGGAGACAATTGTGACCCTGCAGGGCCTTATGGAAGGAAGGGGCCATTGTGACACTATGGGAAGTTGTGGAACCAAGGGAATCATTGTTGCACTACTGGACCCCAATGGAACCAAGGTGCCATTGGACACAGTGAGGCTTCATGGAAACCAAAGTCCATTATGGCACTGTGGTGCCTTGTGCTTGTGGAACCATGGAGACCATTAGGATCCTTAAGGACTTGTGTAACCAAGGAGCTATTATGACACCTCAGGGCATCATGGAAGCAAGAGAAACATTGCGGCACTGCAAGGCCTTATACAAGCAAGGAGCCATTGTGACACTGCAGGGCCCTGTGGAACCAAGGCAACATGAAATAGGTGTGGCTGCCTTGGCCTCCCAGGGTTCACCTGACAGGTCTGGCTGACCTTGGAATGTGGAAGGCCACTCCCATCTGCCCCTGAAACACTGAGGCTCTGCACTTTCTTTCTTATGGAAAAGAACTGTCCATCTTTTCCTGTCATCCGTGGCCAAAATTAGTATTCCACCTCCAAATTTCTGTGTATCCAAGGATTGCTCCCAGACAAAAGCTCCCAGGACAGACAAGTCTGGCTGGTCTTTGACTCCTGAGGGGCAGCACTCACCTGTTTTCCAAACACTGGAAAGGGCTCTGTGCTTTTCTTTTTATTAAAAAAAACCCCATCCCTCTTCTCCAGGCACAAATGTTTTAAATTAGGACTCCACATTCATCATTTCAAAAATCCAAGAGTTGCTCCAAGCAAACCTGCCAGGACAGACAGGTCAGGCTTGCCTTGGCATCTGGTGATTGCTGTTCATCAGCTCCTGAAACATGAGGGCTGCGTGGTTTCCTTCCTATGGAGACCAATGTGACGCTTGGGAGCCTTGTAAAATGAAGGGGCCATTGTGACACTGCCAAGCACCATGGATCCAAGGGACCATTGTGATACTGTGGAGCCTTGTGGAACCCAGGACATCTTTGTGGCTCTGTTGGGCCACACGGTCCCAAGGGACCAGAGCAAAACAGCGGTGTGTGAGTTAGCCCAGCTGTAACTCAGTCAGACAGATTTTACCTCGGAAGTACTGGGCTTGAGTTTCAAGCCCTGGGAATCATTTGTTTACCTTAAGGTGAGTTAGAGAGTTCCCCCATGAGCCTTTAGTGTTGTTATGCTAAGTTGTCCAAGTTCTCCTCCCCTACTGGTTACTTGTGTCCCCTATATGGTTATTGTTCTAGAGTGTTCTACGCTCGAGTGTATATATTGTTGCTTCGCCTTTATCTCAGGTCTTTGAATCCCACCCCTTGCACTGCGCTTGACTTCTCCATGTTAATTGTTTTTCACCTGTTACTAAAGTTCTTTTTGGGCAAACTCATTGATCCTGCTTGTAGGATCATCAGGGGCTTGGACGGTTGGGACGGATGGAGACCAGAGATCTCTGAAGCCAGGTCTTGGAACTTGTGGTTTATTGCAAAGGGTGTGGGTGCAGGGACCTTGTTTGGAGCTGCCAGCCACAGCTCAGAGCAGGCCCAAAAGAGGAGATCGAAAGAGACGCCCAAAATGGATGCCCAAAAGAGGAGGGGAGTTTCAATTACTATACAATAAATCTTCTTCTGTACTGTATATTCTAATTTTCACTAACCAATATAGTACAAGAGACAAATCTTATAGCATTTACATACAGCCTAAAAGAATCATTACATTACCATACTGTGCTACATTTTAAACCCTGAAAACAACTCTTTGGACTCCTTCTGACAAGCTAGTACAGTCTGCTCTGACACTTGGACTTGTCTGCAAGCAGAGGGTATTGTTTCATCAAAAGAAGACTACCTTCAGCCGGGCATACCATTGTTTTCCACTATTACAGTAACTAAGGCTTGGTATCTCAAAGCTTGCTTTCATTTCAATCTCACTTATAGTTTCCATATTCTCAAAATCTTTTGCCAGGCAATCATATTTAGAAGGCTTTCATGTTTCATCTTCCCCAGCATCTGCTTCTTTTCATTTTCACCATCCTTGCCCTAAAGTTTGGGAACCAGAAAGGTTTGTGACAGCCACCCTCATTGTGACCTTTGGCACCCGAACAGGGACCCTGACATTCAGTCATGTCAGCTGGGGTTAGCTGATGGATAGACCAGTGCTCCTCGGGATTTTGGTTTTTTGCTGGGCTGGCACATTCATCATTGCTTTGAGGGACCTTGGCCAGGATCTCCAGGGACAGTGATGGTTGCACCTATGTAGGATTGCAGGTGGGTTTGGGGAAAGGCAGAAGAATTATTGCCCATTTTGCCACTGTGTTTTTACAATATGAATCAACATTCCTTAACTGATTTGGGGTGTTCCAGTGGCTCTTCCACCTAAGGCCGAGAAAGAGAAAAATGGGCAGCTGGAAGTCCAAAGTAGAAAGGTGTGTATATGGATGCTTTAAGTTAATTCTCACTGATCATGACCAAGTATCTTCAAAGAACAAAAAAAAATCAATTGTGAGGTGGATCATTAAAAATTTTCCAGATGCCCGTGAGCCTGACCGTCCTCCCTCCACCTTGTCTCCTCCGCTTCCTGCTACCACAACCTTCTATTCTGCCCTGAATGAACCTCCAGACGTCACGCGCCCACTGTCAATCATTCCACCTTCAGCCTGGGCCATGCCTCCAGAAGACCAGCCCTGAAGTCTGCCATCCTAAATCAAGGCCCTTCCTCCCCAACACCTGACAAAATGGCAGCGTCATATTCATCACCCTCCGGCAACAATATAACCCTATGCTCAAGGTACCAAGCCCAATGGTCCCACTATTTCTAATCCAAATAATTCTCCTCCAAGTTATTCTTCCTCCCGAGAAGACAGTTTGGATTCCCCAGAACCATCCCACCCGTCAACCCCAGAAGATCCCCAGGAAAGGATCTGGAAAGAATCAGTTAAGGAAGGAGACTGGCAAATAGTCTCAAAACTCCTTGTGGCCCCTGTATGTTATGAAAGAAGAGGGCCGAATCCCAGGTAACAGCCATTGGTTTCTGGGGAAATAAGGGAGCTGTGTCGGGCAGGTAAAGACCATAGGAAGGACTTACCTTGTTTTAATGGACTAATGAGGGCCATGGTTAAATCACATGTCTTAACCCCCTATGATTTAAAATATATTATGACCATGTTGTTCTCACCTACAAAATACAACCTGTGGGAAGAGGGATGGAAGTGTTTGCTGAATCAATTAATAGCAGATTATGCTAATAATGAGGCAAGGGCGGAATTGACAATCAACCATCTAGCTGGAGAAGGACAACACAGCCTACCAGACGATCAACCAGTAGGTATCGCCAGAGAAGTATTGAATGATACCAAAGAGATGGCTTTGAAAGCTTTAATCCAGGTATCGGATGGTAGCACCCCCAATTTGGACTACCTTGGGTGGCTGCAGCTAAAGCTTTAGGACAAGCAGACCATCTTGGGTGCCTGTCAAGTAAGCAAACCAATGCTACCTCCCTCACATTGAGTGGCGTGCTCTCAGAGACAGAGACCTTTAGACATGCCACCTTGCAAAAGAGCGATAAAGTTTTTATTCTGGGCACATGGGCATGGCTGTGTAGACTCTGAGGGCATGTTTTGCATGAACCTCTCCAGCCAAGCGAGTCAATCCACAAGAGCATTCAGGTACTGAAGAAAGGGTTCAAGAAGCTTCAAGTGGAAAACAAAGACTGGGTCAATGAACTCTTCCAATCCAAGGGACTAAAGGGTTGGATGATATCTAGCTAAAACAGGACTATTCATTCTCTTAGTGGTTGCTGTTGTATTGTTAATTGTCCCATGTTTGTTTGGATGCTTTTAGAAAGTCTTACAAAATTCTTTCAGTTCCATCTTTATTGTAAAACAGAAAGGGACGAAGATACCCAACACAGGCTCCTCATGGACTCCTTGGAAAAGAGAATTGGAAGCCAGGATGGCACAAAAGCCTCTCAGACACTCAGTTTGGGAAGGAAACACCTTAAAAGTACCTACAAGTATTCTTAAATCCATAAAGTACCTTAAAAATCTTGAGTATCTTTAGGCATTAATGAGCCCTGCTAAATTTCAGTACAAAGCTCTCAAGGGACTCGTTAAAATAGATAATTGGGGGCATGATTGCACAAAACTCTCACAGAGTCTGTATCAAAAGTGAAACACCAAGTACCTTAAAATAACTGAAGTACCATGAAGTATTAATGACCTCCACTGAGTGTTGTTACTGACAAAGCCTCTCCAGGGAATAATTACTGCAGATAATTGGAGGTCATGATTGCACAAACCTCTCAGAGACTCCAAGGCAAAAGCCAAACTCAAAGTCCTTTCAAAAACCTGCAATCCCTTCAGGGAGCATTAAAGACTCCCCAGGGCCATTCCTGAGTAAGGCTCCCAAGGGACTCCTTCCAGCAGATTCTTGAGGCCACTGGGATGTCGGCTAGTGGGGGATGCTGAGGGCAGGACAAGGGGCTGACATTGCCCAGCCTGGCTGGGGCTGTGCCAGGAGGCCCCAGGGCCTCAGGACAAGGTGTCTCCTCACAGCCCTTGGTGGCACAGACCCTGCTGTGCCCCAGGGCACCAAGACTTGGCTTCTCTTTGTCCCCACCTGTCATCATTGCCTCCAGTTCTCTGCTCTACCTGGGGACACTTTTTCAGTTGTGTCCCTCAGTGGGACCCATTAAAAGTCCAAGAAACTTTGGAGTTGGATTCTGACTTGGAGTTCTGGAGAGGTTTCTTCAGTTCCTTATCAGTGCCTGATGTTCAGGGCCTGAGCACAAAGCCCCACAGGCTCATTAAAGTCCTTGTGCTGTGTCTGTGCTGCTGAGCTGGGCTGGGCTCCTGGCACAGAGGCAGCTCCTGGTAACCAAGAGGAGCTTCAAAAGCACATTTCTCTTGATGAGCAGCTCTTCTGCCAGCCCAGCAGGGCTGGGGCATTGCCTGCAGCCACCCTGGGCACAGCACAGAGGCACAGAGAGCTTCAATCAGTCAGGGCTGGGAAGGTGCTGAGAAGTGCCTGGGGCAGAATCAATGCCAGCCCTTGGCACAGGAACCTCTGGCTGCAGCACAATGCAGCTGCAGCTCTTGGAGCCATCTCCTAACGCTGGAACATCCCAATGCCTACAGACCCTTTGTGTACATTCTCTGATTGTCTCTTGTGCAGAGCAGCCAGGGGTGCCCAGGACTGTCGTGCAGAGCAGGGTCCTGCAGCCCAGGGTGCAGTGCTGGATCAGGGACTCTGCTGCAGTCCAGGGACAGCTCTCAGCCAGCCCTGGCAGCTGCTCCCGGCACTGGGGGACAAGATCTGGGTGGGACAAACAGCTGGTAAGTCTTGGATGTGTTATCCTTGTGTGGTGGTGATGCTGCATTGTTCAGCACTGGTCCCAGCATGGCACTTAACTCCACAACATGTCCAAGTAGATTATACAGGGAGCACAGTGAGGAAGGGGTTTCATAAAAGGGGAAAACCTGCTTTATTAATCTAATGCTCTAGGTTGCCTGTATGTGAAATAGCACATAGATATTTTTAATATCAGAATGATACTAAAAAAAAACCAAACAAAATCTCCCAGATATGAATAAACTAGGCAGCGCAGAAATCAGCCAAGCACCATTTAGAGGCAGCATCAGTGTTGCTTTTTCAGCCTCCTCAGGGTTCCTCTGACGTTGCCATCAGAGTCTGCAGAGCCAGAGCTGCCCCTGGGCAGTGCCTGAGCTGGGAGGGGTCTGCAGGGCAGAGCTGAGCCCCCAGGGCTGGGCTGGGCTCTGGCAGCACTGGCAGGGCCCAGCTCTGGGCACAGAGAAGCAGCTGCTGGCAGGGACAGCTCCAGGCAGCAGAGCCCTGGGCAGGCAGTGGGAGGAAAGTGCCCCCAAGCTGTGCTGGGATATTTAAAGTCCTCTCCAAACCCAACTATGCCATGATTACTTTTTTACAGATCCCCATGCCAAGGCACAGTTAATGCCCAACAGCAGCTCCATCAGTCACTTCCTCCTGCTGGCATTGGCAGACACGCGGCACCTGCAGCTCCTGCACTTCTGCCTCTTGCTGGGCATCTCCCTGGCTGCCCTCCTGGGCAACAGCCTCATCATCAGCGCTGTAGCCCGGGGCCACCACCTGCACACGCCCATGTTCTTCTTCCTGCTCAACCTGGCCATCAGCGACCTGGGCTCCATCTGCACCACTGTCCCCAAAGCCATGCACAATTCCCTCTGGGACACCAGGGGCATCTCCTACTCAGGATGTGCTACCCAAGTCTTTCTGATTTTCTTCTTCCGGTCAGCAGAGTATTTCCTCCTGACCATCATGTGCTACGACCACTACGTGTCCATCTGCAAACCCCTGCACTATGGGACCCTCCTGGGCAGCAGAGCTTGTGCCCACATGGCAGCAGCTGCCTGGGCCAGTGCCTTTCTCAATGCTCTGCTGCACACAGCCAATACATTTTCCCTGCCCCTGTGCCATGGGAATGCTATGGGCCAGTTCTTCTGTGAAATCTCACAGATCCTCAAGCTCTCCTGCTCCAAATCCTACCTCAGGGAACTTGGGCTCTTTGCAGTTAGTGTCTGTTTTGTATTTGGTTGTTTTGTGTTCATTGTTTTCTCCTATGTGCAGATCTTCAGGGCTGTGCTGAGGATCCCCTCTGAGCAGGGACGGTACAAAGCTTTTTCCACCTGCCTCCCTCACTTGGCTGTTGTTTCCTTCTTTGTCAGCACTTCCACATTTGCTTACCTGAAGCCCCCCTCCATCTCCTCCCCACCCCTCAATCTGGCCCTGTCAGTTCTATACTCAGTGATGCCTCCAGCCCTGAACCCCCTCATCTACAGTCTGAGGAACCAGGAGCTCAAAGCTGCAGTCTGGAGACTGATGACTGGATGCTTTCAGGAACATTAAATTGATGGCCAATTGCTGCAAACCACTTGTAACAGAAGTCATCTTATTGTTGGTTTGATTGTAGGTATTTTTTCCTTGATATTATATTGTCCACAAATAAATGTCTTTGTTTGTGCCATTTCTCATTTTGTTTCTCTCCAACTTCCCTGTGGCCACAGACTTTGTCAATGAGGGGTTGCGCTCTGGGTGACTTTAAAGGAAATAAAGGATTTCCCAGCCAAGTTTTCTGCAGAGATGCCCTTGTGTTGCCTTCTCTGGAGCTGCAGCAGCAATGTCTGTGTGCAGAGATGGGGAAGATCAGGGCTGGCCCAGCAGCTGTGCCCAGCAGCAGCAGCACTTGGTGTTGCCAGTGCTGCTGCCGTGGCCCTGCCCCGCTGCCCTGGTGGCCCTGGTGTTGCTGCAGGGCCTGAGTGCCCTCGGGGCGGGGACAAACCTGGAGGTGGCAGTGCCAGGGCTGCAGCAGGGACAGGCCAAGTAAAATAAATAATTTGTAATATAAATCATCCTTTATAGTTCTTTTGGATTTGTCCTTTTTTTCCCCTGTGTTTTAGTTTTTTATTATTGTTCACAAAGTAAAACCATTGTTTGTGCCATTTCTCATTTAGTTTCTCTGCACCTTCCCTGTGTCCACAGACTGTGTCAATGAGGGGCTGTGCTCTTGGTGTCTTTAAAGGAGCTAAATGATCTCCCAGCGAAGTTTTCTGCAGTGATCCCCTTGTGTTCCCTTCTCTGGAGCTGCAGCAGCAATGTCTGAGTGCAGAGCGTGGGCCAGATCAGTGCTGAGTCCATCAGCTCTGATCCTGCTGGCCACACCATTCCTGATCCAGGCCAGGAGCCACTGGCCTTCTTGCCCACCTGGGCACTCTGCTGCCTCATGTCCAGCCTGCTGTCCAACAGTGCTGCAGGTCCCTTTCTGTCTGGCTGCTGTCCAGCCACTCTATCCCCAGCCTGTAGCACTGCAGGGGTTGTTGTGGCCAAATTGCAGGACCCGGCACTTGGTCTTGTTCAACCTCACCTTGTTGGATTTGGGCCCTGGATCCAGCCTGTCCAGGGCCCTCTGCAGAGCCCTCCTACCCTCCAGCAGATCAACATTCACACCCAGCTTAGTGCCATCTGCAAATTTGCTGTTGCTGGACGTAGTCTCCTCATGCAGATCATCAGTGCAGATATTGAAGTCCATGCTGGCTGGCTCTGATCCCTCAGCCATCCTGTGGGTGCCCTGTGATGGCACTCAAGGTGATCTGTTCCATAACCTTGCTGGGCACCCAGGTCAGGCTGACAGGCCTGGAGTTCTCCAGATCCTCCTTCCAGCCCTTCTTGGGGATGGGCTCACACTGGCACCTCCAGTCCCCTGGGCCCTCCCTGCTGAGCCAGGACTGATGGTAAATGATGGAGAGCAGCTTGGGGAGCTCATCCACCAGCTCGCCCACCCCCCTAGGATGGATCCCATCTAGTCCCGGAGACACCTGTGAGCATCTGAGAGGATCAGCACGTCAACAATTTCTTCCTCAGGGATTACAGGGACTGTTCTGCTCCCTGTGCCCATCCATCAGCTCAGGAGAACACTTGTCCTGAGGAAAACCTGTGCTAATATCGAAAATTGAGATAAACAAGGTGTTAAGTAGCTTAGCCTTTTTTCTTTAATTACTGTATTCTCCACTGCATCCAAAAAAGGAGTAGATGTTCTCCTCATCCCATGTTTTGCTATTAATTTTTTTGTAATAACATTTTTTATTATGTTTTACAGAAGTGGTCAGGTAATGCTCTAATTGAGCTTTGGCTTCTCAACTTTTCTTTCTGCATCACCAAATAACATTCTTAAACACTTCCTAAGTTTCATGACCTTCTGTCAAAAGTTGTGTCCTTTTTTTCCCCCTGAGTTCCCATAAAAGCTCCACAGCCAGCCAGGCCAGTCATTTTCCTCACCAGCTCATCTTCTGCCACACTGGGACAGGCTGCTCCTTCCCCCTTAAGATTACTTCCTTGAAATGTGTCCATCCTTCCTGGACCCCTTTGTTTTTAAGGGATGTTTTCCTTAAAAAAAATCAGTGCATGATTTAGTACTCCCCAAATCAGCATCCTAAATAGGCCAAAGTCTGCCCTTCCTAATTCCAGTGTAGAAGTTTTTTTTCCTGTCCCTCCTTCTTTCAGAGAACATTGAACACTTGATTATTCCATGGTCACTGTGCCCCAGGAAACCTCAAAGCCCCACATCTGCCACCAGCCCTTCTCTGTTTGTGAACAGCAGTAGCAGACAGAGCTTTCCTTGGCAGTGGGAGTGTTACCAAAAATTCAGCAAAACAGAAAACTCCTTAACCCCAGTATAGCATTTAGAAGCAGCATTCTTTATTCAGCTGGATGCATGGGGGATAGCTCCTCCCAAAGCCCTGCAGGCTGAGTGCAGGAAAGTTTCTGTTTATATTCTGTATATTGCACACATATTCATTGATTTTCCCAGACTAAACATAAATATGATAATAATTTCCCCAAAATCATTAACATATTTCCCCTCCCCTTTTCCTATGTGTTCTTCTGTCCTGGTGTCCCTCTGGTGGTCCCTGGTGGTCGTGGACCACAATGTTCCAGTGGGGCAGGCTGAGCTGGCAGGAGGCTGGTAAACTTTTAGTTCCTCTTCTCACACAATAGGCATTGTGTGGTTTCCATCTGTGACATCAGAGACCATTTGTGTGACATTAGAGAATGGGCTGTGACATCACAGAGAAGGCTGTGACATGACAGAGCAGGCTGTGACATCACAAAGCGTTGCCGCCACTACCGGGGCTATGGTGTGGTGTCCCGGGTTGAGCACGGCTCTGTGGCAGCACTCGTGCCACATGGACCAAGACACGCTGACACCAATGTGGTGGACAGTGAAATGGCGTTTATTAACTGCCAACAGGGGTAATTTATAACGGGGGTAACGGCAGGGCAACGGTAAAGGGAGAGGGGTTAGGTATAATATCGCGAGATCTCCCAGATAACATGATATATTAAACCCACATTCCCCCCCCTTCATGACCTATTAAAAACATAGGAAACGGTAATGTTAAAACTGCCTAGTGGGACAGTAACAAACTTGCAATTGCAACAAAACAAACAACTGTAGCAACTTTTAACAAACTTGTGAGTGTAAATATTTAACAAATGAAAAGTTAAACAATGTAACGCACACAAAAAACTAATTACTTCTAACTGGTTTTCTACGAAAAAAAAATATGAACTTATTTAAAACACAGGGCGATCTGTCAGGGGGCTGATTGAACTGTGACTTCGGGCATTCTTGCAGGACTTGCTCAGCTTATGTGTTGTCATCATAGCATCAAATTGTCCTCCCGGAATCTGTAATCTGTTTGACTTTAAAACCAGGGTGTTTTGGAGAGCCCATGTCCGGACTCATGTTCTCCCCAAAACATCCTTTGGACCCCTTGGCACAGGAAAAGTTCTGGGTTGACTGGTATTCCATCTAAGTAGAGTCAGAACTTGGCCAGAGTTCCAACTCCACTTGACAGATACTGTTGGGAAATTTAGGAGACTAGAGAATGGAAAAGTACAAAGCCGTGGCTAATTCCAAGTCCTGCACCCGTGAGATAGCGTGTCCTTGGGCCTAGCTGTAGTAGGATAACAAATAGTGAAAGAGACATGAGAAAAGAGAGATGTAACCCCTAAGGAATGAGGAAGAGTTCATGGTATATGCTTAGCTTACAGAATATTCATAAGCTTATTATTTGCTGTATAAGTGTTTGATGCTTTCTTCAATAAACGGGATCTGTGATGAACCATCTGGTGTCCTGGTCTCCTTCCACGACAGGATACCACTTGGGGTAAGTGCTGAGGTATTTTTCTCTTTCCCCCAGTTCTTCTTTGCACCAGCCTCTCACTGGGTTTTTTCACGACCCCAATGTAGTCTGCCATCGGGCTGCTTGATGACTCGGCACTGCCTTCTGGGAGTAGAGGTTCCTTCATGCGGGCCATGGGGATGTTTGAGGGTCCAGTCCTGCAAAAGAAGCTTTTCAGATTTCGTTAGTCTTTGCCCTGAAGGTCTGGTTTTATTGATTTAAGTGGGCATCATTTGATTTTACTGTCTTTCTTTATGGCTGCGTACCCTCGCCCTGAGAGTACCAGCCTCCAAGCTGTTTCCCATTCTCCTAGTTCATTTTTTACATTTCAAGTACAAAGTCTCTGTACTTCTGTCTCTCGGAGGTACTGGTGAATGTCTTCTGCATACTCCTCCACAGTCAGAGTTACAACAGCTTCCATGTGATCCTCTGGCTGGAAGGATTTTCAAGGACAGTGGGAATATATTGTTCTATTCAGGAAACTGTATGCTAGACACATGTTGTTTGCAGCTTATGTGGACTGCAAACGGTAAAACACTCTGCAAGCATTTACCCAGTGCTTCCATTACTCAGACAGCCTTGGTATTAGCTTGTCATAGCTTGTGGATCTTAGTTCTTCCACTCATCTGATTCAGAGGTCTAGTTTTACTACAATACGTTCACAGCAAGAATAGCAAGGAAACTGGAGTCCATACTGAGGTTCAGGTTACTGATTTTGTGTCAATGCTGGCAACAGCACAGCCCTGCAGAGCTGAACTCTCAGAGAGAAGTCTGGGTGGCTTCTGTAGCAGTACCTGAAATAAGTTCACTTGGGAGCTCCAAGTCCACCCTCTGCCTGCCTGGGCATGTCCCACTTTGTGCATTTGGGCCCCTACCTTCTGTCTAGGCAGTTCACAGATGTCTAAGGAAGTACCTAAATGCCTCCTAACCTTCCTCGGTGAACCATCAGGCATGTTCAGAATATGTCCGACACGCTGGACCAGGAAAATATAGAAGTAATTATTTACATTCAGAAGCAATTATTCACCATCCTTGTGGCAGCCAACCAGTTTGATCACCATCCTAGATACTCCCCTCCTGGAAGAGACTGAGTCTATAGCTCCTGGTGACAAATCCCTCTGGCTTGAGGTTAGATGTCTGAAGCTTTTCCACAGGAAATTACAAACAATTTACATTTTTTGAGTTTACATTCATTGTTTCACCCTCTCGTGTCGGTTTCTCGGCTGTTTAGGTGACCTGGAAAGGCCCGGGGTGGCCTTGAACAGCCCGAGAGTCAAAGGACGAGAAGAGACTTCAGATCTTTTCTCGGTCTCGGTGTTTATTAATTGTTTATCTAAAAGATTTTCTCTTGGCCTGACAGAGGTCTGCACAGCAGCCAGCCATGAGCACACTGAGAGCCCCCAGGGTGGTCACATATCTTTATACCTGAAGTTACGTATACAATATTTATAATTTTTCCCCAATACCTTCTACCCTTATTAACCAGTGCACTTTTAGTAATAACCAATCCCAAAGTGCCAACATCACCACAGAAGATGGAGGCCAAGAAGAAGAAGAAGAAGAACAGGACACGCCCCAATTCCTCCATCTTACTTCTTTGGACCCCCCTGCACAGAAATCCTAAACCCTGTGTCTTACACTCTAATTAACTTATCCCTTCACCATTTACCCCAGTGAAATCCTCCAGTCCTCATACAGGTGTCGTGTCCTTTGTAGGATCAAAGTCCAGCCACCAGACACTTCTGGCAACATTCCAGGACTCCCGAGCCCCCCAAGGGTGATCTCGGTCACTCTGCACATCAGTCCTGAGGTGCTGAGATCCCACATCTCCCCCTTCTGTTTGCACCAAGAAAACCTCTTTTGCTATCCAATTCATAGCACGTTTTAAACATGCAAATATGCATGGGACGACAAGTATGAGGACTAGGAGAACTATTAAAACATAGAACCCTACCCTTAAAATTCCTCTCCAAATGAGAGAGATGTCAAAGAATTCTACCAGTTGATCGATCCATGAGCCTGTGATCTCGCCAAGCTTATTTATGCTATCCTTTATATTTTTAATACTTTCGTGAATTGACCTCGAGTGATCTGAGTGATTCATGCAGCACATCCCTTCAAACTCTTCACACCCATGTCCATGAGTGAGCAATAGATAATCAATCACCGCTCTGTTTTGAAGAGTCGCCTGTCTTACACCACTGATGTCTTTTAACATGTCATCCAATGCAACAGACACAGACCGTGCATGTTTGCTCAACCAACAACCCATGCGGTTGACTTGAGTCAAGGCTACCCCTGATGCTGTTTGAGGTGAGAAGATTGCTGTAGCAATACTCGCTTTCTTGTCCCAAGAAAATATTTTATCATTGCAATCTGCCGCATATTGTTCTATTGATCTTTTTTCTCTGCGTTTTCTCTCCCTTAACATGTTCAAATCAGGCGATAGCACTGAAATTTCCCCAATGCTGCATGGACCTCCCGTGGTATTAGCAGGAATGCCATGCCAAATTCTGTCCCCGCAAATTAAGAACAAACCCCGTGGCAATTGCACTGGAACTTGGACCGATCCTCTGGTAGTTTTCTCTGTATATTTACACCATGCTGACGCATTCTTATAGAATTCATGAATGGGAGTCAAATCGACAGTTTTCGCCTTTGTGACATTCGGAGCCTCAAACTGCATGCAGAGTTCCATTGTCATGGACCCAAAAATCTCCAATTCCTGAGGTTCTGTAGAAGCCACAGGAAGTAGATGTGTCCAAGCACACCACTCTTTCACAGGATCTTTAATGACCTGCGAAATGTTAACTGTGGAGTGCCCTGGAACTGGCCATTCATCCACTGGCAATCCAATCATGCATGCTGAAAATGGTTTTCCTGGCCTCGAATGTGTCAGGCAAATACTATCTAAATTTGCTGCCTGAGATAAAGTCTCCCATAAATTTTGCCTCGGTTGAGTAATAGGTAAATTACCCCCATTGCTTACTGCAATGAATGAAAGAATGATGCACATAAGCATCATGAAACCCATGACTCCGCTGCTGCGTGAAATCATTATTCTGTTTTTCATTCAAGACCCTAAAGGAAAATTCCCCCAAAGTCTTTAGCCTCTTTTTATTTTTCTTCTGAATCGCTCTGTGCAGTCTGAGTCTCGACTTCCGTCTGAGTACTCGTCTCTGTTTCTCGGATCCGCGTTTTCGTGTTCTCGCATTCGGAATGGCTTCACGTGCCGCGCCGACACCCACTTCAGACCTCGATCTGTGGAGATACAAGCGAAACCCTTGCCCCAAGTGATTAGTTTGAAAGGACCTTCTATTTGTCCTGTCTCTGGGTTTCTGATCAAAACTAAAGGATTTTCCCTTAGCTTTGCCTGTGTGCTGTTTAAAAAATGTCTCACGATTGGTGGATTAGGTTCTGAGGATGAACTATTTAGGAAATTCAACACATACAGTGCCTTATTTAATTTCATGTGAGGTGTTGCCTCTGGCTCACCCCTTCTCTGGCTGTCCAGAAGGGATTTCAGGGTGTGATGTGTTCTTTCAATGATCGCTTGACCTGTGGGTGAATGTGGAATACCAAACGTATGTCTGACACCCCATCTTTTCAAGAATCTGTCAAGCACCCTGACTGTATACGTTGGACCATTGTCTGTTTTTATCTCCTGAGGCACACCTAATGATGCGAATGCTTGCAGAAAATGTCGACAAGCATGGTCTGCTGTTTCCCCTGCATGTGCTGAAGCAAAGACTGCACCTGAGAATGTATCTACAGAAACATGAACATTTTTGAGCCTCCCAAAGGATGGATACTTCGTGACATCAGCTTGCCACAATTGAAGACTTTGCAGTCCCCGCGGATTGATTGCTCCGGTAGAAGAAGGTGGCTGCACAAGCTGACAGTCTGGGCAAGCACTAATGATCTCCCTCGCCTGACTCTTTGTGAGACGAAAGGACTCCATCAGCGCTTGCGCATTCTGATGAAAGAACGCATGACTTAATCTTGCCTGCTCAAAAAGTCTGGCAGTGTTTGCGAAATGGGCATTGTCAACCTGTCCGCCCGAGCATTCCCTTCCGCTAAAAACCCCGGAAGTGTTGTGTGCGCTCTAATGTGCGTGATAAAATATCCTTTTTCCCTGCTTTCTAGCAGTGTTTTCAAGCTCTCAGATATGAGTATAAAACCTCATTACTGACTTCTTTCAAGAGCGAACCCTCCAATCTCTTGACCACACCTGCAACTTATGTGGAGTCTGTCACCAGATTGAGAGGCTGTTCGAACAACTGAAATGCTTGGACAACGGCTGCCAACTCCACAAGTTGTGGAGAGCCCTGAACCATCCTCACGTCTGATTCCCAATCCCCTGTCGTTGAGTCTCTCCACGTGATCACCGACTTGTGTGTCTTCCCTGAGCCATCCGTGAACACTGTGATCGCGTCCAAAGGTTCTTCGCTCATTCTTGGTTTCGCTCTGTAGCATATTTGTGATTGTAATATTCTATGTTGTGGAAAATGGACTGTGCAAGTTCCTGGGAATTCTAACAACGCGATTATCAAGTCTTTCAATTGTTGCATTGCCCAATCGAAATAGTCTCGCTTCAGAGGTAATCTGATGACTGAGAATTCTCTTCCTGCCATTGTCAGCAACCTTGTTCTCACCTTTATGATGATTTGTGCTGCCATCTCCAAATCTGTGAGAATTGTTTTTGTGGGCCTGTGTGGTAGGAAAATCCATTCTATGATTATCAAAGAGTCCTTTTGTGATTGGTCCCATTGGAAGATCAAACCATGGAACTGTGTTTTCTTCCCCAGCACCGCCAACTGAAAAGGCAACGTTGGAACAAATCGATGTGCCTGCCTTTTCTGTATCGCGTCTGTGACTTTCTCCAACTCTTTCTTCGCTTCTGGCGTGAGTGTCCTGGGAGATCGAATGTCTGTGTCTCCTCTCAAAAGATCGAGCAACGCTGGGATGTCGCTGTATGTGATTCCCAAAACTGGCCTCATCCAGTTGATTTCTCCCAAAAGCTGTTGCAAATAATGCAAATTGCTGATCTTAGTGCTGATCTCCATTTTTTGAGTTTTTATTGTTCTCTCTGAAATTTTCCACCCTAGATATTTCTAAGGCGCAACCTCCTGAATCTTCGAAATGCTGATTTCCAGACCTGCCTTTTGCACCTCTGTGATCACACAGTCACGAGCTTCTTGCAGCTCCTGTTGTGTTGATGCTGCAATGAGCAAATCATCCATGTAATGAATGATCTTCACCTTCGGAAATTTCTTCCGCGTTGGTGCCACAGCTCGTGCCACGTACCATTGACACATCGTTGGAGAATTTTTTAGGCCTTGTGGAAGAACGACCCAATGGTACCGCTGCAGAGGCGTTTCCTTGTTGATACTCAGAACTGAAAAGGCAAATCTTGGAGCATCATCTGGATGGAGTGGAATACTGAAAAAACAATCCTTGAGGTCAATGACCACAAGCGGCCATTCTCTGGGAATCATTGAGACAGATGGATGTCCCAACTGAAGTGGTCCCATGTCTTCTATGACTTCGTTGATCTTCCTGAGATCATGTAACAGCCTCCATTTGCCCGATAGCTTTTTCTTGATAACAAACACTGGAGAATTCCAAGGGCTGTCTGTTGGCCTGATGTGTCCCTTCTGCAATTGTTCTTGGACCAGGTCTTTCAAAGCACTCAACTTTTTCCGCTCAAGGGGCCACTGATCCACCCAAACTGGATCATCTGTTTTCCACATCAACTTCAATGTGGCGAGTGCCACAGTGACCCCTATTAAAAATCCACTTCGAACTTCGCGCCCCATTGTGTCAAAAGGTCTCGACCCCAGACTGTGATCGGCTTTTGGATGACAAAAGGACGAATGATCGCCGTCTTGTCTCCTGGTCCTGTGACAACGACGGAATTCTCATTTTGCAGACACAGAGATGCTCCCCCTATGCCTGAGAGAGAACCCAAGGGCGCGACCAAGCTCCAACTGCGTGGCCAAAGATGTACGATATTACCGTTACATCCACCCCTGTGTCGAGCATACCTCTGATTGCTATCGTCCTGTCCCCACACATCAATTGGAACGTGAGCGTGGGTCGATCTCGACCTATGTGCTTCACCCATGTTGTATGTACTTCAACATGTTCCTTCATAGGGAAGCCTTCTTCGTCGAAGATTGACATGACCTCTCCAACTGTGTGTGGCGGCAAGGCGAAAGCTCTCGCAACCACAGTATTTTCCGGTACAGTCAATGGTGGACGAAGTGCTCTTGCCAAAACTGTTAATTCTGTATTTTTGTCCGCTGAGACAACGGTTGGATAAACTATGAGCCCAAGGATACTGCATTTATCTTGCCCAACTATCAAGAAATCTTGTTTTTTGTATGAATCCCTGCGGATACCCGTTGGTATCTCTGCATGATTTTCATCTAGAAAGCATACTAGTTTTGAAGCTGTCAATGCACACTGTGCCCCTGGTGGGAGGAGGTCTGGGTCGCTATGGAATCGACTGAGGGTTTTGCTGAGGGCATCTGCTTGTCGCTCACTGATGATTGCCCTGTCTGTTCTTGTGACACCGCCAGTACTTGTGTCTGAGCGCGCCGGCGATTTCCCGCTCTGATTCTGCCGTTTCCCGGATGCGGTAACGGATTTCCTTCCACGTCTGTCTGGGAATAACATTCTTTCACAGAGTGTCTTCCTTTTCTGCA
The DNA here is from genome assembly GCF_028018845.1 of Melospiza georgiana. Lineage (NCBI taxonomy): Eukaryota > Metazoa > Chordata > Aves > Passeriformes > Passerellidae > Melospiza > Melospiza georgiana. Next base: position 3,417,852 of record NW_026652215.1, read on the forward strand.
CTGCGCACAAATTGGCCTTTCCGCTTTCTGTGCTGGCATTGGCGTATGTGTTCGTGGACAATTCTTTCTCATGTGCCCAAACTCCCCACATTTGTAGCACTGTCCTCCTGGGGGATTGCTCTTCTTCTGCATCATTGCAAGAACTTTGTTGATGTTCTCGTCCTGTTGATGGAGTATTTTTTCTAGTATTTTTTCTAATGTCTTATCCTCTCATTGCCTCTCTGAATGTCCCTTTATCTGTTCTTCCCATTCCTCTCTTAATTGGTTCTTCACAATCGATGCGACATGCTGAGGTGTCCCCACCTTGCTGCATGCCTCCACCATCTCTGCCAAGGATGGCCGTCCTGGCATGGTGCTAATGACCCGTTGACAATCCGGGTTGGCATTGCCGAAAGCTAAGCTCTCCAAGAGAGGCCTCTTCGCTTCTTCGATCGTCACCTGTCGATCCACGGCTTGCGTGAGTCGATCGATGAACGACATGAATGATTCTGTGGGACCTTGCCTGATGCAAGAGAACGGAACATCTGGAGCTCCTGTTGGTGTAATCTGCATGATTGCCATTCGTGCTGCTTCTTTGATGTCGCTTAACACTCTTCATGGAAGCCGCACGGCTTGTTCCCCTGGGTTGTCATCTGGAGGATCCCCTGCTAACTGCCCTTCTGTGAAGTTCGCGTTTGGCCCACCTTGATATCTATTCCACAATTCAGAAAGATACTTTCTCCACCTTTTTTCCCAGACGAGACTCTGTGTGTCAGTGAGAATCATTGTCACAATACTTCGAATATCATATGGCGTGAGGTCATATGTGGTGAATGTCCCTCTTAGTAATTGTTTAAGTATTGTGAGTTCAGCCCAAAAGTTTGAGCCGCCTTCCCTAAGTCTTTAAGTGTCTCATGACCCATCCTTTCCTATCTTGGATTCTGTCCCTGGGCATCATATGTCACCGGCATTGTCAGATCTCCTGAACCCGGAAATGAATGCTTTTCTTTTGCCAGTGCTTTTCTGATGTGCTTCCAATCCATCGTCTTCACCGGCTCTTGAAATTCCTCTTCTTGAGACTCCATTGGGATTTGCATGAATAACGGTGTTGTGGATGTCATCAGTGATTCATCGTACCTCATTTTTTGCCTTGAGGTTTTTGGCCTCGCTACTAAATCCAAAAAGGAACCTTGAGGATCCTGCTGATATTTCTTTTTCTCTGTATCAAATGAATGCAAGAAGCTTTTTGCTGCTTCTGCTGCTGACAGCATCCATGCCGGAACACCTTCCGATGCTGTGATCCTTATGACATCTTCTCCTTGTTGCTGTGCTTCATCTGAACTTTCATCATCTTCGTGAAATCCCGAAGTTGACGGATAATCCATTTGTTGTGTTATCATTGTCTTCTTAGAAGTACTTTTCTTTTTGTATAATGTTGGGAAAAATTGCTGCATTGTTGCACTCTCGCCACGAGATGGCGCTGTGGCTCCACCAAACAGATCTGGCATGTCATGCACTTCTGTCATCCCCCCACGAGGTGGCGCTGTCACCGGCCTCCCTGGCTCGGATGACGAAATGAACTCGACTGCTCCTCTTCCCGTTGACTGCCGTGTCTGCGATCTCGTTTGACACCGAGTCTGCCTGGCTTTTAATTCAGCTGAAAATGGAGCTCGAACACCAGAACATCTCCCTTGAAGGGAAGAGACTTGGACTCCGAGGGTTGTGATTAAAGGCACCGAGTCTGGAAAGGGTGTGGAGCCCCGGGAAGTGGAATCCCGAGCACGGCCCCTCCTCGCCCGAGACGTCACAGGGGACCTGGCCCGCCCCCGCCCGCGCTCTGCTCTCCGCGCATGCGTGCTTTCCGAGCCGCTCCCTGTCTCTCCCGAGCTAACGTCACTCTCTCCCCCTCGTTCCACCTCCGAAATCTCCTCCCCTCGGTCTGTCCCTGACTCTGTCTCCTCCTCCTCTGACGCTGTGTCCACACCCCCACCAGTGTGCGCAGCTCGCCTCCCGCCGGCACCCGGGCCCGCTCCGCGATCCGAGCTGACCTCCGCACCGGGTCTGACGTCACAACCGCACGCCTCCTGCATCTCTCTACGGTGGCCCTTTGGGGCTGTACCGCTTCCCCCAATTCGCCGCCTGTGTCTAAAGCTCCTGTGCTGGTTTGTGACTCCCACCCCCGGGTCTTTGCGAGACCTGCTCCTCGCGCGCGTTTCTGGCACCGTGCCGGCTGGAGCAGCTGACGCTCCCGGCGTTGTGCTGACAAAAGCCGCACTGGAACTCGCGTCTCCTGTTACCTCCTTACCCGCGCCCCCCGCCTGCACGGCCGCAGCCTGGCCGCCCTGCTCTGCCGCCGCCGCACAGCCGTGCCCGTCGCGAGAAAGCCCCCCTCCTGACCCCTTCTGTTCTCCCTCCTGCATCCCCCCTTCCGATCTCACATCTGAGTCGGACCCTGACTCCCCTGTACTCTCCGGGGTTTCAGGATGTTTTAGGGATTTCCTGGGGTTTCTGGGTCTTGGAATCAGAGGCTTTGATATTATTTCCTGCTCCCGTTCCTCGAGAGCCTTTTCCCCCTGGCTACCTGAGGCCAGAGCTAATTTTTGCCAAGAGCTTGGCTCTCCCTCTCCTTCTTCTGAGGGTCCCGCAACTTCTCGTTGCTTTTCCAGTCTTTTCGACTGCACCGAAATGCCTTCTAGCATTATTCTTGCTGGCGAGAGCAGCTTTAACGCTGTCTCATCTTTTTTTGTTGCTAAGGGATATAAATGTCTATTATTTTCCTGCCAAAAACCTACTTCGAATAGCAAACGTGTCTCTGAAAATGGATAATTGAGCCTCACTCATAATAATAACTGTTTTAACTCCTCCTTTGGGATCCCTTCCGTGTATGATTCAGCCACGCCTTGTAAGGCGGACAAAATTCCCAGCTGTTCCTGGGCGAGTGTGCCCCCCATGTTCTTATTTTTGACCTTCTCACCGAATCTGTCGTCAGAGCTGTCCGAAGGCTCCCGATCTCCGTCCAGCAGGTCACAGGAGATTCATCCAGAGGCGCCTTTCTGGTTTCCGATCCGGGCTGCTCTGCTACGAACTTTCTTCGGCAGAAGTTGAGAGATGTAATTCTCAGTGACTGCTGTTTTTTGCAGACTCTCCTGGCCGTTTTTTTTTTCTTTTTTTTTTTCTTTCTTCTGGCTTCTCTCCTCAGGAGTTATCAGTGCTCTCCTGGGAATTCGTCCAAGGCCGGAGCTGCCCTCTTGGCTCTTCATCTCTTCAGCTCTTCAGGGCTGACACCCCCCCGTCTGGTGGGAGTAGCCCACACAGCGGACGCCACTTGTTGGTTTCTCAGCTGTTTTATAGACCTGGAAATGCTCGGGGATGGCCTTGGGCAGCCCGCGCTCCAAAGGACGAAAAGAGGCTTCAGGTGTTTTCTCGGTCTTCAGTGTTTATTAGTTTTTTATCTACAAGATTTTCTCTCGGCCCGACAGAGGTCCGCACAGCAAGCCAGCCATGAGCACACTGTGAGCCCCCAGGGCGGTCACTTATCTTTATACTGAAAACTACGTGTAAGATATTTACCTATTTTCCCCAATACCTTTCACCTTTATTGACCAGTGCACTTTTAGTAAGAACCAATCCCAAAGTGCCACCATCACCACAGAAGATGGAGGCCAAGAAGAAGAAGAAGAAGAAGGACAGGACACGCCCCAATTCCTCCATCTTACTTCTCTAGACCCCCCTGTACAGAAATCCTAAACCCTGTGTTTCACACTCTGATTAACTTATCCCTTCACCATTTATCCCAGTGAGATCCTCCCATCCTCATACAGGTGTCGTCTCCCGTGCAGGATCAAAGTCCAGCCACCAGACACTTCTGGCAACATCCCAGGACCTCCGAGCCCCCCAAGGGTGGTCTTGGTGACTCGGCACATCAGTCCTGAGGTGCTGAGTTCCTACAGAGGAGGATCCCCCAAAGGAGCTCCGGTGGGAAAAGCAGATCCAATCAGCCCCTCCCCCCAGCTCATCCGGGAGGAAAAAAAAATACCTCCTGGGAGAAAGGTGGAAAAAACCTGTTTAGTAAACAATAAAACCAAAACAACATCAAACAATGAGACCCCTTGCCACTCTAAAAGAGATGACAAACAGAAAACCCCAGGTTGTAGCTCAGCTCACTCAGTCTCTGATCAGTCCCTCCAGTGCTGGAATTGTTGCAAGCCAGGCCCAGCCCGGTGGGCCACAGCTGCAGCTGCCGGTGCTCCCCTGGGTGTTCAGTCCAGAGCAGTTTCAAGAGATCCAAAGAAAAAGGAAAAAAAAAAAAAAAAAAGGTCCAGGGAACTTCTTTGCCTTAGCTAGCTAAAAACTAACTAAAAACAAAAGAAGAGCTCTCTGTCCCGCTGTCTGTCCGCAGACAACACAGTCAGGAGCAGGAATGTGGAGGAGCGTGTGCAGTGTCTGAAAACAAACTGTGCGCTTCTTCTCTCCCCCCCTTCACTCTCTGGAACACTCTTAAAGGTACAAAACTTATTATTCAACATAAACAGAATGAGACGATTGGGGATAGAAGGATCATATGGTCAACCCAGGACATTCTACCCCTTATCCCCATATCGTCTGCTTACTACTAAAACTAATATAAATTCTAACTCTACAAGTACATACATGATACATCCATTTTACAGCTATACACAGACAATGGTAATAACATTCAGCAAACAGTGATATTTACACAGATTTTATCCAACAATCAGATCTCCCTGAGGCACACAATGTGTTCCTCCATCTTTTTGCATTATCCACCATGTGCAACCTGGTCCCTGAGCAAAAACAACCCCACGAATGGGTTTGTCTGTATTTTAAGCAGGATTAATCAAAATTGTCTTCCCTAATAAACCTCTGACATGTACCACTGGGACTTTGTCTCCATCTACTCTCTGCAAAGGCTCAGATTGGGCAGGGCCCACTTGGTTAGTAGAGCCTCGGCTTTTACCTAACCAGGTGGCTTTTGCCAGTTGCTACTCCCAGTTGTTGAAAGATCCCCCACCTAATGATTTCAATGTGGTGTTCAACAGTCCATTGTACTTCTCCACTTTGCCTGCAGCTGGTGCATGGTAGGGGATATGGTACACCCACTCAATGCCATGTTCCCTAGCCCAGGTGTTGATAAGGCTGTTCTTGAAATGAGTCCCATTGTCTGACTCGATCCTCTCAGGGGTACCATGTCTACACAGAACTTGCTTTTCAAGGCCCAGGATGGTGTTCCGGGCTGCAGCATGAGACACAGGGTATGTTTCCAACCATCCAGTGGTGGCTTCCACCATGGTCAGCACGTAGCGCTTGCCCTGGCGTGTCTGGGGCAGTGTGATAGAGTCAATCTGCCAGGCCTCCCCATACTTGTACTTGGACCACCGCACACTATACCACAGGGGCTTCACTTGCTTGGCCTGCTTGATGGCAGCACACGTCTCACAGTCATGGATAACCTGAGAAATACTGTCCATGGTTAGATCCACCCCTCGGTCTCGTGCCCACTTATAGGTGGCATCTCTGCCTTGATGACCTGAGGCATGATGGGCCCATTGAGCTAGGAACAACTCCCCCTTATGTTCCCAGTCTAGGTCTATATTTGGCACCTCTATCTTTGCAGCCTGGTCTACTTGCTCATTGTTTTGGTGCTCCTCATTGGCTCTACTCTTGGGGACATGGGCATCTACATGGTGGATCTTCACAGGCAGTTTCCCTACCCTGGTAGCGATGTCTTTCTACTCATTAGCAGCCCAAATTGGTTTTCCTCTACGCTGCCAGTTAGCCTCTTTCCACCTTTCCAGCCATCCCCACAGAGCATTGGCTACCATCCATGAATCAGTGTAGAAGTAGAGCTTTGGCCACTTCTCTCTCTCAGCAATGTCCAAGGCCAGTTGAACAGCTTTGAGTTCAGCAAGTTGGCTTGATCCACCTTCTCCTTCAGTGGCCTCTGCCACCTGTCATGTGGGGCTCCATATGGCTGCTTTCCACTTCTGGTTCATTCCCACAATTCCGGCACGAACCATCAGTAAAGAGAGCGTAGCGTGTATCTTCTGCTGGCAGTTGGTTGTATGGTGGAGCTTCTTCAGCCCATGTCACTTCTTGTTCCCCTTCATCAGAGAGACCAAAGTTTTCACCTTCGGGCCAGTTTGTAATTATTTCCAGAATCCCAGGGGGATTCAGTTTTCCAATACGGGCACGCTGTGTGATAACAGCAATCCATTTGTTCCATGTAGCACTGGTTGCATGGTGCATAGAGGGAACCTTTGCTTTGAACATCTACCCCAATACTGGTAGTCGGGGTGCCAGGAGGAGTTGTGCTTCAGTGCCTATTACCTCTGAGGCAGCCTGGACTCCTTCATAGGCAGCCACTCTGTTGGAGTGTTGCTGGCTTCAGACCCTCTGTAGCTTAGACTCCAAAATCCCAGTGGTCGACCCCGAGTCTCCTCAGGCACCTTCTGCCAAAGGCTCCAGGACAAGCCATGGTCCCCGGCTGCAGAATAGGGCACATTCTTCACCTCTGGTCCTGTCCTGACTGGGCCAAGGGCTACTGCATGAGCAATCTCCTGCTTGATCTGTGCAATGGCTTGTTGCTGCTCTGGGCCCCACTGGAAAGTGCTCTTCTTACAGGTGACCAGGTAGAGAGGGCTCACGATCTGACTGTATTCGGGAATATGTATCCTCCAAAAACCTATGGCGCCTAGGAAAGCTTGTGTGTCCTTCTTATTGGTGGGTGGAGACATTGCTGTGATCTTGTTGATGACATCGGTCGGAATCTGATGCCGTCTGTCTTGCCACTTCACTCCCAGAAACTGGATCTCTTGAGCAGGTCCCTTGACTGTGCTCTTCTTGATGGCGAAGCCAGCTGTTAGGAGAATCTGGATGATTTTCTCCCCTTTCTCGAACACCTCTGCTGCTGTCTTCCCCCCCACAATGATGTCATCAATATATTGCAGGTGTTCTGGAGCCTCACCCTTTTCCAGTGCAGCCTGGATCAGTCCATGGCAGATGGTGGGGCTGTGCTTCCACCCCTGGGGCAGTTGGTTCCAGGTGTACTGCACTCACCTCCAGGTGAAAGCAAACTGAGGCCTGCATTCTGCTGCCAGAGGAATGGAGAAAAATGCATTGGCAATGTCTATAGTGGCGTACCACCTTGCTGCCGTGGACTCCAGCTTGTACTGGAGTTCCAGCATGTCCGGCACAGCAGCGCTCAGGGGTGGGGTCACTTCATTCAATTCACGGTAGTCCACTGTCAATCTCCATTCTCCTTCAGATTTTCGCACAGGCCAAATGGAGCTGTTGAAGGGTGAGTGGGTCTTGCTGACCACCCCTTGGCTCTCCAGCTCTCGGATCATCTTATGGATGGGGATCACAGCATCTCGAGTGGTCCTATACTGCCGTCGATGCACTATGGAAGTGGCAATTGGCACTCGTTGCTCTTCTCCTGTCAGGCATCCTACTGCAGATGGATTCTCAGACAACCCAGGCAAGCTGTTCAATTGCTGGATGCCCTCTGTCTCTACAGCAGCTATTCCAAATGCCCATCTGAGTCCTTTTGGGTCTTTGAAGTACCCACTCCGAAGGTAGTCTATGCCCAAAATACATGGGGCCTCTGGGCCAGTCACAATAGGATGCTTCTGATGCCGAATTTTGCCCCAAACAGGCAGAGTGACTGCCTAATTAGACTCAGCTTAAGTCAATTAAGCAGGAGGTATTTTTATTAGCGACGCGTCGGAGAAATCACAAAATGGATTTCTGAGTTCACATAGCAAAAGCAAGCCTTATATACAATTTTGGGTATAGGATTACATCAGATCAGATACATAATCATGCATATTCATATGGGGCGTGGTGTAGGCGGAGCGTGGGCGGAGCGTAGGTGGAGACATCTCTTTTGGGGAATTTTCAGGTGGTCGTTCCTGTTGCCTTCATCCTAGACGGGGTCTTTCCGATGAGTCTTCCTCTTTAAACTTTTGAACTCCTTTCCTAATTTGGTCAATTCCCGGTGTATTTGGCTTAGATCCCGTGGCTTGGCAAAACCTTTAGGGTCGTTTCAACATTGCTGGCTCTAAACCTGCTTAGCCCATTAGTTTCTCCTATACCTATCTCTTCCCCTGTCATGATGCTCTACCTCTTATCTAATTTGTTGCTCTGTTTTCCTAGTGCTGTGCTTTCTCCGTGTGTTCTAGTGCTAGGCCCTTCTTTACATGCCTCTCATTCCATGTTTTAACCCATTACTTCTGGAAGGCTATCTGCTTTAGGGCTTCATTTCCCCCCTTTTTCTTGTAACTTACGAATTCTTTCGTCAAGTTCTGGTCCTACAGGACGCTGATAGGCTCGTACCATTGCCCAAATCATTTGGGTCCTTTTCATTATGCTCCTTAGTCTCTACCACAAACAAATGTTTGTAAGAGTTAGTAATAACAAAGCTACAATTACTATTAGCATTGGGTGCACCAGGTAATGGAAGACCTGTGTAGCTGTTGGGGAATATCTTGTAAAGATGTCCCACCAGTGATGCTGGCCTACTTGTTCTACTTCAGTCAGGACGTTCTTTATTCTTTCTGAATTGTGTTCTATCTGCCATACCATTCGTTTAGTTGTTTGATTCACCTTTTGCACCAATTTCTTTACTTCAGGGTGTGCAAGCATTGCTTTGAGAATCTTGACGTCCATCTCTATTTGTAATTTCGGTATTTCTTGATATAGGTTGAAATTTGCGTTAATTAGCTGTTGGGTAGTTATTGGGACAGTGTAATGAAAATCACAACTTACGATCTTGGTAAAGTTACATACAAAAAAGTTAGTATTGTTAGTTTCTTCTTGGCAATTATCTATGGTGACGTTGTCACAAGCTGTCCTTACGCAAGCATACCCATTTCTTATATAGTAAGCTTGTGATTGTGTTTTATCCTGCGTAAGCATTTCTAAGGTACATACACTATTTTCAGCATCTAAGCATAAATCTTCGGCTTCTACCACAGCATTTTTGCAAACATAGCCTAATTGTCCTCTAGGGATACATGCTTCTGTGCTAACTGATTGCCACTTATTTTTGGTGTAATCATAACTGGCCCAGACGTTATGGTTTATCGGCCTGACAATGACATCTTGGTGCATTGTCCCTAGAGTGAGGATGGGAAAGATAGCTCTTTCTTCAGCCGCACTAATGGTGAGGACATAAGCTTCAATGTGTTTTTGTTGAGGCTCATAAGTGAAGTTCACTAACTGCCACCAAGCCTGATGGTCCCTCTCAAATTGTGTAGTATGATTGTCCTTTAATATCGTTTCCCTTATTTCTTGAGGTAATATACCTGACGTTCTTTCTCTCATTATTCCTGCCGCTACTGATTGCACCCATTGTTGCGTCTGAGAGCATTGGATAGCGAGTGCAATGTCTCTGCTAAGTTCCCCTGTGTAGTTAGTGAGTTTTACAAAATCCTCTGCAGTATGGTTTGCTACCATGGTTAGTAATCTCACCACTAGCGATTGTGTTTCAGCTAATGTAGGCATGGATGAACTGAGGGGCATCTTAAGCTTTCTTAAATTTGACGTGACAGTACTCAATTTGTTTACTAATACTTCTTGATCTATCGTGTTCACTATACCAAATCCGGTGCCAATCTATCCACTTAGATCTCTTTTTGCTCTTCTATGATGAGACTTTGTCGCTAGCCATGCATTCCATCTCTTAAGGCTTTGCTGTATAAATGGTCGGCAATCTTTTTGCAAATAAGTAATATCGGTGTGAATGTTCATTTGCACCTTTTTCAGGGAATAAGTGGGGTCTAACAATAACTTTAGTTCGTTAGATTTTCTTATCACCTGAGGCCCTGTAAAGGTTAGGTTATGTACTGCTTTACATTCTACTGGTAGGGTGGTTTCTTGGGTCGAGTTTACATCTGGATCCGATGGGATCATGCCCACCTCATAGGCACCATTACGCTTAGGGAAGAAAGAACCTCGTTTCAGTGTCTTTGACTCCCTTTCACACGTGAACGTCATTGTCTGATCTAATCTGAATGCTATCTCACACTGTGCTTTCTCTTCCTCTGGGCCACTAGATGCTACAATTTCTCTCGGAGAATGGAGAAGGGGGTGAGGGTTATAGGTTAAGTTTTGGGGACGTAGTTCTCCAAGCGAATCTTCTCTATAAATTACCGAGGTTCGGGGCTGGGACCCGGGTGGATCTCCCCTGAAATCGGCCCACTGACATGAAATTGGGCTCTTATGCTGAGTCTAAATAGTGGGCTTGCCCATCTTTACTGGACTAAAGGTGATTATGTCATTTTCAGAGTCTGGCTTCGAGGGTTGAATGGTTAATACTAGTCGCCTCGTTTTTCCCTCTACCGGTCCTTCTACCGGGTCAAGCTCTCGACACTCAACCTGAATCTGGTCTCCCTTATTCGCTACCATGGAGAGCCGTTCCCATGTTTCACTTGGAAATGGCCGGTTGTTACGTAAGGCATAAACCTCGAAATAAAGTTTCTTCATTCCCAATTCTGGATGGATACACTGGTGTGCCTGAGACCATGGGTCGATTGGGGAAGAGTCTTGGGGAAGAGCTATACTTATCGAGAGTCTAATGATCAGAGTTGTAAAGGCTTGAGGTGGAGTCGGGGTCATGATGTCTGGCTGTCAATTTTGTTTCTTTTGGCGCTCTCGTTGCTTGATGTGAATTTGTTCTACCCGTAAAATAACCTTTTCTAGTTCAGTGTCTAAATCTCTTTGTTTTTTAAAGGGTCCAATTTGGTCACTTGTTAGTGGATGTCGTGGGACAGAAGAATAGCAACGGGTCGATAAAACCTTAGAACGACTAAGTTTCAAACAATATTGTAACCAGCGGTGTACTTTCCAATGGCACCACCCTAATACAATTTGTTCGGGAGCTTCAAACAATTCTCTAGCCTCTAAAATGGGTCTGTTGGCGAATTTCTCTAAGGCCAAATAGTCGTCATTTTCCCTTGCTTCTTTGCAGCTACACTCATAACATTGGAGGTCCAGTAAACAACTTTGTACGTTCCAAAATTTTCTATCACAACTTCCACAAAGAAATTCAATTAGTCCCACACAATTTCTTTCCCCACACCCAAAACACGGCTGATCGTGAATAGGGTCCTGTGGGTCAGGTCCTTGTTGACTGTATGTTTCAACCCACCCTGTCCACTGTATTGGCGTGCTACGCAATGCAGCTCTAGCCTCGGCATTAAATTCTGCTATGAGAGATAGAGGTTTTGGCAAAGTCAATGTTAGTTTATGTTGGATTCTCACGTGATCCTGCGGAGACAGCTGACTCAGAAGTCTGTACATCTAGGGCAGGTTTAAGCTCCTCTTGTTTGTTTTCCGGAGCTCTCTTGACCCGTGAATAGTGGATCCACGTAGGTCGCTCCTTGATCCGAACCGCGGTGAAGGTAGTCAGCAGCCCTTGGAAAGGTCCCTCTCACTTTTCTTGTAGGGGTTTTCTTAAAAGATTCTTAACATACACCCAATCACCGGGGTTAAACGGATGCAATTTACAATCAGGTTGTTTAGGCTGGTGCTCGATCATCACAGTAGCATTCTTATCAAACTGTTTCCCCACCGCAATTACATAATCGTAAATGTATTGATTACCGATCTGGTCTATGACATCCCCATTTACAACTTGCATAGCATAAGGTCTACTATACAGAATTTCAAAAGGACTTAACTTTTCCTTCGATCTTGGCTTGACTCTCAGTCTCAGCAGAGCAATAGGCAAAGCTTGATACCACTGCAAATTAGTCTCTTGGCATATTTTAGCAATTTGCTGTTTGATAAGATGATTCATCTTTTCCACTTGCCCACTGGCCTGTGGACGGTAGGGCGTGTGCAATTGCCATTTGATTTGTAATGCTTTGCTTATTGCTCTCACTACTTTTGCACAGAAATGTGTACCTCTATCCGAAGAAATGCTCTTCGGTACTCCAAACCGTGGAATAATTTCATTCAACAGTACTCTAGTTACCTCTCTTTCCTTATTTGTCCTACAGGGGAATGCTTCAGGCCACCCAGAAAATGTGTCAGTTAATACCAACAAGTACTGAAACCCCCCTTTTCTTGGGAGTTCAGAAAAATCAATTTGCCATACCTCACCTGGGAATTTACTTCGGTTTATGGCTCCTTGGTGTACTTTGGTTCTTGTATTCGGGTTGTTCTTCAGACACCGTTCACACTGGGACGTAACGTGTTTTATAGTAGTAAATAATTTTGGTCTTGCTATTCTGGTCTGCAAATATTGGTAAAGCGAATCTAGGCCCCAATGGGCCTTCTCATGTTCTGCCTTCACAAACTGCCACATCACGTTTCCTGGTATCACTAACTGTCTTGTTTCTAATCGACCCCAACCATTTTCTAGTATTTTGCCCTTATTCCTTTGAATCTACCTATGATCTGATTCTTGGTAATCTGGCTGGATATTGATATCCAGCTCCCCTGGTATTAGGGCCGCTATTTCCGCTTCCCTATTTCTTGTGGCCGCTTTTAGCTTCTGTATTTAGCTTCTGTATCTGCCTTCCTGTTCCCTATTTCTGGAATAGTATTGCCTTTCAAATGCCCCTTGCAATGCATTATGGCTACCTGTGTTGGGAGTTGGACCGCCTCCAGCAGTCGCAGAACCTCTTCTGCATGTTTGACTGTTTTTCCTTGTGTAGTCAACAGTCCTCTTTCTTTCCAGATGGCTCCATGAGCATGTACGACAGAAAAGGCATATTTAGAGTCTGTCCATATATTAATTTGCATGTTCTCTGCTAATTCCAGGGCTCGGGTCAGAGCTATCAGCTCTGCCTTTTGAGCTGAAGTCCCTGCAGGCAGGGGGTTTGACTCAATTACCCTCTCTGTAGTGGTGACTGCATAGCCAGCCATTCTTACTCCTTGCTTCACGAAGCTGCTGCCATCCGAAAACCAGTTGTCCGCGTCTTCGAACGGCTCTTCTTTTGAGATCTGGGCGACTGGAGTAGACGGCTTCAATTGTTTCCAGACAGTCATGTTCGATGGGTTCTGCTGGGGCTCTTCCTTCTAAGAATGAAGCTGGGTTCACAATATTAGTTACCTGAATGGTTACATCATCTGATTCAGCCAGGATGGCCTGGTACTTTAAGAATCTGGAAGGCGACAACCAATGGTTGCCTTTCTGTTCTAGCACAGCTGACACAGTGTGGGATACTAACACAGTCATCTTTTGGCCCAGCGTAAGCTTCCTGGCCTCTTCTATGTTAATTATCACTGCGGCCACTGCCCTCAGACAGCCTGGCCATCCTTTACTTACTTCATCTAATCGCTTGGAGAAGTAGGCCACAGCTCTCTTGTGTGGTCCTAGCTGCTGTGCTAGTACTCTTAGGGCTATCCCTTGCCGCTCATGGGAAAATAGCCAGAATGGTTTTGACACATCTGGGAGACCTAAGGCTGGTGCTCTCATCAGCTCCCGCTTCAGCCTCTTAAAGGCCCCTTCCGCCTCGGGAGTCCAAACTAGGACATTCTTGGTTTCCTTTAGCAAATCATACAATGGTTTAGCGAGTATCCCATACTGGTAGATCCATAGCCGACACCAACTTGTCATCCCCAGAAAGGCGCGCAGATCTCTCACCGTCTCTGGTTTGGGCATCTGGCAGATGGCCTCTTTCCTGGCTGCTCCCAGGGATCGCTGTCCTCTGGAGATTTCGTATCCCAGGTACACCACTTCTTTTTGCACCAGTTGTGCTTTCTGTTGAGAGACTCGATATCCACTTAAACCCAGGAAATTCAACAAGGAAATAGTCCATTCAATGCATTCTTCCTCCGTCACTGTCGCTATTAGGAGGTCGTCTACGTACTGCAGGAGAGCGCCATCTCCCGGCGGCCCTTCCCATTGTTCTAATTCTTTGGCTAACTGATTCCCAAAGATCGTGGGCGAGTTAGACCAGCCTTGGGGCAACCGTGTCCAGGTAAGTTGGGTCTTCTTCCCCCTATCTACTGATTCCCACTCAAAGGCAAAAATCCTTTGACTCTCGGGGGCTAAGGGAAGGCAGAAGAATGCGTCTTTCAAATCTAATACGGTGAACCAGGCCAGGCTATCCTTTAGCCTAGTTAAAAGCGTATATGGATTAGCAACCACCGGGTGTAATGTCTTGGTTATTTCGTTTACTGCCCTCAGATCCTGAACGAGCCTATACGTTCCATTAGGTTTCTTTACTGGCAAGATCGGTGTATTAAAATCTGATTCACATTCTACCAATAACCTCAGTTCTAAAAACCTTTTGATTATGGGCTCAATTCCCTTTCTGTCTTCTATCCTCAGAGGGTATTGTTTTCTTACCACCGGTCTTGCCCCGACCTTAAGTTCGACAACAATCGGTGTCGCTCGTTTTGATTTTCCAGGTATATCCATAGCCCATACTAATGGATAAGTCTTGCTCAGGATTCGCTCGAAGTTGTGGTTCTCAGGTTTGGGTTCCACACAACTGATTGTTAGGCTTAGGGCTGTAATCAGTTGTTCATCGTTTACTTGAAATTCTAATTTGTCTTTGTTGAACTTTATTATGGCTCCCAGGTTTTCCAATAGGTCTCTTCCCAATAAGGGCTTTGGCGAATTTGGTAAATACAGGAACTGATGAATTCTCATTTGTTTCCCAATTTTGTATTTAATGGGTTTCAAAAAGTAAGCTTTTTCTGGTTGGCCTGTTGCTCCCACAACTTGTACAAATTCATCACTTTTAGGTACCAATTCCTGATTTAAAACCGAAAAAGTTGCTCCCGTATCAATTAAAAAGCTCAATTCCTTTTTACTTTCCCCTAGCTCTATTTTAACCAGTGGGTCTGCTAGGGTACGGCCCACCGGTCCCCGTCATTCACTATCCTGATGTGTGGTGGTGGTAGTGGCCATAACCCTCAGTTGGGGACATTCTCGCTTCCAGTGCCCCATCTGTAGGCAGTGCGCACATTGATTTGGCCCTACCCTAGTGGGGTGGGGCTGGAGTCTTCCTCCCTTTCCCATTGGGTTGCCTCTACCCCTTCCTCGAGTTCCAGGTTCCGGGTAACCTGTCTTTTGAGCTGCCACTGCTACAGCCACCACTCGAGCTATCTTCCTGTCTTCCTTTTTCTTCTCTTCTGCTTCTCTATTATTGTATACCTTCCATGCCTCGTTTAGCAGTGTCTCTAGGTTTTTGTTTGCTGGATGCTCAAGCTTTTGTAACTTCTTCTTGATGTCTGGGTTACTCTGTCCCATCATTAACCCTAGCAAGTGCTGTTTCCCTTCTTCTGTTGCCGGGTCTAGGGGTGTGTATTGTCTCATTGCCGCCCTGAGTCTGTCCAAAAACTCCGATGGGGTCTCATCCTTTCCCTGCCTGATGTTATATAGCACTGACTAGTTGATAGCCTTAGGGATTGCATTACGCAAGCCCATCGCTATAAGTTTCCTATACTGCACTAACCGTTGATAATGATCCGCGTTACCTGGGTCCCATTCTGGTTTACTGCTGGGAAAATTATCTTCTATTCTCCCCGGTAACACTCGAGCATGTTGTCTCCCTGTTTCCAACACAAGCTCCCTTTCTGTATCTGTCAGCTCCGACAGCATCACTTCTATATCCTCCCAATCAATATCTAAATTCTTCGCCATTAGTTCAAATCTCTTTGCTACTCCCTCCGGATTTCTCCTAAAATTTTTTGCTTCATCTCTCCAATTGTTCAAATCACTTGTCAAGAATGGCACCTTTACTCTAGTCTTTTCCCCTACCATTGGCATAATTTGTCGGAGAGGAGCTATCGTATGGTTCCCCTCTTCTCTTCGTTTTGCTTCTCCCCGTGCCACAGATCTGGTATAATACGAGTGACTGGTCCTTGCCCCGGGGTCCTCTTCTTGTGCTTCTATGTCTAATTCTTCATTTTCACCTCCTATCTCTATTACACAGTCCGTCCGATTCCCGTCCTGGTTCTGTCGTCTCCCTAATATCTGTCGACTCCTATCCTGCCCCGGGCTACTACCCCTCTCATCCTCTGCTGCTTTCCCATCTCTTTTATCCTCTATCTGTATTATTATACTCAGTCTCTGCGAGTTGTTCTCTGTCTCCTTTTCGCATGTCACATTACCACTCCCCTTACTATATTTTAATTCAGAGACGTCGCCCCCCCAATGAGTCGCTCTTGTCCCTAGCCTTTGGTGTGCTGGTTTCCATTCTGCAAGCACTGGTCCTTGGTGTGCTAGTTTCCATTCTACAGTCACCCCCATTTCTGGATGTGTTACTATCCCCATATGGACTGAGCTCGGGCGGGCTGCGTGTCTCCCCCCGGCTCTCTACTCCCGACGGACTGCCTTCTTCCCTTTCGAGTTCCAGTCTGGGTGGGCTGTCAGCATAGCTCCCCGACCCCTGTGGGCTACCTGGTCCCTGAGGGCTGCCCTTTCCCTCGCTAATCCCCGATTTTGATGGGCTACCCTCCTCCCAGCCGTTGTCTAGCTTCTGAGGGCTGCATCCAAACTTAGATTTCCACCACTGCTCCAATTCCTTTAATGGGCTAGGATCCCCCTGTTCCTCTTTTGGTCTGGGAAGGGGTCCTTCCCGCCCTGGAGCGAATGGATGGTATTCCCACAAGCTTATTTCGCTCTCCTTTCCACTATCTCTCTTTGTTAACTTGAGACACTGCTGTCCAATACTGCATGCATCACAGCAACGGTCCTTTGACTTCGGACCCTTCTTATCTCTTTCCAAAGCCAATACTAGGGGGTCCTGAGGGGCTACATTAATTCCACATTCCTTTTGCCACTCAGGTTTATTCCTTAGGGTGAAAAACATGTCTGCGTATATTACCTCATCCCATTTATTGAGCCGCCGGAGGAAGAGCATAAGTTGTAAAATGGTATTATAATTAGTTGTCCCCTCCAGTGGCCATTTTTCTCCGTCATCAAGACGGTACAGGGGCCACCATTGTGTACAATACTTAAGAAGTGTCTTTTTACTTATGTTTCCCCCTGGAATCCCTCCCAGGTCCTTCCAGTGTCTTAGGATACATCCTAAAGGGGTTTTCATATTTATATCTTTACTCTGTTGGCTTCCCATGGCTATTCTCTGTATTCGTGCTCTTTTCCACAAGTACTATATGCCAATATACCTTAACACTTCATTCACACAATTTCCATTCGCTTCGTCCAGGAAATGCGGATCGGGACTCCGCTCTCGTTTCGCAGCGATGCTGCGTCTCACTCACTCCACACACACACCCGTACAGTGAAAGGTTCCTACCTTATGGTCTTATGTCAGAACAGACTGTTTTACCGGGTTTGGTCACAAGAGGTCGCCGATAGACCGTGAAATACCGGGTTCTCAGATTCATGCAATCGCAACCGTAGACAGTATAACAATTGCAGGGGGTGACAATTTTCTTCCAGATGTTTATCAACTTATTCTCTTCTAAAAAAGTACAGAGAGAGCGGCAAGGTGTTTCCTGTAAAATTTTGCAACAGACACATAGAACAGACGCAAAAGGATCACCGGCTGACAGACCTCTCAGAAAGCAATCTTAGTTTTTAACCCTTAATCCACAGTATTATAACATTAAATACAATATTGAAAACAGTTGCCCACACAGTAAAAACAGACCAAAGATACCAAGATAAACAAATACTCCTTCCAGCAGGACTTTAACCTGCGTTTTCTCTTTTCCTTGCTTTTTTTTATCTTTTTTTTTTTTTTTTTTTTTTTTTTTTTTTTTTTTTTTTTTTTTCTTCTCTACGTTCACAAAACCAAATGCTGGGACTCTAACCCAGTAGCTGGGACTCTAACCCAGTAGCAGGACTTTAACCTGCGTCTCTATTTCTGGGACTCTAACCCAGTAGCAGGACTTTAACCTGCGTCTACGGGACTTTAATAACCCACGTTTACGGGACTTTAACCCGTATTTACGGGACTTTAACCCGTATTTACGGGACTTTAACCCGTATCTACGGGACTTTAACTCGTAAAATCAGGGATTTTTACCGAGGCGTCCCTCCGGCTTACCCTGCGAGCGGTCACGTCTGACCCTCGTTTCCCAAACAAAGCGCTTTATCCTAAAACCAACAAACAATTCAAATACCTCTTAAAGCCAATAGGCAATTAAAATACCTGTTAATTGAGCAGGAGATGCAGCCAGCGTCCATCCGAGAGCACCGGTCCAGGGAAGGAGCTTCTCTCGACGAAAAGCCGTCAGGGGCGCCCAGAAGACCCCGGCCCCGGACCCGGCTCGGGAGAGGACCCTTAAGGCCTGGATCTCCTGTCTGGTGCCATATCTCCTGCCTGGCTCGCCAGAAATGATGCCGAATTTTGCCCCAAACAGGCAGAGTGACTGCCTAATTAGACTCAGCTTAAGTCAATTAAGCAGGAGGTATTTTTATTAGCGACGCGTCGGAGAAATCACAAAATGGATTTCTGAGTTCACATAGCAAAAGCAAGCCTTATATACAATTTTGGGTATAGGATTACATCAGATCAGATACATAATCATGCATATTCATATGGGGCGTGGTGTAGGCGGAGCGTGGGCGGAGCGTAGGTGGAGACATCTCTTTTGGGGAATTTTCAGGTGGTCGTTCCTGTTGCCTTCATCCTAGACGGGGTCTTTCCGATGAGTCTTCCTCTTTAAACTTTTGAACTCCTTTCCTAATTTGGTCAATTCCCGGTGTATTTGGCTTAGATCCCGTGGCTTGGCAAAACCCTTAGGGTCGTTTCAACATTGCTGGCTCTAAACCTGCTTAGCCCATTAGTTTCTCCTATACCTATCTCTTCCCCTGTCATGATGCTCTACCTCTTATCTAATTTGTTGCTCTGTTTTCCTAGTGCTGTGCTTTCTCCGTGTGTTCTAGTGCTAGGCCCTTCTTTACATGCCTCTCATTCCATGTTTTAACCCATTATTTCTGGAAGGCTATCTGCTTTAGGGCTTCACTTCTTCCACTCATTTCCCATTAGGCTCACATCAGCCTCCACCAAAGTGAAATCCTGTGATCCCCCTGTCACACCAGCAATAGAAACAGACTCTGTCCCCACATGTCTTGATGGGATTAATGTGCATTGCGCACCAGTATCAACCAAAGCTTTGTACTCTTGTGGTTCCGATGTGCCAGGCCAACGAATCCACACAGACCAGAAAACACGATTTTCCCTGGCCTCTACCTGGCTAGAGGCAGGGCCCCTCTAAGCCTGGCTATCCTTCTTTCCCTGGGCGTATGTTTTGGATGTTCCTTTGAGGGGATCAGACATGTCATCATCATCATAACTGGCCATTCACCTACGGGCAACTGGAGCTGCTTTCCCTCTGGTGGCTTCCTTCAATTCACGCACCCGTCGTGCCAGAACAGCAGTAGGTTTCCTATCCCACCTTCTCATGTTTTCCCCAAAATCACACATGTAAAACCACAGCTCAGCTCGTGGGGTGTACCTTTGCTCACCATCTGGGAAACGTCTGCCTTGGAGACCAGAACCTCGGATCTGTACTGCTGAAATTCGGAGAAGGTCTTCTTTAATCTCCTCTCTAAGCTTCTTATGGTTCTCCTCTATCTTATCCTCTAAATTCTGCAGACGTGTTTCTACCGCTGTGATTCTGGCATGTGTCGGGCCATGTACAGCATCTGCATATGCTCGGAGCTTCCTTGCCATGTCAAGCACAGTCTCATCCCTCTCATCTCTCGTCATGATGGCTAAGGCAGAAGCATAGTCGTGTGGCCCAAGTCGTACAAGTTTTCGCCACATCACAGACGTGCATGGTACCAAGTCTGGGTTCCTAGTTGTTACATCATCTGAGAAGATAATCTCTGCCATGGCCATTTCTCTCAGGCATTGGATCCCTTGCTCTATTGTCTTCCACTGAGTTTGCTGCATATAGAGATCGTCTGCACACAGGTATCTTTCTGCTACGCTTCTTGGGACCCGTTCCCAGAGGCTGTGAGGGTTAGCCCCCCTCATCATTCCTTGGTCTATGACAGGATCCTGTGACAGGGATCCCAAATGCCTGGCTTCAGTGCCATCCAGAATTGTAGCCTCGCCTGCAGCATCCCAGAGATGGACCAGCCAACTAATTATGGATTCATCAGACCTTCGAGTATAGTCCTTCCGTAGGCCACAAAGGTCCTTCAGGGAAAAGGACTCATCTAATCTTGCACCTGCTGCTTTGACTCCTGATTTTATGTCAGGAGGCATTGAGGTTCCTTCTCCTTCATCATCATCATCATCATCATCATCCCCTGGTCGATTGGTCTTGTCCGTGCATTTCCCACTTTAGTGCTGGTAGCAACAGCCATGGGTTTAGATGCTGGCTTCGAGCCTGGGCTGTTCGCTGCAGCCTGAGTCATTGGGATAGCTGCTGATTTATCTCCCTGCCCCCCTGCCTCTGTCTGCTGCCCGACAGTATCTAGCAGTGTGCGATAAGCATAGGCCAGGGCCCAGCTCACTGCAATGATCTTCCTCTCCTTAGGCTCATCCTGGTACTTCTCTTTCAGATATTTCCCCACCTCAGCTGGGTTCTGAATTTGTTCATGGGGAAAATCCCAGACTATAGGGTCAGAGAATTCCTTCAGGATTTGGCCCATATTCTCCCATTTCCCACACCACTTAGGATTTTCCTCATCGGGGTTTAGTCCTGAATCAGGGGTCTCACCAGCCCATCTAGAAATCTCAGCCCTCATTCTAGAGAAGCAGCAGGCTGTATAGAGGAAGGTTACCAGATTGAATACCAGAAAGATGGTTTCTTTAACATTGAGGGAAAACTGAACATCCTTCACTAGTGATGCAACTGATTCATAGGAGAAGGAGGAAAGCAGAGGCTGAAAAACCTCATTCCCTCCTGCTCCTCCTCCAACAAACTGGATGCATAACCATAGCCATGAACCATTCATACCTGGAGCAGACCCTAGCATGTTTATAAACTTCTTGCACATCATTGCCACCAAGCCCAGCAGGATAGCTACTCTGGTCACTGCCCCTCTGATGTAAAAACTACGTATTAGGGACAATACTAAAGCTATTTATGGATAAGAAAATAAACCTAGGGACCAGAGAGGTATTAAAATCTCAAAAAACCCTAGGGACCAGAAATGCAGGCAAACCTTCACCCCAATAGACATTATGAATTCAAAAAGAGAGTTATTAGCTGATTTAAACAAACACAGAGTAATAGCAACCATAATGCAGTCAAAACAGGGGTTTTCCACTCTCTCTCAAGCCCCACGTTTGGGCACCAATATTTTGTCCTGGTTTAGGGCAAATTTGTTAAAGGATCTGCAAAGGGGGCTCCTGCAGAAAGCAAAACCCACACGGCCCCTCCCCCCAACCAGTTTGGGAAAAAATTCCTTGGAGAGAGGTGGAAAGAACCTGTTTATTTTCAGGCACAACACCCCCAGCACACAAAATGAACAATATCCGATGACACCGCTCTGAGAAAGATGACAAAATCAGAAAGTCTCTTTCGGGGGTGGTTGCTCTGTTCTCAGTCCCTCCAGCGCTGGGCAGCTGCTGCAGCCAAACCTTCGGTGTTCCCAGGTCCCAGTCCGGAGCAGGTTTGAGATGGTCACAGAAACAGGAGAGGAGGAACAGTCCAGGAAGGAATGTGGACTATTTAGGTAAACTAGCTAATAAGCAGAGGCCAAAGCAGAGCAGAAGCAAGAGCAGAAAAGCAAGCCAGCAAAGCAGCAAGCTGAAAGCAAGGAGTGAAAAACAGCCCTATGTACTGCTCGTCTCTGCGTCCCTGATAAGAGAAACCCAAGCAAAACTTCCACTCTTCAGAGCCAGTCTTAAAGGCACAGAACAGATGAATGGGGATACAAGCATCATAACCTCACCCCAGGACACTTGGTTTGCTACAGGCGGACCTCACTGGTCCTATAATCAACCCGTTTCACATGATTGGCCAATTAAGACAACACCCTTCAGTAAACAATTTTATGGAAAAAAACCAACTTATTCCAAATATTGTCAGCCAAGTGTTTTCTCAAAAATCCACTCAGATAACACCATTTATTGATGTTTGTTTTATGTTGGGCCTTTCTTGGGGGTGCCTGGATGGGAGAATCCCTCCTGTAGCAGTTCTCTGCCAGGTAAAAAGAGATGCACAGGACATTTCAGTCTTCAGCTTCTTGTTTATTGTTATCTTATCTAAAGTTTTGCATTGCTGTCCACACCAGGTTCAGTGCACTGGAAAAGCACTGCAAAATGGCCCCAAAACGTAGTTTCAAGCTCTTTTAACATTGTCTCATCCAATAAACACTTGAAAGGTGCATTATTTCTACTTATCTACCAATAACTCATCCCTTGACTGTCCACATAACCTCTGCACTGTGCTTTCCATGACCAATCACCCTGTGCTACCAACAATGCAGAAAATAGAGCAGATGAAGAAGACAGGGACTACACCCCAATTCCTCCATCTTGCTTCCTATCTGCACCATACTAATAACCCCAAAACCTAAATTTCTCACCCAAGGAACCTAGTATAGTACTCTCTATTACCTATTTCGCACTTTGGTAAATTCTAATCTATCTCAAAGTCTTGGAAGTCCTCTCCATGGGTGAAGTTGAAAGGCAGTGTTTCTCTGGGGGTCAGGACTCCTCAGAGCAGACAGAGAAATATTTCCTGTGCCTTGGATTGCCACACATTGAACCTAAAATCCTTTAACCCTTAATATGTGAAGTCACCCAAAAATGTTCCAGGTAAGTAGGATTAGAAGGAGGAGAAAGAGAGAACAACAGAAAGACAGAAGATCCATAGAAAAACACACACATAGGTACCAACTGCTGGGGTTCCAGCATTGCGAAGAGAGGAAGCACAGGAGAAGGCAGGGTCCAGACCTTGGACTGCCCTCGTGCCCCGACTTTTAACGTCCTGGGCCTTCATGGGCCCGCCCCTGGGGTGGGACTGCCAGTTGCATGTCCAATCAGAGCCATGGTAGGCACCAGCGGCTGGTGTGTGATTGATTGACAGCTCAGCCAATCAGAACTATGTTAGCACTGCCCGTACTGTGTGATTGACAGCTCTGCCAGGCCAGAGCTGGGGATGGGGTTCTGTCCCACCACAAACCAAGGCCTGACCCGGCCCTGGCCCCACATGGGCATTCTGAGCATCCCAAGGTGTCTCAGGACATCAATCTCATCCAGCCTCTGACAGCAACCACGATGACGTTACGGAACCTCATGGAATCAAGGGTCAGTTGTGACCTCATGGTGCCTCATGGAATCAAGGAGACCACTGTGCAACTCAGGGACAGTATGGATGCAAGGGTCAAAAATCAAACACTGGGGCCCATAGAAAGAAGGAACCATTGTGACACAGCGGGGCCGCATGGAGCCAATGGACCCTTGTGACTCTGTTGAGGGTCATGAAACCAAGAAGCCATTGTGGCACTGCAAGACTTCATGGAATCAAGGAGAATACTGTGACAGTGTGGGGACCCATGAAATCAAGGAACCATGGAACAGGTCTGCCTGCTTTGACCCCCTGGGGGCTGTTTGACAGGTCCCACTGAATTTGACATGTCAAGGGCCACTTCTCATCTGACTGTGAAGCACTGGGGCTCTGTGCTTTCCTTCCTATGGAAAAGAGCTCTCTTTCTTGTCTAGGCTTCTATGCCTGAAATTAGGATTCCACCTCTAAAATTCCCTTTATGCAAGGGTTTCTCCCAAACAAAATCTGCCAATACAGTCAAGTGTGGCGAGACTCGGCCTCTGGTGACTGCCTCTCAGCTGCCCCGGTACTCAGTTGTTCCCTTTCTATGGAGACCATTGTGACAATGTGGGGGGTTGTGGAGCCAAAGGGCATTGTTACACTGTAGGAACTTGTGGAACCAAGGGAATCATTGTGACACTGTGAGTACCATGGATCCAAGGGGCCATTAGGACACTGTGGAGTCTTGAGGAACTATGGGGGCCATTGTCACACTTTGGGGTCTTCTGAAATGCAGGGAACATTGTGACACTGCAGAGTACTACGGATCCAAGGGACCACTGAGACACTGTGGAGCCTCATGGAGCCAAGGACATCACAGTGGTTCTGTTGGGCTGTATGGTCCCAAGGGGCCAATGTGAAGCCATGGGGCTTTGTGGAACCAAGAGACAATTGTAGCATTTCAGGCCCTCATGGAGCCAAAGGGTCATTGTGATCCGGCAGGGCACCATGGATCCGTGGAGAAAATTGTGGCATTGCAAGGCCCCATGGGATCATGGAGACCATTGTGATCCTGCAGGGCCTGATGGAGGGAAGGGGACATTGTGACACTATGGGAACTTGTGGAGCCAAGGGGATCATTGTGGTACCACTGGAGCCCATGGAACCAAGGGGCCATGGTGACACAGAGGAGCTTCATGGAACCAATAGATAATTATGGTAGCCTGGGCTTTTGGAACCATGGAGACCATTTAGATCCTTAAAGACTTGTGTAACCAAGGGGCCATTATGACACCTGAGGGCATCATGGAAGCAAGAGAACCATTGTGACACTGCAGGGCCCTGTGGAACCAAGGGAACATGAAATAGGTGTGGCTGCCTTGGACTCCCAGGGTTAACCTGACGGGTCTGGCCGACCTTGGAATGTGGAAGGCCACTCCCATCTGCCCCTGGAACACTGGGGCTCTGGGCTTTCCTTTGTATAGAAAAGAACTGTCCATCTTTTCCAGGTATCCATGGCCAAAACTTGGATTCCACCTCCAAATTTCTGTGTATCCAAGGAATACTGCCAGACAAAAGTTGCGAGGACAGAGAGGTCTGGCTGGTCTTTGATTCCTGAGTGCCAGCACTTACCTGTTTTGCAAACACTGGAAAGGGCTCTGTGCTTTTCTTTTTATGGAAGAAAAACATCCGTCTTCTCCAGGCACAAATGTCTGAAATTAGGATTCCACATCCATAATTTCAAATATCCAAGGGTTGGTCCAAGCAAACACGCCAGGACAGACAGGTCAGGCTTGCCTTGGCCTCTGGTGGTTGCCATGCATCAGCTCCTGAAACATGGGGGCTCCGTGGCTTTCTTCCTATGGAGACCAATGTGACATTTGGGAGCCTTGTGAAATGAAGGGGCCATTGTGACACTGCAGAGCACCATGGATCCAAGGGACATTTTGACACTGTGGAGCCTTGTGGAACCAAGGACATCATTGTGGCTCTGTTGGGCTGCATGGTCCCAAGGGACCATTGCAAATCAGCAATGTGAGAATTAGCCCGGCTGTAACTCAGAGTCAGCCAGATTTCACCCCGGAAGAACTGGGCGTGAGTTTCAAGTCCTAGGAGTCATTCAAAGAACAAATTAAAATCAGTCATGAGGTGGATCATTAACAATTTTCCAGATGCCTCTGCTGATGAAATCCATACCACTGAATTTTGCGACTCAGTGGGAGTTGATCTGTATAATTTTTGATCAAAAGGGACCCCATTGCACCCTGCGTGCTCCCCATCTTCCACACCACACTTGACTAGCAAGCAGCGTGTTGAAAACTCAATCCGTTGGTAACTCCTAACTCGGGAACTCCCCTCAAACCTGCCTTTCTCAAACCTTTAATGATGGTCCAAGATGGCAATGGCCATGCTGTCTTGGAGCATCATGCCCTGGAGACTCAAGACAGAACGAGCCAAAATATGGGTCAGGAGCCTGACTACCCTCCCTCCATCTTGGCTCCTCCACTTCCTGCTACCACAACTTTCGCCTCTGCCCTGAATAAAGCTCCAGATTCCAACCACACAACTACGGGTCCTGCCCTCACTGTCAATCATTCCCTCTCCACCCTGGACCATGCCTCCAGTTAAGGAAGGAAACTGGCACATAGCCTCGAAATTCCTCATTTCCCTGTTATGTTATGAAAAAGGGGAGAAGAATCCCAGGTATCATCTACTGGTTTGCAGAGAAATCAAGGATCTTTGTATCTAAAGACCATAGGAAGGACTTACCTTGCTTTAATGACCTAATGAAGGCCATGTTTACAGCACATGTCTCAACCACCTATGATTTAAAATATATTATGTTGTTGTCACCTACAGAATACACCCGTTGGGAAGAGGGGTGGAAGTGTTTATTATGCTAATAGCAATGACTATGCTAATAATGAAGCAAGGGCAGAATTGAAAATCAACTATCTAGCTGGAGAATGACAACACAGCCTACCAGATGATCAAGCAGTAGGTATCGCCAGAGAAGTATTGAATGATATCAAAGAGATGGCTTTGAAAGCTTTAATCCAGGTATTAGATGGTAGCACCCCCAATTTGAAATACTTTGGGTGACTGCAGCTAAAGCTTTAGGACAATCAGACCATCCTGGGTGCCTGTAAAGTAAGCAAACCAATGCTACCTCCCTCACATTGAGTGGCCTGCTCTCAGACATAGAGACCATCAGACATGCCACCTTGCAGAACAGCGATAGAGTTTTTACTCTGGGCACATGGGCATGGCTGTGTAGACTCTGAGGGCATGTGTTGCATGAACCTCTCCATCCACAGCGAGTCAATCCACAAGAGCATTAAGGTACTGAAGGATGGGTTCAAGAAGCTTCAAGTGGAAAACAACGACTGGTTCAATAAACTCTTCCAATCCAAGGGAATAAAGGGTTGGATTATGTTTATCTAAAACAGGACTATTAATTCTCTTAGTGATTGTTGCTGTATTGTTAATTGTCCCATGTTTGTTTGGATACTTTTAGAAAGTCTTACAAAATTCTTTCAGTTCCATCTTTGTTGTAAAACAGAAAGGGGGAAGATACCCAACACAGGCTCCTCATGGGCACCTTGGACAAGAGAACTGGAGGCCCAGATGGCACAAAAACCTCTCAGACACTCAATTTCGGAAGGAAATTCCTTAAAAGTACCTAAACGTATACTTAAATCCATAAAGTACCTTAAAAACCTTGAGTATCTCAAAGTGTTAATGAGCTCTGCTAAGTTTCAGTACAAAGCTCTCCAGGGACTCATTAAAGCAGATAATTGGGGCCCTGATTGCACAAACCTCTCACACAGTGTGTATCAAAAAGGAAACACCAAGTACCTTAAAACAACTGAGGTACCCTGTAGTATTAATGAGCCCCTCTGAGTGTTGTTACTGAGAAAGCCTCTCCAGGGAGTAATTACCGCAGAAAATTGGAGGCCATGATAGCACAAACCTCTCAGAGACTCCAAGGCAAAAGCCAAACTCAAAGTCCTTTGAAAAACTCTGTGAGAATGAAGGAGCCCCCAGGGCCATTGCTGAGCAAGGCTCCCCAGGGAATCTTTCCAGCAGATCCTTGAGGCCACTGGGATGTGGGCTAAGGGGGGATGCTGATGGCAGGACAAGGGGCTGACAGTGCCCAGTCTGGCTGGGGCTCTGCCAGGAGCCTCCTGGGCCTCAGGACAAGGTATCTCCTCATAGCCCTTGGTGGCACAGACCCTGCTGTGCCCCAGGGCACCAAGACTTGGCTTCTCTTTGTCCCCACCTGCCATCACTGCCTCCAGTTCTCTGCTCTGCCTGGGGCCTGGGGACACTTTCTCTGTCCTGTCCCTCAGTGGGACCCATTAAAAGTCCAAGAATCTTTGGAGTTGGATTCTGACTTGGAGTTCTGGAGAGGTTTCCTCAGCTCCCTCTCAGGGACTGATGTTCAGGGCCTGAGCACAAAGCCCCAGAGGCTCATTAAAGTCCTGGTGCTGTGTCTGTGCCTCTGAGCTGGGCTGGGCTCCTGGCACAGAGGCAGCTCCTGGTAACCAAGAAGAGCTTCAAAAGCACATTTCTCTTGATGAGCAGCTCTTCTGCCAGCCCAGCAGGACTGGGGCACTGCCTGCAGCTACCCCGGGAACAGCACAGAGGCACAGAGAGCTTCAATCAGTCAGGGCTGGGAAGGTGCTGAGAAGTGCCTGGGGCAGAATCACTGCCAGCCCTTGGCACAGGAACCTCTGGCTGCAGGACAATGCAGCTGCAGCTCCTGGAATGATCTCCTAAATCTGGAACATCCTACTGCCTACAGACTCTGTGAGTACAACTCTGAGCATTTCTGGTGCAGGGGAGGTGAAATGCTCGTGAAGCTCTGTCAAGCTGAGGGGGTCTGATCCGTCACGGAATATTTCAGAGACAAGGATTGCGACAAAAATTAGGAAATTTCTTAAGATTTTTCACTCAGTTTCCTAGTATAGTAGAATGGCAGGGAGGGGGGATAAATATTAAAGGTTGCCTAATAATTTGTCTTATTAATTTTGACAAGTTTATGAGACATCTGAAACTGTTACTTTTAGTGATCAATAGATTCACAGGAGATCCCTAATGTGCTTTCAGCCACTCGGCCCATGGACAGCACCAGCATCACCTTTGACGGAGCCATCAGGCTCAGTCTGAGCTGTCCTTTCTCCAAGCTGCAGACAGAACCTGCCCCCAGCCAGTGCCCTGCAAACAGGCAGGGTTCTGTCAGGCCAAGGAGAGAGCACAATGATTTGGGGTCCGTGAGTGCTGGCAGGGAGATCAGGCACAGGCAAACAGCTGCACGAAGAAAATCTGCAGGAAGCAGAGAGAAGATCGGGCAATGAGAGAAAACAAAACCCAGGAATGCTGTGGCAGGGAGAGTTTAGAGATGCCCACAGGATCCCCTCCAGTGCAGCCCCTCCCTCTGAACAAGCCCTCTCCCTCCTGTGCCCCAGCCAAGCCTCTGCCTTCAGGGCCGGGGCTCCAAGGCGTGCAGCCCCTCCTGTGCAGGCAGAGCTGCAGCAGAGCTGTGGGGCAGCTCTTTAGCCCCGGGCCCAGTTCCCTCTGCAGAGCACAGGGCTGGGAGCAGCTGCCCGGCACTGGGGGCTCTGGCAGGGGGCACAGCTGGCTCAGGGTGATGCTGTCCCCAGTGCCCGGCTCTGGGCAATGCTGTCAGTGCAGCCAGGGAAGGAGCTGCACTCCCTCAATCCAATGCCATCATAAGGACACCTTGAATCTCCCTGAGATTTCAGTCCAAGCTTTGAGTTTCCCCTCAGGATACAAACCTGTCCTGTAGCATCTCTGTGTTATCTAAAACCCCAAACGGTGAGACACTGAAGGTCTATGATGAGAAAATGCTGTTGGGTTGGTGAAATGAGCCCTGTCCTGGGTACAAATGTGGGGCTGAGACCTTGAGAAGGGGATGGACATTTGGTGGACTGTGGGGATCCATCTGCTCTCAGCAATGTCAGGATGGTTTTTAAAGGAAACATGGGAGGGTGATCATCCTCTGTCTGGGAAAGGTGATAGCCTAGAGAATCCTGGAACAGGACAGGGCGACAGACCTCCTCCCCTTCGTCTCCACTCACCACCTCGCCTCAGAGAACTCACTGTTCTCCCTGAGGGCAGCAGAAATGCAGAGAGTTTCTGACATCCAAAAATAATCAGCAGGGGAGATGAAGAAAAGCTGTAAATAACACTAGTACATTTAAACAGACGATACCATTCCTGTTCTCTGGCAGTGGGAGGGCAGATGCTGACAGGGCTGTCTGTGTTAACAGAGATTCAAAGTGGAACATGAGGACAGATCCCTGTGCCCCTGCTATGTCTGCACATCAAGGCTGAACTACAAAAACCTCTGTGTGTACCTGCAATGAACCTGAAGTCCCATTCAGGCAGCACCAGCCAAGGCTCCACACTTGGAGCTGAAGGAAAATCTGCTGGAAATTGAAAAGGGTGTGAGAGTGTTACAGGAGAAGGGCCTATGGAAATAGGCTTTGATTTTGCTGGAAGAAGTTTCTCCCAACCGGTCACTGACTTTTCTCCATGAACAGCTCCCAATGGCCAGAGAAATCAAATGTCCAATAGCAGCTCCATCAGCCACTTCCTCCTGCTGGCATTGACAGACACGCGGCAGCTGCAGCTCCTGCACTTCTGCCTCTTGCTGGCCATCTCCCTGGCTGCCCTCCTGGGCAATGGCCTCATCATCAGCGCTGTAGCCTGCGGCCACCACCTGCACACGCCCATGTTCTTCTTCCTGCTCAACCTGGCCCTCACTGACCTGGGCATGATCTGCACCACTGTCCCCAAAGCCATGCACAATTCCCTCTGGGACACCAGGAACATCTCCCACACAGGATGTGCTGCACAGCTCTTTTTTTTTGTGTTTTTCATGTCATTAGAGCTTTCCCTCCTGACCATCATGTGCTACGACCGCTACGTGTCCATCTGCAAACCCCTGCACTACGGGACCCTCCTGGGCAGCAGAGCTTGTGCCCACATGGCAGCAGCTGCCTGGACCAGTTGCTTTCTTTATTCACTGCTGCACACAGCCAATACATTTTCCCTGCCCCTGTGCCATGGCAATGCCCTGGGCCAGTTCTTCTGTGAAATCCCCCAGATCCTCAAGCTCTCCTGCTCCAAATCCTACCTCAGGGAGCTTGGGCTTCTGGCTGTTAGTGTCTGTGTAGCCTCAAGCTGTTTTGTGTTCATTGTTTTCTCCTATGTGCAGATCTTCAGGGCTGTGCTGAGGATGCCCTCTGTGCAGGGACGGCACAAAGCCTTTTCCACCTGCCTTCCTCACCTGGCTGTGGTCTCCCTGTTTCTCAGCACTACCTTTTTTGCCTACCTGAAGCCCCCCTCCATCTCCTTCCCATCCCTTGATCTAGCCCTGTCAGTTCTGTACTCAGTGGTGACTCCAGCCCTGAACCCCCTCATCTACAGCCTGAGGAACCAGGAGCTCAAGGCTTCCATGTGGGCACTGATGACTGGATGCTTTCAGAAACATTAAACTACTGGCCCGTTTCTGCCAATCACTTGTAATAAAAGTAATCTTCAATACTCCTTGTTAGTCCACTTTAGAGCTTCTTTATCTTTGTTTTAATTTTAAACTATTTTCTACAAAGTGATGTCATTGTTTGTGCCGTTTCTCATTATGTTTCCCTTCTCCTTTACTGTGATCCACAGCCTGTTTCTATGAGGAGCTGTGCTCTCAGTGGCTGTAAATGAACAAAAGGATCTCCCAGCAAAGTTCACCAGAGATCCTCCTTTTGTTCCTTCTCTGGAGCTGCAGCAGCAATGTCTGTGTGGAGAGCTGGGGGCAGATCAGTGCTGGCCCAGCAGCTGTGCCCAGCAGCAGCAGCACTTGGTGTTGCCAGTGCTGCTGCCGTGGCCCTGCCCCGCTGCCCTGGTGGCCCTGGTGTTGCTGCAGGGCCTGAGTGCTCTCGGGGCTGGGCACAGCCCTGGGGATGCCAGTGTCGGGGCTGCAGCAGGGACAGGCCATGGGCACTGCTGAGGCAGCGCTGACGCCTCAGCCCAGGGCCTGGGGGCTCCAGGCTCCTTGCCCAGGCTCTCTCAAGAACACACCCAGGCCAATGCTCAGCACAGAAAAGCCCCGTGAGCAGCCCCAGGCTGGCTGTGGGCAGGCTGGGGTCAAACAGCATGGCTGGGGCTCTGCAAGGGCCCTGGCGGAGACGGGAAGGAGCAGCAGAGCAGGGGCTGATCCATCCCCAGTGCGCTGGACAGCGCAGGGCAGTGTCCCAGAGCATCCTGATGGAGCTGCCAACAACATCCCCCCTCTACAGCCCTGACCTCTCCCCCAGCTCAGACAGGTGCCCCATCCTTGCAGGCACAGACACGGCAGCACTGGCTCAGCAGCCCCTGATTGCATTGCACACAGCAGGGGGAGCACCCCCATGCTGTTGGTGTGGGGACATGAACCTGAGGGAGCACAAATGCCATCAGCCCCTGGGGCCAGCAAGGGCTGGGGGACACCAGGGAAACCACTCAGGTTTATTGGGACAAACTTCTGAGCTCACCAATTCTAACCTCCAACCTAATGCCACATTGTCTACCCTGAGCCTCCCTATTGAACAATCACAGCTCCCTCTTGTTCTTTCAACCAGACTTCTGTTCCAGACTCCTCACCAGCCTTGCTGCCCTTCTCTGGACACGCTCCAATCCCTCCATGGCCTTCCTAAATTGATGGCCCAGAACTGGACACAGCACTCAAGGTGTGGCCTCACCAGTGCTGAGCGCAGGGGAAGAATCACTGCCCTGCTCCTGCTGGCCACACCATTCCTGATCCAGCCCAGGAGCCATTGGCCTTCTTGCCCACCTGGGCACACTGCTGGCTCATGTCCATCCTGCTGTCCATCAGTCCCTGCAGGTCCCTTTCTGCCTGGCTGCTGTCCAGCCACTCTGTCCCCAGCCTGCAGCGCTGCAGGGGTTGTTGTGGCCAAAGTGCAGGACCCGGCACTTGGACTTGTTCAACCTGACCTTGTTGGATTTGGGCCCTGGATCCAGCCTGTCCAGGGCCCTCTACAGAGCCCTCCTACCCTCCAGCAGATCCACACTCACACCCAGCTTGGTGTCATCTGCAAATTTGCTGATGCTGGACTCAGTCCCCTCATGCAGATCATCACTGCAGATATTGAAACCCAGGCTGGCTGGCTCTGATCCCTCGGCCATCCTGTGGGTGCCCTGTGATGGCACTCAAGGTGATCTGTTCCATAACCTTGCCGGGCACCCAGGTCAGGCTGACAGGCCTGGAGTTCCCCAGATCCTCCTTCCAGCCCTTCTTGGGAATGGGCTCACATTGGCACCTCCAGTCCTCTGGGACATCCCTGCTGAGCCAGCACTGATGGTAAATGATGGAGAGCAGCTTGGGGAGCTCATCCACAGCTCCCTCATCCCCCTGGGATGGATCCCATCTGCTCCCAGAGACACCTGTGAGCATCTGAGTGGCTCAGCTGGACCCCAGCTGCTTCCTCCTGAAATACAGGGGGCTTTTCTGCTCCCTGTGCCCATCCACCAGCTCAGGAGAACACTTCTCCTAAATGCAACCTGTCTTGTTCTTGAAAACTGAGGCAAAGAAGGGGTTAAGTACCTCAGCCTTTCCCTCATTTTTGGTAACCATATCTCCCCCAATAATGGATGGAGATTGTTCTTGTACCTCCTTTTGCCATTAATCTATTTATAGAAACATTTTTATTATTCTTCACAGAAGTGGCCTGGTTAAGCCTTAAGCTTTCACCTCTGATTTTCTTTCTGCATGACCTAATAACATCCTTAAACATTTCCTGAGTTACTTGCGTCTCTGTCCAAAGGTGATGCACCTTCTGTTTTGCCCCAAGTTCCTGCTAAAGGCCCATCACATACAGAACGTCACCTGTTGACTAAAGAACACCTCAGAGCAGGAAAATACAAGAGTCTATAAATTAAAAGAGTGAAAGCAAGCTAGGAAAGTAAAAGAAGAAGAAGAGGCTGGGAAGGCTGACAAAAACTGGGACCTCCTTGATCACTTACCTCCCTCCTACCCTTGCAGTACCTCAAATCCTTCCTCCAGTTCCTCTTGCTGTGGACCCAATTCCTCCTCCTCTCCCAGCTGTCATTCCTTTACCACCTGCTAATCCAGTTATACCTCCACCACCTTCCACTCAACCCTCTCCTTACTCTCCTTACCCTTCACTACTGTTCCCTTACCTCTGCCATCTCATGCACCCCTAATTCACCAGCAAGTTCCTGCTCTGCCTCCCCCAGCACAAATGAGAAGCCAAACAACATCTCAGAATCTCATGCCCAAGTGTAAAGTTAATCAGTCAGCCTCCACAGCTGATGTTGTAACACGCGGTCCAAAGAGGCTGAAGCGGGACAATTGTTCCCCCTCAGAGAAGTTCCCATGTGCAGGGTGGCCAATGAGATTGGATTTGTAAATGCTTCCTTGACTTTGTCCAAATTTAGAAATTTTAAGAAAGTATTGCAAAATTTAGTGGAAGACCCAGTAGGAATAGCAAATCAAATTAATCCATTTTTAGTCCTAATATTTATACATGGGGAGAACTGAACTCCATCTTTAACATCCTATTTTCCCCAGAAGAGACTCGAATAATAAGAACTGCAGGAATGAAAATTTGGGAGGGAGAAAACCAACACAGGCCCCCAGGTGACCAAAAAATGCCTTTAGTGGAGCCTGACTGGGACCCTAATCAAGAAGAGGGGAGAAGGGACATGAGAGATTACAGGTCCCTGATGACCAGAGGGATAAAAGAATCAGTCCCTAGAGGGAGTAATACCAGGTTAGCATTTGACAGCACCCAGGAAAAAGACAAGACCCCAGCACCATGGCTTAATGGGCTAAAGGAAAACTTCCAGATTTACTCTGATGTTGACCCAGACAGCCCAGAAGGCCAATCTCGGGTTCCCTGCAGTCAGGGATGACCCTGAGAATCCTTTTTCCCAGCCTGGTGTTTCAAAGAAGGAGTCTGAATTCTTCGGCTCTGGTTTCCAAGGTTGTTTATTGTTTCTTATCTATAACATATTTTCTCTGGCCTGCCAGAGGTCAGACAGAGGCACACTCCCTGCCCCTGGGCTTGTGTCTACATTTTATACTATGAACTATGTGTACTTTATTTATCATTTTTTTCCAATACCTAAAGACACACAGTAGGGGACTTTCAGTATTAATCAAAACAAATGCACCTTTTATTGACTGCCCACAGCAAATGTAACAGAAGGATTAGAAAGGAGATAAAGGACAGAGAGAGAGAGAAATGAGGGTTGGGTGAGGGGAGTAGCTACCAACAGAGAGATGAAATCCTCGTGGTCTGGCCAATAGATCCATCTGGTCACGTTGGGGAGAGTCTCAAAGCTTTTGGTTAACTCAGGGCTCTTTTATAATCTACTCCTGGAAGGGGAGCAGGACGGCACATGGAGGGAACAGTGGAGAATAAATCCATTGGGAACAGGTACAGACAGCCCAGTTCTGAACAGCACAAACCGGTGCCAGCAGTGAGCGGGGCCCGTTGTTTCAGGACTGGTTCCTATGGGAAACATCCCGCTTCCCATGGCAGACATCCCGCTCCAGTCAGGCCAGCACCCCAGGTTAGAATTTGAAGAGTCTCAGTCTCAGTCCTTGGGGAGGGCTCTAATCTCCGTACTTGACGGTGGCTGTGAGGCAGATGAGGGATTTTGGTCCATCTCTTACAGACTGACATCCCAAAACATAGAAGTAATTATGCATTTCCCCTTAAAAATATAATTTATGGAATTAGGAAAATTATAACTATTTTTCTTATTTATAATAGTATTGTTCTATATTTGTAATACGAAATCTTAATATTTATATTTAAAAATCCACAGCATTTTAGCAAGCAAAAAATTTATTGGTCATTAGTTCTAAGTAACACAATCCCCAACATTAATTCATTGAGAAGTGTGGGTATTGATTTTTCCTTCTTTATGCTAATCAGTCCTATTTTAAATCATTTTGTTATTTTTTTTATCATTTTCACAGACAGGATAAAAGGGGCCACTTTGGGGTCCGTGGAGACATTTCTGGGGCACATTTGGGGCAGTTTTGGGTCTGAAGAGGGAATTCAGAGAGAACTTGAGGGTCTGGAGGACACTTGGGCGAGCTGAGTGGGCACTTGGAGGGGCACTCAGGGATTCTGAGGGACAGTTCGGGGTCCGGGCGGGCCCTTGGGGGCCTCTGACGGGGCTCGCTAGGGCGCGGGGGCTGATGGGAATTGTAGGCGCAGAGGTCTAATGCAGTTTACCGGGGCCGTGGAGCATCACGGGAGTTCGAGGCGCAGCTGCAATGGCTCTCAGTGGGGCGCGGGGTGTGACAGGAGATAAAGTCCCGGCTGGAAGAGCACTGGACATGCGCCGCGGAGCTCGATGGGAGTCGTAGTCCCGGAAGTGACTCCAACGCTTTGTTTGGGGGTCCGGGAAGGCTCTTGGCGGACACTTCTGCATCCGAGCCGCGACTTGAGATCCTCGGGGGAACGTAAACGGTTCGGGAGCGCTTGAGGGGAGCTCGGGGAGCTCTAACCGGGCTCTTTAGAGGGGGGGCACGGCAGGAGTTTAAGGCGCGGGACTGTGTTCCGAGGGGCTCTGGGGCCACGGTGGAGGAGAGGAGATGAATTTCCAGAAGCGGCTGTACCGGGCATCTGTGGGGTTGGGAGCACTCAAGGGGTCCGTGGACGCTTTTGGGGGGTCCCAAATGGGCGCTGAGTGGGCACGGAGGGATCCTGGAGGGTCTGGAGGACACTTAAGGGACAAAGGGGTGGCGGATCCCGGGGTTCTGTCGAGCGCGGGGCATGACGGGCGTTGTAGTCCCGGCTGCAATGGGGCTCAATCGGGCCGCGGGGCATGACGGGAGTTGTGGCTACCGTAGGCACCGTCCCCGAGTCTCTGATCACTGGCGCTGATTGGCTGCTCGCGGTGATGGGTGGGAGTCCCGGCAAATGGGATGGGGTGGAGGCGGGAACAGCCCATTCAACCTGTCCAGTCCCTCCCAGTACAGCCCTGTTCATCACCAGTACAGACCAGTACAACCCCAGTACAGCTCAGTTCATCCCAATTAGAACCCAGTACGAGCCCAGTGCCCCTCCAGTCCCTCCCAGTACAGCCCAGTCACTCCCAATACAGCTGAGTTTATTCCCAGTCGTTCCCAGTTCATCCCAATGTCATCCACAGGATGCCCCAGTGTCTCCAGTCTTCTCTGCAATGGCCCCACTGTCCCCAGTATGTCCCAGTATCCCCGACGGTCACTCCCAGTAGGTCCCAGTGTCTCCCACAGCATTCCCAGTGTCCCCAGTATGTCCCAGTCCTCCCCAGTGTTTCCAAGGACAGTTTCATTTCTCACGGTGGCCGTGGCAGCCAAACCCAGCAGTGGGGTCAGTGCAGTGCCCATGGCCACAGCCCCTTGCAGGGCCCCAGTGCAGCTTGGGCTGATGATCCACCCTCACAGCTGGCCCAGGGCAGCTCTGCAGTGCCTTTGGTGGTACCTGGGGCTGGCACACACCTGAGCAGTGTGTCTGTTTGCACTGGGGAAACTCAGGAGATTCAGATTGCTGCAAAAAGTACAAAAAGGGAAAACCCCTCTGAGGCTGGGTGCAGCCAGCTCTGCAAGCACAGCAGGGCCCAGGGGAGTGAGGACAGACAGGATGGGGCTGGGCAATGTGGAGCAAGGTTGTCCACACTGGGTCAGAGCTCCAGGCACAGCCTCTGTGAGCAGGCCAGAGCTGCTGAGGAGAGACCCTGGGTCAATATCAATCACAGAATGCTGCAATCACCTCTGCTCTAAAGAGAAATTTAATCAAAGACACCCTTTAAAATAGGAATGTATATTTTATTCCTGCTCTTTGAAATCTTTCTCCATAACTGGACTAGGAAAACTTTAATGACCCTCTCAGGGCTTTGCTGTTGTTTACATCAGACTCAGTCCTTGAGAGTGTCTGGAAAAAACTTCTCAAGAACTCAAAGTTAAATTTAAACTCCAAATTTTCTTGAATTTTTATGGCTCCCACTGAGGGACACAACTGCCTGCCTCTGCCTGCCCACACAAAGGCTCCTTCTGGGGGACATGCTGCACTACAGCCCTGCCCTGGCAGGGAAATTCCTTTCTGTTTGGGTCCTGTCTGTTTTCCCTATCTGCCCTTTCCATTAATTCTTTCTTTCTCTGGCTGTTCTCCATTGTGCCAAAAGGATCCAGCATCTCTGAAACCTCCCTTCAATCCCTCCCAGGTCTCCTCTGCTGTCCTCAGTCTCCACTCCACTGAGCACAGAGCTGCTTTGTGCCTGTACATGAATTTGCTGTTTCAGAGGGTGTCATTTACTCAAGCCAGAGCTCTGGTGAGGGATAACTCCCAACCTCACATGGACATGTAATTCTACCAGTATGTTGCTTATATACAGTCGCTAAATGTGAATTACAATTTACCCATTTCCATAAAACCCACCCCAAATTCCCAGATTCAGTCCTTGTTTTCTCTATCCCTGCACCCTTGAGCCAGATGTCTTCTTCTCCTCTTCCACCCATTCCTGCTGGGAAAGCAGCCCCTGAATGCCTTGTTCCTGTGCTGGAAGTTCACAGGCAGGGTAAAAATGGAATTCACCCTTTTGGTATCAAGGCCAAGGCTTTGTGTGGGCAGGCAGAGGCAGGCAGGAGGCAGAGCTGTCAGCAAAGGAAGGGCCCAGCCAGGTGGGGCAGCCGGGGGATGCCGACAGCCTGCAGGGACAGAGGCACAGGGCAGGGACACCGTGGGACAGCCTGGGCTGCACAGGGCACAGGGATGGGCAGCAGCTGCAAGACAGCCCTGCCAGAGCCAACTTGGGCAGCACTTTGGCCATGGCTGCTGGCCCTGGGCCTGAGGCAGGAGCAGGAGACAAGTGACCCTTGCAGGCCTGGGGCCTCATTGCCTCCTTGTCCCTGCTCAGCAGCCTGGCAGGGGCCGCCCCATGCTCCTGCCCTTGCCATTGCACATCCCCACATGCCAGTGCCCATCCCGGGAAGAGCCCTGAGCAAGGAGGGAGGGACAGGATCTGCCTGGCCAGGGGCTAGGGCTCAGGCCTGGGCCCTTTGCATTCCTCAAACACATCCAGGTGTGCTCAGCACCAGAGACACCTTTGCTTTGCTTGTCTCCAGCTGCCATCACTGCCTCCAGTGTTCTGCTCTAACTGGAACCTGGGGACACTTTCCCAGTGGTGTCCCTCAGTGGGAGCCATTACAACTTCAAGAAAATTTGGACTTAAAATTTAACTTTGTGTTATTGACTCTCAAAGACTGAGTCTGATGTAAACAACAGCAAAGCCCTGTGAGGGTCATTAAAGTTTTCCTAGTCCAGTTATGGAGAAAGATTTCAAAGAGCAGTAATAAAATATACATTCCTATTTTAAAGGGTGTCTTTGATTAAATTTCTCTTTAGAGCAGAGGTGATTGCAGCATTCTGTGATGGATATTGACCCAGGGTCTCTCCTCAGTAGCTCTGGCCTGCTCAAAGAAGCTGTGCCTGGAGCTCTGACCCAGTGTGGCCAACCTTGCTCCACATTGCCCAGCCCCATCCTGTCTGTCCTCACTCCCCTGGGCCCTGCTGTGCTTGCAGAGTTGGCTGCACCCAGCCTCAGAGGGGTTTTCCCTTCTTGTACTTTTTGCAGCAATCTGAATCTCCTGAGTTTCCCACTGCAAACAGACACACTGCTCAGGTGGGTGCCAGCCCCAGGTGCCACCAAAGGCCCTGCAGAGCTGCCCTGGGCCAGCTGTGAGGGTGGATCATCAGCCCAAGCTGCACTGGGGCCCTGCAAGGGGCTGTGGCCATGGGCACTGCACTGACCCCACTGCTGGGTTTGGCTGCCACGGCCACCGTGAGAAATGAAACTGTCCTTGGAAACACTGGGGAGGATTGGGACATACTGGGAACACTGGGAACGCTGTGGGAGACACTGGGACATACTGGGAGTGACACTGGGGAGGACTGGGACAACCTGAGGACACTGGGAGCATTGCGGAGAAAACTGGGGACACTGGGGCATCCTGTGGAGCACATTGGGAGGAACTGCGAATGACTTGGAATGAACTCAGGTGTATTGGGACGGACAGGGCTGCACTGGGAGGGATTGGAGGGGCACTGGGGTTGAACTGGGTTCTACTTGGAATGAAATGGGCTTTAGTGGGGTTGTACTGGTCTGTAGTGGGAATGGATAGGACTGTCCCTGGAAGGACTGTGGGGGGTGATTTGGCTGTTCCCGCCTCCGCCACATGCCATTTGCCGAGGCTCCCACCCATCACCGTTCGCAGCCAATCATCACTAGGAATCCGGGCCTAGGGGCGGTGCCCAAAAAGGCGCTATAGTTTCTCTTTGCATACAACTCCCATCACACCCCGCGGCCCTATTAAGCCCCATTGGAGCCGGGACTACAACGCCCGTCATGCCCCGCGCTCCACAGTACCACCCCCCCAGGATCCGCCCACATCTGTCCCATCAGTGTTCCCCAGACCCTCCACGATGCCTCAGTGCCCCCTCACCACCCATTCGGGAGCCCCCGAAAGCGCCCCGGACCCCCTGAGTGCTCCCAACCCCTCAGATGCTCGCTACAGCCACTTGTGGAAATTCATCTCCTCTCATCCCCTGCGGCCCCAGAGCCCCTCAGAACAGCCCCGCGCCTAAAACTCCTGCCGTGACTCGCGCCCTAAAGAGCACGGTTAGAGCTCTCCGAGCTCCCCGCAAGGACTCCCGAATTTTTGAAGTTCCCGTGAGGGTTTCAAGTCGCGGCTCGGACGCAAAAGTGTCCCCCAACAGCCGTCCCGGACCCCCAAACATCGTGATCAAGCACCTTTCGGGACTACAGCTCCCATCATGCTCCGCGTCGCAACTTTGGTGCTAGTCCAGCCGGGAATTCATCTCCCGTCATTCCCCGCGCCCCACCGAGAGCCATTGCAGCTGCGCCTAGAACTCCCGTGATGCTCCGTGGCCCTATTAAATCGTATGATACCTGCGCATACAACTCCCATCACCCCCCGCGCCCCAGAGAACCCCGTCAGCTCTTCCCCCAACGGCCCGCCCGGACCCCCGAAGAGCCCCAAATTCCCCTCCCTGACCTCCAAGGGCCCCCTGCACCCCCATGTGCTGCCCGGGACCCTGAACTGTCTCTCAGAATCCCTGAGTGCCCCTCCAAGTGCCCACACGGCTCCCCCAAGTGTCCTCCAGACCCTCAAGTTCTCTCTTAATTCCCTCTTCAGACCCAAAACTGCCCCAAATGTGCCCCAGAAATGTCTCCAGGGACCCCAAAGTGCCGCCCCTTGACCCTTTTAGAGAAAAAGTTTATAAAAATGGTGCCAAAAGGATTACAAATATTATTAGTTACCATAAAGAGGAAGAAATAAATAGCCAATAAAGCTTAATTAATTAATGAACGGTATTGTGTTTACTTTGAACTAATGAGAAATATTTTTTTTTGGTTGATAAAATAATATAGATTTTAAAATAAAAATTCAAAAATTATGTAGTAAAATATTGAATAATACTATCACAATTAGAATAATATAAATATAATTTTGTTAATTAATTAAATTTTATTTAGAAGGAAAAATGCTTAAATTTTTTTCATGTTTTGTGATGTGAGATATGGTGAGGTTTGGGGTGAGGAACAGCTTGTCCAAACAGGCTCAGCCTGCAAGGGGCTCATTCTTCTCCCTGCCCAGACCTCCTAAGGAGACATTCAGCATCAAGATCACCTGAGGAATCCTTCTGTCCCCTCTTCTCTGAAATAAAAATAAAAAAATATTTCCTTGACTAAACCAAAAATCCTGATGTGCACTTTGCAATCTCCCTCCTGAAGAGAACTCCAAACTGACTCCAATCCCTGCACAAGCCCTGGAGACTGGATGACAATGGAAGGGAGACAAAGAGCTCCTGAGGGCTTTCTGTAATTTAATCAGCCCCACGCTGGATTTGGGGCTGGCTTCAGGAGCCTCAGGCACGCAGAGAAGGATGGAGAAGCTGCTCAAGGAGTCAGCAGCAAAACTCCAAGTGCCTTGGAGCATGGCTGGGCCCCAGGGAGGGCAGGGAGTGCCAAAGGCTGCCCAGGGCCTGGTGAGAGCAGATCCTTGAGGGCAGGATTGCAGGGAGCCCAAGGCTCTGAGCAGGGAACTGCAGTGCTGA
The DNA here is from genome assembly GCF_028018845.1 of Melospiza georgiana. NCBI lineage: Eukaryota > Metazoa > Chordata > Aves > Passeriformes > Passerellidae > Melospiza > Melospiza georgiana. The sequence continues at coordinate 3,459,134 of NW_026652215.1, forward strand.
GCAAGGCCTGGCTTGGCTGGGTTTTCTCTCCTTTCAAGAGTCTCTGGGTAGGCACTGTTGGTTTCAGGTTCATGGTCCCTGTGCTGCTCTTGGCCTGTTCTGGTTAGGGTGACTGTTGCCTTCTGATGCAAGGCAAGGCGACCTGGTTCTGAGGAAACGGCACGGCGACCCAAACTCTCCAGGGTCACTTGGGCCAAGAACACATGCAGGAACCAGTGTGGTGGACGTTCCAAAGGCCTTTATTGTCCCTTCTCGTTGGGTTTTATACTCGGGAAAGTTTTTCCTTACGTCAGGGGGTCTTACCTGACTGTAATTGGTTAGTAAGGAGCAGAAAGTTACTAATGTTAGGGGGACTACATTCTTGGGTGATCCCTTATCACTAGGCGTTAGGGGGAGAGGAATCCTGCTGCTTTCCGTGACATCGCGAGATTTTCCGAGCGCCTGACCCTATCTACCTCAGGCGATGAAGGCAAAAAGCTCTGACCGTGGTTATGTTTTCTTTGGTTAGAGGTGTTATTTTAATTCTTCATTTGCATGGTGGCTTGTTGTTCTAGGGGTTTTCATTAGGTCATTCTTTTCTGCTAGGTCTTATGGCATTTTCATATTTGGTTATTATGACATAATCCTCTTCTTTATGGTGTCGGGTGGTTCGCTATCTTAGATGAGTGGGAGTGACAGTACAAGGTTTTAAAATCATGAAATTTGGGGAATTAGAAAGAAACTAGACTTAGTGGGGCCCTGGAAAATGTTTAAAATAGACTCTGATAATGTTAGAATTTGTGTTTGCCAGATGATGTGAAATTGCACCTGCGTAAGCAGTATATGATAAATGATGTAATTGTTAGATGTGATGATTGTTTAGTAATTAAATATAATTATTGTATAATCATACAAAGAATCATGAGAAACTATTTCAGAAATTTAAAGGGGAGCCACGAGGAGCCCATGCTTGGATGAAATCTATGTATACAATAGAACAATATAAGTTTAATAATAAACATGAAAGTTATATAACGATTGAATATAAAAACATGTTCATCCTGAACACATGTCGGAGACAGATTTGTGTTTGTACCCCTGACACCCAGAGCTCTTCATTGTCGTGATTATGCGCTTCTGAATGCTAACAGAAGCAGTGGGGGGAACACCTGACAGTGAGGCGATTAACATAATTATAAATCCTTTAACTAACATTGGAACTTGACATAACTATTAAACATTCAAAAAACAATCTATAAATAACATTGGAACTTTATATTAACTCCTTTAACAATGAACTTTATATCAACTCCTTTAACAATTGATTCTCTACCGTTTCCCCCTCTAATTGTTCGATTGGGCTCAAGCCTGCATCATTTAGCAATTACTTCTTCTTGAAAGTACAATTTTTAATATTGGTTGTAAATTTGCTTGGCATCTTCACGTTCTTGATCATTCATTATCATGATTACTTTTACTTCTTTTTTATTAAGCTCTTTTGGTATCATTAAGCTTGCTTGTACAGCAGATGTTACAACTCGGATTATACAGGGGAGCATGCAAGGTAGGAGGATGAAACCAGCAATTTCACATAAGATGAAAAAGTATTTTTTTCCCCACCAGTTTCCTTTTAATGACCAGAAATTGTCCCACCAGCTGGTATCAAATGTAGGGGTCCACTCTTGTTTTCCAACATAAGCTAACTTCCGTATTTCCTTTGAGATATTTCTAATGACTTCTGCGGTCATCCATTTCTAATCAGCACTCAGAGGAGTTAAATTTTCCACATATGCTTCCTTCATGGGCTAGTAAATAATCTACTGCTAGTCTGATTTGATACACGACAGTTCTAGTCTGGGATAGTTGGTCATTTATGTGGTCTAAAGCTAGAGAGGCTCAGTTCGATACCATCTCGAATACTGCCTGTATTCTCAGAATCCGATTTAGCCCCGTATAAATTGGGGTCCGGTGTCCCCAGGACCCATCTTGAGTCCGGGTCGCCGGTCCATAAGTGCAAATTATTTCCTGGGTGTTCCATACTGTGTTTTTCCGTGTCTGTGTTCCTCCAATTTCAATTAAGTTTCTTTTTCGTCAGCTAGATTTGTTGAAATAATCACATACTGGGACCCCTAGGTTCGATCCACTCTTTTGGGAGTAAGAAAAATGACGGTTTAATAATTCCGATAGTGCAAGTGCTGCTCCACTCCCCGGGTAATTCAGTGTAAGCCACATTCCCACATATCCAAACCAGGTTTTCTGGAGCTTTCCAGGAAGCATCACTGATAGTCATTGGAAATTCCCAGTACTTGGATATTTCTCTCACTCCCCAGAATGGGTCTATTCCTTTTATTCCTTTATTTATTTCTTTATTTATTACTTTATTTATTCCTTTATTTATTCCTTTTCCAGTACACTCATGGAGTTTAGAGCCTTCTCGGTAGATACACCCTGTTTCTTTCTTCTCAATGGATTTTCAGTGTTAAATTTATTTATTACTATTATTATTATTATTATTATTATTATTACTACTATTATATTAATATATAACATATATATATAATATGTATTATATTATATTATATTATATTATATATACAATATTATATTATATTATATTATATTATATTATATTATATTATATTATATTATATTATATTATATAGATTCTATATTGATTATTAAATATTATTATATATAACTTATATATAACTAATATACAATTAATATTAATAATATTAATTTTATATATATTATATTATATTATATTATATTATATATAATTATATATATTATATATAATTAATATTATTTTATATATAATATATATTATATAATACATAATATATGTTATATAATTATAATATATATACTAGTATATATGATATTTTATATGTATTATAATATATATTATATATATTATAATAATATATGATATATTATATATATTAATCAATAATATTATATATAATAATATATTATAATATATTATAATATAATATAAAATAATAATATATAATATAATATAATATAATATAATATAATATAATATAATATAATATAATATAATATAATATAATATAATATAATATTAAATAATATCTATTATAATATATATAATATTAATATTATATATAACATTAATATATAATATTATTTAATGATTATTATAATACTATTAAAATACTCTTTTAATAAATTAAAATAATATTCATTATTTAATAAGTTTAAAGTTATTAAATAAAAATGGTATTGTTTATTATTTAATAAATAATATTTTTTTATCCAATATATAAAGAATAAATAATACTTCAGGTATTTATTGGGTTCTCTAGGGACCTACCCAGCTACTGGATGTTTTATTTCTAAATATCTCTTACAGGATATTTCTCCTACTGGGGATTTATAAATTTATACATTTTATGCATTTTCCCTTTCCTAGATATACACTACTCTTCTCCAATTATTTTAGACTTTCATTCCCACCATTCTGTTCCTATATGTCCAATAGCTGGTACTTTTTGTCTTGTTTGTGTCTATTTTAGGATATCTATTGGTCTTAAGCTGATCCCTTCCAAAGGCCAGACTTTGGCCATTTGTGTATTTCCACAGATCCAGCAATTAGTTAAATGTAACTATTTCCTGATATTTTCCACTAAATCTATGAACAAGTTTTTCCCACGAGATGTTTCTAGGTCTTCTTTCTCATTTACTGATGTTGTTACTTCTTTCTCTTTTATTAAGTTTGCTTTGCCTTTTTGATTGGACTTACGTTCAAAGCAAAGCCAAGCATCTCCTATAGGACGCTTCCCAAGCAGTCATTGCAGTCATTCTATATTTTGTGAAATCCAGTAAGTCTTGCCTTCCCCTAGACAGGTTGCTAACAGAGAGAGGTTGGCACAGTTTAAGTTTAAATTTGTATGTACTTGTATTAAAGATACGGGTTCTTCCCCTCTGTAAAGGAGGTAGTAACATTTAGCACATGGGCTCTTCTGACTTCCCAGTCTCATGTTAACCAGTAAGATCAGTAAGAGCATTCCCAGGAGTCTGGTATGAGGCATTCCCCTAAACTCTACAACTACTGAGCTGCACCCAGTGAATGGAGTGGCTGTTTTTAGGCGGAATGTAGACTCACCCAGCCTTGCCTCCTGGTTATGCTTTTCTCCTACAGAAGAGCTCGTTGGTTTTAGCAGAGAGTTTTTTATTCTCTCAGTGTCAACACATTTGATTTTTCTTTACTAATTTATTTTTGCCCTGAGGGATGTTCTATAGGAGATTACTTTATACACTAAGATTGGAGTTCACTGGGGTATTTTAACTTTTTAACATAAAAACATGACCTAAAAACCTTGAACTCAATGGTCAGATGACTTTAAGAATTTTCGGTATCCAAAATGATAGATAAAATACTCACACCAAACAAATAACAAGGTATTTACTCTTATGCCTAACCCTACAAAATAATAGTATGATTTTATGCTAATCCTACAAAATCATAATACACCTTATGCCTAATCCTAGAAAATCATAATATACGCCGAAACAAACAAAGGCTCCAACGCAAACTAAAAATTCTTCGTTATTTAATAAACACTAACTAATAATACATGCAACAGGAAAGTATCTACTTTTCAAACTCAAAAATAAAATATAAATAACATTAACTGCAATTTTTAACAGTTCTTAACAAGTTTTGATTATTTAAACAGTTCTTAACAAGTTTTTGACTATAGACAGTCTCCAATAGTCTTTAGGTCTCCTCTGGAGGGTTAGCTTTAGATCGTCTGAGTGATTCGTCACAATCCATTCATTAGAAGACTTAGTAGGGAATGTGGTTGGTTTTGACTCTTCAGTGGGAGGTGGTACAGTTCCTTTAGTCTGGGTTATATGTGTCCACCCTGTGGAGAGCATTATTAGTAATTGGTTAGCTGAGAAAGGCCACACTGATATAATGCCGCTGGTTAAGCTGAAGGAGAAAAGTCAGCAGTCAGCAAGCTGAAAGGAAGAGTCAGCAGTGACCTTGCTGCAACATGAGGATAGGGAGTTGAGATTAGTCCTGAGTATATCCTAAGAATATGTAGAAAGTATCAAAAGTAGAACCATAGGAATGTAGAAGTAGGCGTAGGTGCTGATATGTAAGCTGACCAATCCTGAGCTCAACTTTTGCAATATGTATGAAGCTCATTATTAACTGTATTTAACCCGTTGTACTGATCAATAAAATTGAGCCTGTGATGATCAAACTGATGTCCTGGTTCTCTTCCGCCGACAAATGGTGGAGAATGCGGGCATAACCGAATCTCTGCCCTTTTTCTCGGATTAAAAGAAAAAGGGATTACGCCACGGTCCGGAAGTTGGGTTCGGGTCCTTGCAGCCGGGACGGTGCCGGAATTTGAAGCACCCTTAAGGTTCACAACTGTGACTTAAGCCAATACGTGTCCGCCGGAGCCTGGAGAGCTGCAACAGCGCGCGCTGATTAATAGGTATGGATAGGCAAGCGGCATATGATTTATTTACCGCCTATTTAGAGCGGCGTGGGATAAAAGGGATAGATTTAAAAAAGGAGTTACCAGGGTTATTAGCTTATGGCCATGCTAAGGGTATCTTTTCTAATCCTCATACAGTTCATGAGCTAGGAGAGTGGAGAAAGTTTGGGGAAATATTGTGGGATACAGTACTAGATGATGATAAGTCAGCAAAGAAATTCGGGAAGCTATGGCGGGTGGTGTATAACACGTTACTTCAGCAGGTCTCTGAGAGAAAGGCAGCAGAAAGGGCAACAGAAGCTCATAAGAGGAATATAGGGTATGGTCGTGAAGATGATCCCCTGGCACCTTCTGTAACTAAGGTACTTATGCCTAAGAGTCCCCAGCAAAGTGGTGTGGAGGATTTCTCTATAGGCGCAGTGGAACCATCTGCACCTTTCCTGTCAGAGGGGGAGGGCGAGTCGGATGGTGAGGTAGGAGCAAGCCAGCTTTGCCTCCGCCACCAGCTTCAGGCGGGTCGGATGGTGGGGGTAGGGGCAAGCCAGCTTCGCCTCCGCCGCCAGCCTTGCCTCCGCCGCTTCCCCTCAGTGAGCCGGCTCCGGTTACAGCTTCGGTGGGGGGGTCACCTCCTCCGCCCGAGCCGGCTCCAGCGGGGGGGTGGATTGTCCCCCGCAGGCTGGCTCCGTGTGAGCCGGCTCCGGTTTCACTGTCAGCTCCAGCGGGGGAGGGGGGGGCTCCCGCTTCCTCCGCGCGAGCCAGCCTCTGCTTCACTGCCCCCCCCGTGCGAAACCTCGGTGTCTGCACCGAAGCACCAGCAGCATAGCGCCCTTAAAGAGCCAGATCCCATCCCAGGGGCACACCGTGATCCATGGGGGGAGATGGCTAAACAGAGGAGGGAAGCTTGGGCTGCTTTGGCCAAAGAAGTAATGCAAATGGGGGATGGTGAGGCGGTGGAAATAGCTTCTAGTCTTGCATGCCCAGTCACATACACACCACATTATGATGCACAGGGGAACCTTACGCATAATATAGCAGAATATACTCCCTTAGATTGGAAGCTGTTAACTCAGCTACGTTCTACGGTTAGTCAGTTTGGAGTAAAAAGTGAATCTGTTAAGCAAATGTTAGATTATCTTTTTAATACTCAGGTTTTATGTCCTAATGATTTAAGAGGAATAGTTCGGTTGATATTCACTCAGCATCAGCAGTTATATTTAATGCCCATTGGCACGCGTTGGTAAATGAATCGGTTGCTGTACAACGAGCCCAGGGAGACCCATTACATGGGGTGACAGTAGAGGAGCTGATGGGCTTAGGGGCATATTTGCGTACAGAGGCACAGATGATATCGGGAGCTGATAAACTTAGAGAGTCTATGAGGTTGGTGCGTGCTGCAATAGATATGGTTAAAGAGCCAGGAGGGTTACCGGCTTATATGGGTATTAAACAAGGAAGGGAAGAATCATTTGGAAATTTTATCGATAGAACAGCTACTGCTATAGATCGGGCTGGTGTTGCAGGGCGCTATTGAAGCAGTGTCCCTTGCAAAATAGCAATCCAGCAACCCAAAGAGTGTTAGCTACTTTAGGGGCAAACCGGACTATTGAGGAAGCATTAGAGTGAATGGCATTAATGCCAACAGCTTCACAGACATTTATAGCAGAAGCCTTAAAGGAATTAGGATTAGGGTTGCAAAAGCATAGTCTACTCAAAATCAGGTGTTAGCTGCTCTTGCTCCTCTCCAAAGCGGCTCACTGGCAGTCACGTAAGGAGGCTCGAGACCATTCATCAAGTGCTACCGATGCGGCAATGAGGGACAGACACAAGTTACTGCCATGACATCGGAGACACCAGCTGCTGCCGTAACATCGCTGCTACCTCCTGTCTGCAACCTGCAACAACCGGGAGCCTCGGCTTGGACTTATCAGCAGCAGTAGACGTCACACTAATGACAAACCGGCCTGAGAGGATACCCACTGGAGTAAAGGGTCCTCTTATACTAAATGGACAAACATGTGGAGCATTATTGCTGGGACGTTCCTCTATAACTATGTTGGGATTATTTGTTTTGCCTGGTGTTATCGATGCGGACTTTACAGGGGAAATACAAATTATGGCTTACACCCTTTATCCTCCGATTAAAATTACAAAAGGACAACGCATTGCACAATTGGTACCACTGTCACAAATGACATCAGGAATACATTCATTTACTGGGCAAGCACGGGATGAAAAAGGTTTTGGCTCTACTGGTGTTACACTTTTAACTGTGGATTTACAAAATAGACCAAAACAAAAGGTTGAAATTACCTATGGGCATCAAAGCATAACCCTTTATGGATTATTGGATACAGGAGCAGATACTAGCATCATTTCTCCAGAAGCATAGCCACAACATTTGCCTCTATTTCCTTCATCAAACATGCTCACAGGAGTAGGAGGATTTACATTGGCAAGCAGGTCGCCGTCTTTGTCTGTGTGCATTGAGAATCAACAAATATCTGCTGTGTTTTCAATTGTTCAACTGCCTCCTACAGTTTCCTGCTTAATTGGAAGGGACATTTTAACACAATTGGGAGTGGTGTTAACTAATCAGCACCCTTTGGGGTAATTGCCATTGCTTGGACTTTCCCCATTCCACTCACCTGGAAAACGGATACACCGGTGATGGTTAAGCAATGGCCATTAAAAGGGGAGAGTCTTATGCATGCCCATGAATTGGTACAGGAACAATATACAAAGGGACACCTGCGACTGTCCACAAGCCCTTGGAATACACCTATTTTTGTAATCAAAAAGAAATCAGGGAAATATCGTTTCATACACGATTTGAGGGCTGTAAATGACCAAATGGAACCAATGGGGGCCTTACAGCCTGGTCTTCCAAATCCAGCTATGATTCCAGAACACTGGCCACTTTTAATTATTGACTTAAAGGATTGTTTTTTCACTATTGGCCTGCATCCTGATGACATGAAGAGATTTGCTTTTACTTTACCAGCAATAAATCGTGGGGAACCAGATAAAAGATTTGAATGGACATCTCTTCCGCAGGGCATGCGCAACTCTCCCACTTTATGTCAGCTTTATGTTGATGCAGCATTACAGCCACTACATCGTAAAGGCCAGCAACTATAATATATCATTACATGGACGATATTTTGTTTGCACAGCAACAGCCATTCTCCTCTTTACAGATTAACACCATTATAAATACTCTTGCTGCATATTCACTTGTTATTGCTGCAGAGAAAATTCAGACTACAAAGCCCTGGAAATATTTGGGATGGACTTTGACGGATCAAATAGTGATACCACAAAAATTGGAATTACAATCGGACATTAAAACTCTACATGATGCACAGAAGTTGCTGGGAGACTTACAGTGGCTGAAGCCTATTGTGGGAATATCAAATCACTTATTATAAGCCCTACGGCCTTTGTTAAAAGGTGTGGACCCTACTACTCCTGTACACCTGACAAAGGAGCATCATCTTGCCTTGCAGCAAATTAGTAACTGTGTACAGCAAGGGTATGTGTCTCGTCGACAACTCGACCACCCCATTGACCTTACTATTTGGAATAGCCCTTGCCACTTGCTTGGTGCTCTCTCTCAGTTGCAAAAGAAAACGGGGGAGATACGGGTGTTGGAATGGTTATCACCACCACTACAGCATAAGAAAACAATATCTTCAAAAATTGAACAATTGGCTGCATTAATCAAAAAGGGGCGTCTCAGAATTCTTGAAGAGGATGGTAGAGAACCTGCTACTATTAGATTACCTATGGAAAAAGAAACCTTGGACTGGTACTTGATAAATTCAAAGAATTTACAAGAAGCATTATTGATGTCACCTGCTAAAGTAGAGACTAGTAAATTAGTGCCTAGAGTTTTGCAATGGATGACAGAATGGAACTGGATTACTCGACCTTTAAGAGAAGAACACCCCATAGAAGGAGCTATTACAGTTTTTACAGATGCAGGAAAGAAATCAAGGCGTGCTGCTGTTACCTGGCAAGAAAAAGGACAATGGAAGCATCAACTCCTCACAGCAGACCCTGCAGATAGCTTACAAACTTTGGAATTGTTAGCAGTAGTATGGGCGGTGTCCAACTTACAGGAGCCTTTAAATGTGGTCACAGACTCTATGTATGTTGCAGGAGTAGTCAAACGAATAGAGGAAGCAGCAATTAAGGAAGTGAATAATAAACGATTGTATGAGTTACTGATACAGTTAAGGAAAGCTTTACGGGAAAGAGCAAACGGTACCCTTAAGCAGTATATTGAAAAACATCAAGATTTGACAGATCCACAAGCATGTTTGGCTAAGGTTTTGTATGTGATTAATCATTTATGCATTTTTGGGGAAGATGATACCCCCCCCTGCAATGAAACATCATCCGAGGTCAGGTCAGGAAAATACTAAGGAAACAGAGGTCTGGGTTAAGTATAAGAACCCAAGTACAGGATTATGGGAAAAACCTGCAAAAGTATTATATTGGGGTCGGGGGTATCTTTGTGTTTCCTCACCTACAGGGCCTTTGTGGGTGCCTGCTAAGTGGACTAAACCTGTTTTTGATGCAGCCTCTGGTGGATCGCCTTACGGAGGAGGACAAGGAGCGACTGGGGAAGAAACTGCTTCTAGTCCTACAACCGCTACTGTTACAATTGAAGGGGTACTGGGGTACTCGGAAGCGGTGGACAGAGCACTGACACGTCACTACCGGACGGCCCAGGAGTTGATTGGTTTCATTGACTCATTATCAACTTTTCACTTAACAGATCCAGCGAAACTACATTGCCTTGACTGTCACAATCCACATTGTGCTGCCTGGATAGCTCTACGTTGTGGGGGTTGTAAAAGAACTTTTTGGATAGAACAATCATTATTACGGGATTTGTGGTGTCATACTTGTGAACACGAGCATACGTGGGGAAAAAGCTGGCAAGATGAATTAAGGAGACAAACGGGGCAAAACGCATATATAGCTTTAAATCTTTATGAGTCTCCTGAACAGAAGGTTCTTGCTTATTATCGATGGGAAATACAATGTATTGTAAATAGAATTAAGGTTCAAAGTAAATCACGTATAGTTTCTATAAGGTGTAGGAAATTAGTGCCTTTAACACAGCATTCCGTTGTAGGACCCTTCCAAGGGGATCCTGATAGAGCATTAGATTGCTGCATTGATAAGTTGCAAAAATTAAGCTTGAAAGTGGCAGGACCAGTGAAATTAGGAGCAGTAAGATTGAAGACAGATAAGAAAAAGAAGGCAAAAAAGGGAACGGTCTCATTTGAATAGGGGTATCAGTGATTGCTAATTAATTTTCTATGATTAGAACAATTTTACTGTTGTGGGACCCTCGGGAGGATATAGTTGTTGAGGAGGATAACGAACAAGAACTACGATTACGAAATAAGATACACCTTGTGTTAAAGAAAGACCTTGAGCTGTTAGCCTCATATAGTAAAAAGGCTGAAGAGGCTTTGCAATCACCACCATTGAATTGGTTGCATTGGGTTGAAGATACACAATTTTATACTGGTCCTTACTTACATTCGCTTCCTTGTTATGTTTGCAAAAAGGATAAAGATAAATGCTATGCATGGGTAGCTTTGCATTGTGCAGATTGTAATCAGGTTTATTGGTATTCACAGAAGTCATTGGGATATTTATGGTGTACATCTTGTTTTGGAAAGTGGATTCGAAATCATATCTGGGTTAGAGCTCTTGAACAAAGTACTGGCCTGCCAGGACGGACAGGATTACAGCTTTTTGAGAGTGCAGAACAAGTGGTTATAGCATATCTTAGGTGGAAGTTACAGGAAAACCTTAGAATATTTGAAATTACTAAAGCCTCACGCATCATAGCAGCTCGCTGCAAAGCTGATTTACCTTCAAACTTACCTCGTGCTATACTTGTGAGCAAGGATGCTGATTTAGAATTAGATCAGTATATTCAAGGATTGACTCAGCCTTACAATAGACAATCTAGCAAACCAGGGAAAAGACAGCGAAGAAAGGAAAAACAACGTAAGCAGAAGGAAGAAAAGGAGAAGCAAAGCAAGCAGAAAGAAAAATGAGGTTTGTTTTTGTAATACTGCTCAATGCTGTAGCAAGTGAAGCAGTAGGAGTAACACACTTTAGTCAACCAAGGGAAAATTTATGGGTAACACTTGCTAATCAAACTAACCAATCATCACTTTGTCTTAGTCTTGGAGGAGTCACTAACCCATTTCGAACATGCCTGGTGGGACTTCCGGTGTGGTCTCCTGGAGAATTTTGCAGTTTGATAAACAATCAAACCTTATGTATGTCTAACATGTCAAACATCACATTGCCGGTGCAACAAGGGTATACTGCAGGTCAGAGTGATGGCTATCGTCAATGCTTACTAATCCAATCACTTAACACCTCTTTGCATTCTCCTCCTGAGGAATTGGATCTTTTTGGAAGTACAAATGCCAGCATATCTAACACTACAGCTGGTGGATAGTTTAGCTTCAAACTTTCGGGTGCTCAGAATTTAAACCAACCTAAAGAAACATGGGCCACCCTAGATTCATCCCTGAATGTGAGTGAACTCTCTCCACAGCATTACAGTCAATGTAACGGCACAAATATCACAGCACCAATGAAATTACCCACAGGAATATTTTTGATTTGTGGAGACAGGGCATGGAATGGTATACCAGCTAAACCACAGGGTGGACCCTGTTTCTTAGGAAAATTGTCACTGTTTCATCCTAATGTGTCCTTGCTAATGCAGCTGAGTCAAAATTCAAACAGGAGAAAACGTAGCATACATGACTTAGACTGCAGCAAGATAGGAGATCCACGGTTTTGGGGCACATTCAAACAGGTGGTGGTTTCAACTATCTTACCAGGAGGATCTGCCAATAAAGCCATGAATTTAGCAAAACAATTAGGATGCTGGGCAAGGGATGAGCTGAACAAGACATCACAAATTCTAGACATGTTAACTGCAGATGTGCAAAGTGTTAACCATGCTGTTTAGCAAAATAGAGCTGCTGTAGATTTTTTGCTCTTAGCACAAGGACATGGATGTGAAGAGTTCGAGGGAATGTGTTGCATGAATCTGTCTGATCATTCGGTGTCCATTCACACTAAGATAAAAGAATTACAACAGGGACTTCACAAACTTAAGGAAGAAGACGGTTTAGGAATTGACGAATGGCTTAAAGGCTTAGGACTTGGACCGTGGCTGAGGAACCTTGTGATCTATGCTATAGGACTGCTGGGTGTAATTTTACTGTTTTTGCTTATTTTGCCTTGTATCTTTAACTGTATCCAAAACATGGTCAGCCGTACAATAGCAAAAACATGGCAAACTAATCTCCTTGCACAAGAAGAAAACGGGGGAAATGTGGAGAGTATTATTAATAATTGGTTAGCTGAGAAAGGCCACACTGATATAATGCCACTGGTTAAGCTGAAGGAGAAAAGTCAGCAGTCAGCAAGCTGAAAGGAAGAGTCAGCAGCGACCTTGCTGCAACATGAGGATAGGGAGTTGAGATTAGTCCTGAATATATCCTAAGAATATGTAGAAAGTATCAAAAGTAGAACCATAGGAATGTAGAAGTAGGCGTAGGTGCTGATATGTAACTGACCAATCCTGAGCTCAACTTTTGCAATATGTATGAAGCTCATTATTAACTGTATTTAACCCGCCGTACTGATCAATAAAATTGAGCCTGTGATGATCAAATTGATGTCCTGGTTCCCTTCCGCCGACACCAGGACAAAGCGGAGTGGTTTCCCTGCTGTCCCCCAGCCCTTGCTGGCCCCAGGCGCTGATGGCATTTGTGCTCCCTCAGGTTCATGTCCCCACACCAACAGCATGGGGGTGCTCCCCCTGCTGTGTGCAATGCAAACAGGGGCTGCTGAGCCAGTGCTGCCGTGTCTGTGCCTGCAAGGATGGGGCACCTGTGTGAGCTGGGAGAGAGGCCAGGGCTGCAGAGGGGGGGATGTTGTTGGCAGCTCCATGAGGGGGATGTGGGACACTGCCCTGGGCTGTGCAGCGCACTGGGGATGGATCAGCCCCTGCTCTGCTGCTCTTTCCCATCTCCCCCAGGGCCCTTGCAGAGCCCCAGCCATGCTGTTTGCCCCCAGCCTGCCCACGGTCAGCCTGGGGCTGCTCACGGGGCTTTTCTGTGCTGAGCATTGGCCTGGGTGTGTTCTTGAGAGAGCCTGGGCAAGGAGCCTGGAGCCCCCAGGCCCTGGCCTGAGGCGTCAGCGCTGCCCCAGCAGTGCCCATGGCCTGTCCCTGCTGCAGCCCCGGCACTGCCACCCCCAGGGCTGTGCCCGGCCCCGAGAGCACTCAGGCCCTGCAGCAATACCAGGGCCACCAGGGCAGTGGGGCAGGGCCATGGCAGCAGCACTGGCAACACCAAGTGCTGCTGCTGCTGGGCACAGCTGCTGGGCCAGCACTGATCTGCCCCATCTCTGCACACAGACATTGCTGCTGCAGCTCCAGAGAAGGCAACAAAAGGGCATCTGTGCAGAAAACTCTGCTGGGACATCCTTTAGCTGCTTTAAAGGCACTGAGGGTGCAGCCCCACATTTACACAGTCTGTGCTACAGTGAGTGTGGAGAGAAACAAAATGACAAATGGCATTTTCAGTGACATTATTTTGTGGAAAATACAGAAGGGCTTGACAGCTACCTTACAAGAAAAGCTGAGGTAATGGATGAAATAACAATTGATGATTTTAGAGTGTATCCATAGCAAGGAAGAAGACAAAGCATCAGCATACGAACAGATTTGAAAAGATACATGTAAATTTTTGTAAGCTAGACTAGGTGCATGCATAAATGTGTATACGTACCTTATTAAATTTCTGTAAAACTTTTGCTAATTAAATTGATACAAAGATCTTTGCTCTAATGAATATAATAAGTTATTGTGATGTACTTAATGACTTTAAGATGATGCTTTCTTAAAAGTATATAAACTAGAGAACACATGTTGGTCACATCCAATCTAAGAGTATCAGACAAGATTAAAAAAGTAAAACAAAGAAAAGGAACCTCCAAAATGAAACGAACAGAACGTATCAAAAATGAGTTTTATTACAAGTGATTTGCAGAAATTGGACAGCAGTTTAATGTTCCTGGAAGCATCCAGTCATCAGTCTCCACACTGCAGCCTTGAGCTCCTGGTTCCTCAGGCTGTAGATGAGCGGGTTCAGGGCTGGAGGTACCATCGAGTACAGAACTGACAGGGCCAGATCCGGGGATGGGGAGGACATGGAGGGGGGCTTCAGATGAGCAAACGCTGCAGTGCTGAGAAACAGGGAGACCACAGCCAGGTGAGGGAGGCAGGTGGAAAAAGCTTTGTACCGTCCCTGCTCAGAGGGGATCCTCAGCACGGCCTTGAAGATCTGAATATAGGAGAAAACAATGAACACGAAACAACCAAAATTTAAACACACACTTACAGCAATTGGGACAAATTCCCTGAGATAATGTTTGGAGCAAGAGAGCTTGATGATCTGTGGGATTTCACAGAAGAACTGGCCCAGGGCATCGCCATGGCACAGGGGCAGGGAAAATGTATTGGCTGTGAGAAGCAGAGCAGTGAGAAAGGCACTGGCCCAGGCAGCTGCTGCCATGTGGGCACAAGCTCTGCTGCCCAAGAGGGTCCCGTAGTGCAGGGGTTTACAGATGGACACGTAGCGGTTGTAGCTCATGACAGTCAAGAGATAAAACTCTGTTGCTGCCCAGAAAACAAAAAAAAAATACTTGAGCAGCACATCCTGTGTAGGAGATGTTCCTGGTGTCCCAGAGGGAATTGTGCATGGCTTTGGGGACAGTGGTGCAGATGGAGCCCAGGTCAATGAGGGCCAGGTTGAGCAGGAAGAAGAACATGGGTGTGTGCAGGTGGTGGCCGCAGGCTACAGCGCTGATGATGAGGCCGTTGGCCAGGAGGGCAGCCAGGGAGATGCCCAGCAAGAGGCAGAAGTGCAGGAGCTGCAGCTGCCGCATGTCTGCCAATGCCAGCAGGAGGAAGTGCCTGATGGAGCTGCTGTTGGACATTTGCTGTGCCTTGGCATGGGGATCTGTAAAAAAGTAATCATGGAATACTTGGGTTTAGGAGAGGACTTGAAATATCCCAGCACAGCCTGGGGGCACCCTCCGCCCACTGCCTGCCCAGAGCTCTTGCTACCTGGAGCTGTCCCTGCCAGCAGCTGATTCTCTGTGCCCAGGGCTGGGCCCTGCCAGTGCTGCCAGATCCCAGCCCAGCCCTGGGCACTCAGCTCTGCCCTGCAGACCCCTCCCAGCTCAGGCACTGCCCAGGGGCAGCTCTGGCTCTGCAGACTCTGATGGCAACGTCAGAGGAACCCTGAGGAGGCTGAAAAAGCAACACTGATGCTGCCTCTAAATGGTGCTTGGCTGATTTCTGCGCTGCCTAGTTTATTCATATCTGGGAGATTTTGTTTGGTTTTTTTTTAGTATCATTCTGATATTAAAAATATCTATGTGCTATTTCACATACAGGCAACCTAGAGCAGAGATTAATAAAGCAGGTTTTCCCCTTTTATGAAACCCCTTCCTCACTGTGCTCCCTGTATAATCTACTTGGACATGTTGTGGAGTTAAGTGACATGCTGGGACCAGTGCTGAACAATGCAGCATCACCACCACACAAGGATAACACATCCAAGACTAACCAGCTGTTTGTCCCACCAAGATCTTGTACTCCAGTGCTGGGAGCAGCTGCCAGGGCTGGCTGAGAGCTGTCCCTGGACTGCAGCAGAGTCCCTGATCCAGCACTGCACCCTGGGCTGCAGGACCCTGCTCTGCACGACAGTCCTGGGCACCCCTGGCTGCTCTGCACAAGAGACAATCAGAGAATGTACTCACAGGGTCTGTAGGCATTGGGATGTTCCAGCGTTAGGAGATGGCTCCAGGAGCTGCAGCTGCATTGTCCTGCAGCTAGAGGTTCCTGTGCCAAGGCATTGATTCTGCCCCAGGCACTTCTCAGCACCTTCCCAGCCCTGACTGATTGAAGCTCTCTGTGCCTCTGTGCTGTGCCCAGGGTGGCTGCAGGCAGTGCCCCAGCCCTGCTGGGCTGGCAGAAGAGCTGCTCATCAAGAGAAATGTGCTTTTGAAGCTCCTCTTGGTTACCAGGAGCTGCCTCTGTGCCACGAGCCGAGCCCAGCTCAGCAGCACAGACACAGCACAAGGACTTTAATGAGCCTTTGGGGCTTTGTGCTCAGGCCCTGAACATCAGGCACTGATAAGGAACTGAAGAAACCTCTCCAGAAATCCAAGTCACAATCCAACTCCAAAGTTTCTTGGACTTTTAATGGGTCCCACTGAGGGACACAACTGAGAAAGTGTCCCCAGGTAGAGCAGAGAACTGGAGGCAATGATGACAGGTGAGGACAAAGAGAAGCCAAGTCTGGTGCCCTGGGGCTCAGAAAGGTCTGTGCCACCAAGGGCTGTGAGGAGACACCTTGTCCTGAGGCCCTGGGGCCTCCTGGCACAGCCCCAGCCAGGCTGGGCACTGTCAGCCCCTTGTCCTGCCCTCAGCATCCCCCACTAGCCGACATCCCAGTGGCCTCAAGAATCTGCTGGAAGGAGTCCCTGGGGAGCCTTGCTCAGGAATGGCCCTGGGGAGTCTTTAATGCTCCCTGAAGGGATTGCAGGTTTTTGAAAGGACTTTGAGTTTGGCTTTTGCCTTGGAGTCTCTGAGAGGTTTGTGCAATCATGGCCTCCAATTATCTGCAGTAATTATTCCCTGGAGAGGCTTTGTCAGTAACAACACTCAGTGGAGGTCATTAATATTTCATGGTTCTTCAGTTATTTTAAGGTACTTGGTGTTTCACTTTTGATACAGACTCTGTGAGAGTTTTGTGCAATCATGCCCCCAATTATCTATTTTAACGAGTCCCTTGAGAGCTTTGTACTGAAATTTAGCAGGGCTCATTAATGCCTAAAGATACTCAAGATTTTTAAGGTACTTTATGGATTTAAGAATACTTTTAGGTACTTTTAAGGTGTTTCCTTCCCAAACTGAGTGTCTGAGAGGCTTTTGTGCCATTCTGGCTTCCAATTCTCTTTTCCAAGGACTCCATGAGGAGCCTGTGTTGGGTATCTTCGCCCCTTTCTGTTTTACAACCAAGATGGAACTGAAAGAATTTTGTAAGACTTTCTAAAAGCATCCAAACAAACATGGGACAATTAACAATACAACAGCAACCACTAAGAGAATGAATAGTCCTGTTTTAGCTAGATATCATCCAACCCTTTAGTCCCTTGGATTGGAAGAGTTCATTGACCCAGTCTTTGTTTTCCACTTGAAGCTTCTTGAACCCTTTCTTCAGTACCTGAATGCCCTTATGGATTGACTCGCTGTGGCTGGAGAGGTTCATGCAAAACATGCCCTCAGAGTCTACACAGCCATGCCCATGTGCCCAGAATAAAAACTTTATCGCTCTTTTGCAAGGTGGCATGTCTGATGGTCTATTTCTCTGAGAGCACGCCACTCAATGTGAGGGAGGTAGCATTGGTTTGCTTACTTGACAGGCACCCAAGATGGTCTGCTTGTCCTAAAGCTTTAGCTGCAGCCACCCAAGGTGGTCCAAATTGGGAGTGCTGCCATCCGATACCTGGATTAAAGCTTTCAAAGCCATCTCTTTGGTATCATTCAATACTTCTCTGGCGATACCTACTGGTTGATCGTCTGGTAGGCTGTGTTGTCCTTCTCCAGCTAGATGGTTGATTGTCAATTCCCCCCTTGCCTCATTATTAGCATAGTCTGCTATTAATTGATTCAGCAAACACTTCCATCCCTCTTCCCACAGGGTGTATTTTGTAGGTGAGAACAACATGGTCATAATATATTTTAAATCATAGGGGGTTAAGACATGTGCTTTAACCATGGCCCTCATTAGTCCATTAAAACAAGGTAAGTCCTTCCTATGGTCTTTACCTGCCCGACACAGCTCCCTTATTTCCCCAGAAACCAATGGCTGTTACCTGGGATTCGGCCCTCTTCTTTCATAACATACAGGGGCCACAAGGAGTTTTGAGACTATTTGCCAGTCTCCTTCCTTAACTGATTCTTTCCAGATCCTTTCCTGGGGATCTTCTGGGGTTGACGGGTGGGATGGTTCTGGGGAATCCAAACTGTCTTCTCGGGAGGAAGAATAACTTGGAGGAGAATTATTTGGATTAGAAATAGTGGGACCGTTGGGCTTGGTACCTTGAGCATAGGGTTATATTGTTGCCGGAGGGTGATGAATATGACGCTGCCATTTTGTCAGGTGTTGGGGAGGAAGGGCCTTGATTTAGGATGGCAGACTTCAGGGCTGGTCTTCTGGAGGCATGGCCCAGGCTGAAGGTGGAATGATTGAAAGTGGGCGCGTGACGTCTGGAGGTTCATTCAGGGCAGAATAGAAGGTTGTGGTAGCAGGAAGCGGAGGAGCCAAGGTGGAGGGAGGACGGTCAGGCTCATGGGCATCTGGAAAATTTTTAATGATCCACCTCACAATTGATTTTTTTTTGTTCTTTGAAGATACTTGGTCATGATCAGTGAGAATTAACTTAAAGCATCCATATACACACCTTTCTACTTTGGACTTCCAGCTGCCCATTTTTCTCTTTCTCGGCCTTAGGTGGAAGAGCCACTGGAACACCCCAAATCAGTTAAGGGATGTTGATTCATATTGTAAAAACACAGTGGCAAAATGGGCAATAATTCTTCTGCCTTTCCCCAAACCCACCTGCAATCCTACATAGGTGCAACCATCATTGTCCCTGGAGATCCTGGCCAAGGTCCCTCAAAGCAATGATGAATGTGCCAGCCCAGCACAATCCAAAATCCCGGGGAGCGCTGGCCTATCCATCAGCTAACCCCAGCTGACATGACTGAATGTCAGGGTCCCTGTTCGGGTGCCAAAGGTCACAATGAGGGTGGCTGTGACAAATCTTTCTGGTTCCCAAACTTTAGGGCAAGGATGGTGAAAATGAAAAGAAGCAGATGCTGGGGAAGATGAAACATGAAAGCCTTCTAAATATGATTGCCTGGCAAAAGATTTTGAGAATATGGAAACTATAAGTGAGATTGAAATGAAAGCAAGCTTTGAGATACCAAGCCTTAGTTACTGTAATAGTGGAAAACAATGGTATGCCCGACTGAAGGTAGTCTTCTTTTGATGAAACAATACCCTCTGCTTGCAGACAAGTCCAAGTGTCAGAGCAGACTGTACTAGTTTGTCAGAAGGAGTCCGAAGTGTAGTTTTCAGGGTTTAAAATGTAGCACAGTATGGTAATGTAATGATTCTTATAGCCTGTATGTAAATGCTATCAGATTTGTATCTTGTACTATATTGGTTAGTGAAAATTAGAATATACAGCACAGAAGAAGATTTATTGTATAGTAATGGAAACTCCCCTCCTCTTTTGGGCATCCATTTTGGGCGTCTCTTTCAATCTCCTCTTTTGGGCCTGCTCTGAGCTGTGGCTGGCAGCTCCAAACAAGGTCCCTGCACCCACACCCTTTGCAATAAACCACAACTTCCAAGACCTGGCTTCAGAGATCTCTGGTCTCCATCCGTCCCAACCGTCCAAGCCCCTGATGATCCTACAAGCAGGATCAATGAGTTTGCCCAAAAAGAACTTTAGTAACAGGTGAAAAACAATTAACATGGAGAAGTCAAGCGCAGTGCAAGGGGTGGGATTCAAAGACCTGAGATAAAGGCGAAGCAACAATATATACACTCGAGGGTAGAACACTCTAGAACAATAACCATATAGGGGACACAAGTAACCAGTAGGGGAGGAGAACTTGGACAACTTAGCATAACAACACTAAAGGCTCATGGGGGAACTCTCTAACTCACCTTAAGTTAAACAAATGATTCCCAGGGCTTGAAACTCAAGCCCAGTACTTCCGAGGTAAAATCTGTCTGACTGAGTTACAGCTGGGCTAACTCACACACCGCTGTTTTGCTCTGGTCCCTTGGGACCGTGTGGCCCAACAGAGCCACAAAGATGTCCTGGGTTCCACAAGGCTCCACAGTATCACAATGGTCCCTTGGATCCATGGTGCTTGGCAGTGTCACAATGGCCCCTTCATTTTACAAGGCTCCCAAGTGTCACATTGGCCTCCATAGGAAGGAAATCACGCAGCCCTCATGTTTCAGGAGCTGATGAACAGCAATCACCAGATGCCAAGGCAAGCCTGACCTGTCTGTCCTGGCAGGTTTCCTTTGAGCAACTCTTAGATTTTTGAAATGATGAATGTGGAGTCCTAATTTAAAACATTTGTGCCTGGAGAAGAGGGATGGGGTTTTTTTCATAAAAAGAAAAGCACAGAGCCCTTTCCAGTGTTTGGAAAACAGGTGAGTGCTGCCCCTCAGGAGTCAAAGACCAGCCAGACTTGTCTGTCCTGGGAGCTTTTGTCTGGGAGCAATCCTTGGATACACAGAAATTTGGAGGTGGAATACTAATTTTGGCCATGGATGCCAGGAAAAGATGGACAGCTCTTTTCCATAAGAAAGTGCAGAGCCTCAGTGTTTCAGCGGCAGATGGGAGTGGCATTCCACATTCCAAGGTCAGCCAGACCTGTCAGGTGAACCATGGGAGGCCAAGGCAGCCACACCTATTTCATGTTGCCTTGGTTCCACAGGGCCCTGCAGTGTCACAATGGCTCCTTGCTTGTATGAGGCCTTGCAGTGCCGCAATGGTTCTCTTGCTTCCATGATGCCCTGAGGTGTCATAATAGCTCCTTGGTTACACAAGTCCTTAAGGATCCTAATGGTCTCCATGGTTCCACAAGCACAAGGCACCACAGTGCCATAATGGACTTTGGTTTCCATGAAGCCTCACTGTGTCCAATGGCCCCTTGGTTCCATTGGGGTCCAGTAGTGCAACAATGATTCCCTTGGTTCCACAACTTCCCATAGTGTCACAATGGCCCCTTCCTTCCATAAGGCCCTGCAGGGTCACAATTGTCTCCCTGATTCCATGGGGCCTTGCAATGCCACAATGCTCTCCATGGATCCATGGTGCCCTGCAGGATCACAATGGCCCTTTGGCTCCACGAGGCCCTGAAATGCAGCAATGGCCTCTTGATTCCACAAAGCCCTGCTGCTTCACACTGGCCCCTTGGGACCATGCAGCCCAACAGACCCACAAAGATATCCTTGGTTCCACAAGGCCCCACAGTGTCACTGTGGCCCCTGGGATCCATGATACCCTGCAGGGTCACAATGTTCCTCTTGGTTCCTTAAGGGCCTACAGTGTAACAGGTTCCACAAGGGCCTGCAGTGTCACCATGGTCCATTGTTTCCACAATGCTCCGCAGTGTCACAATGGTCTCATAGGAAGGAAACAAGTGAGCCCCAGTGGTGCAGGGGCAGTCACCAGAGAGGCAGTCACAAGAGGCCAAGCCTAGCCAGACTTGTGTCATCCTGATTTTTTAAGATTTTCAAGCCTTCTGATGTTGACATTCTTGTGGGGAACTTTCTTACACACTTTCTATAAATAACTCACTGTTTTGCATTCCTTTATGGAGGACGAGAGAGTTGAAGGGCTGTTGGTTTGACCAGTATCATTGGAGAGGTGGCACTGTCACCTTCCGATCAGCTGTCACTTTTGGAAAACTATAAATGTTGGAGTCAGAATATAAACTTCACATTTTTTCTTCACCTTGAGAACAGCCATGTGTGCTTCTGTTCTTTCCTGTCCTCTAGTGACATCAGGTGACTGCCAAAGTGTACTGCAGCCTAGGCTGAGACAGAGTCTGGATTGCCGGTATTGTCCCCCCTCTTTGGTGCTTTGCCCGCTGTTCTTGGGGTGATGGCAACCTCTGTGGGTTTCGAGAAGGATTTCCTCATTTTGGACCTCTGGAGGGGGTCCTGGAGTGGAAACAGGTTTCTATTTCCTGGTATGATTTTGAGCGATTGCTTCTGTGGGCCCGAGAGCGAGGGCTCTTTTCGGACTCTGGGAAGGTGTTCTCCAAGGAGAAGTGGTCTCTTGTGGGGGTCCGCCGCATGAAGGCCCTCTTTGATGATTGCACCGTAGATGTGGGATTGCTGCTGGTGCAGTGGAAAAAGTGTGAGGATCTTTGGTGGGAGTCTGGTTCTTGTACCCCTCGGAGTTCCCAGTGGAGCCCTTCTGTCTCAGACATGGGCAAGGGGGAGTTTGAGTTTCTGTGTGATGTGGAGCTCTCTCCCCACCCTGGGACAGTGTGCTAGGGGATGGGTCCAACTGGGAGATGGTGATGGTTCCCCCAGGGTGGATTTGGCTGTGCCAGGCTCCCTTGTGCCGCTCTGCAGTGATGCGGCTCCACAGGCTGCACCTCTCTCGGCACCCCTCCCCTCCTCCATGTCGGGGATAGGGCCCCGCGCCAGTCTCGTCCTGTTGCAGACATCTTTTCGTTAAAATCCTTTCATTAGGATTTTTCCTGCTGAAGCTGAGACCTTTCAGAAACAAAGTGTAAACAATGGTTATCTGCTGCTGTGTAATGCAACAGGTGGATCCGTGATTGGTCTCCTGTGGATGTTTGGATTTACTGACCACTCCGGCAGAGGTGGGTCTTGCTCTCTGCTGAGACACAGATCTTTGTTATTCATTCTTTTCGATTCTATTCTTAGCTAAGCCTTCTGAGAAACCTTTTTCTTTCTATTTCTTTTTAGTTTAGTTATAATGTAGTATATATATAATAAAATAATAAATCAAGCCTTCTGATCATGGAGTCAACATTCTCGTCTCTCTCTCATCCTGAAAACCACTGTGACCACCATCACATCGTCCCAGTCCGCAGTGGGTTTGCAGACCATGCTGGAACCTGTGCCCACCAAGGCGCCCCTGCCAGGACTGTGGCATGACAGGACGCTGAGGTATTTACCTTTAGTGTGAATGCCGACACGGCCGGTGAGAGGCTGGTGGGTTCCCGGGGCCATGGCCCCTCCTCTTTGATATTGTGGACGCTTCCCTCGTGCCAGGTGACTGTGTGTCTGAGGAACCCTGAGCGTTTCTGGCAAGAAGCCAAAACTAAGATTGACGAGATGACTGAGCCTGTCACTTCATGGCATCTGCTGGGTCGTGGAGCGGCCTCCTCTGGCTCTGCCGGTGCTGCAGGGGGTGCAGGGGGGAGTGGTGTTGACCTGGCTCCCAGTCAGTCATCGCCTCTTGTCCCTGTGGGGCCCAAGGACCAGGACACAGCAGGTGCGGTGGCTTTGCCAGGGGGTTCCCAGGCTTTCCCTGTGCTCAGGGGTGTTACTCATGAGCCCCTTTCACATAAGCTGGAGAGGGAAGTCTGTGATGTGGTTGCTCAGCACTGTTATGAATAAGAAGCTTCACTAGGCCAATATTCAAGCAGCAATCAATTTATTATTTAATATGGTAAAGTGTGAGCAATACAGCTCTGTGTACAGTGGGGGAAGTTTTCCCTCAAACTGCACACCGATAATTGAAGGTTACAGGTATTTATAGGGGTACTCATCAGGTTTTTTTCAGCAATTTTTATTTCCAACCTTTTACTCATCAGCAATTTTTATTCCAAATTACTACATCAAAATTCTATACACTATTGTGATTTTAATTTCTCAGGATGTATCTCAAATGAGTATTCTCAGATGGTGACGGTCCAGTTTCCAAAAGAAGAAAGACGAATCCCATCTGGTGAAGTCCAGCTTCCCAGATGTGTCCACCTTATAACTGCAGAGACTCTAAATCTCATAACAGTGATGTCTAGCTTCCCTTCGGTCGAAACCATAAATCCTTGAGGTGATGTTCATCTTCCTTTCTCAAGCTGTTTTTCTCTGCTTCAATAAGGCGTGAGATAAGCATATTTCCTTTATATATATTCCAAAGCTATAGTTTCAAGGATAAAAGTAATATTCTAAAATTACACTTCAAAAGGTTATTATTGCAGAGCTTTTTATTGATTAAATGCAAGCAAAAAGCAACATCTTTAACACCTTAATTCCAATGCTCTTAAATAAACCAGGGTTAATTGCAAACAAAAGATAAGTTCAAAGGCCTTTTTCCATGCTTTATTTTCCTCAGTTATTATTAGAATTCACAGCTCTCCCATTGTCGGGGTCCACACATTTTGCATTCACAAATACACACATCGCCTGTTTGTACCTGACATGAAACACAGCTTTGCATCTCACACTGCTTTGCTGCAAAAGTCCTGCTGCACACACTGCGCAGTGTGGAAAGCCAAGAGAAGCTGCAGCTGGTGGCAATCTTGTGACAGAAGCTTGACCTTGTTCTCCATGAGAGGTTCTTGGGAAGAGCGGACAGGAGAAGATTCCTGGAAAACTTTAACAGCTTTCCAGAAGTGAAATGAAAATGAAAGAAACAATCCAAGATGTTTTCCTCTGTTTATTTCTATAGTCCCCTTTTCCATGTTGCACTGCTTCTCCATCCCAATAATTCCAGATGCACGTCACCTCTAAAATTGGTGACTTAGTGATTTTTAGATGCTCCAAAATACCATGAGCCACACACAGTTTTCCTTCCCCTGTTTTTACAGGAAAGCAACACTGGAGGTGTCAGTGCAGTGCTGGGCTCAGGTAGGAATCCTACCCCAAGGGAAGTGTCCCGACAGTGTTTGACCCTCAGCAAGGACAATGCACAGCAGCAAGCGAGGGGATCGCTGTGCCAGGGTGCAGGAGTCAGGGCTCTGCATCCGGGCTCAGCACTGCAAAGTTCCCGTGTTTGGGCAGACGGAGGGGCTGTCCCCAGGGCGCGCGGGGCTCGAACGTGGGGCTCGTGGGGCGAGCGGGGAACGGACACGGGGACGAACGGCCCCGGCGCTTCAGTTGCAGCGGCGGCAGCAGCAGCGGCGGCAGCAGGAGCGGCGGCAGCAGAAGCGGCGGCAGCAGAAGCGGCGGCAGCAAAGAGATATTTTGATTACTCTCTTTCTTTCTCTTCTCTCTATCTTCCTCTCTCTCTCCCTTTCCCGCTTTCGGGCACCCTTCTCTCGGGGTCCCTTGCCCGGCGTCCCTCTCCTCTCCCCGCCTCCCTCTCCCCTGCAGGGCTGGGCCATGCCCCCGGCCCGCCCCCGGCCCCGGGCGGGGCTGTCCCGTGCCCGGCCCCGGCCGTCCTGCCGCGGTCTCGCCTCCGCCCGGCTCTGGCTGTACTGGCGATGGCGCTGCTGGGCGGGCATCAGTGCCTGGGGCGGGGGCGGCATCGCCGCCTTTTGCCTCCGCCTGGCCCGAGCCCGGCCCCAGACCCGACGCAGGGTCCGGTCCCGACCCCGGTCCCGACCCCGACCCCGGCCCCGGCCCCGCCCCCGGCCCCGGCCCCGGCCCCGGCTCCTCCCGGACCCCGCGGAGCACACACGCGGCGCGGCCGCTCCCGCCGCCTCCGCTGCGGCTTCCCCGGCCCGAGCTCCGCCGCTCGGCAGCGCGGCCGCCGGCCCCGAGCCTCCCGTGCCGCGTTCCCGGGAGCGAACGCCTGGGCATGGCCGGCCCGGGGCGGGTGAGGGGCGCTCGGGGGTCATTGCTGGCCCCGGGCCGAGCGCTGACAGCCGCGTCCCGCCCGCAGGGACGGCGCAGGAGGCCCTGCTGGAGCGGTACCGGCTGGGATCGCTGCTGGGGCGCGGCGGCTTCGGCAGAGTCTTCTCGGCCACGAGGATCTCGGACGGCGCCCCGGTGAGCGGCGGGGCCGGCGGCGGGCGCAGGAGGAGGGGATGGAAGAGGAGGAGGGCGGAGGGCGGAGGATGGGGCTCGCAGTGCGGGCGGCGAGCTCACCCCGCTGCTGCCCTTGGCTTGCAGGTGGCCATCAAAAGGGTGCCACGGAACCGCGTCCGGCACTGGGGCGAGCTGGTGAGTGAGCGGGGCCAGCAGCCGGGGCTGCCGGCCGGGGATGAGCCGGGGCCCGGCACGGCGGGAGCTGCCAGGACGCCCCGAGGGAGAGCGGGCGTGGGGCCAGCGCAGGGCGCAGAGCATCCCGGGCTGGCTGAGGGCTTCCCCAGGCCTGGCACGGCATCGGCCCCACTGACGGCATCGTGCTCCTCCCGCAGCCCGACGGCACCAGCGCACCCCTGGAGATCGTGCTGCTGGCCAAGGTGTCCACTGGCTTCCCCGGTGTGGTCCAGCTGCTGGAGTGGCTCGAGCTCCCCAACTGCATCGTGATGGTGCTGGAGCGGCCAGAGCAGTGTCAGGACCTGCAGCATTTCATTGGGGCACGGCGGTTCCTGCCCGAGGAGGAGGCGCGGGAGCTGTTCCGCCAGGTGCTGGAGGCCGTGCGGCACTGCACCAGCTGCGGGGTCCTGCACAGGGACATCAAGCCAGAGAACATCCTGGTTGACCTGGACACCGGGCAGGCCAAACTGATTGACTTTGGCTGTGGCACCTACCTACAGGACGCAGTCTACACTCACTTTGCAGGTGAGCCTACACAGGGCTGTGCTCCCGCTGCTGACATCTCATGGCCCAACATCTCCCAGCCCAAGCTGGCTGTGGCATTGGGAGTTCTCCCTTTTGCTGCCAGTCAGGGCACTGAATCTTCAGCTGAGTTGCTTCAGAGCAGGGCTGGGTGGGCAGCCATCTTCCAGCCCTGCTGGCAGCCTTTGCCAGCCACTCTGCCCAGGACTAGGGCTGGGCTGGGGCAGCCAGCCCGACCAAAACCCCCGTGGGTGGGGGTAGCAGAGAGGGGGGCTGGAACCTGTGCCCCAGCCACTTTGGTGTGCAGATGAGAGGAAGGGCTTGGACTGCTCCACTCGCGCTGTTTGCCTTGGCTTCATAATATTTTGGGGGCAATGCAGGCAGGGAGGATAAAGGTGGGTTTTTTCCCCAGCATGGAGTAGGTTTTTCCTTTGCATGTCATGGTCGGGCCTAGCCAGGCTCCCCTCTTCCAGCACCAGAGGCTTCTTTTCCAACCCTAACTTTGTGCACAAGTCCCAGGTGCTGGCGAGAGGGCAGTGGTCACCCTGTGTGCAGGCGCAGGGATGCTGGGGCCAGGCTCTGGGAGCAGCAGCATCCCCCTGATGAACTCCATCTGTATTCCATAGGAACACTGTCGTACAGCCCCCCAGAATGGAATGACTTTGGCTGGTACCACGGCGAGCCAGCTACCATCTGGTCCCTGGGCATCCTGCTGCACCAGATGGTCTGCGGGGAGCACCCTTTCAGGAGGGGCCAGAACCTCAGCTGGGGCCAGCTCCCGCTGCCACAACGGCTCTCTCAAGGTGGATCCTCTTCTCTGGGCACGGGGGGAATGCCAGTGCTGGGAGCCAGCAGCGGGGTCGTGGGCATCCCGCTCTGGCAGCTGCTGAGGAGGTGGCACATGTCCTGCTCTCCTCCAAAACAGGGAATTGATGGGAAAGTTTAGGCCCGGCTCTGAGCACATCCAGCATGGCCTGGGCATGGGAATAGTGGGGTAAAGCAGACAGGAGCCTTCTCTGGCTGACCGTCAC
This sequence comes from Melospiza georgiana, assembly GCF_028018845.1. Classification (NCBI taxonomy): domain Eukaryota; kingdom Metazoa; phylum Chordata; class Aves; order Passeriformes; family Passerellidae; genus Melospiza; species Melospiza georgiana. Next base: position 3,487,010 of record NW_026652215.1, read on the forward strand.
TTTCTGCTTTCTCTCCCCAGAGTGCAAAGACCTGATCAGGTGGTGTTTATCCGTGAACTCCTTGGACAGACCCGCACTGGAAGACCTGTTCTGTCATCCTTGGATGTGGGATATTCCTCTGCCGTAGAAGAAGGGAGAGAGCCACAGGCACACTTTGATCCAGAGCCCTGGTAAGTTCCTGCTCCACATATGCCTTGGCAGTCAGAAGCAAAGGAACCCAGAGCTTTTTGTGCTGCCAGTGTCACTGCACCGGGGTCATGGGATGGGAACACACAGCCCTTGTGCTGGAGCTGAGCTGCTCTGCCCAGCACTGGTGGCCGCCATCCCAGCTGGTTTTGTGTGTCCTGGTTCCCTGACAGCTGGGGCACTGGGCAGAGCCCTGAGAGCCTGGTCTGCCCCCAGGGAAGGAGCCCCTGGAGAAGCTGTACCCGGTGGGGATGCTGCTGCTGCTGCTGCTGCTGGAGACAGCGAGGGTGACATCAGGGATGACAAGCTCTTCCTCAGCCTGGCCACGGGAGGCTGAAGGTGATGCACTTTGATTCTGGCACCTTCTTCAAAGCCAAACTCCACAGGGAATTTGCAGATGAGTCCCCACCCAGGGAAATTCTGCCAGATTTGGGCATTGCCCAGCATCGCGGGGAACCAAAGGCTCCCCCTTTGCTGGGGCAGATGCAGCTCATTCTTCAGTCGCTGCCCAGCTGCTTTTGGCAGGGCTGGGAGGAGGGGCTGGGGTGGGTACGAAATGGGAGTGGGCTCCTGGCCCTACCAACAGCCCCCAGCACCCACCGTGCCCTGGGCTGGGGCTGGGGCTGGGGCAGCCAGCCCAACACAAACAAAGCCCCATGGTGGGAGCAGAGGTGGGGCTCCAGAACCTGTGCACAGCTGCTTTGCTGTGCAGGCAAGGAAGGGCTGGGCTGCTCCACTGCCCTTGTTTGCTTCGGGGTCACCGTGATTTTGGGGGGCAGTGCAGGGAGGAAGAGAGAAAGTGTGGGCTTCCCTCACCAGTGGGTGGGTTTTTCCTTGGCATGCAGGGGTTGGGCCTTCCTCAAGGCCCTGACAGAGATAAGAGTTTTTAGCATTTTTCTTGTTTTCCCTTTCTGTCTCTAAACTCTTTTCAATAACGTGTTTTTTGTTATTCCAGAGGAAGCGTTCCAGGTGGTCCAGTCTGGATGGGGAAGTGCTTGGGAGCAGCTGTGGCGTGGATGGGCCGTGCCCTTGGAGAAGGCTGAGGCCATGGTTTGGGAGCAGCTTTTCTTCCAGCCGTGGGTGGCGTGAGGTGGGTCCCTGTGTGCTTGGCAGGGTGGGATCAGAGCTTTTGGGAGCTGGCAGCGAGCACAGGAGCATCCTGCTCTGGGCAGCTGCTGAGGGCTGGATGTGCCGTGGCTGGCTGCAGGCTGGGCACGTGTCCTGCCCTCCTGCTCTGCTGCCAAAGGCAGCAGGGATGGGCAGCTCTGGGCACAGGTCTGGGCACAGCCAGCATGGCCTGGGCACCGCAGGCCTTGGCACAAGGGCACAGGAGCCCTCAGCTGATGGGCGGTTTCTGCTTTCTCTCCTTGCAGCCGGGCTCTGCGGGTGCTGAGGCTGCTCTGGGCTCTGCCAGGGCTCTGCTGGGCTCAGCCCTGTGCCCAGCTGGGCTGGCTCTGCCCTCACATTGCTCTGACAGCTTTGCATCAGCCTAGCCCATTGCGAGCACAGTGCCTGAGCTTTCTGCTTTGGCAGGTGAGTGAGACTCTGCTGCAGGCCCAGAGATTGCAGCTGGGGACACACATCCAATTGGCAAGGACCCAAACTCTCCACAGTCCCAGCTGAATTCCTGGATCTGTACAGGGTGTTTTGTGTGTCCCATTCTTCCTTCTTGATTGGCTGGAATTGTGCAATTGCACTTTCTTCCTCCTCTAGAACTGCCACGAGTGGGCCAAAGCAGGCAAGTTGGCCATGCTCCTGAGGCAGTGCAGTCTGGAGCTGGTGGATGGAGAATTGCCCTTCTGCACTGCCAAACAAGAGCAAAAAGCTGTAAGTGGGACTTTGTGTCTCTAAGAAATCCATGACAGTTTCAAAAGGAATGTGTAGCTCATTCCCAGGCTGAGAAGGAAGATCATCTTGGAAAGGATTTGTGCTTCGACACAGTTTCCATTCCCAGTCCTGCTTGGAGCTGGAATGGCACAAAGCAATTTCCTCTTTCTTCGACCACAATTTAAAATAACAATATTGGAAACAATCCCCAAAAACTTTTTATAATGATTGCTGAGGTAAGTAAGATGGATCCATGCCATCAGCACATTTACAAAATAAATAACTGAGTACTGTTTCAAAAGATCAGTTACCTCTTAAATCAAAGTTAGAGAAGATTTTCCACTGCAGACTTGGGTTTTGTTGTTATCTTTCATATTTTATAAAGTTTTTTATTGCTTTTTTTTTTTTTTTTCTTTCAATAGAAAACATGTCCTACAAAAGGAATGTTCTTTGCTTCTGGTTCCTGTGTGGAGCAGCTCCCTTCCTGCTGGCTGAGCTGCTCAGGCAGAGCCCGGCAGCTCCTGGCCCTGCAGGGCTGAGACTTTTCCCCGTTGCTGGGCACAGACTGATGGAGCAGCACTGCTGAACTCGGGCACACACGGGGACCAGCAGCAGCTGCCTTTGGCCACCTGAGGCTCCAAGGCCCAAACTCTGAGCAGCCAGGGCTGGAAGAGACTGGCAGGATCTGGTCCCTGACTCTGGGCAGACAGGACTGCACAAATGACCCCACGGCAGCAGCAGCAGCAGCAGCAGCAGCAGATGGAGCTGACTGTCAGCACAGCCCCTGCCCCTCTTGCCTCCCGTGTGCAGCGGTGTCACAGCAGCCTGAGGCACCTGGGAGCCCCCAGTGCCAGCAGGGACTGGAGATGGCAGCCTGGGCTCCTGGAGGCTGTGCAGGGAATGGAGCTGGGCACTCCCTGTCCATGGGGAGCTTCCAGATGGAAAAGGCTGCTGTGCCCAGGCAGCTGCAAGGGCACAGAAAGGAGGCTCTGGAGCACTGGATCTGTGCCAGTGCCACAGTCCTGGGCAGCAGCCAGCGAGCCCTGGGGAACAGAGGGCACAACAAGAGGGACAGAACCAGGCAAGGGCAGAGACTGGAGAGAGCCAGGCCCGGGAGCAGGAACAGCTGCTCCATTGCACTCTTGGAGAAAGCTCTTGGCTGGTTCAAAGCGCTGAAAGGCGTGAAGGGCAGAGAGGAGGCCACAGCAAACAATGCTCCTGTTTGCACAGCCTCCCCTCTCCGTGTCCCAGAAGGAATTGCATGGACTGTGTTCTTCTCTCCGAGCCGTCTTGTTCAGCATGAGCAGCTCAGCACCAGGAGCTGAAGGAGCTGAAGCCTCAGGCCACAGGAGCTGGGCAAGAGGGAACTTTTGGAGCAAAGGAATGCTGCTAAAATAGCCCCAGCTGAATGCAGTGGATATAATCATGGAATCACAGAATCCTTTCTGTTGGAAAAGCCCTCTGAGCTCACCCAGTGCAGCTGGTCACTCAGCAGTGCCAAGCCCAGCACTAAACCACGTCCCTGAAGTGCCAAGGCCTGGACACCAGCCCTGAGTGAGGCCTGGACAGCAGGCCCTGAGCCAAAGGTGGCCTCTGGATGAACCTTCCAAGCAAAGGTTATCTTTGTATCTGCTCCCTGATGAAATATGCATGGTCATTAACACTGATAATAGATGTAGCCACTCCTTAGTGAAACATGTATTGACCTTTGTGTATTTAGAAGCCAGACAAGGCCATGAAATCTGACATCTGACCTTATTTGAGGCTGTATGGTCAAAGTCACCTCCCTTGGTTCCTCCTTGAGCCCTGGCCAGGCTTTGGGAGGGACCCAAGAGGAGGATGAAAGCAGATGTTGCCACACTAGCAGTGCTGTCAGTTTGTTCATTCAGCACTGTCAGAGCTGGGCCCTCTCCCAGCAGGGTTGTAGCCTCACCTGGGGCCGGAGGCACCTGCAGGAATTCCCAGTGCCCAGGAGTGGCTCTGCAGCCCTTGGCTGTGACAGCTTCCCCAGCTGCTGTGTGGGTCTGGGGGATGGTAAAGGCTGAGGGTAAATGCTGCTGGATCTTTCTTAATCACTGCAGGCAGTCTTTGGTGGGGATGGTTGGGTGCATTGCTGAGCTGCTCCTTTTGTGATTCTTTGCTGCTCTGAACTGCAGGAAATGACACTGATTCCTTCAGTTGGAGTCTGTGTCTTTGGTGCTGACTTTGGCCACTGGTAAAACAAAACTGGCCCAGTCTGGCCAGATGCCAACAAAATGTCACTTGTTCAGTGTAAATGTGAGGAATCAGTGCCATCAGAAATTCCCAGCTGGGAAGCCCTTCCCTGGAGTTCCCTGGCTCTGGAGTGGGCTGAGGTTGGAACCCCATGGGAGCAGTGGGGCAGTCAGGTAAAAGAAGCTGCACACCTGGATGGTTTCAAATGCATCCAAAAATTGCACATGGAAAAGGAAAAGACCTTGTGGGTTTGGGCAGACAAAGCTGAATTTGCTGAGAGCACATAGGAAACAGCACCTTCAGGAGGAGCAATTATTGTTGGAATGCTCCCACATGGAGCAACAAAAGAAGGTTTTAATCTTGAGCTCAGATGCTCTTGTGCAAGTGAAATATCAATATAATAAATAAGTATATACATATTTATAGGATAATACGACCTTCATGTTTATATTTATAGATTTTTATAGATATATTTCTATATCTGCGTATCTATATCTATATTTCTATATCAATATGTACATGTAAAATAAGAATAATGTAAAATATTGACAATAATAATGTGAAATGCTGACAATACTAATTTGGAATCTTTGGCTGCTCAGGGATGTAACACTAAACACCCTACAGAACAGGATTGGCCAGGACCCTAATATCAGTGGTCAACTTTGTGAGATTGTATACAACGGAAAAAGGATAAAGAGATGAAATTGGCTATTTTTACAGGGTGTGCTGATACTGTGATGCAGAGTGCTTTGTCTCTTCCTGTGAAAAATACAGTGATTAGGCCTGCAGGGTTTTTCATGTACCAGACTATGCACAAGCTGCAGGATTTGGTTGAAAGGGTGAAGGGGTTGTTAAAAGAGCAGTTGGAAAAATGTGGAGATGGGAACCTTTGCCCATGGAGAACCCATCTCCCAGATGTGCTCCATGCCCTTACAATGGCCCACTGGGGAAATGAAACCCCCTGGCTGTGCATGGCTGCCCCCAATTTGCAAATCCAGCCATGGGCAGTGAGACTTGGGCTGCCTGGGAAATTGTTCTGGCTGTGATGGCCCCTGGCAGGGCCAGCCCAGAGGCTGCAGGGCTGGGCCTTCATGCATTGGAATTAATGTGGAGAAATTCAAAGCAAATGAGAGCTGTCAATTCTGAAACAGGAGTTCAGATTCCTCCAGGACACTTTGCGTTGGTAACTGCTCCCTTGGAGCTTGGCCTTGCAAAGTGTTCCTGTCATGGCAGGAGGAAATGATGCAGAATATCAAGGAGCAATTACAGTAATTCTGTAAACAATAATGAACAAGATTGGATTATTCAACCCTGTGACAGGCTAGCACAAATATTGATCTTGCAATTTTAAGAACGATTGTGAAAACAGGAGATCCAGCTCCAGTCACCACTCTTTGGGGAGATAAAGGGTTTGGATGCAGCAGCCCTAATAATGGAGCCAGAGTGTGGGTCCGGAGGCCAAAAGGCCCTCCCGAGGCAGCTGAAGGAGCAGCTCCTGGGAAAGACAACTCTGAGTCCTGAACCCTGGTCAGGAACAATGGGAATGTGTCCCTGCAGCCAGGGATTCTGTGTGAGAACAAGTAGATCTGACAGGATATTGTTTTACACATCCTGCCAGACCAGATCTCCCTGTTTGCCCCAAGGGCCCTTTGGAACATGCTCTGATCCACGGGGCTCCATGGGAAGGCTGCTGTGACACTGAGGGACTTGCACAGGAATTCCATCCAGGAGCCTGGGTGCCCCTCAGGCACTGGGACCCAGCCCCTTCCAGCCAGAGGAGAAAGGGCCCCCCAAGCCTTGTTAGCCACAGACAGCATGGTAAAGCTGAACAGCAAAGGGCCTGGGGGCATTATTCTGGAATTAAAAAGGTGCCAGCTCCAGGCACAACAGAATTCTTGTTCCTAACTCGAATGAGATTGAAAAAAAAAGAATGAGGAACTGTGTCACTAAAGTACTCCTGATGTCTGTAAGGTGTACCTTGAAAGTCAGCCAGAATCGTTGTCTGCCACAAACACCTCCAGTGTTTCACCAAGGGATTGGTCATCAAAATGTAATGATGGCTTATGATGGATTGCTGAGCTTCTTTTGTAATTCTTTGCTAATGATGATGTGCTTTGCTGAGCTTATCCTTCTGTAAATCTTTGCAGCTGTGCATGATATAAATGACACAATTCCTTAAGTTGGTGTCTGTGTTTTTGGTAGTGACCCCGGGCCCTGGTGAAACAGGGCCCCCTCTTGCCTAAGTGTTCCCTGGGAAGGCAAAAGCCCTCCCTCCAAAATTCCCCCCTTCCTCCCTGTTCCCCCCTTCATACCCTGAGCATGATGCGCTCTGGTCTGGGCTATGCCCGGGCTCAGTTGGGGTCCCCTGTCCTGGCTGTGTCCCTGCCCAGCTCCCCCGCAGCCCCAGCCCCTCCCCAGCGTGGCTGGACGAGGGGCAGGACAGGCCTTGGCTGTGCTGCAGCTCAGCAAGAACAAAACCATCTCTGCGTGCCCAGCCCTGTGCTCAGCACCCGGCCCAGCAGTGTCTCAGTGCCAGGGCTGTGCCCTCAGTCCCTGCCGGGGGTTTCCATGGCAACTGCCAGGCCAGGTGACCCAGGTGTCCCCCCAGTGCCGGTTGCCATGGAAACAGTGCCCAGCCCTGCCCCTTTCTGTCTGGCTGACCTGGCCTTTGGCCCTGGCAGTGCCGGTGGCTGCTGGTTCCTGGTGCCTGAGCGGCCAGCGCGGCACAGGGCAGGTGGCCATGGCACAGCCCCCAGCAAGGGAACCCCTCTGGCTCTGGGCACTGACACCAGCCCTGAGCACGGGCCCAGGGCAGCTTTCCATGGCCACCAACCATCACAACAGCGCCGGGCATTGGTTGCCATGGCACCAAACCAAGGAACGGGTCCCCATGGCCATTGCCATGGCACCTGGTGGCACCAATGAGTGTCACTGCAATTGTACCTGGAACAGCCCTGGCACCGCTTTGTCCAAGGGTTGCCATGGCAGCCGAGGACAGCAACAGCTTTGCAGGCAAGTGGCCATGGAACCTGGCTTCAGAAATTGCTCCTTGGGCTGGTTTCCAAGGAAACCTGAACTGATGGGGGTTGCCATGGCACCCAAACCCAGCAGTGGGGTCATTGCAGTGTCCATGGCAACAGTCCCTTGCAATGCCACCACTGCGTGTTGGGATGATGATCCACCCTCAGAGCTGGCCCAGGGCAGGTCTGGAGTGTTCCTGGTGGCAGCTTGGGCTTGGCACACACTTGAGGAGGATGTCTGTTTGCAGTGGGGAAACTCAGGAGTTTTATATTGCTTCAAAAATCAAAGAAGGAAAATCCCTCTTTGGCTGTGTGCAGCCACTTCTCCAAGCAAAGCAGGTTCCAGGTGAGTGAGGAGAGACACGATGGGCTTTGGGAATGTGGAGCAAGGTTGTCTACACTGGCTCAGAGCTCAAGGCACCGCTTCTCTGAGCAGGCCGGGGCTCCTTAGGAGAGTCCCTGGATCAATATCAGTCACTGAATGCTGCAATCACCTCTTGTGTAATAGGACCAGCAATAAAAGACACCCTTTAAAATAGGACTACATATTTCCTGGAAGCTTTTTGAACTATTTCTCCATACCTGTCAAAGGAAAACCTCCTAATGAACTACACTGGTGCAGAGGGAAATCAAGGCAGAGCCAGGGTTTGTCAGGACTTGCTTGATCCTCATGAGCCTCACTGTGCATGTGGAGCTGAGCCCTTGAACCTCAGGGCCTGGGAGGAGATTGCACAAACCTTGCCAGGAGTCAAAGGCAGAGGAAACACCCAAAGTGTCTCCAGGCATTCATGGCTCCCTTGAGGTCCCACTCCAAAACAGGCTCCTCATGGACTCCTTGGAGGAGAGAATTGGTGGCCAGGATGGCACAAAAACCTCTCAGACACTCAGTGTGGAAAGGAAAATCCAAAGCACCTTCAACACCTTGAGTCTCAAAGCATTAATGAGCCCCATTGTGTGTCAGTACAAAGCTCTCCAGGGACTAATTAATGCAGATAATTGGGGCCATGATTGCACAAACCTCTCCCAGAGTCTGTATCCAAAGGGAAACACCTAGTACCTTAAAAGAACTGAAGTACCTTGAAGCATTAATGAGCCCCACTGAGTGTTGTTACTGAGAAGGCCTCTGCAGGGACTAATTACAACACATAATTGGAGGCCATGACTGCACAAAGCTCTCAGAGACTCCAAGGCAAAAGCCAAACCCAAAGTCCTTTGAAAAACCTGCAGGCCCTGGGAGCATTCAGGAGCCCCCTGGGGCATTGCTGAGCAAGGCTCCCCAGGGACTCCTTCCAGCAGATCCTTGAGGCCACTGGGATGTGGGCTAGGGGCGGATGCTGAGGGCAGGACAAGGGGCTGACAGTGCCCAGCCTGGCTGGGGCTGTGCCAGGAGGCCTCAGTGCCTCAGGAAAAGGTGTCTCCTCCCAGCCGTTGGTGGCACAGACCCTGCTGCTGTTCTCCAGGGCACCAAGAACTGGCTTCTCATTGTCCCCAGCTGCCATCAGGGCCTGCAGCTCTTTGCTCTTTCTGGGGCCTGGGGAAACTTTCTCTGTCGTGTCCCTAACAGGGATCTCTTCAAAGTACAAGAAACTTCAGTGTTTAAATAGAACTGAGTTCTTGAGGGTTTTGTGACATCACAGAGCTGGCTGGGAGGCCATAGAGCAGTGTCTACCATCATAGAGGGTGGCTCTGAGGCATCAGAGAGTGGGTTGTGACACCACTTGGTGGCTGTGTAACATCATAGAGGAAGCTGTGACATCACAGAACAGATTGTGACATCACAGGGTGACTTTGTGACATCAGTCTTCTGCGATGTCACAGCCCTGCTGTATGAAATCACAGGGTGACATAGAGTTTGCTCTGTGACATCACAGGGTCAGTGTGATATCACAGGGTCAGTGTGACATCACAGAGTCTGTGTGACATCATGGGGGCAGTGTGACATCAGAGGGGCTGTGTGACATCACATGGGCAGAATGACATCACAAATGGCTGTGTGACATCACAGGGGCTGTGTGAGGTCCCTGGGGAGGTCACTCTGCCCCAGCCCCCCTCACAGTTCCCCCCAGAGCAGTCCGACCCTGCTCGTGCACAGTGGGGTCCCCTGTCCCCCCGGGTCCCCCTGCCCCCGGCCCCACAGCCTCCCCCAGAGGATGTTCCACGAGATCGACCCCAGAGCCTGACACGGGGATGGGGGACCGGGGCCCTAGGGGTGGCACAGAGGGACAGGGACCCCCTGGCAGTGTCCCTGTGTCCCCCAGGGCTCGAGCCTGGGCCAGGGCTCCTTCACCCTGTTACAAACGAGGGCTTGAGAGCGCTGAAAAAATCCCCAGCAAGGGATCAGCAAAAACCACATTTAATATTAAGGGACAGCAGCACAAAGTTCCTTGGCAAGAGTCACTCTGCTCCTGACTGGGCACTTCAGGCACTCCAAGGACACAAAGCATCAACAAAACCAAACAGAATCCAGGCAATAAAACCAGAAATTAACCTAGAACTGTCCCTGTGTGTGTGTGTGTGTGTGTGTGTATGTGTGTGTGTGTGTGACACAGGGACAACAAGGGCAAGGATAAAAAGAACATGGCCTGAAAGCTTAACAGAGCTCAAACTTAACAGGACTTTACTTATACATTAACCTTAACTGATACTTTCAACCTCACAATTTAGCAAAAGAGCAGAGTATAACAGCATGTAACCTAACTTAAACCTATGACTTCGCAATTTTACAGAGGAATAACACTTAACAATATTGAACTTAACATATAACTTATATTAAAGGTAACAGCTTAGCAAAAGAAAACCTCTCAGCAGCATTTAACTTCACTTAGGCCTTGTGATTTAACCTTCCCTACAGGCCTGACTGACTCAGCTATCCAAGGTACTCCAACCCCTCAGGGAGCAGCATTTCTGCCACATTTCCCCAGCACAGGCACTCCTGTGTGCACACAGACACAAAGAACCAGTGCAAGGCACCTGTGAGCAATTCCCCTGAGGGTAGGGAATGCTCACTGTGGATCCTTTGGCATCTCCCCAGCGGGTGAAGGGTTGAGCCTGGAGGAGTGGGGGGATCAGCCCAGGCTCTGTCGTTGTTCGGGATCCCCGAGTGCAGCAAACGGGAGAGTTCCCGGCTGGGAGAGGCCCCACTCAGAGGGAGTCGCTGGCCCAGGAGAGCTCCAAGGGCTCCTTTTGGAGCGCTGTTTGCAGGGCCCCAAGAGAGGGGCTTCAGTCCCAACAATGGCTCATCCTGGCCGCACTTGGCATCAGCAGCTTTCTTTGGCAGTGTGAGAACAGGGATGTTGTGCCACTGAGGGAACAGAAACAGTTCCCAGGACTGTTGCTAAAGGAACCAGGAGCTGGTTGGGCAGCAGCAGTGGCTGGAGCAGACAGTGTTTGTGATGAGCTGCAGAGGAGCTGAGCCCAGGGGCTGCTGGCCAAGGCCGAGCCCCAGGGAGCATTTCTCAGCTGGCAGGGCGGCCTGAGAAGGGCAGGGGGGAATGCAGCAGCACAGGGCCATGGAACCAAGGGACCATTGTGACACTGTGGGGCCCTGTGAGACCAAGGGACCATTGTGACACTGTGGGGCCTCATGGAATCATGGAGAGCACTGTGACATTGCTGGGCCTCATGGAACCAAGGGGACTGTACTGACACTGTGTGGCTCCATGGAATGTAGGGATCATTGTGACACTGTGAGGCCCCATCGAACCAAGGGTCCATTATGACACCACGGGGCCTCATGAAACCATGGAGACCATTATGACACTGTGGTGTCATGGAACCAAGCGACCATTGTGACACTGTGGGACTCCATGGAACCAAAGGTTCATTGTGACATTTTAAGGCCTCGTGGAACCATGGAAAGACAATTGAGACACTTTACAGCCTCATGGAACCAAAGGGCTATTGTGACACTGAGGGGCCCATGGAATCACAGAGACCACTGTGGCACTCAGGGGACTCATGGAGACCATTGTGACACTATGAGGCCCCATGGAATAAGGAAAGCATTGTGAGACTGTGAAGCCTCATGGAACCAGTGAGACCATTGTGACCCTGGGAGGACCACTGTGATATTATGGGGCCTCATGAAACCAAGAGGCCTTTTTGACACTCCAGGGCTGCATGGAACCAAAGCTCCAGGGTGACACAGAGTGGCCTCCTTTAATCAATGGTCCATTGTGACAATGTGGAGTCAAAGGAGAGCATTGTGACACAGCAAACCCCCAGGGTCCAAAGGTCCATTGAGACATTGCAGTGTTCATGTAACAGAGGAGTCACGTCACATTTTGGGGCCTGGGGAACCACGGAGACCATTGTGACACTGCAAGGGCTCACGGAATCCTTGGGACCATTGTGACACTGCAGGGCCCTATGACACCTGGGGGCCACTGTGACATTATGGGACTCCATTGAACCTGGGGGCCAGCGACACTGCAGGTCTTCTTGTAATCAAGTGGCCATTGTGACACTGCTGGAACCCATGGAATCAAATCACCATGATGACACTGCGGGGCTCCATGGATCCAAAGCACCATTGTGACACTATGGAGCCCCATAAAACCAGGGGAAAACAGAACAGGTCTGGCTGGTTTGGCTTCCCATAGACTGCCTGACTGGTCCAATTGACCTTTGCATGTTGAGGGTCACTTCTCATCTGCTGCTGAAACACTGGAGCTCTGTGCTTTCCTTCCGAATGGAAAAGAACTGTCCTTCTGCTCCAGACACCCATGGCCACAATTGGGATTTCACCTCCAAAGTTCCTTATATCCAGGGATTGTTCCCATAGGAATATTACCAGGACAAGTCTGGCTGGCAGTAGTTTCACAAGGGTCACCTCTCATCTGTCCCCAAAACACTGGGGGAGGCTCCTTGCCCTCCTTCCCATGGGAAAGAACGGTCCTGCTTCTCCAGGTGCCCATGGCCGAGATTGGGTTTCCATCTCCAAAATTCCCTAAATCCAAAATCTGCTATTACTGACATGTGATTAAACCTTCCCTACAGGCCTGACTGACTCAGCTATCCAAGGCTGGCCTTGGCCTACTGAGGCTCTCACCTGCCTTCCAAACCTTGAGGCTCTGTGCTTTCCTTCCTATGGAAAAGAACTGTCCTTCTCAGCCAGGTGCTCCTGGCCAGAATTGGGATTTCACCTCCAGCACTGCCTGTTGGGACAGACCAGAGGAAATTGCTGGCTCTAAACATTTTGTGTGTGGGGGAGGAAGGGGCAGGTCCAACCTTGCCCTGCCCTGTAAGCCCAGCCCTGCCCTGCCCTGTGACCCCAATCCCCCCAGGGGCCTCCAGTGGGTTTACAGTTTCTACCTGAACCGCGGCACACTGAACCCCCAGCACCGCCGTCCCACCCTGGGGACTGGGGCCCTCTTGGCTCTACTCAGTGCTGCTGCTGTACTCGGGGCACCCTAAACCCCGCTAGGGACCCGTGTCCCCCCACTGCAGGGATTGTGCGTGACTCACACCACCCCAATCCTCCACGCACCCGGAGCTCCGTTCGGGGTTTGCATGCCAACTCACCAATTCATCTGCCACCTTTACTCGAGTTTGGTGCACAGGAAAAACACCAGCCAGATATTTGCAAGAGGTCAGGAATTATGGAAAATTTTACAGGCAAAGTACCAAAAACCAAGAAACTCTGGAAGAGGATTTCATGCAACATTCAATTACAAAGAAAACACTTATCATAGCAGTAACTTTATTAACTTAGTTCATTTGACGTAGAAATCATTGAACACGTAAGCTGTTGAGGTACCCAAAAATGTTCCATATAAAGAGCATTAGAAGGAGAAGAAAGAGACAGAAAGACAGAAGCTCTATAGAAAGACACACATATGACTAATAGCTCCTAGGGTTCCAGTGTGTGTGAGACACAAACCCCAGGAGAAGGCAGAGTCCATACCAGAGTCCATACCTTGTGCTCCATGTTTTTAAGCTTCCGGGCCTTTGTGGGCCTCCCCCCAAGTGGGATTTCTGATCGCTCAGGCAATCAGGGATGGGTTAGCACTGTCCCCACTGTGTGACTGATTGACAGCTCATCCCACAGTGTCTCAGGACATTGATCTCATCTATCCTCTGATAGTGACTATGGTGACACTGGGGAACGTCATGGAACCATGGGTCAGTTGTGACCAGGTGGGTCCAAGGACACCACGGTGACATCAGGGAACCTTGTGGGAACAAGTGGCCCTTGTGATGCTGTGGATCCCCATGGAACCAAGGGAACATGGAACAGGCTGATGCCTTCAGTTTTAGCTCTTATATTTCCAGATTCTCTACTGCATTAGTCTGTAACTCTGGACTTCATACACAGTGTTAGCAAGTTCTCTTCACAGTGTAGTCGGACAAAACAATCCTTTTCCAGCCCCAGAACCGGACACTGTTGCAGCTTCAGGCACAAAAAGTGCAAACAACAGCGAATTGAGGAGAGCAAACCGGGACAATGGGACTGCATAACCTGAGGCTGTAATTGGAAAACTAACCCCAATATTTAAACGGACCAAACCTTATAAAAGTTTGAAAACTCCTGACCAGTCATCCATTTTGAGTGTAGCCTCAGCTGGGCTCTTGTCCTGCTCAAGGTGAACCCTTTGAAGGCCTTTTAATAAATTCCAGCAAGAGGCAGAAGCCATGAGAAAGCTGACAACTCTTTGTGAGAACAGAGTTGTGGAACAGTGAAAAACAACTTGTTTTTCCTGAGAAAGAGCTCTAGGGCTGTGGAAAGCAACCTACTTTCCCTGAAAAACAGCTGTAAGACTGTGATAAACACCAGCCACCTGTATAAACTGTTTTTTTCCTCTTAGATAGAAAAATGAAAACTATCTCTCACAAACTTTTCCTGCACATACACACCAGGGGTTTGAGTGACCAATCAATACAGGGTAACAACTTGTTGCTGACCAACTGGGGATAGACAAGGGATGTTCTTAAAAAACCCTACAAAAAAGCCTATAAAAAGACCGTATAAAAATAGCACAGGATTGATCCTTTCTTTTCACACCATTAAACGTGTCCTGCATGCCTCTTTATCGGGCACTGTTGCAGTGCCCTTTTATTTCATAGCTTTTTGGATGGTCTGTTCCACTTCACCCCCTGTATGTTGTCTTTCCCCAAGCTGGATTATTCCCAGGTTATATCCCTCCCCTTTTACCCTTCAATCACTATAATCCCCACCCTATATTCCAGTGCCTTCCCTATCCATCCCTGTAAACTCTGCCCCTGTTCTGGACCCTTCCCTGTCAGTCTCCCATAAACCCCTCCCCTGCAGGTTCCGCCCCTCGGAAATTCCCCTCATGGATGACGCCCCATTGGCCCATGTGACCTGCCCTCTCCGCCCCCCTTATCCCCATTGGTCCCTGAGATGTATTCCCCTCCTTTTGCTCCTCCCTCCCTAATTCCATATTGGCTCAGTGATCATGCCCACCCACAGTTCTGGTGCTGTATAAAATCCTGAGCACAGTGGTACTTGAAGCTCTTTGGTGCCTGTTCCCTTTGTGGAATAAAGCTTCCTCAGAATCTCACACCAAAGGCCTTCCTCTCCTCTTTAGTCTCCCCCCTGACGCCTACACCATTCTAGCTGTGGAGCAGGTGGCTCCAAGGTTCAGCTCTCCCTGTTTCAGGGGAAGCTGTTCCCCACTCATGGCACTGCGGTGCCCCTGAGCCAGCTGTGGACTCCAGTGCGGTGTCAGCCCGGGGCTCCTGCTGGGCTGAGTCTGCCCTCAGGCAGGGCTCAGGTCCCCCACGGCATCTCGGTGTCACCTGTGAGCCCCAAGGAGAAGACACCTCTGTGCCCTCTGCTCAGAATTTCACTGCCAGGACAGCAGGAATGCAACCCAAACCTGCCTTCAACCTGCGGGGGTGGGGAACTCCTGCACCAGGGGCTTTCTGGCCATTCTGCTGCTCATGGCCAAGACAATTTCCTTGCCCCTCTGCCAGGGCAATGCTCTGTGCCAGCTCTGCTGTGAGACTTCCCTGGGGCCATGTCGGCACCAGTGGTTCCTTCAGTATTGGAACTGGAGTCAGCGAACACAACTGAGCCCTGGTGAGCTCTCAGGATGGCCGGGGACAACTGATCCACCTGGCTCACCCTGATATTTACCCAAGTCCTGCTGGAGCCGATGGACCCAGCAGCCAAGAACAACCCCAGAGCCAGGTAGAACCACTCACCCTTTCCCAGGACACCGTGGTGGCTCTACTCCACTGTGGCCAGGCATTACAGGCAACCGTGTAGGGCCCCTCACCCAGGAAACCCCACAGCCTCGCTGTGCCCCGTAGACAGGTAGACCCAGCAGCCCCATCCCGCCAGGAAACCAAATTTCAAGACCAAGAAATAATTTCAACGTACTTTTGATACAGGAAAATTATTTTGGCATTTAAATTCTTTTTAGTAAATAAATAATTTTGGGGGTGTTCCATTGTATTTGCAGGGATGCCCAATGAAGGCAGGAATGATGCGTTTAACTCCATGTTCTCAGAAGGCTAATTTATTACTTTGTAATACTGTCTTATGTTAAAGTATACTACACTATACTATACTATACTGCACTATACTATACTATACTATATTATACTAAAGAACAGAGAAATGATACTTATTGAATGTTCAAAAGACAATAATGAAAACTCCTGAGTTTTTCCCAGAGTCTTGACACAGCTTGGCCATAACTGGCCAATGAGTCAAAATAACTCACACCAGAATCCAATCAAACAAATCACCTGTGGGTAAACAATCTCCAAACACATTATGCACATGAGCACAACACATGAGAAGAAAATCAGATAAGAATTGTTCTCCTTTTTCTCTGAGGCTACTCACCTTCCCAGGAGAAAAAACCTAGGTGGAGGGATTTTTTCAGAGAATGTGAATGCCACAGTGTTAGAGATGAGTAATGAGATGGTTGGCTCTCCCAATTAAAGGGTGAACATGATAAGTATGTTAAGACAAGTTGTACAAATGTATAGTTATGTTACTGCAATGTGTCCCCCCCACCCAGCATTGTTATCCCAGGATGATTTTGGTAGTCC
Organism: Melospiza georgiana; assembly: GCF_028018845.1. Classification (NCBI taxonomy): domain Eukaryota; kingdom Metazoa; phylum Chordata; class Aves; order Passeriformes; family Passerellidae; genus Melospiza; species Melospiza georgiana. Next base: position 3,503,287 of record NW_026652215.1, read on the forward strand.
GGGCATTTGGGGAGGGGCAGATTGCTCCTAAGAGACACGGCTTAGCAACACCTGCCCTCCAATCCAGTTCCAAGAAAGCAGTCTACACCAATGGACAGCGAGGAAGGGTCAACATACAGCCTTTGGGAGGAGCTGGGGCTGCCTGTTGCAGCAGCAAGGATATAAAAAGGAGAGCAGCCATTGTGTAGATGAGTCAGCCACATGGTTACCAGCCAGGAAATGGGGAGAAAAAGTTTTAAAAGAAAGCTTGTTTTGAATTTTTATTTTTCTTTTAAACCCAGGCCATTCCTACCACTTTCACAGTGAACCATGAAATAAACAGGGCAGGAGACTTATTCTCCTTTTAATGCCTTTATTAAAAGTGACCAGCTTAAGGTTGGGAGGCTCGACAGGTCCACAGCTTCTCTGTCATTGATCCCAGGATGACTCGGAGGAGGAGGAGGAGGAATGGAGGAATGTGTAGCTTTGTCCACTAAGGGGCAAAGGTGAGGGTCCGACCCTCACAAGAGCAGTGTGGATATACCCCATGTTACAACTTTTGGGTTTTCTAGTCTCGGGGTCTTTGTTCCAGCTGAGGTCTGTGCTCAGGGCGAGGGGCAACAAAGGTTCTCAGCATCTCCGCAGGCTCAGTACTTTTCTTCTCACATCCAGACATAACTTTGATCTCTTAATTCTGTGTTGGCTTGTTGTTTTTGGAGTCTTTTCGGTAAGTTTGGTAGGGTGGCTTCCCATGGCATGCTGGTCTCAAGGTTATTTTGCATGCCTTCTGATGCCCTTCCCCCCACCCCTTGTCTCCTCCTTTCACTGTCCGGGCAGAAGGGCTATTAACTTAGCTTTAGGCAGGGCCATACTGATACAAAAGGAGCAATTAACAAAAACAACCAGTGATTAACAATAACAAACAGGTAGAACTCCACCTTGGCAGCAACTGGTGTAACTGGTTCACACTGCAACCTTTTTTTTTTTTTTTTTTTTAATTGGCAGATTTTTTACTTATAACAACCTACAACTTTTCTCACCACCTGGACACCCACCCCCCCAGTCAACCCACACCCCCTAGACTCTGCACAACTCCCAACACACCATTTGTCTGGGGGAAAGCACAGACTGTGTCAAGGCAGCAGAGCCCAGACCTGGCCTGACTTCCCTGGACCACCGGAAAGGAGAAAATCCAGACCCACAGACACACACATGGACACAGATCAAAGCTTTGCTCAAAGGGTTTACTGATTCTTGAGGAATGATTAATCAGGGGAAATGGCCCAGGGCTCAAAGGGTTCAGTGGGTTCCTCCAGGGATGATCATCTCCTCATGCCACTGGAGAGGAAAAAGTACACTGCTCCTTCCAACCCTAAAAGACAAACCTCAGAAGGTGACTTCTGGAGCCCACTGGGACATGGATGGGCTTTGTCCCCAGCCCTGTCCCTGCAGGCAAGGCTCACCTAGGCATCCAGAGAGGCAGCCAGGCGCTTCTGCTGCAGGAGAGCCCGCAGCTCTTTAGCCACAGGGGCCTGGAGACAAAAGCAGCGTTAGAGACACAGTGGGGGCACCAGGCTGCACTGGGAGGCAGGGGAGAGCAGGGGGGCCTTGGGGAAGAGGCTGTGGCAGCAGTGGGGTGCAGGAGCTGCTGTGCTGCTGCCCAGAAGCACTGGGCTCCTGGCCATGAGCCACAGCTGGGGCAGGGGCTGCGTCCTGGCTCATCCAGGGGGCCCTGGGGTGACAGGGATGGAATGCAGCAGGGCGCTGGGAAAGGATTCCCTGGGGAGGAGCCCTGGGGCAGGGCATTGTCTGGGCTGTCAGGAGGGATGCACTGGGACAGACTGGGATGGCCTGGGCTGTGGTGGCCATGCAAGGGGAGGATCTGACACTGGCAGAACTCGTGGTACCCACCAGAGGTGTCTCCAGGACCGCAACATTGTCTAAATCCAACTGCAGAGAGACCAGGAGACCTCGCTGGTCACTGGGATGTCTCCGGTGCCAGCAAGGGATGGGGGGACACCACTGCCCCCCAATTCCCTGAGGGGATGCCCTGCAATGCCAGCAGCCCACTCACCTCTTGGAGATCATCTTGGGTTCCTTCCAGGAGTGCCTGGAAAGGAGAACAAAGGCAGGGTCTGGATTGGACCTTGTGGGGCTGTGAGGGGACACGGGTGCAGGGAGCAGGGCACAGGCAGAGGGATGGGAATTCAGGGCCTACACGGAGATCTGTTTGAGGTGGGAGGAGACCCAAAGACACTGATCTGGGGTCAATTGAGGGCCCAGGGGACAGGGCTGGGAGCATGGAAGGAGCAGGGTGTGAGGTACAGGGGAGGAGAAAGGAATTGAAGTGTAGGGACATGGGAGTGCAATGGAGGGGCTTGGTGGGGACAGAAGAATGAGGATGGATGGGGACAAAACCAACAAGACTGGGAGATGGTGTGGGAGTGGGGGTGAGTCAGGAAATTGTACAGGGGGACCCCTCTGCAGTGGCCAGGAAGAAAGGCAAAGGATTGAGGGGGGACATGGAAGGAAAGGCCTCAGGTATGGTCAGTGGGAGAGCACCTGGGGACTGGATCCAGTCCACTGACCGCTCCCACTCCAACTTCCTGCACGCAGTGGCTGCCCATGGTGGGATCCCGGCATCTTGGGTCGTGGGCAGCGACGCAAAGGCATCCGGTGACCCTGTGGGGACACCCCCAGTCCAACACAATCCATCCTCCAACAGCCCCCAGGGCCAGATCCCCCATCTCCTGCTGCGCCTCCCCTACCAGAGCTTTCCCTGGGGGACACCCCAGAGCAGAGCCCGGCCCCAAACCCAACATGTGGGAGAACAAGGGGAACAAGGGACATGTGATCAGGTGGCTGATCGGCATCACAGGCACTGCAGACCCTGGGGAGCACTGGGCAATGCTGATCACCTGCAGACAAGGCTGAGGGCTGGGGAATGGCTCAGGTCTGGCACTTCCCACATGGGAATACCCCATTGTTCCTATTTCCCTACAGGCTGAAAACTAGTACAGTCTCCAGCCCCAGAGCTGAGTCCAGAGAGAAATATGCCCCATCCGGTCCCTCATCCTGTCACACCTGCAGGCTCAATGCCATCACAGAGCACCTGGGTCCTGCTCTGATTCACGTCGATGTTTCAGGGAACCATCCCCAACAAGGATCAAACTGCAGCGCTGCCCCTCCCTGAGACTCGCCCACAGTTCTGAAGGGACATGAGAGTGAATGGGAGGGGCTTGGTGCAGACAGAAGAATGAGGACAAGTGGGGACAAAAGCAACAGGACTGAGAGAAAACTGGAGGGAGTGGGGGGAGATGGCAGGAAGTGAGTCAGGGAATTGTACAGGGGGAACCCTCTGCAGTTGCCAGGAAGAAAGGCAAAAAACTGAGGGGGGACATGAAAGGAAAGGCCTCAGGAATGTCAGTGGGAGGGCACCTGGGTACCCAGAATGGGACACAGGGGAGGGACCAAAAGGGTGGGATGGGAGGCCAGAAAGGGCAGGATGTGGGGACAACGTTTGGCTGGTGCCTCACCTTGGCCTGTGCCAGGGGGCACAGCAGGATGGAGAAGAGCAGGGCCACGCTGAGCACAGCCACCTTCATCTTCCTCTGGCTCTGGGCAGCGCTGCCTGAGGCTGCAGCAGGCGAGGAGCACCTCTATCCCTGCCGGGACTCCTCCCCGCACCCTCCCTGCCAGCCCCCAGGCCAAAGCCCAGCTTGGCACAGCCCCCAGCCCTGGCCACAAGCCCAACCCTGGCACAGAGTCTGTCCCACCCCATCTGAGGCACGGATCCAGCCCCCTTGCCCGGCATCCCTCCAGCTTCCTGCACGGGGCAGCTGCCCCTGGAAGGGCCCAGGCACCTGGGGGGCCAAGGGGGGCAGCCAGGGAGCCAAAGGTACCTGGGCACCCTGTGGGGACAACCCCCAGTCCAACACAATTTATCCTCCAACAGCCCCCAGGGCCAGATCCCCCATCTCCTGCTGCCCCTCCCCTCCCAGAGCTTTCCCTGTGGGACACACCAGAGCAGAGCCCGGCCCCAAACCCAACAAGTGGGAGAACAAGGGGAACAAGGGACATGTGATCAGGTGGCTGATTGGCATCTCAGGCACTGCAGACACCGGGGAGCACTGGGCAATGCTGATCTCCTGCAGACAAGGCTGAGGGCTGGGGAATGGCTCAGCAGTGACAATTCCCACATCCACACAACCCGATATCCCTTTCCCTGCAGATGCCAAACCCGACCAAGCTCCATGCCCAGAGCACTGTCCAGAGGGGAATATGCCCTGCCCTGCCCCTCATCCTGTCACACCTGCAGCCACGGAGCCCCCCCAGAGCACCTGGGTCATGGCCGTGGCTCTGGGCCCAGGCCAGCACTGGCCCTGAGCAGGATGTGCCCATCCCAGGGACATGGGGAAGTGGGCACCTGTCCCCAGGCAGCCACTCGGAGCTAATTGGGGTGACAGAGGTGCCCTCTGAGGAGGAGGAGTGTTGGTGCCCTGCCAGCATCTCTGACGAGCCCTGTTTACCCAGGCCCTGAGGCACCAGGATGACATTCCGACATCCTGGGCCTCCAGGAAGGAAAATCCACAGTGTGGTGGTTCCTGAGATCTGTCCAAGGCTGTGATTCCTGTTTGACATTCCGGAGCATTAGTGACGGGTTCTGCACATCTCTTTTTCCAGGGACTTTTTGGATTCAGCAGAGATGTCTTGTGGGCCAGCTGGGAAAACATTTCAGGCCACTGCCTTGACTGTTTGCTCCGGAACTGCAGGGCCCAGGAAGTTTTTTCTGTGGAGAGCCCCAGGGCTGAGAGATCAGAGGGTCCCTGTGGGGGATCCTTGACCAGAGGCACGAGTGCTGTGACATCATTGGGTGCTGAGGACACCATGGAATGGAATTGAGGACATGTCCACAGGATTCTAATTGCAGAATAATGGCCAAGGCGAGATCCAGACCTCCTTGGAGATCAGTGCCAGTCAGGGGGTTGGCGTTGGACAGCCACTGACCATGTGCCACCAGCCCAGGCAGAAGGAGCTGGACAAGCTCAGAGGCTCCCAGTGTGGGCAGATTGGCCCTGCAGCTTAAGGGACCCCATGGGAATGTCCCTACCCCCCTCAGGGTTTTGCATGAGCTGTGCAGAGTCTCTCCCTCCAGCTCTCAGCAGCATTTCAGCAATGAGCTTTTTCCCCTCTTTGACTGACTGGTGCTTTTGCACAAACAATTTACATCGGGGTCCTCAGCACAGGAAAGGCTCAGACTTCATGGAGCAGCTCCAGAGCAGGCTGAGATGCTCCAAAGGGTTGGAGCACCTCTGTGACAGAGACAGGCTGGGGGAGTTGAGGTGGTTCAGTCTAGATCAGAAAAGGCCATGGAGAGACCCAGTTGAGACCTTGCAGGACACTTCAAGGAACCTCACAAGAAATGTGGGGAGAAATGTTTTAGTAGGGCTTGTCTAACTGGGGAAGGGGAAATGGTTTTAAAGCAGAAGAGAATAAGTTCAGACTGGAGATAAGGAAGAAATCTTTGATGCTGTGGTGGTGAAACACTGGCACAGGTTTCCCAGGCACCTGGTGGATGCCTCATCCTTGGAAATATTCCCGGTTGGATGGGCTCTGAGCAGCAGGATGGAGCAAAAGATGTCTCTGCTCCCACCCCACAGGAGGCCCTGTGGTGTCAGCTTCCAGCGGGGTCGGTGTCTCTTGTAGGATTCAATTCCCCAGGAGAGCAGAGGGAACACACAAAAGCACAGATGGCAGGAACGTCCTCCCATGGAGATGGGAATATTCTGGATCCACAGGCTCAGGCTGCCCAGTTTTGTGTCTTTGTAGATGGACACCAGTGTCAGAAGAGACTGAGACCCAGGAGGCCCCACAGTGTCTCTGAGTTCCCTTGGTTCCGGGAGGCCACACAGAATCCCAAGGTGTGGCAGTAAGTTCCTTTGTTATGAAACTGTGCTGTTATAAAAAAAAGTAGTTTGTTCCAGTTGCCCCCCATGCATGTTGGTTTGTCCCAGAGATCCCATCCCCCTGTCCATCTCCCTCAAGAGCTCCCCCTAATTCCAGATCCTTCCCTGCCAATGAGGGAAACCCTGCCCTCCTCCCTTGTCCATTACAGAAACCCCACCTTTCTCTCTAGAAACTTCTGTGTCCATCTTGTATCCCTCGAATGCCAATTGCTATGCTCAGTCCACTCTCCTCCCCTGTTGTTCCCCACTGGCTGCCATAATGTGTGCCCTGCCCTGTGCTCCTCCCCAGGTTTCTGCCATTGCTTCTGGTTTGTATCCTCCCCATGTTCCCTGTCCCATACTGAAGCTATTGGAACCCTGGATTTGCTGTCACTTGTCCCTGCACCCTCTCAGAGATTAAATCCTCTTGGGAACCTGCACAAGTGATCTCTCTCTTTCCTTGGCTCTGGGTTTCTCAGCTCAAGACAACATCAGTGGCTGCACAGAGCAGCTGCTGCTTCTGGGAGAGAGCAGCCCTGCTTGTACCACCAGCCAAGCTGGCCCCAAGGGTGGACAGGGAGTGGCCACTCCTGGCACAGGCCAGGAGACAGGGCTGGCTGCAGACATCTCCGAGTGGCCGCCGTGTCACCAGGGCCCCTTTGGCTCCATGAGGCCCCACAGAATCCCAGGGCCCCTTTGGCTCCATGAGGCCTCACAATGTCACAAGGACCCCTGGACACCACAAGGTCCTGAGGTATCCCAATGGATCCTTGGTTCCAACTGGCATTGCTTTGTCACAAGGGCCTCTGGATTCCCTGAGACCCCACAGTGTCACAGTGTCCCCCTGTTTCCACAAGCCACAGGGTAACAATGAACATCTTTAGGCACCAGAGTGTCACAGCATCCCCTTAGTTCCATGAACTCCACAGTGTCACAATGTCCCCTTGGTGCCACTTAGTCCTGCAGTGTCACAATGGTTCCTGGGAACCATGAGGCCCTGAGGGATCACAGTGGATGGTTCCATGAGGCCCCACAGGTTGGCATCTCCTCTTGGTTCCACAAGGGCCCATGGCCACAAAGGGGCTTCTGGATTCTACAAGGGCCCAGAGTGTAACCGAGACCCTGTGATCCCATGAGTCCCGGCAGTGTCCCCATGTCCCCAGGAGGCCATGCAGTGTCACAGTGTCCTCAGGAAACACTGCAGTGTCACAATGTCCCCATGAGTCCCTGCAGTGTCACAATGTCCCCATGAATCCTAGCAGTGTCACAATGTCCCCAGGAGGCTCTGCAGTGTCACAGAGGAGCAGCACTGGAGTGGGCACAGCCCCAGGGGAGGTTTGGCAGCGTTCCCCTCTGTGACACCCCAGCGGTGGCAGCCACAATGCTCCCCACTCTGTGACACTACAGGTGCGGCAGTACCATGTCCCGTCTCTGTGACACCACAAGGGTCCACTCTTTATGACCCCACAGCAATGGCTGCCCCAACATTCCCTTCTCTGTCACACCAGAGCAGTAGCAGCACCAACATTCCCCTCTCTGTGACACCATAGTGGTGCAATCCTGACTGTACCCTCTCTGTGACACCTCAGTTAGGGCAGCCCTAAGTCCCTTATCTGTGACACCACAGCTGTGACACCCCTAGTCCCCCCCTCTGTCTGACACCAGAGGTGGCACCCCCAGCATTCCCCTCTGTCTGACACCAACACAGTGGCAAACCAAAGATTCCCCTCTCTATGAGAAAGCAGTGGTGGCAGCCCCAACATTCCAACATCACATCGGTGGCAGCCCCAACGTTCCCCTGTCTATGAAACCACAGAAATAGCAGCCCCAACATTCCCCTCTCTGTGACACTGCAGCAGGAGCAGCCCCAGTGTTCCCCAGTCTGTGACACTGCAGTGGTGGCAGCCCAAAATTTCTCTCAGTGACACCATTGCTGTGGCAGCCCCAGTGTCCCCCTCTTTGTGGCACCGCAGTGGTGGAAGCCCCCAAGTTCCCCTCTCTATGACACTGCAGGAGTTGCTGTCTAAAGTTCTACTCTATGACAGCACCACAGTGGCAGTTCCAACATTCCCCTCTTTGTGATAATTCAACATTTGCAGCCTCAGTGTTCCCCTGTCAGTGACACCACAGTGGTGGCAACCTCAGTGTTCCCCTCTCTGTGACACGACAGCGGTGGCAATACCAATGTCCCCTTGTTTATGACACCAAAGCGATTGCAACCCCTGTGTTCTTCTGTCTGTGACACCACAGAGGTGGCACCCCCAGCGTTCTCCTGTCAATGACAGCATTGCAGGGGCAGGCCCAACCTTCCCCTCTCTATGACACTGCAGGGATGGCAGCCCCAAATGTTCTCCTGCTTGTGACACCACAGCAGTGGCAGCCCCAGTGTTCCCTTCCATGACAGCACAGCAGCAGCTGCCCCAACCTTCCCCTCTCTGTGACCCCACAGCCCTGGCAGCCCCAGTGTTCCCCTCTCTGTGACACCACAGCTGTGGCAGTCCTATTGTCCTGGTCTCTGTGACACCACAGCTTTGGCAGTCTCGTTGTCCCAGTCTCTGTGACACCACAGTGGTTGCTGCCCAAACGTTCCCCTCTCTGTGACACTGCAGCTGTGGCAGCAGCACTCGAACAGAAGCAGCAGCTTTGGAACAACAGGGGAGCAGGGGAGGAGCAGAGACAGAGCTCTGGAACAGCGGGGGATTGTCGCAGACATTTCTCCACAGAAATCCTTTCTTTCGGATTTCTGTGTCTTCGGAAGGCCAGAGGCTCCAGAAGACAAGGTAAACAACTATTATCAGCTGCTGTGGAATGCAACAGGGACACCTTGATTGGCTCATTTCCTATGTTTATAATTAAGGGCCAATCACCAGTGCAAGCTAGGGGACTGAGTCCTTGGCTACAACTTTGTTATAGATTCTTTCTATCTATTCTTAGCTAGCCTAGCTGCTCTGCAAACCTCTCTCTATATTCTATTAGTATAGTAATAATGTATTATATATAATATCTTAATAAATCAAGCCTTCTGATTCAAGAAACAAGACTCACTGTCTCTCTCTCAACAGCCGCGCCCACTCAGGTGCGGTAATAGGGGATGAGCAGTGGTAGAGCAGTGTTGGAGCAGTGGTGGAGCAATGGTGGACGAGCAGAGGAACTGTGCTGGAACATCCCCAGAGCAGCAGTGGAGCAGCTTTTGAGGAGCAATGGAGTGACCATGGAAAAGGTGGAAGAGTGGTGGCACAGGAAACACAGCCATGAACAGTGGTGGCACATTGGTGACACAGTGGTAGCACATATGTGGCACACTGGTGGCATTTTGGTGGCAAATTGGAGACATGTTGGTGGCACATTGGTGGCACACTGGTGGCACATTGGTAGCACATTGGTGGCACACTGGTGGAACTCTGGTGGCATATTGGAGACATGTTGGTGGCACGTTGGTGGCACACTGGTGGCATGTTGGTGGCACGTTGGTGGCACGTTTGTGGCATGTTGGTGGCACAGGCCCCACAGCCATGGAGCAGCGCCGGAGATGCCGAAGCTGCGGGACACGGAGCAGCTCCAAGCGCTGTGTCCTGCAGGAGCCGGCCCCTCACACCAGAGCAATCCCATCAGGCTGACCCAGAGCAGGGGCAGCAGCAGGAATTGCTGCTGGGCTCTGGAAGGCACGGATGGAGAACACTTAATGGTGCCCTGGGGGTTTGATCCTGCTCATTGTGGCCTCTTTAGTGATGCCGGGACAGTTCCAGTCCACCTGAAGTCATGAACTCAGAAGATACTCAGGACAAAAGCAATCAGCTGCCTTCTTTACTGCAGGGAAACACAGCTTGGGAGAAGTTTAATGATTCCTGATTTAGGAACCAAACTGGGTCAGTTATTGGCCTGTGGTTTGTTCTAGTCCAGGGAGCAATTTCCAAAGTGCTGCGCTTTGGCATTAAAAATGAGCAACGTGCCTCATCACCTGGATATTGCACTTGGAGTACAGAGCTATTTGTGGTTGTTATGATCGAGAAAATCACTGGAATTCTTTTCTCGATTTCACTCTTTCTTCCTCTCTCTGGGATAAAGCCTCCAACACTCCCTGCAGGTCTGCTTTCCAGAATCTGCTTCTCTGGAGTTGGGATGGGACAAATGAGCAGTGGGAAGAGGGAGGAAAATGAACCATTCAAACTGCAAACTTTATTTTTGTAACCTCTGGGTTTCAGTGTTTAGAAGCCGGCATTGATAGTTTTCTCTGACCAAATCCCTCATTTCTCACTTTTGCCCTGGCAGAAAACCTTCCTTTGGCCCCATTTAGGAAGTGACCCTTGGAAACACTTCAGTGAAGATGCTTTTTTTGTTGGTTTTGCTAACAGATGACAAGAAAATCAATGCAAAGGGAGGGATGAGGGAGAGGGCAGAAACAATTCCTTTCTTTTATCTTCCTGGTGGAAAATCTCCTGTGGAGCTTGTGCTGCAGCCGGAGATGGCCAAGGCCAAGGGCTGAGGGAAGCAATTCAGCTGAAGCAGCTGAGACATCTCTTCCCTGGTTTGCAGCCCTGGGGCTGGCAGGGGACACAGCTGCCCCCCATGCACCCCACACCCCCTGGAATGGGGGATTCTTCCTGCCTCTGCCAGATGCTCCTTCTCTATCCCTGGCCTGGGTGCTCCTGGTCTGAGCTCCCTGCCATGGTCACTGCTGGGGGTGGGGAGCAGGAGGGAGGAGTTCAGCGCCAACCTGGGAGGTGCCAGCGGGGTCAGAGATGTGTGGAGGTGACAGTGACAGAGTAACGGGACGTGCAGATGGACACAGGGACAAGAAACACCTCTGGGGGAAACTTGCCTCTTTGAGATTTAGGGAAATTTCCTTTGGGACACACACATGGACACAGACACACAAACACAGAGTGTGGCTTTGCTGAAAGGGTTTATTTCTCATTTGAGGAAAAAGGCCCAGGGCTCACAGGGGATCAGGTGATTTCTCCAGAGGTGATCATCTCCTCATGCCACTGGAGGGGGACAGGACATGGTTTTCACCAACCTAAGACAGAGAGCCCAAAATGTGATCCCCTGTATCCCCTGGGACAGGTGAGGGGCCGTGTGACCACCCCTGTTTCTGGAGGGTGAAAAGAATTGACGTCTGGATAAACCCAGGACAGGATTTGGCCCCTCAGATCCACAGGGTTCCCAGACCCCCTAAGCCCTGGGATGCTCCAAAACTGGCCTAAGAAATGCCCCCAGGGGGACTGTGGGGTTCCCAGAGCTGCCCAAGTGCAAGGAAAGACTTGGGGACTGCTCGGAGCAGCACCCCCAAGAAACAATCAGTGAAAGCTCCTTTCTGTCCCTCTGCCGGCCCCAAACTCTGCCCACCCAGAACACCCCAGGGTCCCCACAGGATCATGTGGGAGCCAAAGGAGCACCAAGTGCTGCTCACCTATCCATGGAGAGCGGCAGCCAGGCGCTTCTGCCGCAGGAGAGCCTGCAGCTCTTCAGCCACAGGGGGCTGGGGACAAAGGCAGCGTTAGAGACACACTGGGGGCACCGGGCTGCACTGGGAGGCAGGGGAGAGCAGGGGGCCATGGGGAAGGGGCTGTGGCAGCAGTGGGGTGCAGGAGCTGCTGTGCTGCTGCCCAGAAGCACTGGGCTCCGGGCCAAGAGGCACAGCTGGGGCAGGGGCTGCGTCCTGGCTCATCCAGGGGATTCTGGGGTGACAGGGATGGAATGCAGCAGGGCCCTGGGCAAAGGATTCCCTGGGGAGGAGCCCTGGGGCAGGGCATTGTCTGGGCTGTCAGGAGGGGTGCACTGGGACAGACTGGGATGGCCTGGGCTGTGGTGGCCATGCAAGGGGAGGATCTGACACCGGCAGAACTCGTGGTACCCACCAGAGGCGTCTCCAGGACCGCGACATTGTCTAAATCCAATTTTAAATCCAACTGCAGAGAGACCAGGAGACCTCGCTGGTCACTGGGATGTCCCCGGTGCCAGCAAGGGATGGAGGGGACACCACTGCCCCCCAATTCCCTGAGGGGATGCCCTGCAATGCCAGCAGCCCACTCACCTCTTGGAGATCATCTTGGGTTCCTTCCAGGAGTGCCTGGAAAGGAGAACAAAGGCAGGGTCTGGATTGGACCTTGTGGGGCTGTGAGGGGACACGGGTGCAGGGAGCAGGGCACAGGCAGAGGGATGGGAATTCAGGGCCTCCAACGAGATCTGTTTGAGGTGGGGGGAGACCCAAAGACACTGATCTGGGGTCAATTGAGGGCCCAGTGGACAGGGCTGGGAGTGTGGAAGGAGCAGGGTGTGAGGTACAGGGGAGGAGAAAGGAATTGAAATGTAGGGACATGGGAGTGCAAGGGAGGGGCTTAGTGGGGACAGAAGAATGAGGACGAGGACGGGTGGGGACAAAACCAACAGGACTGGGAGATGGTGTGGGAGTGGGGGATGAGTCAGGGAATTGTACAGGGAGACCCCTCTGCAGTGGCCAGGAAGAAAGGCAAAGGATTGAGGGGGGACATGGAAGGAAAGGCCTCAGGAAGGGTCAGTGGGAGGGCAGCTGGGGACCCTGAATGAGACACAGAGGAGGGACCAAAAGGGTGGGATGGGAGGCCAGAAAGGGCAGGATGTGGGGACAGTGTTTGGCTGGTGCCTCACCTTGGCCTGTGCCGGGGGGCACAGCAGGATGGAGAAGAGCAGGGCCACGCTGAGCACAGCCACCTTCATCTTCCTCTGGCTCTGGGCAGTGCTGCCTGAGGCTGCAGCAGGTGAGGAGCACCTTTATCCCTGCCGGGACTCCTCCCTGCACCCTCCCTGCCAGCCCCCAGGCCAAAGCCCGGCTTGGCACAGCCCCCAGCCCTGGCCATAAGCCCAGCCCTGGCACAGAGTCTGTCCCACCCCACCTGAGGCACGGATCCAGCCCCCTTGCCCGGCATCCCTCCAGCTTCCTGCACGGGGCAGCTGCCGCTGGAAGGGCCCAGGCACCTGGGGGGCCAAGGGGGGCAGCCAGGGAGCCAAAGGTACCTGGGCACCCTGTGGGGACAACCCCCAGTCCAACACAATCCATCCTCCAACAGCTCCCAGTGCCAGATCCCCCATCTCCTGCTGCCCCTCCCCTCCCAGAGCTTTCCCTGTGGGACACCCCAGAGCAGAGCCTGGCCCCAAACCCAACAAGTGGGAGAACAAGGGGAACAAGGGACATGTGATCAGGTGGCTGATTGGCATCTCAGGCACTGCAGACACCGGGGAGCACTGGGCAATCTGATCACCTGCAGACAAGGCTGAGGGCTGGGGAATGGCTCAGCAGTGACAATTCCCACATCCACACAACCCGATATCCCTTTCCCTGCAGATGCCAAACCTGACCAAGCTCCATGCCCAGAGCATTGTCCAGAGGGGAATATGCCCTGCCCTGCCCCTCATCCAGTCACACCTGCAGCCACAGAGCTCCCCCAGAGCACCTGGGTCATGGCCGTGGCTCTGGGCCCAGGCCAGCACTGGCCCTGAGCAGGATGTGCCCATCCCAGGGACATGGGGAAGTGGGCACCTGTCCCCAGGCAGCCACTCGGAGCTAATTGGGGTAACAGAGGTGCCCTCTGAGGAGGAGGGGTGTTGGTGCCCTGCCGGCATTTCTGACATCTCTGGGCCTATTTACCCAGGCCCTGAGGCACCAGGAGGACATTTAGACATCCTGGGCCTCCAGGAAGGAAAATCCACAGTGAGGTGGTTCCTGAAAGCTGTCCAAGGCTGTGATTCCTGTTTGACATTCCAGGGCATTAGTGAAGGGTTCTGCACATCTCTTTCCCCAGGCACAAAGTGGATCCATCAGAGAAGTGTTATGACCCAGCTGGGAAAGCATTTCAGGCCACTGCCTTGACTGTTTGCTCTGGAACTCACCCAAGGAGGCACAGGGCCCAAGGGAGAAGATTTTTCTCAGGGGTTTGGTGCTTTGTGCCGTTGGAGGAGAGACCAGAGTCTCCTCATGGGAGATTCTTGACCAGATGGACAAGAGGTGTGACATCATTGGTGGGCTGAGGTCACCTTGGAGAGAAATTTAAGGAGGTGTCTGCAGGACCCTAAATGGTGAATGAATGGATGAAGGAGATTCTCACTGTCCTGACCCACTATCCAGCAAAACCACAGCCCAGGGAAGAGGCCTGATGGAATCAGGGGAGAAGCAGACCTTGCTGAGCCTGGTGCACACTGGGCAGTGTGGGGTGATCCCCTGCTGGTGTCCCAGCTGTCAGTGCAATACCACTGCTCTGATGGACTGGGTCCTTAAGAAACAAAAGAAGTGATCAAGCTCAGGGGAGGAGGGGATCTGATCACACTTCTCTTCTCTGGGAGTTTTTTTCCGAGGGGGGACATTCCATGAGAATGGGGATGCGGTAAAGGACAGGGCTGAGAGCAGCTGCTCCCTCCATCTCTGGGCTTCAGAGGAGGATGCTGGGAGCTGCTGCTTGGGAAAAGGAATTGGTTGAGCAGGTGGCCAGAGCAGCTTCCCCAGGCAGGTGCTGTCAGGTGCCTGCAGCACCAAAAGCGTCTCCACTTGGGGCTGCCTTGACAACTCCCCCAGCCCAGCAGACCCTGAGCCCGGATGGTGCAATCAAAGCTTCACCAGAGGGATGAGAGGACTCTTCACATAGCAGATCCAGCTGGCTTTACTAAGGAAAATCCAAGGGTCCAGTGAAGTGAGAGTGAAGAGGGAAACAGGAGCAAGCAGGAACACAACCTCTGCTGAAGGGAACCAGAGGCAAAGAGCCAGGAGCAGGGCTGGGGCCAGGGTATATAATTGGAGGAAGGCAGGAGGGGTCAGGGCACAAATTTTCCAATGGGGGAGGGAGTCAGGGGTGGAGTTAAGGTGGGGTGACACGGGACTCACCAATGGGGGAGCAGAGTGGGAGGGGTCTCTCAGGGAAAGCCAATGGAGGAACGGGGAGTACAGAACTTTCTGGAACTGGGGGACGAACAGCAGTCGGTTGACAGCAGCACATTAACATTAACAGGCAAAGAACCATGGGGAATTGTGCCAGTCTCTCACCTTAACTGAAAAAGTGGTGTCCTCCCATGGCATTCCAGGTTCCTCTTCTCCATGACTGTCTTCCACATCTCCCCCTTTTTTATTTATTAAATAAACATTTCCCAGTGTTTTGTCAATTGTTTTCTTAAAACACATCAGTGCTACTGGAAGGATAATAACTATGAGAAGGATCCACAACAAACTTTTAAGAATGGGGGCCACCCACACAGGAATGCCCCACTGCATGAGCGTTTTGTCCATCATGTCCACAACTTTGTTTTCAGTAAGAAGAGTCTTTATTTGCTCTTGCATTTGTTTGATGTTGGCCTGGATCGATGTGCTTTTCTATGGCAGGTTAAAATAACAAAGTCCTTTGAAATCTTCACAACCATGGCCATGGGAGAGCAGCAGGAAGGCGATGGCTGCTCTGTTCTGAAGGGTGGCATGTCTGGTGGTCTCCTCGTTCGCTAGAAGGTCTGATAAGGCAGCGGATGTAGCATTGGTTGGCTTACTAAGCCAGCACCCATAGTGAGAAAGCTCACCGAAGGCCTTCGCAGCTGCAACCCATGGTAGAAAGATGGAAACAATGACAGTGGCAGCAGCTGTTAAGGTATTTCGGGGTGTCCTGGGAGTGGCCATCTGGTCCTCAAGTGAATCAGTTATCAACTGTTCGAGCACTGATAAAAACATGAATGGTAAAGTCAGTTGTCACTGTAATTTTCTTTGTTTTGTCCCTATGGAAGGGAGGGCGAGGGATTGGCAATTGGGGCAGGTGGAGACAATTGCCATGGCTTGGTCTCTGGAAATCTTAAATTGACATACCAAAGCGTGAGCATTCTGATGGAAGATTGCATGGCTTAGACGAGCCTGTTGAAAGACGCGGTGCAGCAGAGGAAATGTGGGTGGCACTTGCTGCCATTGCTAACAAGTCTGCTCTCCGGTTGCCCTCAGTGATGTATCTTGGCAGCTCTGTGTGCGACCGGATGTGCAGGATGTGATAAGGTTGCTCTCTGTGGGAAATGAACCAAATTAATTCAGAGAGCAAGCTGTATAATTTTTTATTTTGGACTTTCTTGAGCAGGGCACGCTCTGCCTGCTCTGCTATCCCAGTGACAAATGCAGAATCTGTGACTAAATTGAAGGGTTGTTGGAATGTTCAAAATGCCCTCACTGCTGCAGCAAGTTCTGCAGTCTGGGAGGAACCTTCAACAACCTGGATATCAGACTCCTCCTTCTGAGTTTCAGGGTCCCTCAAGGTGAACACTGACTTGTGAGATTTGCCTGAGCCGTCAGTGAACTCTGTGATAGCATTTTTGAGTGGAGTTTTACTTTTATATGATTTTGAGGACAAAATCAGTGAATCTTTAAAAAGTCTGTGTTTAGGATAATGAATTGAAATTTTTCTGGGATATCTGTCTAATGAAATTTGCGGATGTTCATTTGTTTGTAATAGAGAATCCAATTGTTCCAAAGTATAAAAGAGGGAAATGCATGCCAGATCGCAAGCCGCGAGGGTCCAGAGGCATTGTCGGCCTTTAATAATATGTTTGGCTACAAGTTCTGGTGGGGTGGTAACTGTTTGATGTGGTTGGTGCTGCAGAAAAAGCCACTCGATGATGATGAGTGGGTTTTTTGCAGTATCATCCCACTGAAAGAGCAATGCATGGGAGTTTGGGCACTTACCAAAAATACCGAGGCTGAGGGGAAGGGGCCGGTCTGTCTGATGTGCCTGGCGGTGTTTGATGGCGTTGGCGACTCTCTCCAAAGTCTCACAGGCTTCTGGTGTTAACGAGCGTGGGGAAGTCAGGTCGCTGTTTCCTCATAGAAGGTTGAAGAGCTGTACCAGTTCTTCTGTGGTGAGGCCCAGGAGAGGTCAGATCCATGTGATGACGCCGCACAGCTGTTGCATGTCTCTTAATGTCTGGGAGTGCTCGTTGATGGATGGAGTTTGAGGCACAATGGTCCTTCCTGTGAATAAAAAGCCGAGGTACTTCTGTGGGCTCAATA
Organism: Melospiza georgiana; assembly: GCF_028018845.1. Lineage (NCBI taxonomy): Eukaryota > Metazoa > Chordata > Aves > Passeriformes > Passerellidae > Melospiza > Melospiza georgiana. The sequence continues at coordinate 3,520,207 of NW_026652215.1, forward strand.
GCTGGATTTTTTCCTGAGCTATCTGAAACCCAGTGCTTTCAACAGCTGCGACACTCTTGGAAAGTGCTGTGTCTAAGTGAGACTTGGTGGAAGCACAGATTCGTACATCGTCCATACAATGTAGGTTTGAGACTTTGTCCGAAGTTTCTCTCATCTGCCTCATGATCGTCATTGGGGACCACTGAAGAAAAGACCCTTGTCTGAAGTTTCTGGCCCTGCTGGAGAAAGTTACATGCCAAGGGCCCCAAGACCTGAGCACAGCTCCTGGTATTGCTAAGCTATTGTTCACAGGTATGTTGGCTGTATGCTACACTGAACCCAATGAAAGGAAGAAGGGGGCACCTTGCCTTTTTGCAACAATAGCCTTGGAAGTTGTCCCACCTCTCAGCCTGGCTGGACTTCTGAGTTTTGGGTGGTCCCCACAGAAAACCCCTCACTTGTCTTATAACTGCCGTGACAGACAGACTGAGATGTAAGAAGCCTCTCCATCAAAGACCGAGACATGAAATCCCTACGTGAAAAGGCCCCCCCACACTCTTTCCAAGGACTGGGACTGAGGCCCCTAACCTGGGGGAGGTGTGTGGGGGAGGCAAGCTGACCAAAGCAAGATGGATGTTGCAGGTGTGAGCAGTGGACCAAGAAGACAATGGCTCTCGCCCACTGCTGAGAACATGGATTGTGTGTACCTTTCTCTAAATACCATTTTTTCCCCCCAAAATACAATAGACTACCTTTGATTTGGTTTCAAGTTTTACCCCTTCCCCCATCAAAAAAAAAGAGTATAATAGAGTTCGGATGAACTGCAACCCTGAGATCTTCCCAGACGTGACCTGGTGAACTCCATTGGCTGGACATCGAAGAACTTCACCATTTCTGTTTGGTAGCTCTATACCTTCCTTTCCGTTCCTCCCTCTTTTTCCCTTTTCGCCAGTTTCTCCCCAACGCATTTTGTTGTGGTTATTCAATAATGGTACATTTGTTTTGATTATCACTGCAACCCCCTCTACCGTGTCAGTGTTTTTTGCACTCTGAGATCAACCCACAAACCATCACGAAACCCATTCGTAAGGACAGATCACGACACTTGCATACATACTATAGAACCCTTCTGTCAAGCCTTAAAAATTCTCTACAAATTCATTTCCAACATTACTGGGTCTGGCACCGCCCAGATCTGGTGTTTGCTGCCACCACTAGTGCCCAGATCTGGAAATTCCCTTGTTCCAGCAGAGCCAAGTCCAGCAATTTTCTGGTAAAGAAGGACAAAATCTGGCAATTTCCGCTTCCGGCATTGGCAATACCAAGGTCTGGTGTTTGCTGCCACTGCCCATACCCCAGTCTGGACATTTCTCAGTTCCAACACAGCCAAGTGCAGCAATTTTTTGGAAAAAGAGGACAAAAGGCAGCAATTTCCTGGTGCCAAGACTGTCACCACTCAGACCTGGTGTTTGATGGCACCGCCCATGCCCAGATCTGGACATTTCCCTGTGCCACCACAGCCCAAGTGCAGTAATTTGCTGGTAAAGAAAGCCTAAACCTGGCAGCTTCCTGGTGCTGCCACCAGCAGCACTGTCTGTGTCTCTCTGGGAGCCCCTCAGGATCCCCGGCCAGTCTCGAGTCGGCAGACACCGGGGGCAACCCCGGCACGGCCGACAGCGGGGAGACGCTCTCTGTGCCCCGAGGGTACTGAGGGCACCTGGGCTGGGCGCCTTTGCAGCACAAGAGACACCAGAGACATTGGTAGGAGATAAATGGCCGGCTCTTAGCAGGGGTTAATCCAAGGTTTTATTCTAGGAGTCCCAAAGGAGCCCCTACACCTAAGGGGGCTCCTGCTGAGAGCCCCGGGAGATGTGTCAAGGTTACATTTAAAGGGAGGTGGAAACCCAAAGTAGATAACATTTTATTGACCAATAAGTGACACTAAGGGATGGGTACTGAGGGATGGACATTTAGGACAGCATATAGGGCAAGGCTTGGGGGCTGACCCCTGGCCTCTGGCTGATCACTTGACATCCTGGACCAAAGCTTCTAGATGGAGGGGATGGGATGCTGAGTGATTGACAGAGAGCCAGGGTGGGGATTTGGGGATGATCTCAGCAAGGGGAAGGGATTACACAGGTAAAGGGAGGGGGGTACAGTCTGGAATAAACCATTTGGGAAAAATATGGGGATACAAAACAAAACTACTTCCAAGTATTACAAAGTATAAAATGCACTACAACATTTGTTATAAAGATACAGTTTTTATTTCTGTTGTTAATTATAAGCTTAGACATAATTGTGAAATAGCTGATATAATTATGCTTGTCTTTAATTGCCTGCTTGAATGGGATAACATCCAATGAACATGAGATGAAGACACCTGGTACAGATGTGCCAGCCATCAGCACTCACTGTCTGAATGCAGTGTGGGCATTGGCCAAAACTGAAGATGATGACAAAAAAGGACCAAAACCACAACCAAGGCATGTGCATGCTCTAAAATGGTGGAACCGAGGAGGAGCCATGATAAACAGTTCTTGGAATATGGAAAGTAGTTTGGGAAAAAAGTTTACTATGCATGAGGGTCCATGAATATGCAACAGGCTGATGGAAGGAAAAGGTATTTAAGGGATATCCCGAAGATAACAGGGTGGTCTTGGTTCAGTGCCAAGATGCACCCAGCCGTAATAACCTTTGCTCCATGCTCCTTGTCTCCCCTTGTCCTTTATTAAACTCTTTGAATTTTCCCAGTAGAGTTACCGTGTTTCTCCCAGCCCCAAACAGAGAGCTCTGCCCGGGGGCTCCGGGCAAAGGCAGCAGTGCTCGGCAGCGGCCCCAGCCCGCCCAGGCCCGGGCATTGCCCCGCACCGGGACAAAAACCCGCCTGAAGGAGACCTTGGAAAGCCCGCCCGTGGCTCCTCCGCGCCCCAAAGCTCCCGGTGCTGCCCCCGGTGCTGCCGCAGCCGTGGCTCTGGAGCAGGGAGGCTCTGCGGGACCCCCGGGCCGGGCCCCCTCCCAGCCGTGCCCGCCCCGGGGCTGATGCTCGGCCTGGGCTCTCTCACTGCTCCAGCTCCCGCACAGCCCACTGGGAGCAGGCCCCGAGCGCCCGGTGCCACAGGGCCCCGAGCCCCTGCCCGGCCCAGGGTCAGTGTCCATGGCCGGGCCCTGCCCAGGGCTGCGGCCCCTGCCCGGCCCCGGCACAACCTACGGCTCCAGCGCAGCTCCCTCCAGCCGGGCACTGCGGGCTCCAGCCAGGCACAACATTCTGGTCATGGCATCTCTGTTATCTCTGCTCACATGGGCACAACATCCCAGTCATGGCATCTCTGGTGTGTCTGCTCACATGGGCACAATATCCCGGGCATGGCATCTCTGGTGTCCCTGCTCACATGGTGTGAAAAATAGATGTATTTTATGATTGGCTTTTTGCAAATATTAAAATCAATATTATATGTGTTGTGTTAGAAAGCAATGCTGAATTAATTTTCTTAAGTACTGCGTTAAATATAGTTTTAGGTTATAAAAATTGTTAAAATAGAAACTATGCTATGTGAGATACTTTTTTTAAAGAAAGGACTTGCAGTGAGATAGCAGCCACAGGACACTGAAGTCTTTCAGAGAAGAAGAATTTATTGCCTTCTTATCAGAAGAAACAAACTTCTTCCCACCTCGAAGGCATGGTTAGGATTAGAGGGAAGAAGTTGACACTGACCAGACAGAATCCTGTGTTTGAATGGAATTTATGCATCATGTATGAATATGCAACGGGCTATTGTTTTTAAGGATTAGTCCTTTGTTAACAGGTGTCCTTTTTCGGGCTCATGCTGCCCAAAAAAAGGTACCCGAACGCCCGTAACTCTTTGCTTTTATTATCTCATATTGTCCTAATTTAATTTGTCCAAATTTTTATTACTCTAATTGTGTCACTATTCTTTTTAACCATTTTATTACTATTAAACTTTTAAAAATTTTAAAAACAAGTGATTGGCGTTTTTCACAATTTGGTAGCAGAGGATGGTTTGTCGGCTAGGAGCAGGCTGGCTCTGTGGCAGAACTGCCGGGGGGGCTCCCAGACTGTCGGGTCCCGAGTCCAGGATGGCAGCATTGGCCCAGGAAGGGGCCGAGAGAGAGAAGAGAAAAGGAGAGAAGAGAGAGAGAGGGTAAAAGAGATCCAAGGCATGCCCCCAGGGTCCCCATGCCCGTGGCTGTTCTCCCCTGCTCCTGCTCTGCAGCAAAATGGCAGCAGCGGGGGAAGGGCCAAGAACAGCACTGATAGCAAGGCCGTGAAGAGAAAGAGAGGGGGAGGGGGACTAGCACTAAAAGATAAAATCAAAGCAGAGATTGATGACTCTCCAAACCTCACAAAGCTGTTTGTTTTTCTTAAGTAAGAACGTTTTTTGGTTTCTTTTTTTTTGTGGTTGTTTTGTTTGTTGTTAACGAGAAGGATTTTTTCCTGAAGAAGAGGCTGCTGTAGAGAAAGCTTTTAGCTAAACCCAGAAAGTTTAGAAGGAAAGCGAATAGTAAAAGTTAATGCAGTATTATCTTTCTTTTATTACTATGCTATTAAGAAGTCCTTTCCACGTACTACTGAAGCAACAATCAAAATCATGGAAAGAGAGTGAATTCATGCCAGCAGAATCAAAGGATTTGTGAAGAAACCTGAGGAACAGACTATCACATTTAAACTGTGTGATACCAAACTGACTTTCCAATGGGGATGAGTGGCAAGAGTTTGAGAAAACCCAAATGATCCAAGAAATGTTCAAAGAATAACACTGAATTAAGAAATAAGATAACGCTTATATCACTAGTTTTGAGCACTACCTGAATAAAACATCTCCTTGGGGGAAGAAAACTTCAGATAGAAGGATCAAGAATGTTTTTGCATTCTGACCTTAGCCTGAGAATTGTACAGAGGAGAAGGGGAATTACCATTTCCATTAGTAAACTTTATTTGATTCATTCCAATACTAGACATGCTAGCTGGGTTATAAGTAAAAATTGTGAGAGTAATTAGTGTTGTAGTTCACAAAATTTATGCTCTTATTGCAAAAAGTGTTAAAGAACTGACTTGGTTTTGTGGATGGGAATTATTAGTGCCTGTTGAATGAAAGATACCTGAAGAACAGTAAGAGACCATGTTATGAACAAAAATTCAGTTGATTTTTTCTGTGAGAAAAAAAGTTACCACTACTGCTGGGCTGCTGCCTGTGTTATGGTAATTATGGGTCGTTGTTGTTAATGGTTGTTTTTGTATTAGTAAAAGCCCTGGCTGGGGCAAGGTAATGGCCCTTCTCCGAGACAGTAACGGGTGGGGACCTTCCCAAACAGTGAGGAGAAGAGACCTGGGGGGGTTGGTTTATGCAAAGTGACTCCAGGACCAGCATTCTTTGTGGGACCCCGACTCCAAACGCACGGAGAAAACCCCAAAAACAACGAGCCAAATAAGAGTTGAGAGACTGGAGTGATATCTGGACGTGAGGAGCCGAGTGCTGAGCCTGCAGAGATGCGGAACACCTTCGGAGTCCCTTTCGCCCTGACCATGGGAGTTGACCCCGGCGGTGAGACCGAGCCGACTGGGCCAGGAGGGATAACATCTGACGGGATCACCACGCCCTAAAGGCTCCCACGAGGACCGGATCCCCCAGCTCTGCCCCTAGTGGACAAAGCTGCGCATGTTGTCCTCCTCTTAGTTGCCCTGGGAGACGCGACGGGACACTGCAGCCCTGCCAAGCTGCCCAATCCTAATAATAAAGGCCTTAAAAAGGAGAAGAAGTCTCCTGGCCCTGTTTATTTCAGCTGGGGCGCTCATCCGGAATAGCCATGCCGCAAGAGGACTCAAGACTGGCCATCTTGGACCTTCAGGACAGCTGGCTATCAGGACCAGAGGGATCGGCTCAGGAGCAGCGACGCAGAGGAGCACCAGAGCACCGGACGGGTGAGAAATCCTGTGGCGGGAGTGGGAGTCATGCACGTGTGTGTGTAAGTGAGAGAGCTGGCAGCCGGACCCTCGACCTGAGAGTGGACCCCTCAGTACCGCGTTTCTGGACTCCTGCGAATGGGCCGGCCAGGAACAGGGGGTGGTGCTTGGAATTAGTGTGAGTGAGTCGTCTCCCAAGGGGGAATAAAGGGCCCCCCACCTCCGGGCATGCGGAGGGAATAGTTGTGTATGAGTGGCATGCACCCAAAGTAAGTCCTGACAGAGGGAAGTCAGGCAGATTTGTCAGTCCCGAGAAGGATTTGGGTAGCATTTGTCAGTCCCGAGAAGGATTCAGGTAAGATTTGTAAGTCCCGAGAAGGATTCGGGTAGCTCACAAGCCCTGCAGGCAACGTAAGTCCTGACAAAGGAGTCAGGCACAAACCCCAGCGAAGGACACTGTGGTTTGCTTTTAAGTCCTGATACGGTGAGGCCTAAAAATTGGTGGGTTAGGCAAACTAAAAATCAGGCAGTTGTTTTTCCTGACTGAGGGAGTCAGGCACGACCCAGATTCTTAGGCCGTGGTTTCTTGTGTTTAAGTCCCGATAGATGTAAGATCTGATGTTGGGAAAGTTGGGCAATCAAGAGATCGGGCAGTTGTTTCAGTATAAAGTCCTGAGCATCAGGCAGAAATCTGAAGTTCAGTGGAGGAGGCTGAAGCTCCTCAAACAAGATTGTTTTTTAAATTCCCAGTCAGTAGAGGCACCTTTGGGACTTTTTTATTGAGACCTGGAAAATGGGAGGGTGTAATAGTAAAAAGACCGGCAAGAGACTGGGGGATATACCTCCCAATAGTCCCTTAGGAGAACTGTTAGTAAAATGGGATTCTATAGAGGCCACGGAGAGATTAGATAAAGTGAAAATGATCCATTATTTTATGGAAGTGTGGCCAGAATTAGAGGTGCAAGGAGGATGGCCTTGGTGTGGGACAAAGGATAAGTGGCTGTGCTAACAATTAAATAATTATCTAACAGCTCGAGGAGATACTGATCCTGAGCAATTATTGTATGTAGCTTGCTGGGTAAAGAGCGCTGTTGAGGATGAAGGGGTGTGAATTTGTAAGGTACAGAGGAAGAAAGAGGGGAATGAAGGAGGGGATAATAGGACTAGTAAAAGATGGGACCCCCTGGATTATTGCCTCCTTCTGCCCCTCCACCTTATAATCCTCTTCTTCAAGAACCTCAGATGGCAGGTCCGGTTCTTTCCCCAGCTGCCATCTCATTACCACCTGCTCAAACTCCTCCTTCTACCTCTTCAGCTTCCGCTATGATAAACCCAGCATCTCCTCCAGTAACCACTCCCTCACAACCCCCTTCAGCTCCTCCAGTTCCTTCTGCATCACCACGAGTGCATACTCCACCTGCTGCATTCTCCAACCCTTCTCCAGCTCCACTTAATATTCACTCAGGCTCTTCTCCCCCTCCTATTGCTGTCCCTTTACCTCCTCCTAGTTGGGACACAAATGCCTCCTCGCCCAGTAAACAGCTATCAGCAAATACACCTGCTGATGGGCAGAAAGTTCAGGGTAACCCAGATATCCCTCAAAGTAGTTTGGCATCTGAAGATGGGCCGTACTGTAGCACCAGATCCAAGACCTCCAAGGCGGAGAGACTCTTTCCCCTCAGAGAGGTTCCTATGGGAGGAGTAGCAGGAGGTGTTTGCTTTGTGAATGCTCCCCTAACTGCTTCTGAGGTGAGAGGATTCAAGAAAGAGTTGGGGCATTTAATTGAGGACCCAGTGGGCATAGCCAACCAAGTGGATCAATTTCTAGGTCCAAATATCTACACTTGGGGGAAGATGAATTCCATCCTGAGTATATTATTTTCCCCAGAAGAGGTCCAGAAGATTAGGGTGGCTGGCATAAGAATTTGGGAGAAAGATAACCATCCAGGACCCCAGGTGCCAACAGGTGAACAGAAATTGCCACTAACGGATCCCAGCTGGAACCCTAATCAGGAGGAGGGGAGGAAGGCCATGATGGAATATAGGTCTTTGATAATACGGGGGATCAAAGAGTCAGTTCCCAAAGGAACTAACACCCAATTGGCATTTGAGGGTGCACAAGAGAAGGATGAAGCTCCTGTTGCTTGGCTTAACCGCCTAAAGTGGAACTTCCAGTTGTACTCTAAAATAGACCTAGACACCCTAGAAGGTCAAATGCTACTAAAAGTCCAATTTGTTACCGAATCTTGGCCTGATATATGGAGAAAACTGGAAAAGATGGAAGATTGGCAAGAGAAGGACATAAATGAGTTTTTAAAAGTGGCATTGAAGGTGTATTTAAGGAGGGAGGAAGAAAAAGCAAAGGCCAAGGCTAAGATCATGGTTGCAGTTGCTAGAGAAAGTGCAGGGGGGGCGGGTGCACCATCAGGAGGAGGCAGAGGTAGGCCAGTACTGACAGGTGCACGAAGGATTGAGAGACCTAAAGTCCCTTTGAGAGGAAGACAGTGTTATTACTGTGGGGAGGAAGAACACATCAGGAGGTTTTGTAGAAAGCTCAGTCTCAATGAGGCAATAGCCAAGGAACAGGACAATTTAGGAAGGATTCTTAAGGGGGAGACACTAGGGGTGTCAAGGGCTTTTTACTATAGGGGACCCGATGAAACATCTAGAAGAGCCCTTGGTAAACTTTGAAGTGGGACCCCTAAATGAGGAATTTGAATTTTTGGTTGATACAGGGGCAGATAAGTCCTGTCTCAACAAAATACCACAAGGTATGGAAATTGGGAGAAAATTTTGTGAAGTATTGGGTGCGGAGAGGAGACCATTTAGAGCGTTGGTGATTGAAGAAGTGAAAATAATTGGAAACTCAAGGCAATGTAAAACTAATTTCCTTTATCTGCCTGACTTAGAAAAAAGTTTGTTAGGAAGGGATCTGCAAGTTCATTTGGGGGTTGGGATTGTTCCAAGGGAAGGGAGGGTTGTAGTACAAGTGATGAAGCTGTCTCAAGGAGATGTTGCAGAGATAAACCCTGAGGTATGGGCTGAGGGGGGAAAGAGAGGCTTATTAGACATTCCACCGATAACAATAAAAATGCAGGATGATACCTCACCCATACGGGTTAAACAGTAGGAAAGAAGGAAAGAAGGGGCTTGCTATAGTCATTGAGCAACGGTTGCAAGAGGGAATTTTAGAACCCTGCATGTCACCACATAATACCCCTATACTGGCAGTTAAAAAAGCTGAAGGGAAATATAGGCTGGTACAAGATTTGAGGGAAGTCAACAAAAGAACCATTGCCAGACATCCAGTTGTGCCCAACCCAGAAAGTCTCTTAAGCAGAATTCCAAGAGAACATGCTTGGTTCACTGTCATAGATTTGAAGGGTGCTTTCTAGGCATGTCCTCTGGCAACAGAATGTAGGGATTGGTTTGCCTTTGAATGGAAGGACCCGAGTACGAAAAGGAGACAACAGTTAAGGTGGACCCGATTACCACAGGGGTTCACTGAATCCCCCAATCTCTTTGGACAAGCTTTAGAGAGTTTGCTGGAACAATTTGTCCCTAAACAAGAAGTGCAGATCCTGCAGTATGTTGATGACCTGATGGTATCAGGAAAGGAAAAGGATCAGGTCAGACAAACTACTATTAAGCTTTTGAATTTTCTGGGGGAGAAAGAACTAAAAGTTTCCCAAGGGAAACTACAATTTGTGCAATCAGAAGTAACATACTTGGGGCACATAATAGGGGGAGGGTATAAGAAATTAAGCCCTGACAGAATTTCAGGTATTTTAACTCTCCCGGCCCCAAAAACGAAAAGAGATGTGAGAAAACTCCTGGGCTTGTTTGGGTATTGTAAGTTATGGTTGGATCAATACACACAGAGTGTGAAATTTCTTTACAATAAACTAGTGGATCCAGAACCCCTAATTTGGACAGCTGAAGATGATCAACAATTGGAAAACTTAAAAAACAAATTGTCTTCTGCCCTGGTCCTAAGCTTACCAGATCTCAGGAAGGGCTTTTACCTGTTAGTGAGTGCAGAAGGAGGTATAGCCTCTGGAGTATTAACTCAAGAGTGGGGAGGGTGCAGGAAACCTGTGGCGTACATATCGAAATTGTTAGATCCAGTGGCTAGAGGCTGGCCAGTTTGTATACAGGCAGTAGCAGCAACCGCAATCCTGATAGAGGAGACTCAAAAATTGACCTTACAAGGAAAAATTAAAGTGCATACTCCTCATGATCTTAAGGCAGTACTGAGACAGAGGGCTCCGCAGTGGTTAACCGATGCTAGAATATTAAAATATGAGATAATACTAATGAATACAAAGGACTTAGAATTTATCACATCAAATGCTCTCAATCCAGCACAATTCCTAATGGGAGAGCCTATAGAGAATTTAGAACATGATTGTCTTGAATTGGTTTATCTCCAAACAAAAGTAAGAGAATATTTGGAAGATCAGCCTCTAGCAACTGGAAGAAGCTTATTCATAGATGGCTCTTCGAGGGTAGTAAATGGAAAAAGAGCTTCAGGTTATGCCATTATAGATGGAGAAACATTACAAATTGCAGAAAAAGGGAAACTATCCCCAAGCTGGTCAGCCCAAAGTTGTGAAATATATGCCCTGGAAAGGGGACTGGACTTACTGGAGGGGGACCGGGGAACCATTTATACGGACTCCCAATATGCGTATGGGACAGTTCACACATTTGGGAAAATATGGGAGGAACGTGGGTATTTAAGTTCAAAGGGAAAGAGCTTAGCCCATGAGAACCTAGTCCGATCAGTATTAGAAGCTCTACAGAAACCTACATAAATAGCAGTGGTCCATATAAAGGGGCACCAAAGAGGAGACAGCTTAGAAGTTAGAGGAAACCGATTGGCTGATCAGATAGCCAAAGAAGCAGCTTTAGAACCAGGGGATCCAGTAAAAATTTTGAAGACAAAAATGACACCTGAAAAAGGGGAAGAACCTGTATTTAGTGAAGAAGAATTAGAAGCTATAAAAGATTTAAAATTACATCAAGGACAACAGGGAGAGTGGTTAACCTCAGATGAACGGGTGTTTTTGAATAAAGCACTGGCTCGGACAGTGCTAACAGAACTACATAAATTAACTCACTGGGGAGTCCAAGGACTATGTGATCATTTCCTAAGAAATAACCTATGCATCGGGGTATATAGCCCGGCTATATGAGGGTGTGTCATTTGTCAAAAAGTGAACCAGAAAGTTATGAGAAAAGTAGCACCTGGAGGAAGGGAATTAGCCTTGAGACCCTTCCAAAGCATACAGATAGATTTCACTGAGATGCCCCCAGTGCAAGGGTACAGATATTTACTGGTTATAGTTGATCATCTCACACACTGGGTAGAAGCCTTCCGACCAGGAGGGAAACAGCTCAAGTCATGGCAAAAGCAATCCTAGAGAACATTATTCCCAGATATGGTATGGTGAACACCATAGTTTCAGACCGAGGTCCACATTTTGTGTCCCAAACATTACAAAATATAATTGGGGCTTTAGGAATGAAATGGAGGTTGCATACTCCATGGCACCCCCAGAGTTCTGGGAGGGTGGAGCGAATGAACAAAACTCTCAAAAATGTGTTAACTAAATTGATTGAAGAAACAAAAATGAATTGGCTGAAGTGTTTGCCCCTAGCACTGTTGCGCATCAGAACGAGACCTCGGGCTGACATAAGAATTTCACCTTATGAAATGATGTTTGGGCTGCCATTCTTGTTAACACCTTATAGCACAGGAGACTATCTGGAAGGGGAAGAAGCTACCAGAAAGTATTTAGAAATAATTGGAAGAACTCTGGAGGGACTTAGAAAGAAAGGATACCTTCCTCAAACTTCCCCTCTTGACACAAAAGTTCACAACATTAGCCCAGGAGATTGGGTTTTGATAAAATCATGGAATACGGGAACATTAATGCCTAAATTTGAAGGCCCCTTCCAGGTGCTCCTGATCACTAATTCAGCTGTGCAGACCAAAGGAAAAAGGTTGGACTCACATAACTCTCACCCCCTGGCATTGGACCAGGATTCAACATCAGGTTTTTTTTCCCTCTGGCATTCTGGCATTGGACCGGACTGCACCCCATTCTCCCTCTGGCATTGGACTGGACTGCACCCCTTTCTCCCTCTGGCATTGGGCCAGACTCCCAGTTTTTCCCTCTGGCATTGGGCCAGAGTCCACACCACTCACCTCCGGGCACTGGATAAGGATTCATCCACATCACAAGTTAATTCACCTTGAGTATACTGTGATTGAAAGTTGACTCTCAGAAGGAAGAGTCAAAAAGACTGAACTGTGTGGGAAAAAATTGGTATCAAGAGTTCTAATATTGCTTAAAATGTTTCAAGACTGTTCTGTGTAAACTATGTTGGTTAAAAGTTTAAGACTGTAAATAAGTAATTCTGGTCAAGTTCCCCAATTTAATTCTAAAGACTCCAGGTTAATCCTCTACGGAACACTTCCCTGGTGGGGGGAAACCAAAATTGGTAGGGAACAGACCAAGAGAGGTTTAACCAGAGAAACGGGTAGAAGGGACTCTAAAGAGCTTGGAAGCTCCTTCTCAGTAAAATTCCCCAAGAGGCTAGGCCTGGTGGGCAGGCTGTGCAAGATGACCCATACCGGACTCTTGAGAAGGGTAGTAATAATGGCTCTGATTGCTGGTGGTGCTCAGGCGAGCCCAGCTGAGCCATGCAGTGAATGCTACCAACCCCTCTGTGAGGAGGAAGTGAGCTCCTTGTCGAGAGTCCACATCAGTTCTAACCCTGATTGTGTTAACCCCTCCCAATTGGTCCTTTATCAGAAAAATAAGAGAGTGTATTGGATAGCACACAATACTGCCACTTTTAGGCAGCCATTCCTAGGAGAGTACCCTATAGGGGAAGCCTGGTTGTGCTTTGAATGTGATGCTGCTGAAACAAGCTCAGCAGATCTAGTAAAAAGCAAAGAAATGGTGAAAATGGTAAGAAAAATTGTTTGTTACAAGTATTTATATGAGTGTACTGGAAAAGAGATAAACCCCTTTTGGAACACATTTCAAGGGAGCTCTAAACCCCTAGGTTTGATCTCTGATACCACAACACACACCGAATTGTCGAGAGACTGGCCTGGCAGCTGCATTGCTAGAATGATAAAACCAATTTTCTTATTACCCAAAGTAACTGGATCAAGTTTGAGAGTTCCTATATATAATGATTTGGGAATTAAACAAAACAGGCAAAGTGAAATAGAAATGGAGAAAATGCAAAATTGTAAAAGCCAAGTTCGGATCCCAATATCTATGTTAAACAAAGTGATCCGGCTCCAGGCAGTATTAAAAATAAAGAATTCAATTATTAAGAACATTTCAAATGAAATAAAAAGATTAGCATGTGTAAATAATGAAGAACAAACTCCTACACTTGATCCCAGTGAGTGGGAGAACCTGGAGACTTTCAGAAAAGATGTATGGGAAAAGGTAGTTTTTCTCGCTGTGTGTGTACTTGGAGGATTGCTCTTTTTACTATGCTTATTTATCTGTTTTAGCACAATAGTATTTGCCGTGCAGACCAACCTGAAGAAACCATGGAAGGTAACAAGGTTAAGTAAACCATGATTACCAAAGAGCACAAGAGATTTATAGTAGATTCAAAACAAAAAAATTGTGAGTTGATGCGAGCTTAGAATTTAAGCTCGATCAAAGAAAAAGAGGGGGGACTGTTATGAACAAAAATTCGGTTAATATTTTTTTTGTGAGAAAAAGTTACAAAAAGGCAGCCAGATCACTGACCCTGCCTAAGTTCTGCATGTTTGTTTTTGTAATCACGGGTCGTTGAGGCTAATCGCTCCTTTTGTATTAGCAGAGCCTTGCCCGAGGCTAAGTTGTACCTTTCCCAGAATAGTGAAGACACCTGAGAAGGTGGGGGGGGGCTATGCAAAGTGACTCCAAGACCAGCATTCTTTGTGGGACCCCCAACTCAAACTCACGGAGAAAACCCCAAAAGCAACGAGCCAAATAAGAGTTGAGAGACTGGAGTGATGTCTGGACGTGAGGAGCCGAGTGCTGAGCCTTCAGAGATGCGGAACACCTTCAGAGCCTCTCGCCCTGACCATGGGAGTTGTCCCCAGCGGTGAGACCAGGCCGACTGGGTTGGGAGGGGCAACAACTAGAAGGGATCAGCAGGCCCTAAAGGCTCCCATGAGGATCTGATCCCCAGCTCTGCCCCTGGTGGACAAAGCTGTGCATATCCTCCTCCTCTGAGTTGCCCTGGGAGACGACGGGAGACTGCAGCCACGCCGAGCTGCCCAATCCTCAGCTGATCACTTTTAATAAAGGCATTAAAAAGGAGAAGAAGTCTTCTGGCCCTGTTTATTTCACCCCCGGCCCCTCCCCGCCGCAGGGTGGTCCCCATGGGGGTCCCCGGCTGCTCCCGACCTGCAGAGCGCGGCCGGGGAGGGGACGGCTGAGGGCAGCAGCTCCATCTCCTCCCGGAGCCAGCGCTCCAGAGCCTCCGCCATCATGGCCGGGGGGTGCTGAGGGGAGCGAAAAAGCGCGGGAAAAGCGCCGCGGGGCAGCACGGGAGTTGTAGTGCAGGAGGGGCGGGGCATGCAATGATGGGCTAAGGGAGGCGCGGGGCATGACGGGAGTTGTAAGCGAGTAACTGGGACGCTGTGGTGCGTGAGGGATGATGGGAGTCGTAAGCGTGGCTGTAATGGTTCTCTATGGGGCGCGGGGGATGTTGGGAGTTGTATGCGCGTTTGTAATGGAGCTCTATGGGTTATAATGATTCTCTTTGGGACTCTGTGGGTTATACCAATTCTTTATGGAGCGCGGGGAATTATGGGAGTTCTATGCACGCCTGTAATGGGGCTCTATGGGTTATAATGATTCTCTATGGGACTCTATGGGTTATAATGATTCTCTATGGGGAACAGGGCCTGATGGGAGTTGTATGCCATTATGTGTTTGTAATGGAACTCAATGGGCATCTTGGGGCATGATGGGACCTGAAGGCCAGAAAGTTGCTCGATGGGGAAACTTGGGGGTCTGGGGGCACTTGGGGGTCCTAAGGGCCACTTATGGGTCAGAGGAACCATTTAAGGAACACTCAAAAGGCACCTGAGGGGAACTTTGGGTCTGAGGGCACTCAGGGTCACTTGGTGAGCTGGATCCTGGCTTTACCTGGCCTCTGTGGGGCGTGGGGCATGATGGGAGTTGTAGGCTCTGGGCAGCATGGGAATTGTAGGCGCAGACTGAGGGTCTGTGGGGCGGGGGCAGGTTTAGGGGGGCACCTGGGAGTCTGTGAGGGCACTCGGAGGTCCTGAGTGGGGGCTGAGAGATCACTTAGGAATCCTGGGAGGCACTTGGGGGTCCAGGGGGGCAACTGAGGAGCAACTTTGGGTTTGGGGGGACATTTGGGGGCGTGTACCGGGCACTCTGTGGGGCTGCGTGGCATGACGGGAGGTGTAGGCCCGGCTTCCTTTAGACTCTATGGGGCCGCGGAGCATGAAGGGAATTGTAGGCCAGCCATCAAAACTTACATGTAGTGCTGCAGGGCACGATGGGAGTTGTAGACTCCGTTTCAACGGCACTTTAAGAGGCCACGAGGCATGCTGGGATCTATAGTCCAGCCTTTAATAGCTCTCTATGCTGCCGCAGGGCATGACAGGAGTTGTAGTCAAAAAAAGCCAAAATGGCGCGGCCTTTAGATACCGCCTTTGAGGCCGCTGATGGGTTGCAAGCTGTGATTGACAGGCACGTCGACCAGTGGGAGGTGGCGCCGGCAGAAGGCAGGAAGCGGCAGCTCCTGAGGGTGGCGGGGGGGGGGCCGCGGATTTTGGGGGAATTTGAGGCGATTTTGGGGAATCTGGGGGGATTTTTGGGATCCCTCACGAGCCTCTCACCCCTGCCAGGCCCCAGGGACGCATCCGGAGCCATGATGGCCGCCAAGGTGAAGGTGGAGAAACCAGGTGAACTCTGCTGGGAGCCCCAAAAACCCCAAAAATTGCCCAAAAAACCCCAAAATTCCACAAAAATCCCACTCGGGAGGCACCAAAACCCCTCAAATCCCCTCAGAAATTGCCGAAATCCCAAAGGACTTCCCGAATATATCCCAAGACAACAAAAATCGTCCCCAAAATTCCCAAAATATTCTCAAAATTCCACCCAGAATTCCCCACATTCCTCCCAGATTCCTCCAGAACCCCAAAATTCCCCACAATTCTCAAACTTTTCTCCCAAATTTCTTAAAAACTTCTCACAGGACCCTGAAAATTCACCAAATTCCCAGAGCTGGACCCAAAAATGCCCAAAAATTCCCCAAAATTCCGAAATTTTCCAGTGCTGAACACCAAAATTCCTTAAAATTCCCCCCAAATCCCAATTAAAACCCAAAATACCCTCAAAATTCACATTTGAATCCCCCAAAATCCCAACGAAAACCCAAGAATTCCATTTAAACCCCAAAAATTCCCCATATCCCCTCAAAATTCCTATTTCAATCCCTCAAAATTAATTTTAAACCCTAAAATTTCTTCTTTAAACCCCCAAATCCCCTCCAGGATCCCCCAAATTTAAAAGAATCCCTCAAAAATCCCAAATTTCCGTGAACTTGTCCCCCAATTTCCACTCAAATTCCAAAAAATCCCCAAAATTCTCCCAAAAATTCTCTAAAAATTGCCCAAATGCCCTCCAGAATCCCCCAAGTTTTAAAATAATTCTCAAAAATCCTCAAAATTTCTGAATTTCCCAGAACTGGACCCCCAATTTCTTCCCAAATTCCCAAAAATTCTCCCCAAAATTCCCAGTTATTTCCCAGATTTCCCCAAAACTGTCCCAAATCCATTCCAGGACCCCCAAATTCCCAAAAATTCCCACAAAATTCCAAAAGTCTCCAATATTCCCAGAGCTGGACACCCCAAAGCCCCAAGACTCCACAAAATCCCCCAAAAGTCCCCCCAAATGGCTTCCAATATTCCTAAAAATTCCCCAAAAAATTCCTGTCATGGTTTGGGCCTGGCACAGAGCCAGTGCCCCCATGAGAATACCCTCTCCCTGATGTCTGCTGTGAGATGTGACCAGGAATAAGCAAAGCAGGCTCCAGCTTAAACATAAAGAAAACTTTATTACCTAAACTACAAGAAAAGAAGGAAAAAAAAAAACTATAAGAGAAAAATTGAAAACCTTACAAAAAACACTTTACTCCACCCTATCACCAAAATTTCCCAATCCGATACATTCCCGCAAATCACCAACTGCCCAGTCTGGCACCACCCTTTAGAATACTCAAACTTCAGTCCATGAAGAGGAGATGAGTCTTTCTTGGACCATAGGCTTCCCCTGGAAACACCATTGAAACCTCGTGTTCTTCCATGTCACTCAGCACCGCCCGGAAAGTCCTTTTGCCGCTTGTGACGTCTTCCTTCCATGCCAGTGCTCTCACCACTGGCATGGACCAGAGCTGCTTTTAGGGTTGTCTTTTAAGGATGCCTTGTCTCACTCCAAAAAGGCACAGTCTCTGCTTTGGGACATCTGTCCCCCCCATTTTTTTTCCAACCCCCTGGGGCCAAGGGGTCCCCACAATGAACTCTCCTGGTTCTGAGGCACTGCCTCCCCCTAAATGCAGTCTCTGTGTCACAGGAATAAAACTGAGTCTATGGCTACACAAGAAAAGTCCAGTCAAAAGGCCACTCCAATCATCTCTCCCCACTCAGCAAGCCTTCTCCACGTCCTTCGGGCCAGGTCCTTGGTTATCTCATCTCTTATCTCTCTTCTTATTCAGCTCTGAGGAGGATCAGCATTTTTGCGAGGTCCCAGTCATGAAAGAAAGGGGTTAAAAATTCAGTCTCTGCCTGTCCCAGAGCTCTGGCACTCCCACACTCGCTGCTGCTCCGGCCGGCACCTCCTCCCTCGCTGCATTCCCCCCCTTCTCCTCCTGGGCCAGCTGCTATCACATTCGTTGTTGCCGGCTCTCCCTCTCTCTCTCCTGGGGGGGGGGGGGGGGGGATGGCTGCACGATGTCTCTTGGGGCTCCTCCACCCTTCCATCCTCAAGGGCCTCCTCACCCCCCATCTCTGTCCAGGCCCAAGCCTACCACATGGCTGCCCCTCCCCCGCCCAGCAGCAGCGGCTGGACGAGGGAGGGCGATCCGTCCTCTTTGCGTCGAAGTCCCAAGAGAGCCTCCCAGGGCCAAAGCTCTGCTTTTAACCCCTGTGTGTTCTCGGAGGTGTGTCCAAACACAACTGGCCACACCAGGTGCCAATATCAAAATCCGAGCACCCATTGGTTTGACCACAGCATCCCAGAATTCCCACTTCTTCCCAGTGAAACCACCACATGCTCTCTGCTGTAATTGTATGAAAGAAATAGAGAAAGAAACTGACAAAATTTTGTGGGCTGCAGTAAGGAAAGGATATATTAAAACAGGAGATAAAGATTGGTAGAGAACTTGGGTACATGGAACAAGAGCAGGAATTGATTTGCAGGAAGTACCAAAGGCCAAATTAGAAAAAGTAGAGCATGACAAGGGCAATTGGATACCAGACGAATATCAAATTAAAGCAAAAGAATGGCAAGAAGCCAAGTATCGCTGGAAGAGGGGGAGGCATGTACACCAACCCTATTGTAGTCACACACCCCCCGAACTCAGGAGCCAATTGGCCTGAATTAAAAAGAATCGGGCCACAATCACAATAAATAGAGATCTGAAGGCTCATGAGGCAAAAGGCAAATATGAAACAAAAGATATCAGTGACTAAATCCCAAGGTATAAACTCTGCTACCGAGAAGATCTACATCTCGGCCCTTGGATGCAACCCAAGGGGCCTTGAGAGAGGTAGAGAGTTAAACCCTCTGAGGATTATTTCACTGTATTGATCATTGCATCCCAGGCAATGGGCCTTAAAAGCCTCACTCCTGAACTCCACATAATCCACAAGTGAGCTGCAGTATCAGAGCCTATTGCTCCGGCTGTCTGTGACAAATGCAATCACACTGTCTGGTTCGGGGGAAAAATGGAATCAATGTTCATGGCACATTCCCATGTTAGTGAAGTGTGCTATGACCATAACCAATTAAAGATGTGCACTATGGGTGGCAAATTATACAGGGTTGGAGAAAATGTAAAACATGGACTGAAAGTTTTTCCCAAAGATAGACCCATTTTAACCAACCTTCCCAAAGATGATGATGAATGAAGTTGTTTGCGATATGCCAAATTCTTTTGTTTAGCAAAGGACAGAGAAGGAAGAGACCCAGAAAGTAAAATATCAGAAGCAATTAAGTGAACAATACAAACAGTTAGAACAGCAGTATGGTGATTGGGGTCTTCTGACTTCAAATAAGAACCTTTTTGTAGATCTAATGCAAGAAATTGCCACAAAATTAGAGTTATTCAACTGTTGGATTTGTGGGAGATTAAAATCAGCCAAAAAAGGGCCATGGAGAGGTGAGAGTCTAGCTCCAGTGCAATTTCTAAAATACAACCATACTCAAATTTCCAAAACATTGAAACAACCTGAGGGATGGATTTTAAATCATCGAATAATTGGGACAGTTTGCATCAGCAGGGAGGGGAGAAAATATACTGAAGTGGTAGGGTATACTCCCTGCACGTCTACTTTAGCTGTAAATTCAAACAATAATGCTAGAACTTGGCAGCCAACACCTCCTGCTGTGTACTGGAGCTTAAATAAAGAGAAAAATTGCGAATGGAACATCAAAACAAAGTTGTGCTGGCATAAAAGTCCTGGAGCTAACCCTTACAAATCCCTGGAGACCCTAAGAATATACTGAGAATAACCTGAGGCTGTAAATGACCCATGGAAAGTCCCAAATGGTATATATTGGATTTGTGGGCAAAAAGCTTACAGTGAACTGCCCTGTAGATGGAAAGGATCCTGTACTTTAGGGATTATACAACCCTCCTTCTTTGTACTACCAAAGTCCAAGAGTAACCTGTTAGGAGCACCCTTATATGAAAACCTGAACAGGGAAAAAAGAGAATTGAAACTGGAGTTTCCAAGAGCAGGAGGGGACCAAAAATGGGGAGAAGAAGAGTGGCCGGCAGAAAGAATAATAGATTATTATGGGCCAGCCACTTGGGCCCAAGAAGGAAGCTGGGAAAATAGGACCCCAATTTACCTGTTGAATAGGTTGATTAAACTGCAAGCAGTGGTAGAGGTAGTCTCGAATCACTCCTCAGAGGCCCTGGACTTGTTAAACTGGCAGCACACTCAGGTGCGGGCTTTTGTGTATCAGAATTTAATAGCCTTGGACTATTTGCTCGCCGAAGAAGAGAGAGTGTGCGGGAAATTCAATGAGTGGGAATGCAGTGTTGAGATTGATGATTACGGAGAAACCATCCAAGGTTTGGCAGCAGAGATCAAAAGGGCAGCTCATGTCCCTGTCCAAAAATGGAATTCCATTCTTCAAGCCTCACGGTGGGACCAGATGCTTGGAGGAGGAGCTTGGTGGAAGAAAATAGGGTTCATGATTTTGTGCTCATTGGCTGGGTTATTGTTTCTACCTAGCCTTATTCCATGTTTTATCTGACTAATCCACTCAGTCATTCAAAGCATGCAGATTCCAGTAACCGACTCGGAATTGGCTACAGGAGAAGTTGGTCGATTTGAGAAAAGAACTAAGATAACAATAAAAATGAAATTAAAGAAAAGAGACCAAAAATCGAAAGCTTCCAAAGTTTTGGCCAGATTTCAAGCCCAGACACGAATGAGTAAGGAAAATGAAAATTTATACAAGCAGAGGGGGAGTTGTCAGATGCAAAGCTGTGTTTCGTATCAGGTACAAATAGGCGACGTGTGTATTTGTGATTGCAATATGAGTGGAGACTGACAATGGGATAGTTGCGAATTCTAATATTAACTGAGGAAAGTAAAGCATGGAAAAAGGCCTTTGAACCTATCTTTTGTTTACAATTAACCCTGATTAATTTAGGAATATTGCAATTAGGGGGTTAAAGAGGTTGATTTTGCTTGCATTTAATCCGTAAAAATGCTCTGCAATAATAACCTTTTGAAGTATAATTTTAGATTATTACTTGTATCCTTGAAACTATAGCATTGGAATATATAAAAAGAAAATATTCTTATCTAACGCCTTATTGAAGCAGAGAAAAAATGCTTGAGAAAGGAAGATGGCCGTGTAGCCCCGACTGGCCCCGGCATTGCTGCTGCCGCCCTCTGGCAGCCGTGCCCTGGGGCGGCAGCGTGCGGCAAGGGCCGGGCTGAGCCCTGCCGGGCCAGCAGCCCGTGTGGCCACAGCGCCGGCAGCGCCGCTGGCAGGGAGCTGTGCCGCTGGGGCCGTGACAGGCTCTGTGTTCACAGGCATGGCCGGGCGGCACCTGAGGGGGAAGAAGGAAGAACTCCGGCTCATCTGCAATGGTGGGTGAGGGCAGCGGGCTGGCAGCGGGGGCTGCCGGGGGAGCTGCAAGCCCTGCCCCGGCTGCGGAGGGCTCTGCTCCCTGTGCGGACGAGGAGCGGCGTGGGCAGAGCACACAGATTTCAGGGCCACCTGGGCGATTCGTGGCCAACAGCTTCGGGCTGCTCCCTTTGGTGCCTGCACCCTCCTGGCCATGGCTAGAACTGGTTGGGATGGCCCTGGCAGGGGACTCTCCTCGGCTCCCCGCAGATCCGGGATCTGACCATGGCTCTGTCCCTCTCTCTTGCAGCCCTTGAACACCTGACAGAGGACACCAGCCGTGCTGTGTCAGATGTGGCAGTTGAAACATTGTATGTCCTTCAAGCACTGCAGAGTGGGCGATATTCTCTTATCCAGAGGCTGCAAGACCAGCTCCACAGGGCATGGAGGACATCGCCTCATCTGTCGGGGCTCAGCTGGCTGCGCTGCTGGAGCTCTGCAGAGAGCTGATGCCAGAGAGACTGTCTGCTGGGGCCACCTGAGCCAGCAGCAATTTCCTGTTTCTTTAACACTGCTCTTTTCTTCTTTTTGTATTTTCATTAGTATATGAATATAGAGTGTGGTGTAATACACAGACTCCCAGGAGCTTTCTTTTGCTGCCCAGGGTCTGCAGGGCATAGGGGATGAAGGGGAGAAGGGTACCCTGGCTCAGCAACCTGCCCAAGCGTGCAGTGCTGCAGGGAAAATGGCCAGAAGCCCCTTGGCCTGTGGTGGTTCTGCTGAAGCCTTTGTGCTGCCCACAGAGTGGCTGGACAGGGCCCGGGGCTGTGGGGATCCCTGTGAGAGCGGTGCCTGGGAATGGCCACAAGCCCTGTGCCAGGCAGGAAGCGCCATCCGTGTCCTCCTGCCCGTGTGGTGCTGGCTGCCTTGCTGAGGGCTCCCAGGTGACTCTGGATGGGGCTGCTCAGGAGCTGCTTTGGGGCTGCGGCGCTGCTGCCGGGCAGCTTGGCCGGGCTGGGGCAGCCCCTGAGGGGCTGGGGCGCTGGCAAGCCCTGGGCAATGGGCTGTCAGAGGCCACAAGCAGCCCCCTGGCAGCTGCCTTGATCCTATCAGAGTTGACTTGCAAGAGGGACCCTGGGCACTCTGGAACTAACAGCATCAGTGTTGTTGGAAACCCAAATGCAGGGAAATCTCAGACCTTTGGTCTTGTCAGCAAACCTTAGAATTAAAGACAGGATTTGATCTGAGACCTTGGAAAGGGCTTCCAAACTTAGGTGCTAGAAGCAAGAATGAGGATTTCTAGTTTATTATAGCAGAGACACGGGGAGGAAGGTTGAAGTGGAGGAAAGTTTAGAGTTTTAGGGCTGAAGATCTAGAAAATATAAAAATAGTTACAATGGTAAACAAGAAGCTTAGGATGCAGTGCTGTAGGTTTGTGTGTCATAACATGATTGGCTAAGGAAGCTTACACTGTAGCATGAGTCCATAAGACGAAATATTGAAGGACTGGCTGCAAAACATAAATATCCTTGTTGGCAGTGTCTTCTTGGCCAAGAAATCCTTCAAAGCTCTTGTAACTACAAGTCTTGCGGCCTTGTGAGCCATGCGGTGGAGATGTGAGCCAAACTCACCCTTCCTGTCTATGTAGAAGACAAGAAAAAGCAATGGCATCATCTAAAACACTTAGAGGTCTGCTCTCTAGCTCGTTCCAAACTCCCTCAATTCCCCCAAAGTGGGATTAAGCTACAAAGAGATGACAAGGACTCTTAGTGCTGGCTCTTTGACTCCACAGCAGCTGCTTTAGAATCTTTCACTTAACCCTGTGTAGTCATGTGCCAGAAATGTATCACTTGAAGAAACTTTCCCAAGTGACTTGAATGGAGGTTTGTTTGAAGGGTATTTGAGGAGAAAGGCTCCCAGCAGAGGTCTGGGCTTTGGCCCAGCTGTGTCCCCTGCTGATTGTGAAGTGTGCCATCAGCTGCAGGGCTTTCTGGGCCAAAAAATATCATCAAGTCCCTTGGACTTGCTCTTTTAGGCCTCTAAGAGCTGGACCCAATTTCAGGGCACAATTGGAAACCTCATCTATGGGTGAATGGACCACCTAGGATTTTCCCAATTGCTGGGAATGGTTCTCCAGGTCCCTGGTGTAAAACGGGGCTCCCCAGCAACTGCGCATCTGCAAGATGATAAACAATCGTCTTGGTTTGAAGAGAGAGGTGTCTCCTAATGAAGGCAGAAGGCTTCTCTGAAATGGAAAATGCAAATCTCCTCCCTTCAAATTATTCTAATTTAGAAATTCAAATGCTCTCAGGGAAAGATATGGGGATAGGACTGAGCCCGCAGAGCCGGGCAGCGTTTGCTGACGCTCTGAGCCCTTCCCAAAGATCCTGTTGGGCTGTCTTAGACACCTGGGGCCAGGGATTCCTTCCAAGCTGGGCCACTTTGGCTGGGCTGGGAGCAGCCCAGGGCAGAAGGCAGCGTGTGCAAGGGCCCTGGGTGGCACACTGCAGCACGGTCACCGTGCCATGGAACGGAACCCGGTGACCAAGGGCCCTTTGTGACACGTGGGAAATAGAAGCTTGCCCGGCTGCTGGGAATGCACAACGGAGCAGAACGGGACAGAGCGGTGCCGTGAGGAGCCCCCACAGCGCACTCATTCCTGTCTGATCCGGAGCCTTTCCAAGGCGTTTTTCCTGCAGCTGACCTTGAGGCCAGACCACAGGACTTGGTGACCCATGGCTTTCCCGAGGCTTCTCTTCTGCAGGTGCCCGCACAAAACCAGTCATTATCATGGAGCAGAGACCCCTGAAAGCGCCCAAGGTGGCCTGGGGGAAAGAGGAGGAAGAAGGCCCTGGAGCTGCCCCAGCACATGAAACCAAAGAGGTGGTGTCGTTTGAGGGTGAGTGGCAGAGCGGAGCCATGGGGTTGGTGCCCGCAGCCAACTCGGCGCCATTCCATGTCATCCCATTTTATCCCATCCCACCCAATCCCATCCCATGCCCACAGAAGGACGGAAGAGGGGCCGGGCAGACACCCCGCAGGGGCCGTGCTCCATCCCCTGGGGCATCCCGTGACTGTCCCTGCCTGGGCAGCGCAGGGCTGGGCCGTGCTCTCCGGCCTCTCCCACAGTCCCTCAGCTCTGGCTGCGCTCGCTCTTTGCCAGGTGCTGCCCTGCAGCGCACACAGGAGCAGGAGTCCAGCCGTGGCCGCTTCCGCAGCACAGCGCAGGTACCTGCAGCCACCCCCACCTGGGCTGGGCCTGCTGGCACCACGCTTGGAGCATTCCCTGCAACATCCCTGGCTTCTTGCCCTTCTCCTACAGCTGGTTTGCAAATTCATCAAGAAAATTCAGGCGGAAGAGACCAGCACCATGGGCACTGGGCTCAGAGCATATTCCCACATCTTCCAAACCAAGACCACTGCTTGTGGTGTCACTGGGCCTCAAGAAAACAAAGATTTGCTTTGATAATATGGGGGCTTATGGAACCAAGCGACAATTGTGGTGCTGCAAGGCACCAAGGAGGTCTGATTGGCTTGGCCTGACTGGTCCAGATGACCTTGCATGTTGAAGGTTCCTTCTCATCTGCCCCTTAAACTCTGGAGTTCTGTGCTTTCCTTCCTGTGGGAAAGAAGTCTCCATTTCCTCCAGCTGTTCATGGCCAAAATTAGGATTTTACCTCCATATTTGTTTAAATCCAAAGATTCTTTCTATATAAAACCTGCCAGAACAGACTCCTCTGGATGGCCTTGGCATCTTGGGGGCCACCTCTCATCTGCCTTCAAAACACTGGAGGGATGTGCTTTTCTTTCCATTGAAAAAAAACATCTTTCGATCCAGGCATCACTGGCCAAAATTGAGAATCTGCCTCCAAAATTCCTTATATCCAAGGATAGCTCCCAGACAAAAGCTGCCAGGACTGTCTAGGTTCCCTTGGCTTCCTGAGGGCCAGATCCCACCTGTCTGTGAAATACTTGGGCTCTGTACTTTCCTTCCTATGGAAAAGAACTGTCCTTCTTGTCCAGGTGCTCATGGAAAAAAATAGGATTTGGCGTCCCAAACTCTGTCTATCCAAGGATTGCTCCCAGACAAAAGCTCTGAAAACAAACAAGTCTGGCTGGCCTTGGCCTCCTTGAGGCTGCCTCTGATTGGCCTTCCAAACTCTGGGGCTCTGTGGTTTCCTTCCTGTAGAAAAGAACTGTCTTTCATGTCCAGGCACCCTGGCCTCAAGCACACAAGCAGTGTACAGGGCCAGAGGAGCTCTGTGCTCAGTGGGGTGCAGACTGAGGACAGCAGAGGAAGAGCCCTGGGAAGAATTTAAGGGAGGTTTCAGAGATGGTGGATCTTTTAAATATAATAGTAAACAGGGAGAAAAATGGAAAAACTTAATGTAAATTGCCACTGAGGAGATCAGGACTGGAAAAAAGGACAAAGGAATTTACCTTGCAGGGCAGGGCTGTGGTGCAACATAGCCCCGAGGAGTCTCGGTCAGCCCCGGGCTCTGTGTGGGCAGGCAGAGGCAGGCAGGAGGCAGAGCTGTCAGCAAAGGAAGGGCCCAGCCAGGTGGGGCAGCCGGGGGATGCTGACAGCCTGCAGAGACAAAGGCGCAGGGCAGGGACACCGTGGGACAGCCTGGGCTGCACAGGGCACAGGGATGGGCAGCAGCTGCAAGACAGCCCTGCCAGAGCCAACTTGGGCAGCACTTTGGCCATGGCTGCTGGCCCTGGGCCTGAGGCCAGGAGGGGACAAGTGACCCTTGCAGGGCTGGGGCCTCATTGCCTCCTTGTCCCTGCTCAGCAGCCTGGCAGGGGCCGCCCTATGCTCCTGCCCTTGGCATTGCACATCCCCACATGCCAGTGCCCATCCCGGGAAGAGCCCTGAGCAAGAAGGGAGGCACAGGATCTGCCTGGCCAGGGGCTGGGGCTCAGGCCTTGGCCCTTTGCATTCCTCAAACACATCCAGGTGTGCTCAGCACCAGAGACACCTTTGCCTTGTTTGTCCCCAGCTATCATCACTGCCTCCAGTGTTCTGCACTAACTAGAACTTGGGGACACTTTCTCAGTCGTGTTCCTCAGTGGGAACCATTAAAACTTCAGGAAACTTCAGACTTTCAATTTAAGTTTTAGTTCTTGAGAAGTTTTTTGAAGATGCTCTCAGGGACTGAGTCTGATGTAAACAACATCAAATCCCCAAGAGGCTCATTAAAGTTCTTTCGCTGTGTCTGTACTACTGAGCTTTAAAGAAACAGCTCTTTCCAGGGCCAGCTCCTCTCCCAGCCCAGCAGGGCTGAGGGCTCTGCCTGCAGGCACTGAGGGGACAGGAGCCAGGCAGAGACAGGCTGAAGGCAATCAGGATTGGGAGGACATTTAGCTGAGACTTCACCTGGGGAAGCATCTTCACAGCCCTGTGCATGGTGAGTGTGTGGGTGCAGGGCAATGTCCCCTGTGCTCCTGGAGGGATCTCCTGAAGCCACCACACCCCACAGCCTGGAGGATGTATCTGGAGGACTCTCCCAGTTTCTCTGTGGCACAGGAGGAGGAGGATGATGTGCTGCAGAGCGGGGCTGCCCTGCATCCTGCCCCCTGCAGAGAGGGACAGGGCAGGATTGCTCCTGCTGCCAGGAATGGCTGCTGGGGCTGAAGCTGGGGCTGCAGCCAGGGCTGCCCAGGGCTGTCCTGCAGAGCAGCTCCTGCAGCCCTCAGGGCTCTTGGCCAGCCCAGGGCATGTGCCAAAGCCAGGGGCAGCTCTCAGCCTGCCTGGCAGCTCCCCATGGATGCTGCAGGGGAGAAGTTGGAGGTGGAAGGAGCCACTCCCATCAGGGCAGATTCCTCCTGCTGTGGAGATGGTGCCGCATGGCCAGGGCTGCTCTCAGCTTTCTCCTGAAGGGAAGGGAAAGGGGCTGTCAGCTTTGGCTGTGTCACTGAGACTCCTGCACTGTCACCCTGGGCATCAGCAGATGGGCCTCAGATCTCCCTCAGAAAGTGCCTCCTCAGCCTCCTCTCCCTACAGACAGCAGCAGCAGCTCCTTGGCTTGCAGCATCTCTGTTTGTCTGCCCTGCCCTTAAGGCTCTGCAGCCAGACAGATGCCCCTGGGCAGTGCTCTGTGCTGGGAGGGGTCTGCAGGGCAGAGCTGAGCCCCCAGGGCTGGGCTGGGCTCTGGCAGCACTGCCAGGGACAAGGCTTGGATAGAGAGAAACAGCTTCTAGTAGGCACAACTCTAGGCAGCAGAGAGCCAGACCAGCCCTTAGCATCCCTCCCTGTCCAGCTGCTTAGGGAAAGAGAGAAGGGCTTAGAGAAATTGACTTTTAAACTGGAGTCTTTAAAAACTCGACTTAATTTTTCAAGCTCAGTTTATGTTGCATCGCCCTGAACTAGAGGGAGGTGGAATGGGCAAAGTGCACCTCTGTTGGGGCCAGCAGGTCTGACTGCAATGGGGCAGACGGAGCCCTGTTTTCCCTATGGGCTTCCCCAGGGTTCAGGCTGAGAGCAGTGCTTACGATGAATCAGTAACTCAGGAGCATAAACCCAAGCTCAAGAATAAACATATTGAGTGAAGTTTCCCCACAGGTAGAGAAGTAGTTTTGAGGGAATTCCTAAAATAACCCTATAGGGTTGATTTCAAGAGCTTGGTCTCAGCTTTTCAATGTCTTGTTTCGACAGTCCACAATGCCCAGAGTTAGGAATGTCCAACAGCAGCTCCATCAGGCACTTCCTCCTGCTGCCATTGGCAGACACGCGGCAGCTGCAGCTCCTGCACTTCTGCCTCTTGCTGGGCATCTCCCTGGCTGCCCTCCTGGGCAACGGCCTCATCATCAGCGCCGTAGCCTGCGGCCACCACCTGCACACGCCCATGTTCTTCTTCCTGCTCAACCTGGCCCTCACTGACCTGGGCTCCATCTGCACCACTGTCCCCAAAGCCATGCACAATTCCCTCTGGGACACCAGGGACATCTCCTACGCAGGATGTGCTGCTCAGGTGTTTCTCTTTGTCTTTTTCATGTCAGTGGAAGTTTCCCTCCTGACCGTCATGTGCTACGACCGCTACGTGTCCATCTGCAAACCCCTGCACTACGGGACCGTCCTGGGCAGCAGAGCTTGTGCCCACATGGCAGCAGCTGCCTGGGCCAGTGCCTTTCTCAATGCTCTCATGCACACAGCCAATACATTTTCCCTGCCCCTGTGCCATGGCAATGCCCTGGGCCAGTTCTTCTGTGAAATCCCCCAGATCCTCAAGCTCTCCTGCTCCAAATCCTACCTCAGGGAACTTGGGCTCATTGCAGTTAGTGTCTGTTTAGCTTTTGGTTGTTTTGTGTTCGTTGTTTTCTCCTACGTGCAGATCTTCAGGGCTGTGCTGAGGATCCCCTCTGAGCAGGGACGGCACAAAGCTTTTTCCACCTGCCTCCCTCACCTGGCCGTGCTCTCCCTGTTTGTTAGCACTGCAGCCTTTGCCTACCTGAAGCCCCCCTCCATCTCCTCCAAATCCCTGGATCTGGCCCTGTCAATTCTGTACTCAGTGGTGCCTCCAGCCCTGAACCCGCTCATCTACAGCCTGAGGAACCAGGAGCTCAAGGCTGAAGTGTGGAGACTGATTACTGGATGCTTTCTGGAACATTAATTTGATGGCCAATTGCTGCAAACCACTGGTAATAGAAGTCATCTTATTGTTGATTTGACTGTAGGTTTTTTTTTCCTTTATATTAGTTTTCTCGTATTGTCCACAAATAAATGTCTTTGTTTGTGCCATTTCTCATTTTGTTTCTCTCCAACTTCCCTGTGGCACAGACTTTGTCAATGAGGGGTTGCGCTCTGGGTGACTTTAAAGGAAATAAAGGATGTCCCAGCCAAGTTTTCTGCAGAGATGCCCTTTTGTTGCCTTCTCTGGAGCTGCAGCAGCAATGTCTGTGTGCAGAGCTGGGGGCAGATCAGGGCTGGCACAGCAGCTGTGCCCAGCAGCAGCAGCAGCACTTGGTGTTGCCAGTGCTGCTGCCGTGGCCCTGCCCCGCTGCCCTGGTGGCCCTGGTGTTGCTGCAGGGCCTGAGTGCTCTCGGGGCCGGGCACAGTCCTGGGGGTGGCAGTGCCGGGGCTGCAGCAGGGACAGGCCAAGTAATATAAATAATTTGTAATATAAATAATCTTGGATAGTTCTTTTGGATGTGTCCTTTTTTCCCCTGTGTTTTAGTTTCTTATTATTGTCCACAAAGTAAAACCATTGTTTGTACCATTTCTCATTTTGTTTCTCTGCACCTTCCCTGTGTCCACAGACAGTGTCAATGAGGGGCTGTGCTCTTGGTGTCTTCAAAGGAGCTAAATGATCTCCCAGCAAAGTTTTCTGCAGTGATCCCCTTGTGTTCCCTTCTCTGGAGCTGCAGCAGCAATGTCTGAATGCAGAGTGTGGGCCAGATCAGTGCTGAGTCCATCAGCTCTGCTCCTGCTGGCCACACCATTCCTGAGCCGGGCCAGGAGCCATTGGCCTTCTTGGCCACCTGGGCACTCTGCTGCCTCATGCCCAGCCTCTGTCCAACAGTGCCCCAGGTCCCTTTCTGCCTGGCTGCTCTCCAGCCACTCTGTCCCCAGCCTGTAGCACTGCAGGGGTGGTTTCTGCCAAAGTGCAGGACCCGGCACTTGGACTTGTTAAACCTCACCTTGTTGGATTTGGGGCCTGGATCCAGCCTGTCCAGGTCCCTCTGCAGAGCCCTCCTACCCTCCAGCAGATCAACAGTCACACCCAGCTTGGTGCCATCTGCAAATTTGCTGATGCTGGACGCAGTCTCCTCATGCAGATCATCAGTGCAGATATTGAAGTCCACGCTGGCTGGCTCTGACCCCTCTGGGCACCCTGTGATGGCACTCAGGGTGATCTGTTCCATAACCTTTCCGGGCACCCAGGTCAGGCTGACAGGCCTGGAGTTTCCCAGCTCCTCTTTCCAGCCCTTCTTGGGGATGGGCTCACACTGGCACCTCCAGTCCTCTGGGACCTCCCTGCTGAGCCAGCAGTGACGGTAAATGATGGAGAACAGCTTGGGGAGCTCATCCACCAGCTCCCCCACCCCCCTAGGATGAATCCCATCTAGTCCCAGAGACACCTGTGAGCATCTGAGAGGATCAGCACGTCAACAACTTCTTCCTCATGGATTACAGGGACTGTTCTGCTCCCTGTGCCCATCCATCAGCTCAGGAGAACACTTGTCCTGAGGAAAACCTGTGCTAATATTGAAAATTGAGAGAAACAAGGTGTTAAGTAGCTTAGCCTTTTTTCTTTAATTACTGTATTCTCCACTGCATCCAAAAAAAAGAGTAGATGTTCTCCTCATCCCATGTTTTGCTATTAATTTATTTGTAATAACATTTTTTATTATTTTTTACAGAAGTGGTCAGGTAATGCTCTAATTGAGCTTTGGCTTCTCAACTTTTCTTTCTGCATCACCAAATAACATTCTTAAACACTTCCTAAGTTTCATGACCTTCTGTCAAAAGTTGCGTCCTTTTTTTCCCCCTGAGTTCCCATAAAAGCTCCACAGCCAGCCAGGCCAGTCATTTTCCTCACCAGCTCATCTTCTGCCACACTGGGACAGGCTGCTCCTTCCCCCTTAAGATTACTTCCTTGAAATGTGTCCATCCTTCCTGGACCCCTTTGTTTTTAAGGGATGTTTTCCTTAAAAAAAATCAGTGCATGATTCAGTACTCCCCAAATCAGCATCCTAAATAGGCCAAAGTCTGCCCTTCCTAATTCCAGTGTAGAAGTTTTGTTGCTGTCCCTCCTTCTTTCAGAGAACATTGAACACTTGATTATTTCATGGTCACTGTGCCCCAGGCAACCTCTGAGCCCCACATCTGCCACCAGCCCTTCTCTGTTTGTGAACAGCAGCAGACAGAGCTTTCCTTGGCAGTGGAAGTGTTACCAAAAATTCAGCAAAACAGAAAACTCCTTAACCCCAGTATAGCATTAAGAAGCAGCATTCTTTATTCAGCTGGATGCATGGGGGATAGCTCCTCCCAAAGCCTGGCAGGCTGAGTGCAGGAAAATTTCTGTTTATATTCTGTATATTGCACACATATTCATTGATTTTCCCAGACTAAACATAAATATGATAATAATTTCCCCAAAATCATTAACATATTTCCCCTCCCCTTTTCCTATGTGTTCTTCTGTCCTGGTGTCCCTCTGGTGGTCCCTGGTGGTCGTGGACCCCAATGCTCCAGTGGGGCAGGCTGAGCTGGCAGGAGGCTGGTAAACTTTTAGTTCCTCTTCTCACACAATGGGCATTGTGTGGTTTCCATCTGTGACATCAGAGACCATCTGTGTGACATTAGAGAATGGGCTGTGACATCACAGAGAAGGCTGTGACATGACAGAGCAGGCTGTGACATCACAGAGCGTTGCCGCCACTACAGGGGCTATGGTGTGGTGTCCCGGGTCGAGCACGGCTCTGTGGCAGCACCCGTGCCACACGGACCAAGACACGCTGACACCAATGTGGTGGACAGTGAAATGGCGTTTATTAACTGCCAACAGGGGTAATTTATAACAGGGGGTAATGGCAGGGCAATGGTAAAGGGAGAGGGGTTAGGCGTAATATTGCAAGATCTCCCAGATAAAACGATATATTAAACCCACATTCCCCCCCCCCTTCATGACCTATTAAAAACATAGGAAACGGTAATGTTAAAACTGCCTAGTGGGACAGTAAGAAAATTGTAACTGCAACAAAACAAACAACTGTAGCAACTTTTAACAAACTTGTGAGTGTAAATATTTAACAAATGAAAAGTTAAACAATGTAACACACACAAAAAACTAACTATCTCTAACTGGTTTTCTAAGAAAAAGAAATATGAACTTATTTAAAACACAGGGCGATCTGTCAGGGGGCTGATTGAACTGTGACTTCGGGCATTCTTGCAGGACTTCCTCAGCATATGTGTTGTCATCATAGCACCAAATTGTCCTCCCAGAATCTGTAATCTGTTTGACTTTAAAACTAGGGTGTTTTGGAGAGCCCATGTCCGGACTCATGTTCCCCCCAAAACACCCTTTGGACCCCTTGGCACAGGAAAAGTTCTGGGTTGACTGGTATTCCATCTAAGTAGAGTCAGAACTTGGCCAGAGTTCCAACTCCCCTTGATGGATACCACTTGGGACAAATGCTGAGCTCTTTTTCTCTTTCCCCCAGGTCTTTTTTGCACCAGCCTCTCACTGGGTTTTTTCACGACCCCGATGTAGTCTGCCATCGGGCTGCTTGATGACTCGGCACTGCCTTCTGGAAGTGGAGGTTCCTTCATGCGGGCCATGGGGATGTCTGAGGGTCCAGTCCTGCAAAAGAAGCTTTTCAGATTTCGTTAGTCTTTGCCCTGAAGGTCTGGTTTTATTGATTTGAGTGGGCACCATTTGATTTTACTGTCTTTCTTTATGGCTGCGTACCCTCGCCCTGCGAGTACCAGCCTCCAAGCTGTTTCCCACTCTCCTAGTTCATATTTCACTGTCAAGTACAAAGTCTCTGTACTTCTGTCTCTCGGAGGTACTGGTGAATGTCTTCTGCATACTCCTCCACAGTCAGAGTTACAACAGCTTCCATGTGATCCTCTGGCTGGGATTGGAAGGATTTTCAAGGACAGTGGGAATATATTGCTCTATTCAGGAAACTGTATGCTAGACACGTTGTTTGCAGCTTATATGGACTGCAAATGGTAAAACACTCTGCAAGCATTTACCCAGTTCTTCCATTACTCAGACAGCCTTGGTATTAGCTTGTCCTAGCTTGTGGATCTTCTTAGTTCTTCCACTCATCTGATTCAGAGGTCTAGTTTTACTACAATACGTTCACAGCAAGAATAGCAAGGAAACTGGAGTCCATACTGTGGTTCAGGTTACTGATTTTGTGTCAATGCTGGCAACAGCACAGCCCTGCAGAGCTGAACTCTCAGAGAGCACTCTGGGTGGCTTCTGTAGCAGTACCTGAAATAAGTTCACTTGCGAGCTCCAAGTCCACCCTCTGCCTGCCTGGGCATGTCCCACTTTGTGCATTTGGGCCCCTACCTTCTGTCTAGGCAGTTCACAGATGTCTAAGGAAGTACCTAAATGCCTCCTAACCTTCCTGGGTGAACCATCAGGCATGTTCAGAATATGTCCGACACGCTGGACCAGGAAAATATAGAAGTAATTATTTACATTCAGAAGCAATTATTCACCATCCTTGTGGCAGCCAACCAGTTTGATCACCATCCTAGATACTCCCCTCCTGGAAGAGACTGAGTCTATAGCTCCTGGTGACAAATCCCTCTGGCTTGAGGTTAGATGTCTGAAGCTTTTCCACAGGAAATTACAAACAATTCACATTTTTTGAGTTTACATTCATTGTTTCACCCTCTTGCTGCTCCTTGGCTGTTTTCTTTCCTCCAGGAACTTCACTGATGGGCACAGGGCTGACAGGTGGGAGAGGTTAAGCTCAGCAGGCTCAAGTGGAAAGAGTTAAATGGCTTCAGCTGGACCATGTGTGCCTCTGGGAAAAGAATCTGATTGAGTCAAGCTAAAAATGCTCTTGCTGGGAGCACTGGGTGGTTAGGGCTCCAAGTGCTTGACTGAACCACTGTTGTGAGGAGCAAAGGTGGGCAGGGCTCATCTTCATCCACAAAGTCACTACAGGGTGGACTCAGCAGGTTTCTTTGTTTTCTCCACATCACTGAGATTTGTGAAATGTTTGCATCCAGGCTCCTATTTTCCTATTCCTTGTTCTGCCTGATTAACACATGATGCATTTTATTGTGGTGGACACCAGCCATGAGGTGGCTTTCCACAGCAGCTGGACTACTTCACAAAGAGAGAGAAGGATTTGTGCTACCACAGGGAAAACAAAGGAGGAAAGTGCACCTCTATCTGCTAACACAAAGAGTGATTACCCATAAAGTCTTAGACTCTCTTTTAAGGACTACAAGTCATACATATTTACATAATCTGTATTTCATTACCATCTAGAGTTCCTAACAGGGTTGATCTCTAATATTCTAGTCAAGGTATTCATTTGTTGAGGGTCAGTCCCTAAGAGTTCACAATTTAAAAAAGAAAACACAGCAGTCAGGGAAGGACGGAGGTCTTACAATGTATACGTGTTCAAACCATTATCCCTTTTCCATTTTGTGTGAATTTCACTTATATTTATATGGCTTTGTCTCTCCCATTTTGTGGTGAGCTGAAGGGCTCTGTACACACCAGAACAACCAAACTTTTTCTAATATCTACCATCATGCAGGTATTATTTCTGAAGGGCATTAAAATGATACTCATGACATACTGAAACTGTTCTTTGTGTCAACATAAGCAGACTCTAAATGGGGTGCATAAACTGAGCCATGTTACATTTTGCATTTGAAAGATTTACGGTGCTAAGCCTGCAAACTATCCCAGATCTGCAAAGAGCACTAAAACTAGGTTCTGTTTGTGGACTATGTTCTGAAGATGTCTGCCCATCTGTTTTATCAAAAGACTGAACATTGTAAGCTCGTAGTTCTGCTGGTCCAGAAAGTCTTCCAGTATTTGGAGGATTAGGGAAAAATCTTCCTTGTCTTCGAGCTGGATGAGCTGGATCAGCATAAGCCTCACCTGGTGGAGGCAAAATTATCCTGTGTTCTCTTTCCCAAGGAGGAGACAGGGATCCAGTATCTGATGGTGGTCTGTGGGGATCAGTTAATCTATCAGAATTCAGCTCTCCTCTTTCACTTCCAGCTTCGTACATGGCAGCTGGTCCTCTGGATCCTCTTCCTCCTCCTCCACCTGGAAGCATAGGTGAAAGCCTTAAAGGACCTTCCAATAAAGTTGGAGCAGTTTCAGCTGCTCGGGCTGTCAGCCAATTATCATGAGCTTTTTTCTCATGTGAAGTAATCTGATTCTCATAAGAACGAATGGTTCTCTCCAGCTCTTCTTCCAGGTCCTTTGCTTGCTCTCTGTAGCTGTTAAGTTTTTCAGCAGCATGAATAATTTTATCATCTACTTTAGAAAGCTTTTCTTCCTTCTGTGGACGCTCCCTCTCTTCTACTGTCAACTTCCTGTGTAGTTTCATTTCATTTTCTTGATAAAGCTCAGTCATTACTTTAAGTTTCTGCTGAAGCTTATGAACTTCGCTTTCAAAAGATTCATTCTCAGACTGCAAGGAAGCTTGCTGGCTTTGGAGGGTTTCTATGCATTCCATAAGTTCTTCTTTAGCTTTATTTTCATCAGACAGTTTTGAATGCACTTGGTCTCTTTCTGCTTCCATAGTCTTTAAACAAGCATTTAACTTCGCAGCATAGATCAATTTTTTTACAGTTCATTTTTGTTCATCATCTAAGTGCTCTCCATTCTCTGTTTCCCCCTTTATATCTGTGTCCCAGTGGTTATCTTCAGTGTCACCATCTTCCTGTATTGCTGAACTCCAGTCTTTCATGTTCAGTATATATTGTGTCAGTGACTTGATTTGGCTCTCTATTTTTCAAAACTTCTTCTACATCTGTTTTAGAAGACTCAAACATCTTTGTTTGTTCATTTAGTTCACTAAATCATTCACCCCATCCTTCAGCTTCTTGTAAAAGCTGTTTCTCACTTTCCTGGAGATGGCTGTTTTCATCTACTGCATCTTGAACAGATGTCTTGAGTCTCTTAGTACTAATCTGATACACTTTTAGGGTGGACTTGGCCTCATCAATTTGTGACTGGATAGATTTTCTTCATTCTCTAAA
Source organism: Melospiza georgiana (assembly GCF_028018845.1). Classification (NCBI taxonomy): domain Eukaryota; kingdom Metazoa; phylum Chordata; class Aves; order Passeriformes; family Passerellidae; genus Melospiza; species Melospiza georgiana. The sequence goes on from NW_026652215.1 coordinate 3,556,190, forward strand.
GACTCCACTTTCTCCTGAATTTCAGCCACCAAGGTATCATTTCCCGACTGCTTCCATTTTTCTTCTTCCAGTTCGTGAGGGGGGTTTGTTCCTTGACCCAAACAGGAGGACTGTGGTGGCTACCCTTATGTGCCCTCACTCCCTCTTCCTCTGTATCAGAAGAGCCAGAATAAGAATCGGGATCAGCAGCGGACCGCTTAGGAAACCACTCATCGCAGTCCGAGTCCGAGTCAGTCCCAGAACTCAACTGACTGGTGACTTCCAGGTTCCCGAACCTTCCTTCTGCCTTACCCCCGGGCCGCTCTCTGCCTCTAAGCTCGCCCCGCCTCCTGCTGTAATGCGATCTCCGACACACACTCAGAGCAACGTCAGCTTTCCCTCCGTGCTCCTTCCCTCTGTAGTGCCCGCGCATGCCTGCGTTAACTTGCAGCCCTCCAGTATCTCCGCCGATCGCGGCTGCGTCCGGGTCCGTGTTCTCCCCTTTCAAGGGCTTGCCGCTCCGCGGCACGCAGGGCAGAGGCCCCGTCCAGGCCCCCTCGGAGCCCGAATCAATGGCGGCCCCGCTCCGCGCTCCCAGCTTATCGGCTGGGCTCCGCGACCTTGGGCTAACGGCCCCGCACGGCACTTCTTAATCAACAGCTGCCGCTCGGGCTTCCTCCAGCAGCCCGTCCCAAAATGATCTTTTTTTTTCTACCTGGGGGCATTCCCGTGGCTGCAAATTACCACCCTCTGTGGACTCATAATCACCCACAGCCTGATGGGGCCCCTCCCGCAAGCAGTCCTGGGCGGCCCCCCACTCTCCCCGCTCCTGCCCAAGAACCTGCATAACACTGCCCCATAATTTAAAAATGACCTTAAAAAGGGACTCCATTCTCTCCCTCCCTGGTCCCTCGGCGTGAGCCCTCCTCTTTCGCTAGCCTGGTGTGAGCCTTTCTCATGCGCCAATCATGACGCGAGCCTTCCTCTTCCGTCGGCTGCAGCGAGAGCCCTTCTCCTTTGCCGATTCTCCGGCGTGAGACTTCCTCCTCCACCGCCCCGACGTGAGCCTTCCTCCTTTGTCGGTCCTCTGGCCCGAGACCTCCTCCTCCGCCAGTCCCTAGCGTGAGCCTTCCTCTTTCGCTGAGCTCCCAATGGGAGATTTTCCCCCTTTTGTTGGTCCTCCGGGAGTGTCCTCCCCGTCAGAGACAGTCCCGCTGCTCCAGTTGCCGTTCCCTCGCCCAGGCGATTCCTGCTCCCGGGTTCAATCCCGGGTTCCCGGCACCACTTGTTGCCGCCACTACAGAGGCTATAGTGTGGTGTCCCGGGTCGAGCACGGCTCTGTGGCAGCACCCCCTGCCACACGGACCAAGACACGCTGAAACCAATGTGGTGGACAGTGAAATGGCCTTTATTACTGCCAACAGGGGTAATTTATAACAGGGTGTAACGGCAGGGCAACGGTAAAGGGAGAGGGGTTAGGTATAATATCGCGAAATCTCCCAGATAACATGATATCCTAAGCCCACAACAGAGGGGCTGTGTGACATCCCAGCAGGGCTGTGTCAGGTCACTGGGTTGGTCACTCTGCCCCAGCTCCCCCTCACAGTTTCTCCCAACAAGTCCAATGCTGTTCATGCCCAGCAGGGTCCCTGTCCCCCGGGATCCCCCCGGCCCACCTGGAGCCACAGCCTCCACCAAAGGATGTTCCACAGGATCCACCCCAGAGCCTGACATGGGGACAAGGGACCAGGGCTGTGTGACCAGGACACCAAGGACGGGGATTATCCAGGTCACTGTGGCCTGGGTTGGGTTGGCCAGGGCAGGAAAGATGTCTGGCAGCTGCAGCCAGGTCTGGGAAGGGCCTCCAAGGTGGGGCTGGAGCCCTTGTGCTGTGAGCAGAGGCTGAAGGAGCTGGGCTTGTCCAGCCCGGAGCAGGGAAGGCTGAGGGGCTCCTCATCCCAGCCTGGCAGTGCCAGCGAGGAGGGGATGGAGAACACAGAGCCAGGCTCTTGCCAGGGGTCTGGGGGGAAAAAAGAGCCAATGGGTAGAAGGGGAAAGCGGGGAGATCAGCCAGGACAAGAGGAGATGAAATGAGTCAGACGGCTTTCAGCATTTCCTCAACACCAAAAGCAGCCTGACTTCCCTTCTCCATCCACCGCTGACAGCTTTCCAAATCAGGAATTGTTGAGCTGCTTTGCACCCAATCTAGGTGAGCATCCTGATACAAGATCTTAATTCTGTTTACATCAATCATAGAACCATGTTTGTCTAAATAATTCTGGTACGGAAATCACTTAAAGGATGGTGGACTCATCAGATACTGCTGGGGTGTTGTACATAGCTCAGGGAAGAGTGTGATTGATATTAAATTGTGTCCTGTTCCACTATGGTCTGTTGGCCATGAAGAGAAACTTTCTGTGCCTCTGAGTCTCACCAGTTCCTGACCCCCAAAAGGACACAAACATGATGAGTTGTGATTCCCACTCCAGTGGTGGCACCTGGACCTCCCTCCATATCCAGGGGAGAGCCCCCTTGTACCACAAAGTCCCTGACAAAGGAGGGATGAAGGAAACAGGACAGGCTGTGGGGATCAGGGGCAGGGTAGAGCCAGGGAGAAGAATGACTTTTGCCTTTGATGGAGCTGTGCCTTGCCTTGGCTTTGTTGGCTGACAAGAAATGAACATCCCTCTGTGTCTCAGGCAGCTCCTTCTCCAAGGAAAGCAGGTGGGAGTTGGAGCCAAGGAGCTGAAAGCTGCAGGTGCAGCCTGGGCTGGAGGGAGCTCAGATTTGCACAAGGCTGCTCTGAGTGCCAGGGCTTGGATGGGGGAAATGGGGATGGGGGTAGGGACAGAGTCTGATTGATTGTCAGCCATGAATGGTGTTAATTTTTATATCTTCAAACTGCATGAGGAGGTACTTGGTTTCAATGTCAAGTGGAGATTGCTATTAACAGGGGAAAAAAAAAAAACTAAACAGGTCCAAAAAAATGTTTTCTCACAGTATTTTTAAAAAGAACATATTCAGTTGAATGCACTTCTGAAATCTCTCTTTTTAACCACAGAAGATTTGGAAACTGAAATCAAATTATTCCCAGAGGCTTTGGTTGTTGAGGTGTTCTGAATGTTAATGAGCCCTGGGACACTGAATTCCTGCACTCAAGAGCTGAAGGCTGAACAGGCCTCTGGAGCGGGAAAATTCAGCAGCAGCCTCCAAGGTGCTGAGGATGTCAGCAGCCCCCACTGAGTCCATCCCTGCCCAGAGACCGTGGGGGAATGGGCAGACAAGGAGAGCGTCCCTGGGGCTGGGGCAGCACAACTCAGAGGCAGCAGCGGCTCCAGCTGGGAAATGGAGTGTGGAATGTGGCTGGGAAAGCCCTGCCTGGGCTGTGCCAAGCAGGACACACAAGCCCTGACTCCCATCCCCCAGATGACTCTCTCAAGGAGTCTTTTAAAAGGAATTACAATTGTTTGTTTCCTGTGAGTTGGACTCCTTGGAAAATACCAACAAGAGGTTCTCAGGCACTCAAAACAACCAAACAGCCTTTACTGGGAACTTTAGAAAATCAGAGAAACTTTGGCAGAAGGTTTATTATGACATTGTAGTGGTTTTGGTTTGTTAATTTAAGATTTTTCTAATTGTGAGATTTCCTAATTATTTTATTGATGAGTGTGGTGGGTTTTAGTGTCATTGAAATATTTATGTATTTATTTTGTTGTGAGATTGGATTACGAGAAAGGTAAAGTATGCTGAAAAATTTAAAAGGGTTTAAAGGAAAATTTTATTGAAAATAAATTTAACAGCAAAAGGTAGTAAGAATTAAAATATACTCTTTAGAGCCCTTTTTTTTCTCTACAACTTTTTCTTTTTACTGACAATGTAAAGAATGTAAACTTAAAATTTCTACTTAATTTACTGTTTGTAGAATACCTTTTTTTAAGTTTAATTTTAAAATGTTGTAAAGATGAGTTGTTTAAAGGTAACAGTTTTTATTATTTACTTCTAATTTTTTTTTTATCTCTGGGAATAGATATCTTCTCTTGGGGATACTTGATTACTTTTTTCCCTTGCTTAATCATCTGATGAAACTACAGTTATTTTAACATTTGTTTACTTTAGTATGGTAGTTTCTGTTTGATGTTAATTTGAATTCTTGTTTTTAGCTTTATGTGTAATAAAAGTAAAGAGTTTTTTCTTTAGAGTTTATAAGAGGGTTTTAGTTTTAAGATTAAGGTATTTTTTTCTTCTTTTTTATTTGAGTGTTAATTTCTTCTTTGCTGATTTTCATAATTTAATATTTGTTTTTATATGCTTGTATTTTGGGGTTTTCTTATACTTGACGGAGGATTGAAGTATTGAAAGGACTAATACCTCACCTGCCAGTAACTTATGGTGGAAGTTGTGGTTGGACTCTGTTAGGATTGGTTTTATGGTTTGTTTTTGGGGTTTTTTGTGTTTAATTTTAGTTGTAGGGGTGTTTTGTATGGGTTGCAGGTTGTAGAGATTTATGATTTGAAAGGTGTTGGGGGAAGGGGACTTGATGGTAAGATTTTAATAGGTGTGGCTACCTTTGTTGTGGTTAGGGTTTTGTAGAACCTTTCGTTTTCCTGTTTGGTAGTTGTTGGGGTTTAGTTTGGTTAGAATGGGGCCAATGGGGGGGCAGCCTGAGGGGTTGGGGGGAAGGGGCTCAGGCCACGGCAGGGTTAATTTGGTTTGGTTGAGATGGGAGCCAGGGCCAGGCCCCGCTGCTTTTTTATTGACTGGAAAGGAAAGAGGAGGTTCCTGGGTTTTTTCATCTTTAACAAATGTGTTTCCCAGAGCATGTTCAGTATCTTAGTAGTTTAACAGATTGTCAGTTGCACAAAAAGTTTTGAATTGCTTTTTAAAATTCTTCTCATGTCAAACTATGACAGACTTTCAATCAAAAAAAAAACACTTCTCAAAGCATTGACTTGGCCCATTCAACTTCACAAACTCTAAGCCTGTTCAATTTAATGTAATTCAAAATTGGCAGGAGCATAGAAACAGAAGACTCAGAAAGAAAGAAAGACAAAAAATATATAGAGAGGCACACACAGAGCTACCAACTCCTGGATTTCAGGAGTGTTCAGATGGAAATTCCAAGAGGAGGCAGGGTCAAGATGTGTGCTTGTCTTGTGGTCAGCCTTCAATATCCCTTGGTCTTCATGAGCCCTTCCCCCAGGTGAGACTTGGGCTCATTTGGTCCCTCAGGAGCTGGGTTGGGGGCTGTAGAGGTGGCCATGGAGCATTGCCTGTGCTGTGCCAGGGACAACAGCCTGCAGGGACAGAAACGCAGGGCAGGGACACCGTGGGACAGCCTGGGCTGCACAGGGCACAGGGATGGGCAGCAGCTGCAAGACAGCCCTGCCAGAGCCAACTTGGGCAGCACTTTGGCCATGGCTGCTGGGCCTGGGCCTGAGGCAGGAGCAGGAGACAAGTGACCCTTGCAGGGCTGGGGCCTCATTGCCTCCTTGTCCCTGCTCAGCAGCCTGGCAGGGGCCGCCCCATGCTCCTGCCCTTGGCATTGCACATCCCCACATGCCAGTGCCCATCCTGGGAAGAGCCCTGAGCAAGGAGGGAGGCACAGGATCTGCCTGGCCAGGGGCTGGGGCTCAGGCCTTGGCCCTTTGCATTCCTCAAACATATCCAGGTGTGCTCAGCACCAGAGACACCTTTGCCTTGTTTGTCCCCAGCTGCCATCACTGCCTTCAGTGTTCTGGTCTGCCTGCAACCTGGGGACACTTTCTCAGTTGTGTGCCTGACAGGAATCTCTTCAACGTGCAAGAAACTTCAGCATTTCAATGTAACCGAGGTCTTGAGTGTTTTGTGACATCACTGAGGAAGTTGTGACATCACAGAGCTGGCTGTGACATCACAGAGTAGGATGTGAGGCAATAGAGCCGACTCTGCCATCATAAAGTGTTAATCTGTGGCATCAAATATTGGTTTTATGACATCACCAGATGGGTGTGCAACATCAGAGATCAGGCTGTGACCTCAGAGAACAGACTGTGACATCACAGAAAAGACAGTGACATCACATGGTGACTTTATGACAACACAGTGTCGCCTGTGACATCACAGAGATGGCTGTATCACATCACAGGGTGACATCTCAGATGACTGTGTGACATCACAGGAAGGCTGTGTGACATCACAGGCTGTTGTATGACATCACAGGGGGTGTGTTCCATCAGAGATGGCTGTGTGACAGCACATGGGACTGTGTGACATCACAGGGTCTGTGTGAGGTCCCTGGGTAGGTCACTCTGCCCCGCCCCCCTCACAGTTCCCCCCAGAGCAGTCCAGCCCTGCTCGTGCACAGCGGGGTCCCCTGTCACCCTGGGTCCCCCCGCCCCCGCCCCACAGCCTCCCCCAGAGGATGTTCAATGAGATCCACCCCAGAGCCTGACACGGGGATGGGGGGCTGGGGCCCTGGGGGTGGGACAGGGGGACAGGGACCCCCCGGCAGCATCCCCGTGTCCCCCAGGGCCAGAGCCTGGGCCAGGGCTCCTTCACCCTGGTACGAATGAGGCCTTGAGAGCGCTGAAAAAATCCCCAGCAAGGGAGCAGCAAAAACCAGATTTAATATTAAGGGACAGCAGCACAAGGTTCCTTGGCAAGACTCACTTTGCTCCTGACTGGACACTTCAGGCACACCAAGGAAACAAAGCAGCAACAAAACCAAACCAAATCCAGGCAATCAAAGTAGAAATTAACTGAGAACTGTCCCTGTGTGTGTGTGACACAAGGGCAGTGAGGGGAAGGATGAAAGGAATATGGCCCAAACGGTTAAAAGAGCTCAAACTTAACAGGACTCAACCTTAACTGATACCTTCAACTTCACAATTTAGCAAAAGAACAGAGCTTAACAGTATTTAACCTTACTTACAACCTATGACTTAGCAATCTAACAGAGGAATAACACTTAACAATATTCAACTTAACTTCTATTCAACATAAAAACTTAGCAAAAGAAAAACTCTTAGCAGCATTTAGCTTAGCTTAGACTGCGTGACTTAACCTCACTTACAGGCCTGACTGAGTCAGCTACCCAAGGCACTCAAGCCCCTCAGGGAGCAGCATTTCTGCCACATTTCCCCAGCACAGGCACTCCTGTGTGCACACAGACACAAAGAGTCAGTTCCAGGCACCTGTGAGAAATTCCCCTGAGGGCAGGGAATGCTCACTGTGGATCCTTTGGCATCTCCCCGGCAGGCAAAGGGTTGAGCCTGGAGGAAGGGGGGCGGATCGGCCCAGGCTCCATCATTGTTCGGGATCCCCGAGTGCAGCAAACGGGAGAGTTCCCGGCTGGGAGAGGCCCCACTCAGAGGGAGTCGCTGGCCCAGGAGAGCTCCAAGGGCTCCTTTTGGAGCGCTGTGTGCAGGGCGCCAAGAGAGGGGCTGTAGTCCCAGCAATGGCTCATCCTGGCCGCACTTGGCACCAACAGCTTTCTTTGGCAGGGTGAGAACAGGGATGTTGTGCCACTGAGGGAACAAAAACAGTTCCCAGGGCTGCTCCTACAGAACCCAGGAGCTGGGTGGGCAGCAGCAGTGCCTGGAGCAGACAGTGTTTGTGATGAGCTGCAGAGGAGCTGAGCCCAGGGGGTTCCAAGGCCGAGGCCCAAGGAGCATTTCTCAGCTGGCAGGGCGGCCTGAGAAGGGGAGGGGGGAATGCAGCAGTGCAGGGCCCATGGAACCAAGGGACCATTGTGACACGGTGGGGCCCTGTGACAGCAAGGGACCAGTGTGACACTGTGGGGCCCTGTGAGACCAAGAGAACATTGTGACACTGTGGGGCCTCATGGATTCATGGAGACCCCTGTGACATTGCTGGGCCTCATGGAACCAAGAGGGCTGTACTGACACTGTGGGTCCATGGAATGTAGGGACCACTGTGACACTGAGAGGCCCCATCAAAACAAGGGTCCATTGTGACACCGTGGGGCCTCGTGCAACTGTGGAGACCATTGTGACACTTTGGGGTGTCCTGGAACCAAGAGGCCATTGTGACACTGTGAGACATCATGGATCCAAAGGTCCATTGTGACATTGCAAGGCCTCATGGAACCAAGGGCCATTGTGGCACTGAGGGTACTCATGGAATCATGGAGACCATTGTGACACTATGAGGCCTCATGGAATAAGCAAAGCATTGTGACACTGTGGGGCCTCATGGAACCAGTGAGACCATTGTGACACCACGGGTCCCCACAGAACCAAGAGCACCATTATGATACTGTGGGGCCTCATGAAACCAAGAGGCCTTTGTGGCACAGGAGGGCTGCATGGAACCAAAGGTCCATTGTGACACTGCAGGGCCTCGTGTCATCAGTGCTCCATTGTGACACTGTGCAACCAAAGGAGACCATTGTGACACTGCAGGGATGCATGGAACCTTGGGGCCATGGTGACATTGTTGAACCCCATTGAAACTAGGGGTCATTGTGATGCTGCAGGGCTGCATGGAACCAAAGCTTCAGGGTGACACAGAGGGGCCTCCTGTCATCAATTGATCGTTGTGACACTCTTGAGTCAAAGGAGACCATTGTGACTCCGCAAACCCCCAAGGTCCAAAGGTCCATTGTGACATTCAGGGATCATGGAACAGAAGAGTCACATGTTATTGTGGGGCCTGGGGAACCACAGAGACCATTGTGACACTGCGAGGCCTCATGGAATCATTTGGACCATTCTGACACTTGGGGCCTTCTGGAATCTGGGGGCCACTTTGACATTGTGCGACTCCACTGAACCAAGGGTCCATTATGACACTGCTGGATCCCATGGAATCAAGGCACCATTGTGACATTATGGGGCCTCTTAAAACAAGGAGACACAGAGCATGTCTGACTGGTTTGGCCTCCCATGGACTCCCTGACTGGTCCAACTGACCTTGGCATGTTGAGGGTCACTTCTCATCTGCTAATGAAACACTGGGGCTCCATGCTTTCCTTCCCAATGGAAAAGAACTCTCCTTCTCCTCCAGGCACCCATGGCCAGAATTGGGATTTCACCTCCAAATTTCCTTATATCCAGGGATTGTTCCCATAGGAATATTGCCAGGACAAGTCTATCTTGCATTGGTTTTACAAGGGTCACCTCCCATCTGTCTCCAAAACATTGGGGAAGGCTCTGCACTTTCCTTCCCATGGGAAAGAACTGTCCTGCTTCTCCAGGTGCCCATGGCTGAGATTGGACTTCCACCTCCAAAATTCCCTACATCCAAAGATAGCTCCCAGACAAAATATGTCATTTCTGAAAACTCTGGATGGCCTTGGCCTACTGAGGCTCTCACCTGCCTTCCAAACACTGGGGCTCTGTGCTTTCCTTCCTATGGAAAAGAACTGTACTTCTTGGCCAGGTGCCCATGCCCAGAATTGGGATTTCACCTCCAACACTGCCTGTTGTGACAGACTGGAGGAGATTGTTGGCTGGAAATATTTCATGTGTGGGGGAGGAAGAAGGGGTAGGTCCAGCCTTGCTCTGCCCTGTGACCCCAGCACTGCCCTGCCCTGGAACCCCAATTCCCCCAGAGCCTCTATCCCAGCCCAGCAGTGGCTGCCAGTCCCTGGCACAGCACAGGCAATGCTCCACAGCCACCTCTGCAGCCCCCAGCCCAGCTCCTGAGGGACCAAATGAGCCCAAGGCCCACCTGGATGAAGGGCCCAGGAAGATCAAGGGGTATTGGTGGCTGACCACAAGGCAAGCACCCATCTTGACCCTACCTCTTCTTGGAATTTCCATCTGAACACCACTGGAATCCCGGAGTTGGTAGCTCTGTGTGGGCCTCTCTGTATCTTTTTTGTCTTTCTGTCTTTCTGTGTCTTCTTCTTCTGTTTCTCTTGCAAATTTTGATTAACACTAAATTGAACAGGCATAGAGTTTGTGAAGTTGAATGGGCCAAGTCAATGCTTTGAGAAGAGTTTTTTGTTGGTTGAATGTCTGTTGTAGTTTGACATGAGAAGAATTTTAAAAAGTAATACAAAATTTTTGGGTAACTGAAAATCTGTTAAACCACTAAGATACTGAACACGCCTCTGTGAAACACAAATGTTAAAGACGAAAAAACCCAGGAACCTCCTCTTTTGTTCCCAGTCAACAAAGAAGCAGCAGGCCCTGGCCCCAGCCCCCATCTCAACCAAACCAACCCAAACCAAACCAAACCAAACCAACCCAAACCAACTCAACCCAAACCAACCCAAACCAACCCAAACCAACCCAAACCAACCCAACCCAAACCAAACCAACCCAACCCAAACCAAACCAACCCAACCCAAACCAACCGAAACCAACCCAAACCAACCCAACCCAAACCAAACCAACCCAACCCAACCCAAACCAACCCAACCCAACCCAAACCAACCCAAACCAAACCAAACCAAACCAAACCAAACCAAACCAAACCAAACCAAACCAAACCAAACCAACCCAACCCAAACCAACCCAAACCAGCCCAACCCAAACCAAACCAAACCAACCCAAACCAACCCAACCCAAACCAACCCAAACCAACCCAAACCAACCCAACCCAAACCAACCCAAACCAACACAAACCAACCCAACCCAAACCAACCCAAACCAAACCAAGCAACTCTGCCACGGGCTGAGCCCCTTCCCACCTCCTCAGGCTGCCCCCTGCCCCCCCATCGGCCCCATTCTAACCAAACGAAACGTCAACAACTACCAAACAGGAAAACAAGAGAGGCTACAAACCCCTAACCAGAACAAAGCCAGCCACAGCTATTAAAATCTTACCATCAAGTCCCCTCCCCCCAAGACAATTAAAACAAAAAACTCCTACAACCTACAACGCACACAAATTCAACCCTAGAACTAAAGTTAAACAAAAAACCCCACAAAAATGAACCATAAAACCAATCCTAACCCAACCACAACTTCAACCACAAGCTACTGGCAGGTCAGGTCTTAATCCTTTCAATACTTCAGTCCTCCCTCGAGTAAAAGAAAAACAAAATGCAAGCATATAAAAAACAAACATAAAACCATCAAAGTCAGTAAAGAAGAAATTAAATCCTAAAAAATCTATTTTTCATTGAAATACATAAAACTAATTAAAAATTCAAATTAATATGAAAGAAAAGCCTCCATGCTAAAAAAAAGGAACTGTTAAAATAAGTGTAATTACATAAAAAGTTTAAACAGGCAGGAAAAAAGTAATCCAGTATTCCCAAGAGAAGATCTGTATTCCAAGAGATAAAAATAATTTTAAAAGTGAATTATGAACACTTTTACCTTTAAAGAACTATTTTTAAAACAATACCCCATAAGTCAACATGGCCCATCAACAAGCTGTAAAAAACCTTCTGGCAATAAAAATAACTTCACAATAACAAAGTCCCCCAGACCACTGTTATCCATGACAAAATTAGGAACCAGAAAAAAAGCTATTTTTTCCTCTTGTAAAAGAATCTCCATAACCTTAACAAGAAAAACTTCTCACCCAAAGTAAACTAAAAAAAGACTATTCTAGAAATAGTAAATAGCTAGAAATTTTAAGTTTAGTTTCTTTACATTGTCAGTAAAAATAAAGTTGTAAAAAAAAGTGTTCTTAAGAGCTTATTTTAATTATTACTACATTTTTTCTTTTAGTTACTTTTAATAACATTTTCTTTCTACCATTTAAAAATCTTAAGCCTACTTTACTTTTCTCGCAATCCTATCTCAAAACAAAAAAAAAAAAAAACGAAAAATAATTAAATAATTAATTGACAATAAAACCCAACACACTCATCAATACACTAATTAAGAAATCTCAAGATTAGAAAAATCTTGAATGAACAAACCAACAACAATGTCATAATAAACATTTTGCCAAAGTTTCTCTGATTTTGTCAAGTTCCCAGTAAAGGTTGTTTTATAGTTTTGAGCTCCTAAGAATCTCTTGATGGTACTTCTCCAGTGAGTTCAACTCAGAGCACATAACTGTAATTCCTTTGAAATGTCTCCTAAAAAGAGTTTTTAGTGGATGGGAGTCAGGGCTTGTCTGTCATGCTTGGCCCAGCCCAGGCAGGGCTTTCCCAGCCACATTCCACACTCCATTTCCCAGCTGGAGCCGCTGCTGCCTCTGAGTTGTGCTGCCCCAGCCCCAGGGACGCTCTCCTTGTCTGCCCATTCCCCCACGGTCTCTGGGCAGGGATGGCCTCAGTGGGGGCTGCTGACATCCTCAGCACCTTGGAGGCTGCTGCTGAATTTTCCTGCTCTAGGGGCTTGTTCAGCCTTCAGATCTTGAGTGCAGGAATTCAGTGTCCCAGGGCTCATTAACATTCAGAACACCCTAACAAGCCAAGCCTCTGGGGATAATTTTATTTCAGTTTCCAAATCTTGTGTGGTTAACAAAGAGAGATTTCAGAAGTGCATTCAACTGAATATGTTCTATTTAAAAAGACAGTGAGAAAACATTTTCTAGGTCCTATTATTTTTTTTCCCCCTGTTAATAGCAATCTCCAATTGACTTTGAATCCAAGTACCTCCTCATGTAGTTGGAACAGATATGAAAATCAAGATTGTGACATTTTTCACAGGGGTTCTTGGATGAGGGAAGAGATGAGGATCTGACTCCATGTTTCAGAAGGATTGATTTATTATATTATGATTTATAATTCATTAAAACTATACTAAAAGAATAGCAGAAAATGTTTCATCAGAAGGCTTAGGTAAGAAGAGAAAAGAAAGAAATTATAACAAAGGTTTGTGGCTCAAGCTCCATGTCCAAGCCAGCAGGGCTGTGATTGGCCATTAATTACAAACAACTACATGAGACTAATCACAGATCTACATGTTGCCTTCCACAGCAGCAGATGATCATTGTTTACATTTGGTTCCTGAGGTCTCTCAGCTTCTCAGGAGGAAAAATCCTAAAGAAAGGATTTTTCATAAAAGTTCTCTGCGACATAAGACCCTTCATGTCTGACAATCAATCAGACTCTGTCCCTACCCCCACCCCACCATTTCCCCATCCCAGCCCTGGCACTCAGAGCAGCCTTGTGCAAATCTGAGCTCCCTCCAGCCCAGGCTGCACCTGCAGCTTTCAGCTCCTTGGCTCCAACTCCCACCTGCTTTCCTTGGAGAAGGAGTGGCCCGAGACACAGAGGGATGTTCATTTCTTGTCAGCCAACAAAGCCAAGGGAAGGCACAGCTCCATCATATGCCAAAATCATTCCTCCGCAAGGTATTAAATCCACTTTGCACAGCAGACATCTTAGAGCAATGGAAAACACCTTCTGTGCCCAGCACAGATCCCAACAGATCCTCCTGTGCAAACCCTCCCTGCCCCAATTCTGCCCAGATTTGCTCTTTGCACACACGAGTCACACACTGAAGTGAGGAGCTCCCTCCATATCCAGAGGGAGGAAAAGAGAGAAAGGGGATGAAGAGCTCTCCTGCACCGACAAGGTCCAAGTGCCCCTGCAGTGGGAGCCACAACTCATCAGGTTTGTGTCCTTTGGGCTCAGGGACTGGTGACACTCAGAGGCACAGAAAGATTTCTTGCCAACAAACAAAAGTTGAACATTTGAACAGTTTAATAACCATCACAGCTCTTCCCTCAGCTCTCTGGGATGTCCCAGCACCATCTGACATGTCCACCATTGCCCATGGATTGACGTATAGCAAGAGTTTTGGACAAAGACATAAGAAATGGTAATTCTATGATAGATATAAACACAATTAGGATGCTCTCTAATGTGATATTTATTTAAACTTCAGAAAGATTTGACAACTCCCTGATGTTCAATGCATGAAACGAGTTAGTTGAGAGGTATTTGAATGACCAGAGAGCATCTGGATGAGAAAATCTGGGAGCGATGGAAAGGACATAGATGGAGCTGCTCTAAATGAAGAGATGTTCTTAGACAGGGCCATTTCAACAGGACAGCTGGAAATACCCTAAGGGAAGGGGTGATTAAATATTAGAGTGAGTGTTTGTGGCAAAGGCAGAGGGGAAGATGAGTATTTCTTCTCCTGCCATCAGAAGAAGAATCTAGCACATCCATGAAATTCCTGTTCCAGGAGCGAAAACGTTTACATTTCTCAAAAGTTCTCAAAAGACCCAGAAAATAAAGATTTGCTTGTATATTATGAAACTAACAGGTATTAACACCTGTGCCCCTTTCCAGACATCAGCTGTGTGCCCATGAACAGGCAGTGCCACTTGTGCCCTGAGGTGCCCAGCTGGGATTGGATCTCTCAGAGAGCACCTGAGGGAGAGCAGAGCACTTTGCAAGCTGCAGGGCCCAGACAGCCCCGCAGGGCTCCTGTCCCATCAACATCTGCTCTGCTCCAGTCTGAAACACGGCCCAGCATGGTGGCGGGATCATCAGAGATCTGAGATGTGTGCTGGAATTCAATGTCCTCCCCATCCCGCAGCAGCCCTGCATTTCCCTCCTGCAGCCTTGGTCTCCAGCAGAGCCATGGAGGCTCTTTGGGATCTGGACTGTTGCTTCAGCCCCCAAGGGCAGCTGAGCTCTGCCTTTGGCACAGTCATGCCTGGCCAGCGCAGGCCATACTCAGCAATTCCCTGTGTGTGCCTGGCCTTGCTGTCTGCCCCGGCAGCGGCTGCGTGGCCCCTTTGTGGCCCTGTGCTGGCCCAGCCATGGTGGCCCAGCCCCTGTGCAGGCCCAGCCCAGGCCAGGAGCATTGCAGCTGGGAACGGCCCCTGTGCCGTGGTACCCCCAGCAGCCTTGGGGCTCTGTGTCCCATGGCCTCCCTGCTGGGCAGCCTCTGCCAGCTCCTGCAGAGGCTGTGGCACCTGTAGGGCTGCACAGACAGCCCTGCTCCGGGTTCTGCCAGCCTCTGGGCCAGAAGAGAGACCGGCCAGGGCTGGCCATGGCCGGGAACAGGACCTGAGCCCTGCAGGAGGATGGAGCTGGGCCACAGCCAAACTCAGCCCAGGCCAAAGCTGGGCTCAGCAGCCAGGGCTGCCAAGGGCTGGGCACAGAGGCTGGCGCTGACAAATGTCCTGGGCCCCCTCCCTTCTCTGTCCATGCCACCAAGGGCACAGGGCAGCCTCCTCTCTGGGACACTTGCCTGTTTGCAGTGCCTTGCACAGGCGCTGGCCCTGCCCCCCAAGGCCTGGCCTGAGTCCTGCCCCTGCACGCTCAGCCAGGCTGAGATGGACACTGATGGTTTCTGGGCCAGGCTCTCTGAGCCCAGCCCAGCTCCCTGCAAGCTCTGCCAGCTGCCCTGAGCTCTGGGCAGCACCAAGGGCCTCTCCCCAGCCCAGCCCAGCCAACTCTGGCCCCATAGCTCTGCTCAGGCCAGGCTGCTCTGGGCACTGCCCCACGGCCTCAGCCCCTGGCAAGGGCACAGCAGCAGCTGCAGCTGCCACAGGACTCAGCCCCAGCCATGGGGGAAGGTGCTTGGCCAAGGCCAAAGGAGGCTCCCTGGCTGCCCTGCTCCTCTTGGGCTGAGGTGCTGAGAGCTCTGCAGCCCCTGCTGCCATCCCATCTGCCAAGGGCAGCACAAGAGTTGCGGCCTTGGGGCCCTCAAGAGCTGCTCCTGCTCCAGGCCCAGGGCCCATGCCCAGAGCTGGGGCAGCCACAAAGCTGTGCCCATTTCTGTTCATTGCTGCTTGGATGGGGATGGATCCTCAGCCACTTGAATTTTACTCCTCCAGAGGCTTCTTCTTTCTTCAGCACTTCATTTCACGAATTCAGTGAGAAAAACTCATAAACATTTGCTCAAAACACTAGAACAATACAAGCCCCACGGAAAAAATCTAAGTTTTCAATATTTCTGTTGTTAATTCACAAGTGCATTAAAAGTGAAACTGCTATATTGAAAAAAAACCAAAAAAAAACCAACAGATTTGTTTTGTCCTGTTTTGTTTTACTATTTATGGATTGATATCAGAAATGTCCAGTTGGTATGAACCCCCAAAACCTTCTAATGCATCCTGAACAAATATGAAAATCAAGACCCTTCATGGCTGACAGTCAAACAGACTTTTTCCACACCTCCTCCCCACCATTTCCCTCATCCCATGCATGTAACTCCTATGGATCAGGAATGGTGTGGCCAGCAGCAGCAGGGCAGGGATTCTTCCCCTGTGCTCAGCACTGGTTGGGCAGCCCCTTAAATGCTGTGTCCAGTTCTGGCCCCCAATTTAGGAAGGACATGGAGGGGCTGGAGCATTTCCAGAGAACGGCAACAAGGTTGGGGAGGGGTCTGGAACACAAGAGCTTTGAGGAGTGGCTGAGGGAGCTGGGGTTGTTTATCCCTGAGAAGAGGAGGCCCAGGGGCGACAAGGCACTGTCGGGGCACAGGTTGGACTTGATGACCTCCAAGGTCTTTTCCCACCTTGCTGACTCTGGGATTCTCTGAAAGCACCCTTGGAGCATGAACTGGTATGAGCCCTGGGCCTCCTCTTGAGAAGCTCCAGCAGCCCAGGTCCCTCAGCTTCTCCTGCCAGCCCCAAAGCCCATCCTGTCAGTCCTGCAGAGCCTCTGCAGCTCCTCCTCACTGCCCAGAACAGGGAACCCCAGAGCCAGACACAGCAGCCCAGATGTGCCCCCCTGGCCTGGGGTGCCTCTGGCAAGGGAGCAGCACTAGGCACTGCAGGAGCCTGCAGACAATTCCTGCAGAACTTGTAGGATGATCCTGCTGCCCGAGGGACGTTCCCATGGTGCCAAGTCAGGAACTGCAATGGGGAGTGGGGCCAGAGAGGAAAGGGCAAACAGGGATGGGCAGTTTGCAGGGGAGGGAACAGGGGTGGGCAATGGGAAGAAATCTGGACCAAGGAAGAGTAAAGAAAGCAAAGATGAAGCCAAGGAAATGCTCAAGGCAGTTTGGGGGTGGCTGCCAGGCAACCCTGGCTCTGAGCAACAGTGTCTGCAGTGGGATAGGAAACTACCAGCTGATGGGAACAAACTTTCTGGCTGAGTGCAGAGGCCAGGACAAAGCTGAGTGGTGGGGCCCTTGCTGGCCCCAGAGGCTGATGGCATTTGTGCTTCTGGATCATGTCTCCACACCAACAGCATGGGGCTGCTCATGGGACTTTTCTGTGCTGAGCATTGGCCTGGGTGTGTTCCTGAGAGAGCCTGGGCAAGGAGCCTGGAGCCCCCAGGCCCTGGACTGAGGCGTCAGCGCTGCCCCAGCAGTGCCCATGGTCTGTCCCTGCTGCAGCCCCGGCACTGCCGTCCCCAGGGCTGTGCCCGGCCCCAAGAGCACTCAGGCCCTGCAGCAACACCAGGGCCACCAGGACAGTGGGGCAGGGCCATGGCAGCAGCCCTGGCAACACCAATTTCTGCTGCTGCTGGGCATAGCTGCTGGGCCAGCACCGATCTGCCCCCAGCTCTGCACACAGACATTGCTGCTGCAGCTCCAGAGAAGGAAACATAAGGGGATCTCCTATGAAAAAACTACTGGGAGATCCTTTACCTCCTTTAAAGCCACCAAGAGACCAGCTCCTCATTGACACAGTCTGAGGCCACAGTGAATTTTGGAGAAGCAAAATAAGAAATTGCAGAAAAAATGGCCTTGGTTTAGGGAGAATATTAAAAAATGAAAACAGAACATAAAAATAACCAGTCCAACAAGAAGTATCAAACATTACTTTTATTTCAAGACATATGCAGATATTGGCAACCAGTTTAATGTTTCCTAAATGGTCCACTCATCAGTGTCCACACTGCAGCCTTGAGCTCCTGGTTTCTCAGGCTGTAGATGAGGGGGTTAAGTACTGGAGGCACCACCGAGTACAGAACTGACAGGGCCAGATCCAGGGTTGGGGAGGAGATGGAGAGGGGCTTCAGGTAAGCAAACGCTGCAGTGCTGAGGAACAGAGAGACCACAGCCAGGTGAGGGAGGCAGGTGGAAAAGGCTTTGTGCCGTCCCTGCTCAGAGGGGATCCTCAGCACAGCCCTGAAGATCTGCATGTAGGAGAAAACAATGAACACAAAACAGCCAAATGCTGAACAGGCACTAACTGCACTGAGTCCCAGCTTTCGGAGGGCGCTGGTGTGTGAGCAGGAGAGCTTGAGGACTGGGGGCACATCACAGAAGAACTGGCCCAGGACATTGCCATGGCACAGGGGCAGGGAAAATGTATTGGCCGTGTGCATGAGAGCATTGAGAAAGGCACTGGCCCAGGCAGCTCCTGACATGTGGGCACAAGCTCTGCTGCCCAGGAGGGTCCCATAGTGCAGGGGTTTGCAGATGGACACGTAGCGGTCGTAGCACATGATGGTCGGGAGGGAAAGCTCTGCTCCCATGAAGAAGATGAGCAGAAATACTTGGGCAGCACATCCTGTGTAGGACACATCCCTGGTGTCCCAGAGGGAATTGTGCATGGCTTTGGGGACAGTGGTGCAGATGGAGCCCAGGTCAGTGAGGGCCAGGTTGAGCAGGAAGAAGAACATGGGCGTGTGCAGGTGGTGGCTGCAGGCTACGGCGCTGATGATGAGTCCGTTGCCCAGGAGGGCAGCCAGGGAGATGCCCAGCAAGAGACAGAAGTGCAGGAGCTGCAGCTGCCGCGTGTCTGCCAATGCCAGCAGGAGGAAGTGCCTGATGGAGCTGCTGTTGGACATTTCTTGATTCTGGACATTTTGAGCTGTTCAAAGACAACATTGACAATTTGGACAAAATACCTTCATTCAATGCTATGCTATTTTCTTACACAACCACTAAAAATTGGTTCTCTTTCTCTGGGGAAATTTCATCTACCTTTTTTTTTTTTCTGTGTGGCTTTGGGCTACAAAGTAACTGTGTGTTTTTTAGAAGGGACAGAAGTCCTGTTCTTAGCATTGCTCTCAGGCTGAACACTGGGGAGCCCGGAGGGAAATCATGGCTCCCTGTGCCCCAGCGCACTCAAAACTGCTGGGCCAACACAGGTGCCCTTTGCTCAATTCCCCTCGCTCTAGTACAGGATGTACCATGTAAAACTGCACTTAAAAATAACAAGGCTTTTTTTTGAAGACTCCAGTTTCAAAATCAATCTTTCCAACTCTTCTCTCTCTCCTTGTGCAGCTGGACATTGAGGGATACCAAGGGCTGGCCTGGCTCTCTGCTGCCTGGAATTGTGCCTGCTGGGAGCTGTTTCTCTCTATCCAAGCCCTGTCCCTGCCAGTGCTGCCAGAGCCCTGCCCAGCCCTGGGGGCTCAGCTCTGCCCTGCAGACCCCTCCCAGCACAGGGCACTGCCCAGGGGCATCTCCCTGGCAGCAGGGTCTTAAGGGCAGGCCAGACAAACAGAGATGCTGCAAGCCAAGGAGCTGCTGCTGCTGTCTGTAGGGAGAGGAGGCTGAGGAGGCACTTTCTGAGGGAGATCTGAGGCCCATCTGCTGATGCCCAGGGTGACAGTGCAGGAGTATGTGACACAGCCAAAGCTGACAGCCCCTTTCCCTTCCCTTTAGGAGAAAGCTGAGAGCAGCCCTGGCCATGCAGCACCATCTCCAGAGCAGGAGGAATCTGCCCTGATGGAGGTGGGTCCTTCCACCTCCAACTTTTCCCCTGCGGCATCCATGGGGAGCTTCCAGGCAGGCTGAGAGCTGCCCCTGGCAGGTGGCACATGCCCTGGGCTGGCCAAGAGCCCTGAGAGCTGCAGGAGCTGCTCTGCAGGACAGCCCTGGGCAGCCCTGGCTGCAGCCGCAGCTTCACCCCCTGCAGCTGTCCCTGGCAGCAGGAGCCGTCCTGCCCTGTCCCTCTGACGGTGTCCAGGGCAGCCCTGCTCTGCAGCACATCCTCCTCCTGCTCCTCCTGTGCCACAGAGAACCTGGGAGAGTCCTCCTGACACATCCCCCAGGCTGTGGGGTGTGCTGGCTTCAGGAGATCCCTCCAGGAGCACAGGGGTCATTGCTCTGCACCCACACACTCACCATGCACAGGGCTGTGAAGATCTTTCCCCAAGTGAAGTCTCAGCTCAATGTCTTCCCAATCCTGATTGCCTTCAGCCTGTCTCTGCCTGACTCCTGTCCCCTCAGTGCCTGCAGGCAGAGCCCTCAGCCCTGCTGGGCTGGGAGAGGAGCTGGTCCTGGGAAGAGCTGTTCCTTTAAAGCTCAGCAGCACAGACACAGCACAAGGCCTTTAATGAGCCTCTAAGGGATTTGGTGTTGTTTACATCAGACTCAGTCCCTGAGAGCATTTTCAAAAAACTTCTCAAGAATGCAAAATTAAATTTAGACTCCAAAGTTTATTCAAGTTGTAATGGGTCCCACTGAAGTACACAACTCAGAAAGTGTCCCCAAATTCCAGTTAGAGCAGAACACTGGAGGCAGTGATGACAGCTGGAGACAAACAAGGCAAAGGTGTCTCTGGTGCTGAGCACACCTGGATGTGTTTGAGGAATGCAAAGGGCCAAGGCCTGAGCCCCAGCCCCTGGCCAGGCAGATCCTGTGCCTCCCTCCTTGCTCGGGGCTCTTCCCAGGATGGGCACTGGCATGTGGGGATGTGCAATGGCAAGGGCAGGAGCATGGGGCGGCCCCTGCCAGGCTGCTGAGCAGGGACAAGGAGGCAATGAGGCCCCAGGCCTGCAAGGGTCACTTGTCTCCTGCTCCTGCCTCAGGCCCAGGGCCAGCAGCCATAGCCAGAGTGCTGCCCAAGTTGGCTCTGGCAGGGCTGTCTTGCAGCTGCTGCCCATCCCTGTGCCCTGTGCAGCCCAGACTGTCACATGTTGTCCCTGCCCTGTGCCTCTGTCCCTGCAGGCTGTCGGCATCCCACGGCTGCCCCACCTGGCTGGGCCCTTCCTTTGCTGCCAGCTCTGCCTCCTGCCTGCCTCTGCCTCACCACACAAAGCCTTGGGCTGACCCAGACTCCTTCTGGAGGATGTCTTGCACCACAGCCCTGCCCTGTGAGAGAAATTCCTTTGTCCTTGTGTCCAGTCCAGATCTCCCCAGTGGCAATTTACATTAATTTTTTCCTTTTTTCTACCTGTTTACTATAATGTTAAAAGGATCCACCATCTCTGAAAGCACCCTTCAGTCCCTCCCAGGGCTCTCCTCTGCTGTCCTGTCTCCACCCCACTGAGCACAGAGCTCCTCTCTCCCTGTACAGTGCTCATGTGCCTGAGGCCATAGGCACCTGGACAAGAAGGACAGTTCTTTTCTACAGGAAGGAACCCCAGAGCCCCACGGTTTTGAAGGAAGATCAGAGGCAGTCGCCAGAGGCCAAGGCCAGCCAGACCTGTCTTTCCTTACAGCTTTTGTCTGAAAACAACCCTTGGATATTTGTGGAGTTTTGGAGGTGGAATTCCATTTAAGCCATGATTGCTTGGAACAGAATGGCAGTTCTCCATAGGAAGGAAAGGGCAGTGCCCCACTGTTTCAAAGGCTGATTAGAGGCAGCCCCAAGGAGGCCAAGGCCATCCAGACCTGTTTGTCTTGGCAGCTGTTGTTTGGGAGCAGTCCTTGGGTAGATGAACTTTGGGATGCCAAATCCCAGTTTTGTCCATGAGCACCTGGACAAGAGTGACAGTTCTTTTCCATAGGAAGGAAAGTACAGAGCCCCAGTGTTTCACAGGCAGATGAGAGCTGGCCCTCAGGAAGCCAAGGGAACCTAGACAGTCCTGGCAGCTTTTGTCTGGGAGCTATCCTAGGAAATAAAGAATTTTGGAGGTGGATTCCCAATTTTGGCTATGGACACCTGCACTTGAAAGATGATTTTTCCATAGAAAGACAAGCTTGGCCCCCCATTGTTTTTAAGGCAGATGAGAGGTGGCCCCCAAGATATCAAGGTGTCACAGTGGTCACAAGGGTTGCAGGATGAAGAGAGAATGTTGACCTTATGTTCAGAAGGCTTGATTTAGTATTTTATGATATATATTATATTATGACTATACTAAAAAGGAATAAAAGGAAAAATTCTCAGAAGGCTAGCTAAGCTAAGAATAGAAAAGGAATGAATAACAAAGGGCTGTGTCTCAGCAGAGAGCAAGATCCAGCTCTGCCGTGAGTGGTCAGTAAATCCAAACATCTAAAGGAGGTGAATCACGGATCCACGTGTTGCATTCCACAGCAGCAGATAACCATTGTTTACACTTTGTTGCTGAAACTTCTCAGCTTCAGCAGGAAAAATCCTAATGAAAGGATTTTAATGACAAGATGTCTGTGACATCAAGATCACCCAGACCTGTCTGTTCTAGCAGGTTTCATACAGGAATCATCCTTCAATATAATTGAATTTGGATGTAGAATCCCACTTTCAGCCATGAACCCCTGGAAGAAAAGGAGAGGTCTTTCCCACAGTAAGGAAAGCACAGAACTCCAGGGTTTTAGGGGCAGATGAGAAGCAACCCTCAACATGCCAAGGTCAGCTGGACCAGTCAGGCCAAGCCAACCAGAACTTTTCCATGTTTTTGGATCCTTGGGGCCCTGCAGCATCACAATGGCCCCGTGGTTCCATGAGGGCCCGTAATATCACAACAGATCTTTGTTTCCCCAAGTCCAGTGATATCACAGTGGTCTCTCTGGGTCCCCTTTGGCACAATGGCCCCTTGCTTCCATGAGGCCTTGCAGTGTCAAAATGGTTTCCTTGGTTCCATGGTGTTGGGGAAGATGAAACAGGAATGGCTTATAAATATTATTGTCTGGTAAAAGAATATAAGAATATAGAAACTATAGGAGAGATCGATATGAAAGCAGGCTTTGAGATACCTTAGTTACTAAAAAACTGGAAACAATAAGTGTGGCCAGACTGAAGGTAATCCCCTTTTGATGAAACAATACCCTCTGCTTGCCGACAGGTCCAAGGGTAAGAGCAGACCCCTCCATCTTGGCAGAAGGGGCCCAAAGAGGAGTTTTTAGGGTTTAAAATGTAACACAGTATGGTAATGTAATGATTCTTATAGGCTGTATGTAAGCGCTATAGGATTTGCATATTGTACTAGATTGGTTAGTGAGAAATAGAATATTCAACACAGAAGATTTATTGTATTGTAACGGGAACCTCACTCTCTTATGCTTTTCCTTTCTTACCCTTTTACTCTCTTACCCTCTCATTCTCTCTACCCCTCTCTTCTCTTGGGCCTGCTCTGAGCTGTGGCTGGCAGCTCCAAGTAGGGCCCCGGCACACAGACCCTCTGCAATAAACTGCAAGTTCCGTGACCTGGCTTCAGAAATCTTTTGTCTCCATCTGTCCCGACCGTCCTACTCCCCAACACTCCGAGACCATGGGACTGTGCGGAGTACCACAATGGCCCCATTGGGAGCTGCAGCTGCTGCTATGCGCTTGCCAGGGGCTGAGGCCGTGGGGCAGTGCCCAGAGCAGCCTGGCCTGAGCAGGGCTCGGGGGAACGTGGGGCTGCCCCCCGGCCCAGCACAGGAGGAGGAGTTCCCCGGCTGCAGGAGGCTCGTTCCTCCATGGCTCTCCTCCATGACCAGCCCCGGCTGAGGGCAAATGCTCAGCGCTCCTTCCGCAGGGAGGTGGCCCCTGCCCGGCTCCCAGGGCCGTGGCAAACCAGAGCCGGGACACCCTGAGCAGCCCTTACCGGAGGTGACAGGGGAAGGGAAGGGACACAATCCCCCCAGGAGGAGCAGGTCCCCATCCCACCCCCTGGGCACCGCGGGATCTGCAGCACTTGGGGACACCGTGGTGAGGGATGGGTACAGGGGTGGGCACAGGGGTGGGCACAGGAGTGGGCACAGGGGGGCCCTGCTGAGCGTCTGCATCCAGGTGAGACCCCCACAGCACCCCTGAAGGTTTGGGGGGCCGGGACCATGCAGGGCTCTGTCCCCAGGAGGGAAGTGCAGCCCCGGCACCCAGGGAACGGTGACACGGGCACAGGCACAGCCCTGGGGCTGCCGTGGTCACCCGGGGGACGGTGACTCGGGCACGGGCACAGCCCTGGGGCTGCCACGGACACTTGGGGGGACGGTAACATGGGCACGGGCACAGCCCTGGGGCTGCTACGGACACTTGGGGGACCGTGACACAGGCACGGGCATGGGCACAGCCCTGGGGCTGCTGTGGGCACTTGGGGGACGGTGACACGGGCACGGGCACAGCCCTGGGGCTGCCGTGGGCACCCGCAGGGCAGGCGGGTCTGGGGGCTCCCGGGGGTCCCCACCCTGCTTAGCCCGACGGCTGCTCCACAGCCGCTCTCTGGCCGGGATTCCAAGCGGCGCCAGCTCTGCCAGGATCAGGATGGACACTCGTGGCTGTTGGGGGTGGCACAGAGGTTCTGCAGCCTGTGGGAGCTGCTGGGAACCTTCGGCACTGGGGGCTGCAGGCACAGGAGCCCAAATGTGCCTGGAGGCCAACTGTCCCCCCTGCCCCAAAGTGACACTGGGGGATGTCCCAGAGAGGGGACAGTGACCTCAGGGAACGGCTGTGGTGTCACAGAGGGGCTGTGTCATCGAGGCACCACTGTGGCTGTGATGAGAGAGGCACAGAGAAGCTGTGATGCCGGCAAGGGGCTGTGTGACATCACAGAATGGGTTGAGTGAGGTCACGGAGTGGGCAGTGACATCACAGAGTGGGTTATGACATCACAGAGTAGGTTCTGTGGGGTCATTGATCAGGTAAGACAAAATAGAAGGGACTGTGTGACATCACAAAGCCAGCTGTGACATCAGAGCGCAAGCTTTGACATCACAGGAAAGATTTGTGACATCACAGGGTGGGCTGTGACATCACAGGGTAAGTTGGGACATTACAGAGCAGGCTGTGACATCACAGGGGAGATTCTGACATCATAGAGGGTGGCAGAGTGACATCACAGAGTGGACCATGACATCAGGGAGTAGGATGTGACATCACAGTGAAGCTGTGTGACATCACAAAGCAGGCTGACATCAGCTGTGACTCCCAGAGCAGGATATGACATCACAGAGCAGGCTGTGATATCACAGGAGGGCTGTGTGAGGTCACTGGGTTGGTCACTCTGCCTCAGCCCCCCTCACAGTTTCCCCCCAGAGGTTCAATGTGTTCATGCCGAGCAGAGTCCCTATCCTCTGGTATCCCCCTGGTCCACATGGAGCTGCAGCCTCCCCCAAGGATGTTCCACAAGATCAACCCCAAAACCTGACACAGGGACAGGGGGCTGGGCTGTGTGACCAGGACATCAAGGACGGGGATTATCCAGGTCACTGTGGCCTAGATTTGGTTCCCCAGGACAGGAAAGATGTCTGGCAGCTGGAGCAGGGTCTGGGAAGGGCCTCCAAGGTGGGGCTGGAGCCCTTGGGCTGTGAGCAGAGGCTGAGGGAGCTGGGCTGGTCCAGCCCTGAGCAGGGAAGGCTGAGGGGCTCCTCATCCCAGCCTGGCAGTGCCAGCGAGGAGGGGATGGAGAACACAGAGCCAGGCTCTTGACAGGGGGGCTGGGGGGGAAAAAAAGAGCCAATGGGTAGAAGGGGAAAGAGGGGAGATCAGCCAGGACAGGAGGAGATTAAATGAGTCAGGCTGGTTTCAGCATTTCGTCAACACTAAAAGCAGCCTGACTTCCCTTCTCCATCCAACACTGAGAGCTTTGCAAATCAGGAATTGTTCAGGCTGTTTTATCCCCACTTCCAGACGAGCATCCTGACAAAACAACTTAACTCTATTTATATCTATCACAGAACCATATTTTTCTAAAATTCATTTTAGTATGGAAATCACTTGTGGATGGTGGACATGTCAGACACTGCTGGGACATTGCATATGGCTCAGGGAAGAGCGTGGTCATTATTGAATTATATCCTGTTCAGCCAGAGTCTCTTCACCATGAAGAGAAACTTCCTGTGCCTCTGAGTCCCACCAGTTCCTGACCCCCAAAGGACACAAACCTGGTGAGTTCTGGTTCCCACTCCAGTGGTGGCACCTGCACCTCCCTCCATCCCCAGAGCAGAGCTCCCTTGTCCCAGAGAGTCCCTGGCAATGCAGGGATGAAGGAAACAGGACAGGCTGTGGGGATCAGGAGCAGGGCACAGCCAGGGATTTGGGGTGGTTGTGAGCCCAGGGCAGGATGTGGCCCTTGGCCTTGGTGAACCTCATCCCATTGTACTGGGCCCATGGCTCCATCCTGTCCAGATCTATCTGCAGAGATTCCTGCCCTCCAGCACAGTCACACTGCCACCCAGCTTGGGCTCACCTGGGAACTGGCTGAGGGTGCCCTCGATGGCCTCATCCAGATCAGCAATAAAGAAATTTCACTGACCTGGCCCCAGTCCTGAGCCTTGGGGACACCCCTGGATGTGACTCCATTCATCAGCTGCTCTGAGTGCCAGTGGTTGGATGGGGGAAATGGTGGGGAGGGGGTAGGGACAAAGTGTGATTGATTGTCAGCCATGAAGGGTCTGGATTTTCATATCTGTTCAAACTGCATGAGGAGGGGCTGGGGATCAATATCAACTGGGGATTGCTGATAGCAATTTAAAAAGGGGAAAAGAAAACTAAACAGGACAAAACAATTCTCTATTCATTGTTTTCAATATCGTAGATTCACTTTGAATACACTTATGGAATCTTTCTAATTAACCACCGAAGAATTCAAGACTTGAATTATTCCCATGGGCTTGTCTTGTTTGGGTGTTTTGAACAAATGTTTATGAGCCTTTTTCACTGAATTTCTCAACTGAAGAGCTCAAGAATGAAGAGGCCTCTGGAAAAGTAAAATTCCTCACCAAACCTCCAAGGTGCTGAGGATCTATCCTGATCAGAGCAGGAATGAGCAGAAATGGGCACAGTTTTGTGTCTGCCCCAGCTTTGGCATGGGCCCTGGTCCTGGAGCAGGAGCAGCTCTTGAGGGCCCCAAGGCCGGGGCTCTTTTGCTGCCCTGGGCAGATGGGATGGCAGCAGGGGCTGCAGAGCTCTTAGCACCTCAGCCAGAGGGGAGCAGGGCAGCCAGGGAGCCTCTTTTGGCTTTGGCCAAGCACCTTTCCCCATGGCTGGGGCTGAGTCCTGTGGCAGCTGCAGCTGCTGCTGTGCCCTTGCCAGGGCCTGAGGCCGTGGGGCAGTGCCCAGAGCAGCCTGGCCTGAGCAGAGCTGTGGGGCCAGAGCCGGCTGGGCTGGGCTGGGGAGAGCCCTTGGTGCTGCCCTGAGCTCAGGGCAGCTGGCAGAGCTGGCAGGGAGCTGGGCTGGGCTCAGACAGCCTGGCCCAGAAACCATCAGTGTCCATCTCAGCCTGGCTGGGTGTGCAGGGGCCAAGAAGAGCAGCCCAGGGTCTGCAACTTCTCTGTGTGGGAGCTGAGCTTGTGAGCCCCAAGTCCCAACGAGATGGGACAGATGGGAGCAGAGATAAATCATTCCTGCTACATTCTTTTGTTTGCCTGTACAGGAGACCTGGATCCATATATAGAGGAGGTGATTTGGGCCAGATAACACTGGTAGAGGGATAAGAATAATAATTTTTAGCTTAAAAAAATATTTTATGCATGATAGACTATGAGAAAAAAAAGGAGACCCATGATCAGGAGATCATCTGAGTTTTTTCAGAGTAGGAGAGACTCATTGATATTCCAGAGGTCAAACCTGCAAATACTTTCCTCAGGCCTTCCTTGAGATGTGAGGTGACCACCAGAGGCCAAGGCCAGAGCTCTCTGTCCTGGCAGCTTTTGTGTGGGAGAACCCTTGCCGATAGGGAATTTTTCAGAGAGATTATCAATTTTGGCCATGGCCACCTGGAAAGAAGGTTGGTTCTTTTCCATAGGAAGGAAAGCACAGAGCCACAGTGCTTCCAGAGCTGATAAGAGGTAGCCCTCAACATTTCAAGTTCAGCTGGACCTGTCCAGTGGCCCTGGGAGGCAAAACCAGCCAGACATGTTCCATGTCTTCTTGTTTCCATGAGGCCCTGCAGTGTCACAATGTTCTCCTTGCTTCTGCAGTGTCACAATGGGCTCGCGCTTCCATGAGGCCCTGCAGGGTCACAGTGGCCCTTTGGTTCCATGAGGCCCCACAGTGTCACAATGGTCTCCATGATTCCATGGAGTCTTGCAATTCCACAATGTTCTCCATGGATCCACAGTGGCCTGCAGGATCACAATGGCCCTTGGGTTCCATGAGGCCCTGAAATGCAGCAATGGCCTCTTGGTTCTACAAAGCCCTGCTGCTTCACACTGGGCCCTTGGAACCATGCGGCACAGCAGAGCCACAGGGATGGCCTTGGTGCCACAAGGTCCCACAGTATCACAGTGGTCTCTGGTATTGATGATACCCACAATGTCACAATGGTCCCTTGGTTCCACAGGGTCCCCACACTGTCAACATGATCTCAACAGGAAGGAAACCATGTTACCCCAGTGTTTTAGGGGTGATGAACTGCAGTTACCAGAGACAAAGGCCTCTGGACAGACACACTGCCTGTCCTGGCAGCTTTGTCTGGGAGCAACACTTGGATATTCAGAATTTTGAATGTTGAATCCCAATTTCAGCCATTTCTGCCCAGAAGACAAGGCCAGTTCTTTTCCACAGGAAGGAAAGCACAGAGCCCCTGTGTTTGGAAGACAGGTGAGAGCTGGCCCTCAGGAGGCCAAGGCCAACGAGACCTGTCTGTAAGGGCAGCTTTGGTATAGGAGCAACCATTCGATATAGGACTTTTGGAGGTGGAATCCCAATTTCAGCCATGGGCACCTTGAGAAGGATGTTTCTTTTCCATAGGAAGGAAAGCACTGAGCCCAGTGTTTAAAGGCAGGGGAGACCCAGCTTTCAGGAAGCCAAAGGCAGCCAGACTTGTTGGTAATGGCAGCTTTTGTCTGGGAGCAATCCCTGCATATTGGGAAGGTTGCAGGGGGAATCCCATTTTGGCCATGGATGCTTGAATGAGAAGGGCAGTTCTTTTCCATTTGAAGGAAAGCCCAGAGCCCCAGGGTTTCAGGGGTACATGAGAAGAGACCCTCGACATGCCAAGGGCAGTGGGACCAGTCAGGCCAAGCCAACCAGACCTGTTCCCTGTTCCCTGGGATCCATGGGGCCCTGCAGTGTCACAGTAGTGGTGTCATATGGGGTCCCTGGTTCCATCAGGCCCAGATGTGTCACACTGGCCTCTTGTTTCCATGGGGCTCCACAGTGTCACAATGGTCCCTTGCTTCCATGAGGCCTTGCAGTGTCACAGGGGACTCCTTGGTGCCACAGTGTCACAATGGCTGCTTGGTTCCATGGGGACTCACAGTATCAGACAGGTCTCCTTGGTTCTATGAGGCCCTGCACAGCCCCTTGATTCAATGAGGCCTCCAAGTGCCATCATGGCCTCCAGGATTCCATGAGGCCCCTCAATGTCACAGTGGACCTCTGGTTCCATGGGGTCCTCCACTGTTCCATGGATCCTTAGTTCCATGGATCCTTGGTTCCACAGTGCCCCACAGTGTGACAACTGCCCCTTGGCCTGCCAAGACTCCAGAGTGTCAAAGTGGACCCTTTGATACATGAGGCCTTGTAGTGTCACAATGGTCTCCATGATCCCACAAGGCCTTGCAGTGTCACAAGAGACCATTGGTTTCACAGAGCCCCACGGTGTCACTATGGTCCCCTTGGCTCCACAACGCTCTGAAATACCACAATGGCCCTTTGGTTTCACAAGGCCTCCAAGCATAAAAATGGCTTCCATGGTTCCATGACGCCTTGCTGTGTCACAATGGACTTCTGGTTCCATGAGCTCTCACACTGCCAGCAGCAGTCTCCTTGGTTCTACAGTGTCATCATGGACCCTTTGTTCCATGAGGTTCCACAGTAGAACACGGTCACCTTGGTTCCGTGTGGTTCTGCAGTGTCACAATGGACCCATGGTTCCACCAGGCCTTGCTGTGTCACAATGGACCCCTGGTTCCAAGAGGTTTCTCAGCGTCAGAATGGTCTCCTTCGATCTGCAATATCACCATGGAGCATTGGGTCAATGTGGCCCCAATGTGCCAAAATGGATTTTGGTTCCATGGAGTTCTGCTGTGTCACCATGGTCCCTTTGTTCCTTGAGTTTGCACAGTGTCACAGCTGACTCCATGGTTCTATGAGGCCCCGCTGTCAGCAAATCTCTTAAATATCAGAATAAGGCTCCTAAACACTCATTTGCTATTTCAGAGGGTATCATTTATTCAGGCCTGAGGTCTAGGAGGCATAACCCTCAATCTCACATGGACATGTAATTCTACCAGTTGGCCCTGCCAGAGCCAACTTGGGCAGCACTTTGGCCATGGCTGCTGGGCCTGGGCCTGAGGCAGGAGCAGGAGACAAGTGACCCTTGCAGGGCTGGGGCCTGATTGCCTCCTTGTCCCTGCTCAGCAGCCTGGCAGGGGCTGCCCCATGCTCCTGCCCTTGCCATTGCACATCCCCACATGCCAGTGCCCATCTGGGCAAGAGCCCCGAGCAAGGAGGGAGGGACAGCATCTGCCTGGCCAGGGGCTGGGGCTCAGGCCTGGGCCCTTTGCATTCCTCAAACACATCCAGCTTTGCTCAGCACCAGAGACACCTTTGCCTTGTTTGTCCCCAGCTGTCATCACTGCCTCCAGTGTTCTGCTCTAACTGGAACCTGGGGACACTTTCCAGTCGTGTCCCTCAGTGGAAGCCATTAAAACTTCAAGAAACTTTGTAGTCTAAATTTAACTTTGAGTTAGTGAGAAGTTTTTTGAAGACACTCTCAGGGACTGAGTCTGATGTAAACAACAGCAAAGCCCTGAGAGGGTCATTAAAGATTTCCAAGTCTGGTTATGGAGAAGGATTTCAAACACCTTGTAAAAAAATACACATTCCTATTTTAAAGGGTGTCTTTGATTAAATTTCTCTTTAGAGCAGAGGTGGTTGCAGCATTCTGTGATTGATATTGACCCAGGGTCTCTCCTCAGCAGCTCTGGCCTGCTCACAGAAGCTGTGCCTGGAGCTCTGACCCAGTGTGGACAACCTTGCTCCACATTGCCCAGCCCCATCCTGTCTGTCCTCACTGCCCTGGGCCCTGCTGTGCTTGCAGAGCTGGCTGCACTCAGCCTAAGAGGGGTTTTCACTTTTTGGGGTTTTTTGAAGCAATCTGAAACTGCTGAGTTTCCCCAGTGCAAACAGACACACTGCTCAGGTGTGTGCCAGCCCCAGGTGCCACCAAAGGCATTGCAGAGCTGCCCTGGGCCAGCTGTGAGGGTGGATCATCAGCCCAAGCTGCACTGGGGCCCTGCAAGGGGCTGTGGCCATGGGCACTGCACTGACCCCACTGCTGGGTTTGGCTGCCACGGCCACCGAGAGAAATGAAACTGTGCTTGGAAACACTGGGGAGGACTGGGACATACTGGGGACACTGGGAACACTGTGGGAGACACTGGGATGTACTGGGAGTGACACTGGGGAGGACTGGGGCAAACTGGGGACTCAAGGAATGCTGAGGGGGAATCTGGGTGGATTGGGATGGACACTGAGGGTACACTGGGACATACTGGAAGGTACCAGGATATACTGGGAGTGATACTTAGCGATACTGGGGACACTAGGGACATTGTGGGGAAGGCTGGGGACACTGGTGCATACTGTGCATGACATTGGGGGGAAACTGAAAGGGACAGGGAAGAAACTCAGGTGTATTGGGAGGGACTGGGCTGTACTGGGAGGGATTGGAGGGGTACTGGGTTTGTACTGGGTTTTACTTGGGTTGAAATGGGCCGTACTGGGATGGAGTGGAGGCTGGTGCATGGGCTGTTCCCGCCTCCTCCCCACACCATTTGCCGAGGCTCCTGCCCATCACTTCCAGCAGCCTATCAGCGCCAGAGATCTGGGCCTGGGGGCGGTACCTCGATGGACGCCATCTTTAATTTTTGACTATAACTCCCATGATGCACCGCGGCCGGGTATAGCACGATTGCAGCCGGGACTACAAGCCCGTCAGGTCCCGCGCCCCACAGAACCCCGGGATCCGCCCCCATCTGTTCCCTAAGTGTCCGCCAGACCCTCCAGTATCCTTCAGTGCCCCCTCAGCGCCCATTCCGGACAAAAGCGTCCCCGGATCCCCTGAGTGCTCCCAACCCCCCAGATGCCCGGTACAGCCACTTCTGGGAATTCATCCCCCGCGGCCCCAGAGCCCCTCAGAACAGTCCCGCGCCAAAAAATCCTGCCGTGTCCTGAGCTCTAAGGAGCCCGGTTGGAACACCCAGAGATCCTTGCAAGTGCTCCCAAACCATTTAAGTTCCCCCGAGGTCGTCAAGTCGCGGCTTGTACACAAAAGTGTCCCCCAAGAGCCTTCCCGGACCTCCAAACATCGTGTTTGAACCACTTCCAGGACTACAGCTCCCATCATGCTCCGCGCCCCACCGAGGGCCATTGCAGCTGCGCCTAGAACTCCCGTGATGCTCCGCGACCCCGTTTAACCGTTCGATACCCGCGCTTACAATTCCCATCACCCCCTGCTCCCCTGAGCGCCCCGTTGGAGTCCCCCAAGGGCCCGCCCGGATCCCGAGGGGCCCCAAATTCCCCTCCCTGACCTCCAAGGGCCCTCCTGGACCCCCAAGTGCTGCCCCGCGCCCTGAACTGTCCCTCAGAATCCCTAAGTGCCCCTCCAAGTGCCCACCCGGCTCCCCAGAGTGTCCTCCAGACCCTCAAGTTCTCCCTGAATTCCCTCTCCAGAACCAAAACTCTCCCAAAAGGGCCCCAGAAATGTCTCCATGGACCCCAAAGTGCCGCCCCTTGACCCTTTTGGAGAAAAAGTTTATAAAAATGGTGCCAAAAGGACTACAAATATTAGTTACTGTAAAGAGGAAGAAATAAATGGCCAATAAAGCTTAATTAATTAATGAACCGTATTGTGTTTACTTTGAACTAATGAGAAATAATTTTTTTGGTTGCTAAAATAATATTGATTTTTAAATATAAATATAAAAATTAGGTAGTAAAATATTGAATAATACTATCATAACTAGAATAATATAAATATAATTTTGTTACTTAATTAAATTTTATTTAGAAGGAAAAATGCTTAAATTTTTTTCATGTTTTGTGATGTGAGATATGGTGAGGTTTGGGGTGAGGAACAGCTTGTCGAAACAGGCTCAGCCTGCAAGGGGCTCATTCTTCTCCCTGCCCAGACCTCCTAAGGAGACATTCAGCATCAAGATCACCGGAGGAATCCTTCTGTCCCCCTCTTCTCTGAAATAAAAATAAAAAAATATTTCCTTGACTAAAACCAAAAAATCCTTATGTGCACTTTGGAATCTCCCTCCTGAAGAGAACTCCAAACTGACTCCAATCCCTGCACAAGCCCTGGAGACTGGATGACAATGGAAGGGAGACAAAGAGCTCCTGAGGGCTTTCTGTATTTTAATCAGCCCCACGCTGGATTTGGGGCTGGCTCCAGGAGCCTCAGGCCCGCAGAGAAGCATGGAGAAGCTGCTCAAGGAGTCAGCAGCAAAACTCCAAGTGCCTTGGAGCATGGCTGGGCCCCAGGGAGGGCAGGGAGTGCCAAGGGCTGCCCAGGGCCTGGTGAGAGCAGATCCTTGAGGGCAGGATTGCAGGGAGCCCAAGGCTCTGAGCAGGGAACTGCAATGCTGAGCAAGGCCTGGCTTGGCTGGGTTTTCTCTCCTTTCAAGAGTCTCTGGGTGGGCACTGTTGGTTTCAGGTCCATGGTCCCTGTACTGCTCTTGGCCTGTTCTGGTTAGGGTGACGAAGGCAAAAAGCTCTGACCATGGTTATGATTTCTTTGGTTAGAGGTGTTATTTTAATTCTTCATTTGCATGGTGGCTTGTTGTTCTAGGGGTTTTTGTTAGGTCATTCTTTTCTGCTAGGTCTTATGGCATTTTCATATTTGGTTATTATGACATAATCCTCTTCTTTATGGTGTTAGGTGGTTCGCCATCTTAGATGAGTGGGAGTGACAGTAAAAGGTTTTAAAATCATGAAATTTGGGGAATTAGAACGAAGCTAGACTTAGTGGGGCCCTGGAAAATGTTTAAAATAGACTCTGAAAATGTTAGAATTTGTTTTTGCCAGATCATGTGAAATTGCACCTGCGTAAGCAGTATATGATAAATGATGTAATTGTTAGATGTGATGATTGTTTAGTAATTAAATATAATTATTGTATAATCATACAAAGAATCATGAGAAACTATTTCAGAAATTTAAAGGGGAGCCACGAGGAGCCCATGCTTGGATGAAATCTATGTATACAATAGAACAATATAAGTTTAATAATTAACATGAAAGTTATATAATGATAGAATATAAAAACATGTTCACCCTGAATGCATGTCGGAGAGAGATTTGTGTTTGTACCCCTGACACCCAGAGCTCTTCAATAAATGCACCTGCATAGAATCATTGTCGTGATTATGTGCTTCTGAACGCTAACAGGAGCAGTGGGGGTGACACCTGACAGTGAGGGGATTTACATAATTATAAATCCTTTACCTAATATTGGAACTTGACATAACTATTAAACACTCAACAAACAATCTATAATTAACATTGGAACTTTATATTAACTCCTTTAACAATGAACTTTATATCAACTCCCTTAACAATGTATTCTCTACCATTTCCCCCTGTAATTGTTCAATTGGGCTCAAGCATGCATCAATTAGCAAATACTTCTTGAAAGTAAAATTTTTAAAATTGGTTGTGAATTTGCTTGGCATCTTGATGTTCTTGGTCATTCATTGTCATGATTACTTTTACTTCTTTTTTATTAAGCTCTTTTGGTATCATTACACTTGCTTGTACAGCAGATGTTACAACTCGGATTATACAGGGGAGCATGCAAGGTAGGAGGATCAAACCAGCAATTTCACATAAGATGAAAAAAGTCTGGTTTTTCCCACCAGTTTCCTTTTAATGACCAGAAATTGTCCCACCAGCTGGTATCGAATGTAGGGGTCCACTCTTGTGTTCCAACATAACTTCCGTATTTCCTTTGAGATATTTCTAATGACTTCACTGCGGTCATCTATTTCTAAGCAGCACTGGGGGAGTTAAATTTTCCACAAACAATAAATAATCTATTGCTAGTCTGATTTGATACACCACAGTTCTAGTCTGGGATAGTTGGTCATTTATGTGGTCTAAACCTAGAGAAGCTCGGTTCGATACCATCTCGAGTTCTTCCTGTAATCTCAGAATCTGATTTAACCCTGTATAAATTGGGGTCCGGTGTCCCCAGGACCCATCTTGAGCCCGAGTTGCCAGTCCATAAGTGCAAATTATTTCCTGGGTGTTCCATACTGTGTTTTTCTGTGTCTGTGTTCCTCCAATTTCAATTAAGTTTCTTTTTGGTCAGCTAGATTTGTTCAAATTGTCATATACTGGGACCCCTTGGTTCAATCCAGACTCTTTTGGGAGTAAGAAAAATGACGGTTTAATAATTCCGATAGTGCAAGTGCTGCTCCACTCCCCGGGTAATTCAGTGTAAGCCACATTCCCACATACCCAAACCAGGTTTTCTGGAGCTTTCCTGGAAGCATCACTGAAAGTCATTGGAAAGTCCCAGTATATGGATATTTCTCTCACTTCCCAGAATGGGTTTATTCCTTGACTTATTCCTTGATTTGTTCCTTGATTTATTCGTTGATTTATTCCTTTTCCTTTTTGGTAGGGACACACCATTTCTTTCTTCCCAATGGATTTTCAGTATCTATTATTTGTAAAATAATAATAGTAATAATAATAATAATAGTAGTAGTAGTAGTAGTAATAATAATAATAATAATAATAATAATAATATAGAAAACAATAACATAATATATAAAATAAATTACAATATAATATATACTATTATATTTCTATATGTTATATAATATATAATATATTATATTAGCATAATAAATAGTTTATAATAAATAATATATAACATATATAATATGTTATAATATATAAATATATAAATAATATATTTATATATATAATATATAAATATATAATATATAACAATATATAATACATAATATATAATACATTATGTAAAATATATATTATATAATATATAATATAAAAAATATATTATATTTTATATTATTTATTATTTATTATATATTTGTTATATATATTACACTATATAATATTATATAGCTATAATATATATTATATTCATTATTAATAATTATATATTTTACTTTATACTATTAATTATTTCAATATTATAATAATATATATTATAATATTATAATAATATACAGTAATATAATATTAATTCATATATATACTATAAAATATATAATATTATATTAATTAATAATAATATATTTTATTACTATATTATGTAATATATAATATTATTAATTTTTACTATTAAAATAATTATTGGTTTAATAAGGTAATTTTACTTATTATTATTTAATAAATAATATTCTAATAAACGAATAATTTTATTATTTCTAATTTAGTAAATACTACTTCCAGTATATAAATAATAAATAATACTTCCAGTATATAAATAATTAATAATACTTCCAGTATTTATTGGGTTCTCTAGGGACCTGCCCAGCTACTGGATGTTTTATTTTTAAATATCTCTTACAGGACATTTCTCCTACTCTGGTTTTATAGATTTATACATTTCCCCTTTCCTTGATATACACTGCTCTTCTCCAAATATTTTAGACTTTAATTCCCACCATTCTGTTCCTATTTGTCCAATAGCTGGTACTTTTTGTCTTGTTTTTGTCCATTTTAAGATTTCTATTGGTCTTTAGCTGATCCCTTCCCAAGGCCAGACTTTGGCCATTTGTGTATTTCCACAGATCCAGCAATTAGTAACATTTAACTCTTTCCTGATCTTTTCCACTAAATCTAGGAACAAGTTTTTTCCCACGAGATGTTTCTAGGTCTTCTTTCTCATTTACTGATGTTGTTACTTCTTTCTCTTTTATTAAGTTTACTTTGCCTTTTTGATTGGACTTAGGTTCAAAGCAAAGCCAAGCATCTCCTATAGGACACTCCCCGGGCTGTCCTTGCTGCTAAGTGGCTGTATTTTGTGAAATCCAGTAAGTTTTCCCTTCCCCTAGACAGGTTGCTAACAGAGAGAGGTTGGCACAGTTTAAGTTTAAATTTGTATGTACTCATATAAAAGATCTGGTTTCTTCCCCTCTGTAAAGGAGGTAGTAACATTTAGCACATGGGCTCTTCTGACTTCCCAGCGTGATGTTAACCAGTAAGATCAGTAAGAGCATTCCCAGGAGTCTGGTATGAGGCATTCCCCTAAACTCTACAACTACTGAGCAGCACCCAGTGATTGGAGTGGCTGGTTTTAGGAGGAATGTAGACTCACCCAGCCTTGCCTCCTGGTAATGCTTTTCTCCTACAGAAGAGCTCGTTGGTTTTAGCAGAGAGTTTTTTATTCTCTCAGTGTCAACACATTTGACTTTTCTTTACTAATTTATTTTTGCCCTGAGGGATGTTTTATAGGAGATTGCTTTGTACACTAAGATTGGAGTTAACTGGGGTATTTTAACTTTTTCACCCAAAAACATGACCTAAAAACCTTGAACTCAATGGTCAGATGACTTTAAGAATTATTGGTATCCAAAATTATAGAATAAATACTCCAAACAAATAACGAGGTATTTACTCTTATGCCTAATCCTCCAAAATCAGAATATACACCAAAACAAACAAAGGCTCCAACACAAACTAAAAACTGTACATTCATTAATAAACACTAACTAATAATAAATGCAACAGGAAAGTATCTACTTTTCAAACTCAAAAGTAAAATATAAATAACATTAACTGCAATTTTTAACAGTTCTTAACAAGTTTTGATTATTTAAACGGCTCTTAACAAGTTTTTGACTATAAACACTCTCTAATAGTCTTTAGGTCTCCTCTGGAGGGTTAGCTTTAGATCGTCTGAGTGATTAGTCACAATCCATTCATTAGAAGACTTAGTAGGAGATGTGGTTGGTTTTGACTCTTCAGTGGGAGGTGGTACAGGTCCTTTAGTCTGGGTTATATGTGTCCACCCCTTCTCTTGGGTCTGTATGGCTGTATTGGTGGTGAGTAGGACCTGAAAAGGGCCTTCAAACTTAGAGGTTAAAGGTGCAGAGTTCCATGCTTTAACTAACACCCAGTCCCCTGGATTGATGTTATGTCCCTTAGTGTCTAAGGGAGAGGTTTGAAGGACATAGCCCTTTTTCCTAAGATCTTTGAATCTGCTTCCTATGGCCTTTACCTATTTTTGGGAGGCTGTCTCTCCTTCTGGATAAATTCCCGTGCTATACGGGGTTGTCAAGAAGGGGAGTCCAAACATCATTTCATAAGGTGAGACTCTTATACCTGTTCGAGGCCTTGTTCTAATTTTTAACAGTGCCAAGGGTAGACATTTAAGCCAATTCATCTGGCTTTCTGTAACTAATTTAGGTAACACGGTTTTGATGGTTTTATTCATTTTTTCTGCTCCTCTGGAGCTCTGGGGATGCCAATGGGCTGTGCAACCTCCATTTCATTCCCAGGGCTTCAACAACTTGTTGTAAGACTTGGGCAGCAAAATGTGGACCTCGGTCAGAATCAATATTATTTATCAACCCATATTGGGGAATGATGTTTTCTAGGATTGCTTTTGTGTCTGCTTGGGCTGTCTCTGTTTTGGTCAGGAACGCCTCTACCCAATGGGTGAGGGGATCCACGGTCACTGATACGTGCCTGTATCCCTGAACAGGGGACATTTCTGTGATGTCTACCTGCACACTTTGGAATGGCCCCAAGTCCAACTCTCTTCCTCAGATCAGACAGTACTCTTCTCATTAATTTCTGATTAATTTGTTGGCAAGTTAATCATCCCTTGGTAACTGCCTTTGCTATGGTACATACTCCCATGTACATATGATCCCTTGGAAAGGGGTCACATAAGCCTTGATTCCCCAATGGGTCAACTCGTGTAACTCCATCATCACCTTTCGGGCTAGAGCTTTATTTAAAATTTGCCATCCATTAGAGGTCCACCAGTCTTCATTTTCTTTTTGCTGTCCTCTCATCTTTTCTAACTCTCTTAATTCTTTCTCATCAAAGGTGGGTCTTTCCTCTGTTCTTTCCCCACTAGGTGTTCCTTCTATCTTAAGAATTTTAATTGGACTACCTTGTTCCAAGGCTACTTCTTTCACTACTTGATCAGCTAATCAATTTCCTTTCATTTTAAGGGTGTCCCCTTGTTGATGTCCTTTTATGTGAACTTTGGCTATCTCTATTGTTTTCCTCAGGGACTCTATTACTAATTTTCTTAGCTCTTCATGTATTAAATTTTTGCCTTAAGAATTAAGGTACCCCTGTTCTTCACATGTTTTTCCAAATGTATGGGCAATCCCAAATGCGTACCAGGAGTCAGTATAGATTGTTCTTTTGTCTTTTTCTAGTAAAGGGCACAGATTTCACAGCACCGGGCACACCAATTTGAGGGTAGCTTTCCCATTTCCTCAACTTGCATGTTCTGCCCATCTATGGTTGCATACCCTGAGACCTGTTTACTGGCTACCATTTGTGATGATCCACCTGTAAATAAAATTCTCCCATATGGGAGCGGCCCTTTTTCTAAATCTTCTCTCACTTTAGTCTGCATTTCAATAATTTCAAAACAATCATGCTCCAGGTCTGTTAACAGCTCTCCTGTGAGGAACTGGGCTGGATGTAAACATTTTGAAGTGACACATTCAAGGCCCTTGGTACTTATTAGGATGACTTCATACTTTAGTATTTGGGATTTGGTTAGCCACTGAGGGGCCTTGTGACTTAAAACAGCTTTTACATTGTGTGGGGTATGAACCCGGATCTTCCCCTTTCAGGTTAGTTTCTGTGTGTCTTCTATTGGGGTGGCTGTTGCTGCTATCACTTGCACACAGGCTGGCCACCCTCTGGCTACTGGATCTGGTAACTTGGAGAGAGATGCGACTGGCTTCCTGCATCCTCCCCAATCCCATGTAAGGACTCCACAAGCTGTCCCCTCTTCCACGTTTACCAAAAGGTCAAAGATCTTTATAAGGTCTGATAGGCTCAGTACAGGGGACAATTTAATTTTCAGATTCCGAAGCTGTTCCTTGTCATTTGAGGTCCAGGTTACAGGCTCTGATTCGTTCAATTTGCCATATGGAAATTTAACACTCTTATTATATTGATCATGCCATAATCTGCAATGGCCACAAAAACCTAGTAATTTTCTAACGTCTCTGTCGGCGGAAGGGAACCAGGACATCAATTTGATCATCACAGGCTCAATTTTATTGATCAGTATGGCGGGTTAAATACAGTTAATAATGAGCTTCATACATATTGCAAAAGTTGAGCTCAGGATTGGTCAGCTTACATATCAGCACCTACACCTACTTCTACATTCCTATGGTTCTACTTTTGATACTTTCTACATATTCTTAGGATATATTCAGGACTAATCTCAACTCCCTATCCTCATGTTGCAGCAAGGTCACTGCTGACTTTTCCTTTCAGCTTGCTGACTGCTGACTTTTCTCCTTCAGCTTAACCAGCGGCATTATGTCAGTATGGCCTTTCTCAGCTAACCAATTATTAATAATACTCTCCACATTTCCCCCGTTTTCTTCTTGTGCAAGGAGATTAGTTTACCATGTTTTTGCTATTGTACGGCTGAC
The DNA here is from genome assembly GCF_028018845.1 of Melospiza georgiana. NCBI lineage: Eukaryota > Metazoa > Chordata > Aves > Passeriformes > Passerellidae > Melospiza > Melospiza georgiana. The sequence continues at coordinate 3,596,593 of NW_026652215.1, forward strand.
CATGTTTTGAATACAGTTAAAGATACAAGGCAAAATAAGCAAAAACAGTAAGATTACACCCAGCAGTCCTATAGCATAGATCACAAGGTTCCTCAGCCACGGTCCAAGTCCTAAGCCTTTAAGCCATTCATCAATTCCTAAACTGTCTTCTTCCTTAAGTTTGTGAAGTCCCTGTTGCAGTTCTTTTATCTTAGTGTGAATGGACACTGAATGATCAGACAGATTCATGCAACACATTCCCTCAAACTCTTCACATCCATGCCCTTGTGATAAGAGCAAAAAGTCTACAGCAGCTCTATTTTGCAAAACAGCATGGTTAACACTTTGCACATCTGCAGTTAGCATGTCTAGGATTTGTGATGTCTTGTTCAGCTCATCCCTTGCCCAGCATCCTAATTGTTTTGCTAAATTCATGGCTTTATTGGCAGATCCTCCTGGCAAGATAGTTGAAACCACCACCTGTTTGAATGTGCCCCAAAACCGTGGATCTCCTATCTTGCTGCAGTCTAAGTCATGTATGCTACGTTTTTTCCTGTTTGAATTTTGACTCAGCTGCATTAGCAAGGACACATTAGGGCGAAACAGTGACAATTTTCCCAAACAACAGGGTCCACCCTGTGGTTTAGCTGGTATGCCATTTCATGCCCTGTCTCCACAAATCAAAAATATTCCTGTGGGTAATTTCATTGGTGCTGTGATATTTGTGCCGTTACATTGACTGTAATGCTGTGGAGAGAATTCACTCACATTCAGGGATGAGTCTAGGGTAGCCCATGTTTCTTTAGGTTGGTTTAAATTCTGAGCATCCGAAAGTTTGAAGCTAAACCATCCACCAGCTGTAGTGTTAGATATGCTGGCATTTGTACTTCCAAAAAGATCCAGTTCCTCAGGAGGAGAATGCAAAGAGGTGTTAAGTGATTGGATTAGTAAGCATTGATGATAGCCATCACTCTGACCTGCAGTATACCCTTGTTGTACTGGCAATGTGATGTTTGACATGTTAGACATACATAAGGTTTGATTGTTTATCAAACTGCAAAATTCTCCAGGAGACCACACCGGAAGTCCCACCAGGCATGTTCGAAATGGGTTAGTGACTCCTCCAAGACTAAGACATAGTGATGATTGGTAAGTTTATTAGCAAGTGTTACCCATAAATTTTCCCTTGGTTGACTAAAGTGTGTTACTCCTACTGCTTTACTTGCTACAGCATTGAGCAGTATAACAAGAACAAACCTCATTTTTCTTTCTGCTTGCTTTGCTTTTCCTTTTCTTCCTTCTGCTTGCTTTGTTTTCCCTTTCTTCGCTGTCTTTTCCCTGGTTTGCTAGATTGTCTATTGTAAGGCTGAGTCAATTTTTGAATATACTGATCTAATTCTAAATCAGCATCCTTGCTCACAGGTATAGCATGAGATAAGTTTGAGGGTAAATCAGCTTTACAGCGAGCTGCTATGATGCGTGAGGTTTTATTAATTTCAAATATTCTAAGTGTTTCCTGCAACTTCCACCTAAGATATGCTATAACCACTTGTTCTGCACTCTCAAAAAGCTGTAATCCTGTCCGTCCTGGCAGGCCAGTGCTTTGTTCAAGAGCTCTAACCCAGAAAAAATTTCGAATCCACCTTCCAGAACAAGGTGCACACCATAAATATCCCAATGACCTCTGTGAATACCAATAAACCTGATTACAATCTGCACAATGCAAATCTACCCATGCATAACACTTATCATTATCCCTTTTGCAAACATAACAAGGAAGTGAACGTAAGTAAGGACCAGTATAAAAGTCTGGTTCTTCAACCCAATGCAACCAATTCAATGGTGGTGATTGCAAAGCCTCTTCAGCCTTTTTACTATATGAGGCTAATAGTTCAAGCTCTTTCTTTAATACAAGGCGTATCTTATTTTGTAATCGTAATTCTTGTTCATTATCTTCCTCAACAACTATATCCTCCTGAGGGTCCCACAACTGTAAAATTGTTCTAATCATAGAAAATTAATTAGCAATCACTGATATCCTTATTCAAATGAGACTGTTCCCTTTTTGCCTTCTTTTTCTTATCTGTCTTCAATCTTGCTGCTCCTGATTTTACTGGTCCTGCCACTTCCAAACTCAATTTTTGCAACTTGTCAATACAGCAATCTAATGCCCTATCAGGATCCCCTTTGAAGGGTCCTACAATTGAATGCTGTGTTAAAGGCACTAATTTCCTACACCTTATAGAAACTATACGTGATTTACTTTGAACCTTAATTCTATTCACAATAAATTGTACCTCCCATCGATAATAAGCAAGAATTTTCTGTTCAGGAGACTCATAAAGATTTAAAGCTATATATGTGTTTTGCCCTGTTTGTCTCCTTAATTCATCTTGCCAGCTTTTGCCCCACGTGTGCTCGTGTTCACAAGTGTGACACCTCAAATCCCACAATAATGATTGTTCTATCCAAAAAGTTCTTTCACAACCCCCACAACGTAGGGCTATCCAGGCAGCACAATGTGGATTGTGACAGTCAAGGCAATGTTCTTTTGCTGGATTTGTTAAGTGAAAAGTTGATAATGAGTCAATAAAACCAATCAACTCCTGGGCTGTCCGGTAGTGACGTGTCAGTGCTCTGTCCACCGCTTCCGAGTACCCCTTCAATTGTAACAGTAGTGGTTGTAGGACTAGAAGCAGTTTCTTCCTCAGTCGCTCCCCGTCCTCCTCCGTAAGGCGATCCACCAGAGGCTGCATCAAAAACAGGTTTAGTCCACTTAGCAGGCACCCACAAAGGCCCTGTAGGTGAGGAAACACAAAGATACCCCCGACCCCAATATAATACTTTTGCAGGTTTTTCCCATAATCCTGTACTCAGGTTCTTATACTTAACCCAGACCTCTGTTTCCTTTGTATTTTCCTGACCTGACCTCGGATGATGTTTAATTGCAGGAGGGGTATCATCTTCCCCAAAAATGCATAAATGGTTAATCACATACAAAACCTTAGCCAAACATGCTTGTGTTTGATGATGGAAATAGAGGCCAATGTTGTGGCCACGCTTCTGGAGAAATGATGCCGGTATCTGCTCCTGTATCCAATAATCCATAAAGGGTTATGCTTTGATGCCCATAAGTAATTTCAACCTTTTGCTTTGGTCTATTTTGTAAATCCACAGTTAAAAGTGTAACACCAGTAGAACCAAAACCTTTTTCATCCCGTGTTTGCCCAGTAAATGATTGTATTCCCGATGTCATTTGTGACAGTGGTACCAATTGTGCAATGCGTTGTCATTTTGTAATTTTAATCAGAGGATAAAGGGTGTAAGCCATAATTTGTATTTCCCCTGTAAAGTCCGCATCGATAACACCAGGCAAAACAAATAATCCCAACATAGTTGTAGAAGAACGTCCCAGCAATAATGCTCCAC